>NC_085056.1:7681622-9001622 GCF_963662255.1 Cinclus cinclus
GACGGCCGCTGGGCTCCTGATGGATGGGACCAGCTCGCTCCTGGCGCAGCCGGTCGTTGCCATGGCAATGGCAGGATATTGCTTTCTTGGAGCCTCCTGGCTCGCACAAAGCCAGCCGCCAGCTCCAGCTTTGCTTAGCACAGGGATGTGCAGTGCATACCAAACACTCCTGCCTTTCCTCTGTCCCCAGCTGGGAACCCTCTCTCGAGCATGCGGGGAAGAAGCAGTGGGAGCTGCAGCTTCCTGCCTTTTTCCCACGGCTGGAAAACCCCAAGTCTTTGCAGCTGCCTGCTCTTCCTCCCAGTGCTCGTGTACCAATTCCTCCTGCTTGTTACTTCCTCCACAGTTTTTAGTTGCAAAATTCAGTCTATGCTGCTTTTCCCACCTCCTGCATGTAACCTGTACAGAGGGAATACCCCTTAACCTCTCCAAAGATTGAATGGTGCACCTGCTGCCCTGGCTACCCTCGCCAGACCATCCTGAGCCCAAGCAGAATCTCAGAGATGGAGCTCCTCACACAGCTGTAGGAGGCTGGATTAAGGATCTGACCTTGAGTCATGACTCTAAAAGCTTTGGGATGCAGCAGGGTTGTTTTTTGTCTAGCCTGGGGACTTGATCATGTTTCCTCAAGCCGTGGAAGCTGCTGGTGGTAACTAAGCTGGATGATGTGGCTGGGTGGGGGCACCAGGGCAGCAGTGAGTGCAGCAGGAAGGCGGTCATGAGTGGCTAGGTCATGCTGTACATCAACCACACATGGCCTCAGCTCCTGGTTGTGTTGGGTTTGGCAAAATGCACCACATGAATGAGAGTTCTGGCTCTTGCCTGGCTACCAGCCTTCATAGCCAAGCCCTGAATCCCTTTGCCAGTCTCAGCAAACATGACTTGGAAACCTTTATGGGTGTTATTTCCCCATTGTGAGAGCCTGAGACCCAAGTTGCTGCCTGTTCAAAGACTGCAAGTTCAGCTGAGCCACCAGAGAACCTACATAGGGCTTCAGGAGACCAGACATCCTGAGCTCTGCTTGGGGACATCCTCCACTCGAAACAAAATACAGCCAGCATCACTGTCTGAGCCACAGATGCTTGAAATCCAGGCAGAGAGGGAGGACCAAGGTCTTCCTTCTGCCAGAGACTACAGACTCCTCTCCCTGGAAGAGGATGAAGGCTAGTGATGGCAAGGTCCTCCCATGCTGGCAGTGAGCTCTCAGCCTTGACAGCATCGAGGTGCCGTATTCTTCAGGGACAGCAGTACAAGTTGTTGTCTTTCTTTTTTTCCTGCCTTCAGGAGCTGTGGATTGAGACTTAATCATGTTTACAGGCACAGGGTCTTCCCAAGCATGTTGGAGCCTTGTGGTGCCTGTGGCAGGCTGCTTCCTGACCACTGCCTCTACACCATATGCAGCCTAGACACCACACTGCCTGCTCTGAGACTGCTGGGGCTTGAAAATCAGCCTTAATTGCAAAAAAAGCCCAGAAAATGCACTCAGTATAAGATATCTGTTCAAAAGAAAAACCCAGGCACTTCTCTTTCTGATTTTCAGGGATCGTGTTTTCTAGCATGATGAAAAAAAGACATAATTGGCTTTTTGTTTTTCCAGAGGGAGTGGTTTTCTATGTTAGCTGAGAAACTAAACCTCCTATATTACTGCAGCTCTTCAGAAAGATGCATTGTGAGAACACAGGGAAAGCCTAGGATAGTGTGCTGGTGGGCAAAGGGTGGTTGGGTGTGCTCAACCTAAAGACATGCCAATTGACCCTTTTTGGCAGCCTTTTTGTGCTCTGCACAGCCCACTGCACTTAGAGCATCAGGGATGGCTGATGAAACATCTCAGCCCAAGGACGTTTGAATGAAGGGGGGCCCAAAATAGCCTGAGACTTGAGAAAGGCTGAGGATGGAAAAAAAAAAACCCACCCAGTAATAACTTCTCCAGAAATACTATATATAGACTGATTTGGTGACTTCTGGAAAGAACAAACTATGAAATCTGAATGGCAGCTCTGCCTTGACATCCTGAGCTGAGCCTTGCAGAGGGGAGCTGGCTGGTTTGTGCCCCTAGAACATCCCTGTGCTCTTGCTGAGATTGTCCCAAATATGTGGTTATGAAGGGAACACAACACCCAGACTTCCACAAAGTGGGACGGGGGAAGGGAAACCCTGTTCCTGGTGGTGTAAATTTGGTTTAGTTTCATATGCTTCCTTGGGTCTCTCGGAGCAGAAACTGTTTTTTTTTCTCTCTTGTCTTTCCTGCCCTATCCCCTCTGCAAGGATTTGAAATTTCCACTAGGAGTTTTGTAGGTAGCCCTCTTTCACTGAATCTTTCTCAGTGTACTTGGATTTGGTATTTGCTTCCCACCTCATCCTCTCTGTATGTGGATTTGGAAAAGGAAGCTCACCCTGCACCATCCCTCTCTCCACAGGTTATCCTGAAGGATCTGGAATTGCTGGCAGAGATCGCTTCTTCCCCAGCAGGACAGACAGAGGAGGGTCACGTTCCCTCTGATGGCTCCGATGTGCGACCTGCCCCACTGGAGCTTCATGTCCCAGCCAGGCCTGGCCAGCTGAGCTCTTCCAGTGAGTGTCCCTGTGCCACAGCTCTGTGCCTCCCCCCTTCTGAGCTCTCTCCATGTTCCATGGCACTAGTCAGGTTTCCTCAGGCAAAAGGAAAACTTCTTTTACAGTGATTAATCAATGTCTTCATCCCTTCCCGGCATAGTTTGGGGATTGAGTCTGCCATGGTTCAGACCAGGGTGCTGCTCTTGTTTTCACTGCTCTTTCACCTAGTTCATGTTTTGGGGATTTAGGGCTCAGTTTAGCATCAGGATGCTCCAGAGACCAGTGTGGACAGATGTCATTGTATTTTTTATGGGACCTTGAGTTCCATCCTCTTTTCTCCTTCTAAAAACCCTCAGAGCCCTAGAATCAGTGCAGGATGAGATGCTGGCTGCAATCCCAGGTCTCCAAACCATCCATAGATCTGCAGAGGGATCCCTGTGCCAGGCTGCCCACATTGGCTATGAACTGTTATGTTGCTCTCTCTGAGTGTCTGGCAAAACCTTAGAAGACAGATGAAGAAGGACGATCCTATTTTCTAGGGACTTGAGAGATTTAAAAAAAAAAAAACCTTTCATTAATTATCCCAGCACATGGGGAAAGTTTTTTTTCACCTTCCCTTGTCTGTGGTTCATGCTTTACAGTTGCTTGGCTGCTCCTTCTCAGCTGCTATTTAAGGGCCTCCCTGTTGTACTCCCCAGGCCAGGTCGTCCCAGCCAAAAGCACGTTTCATGTGAGCTTTGGACTGCAACCCGAGCACTGAGCCAAGGCTGCCTCTCCCTGCACAGGATGCAGCCACAGGGCCTTGCAAAATCACCATCAGAGAGAGAGGCTTTGCTTTCCCATCCCCAGGCTTTGTTTTCTCTGAAGATCTTAGGTTGCTCGCCCCTCCCTGGTCTTACAAATATCTGCACCAGCAGCCAGTTCAGGTCTTGGGCTGTTCAGGGTGGGATATTTTTTGCAGATCTACCTGTTTCTTGCTCGCAGCTTTTATCTGCAATGGAGAGGTAAGGGCTGCAGAGCTGCTGACCTCCCCAAGCCCTCTGCAAGTCTCATCCATCCTCCCACTGTCAGAAGTGAGACTGCCTGGGTGGAGCAGCTCCTGCAGCGTTAGCCAAGCAGCTAAGGAGCTGCAGTTCAGCTCACACTGATGGTTGTCTGAGGTTTCCTTCCTTCTGGATGATCTAAAAATAGCAAGCTGGATGGCGTGGATCCTAATGACTGCCATGGCCCCAGTTAGCTATCTGGAAGAGCGACTTGGCTTCACTTACTCAAGTGTAACCTTTAAAAAGAGTCTGGCTCTCCCATCTTGGAGTAGATCTGCTGGAGCCAGAGCTCCCATTGCCCCAGGGTGGGACAACTTGCCCCTACACAGATCCTAATGGGCTCTGGCTTCCTCACCTATTTTCTTCTTCCATATAATGCACCAGAAAATTGTTGCTTAAGAATTTATTTGCTTTGCAGGGTCATTGGCTTTTAACCAAAGGCAGATGTTTTTGGGGAGGGAAAAAAGAGCTGGTTCGTTGGCCTTAGACCATGGCCCCAGTCCTGTCTGGCTTTGACCACCCAAAGCTGAGACTGGATGGGCTGCTGGGAAGTCCGCCCCAGGATATTGAGGGTCACTCAATTTGAATTCAATGTCAGCTGGGCCAGGACCTTCCTGGATTATGCCTGGAAAATCAGAGGCTCCTGAAAAATACTCTTTTGGTCAGAGGATTGCTTGAAGGGGTGCTTTTTGGAGCAGGAGAGTGACCAGTTGAAGTCCCCATGTCTGAGCATGGTCCTGGGTGCTAAGAGCAAGTGAGCAGAAGCTCTGCCCTTCCCAGGCAAAAATCATGAGGTACTGGCACTAAAGAGAGGTTGTACCCCTTTCTGGAGTCACTGGTTTTGTACTGGGATATATGGGATGGTTCCCTAGGGTGCTGTGGGTCAGACAATGCTGTATTGGCAGTAGGATGGATGCTGTTCCTCCACTAGAGTGGGGACTGCAGGGTTCCAGCACTTCTCCTCAGGGTTAAATCTCTCCATTCCTTTCATCCACCTCAGACTGAGTTGCCACTGAAGGCAGCAATGGGAGGAAAGCTGCTGAGCTATCCTGGCCCCACTCCTTTCGTATCCCAGAGGCCCTTCCAAATGTGCAGTTAGTGGCTTAGCAGGTAAATAAACAAGGTCACACTTTGAAATCCTTGAGCTCATGGCAGATTTCCTGCTGTGCTCTCTGTCTTGGCGCTCCAGGCTTTGCTAGCCAAGCAGTAAGGAAAGGAGTAGAGGTGGAAGGGGCCAGTGCCCCCATGGTCTTCCCTGTGCTTCCTCTCTCTCCCTTTCTTCCCCCGGGATGTGTTTATGCAGTTGTTTCCCTGCCATTGAGTTTGGTTTCCTTCAGATGCTGGTTGATTAGTCAGGAAAGCTGTGTCCCACTTCCGCAGCCCGTTCCCAGCTCCAGTTTTTATTTAGCCGCTTTGTTCTCCGGTTACATAAGGTCAGCTGCCCTCGACGCCTTCTCCAGGCACAATGAACTGGGGCCAGCCCAGCTCAGCACTGCTGGGGAGACCCAACATCTCCTCCTGACCTGCTCTAACTGCCCTGGGAGAGGGTGGCTGGTGTTGGCCTCCAGGAATGTCTCCTTGGTACCTTCTGCCCATTTTTCCGGGGACACGGGCTGCAGGGCTGTGCCCAAGAGCTTCCCGGTCTTTGGAGTTATGATGCAAATGCCAGTCTGGTCAGTACAGTGGGAATCCAGCTGCCTGCTTTGCTTTGGGAATGTCTTTTCCAGCCCTGTGGAAGTTGAGACAAGTAGCAGATGACCTGAGTGGTTGTCACTGAGGTCTGCAGGGCAAGGGAAGTAATTCTGTGCCTTTACTCCAGTCTGGTGAGACCCCATCTGTAAGACTGCATCCAGATCTAGGGTCCTCAGCACAGGAAGGACGTGGACCTGTTGTAGCCAGCCCAGAGGAGGTCACAGAGATGATCAGAGGCTGGAGCACCTCTGCTAATGAGACAGACTGGGAGTTGAGGTTTTTCAGCTTGGAGAAGGTTCTAGGGAGACCTTAGAGCCTCTTCCAGTGCCTGAAAGGGCTCCAGAAGAGCTGGATGGGGACTTTGAACAAGGCATGGAGTGACAGGAGAAAGGGAAATAGCTTCAAGCTGAAAGAGAGTAATTTTAGATTAAGTATTAGGAGGAAATTTTTTATTGTGAGGATGGCAAGGCACTAGAGGAGGTTGCCCAGAGAAGATGTGGAGTGCCATCCCTGGAAGTGTTCAAGTCCAGGCTGGATGGGACTTTCAGCAACCTGGCCTAGTGGGAGGTGTCTCTGCCCATGGCAAGGAGATTGGACTAAATGACCTTCAAATGTCCCTTCCAACCCAATCTATTCCATGATACCATAGGTGGAAGCCCTCCAGCCTGGTCTGCAGCTCTGCACTGCACGAGACACAAAAGCTTCTTCCAAAAGGATGCCAGACCAGCTGCTGCCTTGCACAGGGTAACTCTTGTGCACATCTCTTCCTTCCTTTCTGCACAGCTTTGGAAGGTGAAGCAGTTACAGCCCTTTGTTTCCTCTCCGGCTTGCTCTGGTCTCTCCCGCCTGGCTTCTTCCTGCCGGAGATGGTGGGGACAGTGCTGTACCCTTCGAGCACCTCACGCTATAGGATGTTTACTGGGAGTCTGACTCCATATGTGTGCTTGAGGTCATTGATTTCCACCAGCATACCATGGATATCCCAGAAGTCAGTGGATTACTCTGGAGGAGACAGCTAGAAGTCCCTGAGAAATGTAGTTGTTGAGTTAGGTCTTGCTGTATCCCCACTGGAGAAATGCAGCATTCCAGAGTGGAGATAGTCTGTGTTAGGGGTTTGCTTTTGGCATATCTAGGGGATTTTATTCTTAGCCAAACCACTCGCTTTTTTGTTGTCTGTTGCTTCAATTGTGTAATCATAGATCTGCAGAGTATGCAGCATATGACATGGTCCCACCTCCAGACAATGTAAAATGTTAGGGCAGCCTCTGCAAACATCAGGTGAGAGTCTGTAGTGTGCAGGATGTCCATGAAAGGTAGAAAAGAGAAGGTGGCCTCTTATCAGATGGCTCAGATTTGCTAAACTGCTATTTCCAGTGTTAGAGATGGATAAAAGTGAAACCTTTCCTTACTCATCCTCCCCACAAAAGGCAATGAGGCTGCTGACATCACACTACCAACCACTTGCTCTTGAAGGAGTCAGTTTCCAATAGTTTTTGCAGGATCAGGAGTATAACAGCAGGGAGCAGAGGAGCCTAACAGGCAAGAGAAAAGAGGGCTGTTCCTGAGTGCTCCGAGTTCAGCAGTCTGGTTCCTGATGGTTGGTGTCTGTGGCATCTCTTTTCCTATTGGCACGAAGCTGTTCAGGAGGTTTGGCTGTCAAAAACGTTCTTCTGCCTCTTGGCAAGGATAGAAATTTGTAGGAAAGGGTGATCTGTTTGTTTTCCTGGATGCAGTGTAAAGTGGAGCTGGGATGCCGTGGAAAACCCTAGGAGAGACCATCCAGATGTAGCGTTAACTTGCCTGGCGTGCCTCCAGGTATTCATCCCTCCTGAGATGGTCATAGCATACAGCCAGCCAGAAAGTCTGGGGATTCCCAAATAACAGCTGGGATTACTGATCTGTAGTGGTGGACAAAGGAGAAGTTGATGATGTAGATAAATCACTCCTAGCCAAGCCCTCCTTTGGAGTTACTTTGCTGGGCTGCCTCAGTCTCCCAAAGATGTTATGAGAAGTTTGTAGGGTGAGGTGAGGAATGAAGTGAAAGACAAACTAGCAGTACGAATATTGGTATGAAAAGGGCCCAGGAAAAGCCCATTGCTGCTCATTCCTTCCGCTTATCTTCCTTATGCTTCCGTATGCAGGAGCCTCAGCCCACTCTAAGCTCACCATGAAGCTTAACCATTCCTGGTTTGCATCTCTGCTGGGTACTTTGTGCTCCTGAACAATAGCAGAGCTATACCCCTGCTGCATTTTTGCTTATTGATTTACCTTAGCAAAGAAAGTGGACTGCTAACCTTCCTAGGAAAACCATCAGGATTATCATTGCCTGCTGCTTTCCTCTAAAGCAGCCACAAGCACAGACCCTGCATAAGGTGGGGAGAACCAGAAGCAGCAAAAGCCTGTTTGGCATCAAATATGTACCCCAACCCATCTGGGACCCCCTTTCTGTTGAGTTGTTGAAGCTTCAGGAATTACAGACCCATGGCTCTTTATCCAGGTGGGAAGGGGAGAAACATCCATGAGTGCCCAGGCAAAACCAGGCTGAGCACAGCCCCTGGCTTTGCAATCCAAAATTTTGATGGGTTTATTTCATCAGCAGGATGCTGTGCTCTGGAGAGGGGAGAGTGGAGGTTTTCCAGAGCCCAGCTGAGCTGCCGACATGTTCACATCTGTTTCCAGCTACACCCTGCGCTGGCTTTCTGGGAGGAGGAGGAGGGGAGGATTTGCCTTTTTTACGGCTCTATTTTTATCCTGCTCCACGAGGCTTCACCACAGCATGTTTGCAAAAGCTAAAATTCAAAACATCCTGGGGAAGGCTGCTGGGGGGAGACGCTGCACAGATTCCCACGTCACTGCCCGGGGTTTCACCAAGCACCATCTGGCAGTGCCGACTCCCACGCCGCTGGCGCTCGGGTGGGTTGAAGGCTCACGGACCAGCTCCGGCTGCTGCCGGATTTATCCCTGTTGCTCTCAGGGGAGCTGAGGGAGATCATTCTCTAGGCTGAGCTGGAAACATGATGCCTTGGGGAAAGCACTCGGGTGGGAAGGATGCTTGGCCTCGCCAACTCTTAGCTTACTCTCCCTATATCCGAGCTGAAATTGCTTCAATTAGAGATTGCGGTAAATCATTTTAGCTAAACCACCGCAAATACCCTTGTGGATACTCTTTAACCAGCTTACCAGCTTTAGCTCACTTCGGAAAGGAATCAATTCTGCTCCAATCTTATTTCAATTTGGTTTCAATGGAGTTAAGCAAGTCCACACCGGCTTTAATTAAGACTGGTTTGAAATCAATTATAGTAAATTAATAGAAGTTATGTTTTATGCCGGGGTGAAGTTCAGAACTTTGTGGCTGAGATAGGAAAATCCAAGTTCATGTCGGAGTCTGCCAGGCTCACCCGGAGCAATGTGGGGACACTTTGGATACTGTAGGTCTCAACACAGCTCAGCCCATCAAGCAGCCAGACAGCCTGAATGTTCTAGGGTGATGTACAATATATATTTATAAGGGCCTTAATATAGATCCCTAATTGCCTGTCTCGGTTGATTTATAGTGTGGCCACGCAAGCAATGGGAGCAGCGTGAACCGCTTGTGAGAGCTCAGGGATGCACTGGGGGTTTGCAGGCATTCACGGTGCTCCGCTCAAGCTGGCACCCGTGGTTGTGGGAACAGATGTTGGTATTGACATAGATGATCCAAGAAGCCTGCTTGTGTCCCTGGCTCTACCCCAGTCTGTGAAGGGAATCCTGGGAAAGGATTTGTTAGCCTGGCATCCTGGGCTGCAGGAGGTTGCTATAGTCATTGATAGTCATTGTTGTAGTCATTGCCCATGGCTGGGGGGTTGGAACTAGAAGAGCTTTAAGGTCTCTTCTGTGATTCAAGGATAAGAAGCCAAGCTTATGTGGATTCACTGCGGCCATAGAGCTACAATTCCCACATGCCTTTCATCATGTTTCACTGCTCTGATGTTCCTCTGAGCTCAAAATTCCTGTTTGTTCCTATTTGAGTGGATGTCTGGACTGAGTTTCATCATTCCTCTGAGCACAGATCTTTCTTCTTCCAGCTCCCTCCTCCACATCAGATTAAAAAAAAAAAAAGTAGCAGAGCCCTGACGTTTCACCAGCCCCAGCTACGTTAACAGCAGATCTGGCAGGTTACAGATCTGCGAAGTCTTGCTTCAGGGAAAGAGGGAGAGGTGCAAGCTTCGATTAATTATGCCACAGTTTTCTTAACACTTCTTCCTGCTTGTCTCTCGTGCTTCAGAGAAACACTTGACAAGCTGCTCCTACAGTTCTGTCAGACTGGGAATGCCACTGTGCTGAGCTGTAACCCGCAGGGCAGTAAGCTGAGCTCCAGGCTACGCCAGGAAGGGTTACACCATGGCACACAAGGTGCCAGCCACTTCCTAGACATCCTGTAAACAGAGCAAACGGGAAGTTTAGAGGATTGGGAGGTTTTGGAAAATAACTGTTTTGCATGCTTGGAAGTACTGACTGTTTAAACTCCATCTGAGGTTTGATTGAGCATTTTAAAGCCTGGCAGACTCCTACACGCTGGTTTCTCACTCCCAGCATTAGCCCCGAGAGCACTGACAAGGCTGCTCTGGCATGGTGTGCCACAGTGGAAACCATCTTTAGGGACATGCAGGCATAGCTGCTGTGCACCAGGTGGGCAGAGATGGAGAAATCTTGATCCAAAGATGGATCTCTCTGGAATTTAGTCTTAGTGCTCCCAGAGGCAAAGGATGGTGAAGAAGCTCCCTGGAGTGGGCAGATTAATGCTCTCTTCTCCTAAGAAAAACAAAGCACAGACTTGTTTTCACCATCTCTTCCTTTTACCATCCCAGTCCTTCCTTGCTCCCAGTCTGGGCAGAAGGGTCCAAGGTTCAGGAGTCAGTCAGTGGAAGAAAACAGCAGTACTAAAGGTACTGCAGACTATAGCTGGGATCTGATCTCCAAGGCACTTCTGGCTTTTGGATACTCAGTTGATCCAGCAGGTCGTTCCCAGTCTCCAGTTGAAGATGCAGGAGATGCTGCACCACTTCAGAGCACATATCCGAAGGTGCTGGTGGCTGGTCTGTCTTGCAGTCATATAGCTCCTGGGCTTTGTCCTGTGCACAGCAGAAGTACTGATCCTGTCAGGGAGGAGAAAAATTAATGCCTCCTCCTGTTTTTTGGTTTTTTTTGGGATTGTGTATTAGGATATGTAATGTTTGGCTGGAAGGCATGCGAGGTGACAATGAGGCACAAAGCTGGCTTTGCTTTGTGGAGGGAGCATTGCGCCATTGATGCTGCTGTGGAACTCAGAAGGGCTATTTTTGGAGTCTTCAGAAGGGAGAAACTCCAAGATCAGACTTCTCCCGAGACAAGCTACAGCACTGGAGCATTGTTAGGTGGTAGGAATGAAGGTGGGATGTCCTACCTGCTGCTAGCACGTGTTGCAGTGCAGCCAGGTTTGGATGCCTTGAAGTTGCTGAGAAAATCGGAAAAAAATATCACCTTTGCAGGTTTGAAAGACAGTTTCTACCTTCAGTTCACTTGAAGACAGTTCACCTGCCTTCCCAGGCTCTGCTAGGAGGTTTGAGGCTGAGCTGCAGGCAGGCACACTGGGAAGGCAGAGCTGCCCCATGTCACCTCTGGAACGTGTCCCTGCTCCCTTTTGAGCAGTGCTGAGCAGCTGTAGTGATGACATGTGGGGCATGGCTGTATTTTCACACCGGGTACTCCCTGCCTTTCAACAAAGACACCTTTGTTTTGGAGCACACTGGCTTGGCTGGATCCCTTTTTTTTTAACCTTTTGCCCAGATCATCTTCCCTGCAGCTGAGGGGAAACATGATGCGATGGTGAACACTTGTGCTTGGGGAGCTGCCTGCTTCAAAGCCTGGTTTGGGGTTACAGATATACCAAGGGGTGGGTGAACATACAGTTCTAGTGGGAAGAGGACACCGGGTTCTGATCAGAATTACTTTGTATTTCTTTTTTTTTTTTCTTTGGCTCTGGATGTTCTCTTAGATGCTAAGTCCCAACCTGGAGAAGCTGCCCTGCATGTATTTCTCATGTATCATTGGAGAGACAGGATAGAAAACAGACCAGCAGCTTTTCCATCGGCTTTCCTGGGCTTTGGCAGCTTAATTGCATCTTTAATTATCTGCTCCATGCTCCACTGAGTGTCCGTAGAAGCAGACAACATCCATAAATCAAACTGCTCAGGTTTCCTTTGGTTAGCTGATGGAAACAGTGGGTAGGGAATAGCCTTGGGGTGCTTGTGTGTGCTGGATTCCCTCCTTACCACAGTTAGACATGGCCTTTCCAAAGGAGAAATTAAGGGAGAGAGTTCCCCTTGTTGCAAAGTCGCCTTTGAAATGCTCTCTCCAAACATTTGCTTTGAGCGCTGTCCTGCTAAATAAACCATCTCCCCTGGGGTTTCACTGTGGGAAAAGCAATCTTTACCTGCCAGCTCCCTGCTCTTGTGTTTGGAAGGGATATTTCCCTTCCTGGGAACTTCCCCTTTCCCTGCCCTCGCTGCTAAGAATCTCAGACCAGGACAATTCCTAAGCCCAGAGCTCTGCTGTTGTTTGACTAGTACTTTATGCTAGCCTTGGGGCATATTGTATATGACTTTTGCACCAAGTGGTTCCTGCTCAGGGAAAATCACATCACTGAGTGTGAACCGTGTCCATGCCATGACCTGGGGCTGAATGTGTGTGTCTGCCACTACTGGGCTGGGGGATCTGTGGCTTATGGGGTTGGATTACAGGTTCTTCAACTCATCAGCAATCTGGTGGTTTTGGGATGAGTGTACATGCTATATCTGAAGAAACAGGATTGGCTCAAGTTATATCCTCAGGCACTCTTTCTTCTAGCAGCTACTGAAGCTGAATAGCTCTGGGATAAACTCCCAAAAATCCCATTTTAACCCCAGGTGCTGCTTCCAGGGCTGCAACCACCATAGGATGCTGGGGCTGGAGAGAGCTAAGACAGGGCTGGCTTGTCTTGAACCAACCAGATGTGGTTATATGAGGCTTGAAAATCTTTCTATACTCCTGCCCTCATCTTCTCAGTGATGTGATCACATTTAGGGTATCTGCTCTCTCATCAGGTTTTGGCAGCAGGACCCTGGCAGCTCTAATTTTCTCTCCCCTTGCCTCCACAGGTACAAAAGGCCTGGAGTGCTCACCCTCCACCCCCACCATGAACTCCTACTTCTACAAGTTCATGATCAACCTGCTCAAGCGCTTCAGCAGTGAACGGAAACTTCTGGAAGCCAGAGGAGCTTTCATCATCAGGTCAGAGCACCCCACCAGCCTCAATGAAGCCCCTGAGCACCCCTGGGATGGGTTGGATGGGGATGGCAGGATCAAGCAGCCCAAGTACTACATTTGCTCAGAGCCAAAACCATTTCCTCATGCTTCCCTTGCTATCCAACAAACAGTTTTGGAGCAAATGGGATTTGCCTTTCGCATGTCAAGGCACCATATTTCTCTCTCCCATCCCCAGAGGCAAAGTGGCTCCTTATTAAACAGTGTTGTCAGAGCCTGTTTCGTTAAGAAGCAACTAAACCAGCCAGAGCACGAAGGCAGGCTTGCACTTGGAGTGCCAAGCTGAGTGAATCCCTCCAGCCAGCTTGGTGAGATGCTTGCCCATCCAAAGCCATGTGTTTCAATGGGAGATTTTGCTTCAACTTTTTAAGGAGCTGTGGCAGAGGCTGGAGAGCCAAATGTTGTGAAGGCTGGAATGCCAAGTGTTGTGGCAGCTGGCAGGGAGTTGTCTTTATTGCAATAAAATCTGGGTCAAGGGATATCCATTCATCAGTTCGCTGGGAAATAACAGGGTTAGTGGTCGAGGCGAGGTGGAGAAATGAGTGAGGAGGTTGGTGGAAGTAGCTGGCAGGATGCTGGGTTTTCCTCCCTTGCTTTCTGGAATGTGACATCAAAATGAACAGGGGGAGAGTATGAGATACAAGCCATGCTTCTGTGGGAGAAGAGAGTCACCTCTCCAGAGGCACAGGGGTGTGCTGTGTATTGATGAGGTGGTCCCATCACTGCAGTGGGAAAATACAGCATGCAGAGCTCCCAAAATTTGCAAAGCTGAGGTGGGTGTGGAATTGCATCTGCTTGGGCAGCAATTTTTGCCCAAGTCTGGATTCATCCCAGAGACAATATCCCACTCATAGTGTCCACTCTCCTCTCCCCAGTCAGCACAGCCCCTAGGATAAGCCACCCTTGGCAGGGAACTGGCCTCATGCTGTGTTAGGGAAGCAGGGTGACCAGACTGAGCAGGGTCCTATTTAAAAGCTCTCCTGCACTGTGGCCACCTCTAACTTCTTCCCTCTGGCTCTGGCAGGAAGAGCCTTGGCTGGCAGGCCCAGCTTTCCCAGCAGCCAGCCAGAGGTGTGGTGGGACTGGCTACAGCAGCTCAGCAAGCTGAGGCTTTTTACAATGACTCATGCCCCAGAAAATCTGGTAAAGCAAAAAAAAAAAAAAAAAAAAAAAAAAAAAAAAAAAAAAAAATAGATAACTCTGTCCTTCGTCAAGTCACGTTGTTGCTCATATGGGGTAGATGCAGAACTGGAGCCAAAGTGATGGTTTTGGGAGGGTGAGCCATGCCCTCGGGTACCAGTGATTTACTCTGAAACCTACTGATGGCGGGTAAAATACTGGTGTAAACTACATCTCTGCTGCCTCCAGAAAAAGCAAGATGAGAATAGCGGACAGAAACTTCTACAGGACTCTCTGGCAAAGATTGATCTCTTGCCGGAGACAGTGAACGTGGGAGCCTCATGGAGCTATTTTTAGCCACTTTTCAAATTGAAGCCGTATGCGTGTTCCCACGTTACATCCCTCCCCTGTCCACAAGCCAGCTCAGCTGTTTTGCACAGCAGGGTGAGAAGCCAGCCTCATGTTTGACTTAAGAGATGCTGGTGATATTTCATCCTGAGCTGGAGAGCAGAAGGGGGATGCTTGAGAGACTGGGACAGCATCTGTTAAAGTGTGGTCCAGAACCACTGCTGCCTCTTTTGCAGGCTGACCTGGGAACATTGAAACAGGGAAGGAAGATAGACCTGTTATGTTTAGGCAATGATTTCCAGCTGAAGGGTTAGTGTTCACAGGAAAGGGAAATGGAGGGCAGGGGTTTTATTCAAGCATAGCACAGCAGTTTTGCCTGTCACGTTGCTGGTGGGCAGATCCAAAGGTCCATGAGGTCATGTAGGGGATCTGCGATTAAAGGTAGTTTATTTCTAATCCAACTCAAGTTTGTTCATGCTTGGTTGCTGACTCTTAGTCACTCTCCTGATATGTCCTTGGAGTCACAGAGGTACATTGCATGCTTGAGGATGGAAGTGGGGTTTGACCATTGATCTCTGCAGGAGATGGGACCATCTCTTGCTCTGTAAGGACCTGTGGTCCCCAAGACATGTAGAATTGCTCCAAAGCCTGCCTCGTGCTGGGAATTGGGTGGGAGAAGTGCCTGCAGCCCTCACTGGTGGAATTCACCCTCCAAACCTGGCTCGGGCAGAGATAGGGCCTGTGATGGGGAGGGTGTGTCACCATCAGTTACCCCAGTCCCAAGGTAGGTATCTTGAGATGAGTGGAAACACAAACTTCCTTCAAAATAACAGGGAAACAGCTCCAAAAACTTCTGTCATTCATAAAGAAGTATCCAGAGAATTTCTTCTCCTTTGCCTGTGACCACCAGGCTGCAGGACAACCCAACACTGACACATGGTCCTTCTGCCAGCACTGTTTGTGCATCAAAGAGATGGATTGGTCTGCTGCCTTTCTGAGTGGGATCCAGTGCCCATCAAACCATTGTGTGATGCCTCATCTGTGCCAAGGGCTTTAGGATTAGGATCGCCTCAACCCAAACAGACATCACAGAGAGAAAGCCTATAGCCGTGGTGGAGCTCACATGCCAGGCTGAGCCCCAGCAGGAGGAGTTGGACTTGGTAGTCCTTGTGGGTCCCTTTGAACTCCTTGTAATCTGTGATCTGTGAGAAAGGAACAGCAACACCCAGTCGAAGGCTCTTCAAAGCTGTTTAGATGCCTCATAAATGTCCGCGAAAAGGATTTGCTGAAGGGATTCCAGTGGTACAAATCTCACAGAGTCTGATGCTGTCCCACCCCTCTCCCCTGGAGGAAGGAGGGAAACCTGTTCCCATGATCTCTTCCAAATTTTTTTTGGCTTGGCATCACTTTTCTGCGTTGCAGCTGATAGGGTTCCTTTGGGGGTCACTTCTCTCTTGCTGTCACTTGTGACCTTTTTTAGGCTGGAAGCCAGTAAAATTAGTCTGCCTTCAAAACTAAGAATACCAAGTGCTGCCTTCTCTCAAGCCAGGCATGTTGGCACTCAAACATTGCTCCCAAAGTGTTGTCAGAGGCAGGAGCATCAGTGTTACCTCCCACCTAGATAAACAGATCTGAGGCCTTCCATAGTTCTTACTAATTGCCCTGGCTGGCACGTGGCCATCCTGGATTCACCAGAGGCCTTAAGCAAGAAGCAAATATTCCCATTCAGCTGCTGGCCTCCCAACGATGGCTTGGAGCAGCCAGAAAAATGCGGAGGAGCTTCCAAAGCATCACATGGCTCCTTGGAGAAGCATGGCTGTCCTCCAGGCAGGAACCCTGTGGAGGGAAAGCTGCTTGGCCAGTCAGGAGGCAGGCAGCAGAGTGGCACCGAGCTTTTCAGCTCACAGTGAGATTTACAGGCGGGATTTAATGCCTGTTGGTTGGTACCAGCTCTATGGGATGGGGGGATTAAGGGAGAGGGTAAGCCCTACTGCATGGACATCAGTGTTGCTGCTTGGAGCACATATGAGGATAGGGCTGGCTGTCCTTACAAGAAGCTGTTTTCTACCCTCTTGTATCTCCCCAGGGCTGATTGTGTAGTTTCTGTGTTGTCCCCAGGGTCAGTCTGAGCTGCAGGAGCTGGTTCAGCTGGTTAAGTCAAGCCTAGCACCAAAGTAGCCAGCTTTTTGCTGCTCTCTGAGATGCAACAGATCAGACATTGTGGTTGATGTACCTTGCCACAGCAAATGAACCCTTCAGGGTATGGGATGTGCTTGAGTGACTGGAGACATCCCTGTGCATGTGTGTGGATGCTTTGAAGTGCAGGGCTTAACTTTGAAGTCCAGCAAGGCCATGTACTCCGAGCAGTGGCACCCTGGGGCAGAGAGGACACCTGAGTCAGCACTTTGCTCCCCAGGCAGGGCCTGCACGCAGGGGTTGTCTCAGCTTGTTTTATAGAGCTGTTAAACGAATCTCCCCACTGCCTGGCACCTTCTCACAGGGTGTTTTCTGAGGTTAAGCTGCTTGGAAGAGGCCCTGGCATGACTTTTCATCCACCTCACATGTGATGCACCTGGTGGGACTTGTCCATTTGACTGGGGATGGTCCTTGGCTTTTGGGGGTATGCTTGAACCCTGTGGGGACTGGCCAGGAGGAGTGGCTGATTCTCCATCCATTCTGGAATACATAGGCTGGAGCATATAAGGTTGTTCAGCCAATTTGTGGCATTAATTGGAGAGCTGGAAAATCCCAAGTCTCGTGATGGGGCCACAGATTTATAGTTCCAGCAGATGGGAAAAGTTCACCTCACTGGAAATTCCGACTGTTCTTGAGATCTCAAAGCTCCTGGGATGAGGCCAGTGGAGAGCTGGGTAATGAGGAGGACAGAGCTGAGGACAAACACTGGCAGGTCACACCAAGTGCATGAAGGGCTGTTCATGATGCCCTTGGGGCTGGGGTGGCCAGTCTGTCCTTTTGGGCATGACAGGGCTCTTCTGCCTCTGAGAGGCTGGGGCTAACTGTACAACACCAGTTTCTCCAGAAAAAGAAGTGGAAAAGATACAAAGTCCTGAACCTGCTAACCAGGATGAGGAATCAGAGAGTAGGTGAGCAGAGGGCTGGAGAAGTGTGGAGCACAGACATCTATCGATGCTCTTGGCAGTCCAGCAGAGAGGTGCATGTTAAATCACTTCTGACTGGCCTGCCTGGCATTCCCAGGGCTGTGCTCTCTGTCTGGGAGAGTGGGAAGGGAAGGGCTGCCTGCCAGCATCCCAGTGAGCAGAGCTGTCGGGGGGGGGGGGGGGGAAGTGGGATGGGGGTTTAACTACAGCTTTGGATAGCACAGGATGCACTGAGGATCCTGTACAGAGCCAGTGGATGTTTGTTTTGGTAATAAGGTGGTGCCACAACCACAGGATGCCTCTATACTGCAGTGAGCTAGTGTCCCCCCAGCCCCATCCTGGCCCCCACCTCATCCCTAACTTTGTCCTTTCCTCCTGCTGTGATGGCCTCGCTTCCCAGCCCCTCACTGGAAGAGGCTCAGGAGATGGATCTAACCAAAACCTTCCCAGGCCTGGATGCTCTTGAGCTCCTCTGGACACACATTTTCCTTGGCCAAACATCCCAATACCTCCTGATGATCTATAAGCACCCAGTGCTGGGATGCAGGACCCACTCCTGCTCCTTCCTTTGGATGTGCTGATCCCACCATGCCCCCTCCAGCTCCCACTGCCAAACCCATGCCCTGAAAATCCCTTTACCAGTGAATCAGGGCTGGAGGGGGGACACGTGTCACCTCTTCCTCTCTCCCACCCTCCATGCCACTGCAATGCAGAACAAAACCTGCATTTGTTTTTGTGGGAACCGTTTGGCTTGTACTCACCAAAGTGAAAAAAAAAAAAAAGAAAGGGAAAAAAATGGAGCCTCTTTGATAAACTGTGATATGAACTCGGGTAAAATCCAAACAGCTGTGAGTGCTACAAGGGAAGCTTCTGTGTCAGGAGGCAGCGAGCCTGCGAAAATCCACTGCTCTGCCTGCCAGGATGCTCGCTGGCCGCCTGCCCTCCGGCTTTAATGAACTGTGCACTCTCCATCCCCCTCCTCATGCCTTGCTGAGAGGAGGAACCAGAGAAAGCTTTTTGATTTGGGTTTTTTTTGTCCATTTGCAAAGCAGAAAAAGGGACTCCTTCCTACCCAAGGCCCTGGCCAGGCACAGGGTGATGGAGCAGGGTAGTGAACATGACTGGTTCTGCAGAGGTCAGTGGGCTTCTCCTAGCTCATCTCTAGCCCATTCCTCTGTTCCTCCCTTTAACTTCCCTGCTCCCCAGAAACTCCTCCCCAGAGCTTGCCATGTAAAACCCCCATGCCTGGAGATCTGGAACAGTGTTAGAGTGATGTGGTGGCAAACAGGCTTGGTTTTCCTGCATTCTTCCTCTGCCCCAGGCTTGCACTGTCAATGCCCTTCAGGCTCTCAGGCTCCTGTGGGATTTTGGAAGGAAGCTAGCAAACCCACTGTATCTGCAAAATCCCTCAGCTCTCAAACTGCCTCTTTTGCATCACACAGTGGGCTCCATAAGCCCACAGGAGCTTATGTCTCTGATATCCTCTCAGCCCCATGAAGCAGGAGCCAGAGGGGGAAAATCCACTTTCCTCCAGGGTGGAGGTTGGCTCTGGAGTTGGAAGCACCCTTCCACAAGGGAGGACCTTCACAAGGAAGGAGCTTGGTTTCCCTGTCAAAGGATTATCCCTGCTGGGAAAGTAGGAGCTGGGCCAGTCCTAACCTGCTCCTTTCTGGGGCTGTACCCCTAAGGAAGAACAGGAGATGCCTCCACTGAGCTGCAGGGAATGGATGAACTGGTCCTGGAAATGAGTTTGCTGTGCTAACCCACCAAAGCTGCTCCAGGACCAGCCATACTTGGAGTTGCTTGGAAGGATTTGATGGGTTTTCCTGTAGAAAAATGGGAACCACATGTGAGCAGCAGTGCTGGCGTGGGCTGGGACTAATTGGGGTCAGTGAGAGGATGGAGGGGGAGGAAGGGGAATGTGTGTAGGAGAGGAAAATCCTCACAAAATGGCCAAGTTCCTTCAAAGGGCAGGTCCCCAGGTAGGGGTATCTGCTTCCCCACAGCACTTTCCTTAGGATCACAGCAGGAATGCTGTGGAAGGAGGGATCTGGGAGAAAGCAAACTGGACAGTGGGGAGAGGAGCCCACAGTTTCCCTGCTTACTGACTGTCATGTTCTGCAGGGCATGGATTTAGCACAAGCAGCTTCCAAAGTGTCTCCCAAATTTTTTTTGCCTGCCTGATGGGGTGAGGACCTTCATCATGGGGGAGCAGCTTAACCTGTCTGATCCTGTTTGTTGGGGCTCAGGTTTTCTGATGGTGCTTCCTTCTCTGTCTGTGTAGCTGTGACAACTCAGTTTATTCATCTTTGTGGAGGGAAGAGCCAGGACAGGAAATCAGGCTGAGTAGCAGTGTTTTTCCCCCAGCTGTCTTCCAGGGGATCTTGCTCTGTTATTCCCCAAGAGCAGGGCATGCTCAGTTAAAGACTGAGAAGAGCTCACCTCAGCCAGTGAGCCCAACTGGGCACTTTGCTCCCCGGATAGGATATGCTCAGATAAGATATCTCTGGATGGGACACCTTTAACTCCCCACTGAGAGCATAGAGCTGTGCAAAAGCCACCTCAGTTGGAGTTCCTGCCATTCATTGCTCATTCTCCTAATGCATGAGCTGCTCTTCGTGTTCAGCTGCACCTGGAGCTGGTCCCCTCATAGCAATGGGTGCTGCTCTAGGATCCTGGCAGGGCAGGGATCATTCATCTGCTCCCTTCTCATGCATCTATGGGCCTTGGAGGGTTTGAGGGAGCAAGGCTCCTCAGGCTGCATCCCTCCTTGGGATCCCTCCAGGGATCCTGGCTCAGAAGGCAGGGCAGGCATTGTGATCCAATGCAGTGCTGAGAGGCAGCGGGCATGGAGGCAAGCCTGGCACTAAAGTTGAAATAGCATCTGGGGTGTCTAAACCATGGCATAAATGGAGCATCTTTCCAGCCAACACTTGAGGAGGAAGTGCAGCAGGGCTCGCTGAGTTGCAGGCACCTCCTTGAGCTCCAAGGTGTGCTCGAGTTGTTGGCAGAAGAGACAAGGCAGCTTCACCTCCCACCCCAGGGTATGCTAATCCATGAGCCATGGGGTGCTGCCACCTCTTCCCAGTCCCTTTTTCCCTTCCGTCTGGAAAGCTTCACCCTCAAACACAGAGTGTATTCCTGCCATAGTCTATCCCTCTGCTTTCAGAGGTCTAGAGCTAGCCAGCAGGACCTTTTTCCACTAAATTTGCCTTCCCGACATGAGGATCCAAAGGCTCATCCACCTCTAGGACAGCAGCCTGCTCCTTGGCCATGCTTTTAGGAACAAAAGGATTTTCATTTCTTCATCTTAAAGCAAAGTGATGGGGAAGAGTAAGCCGGGACCACAGCTCCTGTCTCTGTACAAGCTGTGCACGCCCTGAAAAGGATCAGCCTCTCCCAGCTCCTGTTGCCACAGCTTTGCACCCGCTCCTTTAACCTATTTTATTTGCAGTGATGAGAAATTATGGGGGGAGAAATAAGGCGCTTGTCAGTTTTCTTGAAAATTAGGCCACAGCTGTCAGCCTGAAAGGGAAACGGACGTCTCGAAGGAAGGATCTGCTGCTGCTCTACAGTTCTCCCCCACTCCCAAGCCTACCCTTCCTCCCATTCCAAACAGAGCTTGCTTGAAAACATCAGTGCCCAGTGTAAGTGCCCCTCTGGGAACAGGTTCTGGAGGGCTCCATTGAGCATGAGTTGTTCCTCTCAGCTGAGGTGGTAGCTGGAGCCAGGCACATGCTGTAATACTGCTGCTGGTGCCTCCTGCCTGGGGCTTGAAGCCCCAAGAGCCCAGGGCTCTTGCATTTACCATCCATTTTGCCATCAAATCACTAGCAAGTTTAAAAGTTGGAAAAGAAGTGCTTCAAGGAGGTAATATTCTGCCTTCTTGAAGGGTATGGAAGGAGAAGTTTGCCTGTTGGTCAAGTGAGCCTTTTGTTGATGCTCAGATGTTCCTACAGGATTTTGTAAGCTTTGCAGTCAGCAGCTCATCAGTGCGGGTGCTCAAGG
Organism: Cinclus cinclus; assembly: GCF_963662255.1. NCBI lineage: Eukaryota > Metazoa > Chordata > Aves > Passeriformes > Cinclidae > Cinclus > Cinclus cinclus. Next base: position 7,702,825 of record NC_085056.1, read on the forward strand.
CCAGGTTGGGGCTTGGAGCAATCTGGTCTAGTGAAAGGTGTCCCTGCCAATGGCAAGGGGGTTAGAACGAGATGGTTTTTAAGATCCCTTCAAAGCCAAACCATTCCAGAATTCTATGGGCAGGATATGCTTTATGCATAAGTCATTATAAAGTTTCCTCAAGGAAACTCCTGGCACACACCAGCTTGAGCAGCTGGAGACTGGTGCTGGTTGTCAAGTGGGCTTCACCTTGGAGGAGCTCTCACATTCAAAAGTTGGGCCCTACCTTGGATTGAGTGGACCATCAAGTTTCCAAATTTAGTTGTCTTTTAGCTTCTGGCCCATTCCAAAGGATATTACTCTTCCTTCTCCTTGCTACAACCCCATTTCCCTCTCCTGTTTGCTACAGAGCTGTGGGTATCTCACTGATCATAAAAATGTCCAGAGGTGTTGGATATCTGCTTGGAGAGCTCAAGGTGATCTCGTTGAAGGGCACTGTTCTCCAGGCACGTCCAAGGTGGGAATAGGGCTGGGTTCATCACAAGTCAAGGTGGATGTGCCCAGCTTCAGGATGGACTATCAGCTTTAGTGGGCAGCAGGGCAGCCATCCTGCCAGCCAGGACAGGGACCTCCCAGTGAAGGGGAGCATCAGGAGGAGCAGAAGCCACGGGCTGAGGCTCTGCAGGATCAAGATGCTGTTTCACCAGTTGAAGCTGGCCTGAAATACTAATGTACATTTGTGCCGCGTTCCTCTCAGGCATCCGTGTTGGTTGCTCTGGGGATCCCCAGGGATCCCTGGGGAGCGCCTTACGCTGGGGCGGCCACAGCCCAGCGCTGAGCTGGCACCACAGCTCCTTCAGCAGTTGTCACACTGACAGCTGCTGCCAAACAGACACTCCGTGGGAGGGTTTTCTTGTTTGCAGTGAAACACTCTGCACCTTTCCCTTTTCAAGCAAAGGCATCACAGGGCTTGTCTCCTCTGGCTTTCCAAGATCTACACATCTCCTCCCAAAATCCACACATCTCCTCCCAGGATATGAGCATCTCTGGTCTGCAGCTTTCACTGAGTTGCCCTTGGGAACTTGATAACATTCCAAGAAACCAAAGCTGATGAGGGTCCTTCTCTTCACCAGACCTGCCTCCTGCAGAAGGAGCTGCCCTGCTCCTAAACCTCATAAATGCTTTAAAATCCCTTACCTAAAATGCTATGAATTTTGTAAAGCAGGAGCTGCTGGGGTTGCCATGGTTTCCCTTGCCCGGAGGAGCAGCTCTGGATTCAGGAAAGGGGGGGGGGATTAAAATGGAGGACTGGGATTTTCTTTGCTGATGTGGAGGGAAAGGATGGGACAGTTACATCCTCCTGCCTTGCCCACTTGCTCTCTTCTCCTTCTCCTTTTCCCATCCTAATTTTGTCTATGCTTCCTCTGCAAATTCCTAAAGGATCCCAGCTGCTGGGCCAGGCTGGGGATGCTGCTTTTCCTGGCAGGAGAATTTCAGGGGGATGGGGATGGGCTGTGGGTATCACAGAGGCTGTGGATTCCCTGGTTAGTTGGGTTAAGCCAGGGCATCTGCTGAGGAGCCTGGGGTGTGGAGGAAGGGTGGGGGAAAGCCTTTGGGAGGAGAGAGGAAGGGAGCTGAGGAAGAGGGTTGGGAGGAAGTATAGATGGACTCTGCCCTCCTCACAGCTGTGGAAGTTGTTTTGAGACCCATTAGCAGAGAAGTGGAGCAGAACCCCTTAGAGCATCACTCCCAGGCCTCAGCCACCTCCTTCCACATCTTGGGTTCTGTCCCAGTTGCTGGAAGTGGGACAAGACATGATCCTCTCCCTGCTGGGGTCCCGTGTCTATTAGCCCAGAGCTAATAAAGCAAATCACTAGTGCTTAATGAAGAAGTACCTGCTTAATTGAACACAGCAGGATGGTGCTCAGCATGGCCAGGCAACACGATGGGACCAGTGTTTCTCCCCCCAGGCACCCCACAGATCCCAGAGGGCATGGATCTGCACTGAGACTGGATTTTTTAGATTTTAGGGAAAAACAAATGTTCACCTTCTTCAAGCAAGCATTGATCTGGCCTGAGCCTCCACCACCCTGCTCCTGCATGGTGGCTCAGGGCAGGGGATGGGGCTGAAGTGGTTAAAGGAATGAGCGGGCAGGATGGGAACTCTTGACAGCTCCCTGAAATGACGATGTTTAGATTAGCCGGTTTCCAGGCATCGAGTTGTCAAAGCAAGAGGGCTGGGAGGGACGCCGGGGCTTGTCCTTAATTGGAGATGTGGCTCTAAAGCCACCCCATCTCGCCAACATCCTCTGGGCTCCAGCGTGCTGCCCTGCAGGAGCTCCCTGCCCCTGTATGATCCCTGTTCGCTTGTTCCCATACCTCATCCCACCCCACCAACCATTTGCATGATGGGAATTCATTGTGATTGACATTGCTGTGCTGGCAGTTTGGTGGCTGCTACATCAGAGACACAGGGGGACCCCAGGGTGGCTGATATGGTCACGTAAAGCTTGTGGTGACCTGTGTGTCTCTTCCTTGGCCAGCCTCGCGTTGTTGAGGAGTCCTCTAGGCAAAGGGGCGGGCAGGGTCCTGTGACTGCAGCAGGGGCTGGAGGTGCTCTTGGGAGCCCCACGGTGGCTCAGGGTGTCCCCCATCGTCACACTGAAGGTGGATGCTGCCTCCCATCTGCCTGCAGCCACATTCCTTGGCTCCATCGGAAAGGCTTGAATAATCCTTTTAATTTAAGGAGTTAAATTTTAATGGCCTGAATACCACATTTCATTATCGCCATGTGCCTGTGCTGCTTGCTGCATAACATAACCAATATGTGCCATGATGCTCTGCGGCTCCTGCCTCCCTGGGGACACTTCTTGCCTTCTTCTTCCATGCCAGGAGATCCTTGGAGACTCTCTGGGTCCTCATGGGCAAGGGGATGCACATCACCCACAGGGATGCAGGGAGAGCTCCAGGGAGAGGCATCTTGCTGGAATGATGATTCAGGGGGATTAGCCAGTTCCTTCCATCATCACATCATGTATATATAGGGAGATGCATATATTTAAGGGGTGTGTGTATGTATATATATACACATATTTATGGGATGGATATATCCAGGATATATTTATGGTGTGTACATGGTATGGCTCCTGCTCTCTATCCCCTCTGCCCTGTTCCCTTCCACAGCCACTCCACTCACATCTCAGTTGAAGCCACCTGTCCTCTCTTCAGCCCTTTTCCCTGCCTCCTCCCAGCCAGCCTGGCATTCCCCTCATGCCATCAAAGCCTCCCAGGGAATGAGCTCCTGGGGACCCTCCCACCCCACCAGCAGATGCCTGGTGCTGGCAGTTGGGCTCAGCTGCTGGCCGCTGTCACGGAGGCCAGCAGCTGCAGGACCAGACAGTTGCCCCCTCCTTTGGGGACTGCTTTTGGGATATGCTGACCAAAGGCCTTCATGGAGGGGAGTTTGAAGTCTCTACCAGTGCTATAAGAGGATGCTGTGCACTGGCAAACTCATTCTGCTGGTGGATCCGAGAGAACCTGGGGGCAGCTGGAGGGACCAGTGCCCAAGTGGGATAGCACCTCTGGGAGGTGACACAGCTTTGAAGCAGAGGGACAGTCTCTACACAGCTACTTCTCTAACACCCCGACAGTTTCCAGTTTCCCAATGCCACCAAAAGGAGGAGGGAGAATCCCAACCCTTCCCCACTAATCAAATCTAGGCCTGAAATTAGAAAGCAGCTCACACTCAGCCCCCTGCTCACTTTGAACACAGCGTTCACCAGCCAAATGGCAGAGCTCCTGTTTATGGAAAGCGACAGCCTTCCTTTTCCATGGAGGACCAGCAGAGGGGGAACCTGAAAAGCATCCTTTTTGTCATGGGGGAGCTTTGGAGGTCACTGAATTGCCCTCAGTGCTCCCTGGCACTCTTTTTCTTGTTTAAGCTCTTGCTATAGTCTTCTTGCCTGGAAGGTGTAAAACACCAGCTCCCCACAACCATTGCAGCCAGTCCCAGCTGTACTGGAGCACCAACCACTTCACTGTTGAGACTGAAACTATCCCAGTGTTTGTCCCTGGAGAATCCATCCCTTCTTTAGGCACATTAAACCATCCCACTTCATGGTTCAAGTGCCCAGCCCAGCTGCTGGAGGAAGCTTGGCAACAGTGGGGCATCCAGTTACCCCCTTTCTGGAGAAAGGTAGCATGGAGCCACCTTATTCCTGGGCTGGGCTTGCTTTGCTACAGTTGGCAGTGATTGGATCCTGCCTGCAATGCTGAGCTATTGATTTGCTTTTGGCTCCATCAGGCTGGACTAAAAGCCTTCCCCTTTCCTCCGTCCATGCCTCACTTTCCCACCGCTTTCCCTCCTCCAACCAGCCTGCGTCCAAGCGGCAAGGAATCAGGGAAGCGTTTTCATCCCCATGAATGCAGCTGGTTACGTAAGAATAATTGGGATAAATGAGCTTATTTATCACAGCCTGTTCCATTTTAGCGGGGTCCAGGGCGATTGCTGGGTTGGGTTACATAAAATCCCGCACAGAGCATCTCATTGTCCGGTGGCAGCCACACGGGATGCGGGAGCTGCTGATGGAGAGCAGCCAGGGCTGGGTGAGGAGGGAAGGGATTTATTTGGCAGGATGAAGAGGTGGGAGGAAGATGGGGGGTTTCTTCCTCCGTGTGTTAAGGAGGGAAGATCTGTTTCTTCATTCTCCTCCTGCATCCCTGAAGCACCGGGCTTTAGGTTGTGGTCTTTGGAGTCAAACTGTAGCCAAATAGTCTTCCTATTGTCTGTCCTCACTGGAGCAGGGGTTGGAAATTCACATCCTTCCTCCTCCTCACCCCAGGAAAACATGACTTTCAGGCAGAGGAGGTTCAGTTGTACCTCCTGCCTCCTGGCCCAAGCAGGCAGCTAGTGAACACCTCCCACCAGTAGCCCAAGCAGATGCTCCTTGTTTTGCCTCTTAATCCTCTCAGAGATGCCTCCAGGGGGGAATCTGATTCCAGATAAGATTAGCTGATGGGGAAACGGTGTTTGGTAGGAGCTGGGGGAAAGCAGAATTGCCCTGGGGATGCCTTGGTGCCAAGGTTCCCTATAAGCCCATGGGGAAATGTGGTGAGGCAGGGAGCATTCCAGTTTCAGGTGAAGCTGGAATGCTGGGGACCCAGGTGAGCTTCCCTGTGTCTCTCCAATCCCCACAATGGGGACCTGAGCTGGTGCTGGGCAGCATTTCAGGTGTCCTTAGACAAACTGCCCAGGAAGGCAAGAGCCTGGAGAAAAACAGGAAATCCCCAAATCCAAACAAATGTGGGAGAAAAAAAAAAATCTGATGTTTTTTTTTGTTTTGTTTTGTTTTGTTTCTGGACTAAAAAATGCTGAAAATCTTGGGAATGCCTCAGGGTTTGTTAAGCAGGACATTCCTGCTGTGGCCCATCCAGGCAGATCAGCGTGGGCCGAAGTGCTGGTTACACTGTTTTGAGGAGAGCACTGCTGGCAGGATATCCAGTGGAGCCGAGACATCTTCCAGCTTCACCAGCTGGATCTCCGGAGCCAGTCAGCACCGGATCTCATGGCAGCTGAAGCATGGAGGATTTTCTGGCTCCAGGGCTGCCAGATTGCACAATGCCTGGAGGAATTCTGCCCCACTGGCTGCACTCACTGGGATGTTCCCCAGTGTCAGTGGGATACTGGTCTGATTGGCCCATCACATGCCATCTGCAGTGGTGCTTCTGCACACTCACTGCTCTGGTCAGGCTGGAAAGTGACACTGAAACCTCCTGAGGGAGGTCATGGGAAGGCTTGAGGTGGCATGAGCCATAGTAGTGGGTGCCAGCAAGGCCCTAAAGCAGTATGACCAGGGGCATGTCTTAGCCCAGCTATGTTGTTTTTTGAGTTTTTTTTTTTTTTTTTTTTTTTTTTGGTTTGTTTGTTTGTTTGTGTTTTTTTTTTTTTCCTTGTCCTGCTGTGAATAGCTGCATCCTCTAAATGCAGAGCTTGGTATTGCCCCACAGCATCTCTGGTCTGGTGCCACCACATTCACCCAACCTCTGATGCCCCCAGATCTCATCCCTGGTCCCCTCTGGAGAAGTGGGTTCACATCAGAGTCTTGATTGTGCTCATTAACCAACCTTCCCTCCGGTTTCTCTCCTCTGTCATACACAGGCAGCTTTGTCTACTTCTGAATGCAGAGAATATCTTTCACTCCATGGCAGACATACTGCTTAGGGAAGAGGACCTCAAATTTGCCTCTACCATGGTCCACACCCTCAATACCATCTTGCTGACGTCCTCTGAGCTCTTCCAGCTGAGAAACCAACTGAAGGACCTGAAGACCCCGGTATGGGCAGCAGGAGCGGGCTTAGCAGCTGGAGGGGACATAATGGGGGTGGTGGGGACCTGGTAGCCACCTGGGAGCGTGTCTTGCTGCTCAGTCCCTGCCTAGTAGGTCTCAGGGTTGGAGCTCGGGCAGCCTCTTTATTCATCCACCCTTCAGGAGCTGAGGATGGGCTTGGAGGATGTGCCCAACTCCTGCTTTTCTCCCTGGAATGGGAATGGGCTTTCTGAGCACTCAGACAACTGCTGCCTCCCTCCCTCTGTCCCCCCATGGGCTGTGGGACAGGTGATAGCAGGAGAGTTCTGCAGTCCCTAAACTGTCCCTCCCAGGAACACACCCACAGGATTTGCTGAGCAGCTGCCACCAGAACCAGTGACATGCAAGGAAGGAGAGGAGGAAGATTTCTCCTCCTTTTCCTGGTGAAAAGCAGTGATGCAGGGGTGTCCCCGTGGGTGGGACAGCATTGTCCTCCAGCCCCTCATCCTGTGTTGGACGCAGCAGCCCTTGGGTCACCTCGTCATGTTGTCACCCCAAAGCCCACCTGGTCTCCATCTCCTGAGGCTGAGGCTCATGCCAGTTCCACGTGGACTTGGTGGGTCCAGAAATGTCCCTTTGTGTTTTGGTGGCGCTTGCTAGCCTGGCAGGTTGGTGTTGGGTGCCTGGGACTCTCCGTGCCATGTTCATGCTCCCAGTGGTGACCAACCTCCCATGGTTCTCTCTTTCCCCAGGAAAGCCGTAACCTCTTCTGCTGCCTGTACCGGTCCTGGTGTCACAACCCTGTGACAACTGTGTCACTCTGCTTCCTTACCCAGAACTATAAGCATGCCTACGACCTCATCCAGAAATTGTATCCTTCGGGGATTTTCTGCCAGGGTGGGGCCTGAGCTGGCCCTTAGTCGCTCTGTGGCAACCAAGGTCACCCTGCAGGCCAGCCCAGCCTCCTGCCTGCAGCCCATCATTACCAGGGCAGGGCAGCCTGTGCTGGGTATGTGCCAGCTCCCTTCCCCTGGTGTCATCCCTTTTTTTGTGGTGAAAAGAGAGGAAGGCATGTACTGACTGAGCTTTGACCTTCCCCTGCCCAGGAGGGGAGGCTCCTCAACATCCTCTTCCTTCCAGGAAGATGAAAGCTTTGGCCTCCTGGCCTGGTGAGGAGCAGGCAGTACCCAGTATGGCATAATCCCCGGTGAGCTCACCATCTGCCTGCAGCAAAATGATTATTTTCATGTGCCAGCAAACCCCATGCCTCCCTGAGTAGTTTTCCAAATGAAGAAGCTCAATAACACGCTCAACTTCCCAGTGCACACCAGCATTTCTTCTGGGAGATGCACTATCCCCATGGGCCAGGAGGGTAAAGGCAAGCATCCTCCCTTGAACACTCATCCTGCCTACTCTCAGCTTTTTGGGCAGCCTGCCTCTTCCCCTATACCTGCCTGCTCATCTGTCTCTCTCCGTCATCCCTTGGCCACCCTACAGACCTTTCAGTCCTGTCTGTGTGCAAGCCCTGCCTCTTCCCTGCTCGTCCCACAGGAACTGTGGATGCAGGGAAGCTTTGGCAAAGCCATGGTCCGCGTCGGGCATCACCCGTATGAGCCATCTGCTGCTGCCCAGCCACCTTTTTCCAAGGTAACATCCTTAACAGCCACATCCAGCAGCGATCTGGAGGTCACCGTGGATTTCCTCACCGAGGTGGACAAGCTGGTGCAGCTCATCGAGTGCCCCATATTCACATGTAAGGAGGAAACCCTGGGTGGGGAAGGGGCGGCGCATGGTGCTCCCCCTCTCCGCTCCTCCATCGCAGGCAGCAGCCGCCGCACGAATAAATAGAGCAGAAGTTATGAGACTTCTTGCCGGGAGGTTTGCCCAGCACTGGAGCTGCCCGCTGGGAAAAGGGCATGCTGGCAGCACAGGGGAGGCAGCACTGCCCCCCAGATATAGGTTAAGGGAGCGAGCAGCACTGGCATCCAACAAAAGGGATGGGGGAAGGGATGGGGTCACACTGAGCATCTCCAGGGATGCACGAGGAGGGTGTCAGATGGGGGGAACCCTCTGTGCCACCCTCAGATGCACAGAGTGGCATTGTGTGTGCTGCTGGGTGCCTTAGCAAGAAAAAAGGTTGGATTTTTTCCTAGAAATTAAGAATTATGCCCAGAAAACTAGTTGATGTTTTCTTCAGCATCCAGCAATGTGGATCTCCCTTTGGGTAATGCAGCAGTGCCTGACCAGGGGCTCAGGGGTGTGACACTGGGAGCCAGGATAGTGGCAGGGGATGTGGCAGGGTGACCTGTGGCTGTGGGGGGATTTTTCATTATGCTGATTTGCTCCCCCTGGGCTTCTCATTCAGGGTGTAGCCGGGCACTGAGGTTGTTGGGAAATGTCCTGGAAAGACTGTGTGGGGCACCTATATAGGTCCAGGGTGTTATTGAGGAATATATAAGGGAAGAGTTTTAGAGCAGCTGGGTAGCAGACACCCTCAGTCATGCTCCCTTCTGTAGACCCTGTCCCATATCCCCAGGATGACTGTCCCAATGTCTGAGGCACCCATGTGTTTGTGGTGGTTTTGCATGCCCCAAAATTATTAAGGGTTCCCCAGCCCACTCACCTGGGTCCACACATCTCAGGGTACGGGACAGACTTGTCCCCCATAAATTGGCATCCCTGGTGATGGCTCCCTTCACTGGGAGACACCAGTGGTACAAGTGAAAACCAGGAGGTGAGATGCTAAGACACAGACCTTGCCCCATTTCCTGGGCTGCCTCTTCCATTGTATTTAGAGCTCCAGAAGACTCTTCTGATGTGAGCACAGCAAGGGATGGAGCCAGAGGGTAGTTTTTCCTCTACTGAGCAGAACTGAGGCCCAGCACATGTAACCCTCAGAACCAAGTGGAGGGGATTCCCTTTGCTCCAGAGAGTCCCCAGAAGGGTGTCACCCAGCCCTCTGGATGTGATGCTCCAGGGTGGGTATTTCTGCTAACTCTGAGAAGCTGAGGACCAGTCCCGTGTTGCATGTATGTTTTTAGACAGCATGGACAGCCTCAGGGGTGAGTGGTATCAGGAGTGGCAGATGGGGGAGCCAGTTGCACCCAGGGAGCTATGTCAAGGAGAGGGACTTTGGGACAATGTAGGGCACCAAGATGGATGGGTTAATGAAAGGGGAGAGGGGTGCCATCAAAGTGCCCCTTGGGTTGGCTGGCAGAGGCTTAGAGTCTCACCAGGACTATCAGAGGGGTTGGGAGGAACCTGCTATTGCCGCTGGAGATTAAATGTATTTTCCCTGCCTTCCATCCTCTTCTGTTCTCTTCCAGATCTCCGCCTGCAGCTGCTGGATGTGAAGAACAACCCCTACCTGATCAAGGCTCTCTATGGCCTGCTGATGCTGCTGCCCCAGAGCAGCGCCTTCCAGCTCCTCTCCCACCGCCTCCAGTGCGTGCCCAACCCAGAGCTCATGCAGACCACGTAAGTGCTAGGGGGACGGACTGGCATCAGCATCGGGGCTGGACCAGCTGTTCCCCCACAGCTGAGCATCCCTGCCATTCCAGGCTCAGCCCCCATCCTGGGCTCAGCCCCATGCTCTGGCTTTACCCCCCAGCTCTGTTGTGGCCGTGCCTGCTCCTTGTCCCCATGGCCAGAAGTGTTGGCTCGGGGGGTTTTTTGTGTCTATATTTGGTAACCCTGGGAGGGCTGTGCCTCATCCACAGGCATTTGGCATCCAGGATGGAAAATTTCACTTGTGGGGTCGCTATGGAAACGAGCAGAGCTGGGAAGGAGGTTTATGGAGAAAGACTCCAGCAGCTGGGGGGGGCTCCCAAAACATCCCCCCTGCAGCCTGGACAGCCTTCACAGCACCCAAAAGGAGCCTGGCACTCTGCTAATGCCTCCGGATGGCTGCTCCATTCCCATTCCTGACCTTTGGGGATCCGTGAGATGTGCAAGGGCGGCATCTCCCCGGGGACCAGCTGAGCTCCTCATGCTCCCTGCCCAGGGGTGCTGCCAGTGGGATTTGCTTTCCAACCCTTGGCTAATGAGTAGTGGGGGGGGGGGGGGGGGGGGGGGGGGGGGCTTGATGATAAAGCTGGCACTGCCTTGGCGCAGCCCTGGGAACAAAAAGCTCCCAAGATGGGCAGGTTTCTGAATTAACCCCCCACCGCTGTTGTCACTCCTTGGCTTTTAACTGCTTCCCTGGGACAGCTTTTATCCCTCATGGCCTCCGGCGCTGAGCTCCTACACACAACCCAGCACTGATATTTAATTGGGGGGGCGGAGAGGGGGCTGCATGTGCTTCCCTCTCCTTTTTTCTCCCCACTAACCCTGGCAGTGGGCGTTTTTCGAGCTGTCAGACGGCCTGAGCATCTGATTAACTCTGACCTACATTCCTTCAAACACCGAAGCTGGCTTTCATAACCGGCCAGTCCCAGCTGCCCCCTCCCCAGGGACATACCAGGGCCACCAGAGCTGCCTGCCATCTTCCCATGAGCATTCTGTGGCTGGTGTCTCCTCCTTCCTTGCATGGGGACAGCAGGACAGCACAGGGATGAGTATCCATGACTGGAACCCTGACATGTTCCTGACAGGGAACCTGCATTTGGAGGCTCCAGCATGTTCATCTCTGGGGACTGTCCCTGCTGCCACCAGATGTTTTCTGCTTGCTAAAAAGAGCAGACATGGAAAGTGAGGCACATGGCCCTGACATCCTTATCTCACTACTTTTGACTGCAGTGGGTTGGGATAGAGTGGAATATGTGTCAGAGGAATTAAACTGACCATGTGGGCCAAGATGCAGATGTCCCTTGTCCCTTCCTTGTCCCAGGACCTCTTGGGCTCTATCTCACACCTTTGGAGGAAGAAAATACGTCTTTGGGGGTATTTTATGAGGCACCAGTATGACTAGGATTTGCTGAGCTCGGCTTCTTCAGGACAAGCTTTTGGTGCTGCCAGTGCTGGATGCTCACAGTGCCAAACATCCCCTTCCCACCCTCACTCTCTCTTCCCATCCTGCAGAGACAACACCAAGCCCAGCACCAGCTTCAAGAGAACAGCAGCCTCCAACATTGACTACACAGAGCTGCTGCAGCACTTCGAGAAGGTCCAAAACAAGCACCTGGAAGCAAGACACCAGCGAGCCGGGCGGGCAGAGCAGCTGGACCGGCGGGTGGTGCTCTGAGCACCCCTGCGGCCACCACGGGTGTGCACAGTTGCTGGGGCAGGGACCAGGGGACACAGACCAGGGAACAGGCACACTGGCTGCTGACCACTGGAGGATCTGGTGGGTTTAGTGGAGATGGGCAAGCGCTCAACACAGGACTGGTTTTCCCCTCTATTGTGTGTTTGGATGAGGGGGGATCCTCAGGTTTGCCCAGCTTCTCCTGTGGGTGCTGGGGGGACATGGGAAAGGGTTGCCCAAGGAGAGGGCCAGGGTAAAGCACCTCATCTTGTCTTGCAATGGGGCAAGGAAACTCCCCTTTGCTTTGCTAATGCCTTCCCCGTGACTGTCAGCTGAGTGCCCAGCGTGCTGCCAGCAGCACCAGAGGAGGGGAAGGGAAGACGGGAGCAACCCCTGGCCTTCCGCCCTGAAAAACAAGCATGCAGGGCTGCCAGCCGCCTTTCACTACCCTGACTTCCACCCTCTGGTTCCGAGGACCTGCTGGAGGTGGTCAGTGGCATCTCACTCGGTGGACGCACTCCTGTGCCTGACACTCGACCCCTTCCCCTGCATTCACACATCCTCTCTGAGTCTCTGGCTCTTGGCAGGGACAACTGCACAGCTTCAACTCCCAGCTGGCACCAGGGGACACAGGGAACAGTGGACCTTACCCCAGACTCCATTCTTTGTTTCTGCATTAAGCTCCCCATGATAAAATAAACAAACAATGCAGACCAGCCCATTCCTTGTTTTTGGGCTTCCCATCATAGTTTTGTTCCCAAGTAGAGCCAAAAATCCAGCAAGGGCAGGGGATGGCATGGAGCATCTTGTTTGACCCTATGCTGCAGGCTGGCCCAGCCCTGCCACGTTGGCTTGCCAACAAGCAGGACTTCTCCGCCTGCTCTTCTTCCCAGCAGGAAAAAAAACACCACTGAAATTCTTCCAGGCCACGGTCACGAAACCACAGCACAGTGACAGGCATTTTCCTGGCCCTGGGCAGGCACCAGTGTTGCCTTCATCTTGTCCTGCGGCACGTGAGGAACCCTGGCATGTGCCAGGCTGCTGCAGTTTGGGGGGGACACCATTGCATCCCCTGCATGTTTCAGGCCCTTGCTTGATTCCAGGAAAAGGGGGATTGGAGGAATTCATGGAGTTTTTATGACTTCTGGCCTGTTTACAGGGAAGACTGTCTCTGGCAGTGGATTCCCCAAACAGCCCCATACCGGCGCTGCTTCAGCCAGGATAAAGACATTCCTGTCATTCCCGGGGAAGGGCTTTCCAGACCCAGTCACGGCGGGTTAATTTTAACAGCCAGCTCTCCGGGATGTGCGAGCAGCGGCTTCTCAAGCTGGCTGGTTTCTCGGGGTGCTCGGGGGTACCTGTTGCTGGACCCCTGGGTCATTGTCAGTGTGGGCCAGGACAGGCTCTGCCTCACTCCTGCCGAGCTCATTGCTGCTGAACAGCCTCCTTCCACACTGAGGGACTGGGTTTTTAGAGAGAAATTCCAGCCAGCTGCTGGAGTGCTCAGCTATAATTGTTTCCTTATGAGTGGCTTTTGACCAACACCATCCAGAGCAGTGTGGGCATCATCAGCATGGGATCAAGACTACTTTCTGGCAGGAGGGGGAATGGGTAGCTCGGGCTGAAACCTTTGCCCCAGCTGAGCCTCATTGCACTGCGAGGGGTAGGGAGGTTTGTCGGGGATCAGCCTGGCACCCCGAGATCCAGGGAGGCTGGGGCTGGGGCCTCGGGATGGCTGTGGGAAGGGTTTGTCTGCTGACAGGCCATAGCATTTCCCATGGTTCCCTGATAATCGAGTGCACGGACACATTTCAGAGCTGTCGTGTGACTACTGTGGAGGGACTTCACCCTCCTGCACATCTTAGAGGGTCAGGAAGGCAATGGGGGTCAAATACCCTTTGGGGAGAGGCAGCATTCCCCCCGGCGCCTCCAGAGGTCTAGAGCTACCCCCGGGCATCCCATGGCATCTCCAAGTGCAGTATCCTCACATACACCCTGGGGTTCTTCTGCTCCTCACCCAGCAACCGAAGATAATCCCTGGGGTTCCTACGCCGCCACGGGAGCAAACCCCAGTGCTGCCTCCTCCCCCCCCCCCCCCCCCAATGCCACATCTCCAGGCATCCCTCGGATCTCCCTCCGCTGTAGTCCCGGGGCACCCGGTGTTGCTCCCCGACCTCCCCCGAGAGAATCCCCGAGAACCACCGGGGCTGCCCCCCGCTCCGTCATTCCTGCGCGTCCTACGGATTGCCCGCAGCGGCTCCCGGAGCATCCCCCCGCCGCCCGCAGCCCCCGGCCCCGCGGCGGGCGGCGCATGTGCCGCGCAGAGCCCGCCCAGCCCCGCCTCCGCCACCGCCCCGGCCCGGAGCTCCCCGCGCCCCGCTCCGCTCCGCTGCCAGGGGGCGGCGGGTCCGCGCAGCAACCGCGCAGGGCGAGAGGAAGGGAGGGAGGGAGGGAAGGAGGCAGGGGGGCGATGCCCCGCCCGGTTCCGCCGCTGCTCCGCCGCTGTGCCCCCCCCGCTGCCGCCGCCGCCGCCCGGGCGCCGCCCGCCCCCCGCCGCCGCTGAGCCTGGCCCGCCGCCGCGGCCTCCCCCGGCGGCGCCGCCCGCCCCGGGCTGCCGCAGCGCCGCGATGGAGACGGCGGAGAAGGAGTGCGGAGCCCTCGGCGGCCTCTTCCAAGCCATCATCAACGATATGAAGGTAGGGGATGCCTCCCCCGCACCCCGGTTTTGCTGTCGTGACAGCGCTCCCCCTGCACCATCCTCCCATCAGCCGGCTTCCCCAGGCAGTCCCCGCGCTGCCGCCGCCGGTGCCCGTCCCGCGCTGGGTACCGAGGCTCTGCTGCCCAGCCGCGAATGGGGATTGGAACCCTTCATCGGGTATCGGAGCCCGAACATCAGCCCCACAGCCCCGTGTTGGCTGGCGAGGGTTGCCAGAGCCCCGCATCAGCCTCTCACTGGGCATCGGAGCTCTGTGTTGGGCATCGGAGCCCTGGAGATCGCAGCCCCCGATCATCTCTACATCCGCTGTTGGATATTGGCGCTTCATCCTGGAGATTGCAGCCCCACATCATCCCCAGATCAATCACTGGCTATCAGAGGCCCGTTCTGGCTGTTGCAGCCCTATATCTGCCCTGTTACCCTTCACTGGGTATCAGAGCACCATGGCAGGCATCGAGCTCTCACATTGGGTGTCCGAGCATGAGACTGGGTGCCAGAAACCCACATCAACCCCATAATGTGCATCGGGGCCCTGTGTTGGGCATTAGAGCCCATACTGGGGATCCTGGCTCCATATCAGCCCTCTCTCCATCCCCAGGTGCCAAGAGCCCCTTGTCGGGTGACACAGGCCAGGCATCATTGCCCCTTGCCAGGTACCACTGGCCCTGCACCGGGCACAGCCACCCATTTCAAGCATCGTGTTGCCCCTGCCCCCCCAACCCCATGACCAGCCTGGATTTCTGCTGGACTCAGTGGGGTTGACACCAGCGGAACAAAAAGGTCCCCCAGCTCCTTGATCCCATTTCCTAACCCGGGAAGAGGATATTGCCTCCACCCGCCCTGGGAGCAGGATAGGGCCATGTTTAAAAAAACCGTTTTTGTTTGTTTGTTTTCATTTCAAAAAAATAAATTAAAAATGCTGAGGGGCATTTTTGACTAGGGGCTGAGTGAGGAGGAAGGGACCAGCAATGTTTCTTCGTCTCAGGGGGCCGAAATTCCCACAGCCAGCTCCAGTGCTGGGGTTTAGCCCTAATCATATTTGGGAGGCAAAAGCTCTCTTCCTTCTCTTCCTCCTCCTCCTCCTCTTCCTCTCTTCATGCTGCAGACCCATCCAGACAATGCTGTCATTGCCAAAGCAGGGGATGGGGGGGATAAAAAAAAAAAAAAGAAGCCTTGCTGGGAAGGCAATTAACCCCTTCGAGGGGCACTGGTGGCTCTGCAGTCAGGCTCTGCCTCAGGGCTGGGAGAAAAGCTCCAGGGAGAAAATCCCAACTCAGGGCAGTGGGACGAGGGCTGGTGGGAAACGGGTGCTGGGATGATCAGCTCTCTCCCCCAAATGCCTTCACCCCAGCTACCCTCTCCAGGCAGCCTGGCTGAGTCCTGCACTCCTAGTGGGGGAGGTGGGGGCAGCCCCTGCCTCAGTTTCCCCATTCCTCTGCTGGGATTTCAGAGGGGATAAGCCCTCTGAGCTGTCAGTGACATGCCTAGCATGATCCAGATGCGGTTGGACTGGGAACCCCTCACCCAAGGAGACTGGACTGGATTCAGTTTCATGTCATTTGAAGGTGGGAAAGATGAAAGAAAAATGATGAAAAGGAAGGAAAACCCCACCACACTGGAGCTGGGGCTCAGCTCGTGCCCTGCACAGCCCCAGCCGAGTGCCAGTGGCACCTGAGGGTGTGCTGTCCCCATCTCCCAGCCACGTGGGTGTCCTGGCACGGGCACTGGGGCACAGTAATTCTCTGCTTGAAGAGCTGCGGGCATTGAAGGGCAGTGATGTGCTTATTGTCCTCTGGCTGGGATCCCTGTGCTGGTCACAGGGCAAAGGGACATTATTTTAGTGGTGGATGGCTTTTTCAGCATCCCTTGACCTGTGGTGGGGAGAATTTGTTTGTTGTCCCTAAGCTGGCTTCATTCCTGTTGCATCTCCTTGTGTGCTCGGTGTCCCTGAGTGACCTTGGCATGTCCTTGTCCCCACTGTCATCTTCCCCATCCTCCTCATGCCTGGCATCACAGGGGTTTTGGGGGCATCACAACCTGCTCCCTTCTACAGGGGAGCCTCACTTGCCCTGCCCAGGGTGACCAAGGAAGGTGGCTTGGGGACAATGGCCCAGGAATGTTGGCCCAGCCCTCTGGCAGTGAGAATCCCTGGGAACCCACAACCAGGGAGTCACTGCCACAAGTGGTGTGTGGAGTGGCACCCTCAAACCCTTTCTTTGCTGATTCATGAGCAAATAGGGGCTTTTGTGGTCCCAGAAAAACAATGCTAGGCTGGTCTCTTGCCCGCTCAGTGCAAACCTTGTCCCCAAAGCTGCCACCAAGTCATAGTGCCCATGGGGATGTGTGGTGATGTACATGTTCCAGCCTGGTGGCTGCCCTAGGGGAGTTTACAGACACCTGTCACTGCCATCGGATGGCCACACCAGGACAGCACCAGGATTTTGTCAATGAGACAACAGGACCAGGATTGACCTTGCTAGGATAGCAGCACCGGCATGGCTTCACCAGGATGATGACACCAGGACTGGCCCTACTGGGATGGCTTTGCTGGGATAGCAGCACTGCAACCAGCTTCACTGGAACAGCATTGGAATGGCCTTTCCAGGATGGTGGCACCTGGATAGCTTTACTGGAATGATGGCACCGGTACTGGGCATGCAAGGCTGGCACTGGGATGGCCTTGTCAAGACAGCACCAGGATTAACCTCGCCAGGACAGCGTGAACTGGCCTTGCTGGGATGGTGATGCTGGGATAGCCTTGCTGTATGGTGGATGAGCCTTGTTGGAATGGCACCAGGATGGCCTTGCTGGGATGGCACTGCAGAGAATTCTCACTGGAATGGCACCAGCATGGTCTGCTAGGACTGGCTTCACTGGGACAGTGCTGAGATAGCCTTGTTGAAACAGTGGCACTGGGATAGCCTCGCTGGGATGGTGGCACTGGAACTGCCCTGGGATGACTTAACTGGAATGGTTGCACCAGGAATAGCCAGGAACAGCTCTGGAATAGCCTCGCCACAAGGGCAGTGGGACTGGTCTTGCACAGATGGCCTTGCTGGGATGGCACGAGAGTGGCCCCATTGGGACAGCACTGGGGTAGCCTCCCAAGCACCTTTGCCCTGTCCCTGTCCCCACACAGCTGTCCCCACACAACTCAGGGCTTCGGGGGACACCAACCTCCCCTCCTGCCCTGTCAGTCCTTGGGCTCAGAGGAGATGAAGACTGGGGCTCCTATCTGTGGGACCTGAGTTCTCCAGGATGGTGGGTTTGGTCATCCGTGCTTTGCGGGGGAAGCTGCAGGTGCTGGTGGTGTCTCCTCTACTGCTGGCTAGAGTCTTAAAGATTTTTCATTTTGTGCCCTCACGTTTCCAAATCTACCTTGACCCTCATTTGGAAAAGGTCACTCAAAATCTTGTGGTCTCCATGGCCTGCAAGTTTGTGTGGCCAGACTGGAAAGGGAAAAAAAAAACAGAGGGAAAAGAGTTGTGCTCAACCTTTATTAGCCATCAGAGAAGCTATTGAGCTGCCCTGTCTCTCCGCACCAGCGAAGGGGGGAACCTGTCCTGACTGGGGAAGCAGTGCAGGGAGTGAGGGGCCCTGTCTCACTACCACCCTTCTCCTTGCAGAGCTCCTACCCCATATGGGAAGATTTCAACTCAAAGGCCACCAAGCTGCACTCCCAGCTCAGGTGAGTGGCCAAAGAGGGGGGAGGGGCGGAGGGGGACGGACATGGGGGACCTCTCCTCCTCGTTAGCACATCCCAGTGTGTCCTGCACTCACTGAGCTCCCCCTTGCTCTCTCTGCCTCAGGACCACGGTGCTGGCCGCAGTTGCCTTCCTGGATGCCTTCCAGAAAGTGGCTGACATGGCCACCAACACCCGAGGTAGGGTGCTCTGTCCTAGGGGTGGGCATCCCCAAACTTGTCTGGGCGGGGGGACAGGTGGTGAGTGTTTCCTGTGGAGTGTCCCCTGCCCATGTTTCTGGGGTGGACTTCAAGCAGCAGCTTCACCATCCACAGAGAGATGTCCAACCTGTTCCCACGCCGAGGTGGAGCATTCCCTGGAAAGCCACATTGGAAAGATGGAGTGGGGACGGGGAAGGAGGTGGGCATCCATGTGGGTGCTGCTCCTTACCACCCATGGGTGCTTAGATACATTTGCTGGTGGGGCTGGGACATTCAGGATGGCTCAGTCCCACATCGTCATCTCCTGCACCTATCTCTATCCCCTGGGATGCACAATCCACCTTCCTTGTCCCTGACACCCATCTGGGAAGTTCCCAGGGGTGTCCTGGCTGCTCTGGGGTCTCCAGGGAAGGGGAATCAGGTAGAAGGAGATTAAGGAGTCCAAGCTTGACTGGTCTGGAGACAAACCCCAACTCACCAGGGAGGTGACTGGAGAGCCAAGGCTGCATGTGAGGTCCCCCATACTGTTGGGGAGTGAGGGAGAAGGATCCCCAGACCCTCTCCAGGTGCCTGCTGGCAATGAGGAGCCACTTCCCACCGCTTGGCTTCTGCCAAGCAGATGGTCCCGGGCTGGTTTGCAGACTGGCGGCATCCAGGCCATCTGGAGCCACACGTGGAGGAGTAGGAGGAGGTGGAGGCAGCAGCTTGAGCCAGGATCAGCTTTGCCTCCAAACCCACTAGCCCACTGCACCAGGGGGATTAGGGCTCCCCCAGCCCCCTGCCAGCCCAGGCAGCCAAAGCAAGGAGGAGGCACAGGGGCAATGCTGGGGACAGCTGGGGACCAGTGCTACAGGAATCAGTCTCACCCTGTTGTGCTGCTTTACCTGCAGGGCTCTTTGGGAGGATGAGAGGCAGAGCAGCATGGGGAAACTGAGGCACTGGGTGGGGGCTGGCTGCTGCCTTGCACACTATGCATGAGAATCGGATTAGAAGAGGCAGGAGCTGGGGATAAGAGCATTAGGAGCTGGATTAGGAGACTACCCCAGTGCCGGAGAAGGACCATGGGTTCCCCTAGTTCCATAGCACTGGGGGACTGAGGGGCATCCAAAGTTCCTGCAAAAGGGCGGGAGATGTTTTTGGAGGCTTTTGCAGGGGAGAGAAAGGCTGAATGTCACTCCTTAGTTTGCACCCAAGGAATTTTGGTTGCCTTTTTTCCTGGGATTTGCCAGCAGCAGTGCCACCATGTGGCCATCCTTAGGCTTCAGAGTTAACAGCGGTTTCAGCTAAAAGGATGCTCCTGCTATCTGCTGCTGGCAGATATCCCCCCCGAGGAGTTTGGACTCCCTTTTTACCCACTCTGAATTGTGCCTGGAGGTGCGGAACAGAGCTGGCTGCCTGGAACTAAGCCAGGGCACCTCATCCCTTCTCTCCCCTGCCCCCCCAGTGCCAAATTTAAGACAAACCAGAAAAAAATGGGAGCGGTTTCTACTTTCAAAGCCTCTAGAAGAGATATTTAGTGTTTCCTCTATTAGTTAGTGGATGATGATTTATCGTGGAATAAAACAAGCCACCCCCTGCCTAAAGTGTCCCCAATGCTCAGTGCATCCCAGTGTTGATCATCCCTGTGACAAACACTGTACAAACTGGGCTGGAACTGGTGTGGAGGTGTCCCTGCCCCTTTGTCAGCAGTGCTTTGCTCCCCCCCAGGTGCCACAAGGGACATTGGCTCAGCGCTGACCCGGATGTGCATGCGGCACCGCAGCATCGAGGCCAAACTCCGGCAGTTCACCAAGTAAGCAGGACCAGGATCAGCTTTGCCTCCAAACTCACAGGCATCGGTGACACGGCCTGGCCAGGCTCATCTCTTGCTAAAGAAGGGGATGCTGGATGTTGGCTGGGCATGGGATAAGGGAATGGCTCCCCCCTGGCTCCAGGGCTCTCCCACACTCTCTGCTTCTCTCTCCCTCCTCCAGTGCCCTCATGGAGAGCCTGATAAACCCTTTGCAGGACAGGATTGAGGACTGGAAGAAAACTGCCAACCAGCTGGACAAGGACCACGCAAAAGGTATGGGGAGATGGGATGGATCCGTGCAGGGCAGCTGTGCTGCTGGGCAGGGTCCCCTCTGACAGCACTTCTGCACCCCCAGAGTACAAGCGAGCACGCCATGAGATCAAGAAAAAGTCCTCTGACACCCTCAAGCTCCAGAAAAAGGCTCGCAAAGGTGAGAGGGGGTCTCCTGGGGGGTGCCCCCACCAGCCCCTCCGCAGGACCCCCAGCCAGGGCCGATATCCCGGCTGTGGCACTGCCAACTGGGGGGGTGGGGGGGGAGGCATTAGGGGGGTCCTGCTGTCCCCCTGTAGAAAGGGAGGTGCCAGCATGGCCCCAGGGGTGGCAGGGAGGCGGGGCATGCGCCCCAGCCTTCGGCCTCTTTTCACACGTTTTCTCTGTCTCCTTCTCTCTTCCCTCCCCTCCACATCCTTCCTGTAGAGCTACTTGGTAAGTGAACTGCTGCCCCCCACCACCGGCCCCCTCTCTGCTTCCTCATCTACTCCTCCCAGTCTCCCCAGCCTCTGTCTGTCTGTCCGTCCATCCATCCGCTCCCTGTTCCCACCCTCACACTGCTTTTAACTTAGCTTAGCCTGCACCCCTTATCCTGAGGCAATGTCAGCCCCACCATGTGGCAGTGCAAGGGGTCCTCTGGTCCCAAGTGCTAGGGATGGGGATGGGGTGGCAGAGGAGCCCCCTGCCCAGGGCTGCTGTGGGGTGAGGGTGCTCCTGGACCTTCAAGGGACATGGGCACAGTGGGAGACCTATGGTATCTGCTGCAATGTGAGGATGGGGTGATGTCCCCAAGCTGGGGGAATGACCTCGGCTTGGCAGTGGCACTGCCAGCACATTGGGGAGGGTGTCAGGGGAGCCCAGTGCTGACAGTGCCCCATCTCACAGGGAAGGGGGACCTGCAGCCCCAGCTGGACAATGCACTGCAGGACGTCAATGACATGTACCTGCTGCTGGAGGAGACGGAGAAGCAGGCAGTCCGCAAAGCCCTCATCGAGGAGCGGGGCCGCTTCTGCACCTTCATCACTTTCCTGCAGCCCGTGGTGGTGAGTGTTGGGGGCTGGGAGGGTCAGGGTTTGTCCCTTCTGCCCAGTGGGTGCTGATGCTCTCTCTTGTCTGTCCTAAGAACGGGGAGCTCACCATGCTGGGAGAGATCACCCACCTGCAGGGAATCATCGAGGACCTGGTGGTGCTTACCGCTGAGCCCCACAAGTTGCCCCCTGCCAGTGAGCAGGTCAGTAGGGGCGAGCCAGGGGTCAAGGGATCCAGGTAGTATCTTCTGGGGGGACTTAGACCCGATCTTTCCTGCAGGTGATCAAGGACCTGAAGGGCTCTGACTACAGCTGGTCCTACCAGACGCCCCCGTCCTCACCCAGCAGCTCCAGCTCCCGCAAGTCCAGCATGTGCAGGTATGGTGAGGTGGGCTCCACACCCAACCACAGCCAGGAAATCCAGCCCTCTTCATTAACCTCTGTGGGTTAATGATGCTTACAGCCTTTGGGGATGCTCACAAGGTGCATGTCCACCTTCTCATGTCCATATGGGCAAGTGGCTCCCATTAATATTGAGAAATTGGTCGTGACGCACTGGGCAGGGCTGGTGGACATATGGGGCAGGATGGGGGCCCAATACATGTCCTGTCCTCCAGGGTCTGGGGACAATGTGTGCCGTGTCTGGGGGCAAGCATACCACCTCTGTCACGTCCCCCAGCCTGTTCCCTGCCACAGGGTCACCCCAGAAAGCAAAGGGACACCCCCAGGAGGACTACACACCTCAGTTTCCCCAGGCTGGGATGTGTGGCAGGGCGCTGGCCATCCTGCCACCTCCAAACCTCTGTCTTAAATTCTCTTTTCCTTCCTTTGTCCTCCCCACCGGTGTGTCCCCGTCCCCCTGGCGCCCCCCCAGCAGCGTTAGCAGTGCCAAGGGTGGCATGGCGTGGCCCGGCGGGGCTCAGACCTGCTCACCCAGTTCCACCTATCGCTACCGCAGCCTGGCGCAGCCCCCCGCCGCCACCACCCGCCTCTCCAGCGTCTCCTCCCACGACTCCGGCTTCATCTCCCAGGACGCCACTTATTCCAAACCACCTTCCCCCATGCCCTCGGACATCACCAGCCAGGTACAGGGAAGGTGGTCCATGCTGCCGACCTACATGCCTCAGTTTCCTCTTCCATAGAATGGGTGGGTGGTGATGGGTGCAACACAATGGTCTAGTGCAGAGGTGATGAGACCCACCCTCAGAACTATTTCCATCTGTGTTGCCATCATGGGAAATAAATATTTGGAATATTGAAGGCGCCTGCCATACACGGGGGCATCCTGGGCCACGCGGCAGAGAAACCCCATCCATGAATTCACCCAGGGAGGGGGTACAGGTGTCCCTCTCCCTGTGCCAGGAGAACAGGGTGTTTCCCAATCACCACAGCCCCATAATACCCAGTTTGTGCCAGTCACCCACCACACAGCATAGAGCAAAGCTTCCCCTTCATGCTGCACCATCCACAGTAAGAAGGATGCTCCAGGATCTCCAGGGAGTTGCCATTTCCACCTGTCTGTACTTCTCTGGCGTCACCAACCCAGCAAGGTCCCCACTCCCCAAAATATCTGTTGGCTCTGCTTGTCTTGGGATGAGAAAGGGGAAGGGTTGGAGTAGTTCATTATCTCAGTTCTTGACCCCGCTGCCAAGGTCGCATCCCGCTTGCCATGCTGCATCAGCTGCCAGAAGGGAGGAGGGCTGGGGGCCTCGCTCAGCCAGGGGAGCTGTGGGTGCTGCTCTAACCAGGGTCATGGCTCTGGCTTTGCTTGCTAACTGCCTCTTCTCTCACCTTCCGGCTCTCGGCTCGTCACGGCACAGCAGAAGTCCTCCAGCTCGGCATCCTCAGAGGCATCCGAAACCTGCCAGTCAGTTAGCGAGTGCAGCTCCCCCACCTCGGTTAGTCCTTGCCATCCCACCAGGGTTTCATTTCACATGTGGTTCCCCCCTTACTTCATGGGATTCAGCCCCTGGTCCTTCCCCTCCTTTCCTGCATGTGGCAGAACATCCTGAGCAGCACCCGTGGCTTGACACAGGGGACATCAGCTTGAGACCCCTCCTGCCACACTCCTGGTCCCAGTGTCACCAGCATGAACTGCATGCCTTGCCAATTGCAGGACTGGTCCAAGGCCAGCCCCTATGACCAGCCGGTGGTCCCTACTCTGCAGCGGCGCAAGGACCGCGTGGAGCACCTGAGGGAAGCCGAGATGGGCTCTCCTGCTGGTGGGTACTCAGGCATCAGCGGCGAGGATGCTCCCAGGCCCCGGATGTCACCAGCTACAATTGCTGCCAAGGTACCGGCTGCGGCAGGGAAGGGCACAGAAGTGGGGGGCTCCTGGGGACTCTTAAAGGAGGAACCAGGGTGCTGACAGCGCCCTTGCCTCAGCAGCATGGGGAGGAGGTGTCCCCTGCCGCCAGCGACCTGGCCATGGTCTTGACCCGTGGGCTGAGCTTAGAGCACCAGAAGAGCAGCCGGGACTCACTGCAGTACTCCAGTGGCTACAGCACACAGACCACCACCCCCTCCTGCTCTGAGGACACCATCCCTTCCCAAGGTACTGGCACCGGCGGTACCTGGGACCACCTGAAATGGCACTTAGAGTGGGGAAGGGCACAACAGAGGCTTTGGTGGTCCTGGGTCACATTTGTGTGCTCTGGGTGTCATAGCACTGGGCTGTGGTCATACTGTGTAGGGGCTGGTGGGGTGGCACAAATAACCACAGCTTTTCCTGATCATTTGGGTGTTAGCTGGGGCTCAGTGAGTGCAGTTGTGCCAGGGAATGCCATAACAGGTTATGATTTGTGGTGATGTGTCTGTGTGCAGAGGCTGAGTACAGGTGGAGATGGTGGCAGATGGTAGGTGATGACAAGAGTCAGTAGTTGGAGATCAAATAATCACATCTGTCATGATGTTTGTATGATGATGGCTGAGCCAGTTATGAGCACATGTTGGTGACAGTGGAGATTGGCTGTGATCATTTTGTGATGGCTGTGGTTGGGTTTGGTTGTGATTTCAGTGTGATGGTTGGGGTGATTGTGGTTTCCCTCCAGTGGTGATGTTTGGATTTGATGGTGAGCATGTTGTGCCAGCAGTGATTGGGACAGCAGTGGTTATGTGACGATCATGGCAGTTGAATTTGATTGTTGTTGTGCTGTGATGGAGGTGGCTGGGGCTGACTTTGATGGCATGGTTGGGCTTGGCTACCCCCCAGCCACACTGATGGTGCTGCTCCCTCCCAAGGCTCCGACTACGACTGCTACTCGGTGAACGGAGACGTGGAGTGTGACCCCCAGAGTGATTTTGACAAGTCCTCCACCATCCCACGCAACAGCAACATCGCCCAGAACTACCGGCGGATGATCCAGACCAAACGTCCTGCCTCCACCGCCGGGCTGCCCACCGGCACCAACCTACCGGCCGGCACCACCCCAGGGGTGGCCACCATCCGCCGCACGCCCTCCACCAAGCCCTCGGTCCGCCGTACGCTCTCCAATGCTGGCCCCATCCCCATCCGACCCCCCATCGTCCCTGTGAAGACCCCCACAGTGCCCGACTCCCCTGGCTACGCCGGCCCTACACGGGTGGGCAGTGAGGAATGCGTCTTCTACGCTGATGATGCCTCTCCGAACCCCCTGGATTTTGCCAAAGCTTCGCCCAAGCGGCTGAGCCTTCCCAACACTGCCTGGGGTGGCGGTGCCATGGAGATCTCTGTCTACCCCGGGGCCGGCCAGCACCTCTCCGCTGAGGAAGAGGAGGACCAGCAGCTGGCTGCCAACCGGCACAGTTTGGTGGAGAAGATTGGGGAGCTGGTGGCCGGTGCTCACGCCCTGGGGGAAGGTCAGTTCCCCTTCCCCACCGCCCTCGTGGGGTCCGGCCCCAGCGAGGAGACCCCCGCGCCGCCCCCCGCGGCCTCCATGGACCCCCCAGCCGAAGACATGCTGGTGGCCATCCGGCGCGGGGTGCGCCTGCGCAGGACCGTCACCAATGACAGGTCGGCCCCGCGGATATCGTGATGATGCCCCGGCCAGCGGGGACGTGCCCACCGTGGCCGACGGACCCCCGGGGGCAACCGCTGTGCCTCCCTGGGAACCCCCACCCGCCGGCACCCGCTGCCCTATCCCTCCCTGGTGTGCCCCCTGCCTCCTGCCCCTCTGTCTCCTTCTGCCTTCTCCCTACATCCCTCCTTCACTTGCTCTCTCTTCAGCCCTCTTTTTTGCCTTTTCTCCTTTTTCCTATTTTTCTGCTTTTTCCTTTTGTTCTTCTATGTCGCCTTCTCTTACTTTCTTCATTTTCCCATTTTTCTTTTCCTCTTCTTGTCCTTTTTTCCTTTCTTTTTAACTCATTTTCTCCTTCCTACTATTTTCCTCTTTTTTCCTTTCCTTTTTTTCACCTCTTCCCCTTTGTTTCTCTTTTCATTTTCCCCTCTCGCTTTCCCTCTCCTCTGTTTTCTTTCCCCCGGGCGCAGGCGGGTGGCCCCAGCCGCAGCAGGAGAGGACGGTGCCAGCGGGGCTGTGGCTGCCATGGAGCACCAGGAGCACCAGGAATGGGGGGCCCTGGCCCCATCCCCCCCAGCTGCCTGCTTGGGGCCAGCACAGCTCAGCCTCATTCCAGGGGGCAGAAGCAATGGGCTGGGGGTGCAGGGGGGGAAGAAGAAGGGGGGGACATGTGAGAGGGTTGGGGGGCTGGGGGTGGAGGCACTGCAATCCCCTCTGTCTTGGGGGGACACTGGGGTGCAGGGACTGAGGATGCTGATCCTCCACTTTGCCTCCCCTCACAAGGATCACTTGGGACCCTCCAAAACCCTCTCACTGTCCTTCAGCACCCACAGACCCTGTGCAGGATCGGCTCAGAGGTGGGTCCAGGCACAGGTTTGACTCCGAACCCCCAAGCAAAGCAGCTGATTTCTGCCGGCGGCTGGAGGAAAGCACAACCCCCCGGCCCCCCGCTGTACATAGCCCCCCGTACCCTGCTGTCTGTCGCATCGCAGCCCCTCAGCCCTCCCCCTTAGGAATAACAATTTAGCTCTCCCCCTTCCCCCTTCTCCTGCCCAGAACCGCTGAGGCCAAGTGACAAATGTTTGGGTTTGAGGGGGGGGGGGGGGGTCCTCTTATTTTGTACAGAAAACAAAAATTCTTTGGAAAAGAAAAAAACCTGACCTGTCTTTCGACTGAAGTAACTTTTCTGGTGCTGTTGTTAACTTGGTCCTTACTATTTTCTTTTTTTTTTTAATTTATTTTTCCCCTTCGTGTTCCTGCCTCTGCCGCCGCATCCCCTCTCCCTCTGCCACATTTCTTTCTCCTTCTTTCATTCCGTCTTTTATTTTAATTTTTTTTCTGGTGGTAATTCCCCTCTTGCCCCCCGCCCCCCCGTTTTCCATAGTCACTGCTACAAGTAACGAATGCACTGTGAAGATTCCAGTATTAATAAAGGTTGTACTGTAATTAATAGTCTTGCCTGCACTCCTATGGGTGTTCTGATTCTCTGGGGTCACCCCAGTAATGGGGAACAGGTGGGAAGGTACCATCACTTCTTTGGGGTTCCCATGTCTTGAGGGGGGTGAGAATTTTGGGGTATGGAGGGGTGCAACAAACCCGTGCCAGGGTGATTGGTGTCCCTGGGGTGCAGAAGAACATCCTGCTGCCCCATCCCCTCCAGAAGAGGGGGTGCAGGCGGTGCCCCCCACCTCCACCCATCCCAGCAGCACCCGCAGCATTGCCACCTCCCGGATTATCGAGGCCGATTGCCAAACCTCGCTGGGGCAGAGATTGCCAAAGCGGCTGTAGAGAGCAGTGGGGATGGAGGGCTTCAGCGTGGGCAGTGTCTTGCTGACCGGCTGCGATGGGGGGCTGGGCCTGGGGCTGCTGAAGGGGTTGCTGGAGCAGCCCAGCCCACCTCGGCACATCTTCGCTGCTTGTCTGGACCCTCAGGGCAAGGTAGGGAGGACACCGGCGTGGGGGGGAGGGGGGGGACAGGACAGGAGGGAGTCAGGTCTGGGATGTGTGCCTGGGGATGCCACAATCCCATCTGGAATTGGGAGTCTGAGTGCCAGCATCCTGTACGATGAACGGCGTGGAAAAATACACTTATATTATGTACATTATACATGTATATATATATATAACAAAAATAGGTGTGTTAAATATTATACTTATGTATGTATTAAATACGTATGTATTTAATTTTATTGCCTCTCTTGGCACAGGTCTGTGCATGATGGGGAGTGGAGGGGGGGTTTCTGGCAGCTCCCGTGTCAGGGGCATCGCTGCTGGGAGTTTTGAAGCTGCCGGGCTCAGCCAGCTGCAGAGAAGCAGTGACTCGCCCCAGATTGCTCCCTCTGGATCTTGTTGTAACCTGTCAGCTGTGACATGAGGGGCCACCCTCTTCCCACCCCAGCACGGTGCAGGGCCTCCCTCCCCGGGAGCTTCCCCACGTCACCCCCTCACCCCACTTTCTCCATTTAGGCTGTCAACGAGGTGGCTTTGGGTTTTCCCAACATCATGATCCTGCCTCTGGGTAAGTGCTGGGGCGGGAAAGGGATGAAGCTTCTCTGGATTTAATTGCGACCGTGGGTGGCTCCAGGAAATGCCACCAAGCAGGTAGGTCCCTTGGTTTGGCTTAGCTCAACCAGGTCACTGATGGGACCAGGAGGGTGCTTAGTGTCTTGCACCATCTTGACAGGGTTGTGGCCACCAGCCTGTCCCCAAACCCTCCTGTCCCCTTGCAGATGTGACAGACCCCAACAGCATCAAGGCAGCAGTCGGGAAGGTGAGGGAGGAAGTGGGCAATGCTGGCCTCAACCTCCTGATTAACAACACCAGCACCACACGCCGCAGCACCTTGGCCACTGAGACAGCAGAGAACATGAGCCTCGTCTACACCACCAACACCATCGGGCCCCTGCAGACAAGCCAGGTGAGGACACAGGCAATCCCTGCCCCAAACACTGAAAACAGGGAGGAAGAGGATGGTGATGCCTGAGATCCCATCCCCTGCAGGCCTTCATGCCCCTGCTGAAGGAGGCAGCTGAGGCTGAAGGGCAGCGTGAGATGAGCTGCAGCAGAGCTGCCATCATCAACATCTCCAGCATCCTGGGCTCCATCGAGGTTGCAGAGGCTTGGGAGGAGAGGCAGGACATCTGCTACCGCTGCAGCAAGGTACCACCACTGGGAGGATGGGGAGGAATTTGGGGGTCACCTCCTCTGGGATTCCCTCCACCACTGGCCATGGCATTGCCAGATCATGATGGTAAGGAGGGGAATTTGTCCTCCCAGGCTGCTCTGAACATGCTCACCAAGTGCCTGGCCCTGGAGTACGGGAGCAGCGGGATCCTCTGTGTGTCTGTGGATCCTGGACATGTGACACCTCCCTTGGAACAGGGGATGGTGAGTGATGTGAGGTGCATGGAGTCCTAGCTTACCAAGGTTCCACAGGCGTCCATTCCTAGGGGCATCCTTACCTGGAAGCATCCCTTCCCAAGGCCACCTTTTCCCATGAACATCCCTTCTCAGGGTCATCCTTTCACAAAGAAATCCCTTCCCAGAAACATTGCTTCCCACAGACATCCTTTCCCATGGGCACCACTTCATAGGGCATTTCTTCCCATGGACATCCTTTTCGCATGAACATCCCTTCCTGAGGCATCCTTGACCACGGACCATGGACGTCCCTTCCCTGGACATCCACATCTTAGACATGTGTGCAGTTTCTTGGTGCCACAGTGGCTGTGCCACCACAGCAAAGGGACAATTCCAGGCTCTCTCCCCAAACCATCCAATTTCTTCCCTATTTTCTATTTCCTTTCCCATCCTGTTGGTGTGTCAGCAGAGGGCACCCCGGTCCTGCACTCACTGTCCCTTACCCTGCTCTGGCTGACATACAGGTCACTTTTTAACTAGGAATGAAGAAATTAACCTCCGTCCTTACAGCACTCAAACGAGGGACAATCAATTAATGCAAAGCCACATGCCTTGGCTGCTGGAGCATCTCCAGCTGCTCCCAAACTCAACCCAGCTGGAGTTGGCATTCCACCATACCACGGGTGGGATTGGGGGTGTCGGGATGGAGAATCTTGGTTCACTTTTTCCCTTGCCTTGGGTGTGACAGGGCCCTGTGACATTGGAGGTCAGCGTGCGGGGGGTCCTGCAGCTGCTGGCCCAGCTCTCAGCCACCAGCAATGGCACCTTCTGGGACTGGAGAGGGCAGAGGCTGCCCTGGTGAGAGCAACATCTGCCCACTGTGGTTAAATAATTAATTAAAGTGAATTAATTGCCATTCCCAGGCTCACTCTGATTCGGAGGTGGGGTGGGGGGGGGAGGTGGTGTGATGGGCGGGGGAAAATAGAAACAGGGATGCACAGGCTGGGGGATGAGAGTTGGATTTGCTGCTCCTCTGGCCTGGGGTGCTGATTTGGGCCAGGGCAGCATGAGGAAGAATGCTCCAAGTGTGGTCCTGAATCCAAGGCATCCCCTGGGGCCAGGAGAACCCCCTGAGTATCCTCACTCTAGGGCCATAAGCTGTACTGCTTGTGGGGATATCCCAGAGAGCCTCCAAACTCAGCCCTTGTCCTGCTGAGCCTGCCCACCCCA
This sequence comes from Cinclus cinclus, assembly GCF_963662255.1. Lineage (NCBI taxonomy): Eukaryota > Metazoa > Chordata > Aves > Passeriformes > Cinclidae > Cinclus > Cinclus cinclus. Next base: position 7,732,586 of record NC_085056.1, read on the forward strand.
AAACCAGCTGGCCTTTCCACGTCCACCCCAAGGACGCTGCCAGTCACTTTTCTTGCTGGTTCAAGGCCAGCAAAGGTTCTTCCTATTCCAGCAGCTGGGGGGGGTCTCACAGCAGATCCCCCAAGTCTCAGTACATGCCTAAAGATATCTTTTCACACCTGGGCAGGGTGTCCTGGACTGACCATCCCTGAAACCATCCCTCATGGTTTCCCTTATGATACACCAGGAGATATTGGAAACAGGCTCCCATTCTCGTTCCTGTGAGTGCATTCCCGTAGAGGCTCTCAGCTGACATTTTTGAAGCTATCTCTCAAAAGAGGGATCAGAAGAAAATGCACAATATCTTAAGTGGGCTGGACACACAGGGTTTTGGCAAGCCCATTGCTGTGGGGATGCTCTGGGAAGCTTGGCAGGGGTCATTTTGCAGGGACAGCTTCAGCTTTCCCACAGTGGAGGAGGAAGAAGGATCATTCCCACGCTTGACACGAGAGAGTGGGAGGTTGGAGCTCAGCCCCAAAGGCTGAAGCAACCCCAGGTGGGTCCCTGGACCACACAGGGCCTCTGTTAAAGCCAGCAGGGTTGGGAGAGAGGGTCCCTCTAGTTAAAGCTCTTATGAAGCAGTGGATCATCACTGGTGGGTTTTATATGAACTCTGTGTGGGCTTTATATAAACAGGAATCATCACTAGGCATAAAGGGACGAAGAAAAGGAGGAGGAGAAGGAAGACATTCCTCCACTCATGCTGCAGTGCCCATGGACTCTGAGCCTAAGCCACAAATACACCGACTAAGGTCTCTAAAAGCTGAGGAAGGTAATTAACTAAGCTGTAAAGAGGGGAGGCAGCCAGGCAGCCCCAGCCCCTCCAGTGTGCCGCCTGCGCCGTGCCGCCAAGCACAACAAACAAATCCAGATGTTTCCTTGCTGGGGAAGCAGCAGGGACTGACACAGGCAGCTTGGTGGGGGTCCCTTTCTCAGAGTGAATCTCTCCCCAGAAGAGGTGAGGGAGGTGCTGACACCCCAAAAGAGTAGGCAGTGGAGGCAGTGGGGTTCTCTTTGCTGGTCCTTTATTTTCGGGAAGGCTGGAGGCTCCTGGGACCCAGTCAGAAGCTGAGCTGCAATGCTAGAGAATTAACTGGTGTTTAATGAAAGCTGAGGAAAAAATACAGATCAAGAGAAATAGGATGATGCCCTCACCTGCCCTGTGGGCAGGGAGGGCTGTGTCCCCCCCAACATCTGCTTGCCATGGGGGGCTGTGTCTGACCCCACACCCAAGCAAAGGGAGCTGGACGTTTTGGATGGACAAGATCTCACAGCCATAATCAGTCCCACAGTTCTGGTTGTAGTTGGTCCTGGAAGGAGTGGCATTTGTCCCACCTTTGCACCTTCCTTGGGAACCCCCCATGGGGCTCTGGGAGGAGCAGAGCAGAGGCAACATCCGAGGCTCCAGCGGGTCTTCCACAGTGTTAGGTGGATTCCCACCGACCTGAATAGAGGGAACAGATGCCACAGCGTGGGACAGGGCTCCCCTGTGTGACATCTGCGTTCCCCAAGGTCGGGCACCCCACCCTGATCCCCAACTCACAGGGCGCCCCGTAGAGCATCCGCATGACCTTAAGGCAGTTGTCCAGCAGTGCCTTGGGGCGCACAGCCTTGCTCCTGCTCTCAGCGCCCGCGCTGTGGATCAGCTTCACCAGATCGGCCACCACTGTCTCCACATCTGTCTGGAGGGACACATCACCAGGACGTCACCAAGGTCCCCCAAAGGGCAGCAGGGTGCAAAAGGAATGCAGCTGTTGCATTGGCCGGGAATCGAACCCGGGCCTCCCGCGTGGCAGGCGAGAATTCTACCACTGAACCACCAATGCCAGATGTGGGGAGCATCCCAGCCCTCCCCCACACTCCCAAACCCAGCGCACTGGGAGCAGCGGGGACAGGCTCCGTCAGCTCTGAACACCCTCACACAGCACCCCAACACAGCTCTGACACCGCGGCTCAGCCCATGGGAACATCTCTTCCTGCTGCCTCACATCACCCCCAGCAAGGAGGGGTTGGCAGCAGCCTTCAGAGTTAACCCTCTGATGACACAACCCAGCAAGGCTCGCTCTCTCCACGGAGGGGCTGCAGAACCTGCACCGTGGCACAGGACAACCAGCCACACTTCGGGTTCACACTGGGGACACGGCCGCGGCAGGCTGCCTACATCCAGCACCCAAACACAGCCATTCTTGGATGTGGCAGCATCCCCCAGACCCATGCAGGCCTGGCTGCCCTGGGCATCACTGCCGCCAAGCCTAAACCCTTGTCACTGCCACCAACACAGAAACCCTCTCTGTCATTGAGCCATGGACAGTCACTGCCCATAAGGCAGGGTCCCTCTCTGCCACAAAGTCCCCCAGAGGTCACCAAAGTGTCCTGGATTTGTTCCACCGAATATGACACTCTTCACATCCACAGAGGGGAAGACAAGTGTCGGAGAGGTGGGTAATCCCTCCAGACACTCAGGGCAATCCCCATGGTCTCCCTCAGAGACACTGGGTACAAAAAAAATGCAGCTGTTGCATTGGCCGGGAATACGAACCACGGCCTCCCGCGAGGCAGGCAAAGATCCTACCACTGAACCACCAATGCCAGATGTGGAGAGGATCTCAGCCCTCCCCCAGAAGGCCCTGCTGTCCCAAATTCGGCAGAGTCGGTGTAAGAGGGTAGGCAGTGATGGCTGTGAACGCACCACACACACAGGCACAGAGACACAGATGCACATACGCGCACAGACACACACAAAGGAGACCCCAACACACAGCTCTGACACCGCGGCTCCAGCCCACGGAAGCTCCTCTTCTGCTGTCACATCACCTACAGCAAGGAGGGGTTGGCAGCAGCCTTCAGAGTTAACCCTCAGATGACAACCAAGCAAAACTCCCTCTCTCCTCAGAGGGGCTGTAGAACCTGCCCTGTGGCACAGCACAACCCAGCCACACTTGGTGTTCTCATCGGTGACCCAGCTGTGACAAGCCACCCACATCCAGCACCCGAACACCTCTGCCTTGGGGTGCAGCAGCATCTCCCAGTCACAATCAACCCATGGCTGCATGAGCCCAAGTCAGATGGAGGGGCTGAGGGCTGCAGAGTTGAAAGGCAGGACACCAGGCTGCACTGATGAGGAACCAAACCCTGGCTTTTGAGAGGGGAACACAATAATTGTCCCACTGAACGACATACGCCAGATGTGGAAATGCCCACAGCTGCCATCTGCCTCCATGGCCTGTGTACCCTTGACAGGAACAAGAACCTCCTACTACTCTTAAACCAGGGACCTTCACTGCCACAGACATAGCACCCCTTGCTGTCATTGAGTCAATGTCCCTCCCTGCCACCCAGCCGAGCTGGTCGTTCACCAAACCATCTCCTCTTAGTGCTCCCGGTTGCCACCAAGCCAAGGATACTCAGCACAGGCAGACCTGCTGCTGCCACCATCGGGGCCTGAGCACCCACACAAACTACAGAGTTCGGCCCGAGGGGAGATGCAGAGGGAGCATTTCTACAGAGATGCCCAAGGGAGCACCCACGGGAGCACTGCAGTGGAGCAACTCTGTGCTACTCCATGGGCACCCTAGCAGCCACCAAAGGGCAGCAGGGTGCAAAAGGAATGCAGCTGTTGCATTGGCCGGGAATCGAACCCGGGCCTCCCGCGTGGCAGGCGAGAATTCTACCACTGAACCACCAATGCCAGATGTGGGGAAGCATCCCAGCCCTCCCCCACACTCCCAAACCCAGCGCACTGGGAGCAGCGGGGACAGGCTCCGTCAGCTCTGAACACCCTCACACAGCACCCCAACACAGCTCTGACACCGCGGCTCAGCCCATGGGAACATCTCTTCCTGCTGCCTCACATCACCCCCAGCAAGGAGGGGTTGGCAGCAGCCTTCAGAGTTAACCCTCTGATGACACAACCCAGCAAGGCTCGCTCTCTCCACGGAGGGGCTGCAGAACCTGCACCGTGGCACAGGACAACCAGCCACACTTCGGGTTCACACTGGGGACACGGCCGCGGCAGGCTGCCTACATCCTCCATCGAGGCAGCAGAGGCTTGGGCAGAGAGGCAGGACCACCACCGGGAAAACGGGGATAAATTCACGGGCACCTTCTGCCTGATCCCCCGTAACCACCGGCCGTGGTTGTGCCACCCCGTGACGGAAGTCGGTGTGTGTGACAGTCCCGTTCTCCCCTCCCCAGGTTAGCCGATCCCCCGAAGGGGACAGGCTGCAGGCAAGAAAAAGATGCCGCTGTTGCATTGGCCGGGAATCGAACCCGGGCCTCCCGCGTGGCAGGCGAGAATTCTACCACTGAACCACCAATGCCAGATGTGCCATAGGTGTCATTGCACTGCCCCATCACCCCACATCCCGCTCCCAATTTCTCTTCTTGTACCCTGTCCCTGACAGTCTTTCCACAGAACCCACACGCAGCGAAAATGTCCATGCCCACATTGTCCCCTCCCGGGTGCTCATGTTCAGTGCTTGCCACCCCGGCACACGAGTGTGTGACGTGCAGCTGTGCTGGGGGGCCAGGGGGAATCCTCACCTGCCGGTACTTGCTGTACTCCTCGCCCAGGGCATCGAAGAGCTGGCAGAGCTCTTGGGTGTACTTCCAGGATGGGTGCTTCTCTGGCAGCACCTCATGGATCCGCAGCACTGCCTGGGAGCTGACATGGAACCAGAGGTACCGCAGTGCTGCCTCCGACACTGTCCCGTTGCGCTAAAGGGCAAGAGGGTGAGAGCCATGCAGCCCCTGTGTGTCCCTAGAGCGCTCCCATCACGGGACTCTCCCCTGCCACCATCTTACCAGGCGGGTGATGTTGGATGGCCTCAGCACCTCTTCATACTGGACCTGGACTGTGTAGTCAATGGGAAAGTAGTGTTTCTGGAAAGGCAACAAGAGCACAGGGGCTGGCAAGGGGCAAAGTAATGGGCACATCCTTGCTAGCCTCAGCATGACACCGGGGAGTCGGTGCAAAAGCCCTTTGATGTAGCCAGCCCCCAGCAGAAGCAGCTCTGGGCCCAATTTGGCATGAATTGTCCCTGGTAAAAAACACAGCACCCAGCACCCGGCCACTATAGAGCAGTGGGTGCTGGCCCCCCCCCCCATCTCCCCCCTGGAGCAAATTGGGGCCCTGCAATGCCATATGTCCCCCCACCTCCCAAAGCTGGGGTTACCATGTACTGCAGGCGCATCTCGTACTGCAACTTGTCCTGGAGCAGGCGGGTGAGTTCACATTCGCCCGGCGCCGCGGCCTCCAGCCCCAGCACAGCCAGGACACCTGGGCAGCCAAAGCCAGCGGCATCAGCCCCCTCAGGAACACCCACTGAGGTGATTCCTGAGGCCATCCCCCCGTCCCCCAGCTGTACTCACATAGGAAGGCAGCGTAGCCCTGCTGCATGTTGATGGCGGCCATCAGTGGAGCCCCAGGCTGTGCCTACATGGCTGGGGCTCACCAGGAGCCTCCAGGGCAGTGGCGTGGATGGTGTGGGGACAAGGGACAGGTGTAGGCTCCGGGCACTGGCTGCTCTCCGGTAGCCCCGGCAAGTTGTTCCCTGCCATGGATGGGGGGTTAGTCCCCCTTCCCGGCAGTCCCCGCTGGCTTCTCCTCTCCAGCTGGTGGCAGGGAGGCAGCAGGTCCCGGGGCCGTCACAGGGTGTTGGCAGGGATGTGTTTGCAGGGGTGCAGGAGCACCCCCGGACTGCAAGAGGGAATCTGGGGGAAGAGAGCCCCGGCTGCAGCCCCAGGGCAGGCAGGCGCCCAGGTTGCAGCCCCCAGGCAGGACACCCGCTCCGATCCCCGGGGGCAGCGGGGAAGGGACTGCCCCGCGTGAGCCTCGGGTGGCCAAAAGACTGTGGGTGGCCATTGAGCCGCGAATGACTGCGTCCCGCTTGGGGCAGGGCTACCGGGGCTTCCCTGATGACACCCTCGGGGAATTTCCAGGGAAGGAGGGAGATCAGCCCAGCCCCGTTATCCCAGCGGTGAGTTACTTCCTCCGGCCTCAGCCGAGGAACGCCGGGGGACGGGACTGGTGAACTGTCCAAGTCACGACATGCTAGGTCCCCACACAGAAATGTCGTGTCCCCACACCCTCGTGAAGGGGGCTCTGCCAAGCCCCCACGCTGTGGAAGGAGACCATAGCACGTCCTTGTGCCACATCTTCCACAGCGTGTCCCCTTGCGAAAGAGGGTGTGCTGTGTCCATACCATATCCCAGCACAGAAGGGGCCCCACCTGCGTCCCCACACCATGTCCCGCTGTCAGGGGGGCCACGCTGTGTCCCCACGCGATGCCATGTCCCAACGGAGAGCAGCCGCGCCGGGTACCGTGCTGTGTCCCCACGCAAAGGCGCCGTGCAGCGTCCCAGCGCCAAGGGGTGCCACCCGCAATCCCCAGCGAAGGGACCCCTGTGCCATGTCCCTGCAATGTGTCCCCAAGCAAACACGGCCGGGTGGCGGGGTGTGTGTGTGTGTGTGTTTTTGTGTGTTTGTGTGTGCGTGTGCGTGTCCCGTGCCGCGCTCCCGAGCGGGGCCGCGCGTGCCCGGCCGCCCCCCGCGCCCCCCGCGCGAGGCTCCGCGGACCCACCTGGCGCGGCGCGCGGGGCCGCGGGCGCGGGACGCGTCCACCCGCGGGCGGCGGCGGCGGCGGGGCCGTGCCCGCGCTTCCCGGGAGGCGGGCGGGGGGCGGCGGCGCGGGGAGCCGGCGGGGCGGGGAGAAGGGACCGAGCGACCGCCCCGCACGGCCCGGGGAGAGTCCGGCCCTGCCCCGCCGCGGGTGCTTGGCTACCCAGCAACGTGGGTGCCCCCAGGGTGGGGAACGAGAGCCGGAGGTGTCCATAGGGTACGCAGCTGGCCCAGGCTGGAGTGGCCCCAGGGTGCTTGGCTAACCCCCGCGAGTATCTCCCTGTTCCTCAGAGTGCTTTGCTGCTCCAGGCAGGTGTCCCCGGGGGAGCTCAGCGAGCCCAAGTTGGGTGTCCCGGGATGCTCAGCTGTTCGGTTCACCTAGCCAGGAACTCTCAGTGTGCTCGTGCTTATCCAACTGAGTGTCCCCAGGGTGCTTGGCTTATCCTGCTGAGTCCCTCCCTGTTCCTCGGGATGCTTTGCTGCAGCAGCAGGGAGCCCCTGGGTGCTGGTCTAACTATGGTACATGCTTCCTCCACTCCTCAGGGTGCTGAGCTATCCCAGTCAGCTGCCCACCTGGCCCCTGAGGTGCCCAGCTGACCACTCTTCACAGCCCTAGGTTCCCCGGGGTGCTCTTCTCTGCCAGCACCGGAACGCCCCGGGTGATGGGCTTTCCTGGCCAGGTGTCCCAGGGCACTTACTGGGCTGAGCACTCATGGGCACCTTTTGGAGCAATCAAGGTGGGAGTCAGCCCAGTGCATCCCCAGCATGCGCCCAGGGGAGGGCTGCACTGCAGCACTAATCTCAGAGGTGCTGAGGTATTCTGGGCTGGCTCCAGGCCAGCAGAACTCTGTTCCCTCTGGCCCAAGCTCACGTCATCCTCTCAGGATGCTTCAGGACTGAGCTCCTGCCAGGAGCAGGGGACAAGGGACACGGGACATAGTCCTCCCCCACATCATCCTGAAGAGCCCCTTGGAAGAGCCACTGTGTCTGTGTTCAGGGCTGCTGAGCATCCAAAGGGTCAGCGAGAAACATCGACTATCAAAGAGTGGGTCAATGCTCCCAGGGAAACGCGTGGGAAGGAATGCACTTCTGCCTGTGAGAGCGCGCTGGGATTCCCCTGGCATGGAGTCAGGGCCACTGCCGTGCTCCTGCCAAGCTTCCCCTGGTCCTGGTCCAGTCTTGGGCATGGCCCTTGCCTCCCTCCCAGCACTCATCGGGGGACAAGATGCTCAGCTTTAAGCAGGGAAGGAGGTGCTCCAGCTCCTCACGCAGGTGTCCGCAGGGATTTTGCCCACAGCTGCTGCCGTCGCTGGAGGAAGCCATTTAATAGCATTCCCTGCCCACGTATTCATCAGCCTGGCAGCTGGGATGGGGCGAGGGAGAGAAGAGAAAGTGCGGAACTGCGCAGCACTGTGCTGGGGGTGGTTTGCTCTCCCTGGCTGCTCCGGGCTGGAAATCAGTGCTGGGATGAGCCCAAGGCAAACAGCTTCCCGTGCATAGCCCCGGGAGCTCTGCTCCCATACAACAGCAGGACCCCGGTACCCTGCAGCTGCAGGAGGGAGCCCTCACTGAGAGAAACCTTCCTTGTCCCAGTGAAGGGGAGCATGGAGCTCAGCCAGCTCCCCACAAGTCCCCAGCTCCTCATGGCTGGAAATGGGTCCCTCCTAGGCTTTGCCTTTTACTGGAGGCAGGTTATTCACCAGGCACAGCCAAAGAAGTAAAACCTTGTGCTTGGAAACAGTTTGGGAACATCTCAAGACACACCCCCCTCCCCCGCTTCCACTTTTCAGGACACCAGCACGACAAATGCCAAGTGTCAGTGGAGCTCTGCTGGAAGTACCCTCTGATCCAAAGCATCACTTCCTTGGGGCGGACAAGGACAGAGAGCACAGGGTGAGCACTTTAAGTCCACGGCAAGCCAGAACCAGGACCCCACAAAGCCAGCTCCCCTTCGGCCCTCCCTTGTCACAGCCCCTCCTCACTCAGGTCGGGGAAGGGAGCACAAAGCCCTTTGCTCTGCCAGCAGAGGATGGGTGGGGCTCCATGTGCCATGCCAGAGCCAAAGGGTGCAGCCCTACGTTGTACGCCCCTGCCAGCGCGGGCCTGCGAGGTCGAGACAAGGCAGGAGGGGAGAGGAAGGTGCAAAGGACAGGGCAGGAGGGTGTGTTTGCCCTCACCCCACACAGTACGTGCACTGGAGAGTGTGAAAGCTGTTCAGAGGGAGCACAGGCATCAAGGACCACCTGTCTCTAAAAGCTCCAAGTGGGGAGCACCATCCTTACCGGGATGTCACAGGCTCTCAGGCAGTTCCCCACCAGCAGGAGTAAGCAGGGAGCAACCCAGCAGAACCCGGAAGCACTTGCTGTGTGGGCGCACTCCGACTGGGAGCCTTTGCAGCCAAGCCTCTGGGACAAGGACCTTTCCCCAGCCCTCCCGGCAGCCAGCTGCTCCTCCCAGAGCTGCAGCTGCTACACTGGGCAACACAGGACCCCAGATGTGCATCCATGCTCTGGGAACGGGTGCAGAAATGACTCTTCCATCTCTCCACAGCCTGTGTGTGTCTCAGGGCAGATCAAGCAGCAGACCAGCTCTAGGCAGGACAGGGAGACAGTGAGGGGCCTGCAGGAGCACAGGGGCTCAGGGTGCACACATTTCTGTATTCCTCCTCCTCCCCCCTCCTGCTCCCGCCAGGTCAGCAGCAGCTGCCACGAAGGAGAAGAGCCCCAGCGCCAGCATAGTGAAAAAACAGGCTTTTATTCTTCATGCGCTGCTCACAGTCACAGCTTGGAGACACTCTCTTGCCAAAGTTATTATGAAACAAATCAAGTCCCAGACTCAGGCCTTGCTCTTCCCCCCCCAGGAGAATCAACATTGTACAAAACTCTATTTACAGGGAAAACAGTCAGAAATGGCAAGTCCAAAAAACCCCCTTGCAATTCAGAAGAAAACGTTCAAGACAAGTGTGACAGTTCCCTCCCCACAACCAGCTCCCCATTGGCTACTCCCTGGACTAGTATAAGCCCAGAGCAGCTCACCACTTGCTACTAAAAGAGGAGCCTGGTAATCCTGAATCATAGCACAGCTCTCTCCTTTCCTTTCCTAAAATGCTAGGAAATCACAAACCCCACTTGACTCAACAAAGACTCAGCTGGATCTGCCCTACAGAACTTTCAGCAAGAGATCCTGGGACTCCCCCATCCAAAAGGGATGACAAGGAGATGGGGCTGAGGGTCAGCTGTCATCCTGCCTTCAGCACTTCCCAAGAGAGAACTTCTCTGGCCAGAAGCTGGAATGTCAGGAGTCCTCACATAGGCAGGGGGATGCGTTGGGAAACCTAATAGCTGATACTGTATTTACTGGAGTCACATTACTTTGAAACATAAACCAAGAGGACCAAACCAATATTTGAAAAGGTGGGCGGGGGAAGGGAGAAAACAAAAAAATACACATTCCTCCTCCCAACGGTGCCTGGAAGAGCACCCAGAGGAGCTGCAAGCATTTCTGCCCCTGCCAGCTGCCACTCAGAAAGCATAACGTGTGCGGATGTCTTCCAGCTTCTTGGACACCTCAGGTGGGGTCCGGTCCAGCTCCTCAGCCACATTCTTCTGTTTGTTAGGCTCCATGGAGTTGAACTGCTCACACAGGTCCCCATCAATCACGTTCTAGAGGGGCAAGCAGGAGAGAACTGAATCAAAACCACACAGAAGCACTGAACCCTGCCTAAACAGGGAAAAATGGCCACAAACAGTTTGTTCCCAGGAGTTTCTTAATCCTGTCCTGAAAACAAGACCATGCTCAGTGACCTCATCTGTTGAATAGCAGCAGTTAGCATCACATTAATTACTGGCCAGCTTGATTAACGAAACAGAAACCCAAAAGCTGAAGAACCATGGCTGAAGAACGACACAAGGCAAAGGAAGAGAGATCTGCCTGGGTCTGAGCCTTGCACTGGGAAGGCTGTGAGTGATGACAAAGGCAGCTTCAACCAAATGGGAGCAATCTTTGAGGCAGTGTATGCTGCAAATCAGCATCAAGCTCATACAGATTACCACCACCCTCTGCACCTAGAGAGCTTCACGTGCTAAGACACTGTTCTGACTGACTCCACACTCATTACTCTGGTAGTAGCTACCACTGGGATCTGTCTGGTCAAAGCATTTAGCAGTTCACAGCTTGTAACAGTTCCTCAAAAGCAGAAATAGGCAGGAACAGCTGTTTCTGAACTTAAGATTTCCCCTTCCAGTGCTGGTGGAAAAAACATAACCCAGGGCAGCACTCAGTTTGACCCAGCCACACCAACAGCTATGCAATGCTGCTTCTCCTGGTGGAAAATGGAGATGCTGTGGGAAGTGGAAAAATGTAGCTACAGCACCTCTGGGCTTGGGTCGTAGGACCAACCCTCAGGAGGCTCATTACAAGAGTTAAGAAACTAAAACAGACATACATTAAGTGCTAAGTACTGTTGTCCTTACAGAGTGCTGCTCAAGAGCCAGCTGCCACAAGCACTACACAAGTCACTACTGACAGTACATCAGCTCTCCCCACTGAACAACAGTGCCTTGTTCAAGACATTAACCTTGCCTTGCTTCTGCCAGCCTCAAGGCAGCTCTGTGCACCCCAAAGCAACTCTCTACACCCCATGACCAGGTGATCCCACGTGCTCAGGGCTCACCTTCACTGGGAAGTAGTAGGAGCGGAAACTGAGATGGTCTCGTCCACAGAGAGGAGGGTGCTCAGACCGTAAGTGCATTTCCACATGCTGGAAGAAGTCGTGATCCTGGGGAGATAAAGGATTGATAAGAGAATAGTTTGGTACACATCAGTGCTGCTAGTAAGGCAACACCTATCAGAAGATGCTTCTGCATTGGCTGAAACACTGCCTTTCATGGCCATTTGGGCTTGGACAAGATGACCTTTCAATGTCCCTTCCAATCCAAACCATTCTGGGGTTCTGTGATTACCAGACTCTGCCAGAGAAGCCCTGCACATGGCAGCCACAGTCATGGTTGCCCCCTCATCACTTCAACTTGGGAAGCACCCACAGCAGACCTAAGTAGCCACCCTGGTCAGGATCAGCCTCCCAGGAAATCAGGCATAGAGCAGATGTGGAACAGGAAGCTGCAGCTCCAACAGGGAATGTCTTGCCATCCACTGCTACAAGAGGCAACAGCAAATAGAGAACAGAGTATCATCCTCAGGACTTGAAACATCACTGCCTGATCAACAGTTTAGAGGCTACACGAAGTATGCCAAAGGACTCCTCCCTCCTCAGACACTGAATCACCCAAAGCTCCTTGAAAGCACCAACAGACCCAGAACAGTGCAACAAGGAATGCTCTCAATTCTTTATAGAATCAATGCAGGACTCAGCAAACTCCTCTTCCCTTCTGCACTGGAGCCACAGGCTCTCCTGTAGCTCAGGGTTTCAGCCACTGTGGAGCCCTCCAGGGAATGCAGCACATTTAATACACTGGCTGTGGATGGCTGCACAAAAAGCAGCAAGACTGCAGCCCAATGCTTGGGCTTGCTTACCTCATGGGAAGTAAAAGGGACCAAGATTCCTATTCCCCCTGATAAGGTGGTATAAACAAGAGATTCAGAGCCTCCTGGAATCAGTGTGGTCTTCTGCAAGGAAAGCACTGTTTCTCCCACGTGATAATTCATAATCACTTCAGCCTGAAAGGCAAGCACAGAAGCATGTTTTTTCTTTAGCTTATATAAGAGTATCAAAGGGATTTAGAGAGGAAAGCAGAATAAATTCAGCCAACTGCTAGTTCTGAAATGCCTTTCTAGAGAGGAAGTGCCTTCCACCTGTGACCAGATGGCAAAACTCAGCTGGACAAACGGATGCAAGTAATGAGAGAAAGCAGCAAAAGAAAATGAGCTGCTCCCATCAAACACACCAAACAGGCTTCAACTGTGATTTCTGAACTTTGGCTTGCAGCAACAGTGAAAACAGATCACCCAGAGCACAGCAGATTGTGTAGAAGCAGAACTGTCAATACATCTCCTGCAAAGGTCTTCACAGAAAAGCAGCACATTCTTTTCCTATAAATAACAATGTGCTTCCCACAAAGTATTACCTTCTGCGATGCTCCATTAAGCAGGCCCCTGTCCCACAGAGCTTTGTTACCTGTGGGATCCTCATCTACCTCATCATTGGTGTTGGGAGGCAATCTCACCTGTGTTGAAAAAGGAAGAATTAGCAAGCTCCAGAGAAGCAGCACATTATCTTATCACAAGCACAAGGGTTCTGTCCGAAAGGTTGCTTTTGTGGACTCTGCAAGAACCACTTTACACTTACAGCAGAATCATCCAGGAGCCTCTTCAAAACATCCTTTATAGTTACATGACAACCGTGGTATCAAGACTAGATATAGCCCATCACTCAGAAACCCAGGCAGGGCCTCACAACCTCTGCCTGGCCGGGCTCTTACAGATCACTCTGGGAGGTATGGTCAAACTGATCTGAAGGTGATGGACGTGGGGCAGGAAAACTGAAGAGGACTGATTTGTGTGTGTTGGCCAAATCCTGCAGGCGCAGCATCTGATGCTGAACTCTGCACTCCAAAGCACCCGAGCATGCTTCAGAAAGAGATCAAAGCTCTGCCAGAAAGACTATCTATTATTTCCTCCTCCCTTGCTGAAATTCAGCCAAGTGGGGAAGTGTTGGCTGACAAAGCCAACTGTGAAAAGGAAGTGACAGAGAAAGCTAAATGCCAGTGATGAGGTTTAGTCAGAAAAAGTAAGAGTGATAACCCTGACTCAAGTTCTCACAGGCCCTTTCACAGCAACAAGCTTCTTTTAAAGGCTTATTAAAGTCAGTAAATTTTGAGGCAATATAAACAAATTACTGGACACCTCAAAAATATGCTTATGACTTGCTGATACTTTAACTTATTTCCTTCATTTAACAAACAGATAAACTGCAGCTCACTATGATGACAGTCACCCCACAAAAACAAGTCAATGGTACAGGGCGTTGTCTCCAGCTAATGACAGATTCTCATTCTTTTAATATAAATCATGGATGTTTTAAGGGAAAATATGTCCAAAAAGCCCCAACTTCAGCAAGGCACACTCACCACACAGATGTTACCAAACTTGTCTGCTCCAGCCACAGTGTCGTAATCCAGGAGCGTTGCTGTAGTGACCCACCGGGGGTAAGTGTCATCAGCAAAGATAATGAGCTGGTTCTCATTCCTTTTGTAACGCACCCAGATGAAACTCTCCTGAACGTCTGAAACAATCACTCTGTGCCCAATGGTTTGGATCCCACAGATGTAGTTGGCAATGTGCTTTAGAGAAAGGACAAAACCTGAGTGCTTCAAACAGGGGAGCATAACCCTACTCCAGCTGAAACACTTTTCCCCTGTGAACTACAGCTCACTCCCGTAATTTCCTCCAAAACTACCCCTCATTCTGCCATACTACAGTCCCACTTTAAATACACTACCAATTCAGGACAACCTAACATGCACCACGTGGCACTCACAGCCTTTCCTGTATGAACACTGTCCAGAGAATGAGTGCTGCTGGTGAGCCCATGATTAGAGATGCCAGGACATCCCTACAAGCAGGCATTGCTTCCATGTCTCCTCACTGCATAGTCATGGAAAGCCCAAGAAGTAAAGCTTAAATTTTTTATGCAAGTCATGTTTTTGGAAAAAAAAAACCACAACCTAACAAAACCACAAAACAACAAAAAAAGTCCCCCTATAAGCTCCCAGTTAGCTTGCTGGAGTTTTTTGTAAAGTAATGAGCTACTGGCACAGGTTCTGCAGCTTGCACGAGGGAGGGAGGAGCAGGCAATTAAGAGTTAGAAAAATCACAATTTCTTTGAAAACCACAACTGCTCTGCAATTTCTTTTCTTAAAGTGCCAGCAAGAAGGACCATCTACTTCAATGAGAAAACCCCCTTTTCAACATTCTGGGGATCTGATGAGGTGGTCATATGCACCCTCCAGCTTCTCTCCCCCAGGTGCTGATCACCAAAACTAATGAAACTTTTCCAGCAATTATCTTCCATTCTCACTAAGATCTCTCACATTTGCAGCAGCCAAAGGAAAAGCCTGTACAGACCTCTGCACACAGTAACAGGTTGCAACCAAACTGAAACAAAAAGGAACTTGCAACACCACTGTCAGAATGATGATAAGAAAATGGTGTGTGTGTGTGTGAGATGCAGAGGGGCAGCACAACAGCCCAATCTAGTCCAGCACTACTCTGGATAGATGCACCCAGCAAGGTAAACACACAGCTCTGATGACTAAATAAACAGACACACTTGGGCTGGAGTAGCAGTCAAACCCTGTGTTTCACTCCTGAGGCAAACTATCACTCATTCCAAGTTGACAGCTCTGGTCAGTACCTTATTCTCACATTTCCGAAGCAGTTTCTTCTTGCCCAGGTCATACACACGCAGGAGCTTTCCAACTCCAATTAAGACTCGGCCTTGGAATGGAGCAATGGCTGCAGGGACCTCCTCCACAGGGGTCTAGAAAGGGAAGAGGAAGATTGTGAAATCTTCATTAAGAAAGCTAACGTTACATAAACCTTCAGGCCAGATTCAGCTAATGATATGGTTGAAGTTCACTGCCCTGTACAAAGGCTTTCAAATGTAAAAGGCTAAAAACAATCTTTTTCTACAGGAAAGGCAACAGGTCAGTCCTTTGCAGGCCTTTTGACAGCACCAGATGTCACACACAGAAATAAGAGAGCCACGGGCACTCACACACAACACACTGCTGGCAGTGCACCTTAACTGAAGCACAGGACTGCTGTAAGAACCCCATACTGGGCAGGCAGCAAAAGAAGACAAGGGTCTGGTTGCCTCAGTTCTTAGTTTTGGTTTACATCCAACAGAAAAACTTCAGACTTTGCCTAAATCTACCCAGACTGTTCATAAAGCAAGGCATGAATGTAATTCAGCCATCTGACATTGCCACCAAAGCAACTGTTAGATATGAACAACTACAGTGTGTCTGTCCTCAATTTTGCTAACTCAGACAGGGTTACTGTCTGAAAAATCTCCCAGCACTAATCAATCCAAAATGATCATCCACAGCAGAGAAGGGGATCATGTAGACAGCTTCCAGTTACAGCATTCCTAGCTTGGTTGCACTGGCTAAGAGAAGTTTATTTCACAACTTCAGCTCTGTCCAACTTCCAGTGGGTGTTCAGTGGCACCAGAAAAGGCCGTGGTCCAGGACAGAACCCACTCACTGCATCAGGACTCTATGAAGTGAGTAAGCCACAACATTCCTTTCCATGTGCTCATCTGCTCAAATCTCAGCCATGCTGGAAGCATGTGGGAAGAACAGTAATTTTTCTGCTAAAACCTTTGCTGAAGCCCCCGAGACCTATCAAACAAGTTGGTCACTAATCATTTCTACACACAATCAAACAGCATCCAAGGAAGATGACAGCTCATCACAACAGCTGCACATGGTCAGCCAAGGACTGATAGCACCAGGGTTCAAGTGACCCAAGTATGAATTCGCTCTGTAAACAAGTGCTTAAGCAGCTCTCTGAGCTCATATTCCAGAAAGCACAGCCATTTCCCTCCCTAACAGGGGCATGAAAAACACTGCTCCTTTCCAGTTTACCCAATTAGATGGGTAAAATTGGGACTTTTGCAAGACCTGTGTTCAATCCTTAGCTCTGCAAAAGATGTACCAAACGATTTTGTAGGAGGCAGGTAATTTTCTCCAAGGCTGCTTCTAGTGTATAACACCAGCATGATAATCTTGCCCAGGATGCACCAAGAACTGCAATATTACTGCAGCACTCAGGTAAGCATGAGCTACTCCAACGCTCAGCCTGGAAATGACCCCATCACTCCCCTCACCTTGTGCAGAAACTCCAGCTTCTCACCACTATTCACCAGCTTGTATGTGTAGACAAACCCCCCAGCAACTGAGCGTGGGTTCAGAATCAGGTCCTTGGCAACTCCCACCAGCACGTACCACTCATCACCAGTGTTGGAGAACCTGCACACAGCCACACTGGAAACGACAGGACACACCAGAACATCAGTGTCATCACCACACTAATGCTGCACACCCAGACTGGATTCCCTGACAGCACAACCTGCACCTTCCCAGCAGAGATTTCAGAGTCCAACTCTTCCTAACTGACATTTCCTTTTAAGAAGTCATTTTTTTCTCCTTGCAGAAATGTTTTACAGAGATTTGTTTATTCTTCCACACTCCCCATATGTGTTCCTGCTGTCAAATATGTCCAAAGCATTTCATGATTTCACAATGCCTAGTGTTACTTTACACTTTCACTGCCTGGACACTGCCTAGCGATGTGCAAAACTCTACTAGAAGCTGTTTTTCAAAGGCTGTTCCCATTGGGACACATACAATTAACCTTCCTCATCCTCAAATGTTATTTCCTGCTCAGTAAATAGCTCAGGCAGGTTGGAAATGGCAGTTCAGCCTTTTGACCAACATGACTCTACTTCACCTGCTGAGGTACTTGCTATTCTTCATGGTTATTGTGTTGGTTTTCCCCTCCAGTTGTCTAACACTTCCCTTTTCATTTAATCTATCTTCAGTTTATCTGGATGAGAAGGAAAAGTGAGAGATAACAGCACATTCTCTTGTTGCTAGCTCTCTTATCTGTCATTTACACCCCTGTGTTGTTCTTTAGGCACTGGGGTCCTGCAACCACATTTGGAGCACTACCAGCTCTTAATGCCAAATGTGGACAAGACCAGGGTTAGAAGGGAAGGGAAATCAGTTCTGGAATTTCAAGCCAGTCTCCTGATAACATGCTCCATCTGGATTTCAACTCAGTAACAGATAAGCAAAAGGAAAAAAACACCTAAGATTCATCACAAGCAGGGACTCTTGCTGCATCTGGCAATGCTTCTTACCTGAAAGCAGCTTCATTCTGCTCCAGCTGGACCAGATCTAATGTATTTCCCTGGATGGGGTTCATCACTCTGATAACAGAGGCCCACTGACCATTCCCTGCCTTGGGAGCACCAAAGATGGACTCAGGAAGATTCTCGTTCAGAAAGGCTGCAGCCATCTCGGCAGCCAGCTCCCTCTCATCCTCACCTGCAGCCTCCACCATTTCCTACAGCAGTAAAGGACAGGAGAACAGAACAGCTCAGTGATTTCCTTTCCCACCGTGCTGATGTTCTGCATAGAATACAGCCCCCCTGTTTTGCCTAAGCCCAGGTATTCTGGGGCAAGGTAGGGCCTGTGAAGACATAAAACCCATTAAGTCCCAAAGCTTCCACCCACCCTGAGTTTATTCCCCAGGGAGACTCTACAGCTCAGAACACAGCTGTGTCAGCTCTGCTCTGCCCAAGGGACAGTTGTCTGGGGAGGTGTTTCTTCAAATCAACAAGCCTGGAAACAATCCTAAGAAGAAATTAAGGAACCCACTGAAATGCAAGCATCCTCAACCAACCACAGAAATCCCACAGAATGGGTGGGGATCAGGTGCTACACAAGCAAGACTGTCCTCCACTAGAGTGGTCCATAAACTATACCCTAACAACATGTAAAGGAAGGAACACTGGGAAGTGGTGCATTCTGCTGAAATCTGTGTGTTAACCCAGATCTCCACTCCCCTTCCAGCCCCTACATTCACACAGGGCAGAAAGCCTTGCAGGTAATGGCAGCTGTGAACAAATGAGCAGGGAGCATTTCCAGCTGCAGAAGCCCCCCATGGGGAACAGATGGGTGTACCTGTCCCCCACCCCAATTACCTCAGCCATTTGCTGTTTCCTCTGTGCCTTGGTGGCCTCAGTATAAGCATTGTGGTCTGTCTCAATGATGATCAGGTTGTTGCTCTCTGGGTGAATGACAAATTTTCGGGGTGTGTACTGCAATGGGAAGGCAACCTGGTTGAAGACTGCTCCTAGCTTCTCCAGTGCCAAAATCCTGGAGGACAAAGATGTCATGTGTTGAACACGGTCTAAAACAGCAGTCCAAGAGAACAAAACTGGAGTGGAACTTTTTCTTTGTGAAACTTGATAGTGCTAGAGTGGAGGAGCACCTCTCTCAGGCCAGACAGCAACCAGCAAACAGCTCTAGAGAGCAGAGCAAATTGAACATCCTAAAATGGGAGCCCGTGGTGTGAGACAGGTGTGTGCTGCAGCATGAGATTTTTGAGGGCTTTTGCTGTCCCAGGGTGCATTCTGATTGGTGCTGAAGCAAGTCTATCCCAAGAGGAACAAAGAGCACACAGAAGAAGGAAAGCGCACGTCTGGGGAACACATCATCTGAATCTAGATGTGACACTGACTTTGACATATAATCAAATGCTCCTCAGAGGCACTTCAGTTAAAAAAGAGTATGAAAAACCCAATGCCCGCTCTTTCTTCCTGTGACTTGCCAGCTGAAATACCAGTTCTTCTGGCATTATGTATCTAAAAACCACAAGTCTTTCCAGAAAGAATGGCTCCTTTAAAAGCAATGAATGCTGTAATATTTAATGAGGACAGATATGAAAAAAGTGTCTGTTCAAGTGTGTACAGCACAGCATCTGAATTTGTGGTCCATTATTTTCATTTATCTTTTTAGTATGTCAGCTGAACTTGAAAAAAGGCAACAAACACATCCCTGTCATGCCTTTGGTTTCTGAAATCACGTGGTTCATTTCCTGCAAAGCGGCCAATTCAGATCACAAACCACAAGATCCTGATACAAACAGGTCCACATTTATTAAAAGCTTCACTCTCTCAGGATCAGAGAATTGAAGCGTAACTTGAATTACACTTACTTTAAAAAACTAGAAGATATAAATCTGAGAAGCACACCCCATTTATTTTTTGGCAGCATAACTTTCCTTAATTTGTCTGTTTTCTGAAACCATCCAAGTGTTTCTATCAAATTATTATCCATAATTAAAAAATCTTTTTGAAGTCAAGTCATTTTACCTCTTTCCTTTTGAATGTCAGGTGGAATTCACCACCACTTCATCTGCCTGGCATCCCAGCCTGGAAGCATTTGTGTTTCCCTTCTGGTGCTTACCTCAATGTGTTTGTGGAGATGGCCACAATGCCCTCAGGGCACTGCTCAGAAGCAAAACCAGATGCAAACTCCAGTGTCTCGTAAGACAGGGGAGTCAGGTGGAAGCGTGACTGATAGGAATAACTAAGCCAGGAACGGCTTGACATGGCCAGCACCTGGGAAAGACACACAGCAAATTTATTAGGTCTGGGAATGGAGGCAAGCTCACTTCATGCAATGGGAATGGATGCAGAGTGCCAACTCTTCCCCCCTGTAACAAATGAATTCTTGTGGACACCACCCAGCTCAGAGCACACCTTACTTTCAGCTTTCTCTGGAAAATTGCATATGGCATGAAAAGGAACTTTAAAGCACTATCAAGACAACAAATACTCCAATAAAGGTGCACTAAAACTATTACCTGTAAAAGTCAAGATCAACAATACTGTCATTATCTTTTTTTTTTTAATAACTTGTTCTAATGCGAACAGGTCTTTTAAAATAAATATTTACTGCTTCACCACAATTCAGTGCTGTAGCACTCTCGATGAAATTTACTGAAAATCATCACTAGCTCAAATCAAATTATGAGAAACAAAGGAAGCAGACTGACTTCCAAACTTTTCAGCTTTATACATTTGGCTGAATGAGATTGACTGCAACCTTTGTTTCTACCTGAGTGATGACAGCTGATCTCAAAGCAGAAAAGCACTTGGTTATTCTACAGGTATTCTCTGCTAGAGCTTCAAAGCTCATCTCCAAGTTACAGCTGGCAGAAGCAAGTTGAAAAGATTCACCCAGTGTACCTTAACACTACAGTACAACTCAAATTCCCAGATCCAGCTCCCTACATTGAACAGCAATATTTCTCAACTCTGAAGGTGTCATCCAAAAATGAGTCAAGCAGGGGGTGGCTGATTTCCCCAGTGCCACATCAGAAGGGCTGGAAATGGCACTTCTGATGAAACATATTCTTCCTTCTATGCCAAATCTTGCAAATATTTTCCTTGAACCACGTATGGCAGCTGTCCAGCCCTTGGCTGAGCTATTCCCAACATGCAAGGACACAACCATTTACAGCATCAAGCATTCAAGAGTAAGTTTTCTGCACAGAGCTCTCTCCATCTCTCTGCACTAAAGCAGGCAAGATGTGTCTCTAAGCCCAAGAACCTGTTCAGAGCTCTCCAAGCACACTGTAAACACAGCCTATAGGTCAGATGAATCCTAGTTCAGAGAAGGCAGGGCAGCACTACACAGCAGTAAGGGGAATAAGAACAAAGCTGTTTGTGAAAGAACAAGACGAGAGCCAGGCAGCTCCATAATGAAGTCATTCTACTTCCCACCCTTACCCAGAGGGTCCTGCTGTGCTGCAGGGATGCTTCCCCACCCTGCCCACCCATAAGAAAATCTGGGATGCAGTGCCTGGGGTGTGGATCTGCACCCCTGCAAGAGCTGGCCTCCCTTACCGCCTCTTGGCCTTGCATTCGGACACGGAAAAGTTTGACAGGGCGGGAGCCAAGGTATCTGGTCCTGGTGTCAGAGAGATCACCAGTGACAGGGTCCAGGACTGTCCGCAGCAGCACACCGTTCTTGACAGCAGCAAAACAAAAAAGGATCCAAGTTGAAGGTAAGAAGTAACTTGTTACATGCATAATTCAAAACAATCGAGAGGGGCAGTTTCTGAAAAATTAGCTGTTTGTTTTCCTAGTTGTTGGTACAACTCTCCCCCACAGGCACACTTTTAATAGCAAAGAAAGCACAGCTCCTGCACAGTCCTACAGGGCAGAAAGGACCACCTCCAAAATAAAACAGACCAAGGACTTTAGTGTACCACATAAGCCATAAAAACCTGAGGGTGAATACCAGATCTTCATCCCTCTTGGTAAAAAATTATTTACCCAAAAACTCATGTTCCTTAAAAAGAGTTTGCATTCTGGCATCAAACTTGAGGCATGTGGAAGAACCCTAAACTGTGATGACTGTTTTTAACCACATGTCGAATTGCCAAAACATTTTTTGGTCAAAGATCAGATAATCTGTACTGAATGTAATAAAAAGCTGTGTAACAGCAAAGTTATCAGAGCAGAGCCTCTGCTTGTGGTCAGTTACTTGTTTGATACTCTGCCCTACAGGCAGTTTTTAACGAGCTGGTCAACATTTCACCCAGAAATATTTCTTAATATATGCCTTCCTTCTTGAATGAGAAAAGTAGTCTGTCCTACATAAAATCTGGGATAATACCCTGTCTTTAGACTAGAAAATGTATGGGGAAACTCACACCTCTACAAAGTCATACAGTGAATTCCACAGTCACCGTTGTCAAACACATTGTAACAAAGAGGGAAGTCAGCCTTTGTGTTGCACTGCATGACGATAGGGCTATTTTAAAAATCCACCTCTCAAGCAAAAGCTCCTCAAGACACCCCTGTCAGAACCAGGCAGGAACCCCTTACCTGCAGTCCAATGTTCAGGTACAGAAAGCCAATGGAGCCTCTCTCTCCCAGCTCGTCCTGCTTCTCTGTGCCACCCATCTCCACGATGCACAGCGACTCGGGCTGTGCGGGCAGCGCCTGCATGCTCAGGGGCTGTAAACAATCCTGGGGGAAACAGGACAGAGGGATGATGCCAGTCAGCAAGGCTTGGCATGGCAAAACAGGATTCAAGCTCCATCTAAGGACATTAAAGATGCCCTTTCAGATCTCCAGAAAGAAAAATTCAGCATAGAAAAAAGAAAAAAGTTACAACAGATGCTGGCTCTATGCATTTTGGTAAGCAGGAGTGGTAGCAGCCTGGGCTTTAGAGAAGATGAACTGAATCCTTCCAAATTGTTCTAGCACCATTTGCTGCTATTTACCATGGAGTGACATGAGCAAAATTTAGGTTACTACAACCAGCTTTGAACACCTTATCTGTTGCAGATAGATGAATGGTAAGTTTGGTTTGCTGCCAACTTGCTTGCAAAAGGAATCTGCTTTTAGAACAGGTACAAACACGGAGATGAGAGGGGGAAACCCAACAAAAAAAAACAACCCAAACCAAAACAATATTACAAAGTAATTTTATGACTCATCAGCTTAACCTCCAGAGGCATAAGTGATTCTCAATAAAACCAGAGTATCTGTTACAGGGAAGGATCAAGGAGCACATTTCCTCCCAACCAGCAAGGAAAAGCCATGCAAGCTGTCCATTCCTGCTCATCCACCTGAGTATGGAAAGACAGTTTGGATGGACACAGTCCACCTCTGGAGGATCCTTCTGAACATTTCAAGCCAATGAGAGGGCAAAAACAGCCCAGCTACTCACTGAAGGGTCAAGTGAAATAATTCTGACAGTGTTGTCCACCAGTCCAACAGCAAGGAACCGGGAACGCTGCTCCCCAGGGGGAACGTTGGCCAGGCTCATGCAAACGACGTCGGCTGACATCTCCTTTCTCTCTGTGTACTCATTCAGCTGACCTGACTGAGGAAGAAAAACATATGACTTTCTAATTAGATACTTTGTTTTTAAACAATGCTTTGGATTTGTTATATAAACAGTATCACAATTTTTAAACAATTTATTTCAGCTACAGTTGAAAGAACCAGAAGCGCAAGAGTACAAATACACAATTTCCAGCCTCAGTTATGAGCTTCAGAGACTTTAATTAGCCATTAAATTATCTCAGACAGACAGTCTGAGATATGCAGGCCTTTAATATATCCATTCTAGAAGAATGCTCTACTACTGAATCCTTTTCTGCAGATCTGACCAAGGATCAATCCCTGGCACAACTCACATCTCACTCTTCCAAACTCATTCACAACATTAACACACATACCGGGTCCATCTCAAAATAAACCAGCTCTCCTCCAGTCAGTGCTATCACTACTTGTCTTTGGTTCACAGCACATTTTACAATGGTTTTCTTCCCTGGCGTCTTCCATTCATTTACTCTCTTATCTGCTCGGATGTGCCGGATCCCATCTGGATAAACCTGAAGGGGAAAAAAAAGAAAAAGTCATATAAATTCTGTATTTACCATTTCTTCACAACTCCCATTTTACTAGTGGTTCTGACTCAGAAGAAGCCAAAGGCAAGAATTGCTCCCATCAACCAGTGATCCATCAGCTATGCACCAGGCTGAACCAGCACAAAGATACTTGCCAGCTGGGAGAACTGCATCTTTCAACCATAGCAAGGAACTACTGAAGATTAGGACCATTTTGAACTGGTCCAATTTCACTCAGCAAGATATAAAAAGGGAAAGGCTGAATCAGCATTATTCTCTGCCAGTCTGCATCTCTGGACGTGTGCTGCACTAATTGCAGAAATCACATCCGTGCAGCAAGCTGAGAGTGACAGATATAGCAGACATGTCAGAAGCAGCTTTCCATTACCTGTACCAAAGCATCATCACCAAGAAGAGAGCAGGACAAGGTGGGTGTAGTACCCAGGAATCCAGAGTCAGTCACTTCTTCTACAGTCTCTCCGATAGACAGCACCAGTGTGGCATTTACGAAGGACACAATAATATAGGCATCAAATTCATCTGGTAAAAAGAGACGGGAAAAAAAAGAGTGCTGATTTAATAAATGCAAGGCTTCCCAACACAATCAGCAGTCTGACAAATGTCTAGTAGTTACTCCTCAGCAGAATTCCTGTGATAATTACAGCTGCTGACAGTATTGCACAAGTTCGCTCTAGGACACGCTGTCCAAAAGCCAGCCACTGCAGGACTCCAAACAATGCAAGATCAAGTCAGGGATCAAACCACGATCCAGATCCACAGTCAATTCACAATACTCTGGATTCTGGCAAGCAAGATTCTGGTCTATTTTTTTCAAAGAGCGCTCAAGTTCTTGAAGCCTTTAAGACAGTTGTCCCCCCTCGCCCAAAGAGCTGAATCCAGATTTAACACCCAACAAAGTCAAATAAAATACTCTACTCCAAAAATTTGAACATAAGGAATCTATCTGCAGAAATCACACCACAGATGTTGCACACAGGAGGCTGCAGGACCATAATCTCTATCTAGCAGCCATACAATAAAAGGCCGCAGAGAACAATTAGGGTGCATCACAGCAGAATTCAGGGTTAAACCTGCTCTACCCTCCTCCAGAAACTCAACTGGCTTCCATTCACACTGAGAGAGTCTCCTGGGATAAGAAACAATTACATTTTTAGGATAGTTGCAATACTGTCATTTATCCCAATAGAAGTAAAGGTCAATGTTTGCTCTATTATCTCCAGTACTGGCGTCTCCCAAAGGGGCAGCGTGGGAGACTCCTGCAGCTTGGACATGGAGGAGCTATGCTAATCAAAATAATCTTAAGAGATCATTTGGAAATAGGGAAACTTTGTGGGAAATGAGGGTAGTAGGACTGGGTAAAGCAAACGTCCCAGTTTATTACTGTCTGCTTTCACTCTGCAGAAAGCAAGAGGTCTTAAGAGGGGAAGAGGACAATCTCATTAAAACAGAGTAACAAAAGCAACAGAAACAATGAAGTCTACCGGGAAATGGAGCCAGGAGCCTTGGAGGAGAAATAAGATTGCCTCAGAGAAACAACTTCACTTCTGCTGCTGTTGTCATGCAACTGCTATTTCTTAAAAAGAAAATTCCTCATTTTAACCCAACTCAACCCAAACCTCAGACTTGGGCACCACAACATATCCACTGGAGGCGAGAGTGTGAGAGAGCTGTCAGTTTCTGCCCTTGAAAGGAGATTTTCCCTAATTTTCAAATGTGGGAGACATGGAGAAGTAGTTAATAACTTTAATAAAAAAAGAAAACAGAGAAGTCTCACAGGGATGGAAACAGGATGCCACAAAATACGATGCAGCAGCTTAAAGAACCTGAGCTGGATTAACCAAAACAAATGCTTCAAGAACTAATACTCCTTTTCTTATTCACCCTGTTTAAATGGAAGCATTGCCAAACCTGCTGTGTCACGTTTATAACAAAAAGTTCTTACATACAGTTGAAAATATGCAACTAAAAAATTAAAAAACTCACATCATTCTTCTCTGCAACATCTGGTATACAGACCACAGCTCTGATCAAACTGAAAGAGTTCTATGCAACTAAAACAACTGCAACAGAAGTCTGTGGCATGAACTCCATTACTACTCTATTAACTGGTCATAGCCTATAACCTCCAACAGCTCCAAAACCCTACAAACAGGAAACAGTCCATTTGGGGGAAAGAGAAAGCAAGAACTGAATCTGCAGCAAGAAACCCATCAGTAACGCCAACTACTTGAATGCTTGGCTAAACAGGAGAATTCCTCCAACATTAACAGCAGATAAGAGTTCAGCAAGACACATGCACTGCTTATTTTCTACACTGAACAGCAGCTTCTCCTACCAACTTGCATAGATTTTTAAACAGCAGAAATCTACGAGAATTCCTCGATGATGGAGTTTCCAGCAGCTCACAGGCTAAGCATTTGATTCATAAATATCCCATAGACAGGATGTTCTAAGAATTCCATTTCAAAGACCACTGTTGCTTTCCAAATTACTTCAGAGCTGCTGCCTTCCTCCCTAGGGGCTGTCAATTCTCATGATAAACCACTGTGTCCCAGCTGGAGGTTTAAGCATGTGATTTGGAACAGGACAAAGAACTCCCATCTGAAAACAACACAGATTCCCTTAGTCCTACTCTAAAGGAAAATTCATTCCTACCTCTTAATACTTTTTAGCTCTTTTGTTCCATTGGCTTACATTTATATTAGAGCATGCCTTTAAGTCTGTGTCAATAATGGTGACAAGTGCATTTCTGCTTGAAGTCTGTTTTGCTTAATGACTATCTGCTGGAGCTTTTGAAATAAAGGGTTTGATTTACCAGAATTAAGTCAGTGAATAAGCACATTCATCTAGGTTCAAACAATACGATTTTGGTTTAGAAAATATACCAGCCTAGTTGAAAATAAGAGGACTAAATCCCTAGGGCTCACTGAGAAGTGTTCTCAGTTTGAAAAATAAAAGATCTACAGATTTTAATATGAAAAGATATCTACTTAGCTTTGCACAATCCCAAGCAAAACATCAGGCTCCCCAGAGTTTTGAACATATAGACATCATTTTGTATGCAGACACAAGACTTCAGAGATGCTTATTACTGTTCTAATTGCACCAGTCAGCTCCTTTCAGTGAGTAACAGAGACATTTTAATGACTCTGAAGAGCCACAGCTGGCCTCGTTCTCCTGCACATTACAAGTCTTCTGCAGCTTCATGCACACATCACAACCAGTTATGAAAACATGACATTTCAATCCATGAACTCTACACTACTGTGCTTTTTATTATTTGCCATGGATTCAGTTCAAGTTAGTCCATAAGAATTTCATCCTTATATGCCAGTCCAGTCCTGACAGTTTTCTCATGCTCTGCAGCATCTGAATTTGCACCCATACAAATGCAGTCACCACAACCTCAAGAGGAGTTTGGTGAGCAAACTGAGGAGCAGTGGCAGAGCTCAGGATCACTCTCAGTTAACAGACTTGAGAAGATGACAGCACATTTTCCTGGGCTTCTGTTTACTACTGCGTGACGACTCTGCAGTGCTGACTCACTGCACATTGCTCCTCCAGAAAGAGTGCCAGGTAGGGAGGGAATGCTGTCTCTTAGCTCCCAGCTCCCATCTGTCAACACAGCAGAGCACACACCTACACCCACAGATATTCAACTGGAATAGAGGGTTTGGTGCAAATCCTACCCACTTGTGTCTCACAGGCAGATGAATCCCATACCCACAGGATATTCCCATGCCAGCAATACCTACAAATACTCCAAGCACACTTGATTTTTTTCTCTTGGAAGTCTGTACAAAGCAGCTGGGAGCCAAACCTTGGTCTGCAAGAGTGCTGAAAATACCCCTAAAACACACACATCCAATTTTAGCAAGAACTGACTGTCCCACAGAGACACAGTTGATTGTTTTGCTTCCCAAGGACTGCAAGACAGACTGGGACCTGCTTTCTACTCCTCAGTTACTGAACTGCAAAGGCAACAATCTTCAACTACACACCAGTTTCTAAAATTTGTTTACTGAAGTGCTTAGCATAAATGTAGCCCCATGCTGTTGGGATTGTGTGGTTAACCTGTGGTAGTGTACAGTAGCCCCTAGCAGTAGGTACACACCTGTGGTGATCAGCACCTCCACCACCAGACACCTGTGGAAGAAAAAAAAAGGCTTGGTATTGGTAGTATCACCACGTACCAGCCAAGGTTAGTATTTGAAGACTGCAGACCTGCGTGTTTCTTACAGAGGCCTTGCAGCACACACACACTGCAACGTTGAGGCAGAGCCAGGCAACCCTGCACTGCCAACTGAGCCCTCAAGGGCACTTTAAAGAGGTTGGATACATGTTTGGAAAGGTTCTGAACTCTTTTTGATTAAAACCCACTGAAATAATTTCTGAATTCCAAGAGTTGGAATTGAGGCATCAGTTTCACAGAGCTATAACCTGTATTCAGTGAGTAGCACAGCTTAACAGCCTTTCTGAAATCATGGAGATGATCATGCTGAAACCTGGAGAATATGAAAGGTGGAAAGAAGATGAGGCAATGAGACTGGCCTGCCTCCTGCAGATCATCAATGGTCCTTCACCTCCTGAAAAGTCAAAGTCTTCTTCTGGAACCCCAAGAGAAAAGATTTTAAAACTGTAAGGTGATGTCAGAAGCCTCCAGTCCTCAGAGGGAGAAAATCGTACCAAATTCTTCTCCAGAATGCTGGAGAAAAGGTTTCTAACTAACTGGGATGCTTCTTTTCAGAAAACCATGTATTTTTTTATATGATCTGTGGAAATATTTTCCTTTTTACCCTTTTATTTCCAGGTGACATTAAGGCACTTTATGCTCAAAGTTCCTCCCTTGTTGCTTAGGCAGTACACGAGTCTCAGGACATAAGCACAGGAATTCATGGCAGGTCTCGCATGGCAAGGTAAATCCCACTGCAGGGTTTGAAATTCCCACAGGATTACTAGTTCCCTGGAAGACACACTACTCTCCTTAAATATAAGGTATCATGTCACCATAGCAGGCTGAGGTCTCTGTTCCAACAATCTGGCCTTTCTAGATCCCGTGCATAAACCTAGGAAAGTCATTGTGATTGGGAAGTAATCCCTAAGACAGTCAGTACCCAGAACACATTCCCTACAAACTTTTAAGTGTTTCTGTGCAATTCCGCTCTCACCATCAAGAGAAAGGCGGGAGAAAGGACTATATTTCCTTTTATATGTTAGCAACACTATTATTTCAGATCACAAAATTCAAAAAAACCCCATCAATCAACCAAACCTCCAATCCAGTATATTCTGCCAACCTGAAATCTTAATCTTCCCAGAATCACCAACCTTCTACACATTGCTGGCTTTTGAATAGAGAGTATGTCCTAATCCAGAGTGTTTTTTTCACAGATATGCACAGAAGGAAGTAATAAAATACAGACACTGTTGCCGATTTATCATCTTTGTTCTGTAATTTGTATCCCACTCTCTCACAAAGAGCTGATTACTGCAGTTGTCAACACACACATGAAGAATAGTGAGTATGCTACAACAACAAGAATAGCTGCTGCCTGCCAATGTTTGAGCAAGAACTTATGGGCAAAAACTTATGGGAAGTGGGAACGCATGAGACGTTCAGCAGCTTCAGGCTGCAAATGTACAGCTGACACAGCATACTGGGTGATGGATGCAGCTGCAGGCAGCTGCTTCTTTGTCAAAAGAAGTGTGACAATATGAGGGGACCAGAGGGTGGGTGGCTTCTAAAGACAAGCAGGTGGCTGCTGACTTAAATCGCAGTTCTGAGGATGGCACACGAGCATCACGCAGCAGCATTCCTATGTCCTTGGACAGAAAAACGGAAAACAACAAACACACACACAAAACCATTACAACCTCCCCGTGCTTAAGGAAAACACTGCATACCTTCAACATGTCTCCTAACAGTCCATACAGCATTGGGGTTACCAGGCAGCTCTGAGACAGCCATTTCGGATACCTAAGAGTAAACAGGAAAAAGGTTCTTTTGCAAACAGATGTTTAGACTTAATAGAGTAAGCAATCAAACCACCAGCAGTTTTGAAGCTTTCCCACAAATGGGCAGAAAAGCTAACAATTCCCAAATCCAATGCTCTCAGCCCATGCCAGATGTGCTACAGGGCAAAATATGGTCAGCAATGATATTGCACATTATTGCTCTGGATGATCAGCTTTAAAAGAAGATCATCCACCCCCAACAGAGACCAGCAGCAGCTGGCAGACACCAGGAATGTTCCAGCTCAATACATTCAAGTATCAGAAGAGACAAAAAGCAGGTTTTGTTGAAGTTAAGTAAACAAAAAGCCTTTGAGACTGAAAGAATAAACAGTACAACCCTTCTCAAGAAGCAAGAGAAAGTAGCGCTCAGACTACAGCAAAAGGAAAATCCCCTCATTTCAGCACCTTTATTTCAAGGATTTCCTCACACTACACTCATCTCTCAGGTTGTTCTAGTAAAGTGCTGGATGTCTTACCTCAAGTCCATGTCTTAAAACCCTCAGGGATGACCTGGGCCCCCGACCACAAGCCACATATAACTGGGGTGTGTCTTCATTGGCCAAATCTGCTATCTGTTTGGAGAAAAAGTGTCAAGACAACATCCATGGAATGAGGAACTGTACATATATATCACACTACTACTTTAAGAATGTTTTTTCAAACATCAAAAGCTGTGGAGATGCCATGAGGTGTTCCACCTCCAGCCCCGAAAGAATGTTATATTTTATCCAAACTCTTTGCAAAGAACTGGTCTGATGGTCAACAGAGAAGCATCACGGGATCACAGGTGGACACCCTGTGTTTAGATACATATCTACTGCTACAAGAATCAAAAGCTACCAGGCCAGGTACCAATCTCAGGCAGCTGTCTGACAACTCTGCAGATTTGCCTTTCTGTATGTCTTTACTTGGAGCAGTATTTCTAGGAATCTGGAATAACACAGCTGATGACTCCACTTACACATGCGGTAAACAGGAACTCGCTGACGGCAACATACCTGACAACACAGAATAGGAGACAAACTGTCCAACTCATCCACCAGCACCAGGTTCTTCAGAGGTCGTGGCTGAAAAAAGAATGTATCTCCTTCCTCAAGAGGCATGGCAGAGGAAAACTCTGGCTCCTCATCATCGTCCCCAAGGTGAGCTATCTGGTACAGGTAGCTTGAGAAAGGAATAAGAATGTCAGCATGTTCAGACCAAGGCTCATGTAGCCTTCTTTAAGTAAGGCTTAACCAGATACTCAGGTAGTGGGGAAGAAAGAAATCCAACCCTACATTATGCAGTTACTAATATTTGGCATTAAGGATTCTCTTCTGGGTGACAATATTTTAAAAGAATCAGAGACCTGCAAAGAAAAAAAACCCCAAAACCCATGAACAAGAACGACCCCCGCAACCTCCCAGCTTCAGCCCTTCACATTTGCAGCTGACATTAGCAAGGTAACCCAGAGTTTCAGTCATTTGTTTTCCCTTGAGCCTTTTAGATATTCTTGTGTTAAAGCCAAACCACCAACTGACAGCTGAGGCCAAAAGCAAGGCCAAGACTTCAACTCCACAGTTATCTTTTTTATTGGAATACTCTCATCTCTTTAACCACACTATTTTTAACCCCATACCCTATTCCATTTTAAGAGCCTAAATAACACAATCAAATAAAACATCAGCGAAAGGAGAAGAAAAAAAAAACAAAACCCAAAACCCCCACAGAAAGACAGACTGAGTTACTTCCTGTTTTTAATAAAGCCTGAATATGGCTTCCTCAATTCAGATTCTATCCAGCAAACTGGCTGGGGCTCCCTCAGGTGGCTGACTGCAGATACAGTAGTCAGGAAAATCTCCATTCCTGAATTCCCCCCCCCCCCCCCCCCCCAGACACAGTTCAGCTAATCTTCAAAGGTGTGCATGATCCTTTAGAGTATTCAGAAGCCCAAACATGAATTAAAATAAAACCCTCAAGATACATCTAGTAAGAAAAGGAACACAGCTACTGCTAAGAAACCCTATTTACTTCTGAGTGGGCCATACACACAACAGTTCAAAACTATCAAACTAATTGAAAAGATAATTCATCTAAATATGTGATGAACCCTACACAAACAGCAAGTGCCCAGTTTTTCCAAAACCTACTGCAACAGCAAGTAACCTTTTGTTCTCTGCATTTCATCATCTGAGTTCAAACAACGAGAAAATTCCCCCATTCATAGTCTAATCCAACTGTTCTCCTCAAGCCCTCTGAACAAAGCACTAATTTACACATTAAACCAGAGGTGCTGTCTTTCTATGCACAGAAAGTTCAAGGGTCAGTCTGCAGGCCTGAACAGAACCAGTCTGTTCCAGGGGAAAAACAATGACATAAAATTGTTTACTCACTGGTTTCCAAATTCAGATGCCACAAAGAGAAACCCTGTTTTCAGCACACACATAGCAGCAGCAACAGGAACAGTGTCAAAGTACTTCAGTCGAATCTCTGTTACCTGAAAGCAGACGAAGATGTGACTATGATGGTTAAGTATTGGAGCTCCACTCCATGGGAGTGATTTAATAAAAAACATCTGCCTAGCAATCTTCTCCAAAGAAACGAAACAAGAGCATGCCAGGCTTAACACATCAGTAGTCTGGGGCACCAGGTTATAAACCATAAAATCCATCAGACCATTTGAACACACAAACCAGGCTGCCGGTTTTATTCCAAGACTTTCTGCCTTTTGTAACACCGAGTCAGTTTGGAAAACAAAAGCTGTAAAAATAGCAAGCTGCCTAAGAGAAATTAAATTTGCTTCACTGAACACCAGCCATTCTCCAGCATTAGAAAAAATAACTGTCCTGAGCAAACTTCTAAATTTGATATGGTCACAACAGCTGTTGGTGAAATAGCCAAGAGCAATCTTCAGGCACTTGAACATCACAGAATCACAGAGTATTCCAAGTTGGAAGGGACCAACAAGAATTAGCATGTCCAACTCCCAGCTCTGCACAGAGGAACCCCAGAAATCACACCATGTGTCTGAGATCATTGTCCAAACACTCCCAGAACTCTGTCAGGCTTGGTGCCTGCTACACAATCATCCCCTGTACCAAGTATGACATGTTTAGATGGAGAAATTAACATTTAACATTTACTAAAAAACCCAACTAATCACACTGCACCAGAGATCTTTTCAGACTGGAATACTAAAACAAGCAGCAGCAAGCCACTGCAAGCCTGTTATTTTATTTCAGAGCAGCTGTACCAAGCTAACTACCTCAGCTTGCAAAAATATTGACTGCAGCACATTAAGTACTCAATTAAGAGACTAGAGGGTACTTGCTGAAATCCAGGGAAGCCAAGTTCCACAGAATAAATTACTGAAATACTCTCCAGGAGGTTAACGGACCACAGTTTACACGTTTTAAAGAAAAGACCACCTCTAGAACATTTTAAGTACATTCAAGTGACTGCAGCTTAATCCTCACAGGATTTTGCAAACCTTGCACCATGTCTCTTTATGAGTAATACCCACAGTTGTGACCAGTGTTAATTGTATCACAAATCACATGCAGCATGTGCCCTTATGCAGCTAAACCCACAACAGTAAATATGTATTACTTTAGAGAAAATAACTGACTAAGGACTCCTCTCAGTTAATACTTCTGCATCCATTTGATGCTTACCATGTCTTCATCAGTCTCCAGAGTAATTTTGAAGATGTCTCCCTGCTCTGTCTGGGCCAGGAAGAAGAACATGGACTTGGTCTTATGTGTAGCAGAGCAGACAAAAATCATACCCCTCTCTGGGTCATCCAAGTCATTCTGTCAGGAAAGAGTGGAGGTCATTGGTGGAATTACCTGACAAGCACAGAGATTATTTCACTGACTGAAGTATTTCCATTTCACAGGTGCCTGAAGAGCTCACAGTATGTAGGGAGGCTTGTAACACAAAGCACACCCCTTTGTTACACCTGTAGTCACCCTTGACATCTTTGCCCCAGAAGGAAATACAGTTGTGGGACACTGTGCCTAAGCATCATCCCTCATCTGCTTCACTCTCCTCTCCAGGCAACTCTCACCTATCAAAGCCAAAAACACAGGAAAGGGCCGTAACCCACACACAGCTGCTTTTGAGCACCTTGGCAGGTGTTCAAAGCACTACCAAAGCATGTAATTCCCAATACCAAAGAGAGAGGAAGCAGCCTTAGATGCAACAGAGCAGCTGTTGAATTCACCTGCATCTACAATTGCCACCACTCAGCATCTCAAGTAATCCTGTCTTGCACTCACAGTGCTGCCTGATCAGAGTCTTTGAACTATCTCCAGTATAAACCTCAGAGAAGAGACATGAACCACACTCATCATTTCAGGCTATGCCCACCTCTGTCCTCCCTCCCAGACGACACACAGCCAGCGAGGTAGATAAGCCAACATGTTTTCAACTCCTTTTTTCTTACTTAAAAACCTTCCTGATGCCCTTAACCTTGAAAGGTAAATTCCAAGCATTCATAATCTTAAGAAATTCTCACCCGTCTCCTGGGAATTGGGCATCTGATATCAGGCTGGTCACCAAAGTTTTTGTAAGTAATATAGTTTTCAGAACAGATCAGCACCCCGCTGGGACCATCAGAACCACCAGGAACTGAAAGCAAAATATTAGGAGAAAAGCCTTTACCACAGATCTGACTCACTGCCAGCAGAACATTTGATTTTCTTTAAAGCAATGTGGTTTCCAATATTCCCCATCCCCCCACATATACAAATCTGCTCTTATACAAAAAAGAAAAAGAGTAAGTACAGTTGCCTGTGCCACCATGACAACAGGGCAGATGGAACCAGGGGACCTGGAAGGATGCAGCTTCTGACAAATTGCTTAAGTTTTATCCTTCCTGGCTTATTCTTGTCTAGAAAACCATGACATGCCCAAAATACCACACTAGCAACCTGTCAGCTGAACACAACCCTTGGGTTTCTGGCATGCTTGCTTGTAGAAAAAAACATCAGATGGATTAACATCTTTAGTTAATAGAAGTGTTTTCTAAAACCATATTTTGTGATCTCAGTGGAACAAAAGATACCACCTAACAGATTCAGCACAATATTTGGTGTCTGTCTGACAGCTGCCTACAGGAGATGCAACAGGGCAAGCATACAAAGGTGCTCTCCTAGTTCAGCATCTTCTGCGCTTGGAGGGAAACCTGCAGCAGTTTCCATGGTTGAAGGTGTTATATGTGCTTTGCATCCAACCCCTCAAAGTGAGCTTCTAGTCCATGGATTCATCTACTGCGTTTAGCTGATGGAATCCCATTCAAGAAAATACAACAGCACCTACACATTAACTAAAACTCTACACATTAACTAAAACTAAGTCTTTCCATTGCTACCAGCTATTTTCAGGAGCACTCTCAAACTGCAGCTGCTTCTATGAATACTTGTGTATTTCCATGTGTGAACCACCCCTCATTACCTGACTGCAAGGTCAATAAATTAATTTATACGAATGGCTCAGACTACAATTGAAACAACTCCCAAGACATAAAGAGACTGTGTTTTCCTGGAAAATGGGAACCAAGCAGACCCAGGCAAAAACAACTCTGTGGGCAGTACCTGTTATGAGAAAGTTGCCATGCTCTTCCAGGGGCTCACTGTATTTCCTGACAACGTGGTTCAAACCCAAGTCCAATTCGTAAAATGTCAATGTCTGCTGCGTGTTGGCTGCAGCTTCACCTGTTGGATCATTGTCTGCTTCCTAAAACAGAACACATGGAAGTGTTTTTAAAGAAAATTATTAAAAGGAGCAAACCTGATGTGTGGGGAAACATTTTTGAGTAACAACAGAATGGAGGCTAAAGATTTGCTGGAAGCTGCATAGGAGAAGTTCAGACCAAGAAAACAGGTATATTTTCAGTTGAAAAGCAGAATCACCAAGACAGAAGAGACTTGTCCATTCTGGCTGAAAAAAAAAAACTTGCAAAAAAATGAAAACTGTCTCAGACAGCAGAAGCAGCCCATGTTCTCCAGTGACAGATGAAGAACAGATTAGGAAAAACGAAGGTCAACAGATAGCAAAGGGAGTTGAAGCTCTTCTCACCTCATAATCCATTTCCAGACAAGCAAACATTGGGTTTTCAAACCCCACATCAACTCCCACCACATGGTAGACCAAGGTATTGGCCTTGTGAGCTTCCAGTGGGGAGGAAATGGTGAGTCGAGCAGCAGCATCTCTGTTCAGGATATACACCAGCTTCTGCTTTTCAATAGCACCTGCAAGAAAGGACAACAGCACATGAAGCCCATCACTTGATGACCAAATCTGACCATACCTGCAGCCCAAAATCGAGTTGCAATTTGGCAAGAGAATATCAGCATTACTACAGCTGAAATTGACCACTAGTGTTTATCTTTGTGCCACCAATTAACCTCGAATGTCTCATTTTAAATTCTTCAGATTACAAGCACCAAATGACAGCTTCAGGCCTTTAAAGCCAAAGCCTGACCCTTTGAGCTACATTCATCTGGCCCAATATTCCAACTACCAATGGCTTAAGGCAGATCTACTCGCTCCTTTTACCACACAAAAGATGACAAACTACAAGGAAGCAAAGACAAACAAAAAGTAGCATCCTGATGTTCAGCTATTTAAAGCCAGTTGGTATGACAACTTTTCCACAGAAATATTTTAACTAAGAAAATTTATCCTTGCCTGACACACAGCATCTACAACATAAAAAACACCACTCAAATATCAACATGAAAGGCACTGCTGTGACTGTGCTACTTTCTCACTCAGGAAAACCAGACATGCTAGAAAAAAAAACAATATTATTTATTGCTATTCCCAGTATAAAGACATACTGGTTAACTACCATCAGCACTGCACAGAACTGCCTGCAGCAAACTGAGAAAGTTCCATACACCTAGAGCTAAGTCTTACAAAAAATGTTCTTCCAAGTGTCCTTCTACCTGTGAAGCCTGATCAGAAACGCATCTGGTTGTCTCCACGAGACATCTCAGAGAAGAGACATGAACTCAGAACATCATTTCAGGCCAGGGGAACTGACTGGCTACACTGTAGCACTGACACCTACAATCAATCCCCTTTTCACTCCCAGGCATCCCATTTCAAGGGCTCTGCACACTGCTAAGCAAACCGGTCTCTTTCCTACTTGTTTTGGTACAGCATTACGATTTATTTGTGCAATTCTACCAGCATCAAGGAACAATTCTGAATGCCTGCGTTCTCCTTGACACAACTCACCGCCTAAAACACTGCCTGAGAAACAATTACAATTATACCTGGCAGAAACTTGCTCCAAAATAAATATCCACAAAACAGAAGATAAAAATAAGAGAATACAAGCTGACAGACTTACTGATCATGACAGCACGGCCCTTTGGGTCCACAGCCAAGTACTGGCCTGGAACGATTCTGCGACATCCACTCTTGCCAAAGGTTTCCTGATGGATCTTCTCAAAGACGTTCTTGGAGGGCTGGTACTCCAGAATGACAATGCGCCCCGAATCGCTGCCCACCACAATGTAGTCCTTGGTCCCTCCTGTCAGCCTAAAGGCCATGAGGGACCGGATGACTCCAAACACTTCCACAGTCAGCAGAGTGTGAACCTTCCCTGTGTTGGGATCAGGGCGGAGTAACTCCAGGATCTTGCCCCGGGAAACAACAATTTCTTGTTGTTTGGTTCCTGAAGAACCCAAAACACGAGCACAAGTCAGCAACAACAGAGCACAACACACAGCTTCAACAAGTGCTACGAAGGGAAGAAGGCAAAACTTCTAAATGTCAATTTTAAGATTACCATGGAGGAATTCAAAGCAACTTAGCACATTGTGTACGACCACTGTTTGAACATGTTCTAACACACCAGAAAATTGGTCAGAATACTAAACTAAATCTACAAATAAATTAGACTGATAAATAATCAAGCCAAACTTCTCTCAATCTTTCCACAAGCTACCACAGCTCAAGTAACACTCAAGAGCAAATGATAATGTACCACCAAAAAGAACCCAGAGCTAAGCAAACTGTAAAACAAATCTCTTTTCTTGTACTATCCAAAAAAACCTCAAGCAAAGACACACAGAGGAAAGAGGAAATTACCTGAGAAATTGCCATGGATAGCAAAGCTAATGCCTGTGGCACGCTGTAACGTTAGGTTGTACAGAAACATGTTGGCAATGGATTTGCTTCAGCTTATTGTAGCTTTGGTAATTCTGCAACAAGTAACACAGAAGAGTGAACTTCTCAAAAATAAAGCCCTTCATCCAGCAGAGAGAACCGCTGCCCTCCCACGCGTGTACGGACCACTTTACACAGGAGCCCGATTGCCACCCCTCTATTTGGTATTTACTAGCGCGACGATGAAAAAGACTTTCCCAAGGTGTCCCGGCTGCCCAGCGCCAACTGAACTCCTTACTGCCGGGCGGCTGAGCAGGACTTCCAGTAATTACTGCTAATTAATCACGGCTTTAGCTGTTCAGGAACCAAACACAATTAAGGAAGTCCTCCGGGATGCCCGCGCCGTTACACATCCCTGACACTGCCGCTTCACTGAATGCGAGTGCAGCCACCCGCAGCTTCTCAGGGCCGATTCCTCTCCCCGAGACCGAGGCGGGAGGGAACCCCAGCACCAACCGGCCGCCCCGGGCCGGGGAAACCGGCCCTCAGCCTTGCCGAGGCCCCGGCAGGGTACGGAGCCAGCACTTTCCCGCGCTCTGGGGAACGCTCGCCTCGGGAATCGGCCACAAGTCACAGACCGGCCCGGCCGCCCTCATCCGGCCTAGGCCCCGAGAAGTCCGCGACGCTCCCCCTCCACAAACCAGCGGCCCGTCCGAGCCGCCGCCGGGTGGGCAGAGCTGCGCTCACCGTGCGGATGGTGGTGGATGCTGCTCCGGCCTAGGCGGGCGCGCCGGCGGCCTGCTCCGCCATTAGCGCCGCGCCTGCGCGCTACCCTCCCGCGCCTTCTCCAGGGGGCTTTCTGCGTGTCTGGCGCGCGCCGTGTGGCGGGGAAGGTTGCCCTTGGCGGTGCCTGAATGATCACGGCGCTGTGACAGCGACTTCCTGCACCGAGAGCCCCTCCGAGAAAACCCTCAGCCGCCTTCTAGCATGGAGATTTGGAGAGGCGTTAGCTTCCCTCGCTGCCGGGCGGAGCCGAGCGGCGCTAAGGCTCAGGCACCGCCTTCGGTAGCCCCGACGGACCTCACGGCGGTATTGACCGCGTCAGCTGCATCCCAAGATGGCGGCGGCCACGGCGCCGGGACCGAAGGCGCCGCCGGGGGAGAGTGGCGGCCCCGCCACCTCCGCCCTGTCTATGGAGCGTATCCAGTCTCTGACCGATCTGGCGGATCTGGAGGCCGCCTACAGCCGGCTGTGTGAGGAGGAGGTGTGTGGGGCCAGGAATGGGAGGCAGCGGAGCCCCGAAAAGCGGAGGCCTCGCTGTCGCTGTACCCCTCATTGTTGGATCCTCTCCAGAGGTCTTTAATACGGACTTAGCCGTTCCTGGGGCCCAACCTGGCGTCGGTGTCGCCTTCGGAGATCCCTTAATTTTGAGTAGCCTGGAGATTCTGGGATCTCGTGCTCTAGAAGCCCGGCCAGGGGAGGAGTTTGTGGGTTATCTGACATAAAAGTGGTGTAATGAGAATTCCAAAACCTTTGGTTTTAAATGGCAAAACCATAAAGATTTAGAGGACTAAAGAGACTTTAGAGAAGATTTATTTGTAGTGAGCTTTTGGAAGCACTAATGCCTTGCTAGCTCTATGTCCTTGGCTTGGATGTAGGGTCTGTGGATGAATTGCTAGTCTGGAGGCGAGCTGAAGTTACACAGTTACACAGCACCTTTTTCGTCCTTTTTTTAATTTTTCAGAAAGTCGTGCAGGAAGAGCTGGATGCCCTCCTGGAGCAGCAAAGCACTATAGAGAATAAGATGGTTGCTCTTCATCGCATGGGGTTAGTGTGCCACCCCCCCCCCCACCCCCTTCCTTCTCCTTGCTGCTTGACCCAGATACTCCTTTCAGTGTTGTAGGGGAAGCATATCCATTCTCAGAAAATGTCAGACTTTGAATCAGTTTGTGATAGAGAGCACCAGCTGGATCCTCATCCCCAGGTGCTCAGTTCTCCTCAGCAGTACTGACAGCTATGCCCCCACCCAGACTGACCCATTTTGGTGTAAGGCTGAGCACCTTTCTTAAAGTGCCATCTCAGAGGATGCCAGGTTTCAGCATCAGTTGTCAGATCAGGTGTCTTGTGCCAAGCTGTCTACAGCTGTGACCAAATATTAACGCCTCTTCAGGATAAACTTGTACAGGCAGGCTGGAAAGTCATCCTAAATGGCCTTGTGTCTAGTAGAAGCTTGGAGGAAAGGTTTACAGACTTCAGAAGTGGAGAATGCCATAAGGGCCCAGTGGCTTGTTCATGCCCTGTGTGGTAGCAAGGCACAGTCGGTCTGTGCAGCCTCTTCCAAAGCAGTCAGTCTGTTCCTTTCTCCTGCTTTGCTCCCAGAGGAATGGCATGAAATGAGTGAGAGTATTTTGACAGGACCAGCTGTGTTTGGAGGAAGAGCCATCCTCTTTGCACACCATCTGGCTGGTTAATGTCTGCAGCTCAATTCCTGTGTGTTCCCAGCCCTAACCTGCAGCTGATCGAGGGGGATGCCCAGCAGCTGGCAGGGATGATCACCTTCACTTGCAACCTGGCTGAGAATGTCAGCAGTAAAGTCCGTCAGCTCGACCTTGCCAAGGTAACTGGGCTGAGGGGGGTTGGAACTTGTCACCACCAAGCTGTGTTCTGTGCTCACAGCACAACAGATGTGCCATGCCTTTGGTGGGCAGGTGGACTGGAAACTATGTTCTTTATTTTAGCTGTGTCTGGGCTCCTGGAGATTGCATGGTATAAGACTGGTAGAATCATAGAATGGTTTGGGCTGGAAAGGACCTTAAAGCTCCTCTCATTCCCAGCTCTCCTGCTGTTGACATGGACATCTTTCACTAGACCAGGTTGCTCAGAGTCCCATCCAGCCTGGCCTTGAACCAGGGAACTTCCAGTGATGCTCGTACATATAGCAGTTGGATCTCCAGCATCCCCTCCTGTCCATGAAGCTCCTGGTAGAATACCCTGAAAAGGGTGACTAGCAATCTTGGCAACTACACAGTGCTGAGAATAGTGGAGATGGCCATTGTCTCCCAAACCAGGTCAGGAATCTGGCTGTTCTATTCCTTGTCTGGGGACAGGCTGAGGGGTGTCGATGCCAACACTCAACACGACTGCTCAGATCAAACAGATAATGTGCAGCATTATCTGTGGTCTCTGCCTGTTTGTTACAGAGGATTTTGGCCTCCAAGTTCAGCCTCAGTTTTGACAAATGCTGTCCATCCTGTGGAGCCACTGGTCTTAGCACTTTTTAAGTACTGTGGGATTTTTGCTTATGTAGTAGTTTTGTTGTGTAGAGAAGTGTTGCTTCAGTGTGTTTTTCCCTCACGTTGTCTTCTCACAATTCCCTTTCCCTGGTCCAACCCACAGCTGGAAGAATTACTGGTTGACTTTCTTGCAGAACCGACTCTATCAGGCCATTCAGAGAGCTGATGACATCCTTGACCTGAAGTTTTGCATGGATGGAGTTCAGACAGCCCTGAGAAATGAAGACTATGAACAAGCAGCAGCTCATATCCATCGCTATCTGTGTCTGGACAAGTCGGTGATTGAGCTCAGTCGTCAGGGCAAGGAAGGTAAGCACTGTTTGTGAAGAAATGCTGATGAGTCACCTTTCCAGTGGATACCTAAAGGCTGCTCATTTCCTGTGGATTGCCTCAGCCCAACAGACAAAGCAGATCTAATGATGGCCAGAGGTCTTAGTATTTTATAGACTGACTTAGGGGCAAACGTTTTTGAAGTGTTATTACATCAGAATTATCATTAATTGAAAAGGAAATTCCTTGCACACAGCTGTAATAGTATTTCAGGTGCTAATTAGGTAAAGGACAAAATGTTCAGGCCAGAAGAAGTGAGAGAGAAAGCTACATCAAGAAGAATTGTTCTTATGTTATGGTGCACTACCAAGCAGAGCAACTGGACATGAGGGAATAAATTGCTAGATTGCTAAGAGGAGAATCCCAATGGATGTATTGTCATCCTCCATGCAAAATCACAACATTGCATCATGCACCAACCTGTCTGTCTGTGCCTGTAAAAGAATTCCAGTGTGTCTTTTGCCTTCTAAGCTTGGGACTGCACAGTACTGGTCTCTCTGCTGGGAAAAAAAAAAGTAGCCCTTGATACAGTGCTAACATTGTGCTGTCACTTTTTACCCTTTCTTTTCCATCCTTTTGACCAGGGGGAATAATTGATGCCAACCTGAAACTCC
The DNA here is from genome assembly GCF_963662255.1 of Cinclus cinclus. Taxonomy (NCBI): domain Eukaryota; kingdom Metazoa; phylum Chordata; class Aves; order Passeriformes; family Cinclidae; genus Cinclus; species Cinclus cinclus. The sequence continues at coordinate 7,774,585 of NC_085056.1, forward strand.
TGCAAGAAGCAGAGCAGCGTCTGAAGACAATTGTTACAGAGAAATTTGACACAGCTATGAAGCAGGGAGACCTGCCCCAGGTGGAACGGTTCTTCAAGATCTTTCCTCTGCTAGGCTTACATGAAGAGGGGCTGAGCAAGTTCTCAGAGTACCTCTGCAAGCAGGTAACAGGCTCTGTGACACCCAGGGGAAAGTGAAATCCAGTCTCTGTCAACAGATGTTGTGGAAGGAGATTTTGGTGGTGGCTTGTTAACCTTAAAAAATAGCACTGGCCATAGTTCATATCTCTCCCTGCATTTACATGCTGGGATAGGCTTTCTGGTGTCTGAATCCAGATCCAGGGAGCTGCTTGACTTCTATGTCTTGCTCTCTATACTTGCTAAAAAAATCATCCAATGAGCCTGGAAATAGAAGAACAAGTTTCTGCCTTTCCTTGAGCCTTGAGTTTTCCACAAGAGAGGAAAGGATCTCTGTTCAGATGAGGAACAACAGCAACAGCTCTTGCATTGGGAAGGTCAATGGAAGCTGTCTAGGGCAAGGACAGAAGACCCGTGGGATGAAGAATACCTTTGGGTGTTCAGCTGACTGGTCCTGTTGTCATGCAGGTGGCCAACAAAGCAGAAGAGAATCTGCAGCTGGTGATGGGGACAGACATGAGTGACCGCAGAGCTGCTGTCATCTTTGCAGACACCCTGACACTCCTCTTCGAAGGTAATCTTCCTTTCCTCTTTTCTGATTGTTTGTAAATGGTCTGTGATGAGACTTTCCATCAGTTTAAATACTTTTAATTTTAGCTCACAAAATGCCTCATTCCCCTTTGAGCTACAGGTGTTTCACACTTGAGGGACAGGGACACAACTAGTAGGATTTATTCTAACCAGGAGAGGGCATCACAATAAGCAAGTTTTCCTGTGTACCTCTCATACAGGCACAGAGTGGATTTGCAAAGGATTTCTTGGCTTCCTCCAGGAATCAGACTCTTCCTGTTCTCTGCATCCTCAAAACAAATGGGTATTCCCTGGAGGTTTCTTCAGACTTGCAATTCTCCAGACAAACAAATCAGATCCCTTAGGGATGAGCAGCTGTTGGTGCCTCCAGGCCTGGCTCTTCAAGAAGCACCACAGGAGCTTGAAAGCAGAGAAGGAAGGGAGAGAAGGGAATATGAATGCTCTGTGGGAATGTTGCCAAAGACAGTAATTGAGATCCCATGGTGATTAACCACCTTCTCTATGAAATCTGCTCTGGTTCCAGGCTGCACCCCTGCCAAGTTACTCTCCTAGCCTGGCACCATTAGAGCTTTCTTGGCAGTAGTGGCAAAAGAGGGGGAGCACTGCTAACTTTTGGAGCAGAGTGTTTGTGAGAAGAAAGCAATATTGTAGAGATACTTCCTTGGAGAGAAGCTTTTCCTCCAAGGAGTTCTCGCCTTTGCTAATGCTTGCTCCCTGTGGTAAGTGTGTGCCCAAGAGCCATCCCTAGGCTGATTTTTCCCTGTAACCTTATAGGTGCTGAAAGCTGGGACTGGGTTTGGATGGCAGTTGTGCCCCCTGCCAGATTTAGCTTGTGTGGCTTTGTCCTGGGGAAGCTTCATACCTTGTATCTTGCTGGGCTGAAGGGCAGCTGGCACACAGGGAGTGTGTGAGTGCAGGAGTTCTCTTTTGGGACAGAGAGATGGCTTCTGCTCCAGGAGATCTATATTTGTGGAGTGAATGAACCTTTTTTAGGTTTGGTCTGTGAACCTGTGTAGCTCTGCTGTGCTTTGGGAACTGCTGGTTTAGTCTCTCCCCTCTCCCTGCAGGGATTGCTCGCATTGTGGAGACCCACCAGCCCATTGTGGAGACCTACTATGGGCCAGGGAGACTCTACACCCTCATCAAGCACCTGCAGGTGGAGTGTGACCGGCAGGTGGAGAAGGTGGTGGACAAGTTCATCAAGGAGAGGGACTATCACAGGCAGGTAAGAACAATGTGAGGCTGCCTGATGCAGCTAGCTGTGCCCTCCATCCAGTTCTATGGGGCTCCCACTGCCATAGGGGCAGCAGAGTTTCACCTTGTGTATTGAGAGAAACCTTGCTTTATTCCTTATTTACCTTGATAGCTGAAGGGGTTCAGCCTCTAGCTGTGCTTTCTGATGCAGAGGATTCCTTTGGAGCAAGGTAAATGCACCTTGGGCACTCTTTGCTGTGCAGATCTGTAGGGTGCTTTCAATACACCTTCCCCACTGTATTGTTCCTGCTTAAATGCAGGGCTGCTGTTACTGTCTCATGGTCACATACCTTGGTGCCTCTGGTCAAGTCCCATCCCACCACCCTTCCTGGCAGGATGGGCTCTGCCTTGGAGGAGGAGGAAGTGAACTTATGTGGTTCCTTCTCTGGCAGTGCTTCCTGCAAAGCATTCCTATCACCTCCAGTGAGTAAGCAGTTCCTTAGGGGATAGCACAACAAGTGTCTGGTAACTCCAAGTCAGCAGCAAAGAAAGAAATCCCTTTCTTTTGTGATTGCAGTTCCAGCAAGTGCAGAATAGCATGATGAGAAGTTCTTCTGCAGAGAAGATTGAACCAAGGTACAAAGAAAAACTCTTTATGCTCTCTAACCTTTCACTCTTGAGTTGTTATTAACGCTACTTAGCATTTAGATAACTCTCCCGCTCTTCCAGAAGCTTTGTGGGTATTAATTCATAAAATCCAATTGTTAGGTGCCCTTCACTGCCCTTCTATAAAGGAAGCTTCTGAAGTGGGGCTTTATTTTGCTTAGTAATTAATCCTAAGCCTTGGCTCTAAGTATTCCTGGAGGGCTGTCGATATCACTGCACATGAAGGACTGAGATTTCAGCTGCCTCTGCCCACTACCCTTTCATAGCCAGAGTACAGTCCTTGGAGCCCACAAAACATAGCAACTCCCTGGATAGATAATTTGTGACAGAATCAGTAATAAGTCTTTGGGTCTTACTTCATCTGTTCTGCTGCTGCAGCAGATCCATACCATCACTTTCTTGACAATGAACTGCAGTGCTTTCAATCTCCCTCTTTTCCTTCTTATAAATATTTACATAACCCTTAAGCAAGGCTATTTGAAAGTGCACCCAGCTCTTCTGGGACTGCCTGACTTACAAACATGCCTTGAAAGAAAACTTAGGTTCCTCAGGGAAGATCTGTCTGTGAGCCTACATAATTAGTATTTCAGCTGTAATATCCACTTACTATTTGCTCTGAGTAACTCTGCATGCATCCCAGTTTTCTGATTTTTTTTCTTTTTCATCTGTAAAATAAAGGTGATGTTTTCTTCTCCCATTTGTGCACCATGAGGCTTCAAGCAGGATTTGTAAAATTCTTCTGTGCACACTGATGAAAAAGCTGATGTGTCAGTCTTTCTTTTTTTCAGTCATCTCGGGTCTGAACACTGTGTTCTTCAATGTAGCATGCTTTTTTTGTCTCACATTTTCCGAGCTGTTGAGCTTGAACAGATTCTTTATCATCTGCAGAGAAACACATGAATCTGTGCCCAAAACACATATGTGGAGATGGCAGGACCCAGGTATTTTCTAACACTGGCAACATAGGGCTCATGGAATGTAGCAAAACTGAGGTAGGGAAAGACTGATGAAGATCTCTAGTCAAACCTCCCACTCAGAACAGGGTTCATTTTGAAGTTACATGAGGTTGCTTTGAGTCTTGCAGTCTTTACCACTGTGATTTCAACGTGGATGTCCTCACACCTGTGAGGAAAAAGAGGGGGAGTGTTGCTAAATCTTGGAGTAGAACTGGTGAGAAAAAAGCGGCTTTGTAGAGATATCTCCTTGGAGATGATTTTTGGGGATATTTTGATTGTGTGTGTATGTGCGTTTGCACATACCAGTTATTCTGTTGAGCTTTGCCACTCAATGGCACAGATGGAAAGGGGCAGTACTGATCTCATAGTAAGGGAACAGAGAACACACTACTTAACTGAATTAAATTAGTGCCTCTCCTTTTGTAGTCTTGCTGTCTTGATTCTTGCTATTTCTTCCAGGGAGCTTGACCCTATTTTAACAGAAGTCACTCTGATGAATGCCCGCAGTGAGCTCTACTTGAGGTTCATCAAGAGACGAATAATAGCTGATTTTGAGGTGGGAGATGCCATGGCCTCAGAGGAGGTAAAGCAAGGTAACACCTTGAATACCAGTACTCAGAGGCTCTGCTCATCAAAGCCAGAAATGGAGATATACTTGAGTTAGTGGCAGTGCAGAGTGACACAGGGTCTGCAAAGACAGTTGGGGAACGCTCTGTGGAAGACAATTTTGTAGCCTAGACTTTGCAAACCCGTTTATAGCACTGGTTGTTCCCTCTAACAGGGAAACCTACATGAAGAATGATTGTAGAGTATAACAAAGTGAAGTCCCCAAAGGGAGGAAGTGCCATTTGGTCATTGAAGGCACAAATCCTAAAGGTGGAGGCCATGAAAAAACAGGCTTAAGGTTTTGGTACTCCGTAGAACTCTGGAAATCACTTTTGTCACCTGGAAAATCCATCTCAGCAATTTCAGCTCCACAGTTGAGGCTTGTGATTTGTTTGAAGCTGGGCTTGGCAGGTGTGTGTCTGTTGGGGGCAGCAAGGGGACGTGGTGGAGCTGCTGCTGGATCTCTTGTGTTCCACAGAGCATCAAAAATACCTGGACAAGCTCCTCAACAACTGTCTGCTGAGCTGCACCATGCAAGAGCTCATTGGCTACTACATCACCATGGAGGAATACTTCATGAGGGAGACTGTCAACAAGGTAGGAGAAAACCTCTAAGATGTTTTCTGTGCGTGCTCCTCAGTCCTCTGGTGAGCATCCCAAGAGAGGGATATGTGTACATGGAAAATCTGCAAGTTGTTAGGAAAGTCTTTTGTTTCCCTTGGCCTTGAAAAGCAAGTGATTGCTTCTGAACTTTTACTTCAGGCATACCCCAGGTATCTTTCAGGTCTATGGGCTGTTGCAAACTAGTCACAGTTCTGCCAGCCACACAGAGTACAGTTCCCCTCAGGGTGAAGTAGGCAGATGGGCAGTTTGGTCTCTCAGCTCAGTGAGCTCTGGGCACTGAGACAGCTTTCTTTGCAGGCTGTTGCCATGGATAGCTACGAGAAGGGCCAGCTCACCTCCAGCATGGTGGATGATGTGTTTTATATAGTGAAGAAGTGCATTGGGCGTGCTCTGTCCAGCTCCAGCATAGACTGTCTCTGTGCTATGATCAACCATTCCACCACTGAGCTGGAGTCTGACTTCAGGTAATGAAAATACTCCAGGTTCATTGTAATGTGCCTCCACCTCGTGTTCTGCAAACAGTGGTTGCTGTCAGATGGTCTTCCTTGTGTTCTTTACCTTTGAACTTCTGGTTTGTCATCTCCATGGAAGATGCTTGTAGGAAGCAGTGACAGGTGTGGGAAGCTGGATCTGGGCATTGTTTCTCAAAGTAGTGGTGTTCCACCTGTGGGACAAACAAAAAAAAAGAACCTCATGGCCCAAAATCCCTATGAGATGGAATTGCCTTGTAGCATTGGAGTCGTATCCTGCTTGAGGGTACATGATCATCCCTAATGGTTCTCTGGGTTACTTAATGACTCAAACTTGGACTGAGACTGCAGAAATTGTCCTGCTGTTTTTCATTCCATTGTGGGAGTGAGTGCCTGAAGACAGCAGGCAGCTGTAGGCAGGATATTCAGGAAAGCTCAGAAATTGGATGGTTATGTTTTCCTTGCAGCATTCAGATGCTGTCAGGAGGTATTTTCGAGCCTTTTTTTCCCCTTTGAAGTTCCACTATAATTTTCAGGTCAGATCTCAGACAGAATGTTGTCCCCAGGCACAGAGCATAATTTTTTTTTGGCTTACTCTAAAACCTGGTGTGTTCTGCTTGCCTATAGGGAGGTTCTATACAACAAGCTGAAGCAGGGCTTCCCAGCCACAACCTTCCAGGACTTTCAGAGAGGGGTGACCAGTGCTGTGAACATCATGCACAGCAGCCTGCAACAGGGCAAGTTTGACACCAAAGGCATTGAAAGTACTGACGAGGCCAAGCAGTCCTTTCTGGTGAGTTTGGTGACTGTTCTAGAGTAGAGTGAATTGGGGTGGGGAGAAAGACAATGGGAAACTCTTGGGAACAGAATTGGTGTGACTGTTGTGTTCAGAGAACCTGAAAACCTGTCCAGGTGTGGTGGGTGGCCTGCTGTTGGATGTCTGGTAGATGCTTCTGCCTCACCTCATGTTTGTAGAGCTTCCACACCAGGCCTGTGCAACTGTGATCCTGTGAGTGCCTCTTGGGCTGCTGATGACAATTCCTTCTGGGCTGAGGAAGAGTCTGTGCTCTTTTGAGGTGTCCACCAATCCTGTTCTTCACAGGCTCCACAGAGAGGTTGATGGGGAGCATCTCATTCACATCTTCCTCCAGATAGAAAAGTCCTGGTCCAAATCAGCTCCTTCACTTATCTGATTGAAGAGTTTTTATTAGAGCAGAGTTGTCTACTCTGCTTGGTCTGCAAGATCCTCCTGTTGCCTTCTAACAGCAGAACTGCACCTTGAACAGGCACTGGGAGCATTCCAGACCCTGCAGAGAGCATCTGAAGGGGCCACTTGTTGCTCCTGTCTTCTGCAATATAACACATCCTTTCCCATGCTGGAATGCTGTGTAGACTTTGCATTGTGGAAAAGACCTCACTGGGAGAGCATCTCTGGTTCTGCTCTCTCCAAATGTAAGCAGACCTGTGGGCAGAGACTGAGGGCACTGGAGAGGGGCTGGCTCACTGTGACTCATCTCCCTCGAAGTTGTTGTGAACAGTCAGTGTTGAGGTTCCTTGGAACTTTCACTGTACAAGGAGAGAAGGCAACAAAGGGAGCAGGAGGGACTGAACTCCTTCATCTCATAGAATTCTTTGTTACAGGTTTCTGCATTCCTGAAGCAAAGGGCTTAAAATGCCAGTTCTTCTACTGAATTTCCTCATTCATCTGTCACTTTGCCTCATTTCCCTGTTTGCACAAACCCCAGCCTTACACTGACATGTAGTTCAGCTTTAGCAGGTAGAGAACAGTCTATTCAATGGAGAACAGATACTCATCTGGCAGGGGGGCTGCTGATTCCTCCTGCCTGTGCCTCCCTGTTTCCCGTGCTGCTCTGGACACAGTGTATAAAACATCACCTTCAGCCACTCCTGCTCTGTTCTTCATGACACTTACAGAAAGGTGGGGTACATTATGGCTTCCATCCATCACCAACAAGCAGGGCTTCACTGCAACATCATGAACAGGATGATGAGGAAAAACAGTAAGCTGTTCTTGAACTCTGTATTAACTGGGGGTTCAGCACATGTGCTCAGTTGCTGGAGTTTAGCTTCATGCAGTTTGGTGAATCTGCAGTGCTTTGATCTCACAGTAGCAACTCTGTTCCTTAACTACTTGAATTTCAGTCAGTTCTGTTAGCAGGGCATGAATTAAATGTGTGGATCTGGGGATGAGGTGCTGGGAAATTCCATTTAATCCAACTTGGGTTTGTTTTGGGTTTTTTTCAGGTGACCTTAAACAATGTGGAAGTCTGCAGTGAAAACATCATGACCCTAAAGAAGACTTTGGAGGTGCAGTCTGTATTCCTTACTGGTTTTTCCTAAACCAAATTTGTAACATCCTCCCCTGGTGGGGGTGGGGGGTCAAGTAAACCATCTGGACTCGGATATGCCTGAGTTCCTGAGGTCTTTGCCCTTCACCTTAGGGAAGCAATTCTGAGCTGGCAGAGCAATTTCTGGCTGATAGTAGCAGCCAGAAATACCAGTTCCTCCAGCCTGACTAACCTGGTGCAGGAATAATATATGCATCATGGAGAGTCTGCAGTTCTCTGGTGCCAGGCTAGACAGCCCCTGGCTTCTGTTCTTGATGTCCTTTCTCCCTGCAGCTGGAGCCAGCAGCCTCTGCCTTTGCAGGAGCAAGAGTTGGGCTCCTGTCCTAGCCCACACACTGGTAGGCAGCCAGAGCTCAGCAACACAAAGGGATAAAAACTGCCCAGGTTATTAATTTGCAGCTTGCTCATGGATCTCTTCCCTGCAGAGTGACTGCAGCAAACTCCTTAGCCAAGGATTCGGAGGTGAGCAAGCACAAGCCAAGATTGAGAGCTGCCTCTCAGACATGGCTGCTGTCTCCAACAAATTCCGTGACCTGCTGCAGGTGAGTGTCTCCCCAAATTACTGCTGGCTTCCAACACTGGCTGCTGGTGTCTTCAGGGAGAACTCTGGCAGGAATGACATCAGCCGAGGGCCAGGCCATGTCTAACTCCAGGAGTGCTGGGTAGAGTGCAGGAGGGAGCAAATCAGTCAGCTTTGAGGCATAGAAACAGACCCAGCCCGTTTACACAGCCACACCAGCTGGCAGCTGCATAAAAAGCACTGGAAGCAGCTGCAGAGCCAGAAGGAATGTTGCTTCATTTGTCCTCACTCAGCATGGACTTGCAGTTGGTTCAGCATTTTCCAGAGAAGAAATATTAATAGCATTTCCATCTCCTCCATTATCCCTCGTGGCACAGCACATTGTCAAGTTGTCCACAGCCTCATTAAGTAATGCTGAAGACAGGCTGTTGATAGAGAAGAGCTGCTCTTTTCTCAGGTTTCTCCTTTCCCAAATGCAAATACTCCTCAGCATGGAGCAGAATCCTCTCTATCTAAATCCAGTCTCCAGTGGCATGCTGGGGCCTGCTGTCCTAAAATGTCACAGTGGTCTCTGGCAGGGAGAGAAGCAGGAAGACCTAGTACCTCATGTGGAAAGAAACCAAGCAAAGGAGAATATTTTTAACCAGGTTTGCCTATGTACTTCACAGAGGGGTCAGGTTATTTTTTTGTTTGGCTTTGCAGTACAGGCCAGGCAGATGCCTTCAGTTCAGCACTGCCAGCAGGTCCCCTTGGGAACTGTGGTCAGTATTGAAACCAAAGAGCTCATCAGTAAGGAGTAAAACTCTCCAGTCTGACTCTAGTGTGGTTTTAAAAGTGGCTGTAAAGCAATCCAGAGGCTGAGGAGGAAGCTCCTGTGCTGCCTGAATCACACAAACATTGAATTTGCCTCAGAAAAGGACAATTACCAGCAGTGACTGCTCAGAAATGCCAGTTTCAGTTAAAATCTTCTATTAAATGCCAGTCAGAATTGGTACCAACACAGTTTCATGCTGAGTGAGCTTTCGTGACACCTTGCTGAGCCAGAGAGGGGTGGCTGGCAGGAGAGGGCTTTAAGAGCTCTCATCACAGGGCACAGAACAGGCTTTGCTGACAGCCTGCTGCTCAGGGGAGATGGCATGTGCTGGGGTTATGATTAATTCAGGGAACTAACCGTGGTTACAGCTTTTATCCTCCTTTTAGATTCTCCTACCAAGCTAAGCTGCAGTGGAGGTGGGAGGCATCAGTTGAGTTCAGTCACAGTGCCCTGGCTGGTGCTGTCTGAAAAAAAATGGAGTTTGCATTTTTTTCTACCCCATGTGCCTTGATCCTGCAAGGAAATCTGTAGCAGGGTGGGATGGGGGGGGGAGCACAAGGCCTTCAGACCACATTACAAGTCAGCACAACAGCAGCTTCTGGGCCCACATCCTTCCTCCTCTTCTTATCATGGTGTCCTCAGAGCCTTCCAGCACCAGAAGAGTGTGGGATCTGGGCCTTCTGGGTGCAGTTTCCTGTGCAAATCTGTGGGTCGGTGTCCCCAGCTGAGAATGGGAAGCAGCATCAAGACAGCCTGTTTGTAAAGATTTTGTGCCTGACTGTCCACTCTTCTTGCTGTCTCCCTCAGGAAGGTCTCAATGAGCTCAACAGTACAGCCATCAAACCCCAGGTGAAGCCATGGATCAACCTATTTCTCTCTGTCTCCCACAACATTGAGGAGGTGAGGCTCAATGTTCTCTGCTTCTGGCTGTGCTTGGGCACTCTCCATCTTCTGCTCAGCAGCAAAGAAAGAGCAACCACTGTTTCCTTCCCCTCAGTTATCTGCTGTTTCCTTGGCACACAGAATCAGTAAAATACCCAGATCTTGCTCTGCAGCTGAGTATGAAAGGGGACATTTGGCAACAGAGGAGCTTGAGAAAACGGAAGGGATGTAGTGCTGCTCCAGGAGGCACCTCCCTTCCTGTCCTCTGGGCTGTTGGCTGTGGTTTACTTCAGGCCACGTAAACATCCCTTTCTGCATTTCACTGTCAGGAGGAGTTCAGTGACTATGAGGCCAATGATCCCTGGGTCCAGCAGTTCATCGTCAACCTGGAACAGCAGATGACAGAGTTCAAGGTGAGAGAAGGAGGTGGCAGCCTGCCAGGCTTTGGCCAGACCTCCATGTGGCATCCTCCAGCTCCTTTCTTGCTCAGCAAGCAGAGGTGTCTTCCAGTGCCTTGCAGGGCTCTTAGGGATCCACTCACCCCCTTCTCCTGCAATTCTTAAAGCCTGCTTGCAGGCCCCACATACCTGGATCACCTCTGTGGTGCTCTCCGCTTGCCAAGCCTGCAAGTTCTTATTTGTAAACTTTCCTAGCCTTGGGCTTTAGGGATTTGTGCTCAGTTTTTCCTGACAAGAATGACACAGGTTTCTGCTTCCAGGCTGGACTGTCTCCAGTGATTTATGATACTCTCACTGGTCTTATGACCACTCTCATAGCCATTGAACTGGAGAAAGTGCTGCTCAAATCCACCTTCAGCAGGGTAAGCAAACCACTTTTCTACCGTGTAGTCTGTCTTGACTGCAAACTCTCAGTAAAGGATGGGGCAGGGCAGATGCAAATATTACCCTCTACCCTCAAATATTGCCCTATAAAAAATTCTGCAGCCACCAGTGACCAGCTCAGGGTCACCTTTACATCAGCACCCACAGGGACAAAGTGGGATTGGTGATGGGACTGAGAAGAGCTGGCACCAGTAAGGGGACTGGTTTTTAAGGTGGGTCTAAACATAACCCACTTAAACCTGCAATAAATGGTCTAACTGGGACCCACCTGCTCAGAGACCTTCACCGGTGATTTTAATTGATGTCTTGGCACAAGCCCTGGGTCTTCTTGGAGAGTTAACAGATCTCCCTCTGTGCCCACAGCTTGGTGGTCTGCAGTTTGACAAGGAGCTGAGGTCCCTCATAGCCTATCTCACCACAGTCACCACATGGACCATCCGTGACAAGTTTGCCCGTCTTTCCCAAATGGCCACCATCCTCAACCTGGAAAGGGTGAGCTGCACTTGGTCTACTGGGGGATTGTGGGAACACCAGCTGCACTGCACCTGACTTTACTGAGTTCATCCAGATATCACAACTACAGGGGGTGGAGAACCTGCAGATGTTGCCTCGTGCCTGATGGTGCTTGAGCTCAAACTTACCTGTGAGGGCAGTCTGTGCTGAGCCATCTCCTACAGCTCCCCTCTTTTTCCAGGTGACAGAGATTCTGGATTACTGGGGTCCAAACTCAGGTCCGCTCACCTGGCGCCTTACTCCCGCCGAGGTCCGGCAGGTGCTGGCTCTCCGCATCGACTTCCGCAGTGAGGATATCAAGCGGCTGCGCCTGTAGGCGGCCGGTGCTTGGATCAGCACCACGCTGGAACTAAGGGCAGGAAGGTTGCAGTCCTGGAGCCTGCTCAGATCCTGTCCTGGGGCTGGCTGTTTGATGGTGTGGGATTGGGATGATGTCTGCCCTTCTGCTCACATTCCTTAGAGCAAAGGGTTTTCCTGGGCCCAGCAAGAAGACCTGCCATCCTTCTGTGGGAGCAGAAACAAGGCACCAGAGGAATCTCTCATGGTGAGAGCAGGATGATGCTATTCGTCAGAATGCAGACCAGTACCTGTTCCTGACTCCCTGTGCTCTGCTGCCCTGCAGGAGGCCACAGGTCAGGACCAGTGGGAGCTGGTGTGGCTCAAGTATGGGTCTGCTGCTGCAGCTGTGTTCCCTCTGTGCCCCCAGTTTAAGGGTCACCCACTGGAGTCACAAATGCTGAGCCCTGGCTGTCTACTGGTGGTGATGGGGACTGTTCTGTGGAAGGGAAAAGGAGTGATTTCCTTGGGAAGGTGCTTGGAAAATCACTAGAAAGCCGCTGAAGGAAGTGGGGCTGTGTCCCTGCTGGCTCTACACCTACTCTGTAAATAAACCTTGCTTGGTTGAGCTGCAGTCTCCAGGGATGTGTTTAGCTGTGGGCCTGGAAGGAACTGGAGAGATGTGGGACAAGAGCTCTGCTCTGCTCTGCTCCAGTTCTCTTCTACCCTGTGCCAGGGCATCCAGAGGATTTTCCTTGTCTTGCCTGGCTGCCTCCTGTAGCTGCAGTCTGGCACCGTCTCCCTCAGCCAGGGCCATGGAGGGGGATGACCAACCCTTGCATGCAGGTTCTGCCATTCCCACCCCTGGAAAAGCTTTCCTCATGTAATGCTGGGCCTTTGCTGTCCTGTGAAGAGGGAGCAGCCTTGCTAGGGACAGAAAGGCACAAACGCGTGCTCGGAACAAGCTTTTTTTATTCAGACTGACTGCATGGACTAGGAGCTTTCTTACACTCTTCACTATTTCACTGCTGAAACAGTACCTCAGGACAGGAAAGTGGCTTGATTCCACAGCCAGCTGCATCCTGGGTGCAGGAGCACTGCATGCTGAACAGGCAGCTTGGGTCCCTGCTGCTGGAAGAGCAGGAAGGTTCCTGCTAGATGCAGCATCTCAAATGGTAGCTTGTTCCCTTTGGAGAACTGTAAAAACTGGAGTGAAACACCAAAATCAGCCTGGAGGCCCTAGCAAACTGTCCCTCCAGCAAGGCCATGCAGCAGGGGTAGTTTTGCCTGCCTGCACAACTTGTCACAGCTTCTCCAGGCTCTGGCTTTTGGGGCAAGTAGCAGCACAAAAAGGCCAGATGGAGACCTAAGGCACCTGCTGGAGCTGGCTGAAAAAGCTGCCCCTAAAGCAGTGGGGATTTCGCTGCATCTGTTCGGGATATCTGCCAGGAATGGGCCAGGGCTAAAGTCCTTCACACAGCCCTGTCCCCTCCAGGGTGAGCACCATCCTTCATATCACATCCCACGACCTCCACAGAGAAACCACCCGTGTCCACTTCGATGCTGTGGATGCTGAAGTTGCCCAGTCCCTAGAAAAAGAGAGTCACAGGTTGGGGCAGGAGCCAGCAAAGGACACCTTCTCACCTCCAAGGTCCTGGGAGGGCATTGGAACAACAAGCAATCACATCCCATGTGTGGAGGGGAGAGATGCTCCTCGTGCTCTATAAAAAGCTGGCTGCAAGCTGCCTTCAGCAGTGGGGGGCTCACAGCTCACCTCAGTGTTTGCCAGGATCTGGTGCAAAGCCTCTTTCTGCCGAGGAGCTTTGGTTAAGATGTAAAGGAAACCACCACCTCCAGCCCCAGCCAAGCACTGCCCATAGACATAGGGCCGGAGAGCATCCATCATGCGCCCAACAGCCAGCGGCTCACAGCCAGGGGCCATGCACTTCTTCTGCTGCCAGTAGCAGTCCAGGCACTTGCCAAGGAGCAGTAGGTCACCTACAGAGGAGAGAATATTGTAAATTACTTGTCTCTGTTTCTCGCCCAAGGGCAGAAATGTGCTCAGCCCAAGCTAAATTCTGCCTTCTCTTTTCTAGTTCCTCCCAGCTCTGCTGGCCGAGCAAGCAACCCCAGCCCTGTCACGTTGCTATTTTTAATCCTCCACAGGGGGAGGATTTGCTTGCTTTAATGCTCCAGCTTTCTCTCTGCAGCAGCCAAGTAAACCTGCTGCACTGACCAGGCACGGCCCCCAGCCCTGTCACCAGTGGTGTACTGCTAATGGAGCAGATCCAGCACATCTAACCCCCTCTTCCTCAAAATCTTTGTTCAAGCCTGAATTTTGGGGTATTGCCTGTTGAGTGTGGGCTCGGGGGAGGTTTTAAAGCTTCTGCTTTGAGCTGCAAGAGACTGCACACCCCCCCCCCCCCCCCCCGCCTTTTTCCCCTCCAAGACTGTGTGCAGTCTTCAGCTGTTGAAAGGGTCAACCTGGCCCAGGGAAAGGGGCTCACACCTTGCCTCAAGGCCTGGGCACACTCCTCAGCACTGCTCACCAGCGCGTCAGCATTTTGCACAATGGAGGGCAGCCTGGCATACCAGTTCCTCACCACATCCTGCAAGAGGTCAGAATGTCCCTGTCACTGTCCTCCTGGCTCTGGCAGCACCTGGGGAGGCAGTGCTGTGCCCATGGCTTTTGGGTGCCAGCTCCCTCTAGGCCGGCAACACTCTGCACAAGTGAAGGGGATGCCACTGAAGGCCATGGGGAACAGAGGCCAGCCTGTGACACCCAGAGGCACCCAGGTATTACCTGCAGCAGGTTGCGGGCCAGGCGAGTCTTCCCCGTGTACACCAGCAGCAGGTGATTGTTCAGGGTCTGGGTAAAACCATCAGGGACTGGGATCTGCTCCACTTCCACTCTGAGTGGCAGCTGGGCCTTCGACCGCCCGATTTTGATGCCAGGAATGAGCCCACCAACCTGGTCCTGCCAACCACCCCCTGCAGGGCAGAGGGTCATCAGTCACTGCTGGGACCCCCACCTTGTGGGTCAGCTGCTCCCCCAGGCCCTACCTGTTGTGAGCCTCTGCTCCAAGTGCAGCACAGCATGGATAAGGGACTCAGTGCTGGCAGCCTTCCCTGCTGCCTGGTACAGGGATGCCATCACTGCTCCTGCCAGGATGCTGCTGGTGCCTGCAGGGAGCACAGGTGGGGCCAGGGTGGTGAGGCATTGTTGTGTCCCTGAGGATCAGGGTGCAGCAAGGAGGATATCCCATCCTGATGCTGGCAGCAAGAGAGACTCCCATGCACCAGTGAGGGACTGCCCAGCCCCCTCCCTGCAGACCTACCGAGGCCAGACCCGTGGGGCAGCTTGGACCAGGTGTGCACCTCAAAGCCACCCCCAAAACTCTCCATCAGCTGGGCCCGCAAGGGTGTCTGTGAGGGGAACTGTACAACCTGGGTGCAGATAAAGGCAGCTTTGAGCAGGGCCCCTGAAAACAAAAAAGAAATAAAGCTGATGCCTGCTTTGCTACCCGCTCCCTCACCCCATTGGCCCCAAAAAGGGCCTTCCTGGCATCAACAGGATATTGCAGGTACACAGCCAGGCTGGCAGGTGATCCCTCACCTGGTGCATGTGGCTGGCAGTAATCCTGTAAGTGCTCCAGCTCCCGGCACACCAGCTCTACCACCACCTCGCTCCGTGGTGTCCCGCTGAGGCTGACAAGGCGCAGCTCTGGCTGGACAATGCGCCGCACCCGGGCACCAATGGGTCGGCACCCATCCACCAGCACTGCCACGTCCACCACAGCCCCCCCGTGCTCGTAGGTGATGGGGGGTGTGTCGCTCCAGCCACCTGCCAACACTCACCCATCAGCCTCCTGGGGCACCCTTACTCCTTTCCCCCCCCCGGCACCACAGGCGTGAGACAAGGATCATCTGACTCAGGGAATGCGCTCACCAGAGAGGTCCAGGCGGGCTGGACACATCACCTGCACCCAGTGCCCCAAGGGTGGCAGCTCCACCTGCTCCACGGTGATGAACTGGCATGAGGACATGACTGCCTGCCGGATGAGGATCTGCTCGGCCCCCTCGTAATGCCGAGCTGCTCTCACCAGCAGAGCTGGCCTAGGACAAGAGAGACACTGAGCCCACTGCCACATCTCCATGACAGCACTAATGCCTGGAATACAGTAGCTGCCTCTTGCCAGCCCCAGCCTCACCGGCTCATCCACTTCTGCCGCTCAGCAGCCAGCTCCTGGACACCACCAGCGATGTCCCCACTCTCCAGGCGCCCAAAAGCAGAGGCCCATTCCCTGTTGGCAGCAGGACCACTCCGCAAACCCCCCTTCCCTTGAGCCATGCAGCCCAGGACCTCAGCAATACAGGCAAGTGCCCGTGCTGCAATACCAGCATCACTGGCCGTGGAGGCAACTAGAAAATAAAATAAGAGGCTGCAAAGCACAGCCAGGATGCACCCCAACCAGCCCACTTCTACAATAAGCTATCCCCAGGGGAGCAGGACTTGCATGGCTTGCACCCACCGAGGCTTGCTGGATGCCCTGTAGGTATACCCTCATGGCATCCTGCAATATGGGGGTGATCACAGAAGAGGGTAGGGAGCACCAAACTAAATGCAGCTCCTGAGTCCAGCTTACCCTCATCCAGCGTGCCCAGCATGGCCTCATGGTAGCCCTCGTGCACGGCGCTCCGTGCAAGGGGCAGGAGGCTGCTGTCCTGGCGCCCCAGCAGCACCCGCTGCACCTTGCGCTGGCCCTGCAGGAAGAACAGGGCCTGGCGGGCATCCAGCTCAGCTTCCATGTCCAGGCAGGGCAGCAGCTCCTGCCAGGACATACGCCAGGCCGTTCGCCAGCGTGCCAGCTGCTCACTGGTCACCGTGACCAGGCCGAGCAGCCACAGCACATCCTCCAACCCTAGTGCCTCACGGGCATGTAGCACTGGGAAGAGCCGGGCGCTGAGCAGGCAACGGCTCCTCTGTGGCATCTCGGCATCCCAAAGGTCCCCTTCCCTGATGGAGGGAGAAGTATCACCACTGCCCTGGGGCTCAAGGACACCTTCCATGAGGGGAGCTGGAATGTGGGATGGGTTGGGGTGTTTGTGACACCTGTAGGAGCTGGGTCTCCTCTCCCATCCTGACATGTGGCACCTACCGTATGCCCGTCCGTTGGAAAAACTCAGCCCAGGGCATATTGAGGTAGGTGGCTTTTTCCACAGGGCTCTGCAGGGACACAGAGGGGCTGATCACACTTTGGCTTCACTAGGAGCTTTGTGCCACCTCACAGACCCCCCACCTGCCAGTCATCGAGGCGGCCGGTGAGAGTGAACACGCGGCAGGACAGGTCACGCAACCGGACGTGGTGGCCCTGCAGGACGATATCACGCAGGGGACAGCCCCGCAGAGCTGGTGAGGAGCCTATGTTGAGGCCTGAGAGGAGGCAGCCAGGACCGATCACCAGGGGACCCTGAGGAAGAAGCAACAGTGGCATGGCTGGCCCCCAAATCAAAGCCAAATCCTGACCTTGGAATGGGACAACCACCCTGAGAGACAAGCTGGAGCCACCACAAGTCAGGTGGCAGGATGTAATTTTGTCACAAGGCTGCAGAAACACAGAATACAGAAATTCAGGCCAGGCAACAGCCGCCAGGGCTCACAGCCATAACAGAATCTCCAAAGGAGAGGGTCTGCCCTGGTTCCCAGCTCAGGACAGGACAGAAAGCGACAGCCTCATTCCCTTGTTTGCAGAGGGTGACAGCCACCAGGGTGCCCAACACAAGCCAGAAGGCAACCCCAAAGAGAAAGGGCACCCCAAATCTTACAGCGTTTCCTACATCCTAGACAGCAACATGTCACCCTGCTGCCCATTCAGTGCACTAGGAGCTGTGCATTACCCCCATCTTCCACGTACCTGAAGGTGACAGTGCTGGATGACGCTGCCAGCTGCCAGCTGCACAGCTCCTTCCAGCAGGCAGTTGGTGACTGAAGAGCCATCCTCCAGGAGACAGGGCTGCTGCCAAGGTGACAGAGACATATGGGACCAGGGCCTGGGCACACAGCCCAGAGCAACCCCCAAAAAACACACACGAGCAAGGCTGGGGATGGAAGGACATACATCCACATGGGAATGGGCTGTCTTGCAGAAGCGGAGGTGGCTGGCAGAGCCAGGCAGGAGAGTCAGGCTGCGGATGTGGTCGCTCGCAGAGGCACTCATGTAGTCATAGGATGCGTTGGGAATGCAGGCTGGGGGGGACAGAAGAGCTTTTAGCACACTGACAAAAAATGTGGGCGTGTCTGACACTCATGTGAGCTGGGCTGAACTTCCCCTGTTGAAGGGGTGGGGAGTGAAGACCTGGGGACCTGCAGCTGTGGGGAGACACAGATGACCGTCAGACGCTGGCCACCCCATCTCTCCCCATTCAGGGAAGAGGGCACAAGAATGGGTCACATCACACACACTCACTGCAGCAGAAAATCATAGAATGGTTTGGGTTGGAAGGTACCTTAAAGATCATCCCATTACAACTGCCTGCACAGAGACACTCCACTAGAGTTGGGAATAAAGCACTCACCCATGCTAAGAGGGAAGCCACGAAGAGCTGTCCACAGCACAGAGCGGGCACTCCTCACACTGGCATCGCCACCACCCTTCACAAAATCTTCCTCTGTCATCCCCCCTGCCATGCACAGCACAATGTCGAAGAAGAGGGAGAGCTGAGGAGAGAAGGGACTTGTTGGGTCCAGCCATCTTGAACCCCACGCTGCTACTGGGTGCTCCCTCCCACTACTTCTCCCACCCAGATCTTGCAGTGTGAGGGCAAACAGACCCTACAGAGATGCCCAGCAGTGACACCTGTGTGGCAAAGGGTCCCATCCTCCACAGAGGGACTGTCACCTGGATGGGTGGTGCCCCCGAATCCAGCCCCATGTAGGTGCAGGCGTCCAGAGGAGGGATGACATGGGTGGCCAGAAGCTGCTCGGCAGCATCCGAAGAGAAGAAAACAATCCCACAGACCTGCCAGGCACATCAGGGCTGAGGCTGCAGCTGTAGTGACACAAGGGACGGGGCTGGCAGGGTCACCAATGCCCAAGTTATGCCATACCAGTGGGACGGTGCCATCTGGCCCTGCACACTGCTGGATTTGGGCCTCCGTGCCTTTGTAGATAATGTCATGTACCAGCCCCTGGGAGCAAAACCAACCCAGTGAGCTCTTCAGGGAACCCCAAGCCAAGCAGCCACAGCAGTGCTGAGATTTCAGCACCCAAGAGATCCAAGGACTGGGGATCTCTGCACCTCCAAGGGATGCCTCTTGAAGGGGGAGCTGCCCCAACCTGCTCATTGGTGAGGTAGACCCCATGGTTCCTGGCATATGCTGGGCTCCCAGGCACTGCAATCACTCGGACACCCTGGAAGCCATCCCAGTTGAACCCTGGGGGGAGGGACAGAGACCAGTACCCACTGGGGCAACGCATGTACTCACACTGGGCACAACTGCCTGAAAACCTGGACCACAGCAGTGAAAGTGCCAGCAGCATCCAGCTATGGCCACCTCACTGCACAAGACAGCAACAGCTGAACATCCACACCCTCATGGGAGCACAGCACAGGCTGAGCCAGCTGTGCTGCAGTTCACAGAAGCCTGTCCCATGCCAAAGCTGGTGCTGGAAACAAGGCTGATATCCACTCACCTGGTGTTGAGGGCACGGTGAGGAGCATGTCAGTGCTGCAGACCCAGACGCCAGGTGGGGAGCCCACACAGAGCTGCCAAGAGAAGGAGCATGTGCCCAGGCAGGGCAGGGAAAGAGCCCAGGAAGCCAACACCGCTTCCATCCTGCTGGGAGACAAACCCACCCCCAGGGCCCCATCCCCAAGCTACACAGACCCGGTGTGTCATGGTCCCCAGCAGGCTGTCCAGGTTGCAGACCAGCGCTTCAGCTGCGGCGCCGGGCTCCTCCGCGGGCAGGCAGGTGAAGGCACGGCCACAATCGTCGAAGGAGAAGTCTCGGCCCTGGTGGGACGGAGAATACGGGGAATCACCGGGAGGGAGCGGCTGCAATGAGAGGTCCCGTGCTGGGCCGCAAGTCGGCTCTCACCATGTGCAAGATGAGGATGCGGGCGTCCCTCAGGACGTCAGCGGTCACCACCTGGGAGAGGCCAGCAGGGAACAGTCAGTGGGGACAGGACAGGCACCCCCGCTCACTTCCAGCGTCCCCTCCGGATTTCCAGCCTCCCTGGACCCACCAGAGGCTGCCACCTCTCACCGTGCATCCGGCCCGGGCGCTGAGGTGCTCGGCCGCCACCAGCAAAGCGTTCAGGGTGGCACCGCCGCTGCCCAGATGAGCCCAGGGGTCCTCCACGGCCAGGAGCAGCGCGGGGGGGCGCGGGCCCAGCCCGCCCCGCAGCCGCCGCACTTCCAGCTCTGCCAAACGAGAGGCGGGCGGCGTTGAGAGCCGATCCCGCAGCCGCACCCAGGGAGGGACAAGGGGCGCCCGCCCCGCCACTTACCCCGCTGCAGGGCGGACACGCCGCCATGGCCCCTCCGGCAGGTGAGGAGAAGAGCGCTCCACTCCGCCGCCATAAACACCTCCTCCGCCCCAGCCTAGCGCCGCGGGGCCTGCTGGGATGTTTAGTCCGCTCCCCGCACAGCCCTGGGGCGCTCGTTGCTGAAGGACTACAATTCCCAGCGTGCACCGCGCGGCAAAGCACGGACCCCTCAATGGCACAGCTCACCCCTGTGCCGCTTCCCCCTTGCCCCCATCTCGGGGGATTTGCAAAGGGAGAATGGGGATTTCACGTTTTCTGCCCTAACATGTGTCCCGGCGGCGGTGCGCACCCCTGAGTGCCCTGGGTCACCCCGGTCAGAAGTCCGGTCCCCCGCAGAGTTCTCCGCAGAGAGAAGGGGTGCCCGAGCGGTGGGCGCTGGTGTCGGTTCCCGGTGGGTTGTCAGGGTGGGTGTCCGGTGGGTGCTGGGGTGCGATCGGGGCGGGTACTGGGGGGGGCCGATGCACTAGGGTGGGTGCCGGAATGGGTACCAGGGAGGGCAGCGGGAGATGCCGGCGCGCCAAGTGGATACCGGGGTGGATACCGGGGGATGGGTACTGGGGTGCCGGTGTCCGGAGATGCCAGTGCGCCGGGTGGGTACTGGGATGGGTACCGAGCTGGGTATCGCACTGCGTACCGGGGATGTTCAGGGGGCTGCCGATGCGCCGGCTGGGTACCGGGGTGGATCCCGGTGTATGAGTATTGGGGATGGCGATGCTGGGCACGGGGCTGGGGAGTGTCCATGTGCCGGGGTGAGTTCCGGGATAAATTCCTGAGATGCCGGTGGGAGAGTGGGCGCAGGCGGCCCCTCTCGGCTCCTACAAGTCCCACAAGCCCCGCTGGGCGGCCCAGGACTACATCTCCCAGCCTGCCGGGCCCTTCCCCCCCTCCCCCGCCCAGCGCGGCACGGCGCGGCACGGCTCCGCACGGCGCGGAGGGCGGTGGCGGCGGGGCCCGGGTGAGCCCGGCGGCGGGGCCATGCCGGAGCTGAGCCAGGTACCGCGGCGGAGAGCGGGCCCGAGGCGGGGGATGCGGGCACGGCCCGGCTCGGCTCGGGATGCCGGTCCCGGGGAGGCAGCGGGGGTAGCGGGCGGCGGCGAGGGAGCCCGCCGGGAGCTGCCCCGCTGCTGCGGGCTCCTCCCGGTGCTGGGAGCTGGCCTCGGGGAGCACCCACACGGGGTGCGCTGGATTCATCCCCGGTGTGGTGGTCCCGGTTGCTGGTCCCGGTGCTGAGTGCAGCTCTCGGGGCTGGGTGCAGGTCTCGGGGCTGGGAGTATCCACCCGGGGTGCAATGGGTACTGAACAGCTCCGGGAGGATGTGCTGTTCCCTATTCGCGGTGCGGTCCGGGTTCTGGGTGCTGCTCTCGGTGTTGGATTCTGGCTGCCGGGAGCATCCACCCGTGTTGCACTGGGTTCAGACCCAGGAGGTTGCTGTGGTCTGGAATACTGGCCCGGGCCCTGCGGTGCTGTCCCCAGGGAGGATGTGCTGGCCCCAGCCGCGGGGTGCAGCTCCGGCGGGGGAGCAGCTCCAGGGTGCTGCCCGGGGAGGATGTGCTCGCTCCGGGGAGGATGCTGGCCCTAGCAGGGGTGTGGGGCTGGGGCTAATGGAGCTGCTCCCCTCCAGCCTTCTGCCCTGGGATCTTGAGGGCATAGCCGGGGGACCAGGGTGGGAGGGGTGGCTGCGAGTGGCCCCAGTCCCCACCAGTGCTAGTGTGCGTTTAAGGTCCCTCAGCGGCAGTGTGACACATGGCTGCGTGACACACGGCATCCATTGCATGGGTAGTGGCAGCCAGGATTTCACAAACAGCCTGAGCGTCCCTGGGGACAAGGCAGAAAATGTGTCACCGAGCAGGGGATGTCCCTTGCCTGCTTCTATGTGTGTGTGGGATGGTACTGACGCGGGCATTGGTGTGAGATCTTTTCGGTTTGCCTGTCCCACTGTTTCAGGGTGTTTCCCCCGCTGAAGTACGGCTGCCAGAGTGGGATTGATACTGGAGCCTCTATTTCAGGGCCTGGCAATTCAAGGGGTTCCCGTTTACGCTGGGGGCTTAAGTGCTGCTGGCGCAGGAAGAAGGCAAGGTTTTGCTCAGGCTCCAGCTGCAGAGTCAGAGCGCTTATTCCAAAGCTCCCAAGTATTTCCGTAGAGTGAAGGCTTCGCATGCCAGCAGGGAAATACTGGGGGGAGGGAGGATGACACCTGGGCAGCGTGCAAGCTCAGACTGGAGGAAGGGCCACGTCCCTGCTTCCTGCCAAAAATCATAAAATATATCTGGGGGAAACCAAAATCACACCAAGCCCCAAAACTTGCTAAGCCTCCCTCCAGGAAGACGTGTGGGCTTTGAGCTGGTGAGGACAGTTTTGCCCTGCATTATCTCGGGCTGTGCTTTTCCCAGCCCGGAGCAGCCGCCCCGGCCACATCGTGGCCAAGGCAGTGAGCGCCAGCGGGAAGTTGCAAAGCGCTTTGGGCTTGGTTTACCCTTTCTTCCTTTTTCTTCCCCCTCTATCAGAAACAGAGGTTGCGGCCTCAGCGGGGAGGGCTGGGCTAGGGCGGGGGGTGCCTTGCCCGCCGCCCCCCTCAAGCCCCCCCTCCACCGGCGCGCGTGCCTGTCTGTCTGTCTGTCCCCATCAGGCAGCCAGATCGGCCCCGCTGCCGGTTGTGTGCCCGTCCAAAGCGCTTCCCTCTCCTCCGAGGAGCTCATGGCGGTTCTTGGGAACGGCGGGGCGCGCTCCGCTCACCGCCCACGCCTCGCCGGCGCCGGAGGCAGGCAGGGAGAGCGGGCAGGGAGAGCCCCGGCAGCCGCGTGCTGCGGGAACGCTTGAATTTTCGTGCCTAAACAAGCTCCAAACTGCCGCTTTTTGGGGAAAGGCTCCGATGGCACTGAGGGCTCAGTGGTTTTTGCTGCGGGCTCTCGGCACGCCGAATGCCGCCCGGTTTGGCACGTCGAAGTCCCGGCAGCTCGATGGCTTTCATTTCCTCCCGTTGCATTTAATTTTTGCACGATTGCAAGCTACTAATTGCTCTCCAGTGGCTTGGCCGGCTTCAGTGCTTCTTCATGAGCCAGGATTTATCAGAGCCCGCCTGACCCCGCGGGGCTGGGATGTGATGGGAGAGGCTGGGAACCTCCTCTCCCTGCCCTGCTGGGCTCTGCGCTGGGCTCCGCGGTATCTCTTGGCTTCATGTCGGTCTTTGCCACTGGCATCGTCCACTGGCAGCTTTTTTTGTAAAGTACAAGTGATTTGGTTACCAGCTCCAAGGCAAAGTTCCCAAAGATACCCCCAAAACTCCACAAGGATGAGTGGTGAATATAGATATTTTTTTTTTTCTTACGGGATGGATAGTTCAGTGTTTGAGCTCTAAAATAACACCCTCAGCAGTTGCAAAACCAGAACAAGCTGCAGTCACTTTGCTCCAGGTGCCACCGTGTCCCCAGCAAAGGACTTTTGATCTGCAGCCGTAATTGGGCTAATTAGGAAGCTGCAAATGCTCCCCCTTCTCCTCAGGTGTCTAAGCAGAGCCCCAGCTAGCTGAGAGAAGTCAGGGCCCCTTACCAGTGGAACTGCTCTAATTCTACATTTAGTGGGAGTTCTTGGCTGTAACTGGACTGTGCTGGGATTTATGCCCTCCGGCCTGGGGAGCCTTTTGTAACTTCCCTGCAATGCAATCTCATAGGTGCAATCTCCCTAACGAGTTCAATGTCCTCTCAGCGCTACCCGCAGGCGGAGCAAAGCTGGGTGTCTTTATGGGGCCACCCGCAGCCTGTGCCGAGGTTGCAGTTCTCAGCCTGGGTTGTGCCCCGAGGGAGAGAGGGCGGCTGTGGGTACAGCAACCATCAACCAGCCCTCGAAAGCCAAAGGAGAACCTTTCTCGGTGCAGGTGAGATCCAAGGAGGAAGACAGGAAAGTGCGGGGGGGGGGGGGGGGGGCCGTGTCCCAGCTCGCCTTCCCCGGGCAGAGGGCCACAGCCGGCAGCAGCTCCTGGTGCAGCATCCGCCTGTCCTGCGCTCCTGCACATATTTTCCTGGTGAGGCATCAGGCATGAACCTAACGGGTCCATGCTGGTAAAAACAGCGGGCAGTGGTTGAAGGGAAGTGGCTCCTTCCCACCCGGGGAAGCTCAGGGTGCTGCT
The DNA here is from genome assembly GCF_963662255.1 of Cinclus cinclus. Taxonomy (NCBI): domain Eukaryota; kingdom Metazoa; phylum Chordata; class Aves; order Passeriformes; family Cinclidae; genus Cinclus; species Cinclus cinclus. The sequence goes on from NC_085056.1 coordinate 7,798,717, forward strand.
GGCAGCTCGCCGGATGCTGGTGGTGAAAGGAGAGCAGGGGCCCTGCCCTTCCTAGCGAGCGTCTGCCTGCAGTGTGGCCACATCTTCACAGGCAGCTGAGGCAGCAGTGACACTGCTTCGGGGGTGTCTGTGGGGTGCAGTCGTGCTGTAGCAGGCAGGAAAGGGGGACGGGGACCAGACAGCCCCTGCTGACACCAGCCTGCAGCTGTGGGAGGATGAGTCAGAAATGTGGCCAGCAGTGGGGAGCTGGCTCCCCATGGGACCAGATAGCTTTGCAGAGTGAAATGGGGCAATGATGGGAGAGAGGAGTAGGCAGTGGTAGGTGGCAAGTCCCAGACTCTGCCTCCTCTGTTCTGCGGAGTTGATTGGCTAATCCTGGCTGCTCGATGGGACTCAGCTTGGTGGCAGCTGGTGTGGTGGTGCGTGTCCTGGGGTTCAGTGGTACCCAGCTGAGTGGTACCTGAGCTGTTGATACTTGAGTTGGTGCAAACTGAGGCAGCTGGTGTAAGCTGTGGCTTCTGGGGTGGGTGCTTGGGGTGCAGAGCAGCTGGGCTGGCTCTGTCCCTCAGTTCCACAGGCGTTCAGGATCAGGGAGGAGAATCCCACTGCCCTCCTCCCTGTCTCTCCTGCCTGAAGGAGGGAGCTGTTGCTCCTGGCACAGGGAGCTGAGTGTGACAAGGCCATGCTGTGAACATGGCCTTGGGCTTACCAACACCCCTGGAGTGCAGGGTCTGTTGTTCCCCATGGCAGCCTGGGGAGACCCAGAATGGCTGGCAGAGGGTGGAGGAAATGGCACTGGAGAATGCTCAGAGACACTCAGCCTCACAGGCTGGTACATGTGGCTGGGTGATCCCAATGGAAGTGTGAGCTGCAGGGACAGCCAACTGTCTTGGCTGCTTCTGCCAGTGTGAGTTTTGGGGAGTAGAGTGCCCATCCAGCATTGCCCCATCAAACAGCAAACAGCACAGGGTGTTCAGGCTGGTGGAGTTCCCTGAGGGTCCCACTGTGTTTGAGCCAAGGGGCTTGGGATACTGCTAGACCAGTCCCTGCAAGTCTATCCCACCACCAGCAACAGTGGGAGCATTCCATTCTGTTTTCCCCTGTGCCCCTAAATCCCATAGGAAATTGCCTCACCGTGGCTGGCTCCATCCCAGCTCTGTGCTGGGGATTTGGCCTCCACACTCTTTCCTGGCCCTATCCCAGTGCTGAGGGATGAACCTGAAATAACCCCTCTGGAGGCCAGACATGAGGAAAGGATGGAATAGCTGCCATTGGCAGCCAGGGGTGCAAGTAGGGTTTAAAACATGGGAAACCCAATTAACTTGGCTCCATTAGCTGATTGAATTGGCTGATAAGAGTATGATTAATTAAAAGGATTAAGAATAAGTTACCTGCTGATGGGATGTGGTGATGGCTTAACGCATGAAATTGGTTTCTTCTCTTAATACCTGGTTCTTGTCTACTGCCAGCCATCAGCTCTTCATGGCATCACCCCATGGCATGGAGAAACATCTTTGTGCCAACACCAGGTCTGCTCCCTCTCCCATCCAGCTTCCAGGGGGGAAAAAAATTCAAGGCGGAAATATAATCCCTCTAGATGGGTGAAGCAGGAAAGGACCTTCTTAATTAACTGCACTTTTCTCGCCAAGTCTTGCTCTGGCTTTGGAAGCCCAGTGATGCAGAGGGACAGGCTATCATCCCCTCCTGCACTGCTCCCGGCAGATTCCCGCTCGCCGTTCCAAGCTAACGCGAGCTGACGGTCCCATGTCAAGCTCCTCAGCACCTTGCCCAGGGGCTGCAACCTCTGGCAGTGCATGGGCCATAGGCAAAAAGAAATTAGAATGGTTTTATGATTTTTTATAGTAATCCTGCTCACTGAAGTTGTGCCTGAAACAAGGGCAGGTCACCACTCATTGTTTCTATCTGGCATTGAAGGAGGTGGGAGAAGACTCAACTCAGATCTGCTCCCTCCCGGTCAAAAAAAAAACAACCTTAATACTCAGGTTTTCCAGCCATGACAGATGACAGTTGAGTCCAAGGGGGTCCTGTATGCTTCCCCCTCCTCCACCATGGCAAGAGCCATGCACCACTCTGGCACGCAGTCAATGGTTTGGTGGTGGCAGAAGTGATGTCTGCACAGGGATCATGGGATGATTAGCACCTGGTCACCCAGGGTGGCATTTCCCAGAGACTCCTGGGGAAATTTTCAGACCATTCATACCTGAGAAGAGCAGCAGTCAGTGCAACAGTGCTGCCACTGCTCCTCCACTCCCGTTCTCTCTGCCCCAAACATCATGACATCCTATCTCCCAGTGAAGGATCCTTCCTTTGCCCACCCTGCCATTTACTGGCATGGAAATTTGTGCTAACAACCCCAGGATATCTTAGAAATGAGCAAAGCCAACGAGACCTAAAGATGCCGAGTGGGGATGTATTGATGGTGTTTTGTCTGACAGGGAAGGGCAGGCATCCTACAGGCCCTGGGGCTGTCGATCACATCACTGCAGCATTCATCCTGAAATGAAAGATTATATGGTTGGAAAAAAAACATCCACCTGTAAAAGCAGCAGAGCAATTTGCCAGGACCTTTTAATAGCCTCGCTTCATTATCTCCTGCAATCAAAGAGAAACTTGTGTTTGATGAGTACATGGTCCTCAGGAGGCAATTTAGGATCCTGGGGATGAATTTGGGAATGGAAGGGCATTTAGTGGCATTGCTGAGTTGTCAAGCTTGCTCACCACAGAAGAAATCCTGAAATCCCTTATTATTTTAAGAAGGAAATATCCAAATCTTGTGCAAAAAGCTCCTTCAAGTGGGGTTTTATATGTGGAAGCGAGTTGGATTAGGATTGGGCAGGGAGGGCATGGATACTGCTGGGGTATGTTTGTATGTGTGGGTGCCCTGACCCTGCTGGGGGCTGTAAGAACCAGTGCAGATGGAAATAGCTGCCAGCTCCTGCTAGGAAAATGATGACTCAAACCAGCCGCTGGGATTTAAGGCTTCTTTTATCGCGCATGAGCTGGGCTGGAGGGGGGTTGTCCCCCCGCTGTGGTCGGGGGCAGCTCCAGGAGGCCCCAGGAAGGGGGCTGTACAAAATGTGCTCCAGATGGTGTCGGGGCTGGGATGCATCAGGCAGGACCAGGCTGGGCTGGGGAGCCGGAAAGGGATTTTCCCCCTTTCACCAGGAACAAAAATAACACAAGCACGTGATAGCTCATTTCCTTTAGCCTTTAAAAAGCCCCGTGGGATGGTAAGCCACGGGAGCAGGGGAGGGGGATCAGCCCATCCTTCTTGGTGGCCCTCCCATGTCATAGCTTAAAAAAGCCCTACAATTGCCTTTTACCTACAAATCTTTCCAGCGTTTTGCATCTGGGGAGTGTGTGTGTGTGGGGGGTGTTACAGCTTTTTACTGGGTTTATCCCAAACTCCCTAAATGCAAACCCTCTGTTTAACAACCACCCTGCTTTTTCCATTGGCAGCAGCCCAAGGAACTGGTTGCAGTCACTGCTGGCCATGCGTGTGCCATGTGGGCGTGTTAAAATTCCCTGCCAGAGCCCAGGGTAACACTTGAACTGGGATGTGCCTTTGGTTTTTGGCTCTTTCCTTTAAAAACTGTCCCCACTTGAACAAATATTTGACAGGGGGTTAATGGTTTGGGCAGGAGGTGTCCATGCCTGGCAGTGCAATGGGCCGGGGGAGCCTTTGGGGTCCATGTTCTCCTCCTATCCCAACAAGGAAGTTTTTGGGGGCTTAACAGTCTGTTCCTGGAAAACAAGCCAGCATCTTTCAGAAGATGCTTTTTCCTTGGGAAGAAAGATCCTGGTGCCTTCCAGCTCCTAATTACTGCTGCTGGTCTCGGCAATGGCTTAATTTGGGCCAAGGCTGAGCCGTGGAGGTGATGCCTTTGCAGGGTTTTGCTTTGGGGCGGGGTCACCCCCCTCTCAGAAAAGGCCTGGAGGGGAAGTCATGTCTCCAAACCCCTGGGATTCTGGATCCTGCCCCTAAGTGACTTAGTGACCCTTAGCTTAGTGACTGCGTTAAGAGGGGATTTTCAACCTTTTTTTTTCTTTTTTAATTTGGCCAAGGAGCGCTGTCTGGCTTTGCCCGGCCCCCTTCTCGAGGGGCTTGCCCGCTCCTCCCGCCCCTCCCCGGGCGCAGGCGCCAGCCCCTCTGCCCTGGCTATTTTTACCCTCCAGGATCACGAGCGAGTGAGTGACCTTCCCCAAGGGACGCTGCCACTCTGGGGGGGGGACGGACAGTTGCCAGCGTCCGTCCCCGGGGTGCCCGTCAGGCTGCGGAGCGGCTGTTTCCCGGCTGTTTCCCGGCTGTTTCCCGGCTGTTTCCCGGCTGTTTCCCGGCTGTCTCCCGGCTGTCTTGGCGGCAGCCGGCGAAGAGGGTTTTGGAGGGGCTGCTTATGGCGAGATAGAGGAGGAGAATTGAGCCTACAGAAAGGAGCCGCTTGTTTGGTTCCGGAGGCGAGTTCATGGCTGAGCCTTTGTCTGGCAGAGACTGGGAGGGCACACTCCGGGAGCTGCTGCGAGTTGCCTGGGCACTGACAGCGATGCCGGCATCTCAGCTCCCTGCGCACCCTGCTTGTCCCCTTCGGGGATGGTTCGTATCCTGCAGCCCCGTGCCTGGGACGGGCTGGGAGGCATTCTGGGGCTTTCAGTGGGGAATAAAGTCCTCAGCCCCCAGCACCCTCCTCCTGCTCGGCGCAGCCCCCCGGCTCCGCTGTCTGTATCTCCACCCTTTGACCCGCCGTCCCCTCCCTCCCGCTCCAGGCCGGTGTCGTGGTGGCCGCGTTCCCGAGCCAGCGGCTGAGGGCAGCGTGCCAGCGGATCAGCTAAACCCCGGGGATGATGAGCACCGTCGCAGCTGAGCGCCAGCCAGGGCCGGGACCTGGAGGAGCCGCCGGGGCGCGGTGCCGCGGCTGAAGCCGGCGCGCCGAGCTGTGCCGGACCCCTCAGCAGATGGTCCCTGCCTGGCACGTGGAGCCACCGGGGGCCCTCGCCGCGGCTGGACAACGCGGATGGAAAGCTGCAGCCCAGCAGGTAGGAGCCCGGTGCGGTGGGTCCTGGGAGGCTCTACATCCCCCTCCCCACACCGCCACCGCAGGGAGTTACAGCTCTCGTTCCTGCAGGGAGCCTCGCTGGCCGGCTGACGCCCTCCCGCGCCCTATGCCCGCGCCCTATGCCGGAGCGGGCGCCGTCCCCGGCTCAGCCACCCGACGACCATGAAGTGCTCGTTGCGCTTCTGCTTCCTCTCGACCGCCTTCCTGCTCGTCTTCGTCATGTCCCTCCTCTTCACCTACTCCCACCACAGCATCGCCTACCTGGACCCCGGCGGGCTGGGCGGCATCCACCGGGTGAAGCTGGTGCCCGGCTACGCCGGGATGCAGCGGCTCAGCAAAGGGGGGCCGTACCCCCGGGGCTGCTCCTGCCGCCGCTGCCCGGCCGAGGAGCCCGGAGCTGCCGACTGGTTTGATGGGCGCTATGACGGCACCGTGTCCCCAGTGTGGACCAAGGAGAACATGGATCTACCGCCAGACGTCCAGAGGTGGTGGATGGTGAGCGCAGGAACGGGAGTACCAAGATGTGCTCTCGCACGGGGGTCACAGATTTCTCCAAGGAGTAGGCGCTGGCTGATCCCCCCCCACCCCTTCCCTCCTTGCAGATGCTGCAGCCCCAGTTCAAGTCCCACAACACCCACGAGGTCCTGAGCAAGCTCTTCCAGATCGTGCCGGGCGAGGATCCCTACCGCTCCCGTGACCCGCGCCGCTGCCGCCGCTGCGCCGTGGTTGGCAACTCAGGCAACCTACGAGGCTCTGGTTATGGACCGGAAATCGATGGGCACGACTTCGTGATGCGGTGAGCGCCAGAGAGCACTGACAGTGACCTGCCCACCCTGGCAGCACAGACATGGGGTGATGGTACTGGGATGAGTGGGAGTGAGTCCAGCTTTGCTACCTCCCCTGGGTGGGAAACTGCTGCTTAGCAGCATTCAACAGCTCATGGGGATCACCCGTGTCATCTGCAAGGCATACGGCATTGGGAGGGTGGTGTCATCCCCCCTCCTCTCTCCCCAGGATGAACCAGGCCCCCACAGTGGGCTTTGAGGGAGATGTGGGTGGTCGGACCACACATCACTTCATGTATCCCGAGAGTGCCAAGAACCTTCCCGCCAACGTCAGCTTTGTGCTTGTGCCCTTCAAAACCCTGGACCTGCTCTGGATTGCCAGTGCCCTCTCCACCGGCCAGATCAGGTTGTAAGTACCCAGTGGGCACTGGCAGCTACAGGCTAGTGGCTCACCTAGCTCAAGGACAGCACCCCTGGGAGCAGTGGTGAGTCTTGGCAACTCAGGCTGGAGCTGGGGGCATGGGACCCCCAAGAATTCACCTGCATCTCTGCTCTTTTCCCAGCACATACGCACCTGTGAAGCCTTTTCTGCGTGTGGACAAAGAAAAGGTACATGGGATTCATCCCTATCACTACCACGAGCACCTGTATGGCCGTGGCCCCTGTCACCTCATCATTCCCCAGGATTCCCAGTGCACCTTCATGGGGTGCTGATGCCAAAGGGAGCATGGCTGGGTGTTCTGTGCTAACTCTGGTCTGTCCTCCCAGGTGCAGATCTACAATCCTGCCTTCTTCAAGTACATCCACGATCGCTGGACAGAACACCACGGGCGTTACCCCTCCACTGGCATGCTGGTGCTCTTCTTTGCCCTCCATGTCTGCGATGAGGTGAGTGATGTCTCTTTCAACTCCTGGCTGGTATGGAGTGGGTTTGCTGAGGTCCTGAGCCTTGCAAGGTTAAAGAAGGAGGGGGATTCTTTGGGTCAAACTGCAGCACTCTGGTTGCCTGACACCGCAGTGATGGGCACCCTCAGGGGGTGGGAAGGCTGTGCACAGGGATGGGCACCTTTGAAAATCACCCCCAGCACTGCAGGGGTTGCTGAGACAAGGGTCCCAGCCTGGTGGGGTGTTCTGGCTCACTCCCTCCCTTGCTACTGCAGGTGAACGTCTTTGGGTTTGGTGCTGACAGCCGAGGGAACTGGCACCACTACTGGGAGAACAACCGCTACGCCGGGGAGTTCAGGAAGACAGGGGTGCATGATGCTGACTTCGAGGCACACATCATTGACATGCTAGCCAAAAGCAGCAGGATTGAGGTTTACCGGGGAAACTGAGGGCTGAGTCTCTGGCTCCCTGCTCCAGCAGGTTCTGTTGCCTGCAGGGGCAGAGGGTGAGTATCCCTGGTGGCCTCAGGCAATGACCATGGATGGGCAGTGCAGTTCTGCATTGGTGACAGAACCACCATAGTGGTATTTGGTGCCTCCAGCAGCCTATCAGGTTCAGAGCTAAAGGAGACTTTTTGCTTTTTTTTTTTTATTTACTATAATTATTATTAAGAAACCCAGCTGAGAAAGGATTTATAAACACAATCAGTGACTGACCAGGCGGCAGGGGTGGCCGCCTTGCATCTCTTTACAGTCAAACCAAATGCTGCTCTTTTTAAAACAAGACAACCCCCCACCCCGAAGCCGTGAGACTTTGGGGAACCCCTTGAGCCTCGCGTCCAGGCCGAGGGGGCTGAGGGAGCCGTGGTGGCTGTGCAGCCTCACCAGTGGAACCAGCTGCTTCTTTTTTCATTTATTTTGTTATTTTTCTTTTATGCCCCTGGGGTAGCCGATGCCATCATTTCTCCAGGGAAGGCTCCTGGCACAGAGGCAGGTACCAGCACATGGATCCATGGTGGGGAGCCAGAAGCTTCAGGAAGCCGACCATTGCTGATGCTCTGCTGCAGGCTGGCGACTGCTGGCACAGCTGTGCAGGGAGATGAAGAGGAATCTCGACTTTGGGGTGCAGCATCCCTGCTCTTCTGCCTGAGGATTAGGGAAGGGTAGGACAGATTTCAGGAATGACTGCACAGGAGGCAGCTAAGAAACTTGCACAAGCAGCAGCCTGGTCACTGGCTGAGCTCTGCAAGCAGTTGTAGGATGCTCAAGGGGTTGTGGGATGCAGCAGGGTCAAGCAGACAGGATTTCCTTTAGCTTTCAGGCTGGGAAAAAACAGATCAGAGATTAGTGGGTGAGTGAACTGTGCTTTTGCTTTTGTGTTGCTCTGAACAGCTCTAGTGAGAAGCTGAAATCCCAAAGTCTTTGCTCCTTTTGCCAGGGTGGCGCTTGGTTTACACCAGTCTGGTACAGCCGGTGCCCTCAGGGTCCCCAGGGCCTCCCAGGCTGGACAGGCAGCCTATGACATGGGATGGGGAGATGCTGAAGGAAACTGCGTCCCCAGAGGTGTCATTAAAACCACTTTCTTCAGGTCAATCAGGTGGGGTTGGTTTTTTTTTTAGGAGATGCTGGAAAGCTCAAGAAAACGGCAATCATGGAAAAGGTCCCCTAGAGAGGGACCCTCTGCCTGCACAGCCAATGCTGAGAGTGGAGCAGGAGCTGTGGGGCACTGCCCATCTGGGAAAGCTCTGCCCATGCTGCCTGGTTGCAATTCTTAATTTGAGGAACAATCACTGTAGGGTTTTTTGGGCTTTGGAGATTTTTTTTACCCTTTTGTATCTGGCTTTTCTGTAGCAGCCTCTTACCTGTTTCTACACTTTGGTTTGGTTGTTTTTCACGGTTTTCTTTTGTTTTTTTGATGTTTCTCTGCAATTGTGAAACACAGTTGGTGGAGGGTGTGGGCTGGTCACCTGGAGCTGGCAAGTCAGCAGCCCCTGGGCTGGGGAAAGAGCTTTTCTGTCTGCAGGGATTTGAATGCTGCAGTTTCATGGTGTGTTGTGGTCTGTAGAAGTGGAGCTGCCCTGGTGCAGGCAGCCCCGAGCCCCAGGACAGAGGCTGCTGCAAGCCCTGCTCCCCACCTTCCTGGGTGTTTTTTGCTGATTTTTAGTTTTGTGGGTTTTTTTGTGGTTTTTTTTTTTTATGGGGAAGAAAATGAAAAACCACAAAACCACGAGCAACAATGAGTGCCTTGACCATCTCCCATTGGCGACGCCAGGCTGTGCCCATGCTGGCAGCAGGGATGTGGCTGATGTATCTGGCAGTTGTACCCACTTCCCTCTTTGCACCACACTGGATCTTAGCTGGGAAATGCTGCTGGGAGAGGAACGCATCCAGGCCACCGGGCTGGTGGCTAGAAAGGTCAAATCCAGTGTGATGAGGCTGGACCAGCTCCTGTTGCAACTGAGCAGGGCCAGGCCTGACAATCACAGGGTGAGCAGAGACAATGGGTACCAAACTCAGGTACCAAACCCTCTGGCAGCAGAGTACTGGCATCCAGCATCAGGTGCGTTCACAGCTCCTGGCTGCCCCAACGGTATTTTTTTTTTGCTAACTTTCTTCCCCTACTCCCCTCTTCTCTGTTGTTTTAATTATTATTATATTTTTATTTTTTATTTAAGCTGTCCCACTAGGACTCGCGACCACTCGTGTCTCCCTGGCAGGGCGGCCGCAGGCAGGCGCGTGCCGCACGGCCAGTGCACCACTGTACTGTACATAGAGGAGATGTAGGCACAGGCTACGGGCAGGGGGCAGGCAGGGAGGAGGTGCCCGGGCTGGCCCACCTGGCAGAGGTTGTCTGCAACACACAGTACCTGATCCGAGCACCTCCTGCCCCACTGGGAGAGGGGGAGACCACTGCTCTGACCTAGGGCTAGAGCAGGCGGGCAGCTTGGCCCGTAGCCTCCGTGTACATGGGTACTTCTGCACACAACTGTCTTAAACCAACTGGTTTTTTTAAAGTCAATAAAAATAATGCATCAAATCTGCTTGGTGGTTTTCTTCTGATAGCCCCGCCTACCGTGCCTTTGCCTGCACCCAAACCTGAGCATCGGTGGGGTCAAGAGAGGAGGGAAAGGGAATGAGAGAGTTGCTGGGCCCAGAGGATGCTCTGCTCTCCCTCCTCTCCCAGGCCAGGCAGCAACCTCCAGCTGTGGTTAATGTCCCCTCACTGGGGCAGGAGCAGGACCTGGCCCTGTGCCAGCCTGGGTGCCCAGCAGCAAAGCCCCAGCACAACCCTTCCAGCCCAAGCCCAACAGTTGGTGCTGCCAGTGCTCACCCAGACCCCACATCCATGTCCCAACCACCCTGAGCACTAAACCAGAGGGTCTGCTCCCATGCAGCCTGTGTGATGAGCCCCATCACAGCAGAGGAAAATGACACGGATGAACTGTTGAAAGACATAATTTTGAATGTGGATACAGGCAGAGGCAGGGAAGGAACTTCCCCAGGGTGATGCAGCAGGTCCAGAATTCACTCCAGCTCCCAGGGCTGTACCCTTCAACATGCCTAGTATCCCTGCAGGATCCCACCCAGACAAACGGGGGCATTTGGATTCTGACACACAAGGGTCTTGCATAACTAATGGCAAAATTCTGAAGTAGTTAAAATGCCTCTTTATTAATATACAAACCTAGCAACATTTAAGCCAACCAAAATATGAAATGAAATCAAGCATGATATAAATACAGCATACATGACAACATGGTTGAGAGTGGCAAACTCATCCTGACTTGTGCGCTTGGGAGCAACTGTCCATGTCCTCTGCCACAGGGTCTGGCAGTCAGAGCAGCTTTGTCCTCTCCTAAACCCCTCCAAATCAGAACTCAGCGGAGGCGAGACCACTGTTCCCCTCAAAGGAAGACTGCCTGGCATGAATTTTCTCTGGCCCCGCAATGCAAAGGGATTAAAGAGCTTCCCTGTGCTGCTGGAGACAACCTGCTGGCACCTGCTTGCCAGGGCCCTGCAAGGACAGAGGGAAATGGCCAGAGTGGATGGGGAACATGCTGCTGACATTGCTCCTTGTTCTGTCCCACCTTAGCTACATCCACTGCACAACATTCACAAGCGTAAGGCACTAGAAAAGTGTTTTCACAGGTTCCAACTTCAGTTGTTCTTAAAATTCTGGAAGCAGCACACATCAGAAATCTTCCCAGCCCTTTTAAAATCTGGTCTCCAGAGACAAGCATGAAGGGGTGTTTGGATGAGCGTCCTGCTGCAAGCCTGACCAGGAGATGCAGGAGAACCTGTCAAGGACTTCAGAGATACTAATCTGCCTCTGGTTATCATGGAATTAGTTAGATCTGTCTACTACACGAAAAGGAGGGAATTTTAGCATGGAAAAAACTCAGTAGTGCCATGATGACGGGCAACAGCACAGATTTTTCTCCATGCACACAAAATGGATCAGGTCCTAGCTGGGATGGCTGACAACTCCCAGGTATCTGCTCTGCTTGTAGCAGGTGCCAAGGATTTGTGTGGGAAAATCAAGTATTAACGAATCAGTAAACATTAATGTGAATACTTTCCTTATTACAACATACTGCTTCTCTTTGTTGGGCTTCCTTATTCCAAGCAGGTGGAATCTCTAACAGAACATCAGCCCAGCATGCCACACCTGCAAAGCAGCTCTGGTTTGTGCTGTAATCCAGAAGCCAACCTGACACCAGTAATCCAGCCCAGCTTTGAGACAAATGGGAGATGAGAAGTCTCAGAGTCATTTCACCACAGGCAGCCGCAGATCCCCTCCCCTCCCACTTCTCCCAACTCCTGCCTGCAAATGTCAGCTGGTACAGCAGGGAAGCATTCAGGCAGAGAATTTTGTTTCCTTTAATGCAACAGGACACCCACAGAATACTCTACACCAGCCCAGGCTTCTTTAGAGAATGAAGAAAACCCATTACACCACAAGGAAAAAGTGAATAAATCCAATTGGGGGGGTGGGGGGGAACAAACAGGAAGGTGTCAGCCAGCAGCTGGACAGGCACAAGGGCTCCCAGCTCCATACAAATTCCAGTCTCATACTGCAACAGCAGCTTCCACCATCCCCCAGTGCTTGCTCAAAATTACCATCTCTGGGCACACAGCTTTCCAGGAAGGAAATCAAATGGCAGGCACAGCTAGTGCCCAAACACCTTACCTAAAGCTTTAAGGCATTTATAAATATTCAGTCTTTTTTTTCCTCTCAAATGCAAGAACTACTCACACCAAGGGCTATAAGCACACTGCTACAGCCATAATACTTAGGGAAAGTTTAAAGTGCAAAGAAAATTTTCAAATGCTTTTTAGTGACAGCTTGAAGTCATCAGATGACAACGCCCACCTTGCCCGAGTTTTGTTCCATGACTGAATGCCTTTTTTTTAAATAGAAATCAAATCAATCAATTAAGGAAAAAAAATAGTTTAAATCAGGAAAACATCCTGAAATAGGCAGAAATTATTCTGAGCCAGTATTATAATAAACTCATTTGGGAAGACAAATATGAAGGTTGTGAACATTTTGCTCGCCATTATCAGCAGCCAAGAGTTGTGTTTTAGATAAAAATTACTTCTGCCCTTGCAAGCAACACCCCATTCCCCTGGCACGGGAACTACCTCATTTTCACAGATCTCTTCCCAAAATGTCACCATTCTGGTTCAAATGCGCTGCAAGGATGAGTGAGGTTGGTGATGTCAGTGCTGTACCTTAACAGCTACGAGAGTGTGCCAGGGAGACAAAAGTGTTCCAGGCAATCAAGCGCACCCAGTCCCTACTTCTGTGTGGAACCATTTCCTTCATCCCAATAAGAGGGGCAAACATGTGCTGGGAAACAAGTGCTAATGCTGTCCCAACTCTGCCCAGAGCCATGCTAGCTAGCTCTTGTCCAGCATCAAGGCTGCAGAGGAAGATGCTCCCTGATCTGGGAATCAAATCTGATCATCTCTCCAAGGTTTGGCTTAAAGAGTATAATAACAAGCAAAGGATCAAACTTTCACTACACCTCTCCTTCTACCTCAGCTCAGCCACTCCACCATCCCTCCACCAGTTTTGATTTTCCCATATTTCACTCTCTGATAGCAAAAGGAACTAATGCACTCAGCCACCTGAGGAAGGAGACTCAAGAAGTATTATGGACAGTGGGAAAATCCTGGCACAGGGAAAGGGAGGGTTAAATGATGGGATTTACAGCAGCCACAAACCTGCCTGGGAGTTCTGATGTTGGTATCAGCACCATCTAGAAGTTGAATAACTTAAGTTGATGCAGAGACACAGATCTAAAGCCAATCTGGCTCTGATGACAAAGCATCAGGTAAAAGGAAGAGAAGAACCTTGTGCATGAGAAATTCTACAGCAGCAGAGTTTGGAGATGTTACAGGAAGAGCAACATGATCAATGGCAACTCAAATGCAACAGTAGAAAGGAGGAATCCAAGCTTACACCAAGATATGGAGATGCAGTGGAAGTTTCACACAACCTCCCTTCCTTGCCACAAAATAAGAAACTGTCTAACAAGGCCTGTAAAATCTAGATACTAGAGAAAACAAATAGAAATTAAGTCTGGCAAAGATGGATGTGAAAATGACTGTTACACATCCTCCTGAAACAGAAAACATAATTCTAGAAATAGACTGTTAATTTTATACTCAGATCATTAAATATGAATAATATACTAACAATTTTCTAGTACCAGTTCTACTCAAGCCTTGCAGTACTCACTCAATGACTAACAAAACATGAGAACTTAGGAAAGAACACATCAAGGTTAAGACAATATAGTATCTCTGTAAAAATCATTTAATGGAAAGAAGTGCTATGTCTTCCACAAGTTCCCCTGACTTCAGATGGCATTTGGAGCCAGCTCTTCCCATGGATGCACATTCAGATGGATTCACTTGCTACCTTCCCTCCAAAGATGCCTGTATGAATGGAATCCACAGGGCTGCTCCCATTCTGGCCAGCAAGACTCGGAGAACTGGTAACAACCCTGGGACTGATACACACAAGCTGCAGAGAGCAGACCTGCAGCTGCTGCTTCAGCACAGAATGAGGCCATTTCCCCTTCTACTGCCACAGAGAGGGATGCTATTTTTGTGTTTCCCAATCCAAGGTTCATAGTCTTACTGTGCAGAATGACAACAAACCACCTTTTTTAGCAAAAAAGCATTTTAAGGCAGTTTTAACGAGAATCAGGATGTTGAATTTTACAGTCCCTGTTATTTACCATCTTAGATGTCAAAACTATCTTGCAGCACCTTCGAAGATCCGATTTTTAATTTTCTAATTTGAACGTGTACTGAAGGTAGTAACTCTTCAACAGATTTAGTTGTTCTTTTTTTAGGCACTCTACTTTAATCATCAGATAAAGGGATTAGAGTCTTACATCACTGCTTAATACCTCGAGATGAAAACACTACGCTAGAAGGATCTTCCCCCAACTCAGTTATCACTATTTTAAAATGTGATCCAACTGTCCTCTTGAGAGGTGTTCAAGTTGGCAAAGGCAAACTATTCTTTTACATTGTAAGTTTAAAAACAGCTACACCAGAAATTAAATTGACTAAGCCTGAACAGCAGTTACAGATCTCTCAGGTTCTGATATAAAACAAGAACAGAATTCATTGCAAGGAAGGTTGGAGTAGGCGTTAATGAGCTGCAAGTCTGACAATTACCAAACCAGTCAAGTCTCAAACAGCAAACACAGCGTTACACGAAATGTTGCTGTATCTACCATCATGGTGGAAAACTATTTCCACTGTCTATTTTTGGTATGGAAAAGTCAATAGACCAAGACATAAAATAAACCTTTCAGACATAAAATAAACTTTAGCAGACATAATGACAAAAGTAGCTCATAAAACAATTTTACTGTCAGAACTGCTGGAGAAGAGACATCTGTGTATGAAAAGTTGCCTGAGGAATTAGCAGGCACCTATAGATTAGAGAAAAGGAAAAATAATCACAAGGAGGAATATAATGTGGCTGGAACGAATGGTTGGTAAAGGACAGCATGCTGCTAGCCTTCCAGTTTGCTCAGACTCTGCAGAGAACTGAACAGCTCAAGCTATAATCTATCTTCAGGAGTTTCAACACAAATTTCAGTACACCTTGGCCCTATACTTTGCCTTCTCCTGAAGGAGTATCATGCCTTACTCAGCCACACCAAACTGTCAATAAACCCCTAAGCAGAAGGGCTGCTCTAAGAAGCTCTAAGAACCCTAAGCAGAGGGCTACTCCACATCCTAAGTATCACATACAAAACTCATTCTTAGGTTGAATGCCTATTTCTGTGCATAAGGAAGGTGAAGTAGTGTCCCATAAAACCAAGAGAGAAGGACCAAGGTCTTCCCTGGCATATACATCCAGCATGGGAACAATGGGATTGTGGTATCTCTTTAAGCAGGAAAGATACGCAAGAAGTAATTACAGAGTTTTAACTGCTATTAGATGATTTACGAACCTTCCATTTAAGCAATTAATTCTAACACACCAGGCAAAATTTCAGTTCCGAGAGCAGTAACAGGGGGATTTGGAAGAAAAGATGAACAGGTGGAACTTTACCTACAGCAGCTGCAGAGAGTACTCTGGGCTGTGAGATCTCAAAAAGCTGGTCAGTCCTTTTCAGAAACTGGAAAATTTTGCATGTCTATTCAGAACTAGGTTTGGAATCCTGGAAGAAGCCACACACTTCAGCAGAACTCACCACAGACAAAGGAACACATGCTCAAAGAAGTGACATCTACATTCAACCTACTACTACACCATATGCACCAAATCCTAAATTCCCTTATGGTTTCCTGAACTGGCAGCCCCAGACCCAACTGAAGGCACAGCTTAAAGCAACTAAAGCAGCAGAAAGCAAACTTAAAACAAGAACCAGGGAAGGTTTTGTGCTCATATTTACATTACTGATGCTTACCATTTAACTGGAAAATAAAGTGTCAAAAATTGGTTCTAGACCATAGAAAGTGTTCACCACAGCTAATGGGGCAGACATCAGTGCAAGGTTGTGTTTGAAGTCCAAAACAGACGCTGAAGCAGAAAGACCATGAGGAGTATGTGGTATCAGAGGCAGAGAAAACATTTAACAGATCTTTTTCAAGTAAATGAAAAGTCTTGGTTTTTGATTGTGCTCAAAAGATGAAGAAGAAGATGATGCAAATGTGCACAAGGCAATTCAGCATTCCTCCATTTCTTTACCATTTACCATTAGTGATTGAACTGGATATTCTGACACATGAAGGGGTGAATTTCCAGCTGCACCATCTGGAGCATCTGTATGAGAAGCCAGATGCAAAGAGCAGTGCTGAAGAAAAGCAATTTATAATCCCACAACCATGCTCCCTTCACTTCCTTATTCAACTCCTTCCGCTGAGGTACTACTAAGAGACAAAGAAGTGTAACAGATTTGAGGAGGGAAACAGAAGACAAATTCTTGAGTCCAGCAGAAGATGCTGAGATGTTTTCTCACCACCAGTAGAAAACCCAGTGTTTCTCACACCACAGGTGAGACAAATGCTGTGTCTTTTCCTACCATTTCAAAATAACCACAGGCAGCTAAAACTACAAGATAATATCCCCTCCTGCTGCTCAAGTTCCCCAAACCAACACAAGTTCTCTATGAACCTTGCCAGATGAGTTTGACCAAGTCACATAGACAAAGTGAAAAACAGTCTCCAGAGAGACTGTATATTGTGCAGCTTAAACAGAAGCAGCATTTCAACACTGCTATTTAACATTAAACACTAACATCTATCCTTGTTAGAAATCAGTATTCTTGCTAATAAAAAAAAATAAACACATTCCTTTATAGAAGTGAAATGCACATGTTGATCTTTGACTACATTTATAGAAGGCCATTTAGTTTCAGTGACCCCACACAAAAAATCCAATCCCACCAACAACACACTTACCAATGCTACTGTCATCTCAATACTCTGACGTTAAACCTATTCCCTGCTAGGGAAAAACCGAAATGGTGGACAAAGGAGGGCAGCGACAGGCTGGACAACACCAAAACCTGTCTCTAGTCTGTGCTCACACAATGCTTTGTCTCATGCCAGTGAGGTAGCTGATCGTTCTATTGCTGTGTGCATTGACACACCAACCCCTCTCCAACATGGTATGTAGAGAGTAGGGTGAGGTCAGCCATCATCTGAACCACAGGCAGCAAAGACTTGCTGTCCTATGCCTTATGCTGGAGAGGAGAGAGGAAGGGCGCAGCCTTCAGGGGTTCACCTCAACCCTTCCCACCACTAGAAGGCCTGGGCCTTTGGCGGGGTTCACTCCTATACAGGCATCTCTGCATGTTCAGCACTGTGCTTCATCCACTGGGGCACAGGGGAGCCTGGCAAGGGTGGAAGGAGGGAGACAGATAGGGCTGGGAAACCTTGAAAATTAAAGGTTTAAAATATACAAAATGTAACACACTGGAAAAAGTTTAAAAGTTGCAAGACAAGAAAGGAAAATAAAGAAATATATGAGGTGAGGAGAAAGGGCTGGAAGACGGTGGGAGAAGACTCCAGCTTGGGACAAGGGGCGGGTCTAGTCTACTCAGCACTACTCCCTCTGGTAGCCACTCAGTTCCACCTCATCCTTGCGGCGCCGTTGTGTGAAGAGGGAGCTGAAGGGATAGAGCTTGGCTTTGGCCTGGAAGCGCTGCCCAGCAATGTCGATCTCGTACTCTCCCTGGTTGATGAAGTCAGTCGTCACCACCAGCTCTTCTCCCGTCTTCTCATCGAAGTGGTGCACGAAGCCCAGGCAGACGTGGCGCTCCAGGGTGTAGCTGTAGGCACTGCTGGTGGTCTTGCCCACGTAGCGGCCATTGCGGAAAATGGGCTCCCCCCACCAGGGCCAGAGGTCCATATCTGTGTCATGGTCCTCAAGAATGAACATGGTAAAGCGCTTGTACACCCCGTTCTGCTTCTGGTCCAACAGCACTTCCCGGCCAAGAAACTGCATTCCCTGTGGGGAAAAGAGAGCATCAGCTGATGTGAGGGACACAAACTGTGGCAGCTGCTGAGCTGCAGCAGACCAGGCTGCTGACATGGACAACTTATGCTTGGAACTTATGCCCTATCAAAATCGGCTGCCTCCATACACAAGAAGCTGAGCCCAGGTAGTTTTTCTATTATGTTTGTTGCTCCAGATATCAAAAGACACAGAAATGTTTGTGAAGGTGGTCATTAGAAAAATAATTTTCACTCTAGTGAAAACCATGTCTCCATTCCACTGTTTGCCATTTTTCTTGTTCCAGAAACACTTCTTTCTACCCTTCTTCATAAACCAGAGGGAAACTGTAACTAATATGAACTTCCTATCCTTAAGCACTACATTCTTTTCTTGAATTGATATAAACATTTGTTTTGGCTCATGCAAAGAGGGAAGAAAGAAAACAAGACAGTGATAGCACCAGTACCTGCTACCACAAAAGTATGATATAACTCTACACTGTTCTACGAACTCCCCTGTTTTATTAAGAATAGAGAACACCTGTTATTGGTGCCTAGCCTCATATTTAATATCATGAAATGCCACCAGGTGCATAGGCTGGCTTTTGTTTCATCAGATTGGGAAAACTGCTTAGACAAGCAAGAATTTGGAGATTCTGTTAGGCACAGAAAACCTCTGCCACTTCGGGTACACATAAGCAGCACCAGGCACAGATCACCGGGAATGCTCTCTAGGAAGGAGGAAGACAGTATTTTGGTATTTCTAGCAACCTTCTGAAGTACAAGAATTTACATTACAGCTACTGCACACAGCTGCATAAAAACATATCCATTTGCTTGGCTGGCACCCTTCCAGTCCAGTTCTGCTCTCCCACCAACCTTGTCCAGCTTGACCTGGAACTCGCGTCCACACTCCATAGGAGTAGTAAAAGCATCCAGATCCTGGCCCCAGAACGCAAAGAACTTCTCAATGCGCAGGCTGCGGAGAGCATAATAACCGGCATTCCGAATCCCGTATTTCTGTCCCATGTTCATCACCTCGTTGTACACATGAAGGGCATACTGCAATGGAAGGGTGAAACACAGACTGGCACCAGGAGAGAGCAGCTGCATCTGACACCACCAGGAATGCCACTGCCCCTGCCACTGAGGCACAAGAGCTCTGCCCCACTGGAATGCTATATTAAGCAGGGGAACGCCCCCTGGTGCCCGCAGGTGGCTTTCCTGTGGTGCAAATCAGACATCTCATCACCTGGAGTCAGCCTGGAAAATATTTCTGACCATATGCATGCAAGTAACTGCTTTAATTAGCTCAGGCTGCAGTGCATTCTTACCTCTATGGGGATATAAAGCACGAAGCCAGGTTCTCCTGTGTGTGTGATACTCATCACACGGATGCCATTAGCATAGCCCACGCTCATCTCCTGCAGAATCAGAGGGGTTGAAATCATCCAAACTGGAACACAGCACAGAGATCCAGAAGGAGCACAGTGTGTAACGCATCCACACTGCCCAGCCCTTTCTCCCCTCTGCCACCTGCACATACTTGCAATAAGTTCAAATTTCCAAATTCAGATAGAGATGTCATATTATTCCAACTTGTTAGTTTGGACACTTGGCAATAAGCCTTGGAAATAGGTCAGGACACAGGTTGTATTCTAGATACAAGACAGAAGTTGAATAGCAACTATCTGCTCAGTCTTGTAACAGGCTGACAGGAGACAACAATGTCAGAGTCCCTAATCCCAGCTGCCCCTCTGACAGCTCCATAATTGATTATATGAAACATGCCAAGATATCAATAGTGACAAGTCTACAGTGAGAGGAATACTGAAAACAAATGCATATTCACCGGTATTTTTAGCAAACACAACCCAAAGACAAGTGAGCCTTGTGAGTTCTTTACCAGCCTCAATAACTGCAGTAAACCTTCCTGTAAATCTTAATTCTCCCCCAATTCTCCAAAACATTTTTCCTCTCCTTTCATGCATGGTTTGAAAAATCTAGCCGAGTGCAGACAGAAGCATAGTCACTCACCTTGCAGAAGAGAGAGGGGAAGTGTTCTGCAGTCATTGGGGCATAAGACAACTCTGACAAGACATCCACAGCACGGGGGCCGATCAGATTGAGAGCTAAAGAGAGGAACAAAACAGCATTAGGATGAGACTGGAGAAGTCTTGCCTGTTGTCTAACACGCTGCTCTAATTTCTGAAGTCTTATTGAACTAATAGGTGTGTTTACATTTAAGAACAGAGGAGAGTCATTAAACTCTCTCCTGTCAGTCCACAGTAAAAGAATGCTGTCTTCTAGCTCATGGCTTTCCAGAACAAAGTTTCTCAACTGCTGTTTTCATCCAAATATTTGGAAAGGAGACCAAATTGTAACTCTAGGCATTTTAAACAATTACCTGGCACGCAGCACGAGACACTATTTGTGATTTTGAACTGTCTGAGGAGGTCTGCTTTTAGTGATTTCTTACCTGTGTACTTCCAGGTCACATCCTCTAAGACCAAGTTGCTGTCATCAGGCAGGTGGTTCTTCAGCCAGGCCCAGCAATGAACTTGTTGGTCAGTGGGGGAAATCATGAAAAAGCTGGAACAGACAAATCAAACCCAAGAAACAATGAAAGAACAACCACGAAGTGAATCAGTTCATTCTTCATCAACTACTTGAGCCTTCAGCAGTTTCCAAGCTAACAGAAGACCAAAACAATCTGGTTTGTGAAAACCACAGCTAACGTCTCTGGATCAATGCCATCACATCTGTCATGAAAAGAAATCCCCCACTTCAAGCATTACCAGTGACAAGAAGTAACTAGATGTGGAACACAGGGAGTTCTGCAGAAAGTTGACAGAGTATCTCAAAGGTCACAACTGGTTTGCAGAAGGGACTTGCAGCTCTTCACTACCAGTGATTCTCTCTACTCTGACAGTCAGAGTAGACACAGTTCACACAGCAATTTCTTGTTTTAGCAAAAGTCTTTTCACACACAATGGTGGTTATTATTAACAGTTTCCAAGAACAGAACTCCACTTGATATGGATAAATGAGCTGCTTGTGTGTGTGTCTGATACAATCTATGAGTTAAAGTACATTAACATCTGTAGAAATGACTAGGCAAAGAGGGAAGCTACTGGTTTCACTCAGAGAAGACAATACTTTCAAGCAATACATGAATGCAAATAGAACGGGAAGAGAAAGAAAAGCTGTTTCTAATTGAAAGAGAAGCAACAAAATGCTTTCACACCAATACAATGAAAACACACATAGAAAGCCATCCAGAAAAATAAATCCAATGCTCAGCTGGGACATGGCCATGAAGTTCTTAAAAATGAGAAAGCTTTTTATCAGATGCCAAAGAAAGCCCAGACTGGTTAGTCTAAGAGTAAAATCCTGCCATCATGTCAGTTTGCATGAGAGAGCACAAAAAGAATGATAAAAGACTGCAGAACTGAGAACTGGAGTACATATACTGCAATGAAAATTGAAATAATAAAAAAGTAGTATTTTTAATGCACAATTCCAGTAAGGACATTGGTCAGGAGTTAGCTTGCACTTTAAATGGTTACCTAAATTAATAAATTCCAGTTACTGATAAAAAAAAAAAAATGTATCTCAATTAAGAAATTAAACATCTGAAAGTCTAACATTTTGAGGAAATCTACATTCATCTGTAATCCCAGAAAAAGGCTTATTTTCCCCAGTGTTTGTAAATTCAGAAGCTCCCTTTCACCTGAATTACTGAATTAGGAATACTAGTGGGGAACTGAGACTTTTTAGTTCAGGGTAGTGACAAAAGTTTATGATCTTCATGAAGAAGTCCTTTAAGGCTCAAACACCCAAAGGGTGATGGCTAAAGATGCTTTCTGCACACCCACCTGCGCTTGCTGAGCCGGGCTATGCTGCAGTCATTCTCATACCCTCCTTTCTCATTAAGCATTCCTGTATGCACGACATGCCCAACTGGCACATCCAGGTCATTCGAGAAGAGATACTGCAGACTCTCCAGGGCCTGGTCTCCAGTGGACTACATGAATCAAAAGGAAGACAAAGTCAGACAAGCTGCCTGCCTGAGCAAAACAAATCCACTGGGGCAGCTCAAGATCGCATCAACATCCTGGCGTAAATTATTTCAATTTGTGATGATCGTGACACTGATGTCTCAAGCGTAACAGGATACAACAGTGGCATAGTGCCAGAGGTCAAATTCTATTAATAGACTATGATGGTATTTCTATAAACTGGGCCCTTGACAGACAAAACCCAATCGGTGCTAAATACTGTGGTACAACCTGAATTTATCATACAGTATGACTGTCCTCAACAGGACACTGAGTTTTTTTGCAAAAGCAGGCAGCAAACTGAAGGTCACCACTAGCAGGTGGCCCCTTCCTAAGTACTTACACTTATTTCGAACTTGGTAAAAGATGACATGTCAATAACACAAACTGCTTCCTTACAGCACTTGACTTCAGAACCCACAATATCAAACCAATCCGGTTTGTAAAAGGTTTTGCTGTGATCCAAATCCAACAGATCTAATACAAAGAAACAGCAAAGGAAAAATTAATGAACTGGATGAATTAGGACCTTACATATCGGGAAGCACTAGGCATAAGAAAATACAATCTCACCATTCCCAGGTGGGACAAAGTACTTGACTCTCTCAAATCCATGCTTCTCCATCCACCTGGCTCCCTGTGCATCCAGGCGGTCGTACAGCGGTGAAGTGCGCAGCTGCCTGCCGGTCTGGAAGTCCCAGCGGGGAACTTTCAGATCATACATGAGGGCTGCAATGGTCATAAAGATCCTTTCTTAGGCAAAGTGATTATCTTTAGCTAAACTTTTCATCCAGATTATCAGTACTTACTAATATCTGAACCATTAATAAAACTCCCTCAAAACAGCTCCAACCTTCCTTTTCCTGTTTTTGAAAACCTACAAATCAATTTTGATCCATTTATAGCTCTTCAAAATTAGAGTAACAATATTTGCACAGAACACTTACATTTATAGATACTTATGGTCTCATGACAATTCTGCAAGATAACAAAAACTCTATTTTTCATGAAGCCATGCTGGCTAGCATTAATTATGCAGGATTTTTCCCTGGCAGTGCACTATATCAGATATTTTGACAATGCAAATGCTGGGGTAGGCAGCCCTTAGCTACAAGGACCACCTAATCTGCCTTCTTAAACACTGGCAATTCAGCCTTTTGTAGTCATTGAAGTTTTTCCAAATGGCTTCTGCATCTGTTCAGCTAGTATAGAATATTTTTATCTAGAAAAGAAGTTACCCTAATAAACACTGAGCATCCTCCTTAGCTATCAGTGGAGAGTAATAGCTTAAGGATGCTTGAATACTACTTTAAATATGCTAAGATTCTACCTAGGTCAGAAGCTGCTTAAAATTGAAGATAAGCCAAATACGTCTTACTGAACACTTCCATAATTTCTGTCTCAGAGCTAATAATTTAATTAATTTATTGGCAATATCTAAAATCAGTACTCCTGAAAGAGAGGGTATATGGAAGACTAGATTAGAATGGGAACATAACACTTCAAAGATGGAATACATTGCTCATTCTGCAAAAACTAGAGGGATTCTGTAGCTATCACAACTGAGGTCTGTACTGGAAAGTGACTGCAGAATAATGCCCAGAGTATAAAGTGATACTTTTTTCTGGGAAGAAGGTCAAAGCAGCATAAGGTTTTTATTCCCCAGATATAGTAGGGCTAAGAGGTTTACCCAACTTCTCTGCTTTCACCCAAACATATGTTTTTAGTTTAAACTTGGTATTCAAGTAATTGTTCCTCTTATGCAACTTGTGGAACACTTCATACTTCTATTTCAAACTTGAAAAGAAGTCATCCACAATATTCAGACAGTATGACAGATATTCAAACAACAGGAGGAAACAAAGCAGGCTGTTAGACAAGAAAAATGGCATCTCTAATCTATTCTGCAAGGTGTTTATTGCAAACTTTGACAGAAGAAAGCAATGTGTCTATGAAGACTTCCTGAATTTATGCAAGATAACTGGGTCACCTAGCCAATAAGCTGGAAGTGGAGGTATTTCCACACTGTAATGATGTGCAAAGAATAACAATCTTTGAGACACTGTAACATTCCCAGTTAAGACCTTGGCATTGTTTTTGTTAGGTGGTTGTCCTACAGACATACATACAAATTTCCCTATATCAGAAGCAAAGCACAGAAATAGTAGAGCAGGGTACCAACAGCATTTTTTTAGAGAAGTTAGTAAGAATGCCAGCATACAAACAAAACCCCATCCCTTCCTGTATCCTGGGAAGGGGCTGTATTGCCAGGAAGGAGGTCAGGAAGAAGGAAAATGTTTCTCACAGTGACGGCAGAGGAGAGACAGTGTAGCAAAGGGGAAAATCTTGGACAGCCTGCCAGGAACTGAAGGCAGACACCTCACTTACGCATGACTTCCATCACACGGTGACGGAGGAAAGTGCGACTGCTCTGAAGGGTTCCAAAACGTTTCAGATCCAAGGGCCAGACATTTTCCGATGGATACCCATTCACTATCCACTCTGCCAGGTATCTGATGGAAGAAATAAAGACAGACTGAGATATCAGCCAACATCTTAAGGGTAAGAGTGTAACTTTGAAGTCAGAAGGAAAGCAGTTTGGACATGAGAATTTCTTACAATAGGGAGAGAGAAGACATGTAACATCATATTCTAAACACCAGAAGAATCTGGAAAGTTTCCCTTTATAAAATGCATCCACCAGATTTCCAAATTACTAATTTCCCATTAGGATGAAGCATACAGGGCAGCAGGAAGTTCAGGACACGGCTAAATGAAGTCAGAGCCTGGACAGGTAACCTGGCTGTCTGTGTCAAATACTTGGGTTCTGATACAAAATGAGGTGCAAATACATTTCAGTTGGAGTTTGACACTTCTGTGTTCTCGTTTCTCATTGCTTGGTGTAGGCTCAGCCACAAACCACCAGTGACAGCATTCATTTAGCACAAGGTGCCAGCCAATTTATATTTAGCTACACTTCCAGGAGTGAAGGTGGAAGGCATTCTCCAGAGTTAATGGACACAGGGAACTCAGAATTTAGTAGAGCAGAATAGTTCTGTTCACAACCAGTAGACAACAACAGGTTCAGAACTGATCATGAAAGTTGTATCAGTAAGATAAGCTGTTTATTTTGGGGCTGTAGCAATAAATGGACAAATAGTGCTTTTAACTTCAGAAATTATTTTGATCTTTAAGAGAACCTCACTGCAAAGATTCTCTGTATTTCATGTGACAACAAAAAAAATCATGAGTTGTTTCTCTGGTGAGTTAAATTATTAGACAATGGACATAAACTAGTGAAGACAAATGCAGATACTAACACCAGCATGAAAAATGAGCAGTTTGTTAAGAAAGCTGTGTGGCAGAAGGAATGCTCAGTCACCAAAACTAAATGGCAGTCAGAGGGAGAAATAATCATTCAGCAACTTTTCTGCTGAGATCACATATAAATGCCTGTCTAAGAATCTGCATTAATACAGGAACTGGATTTTACTGGGAAATTATTACACTCCTAGCTTACTGTACAGGACACTCAAACTACTGTCAGCACTGGCATCACATGTATGGTGTTTCATCAGCCATAGATTCATGCTGCTTCAGAGGAATTAACTGCTGTGTCAACTTGAATGATCTAAAGACTCCAATCAAATGATAAAGGGGATCATGAAGCACAGGAGATGAGGGAATATATGCTTTGTCAAGCTTTTATCCCTTCATGGCAGTTTAAAACAAATCATACCAGTTATAGAATCATAGAACATCCTGAGTTGGAACATACGCATGAGGATCACGGAGTCCAACTCCTGGCCCTGGACAGGACAGCCCCAAGAATCACATCAGGTGCTTGAAATCATTGTCCAAATATTTCTTAAAATCTGGTGGACTTGACGCTGTGACCACTTCCCTGGGGAGCCTGTTCCAGTATCCAACCACCCTCTGGGTGAAGAACCTTTTCCTAATACCCAACCTACACCTCTTCTGACACAGCTTTAACAAAGCTTACTTGATCCCCCAGCTGCTCACTGAGCTCTGACGCCGGAGGGAGGTGTGCAGGACAGGAGGAGAATCCAACATAGGTTTGAAATACACACTGAAGAACACAGTCAGAAAACCAACTACTCCTCTCCTTCACTCAAGTCAGAAACAAAGGAGGTGAGAAATACCAACCAGAACATTCTACACAGAAGGATCATCTGAGCAGTCTCTTGGCTCAAGTGTTACACACACAACAGTGATAGACCACTTACTTGCCTGCTCCCCCACCATACGAGATGCCAGCTGAGTTCATGCCAGCCAGAACGAAGTAGCCCCGCGCGGTGGGCGACTGTCCCATGATGCAGCGCATGTCTGGGGTGAAGGACTCTGGGCAATTCACCAGCTGCATGATCTGCAGAGACTCCAAACCTGGCATCCTGCGCAGCAGGGCACTCAGAAGTGGCCCTAGGAACCAAGATAATAGAGACAAAATATCACAGCCTTCAGTTTCAACACATTTCAGTGGCTTCAGGTGAAAACTGCTTCCATGTTTTGATACAGTCATAGGAGAAATGGTTTACTTGCTGGAATCACACTACTCAAAATGGATCACACAGCACACAACAAAAGCAGTCACACTGATCCAGACCAAGAGCCCAGTATTGTTCTCAACAGTGCAAGAGCACTGTTCAGTTTTGATACAGAAAGCAGTAAGAACAGACATCAAAGATACACAGTGAGGAGTACAAACAGGCAAATGTGCATGATGCTTGTCCCATGCACTCTGCAAGCCTCCACCTACCATCAGCTCAGAGGATTTCCTAAAAATTTGGTATATTTTTCTCTATTTAGAAACCCCTAAATTGGTCTCTCTTTTAGTACTAGACCAGTCTTTCACAGCCTCATGAAAAAATCCAACAGACACAGACAACGAGTCCCATGTGTTAAAATTTATTGTATGAGGAATCACCATATTTTGTTTTAAAGCTCAGACTCAATTTTTTTATGCCTCGGAGCATTAGAAGAGACAGTGGTCAGGAGATCCCCTTCTAGTCTGTCTATCTCATTCCAGATTCTATAGACCTCTGTTTATTTTCCTTCTGTCCTCTCCTTTCCCCAGCTCACTCAGTCACTTCATTCCTGGAAACTATTCCAAGCTTTCGTAAGTCTCTTGCTGCTCTTCCACCAGGCGTTCTCCAGTCCTATATCATCTTCTGGAAACAGGGAGCCTAGAACAAGAACTAGCATCTGGCAAACCAAGGATTTAGTGCTGCTTAACAAACTGAATCTTCTGTTCCTTTCTCAGTAATTCCTAACTTGTCTATTGATTTGACTGCTGTTGCTCTGATGTCTTCACAGAAGTAACAGAACTAACACAAAAACCTCAAGGTTTGTTCAAAGCCCATCACATCACATGGTGCAAACAAGACCATCCCCATGTATTTACGTCACTTCACATTTATCCTCATTGAATTTCCTCACTGCTTCATTGCCCAGTCACGCTGGAAAAGTCCTTTGGCAACTCTTCACAGTTTGACATTTGAGAGCGTTAATAAATGGGTAAGATATCTACATGACTTTTCTTGCCCAAAAGTTACCTCTGCTTAGTACTCCAGATAAAAGCCCTCAAGATACAGCCCTAAGAATACTCCTGAGCTTTATGCACAAGCAGTAAAATAATCAGACTTCACATCACCTAAGAAGTTACAAAAGGAGCCTTTCTGACCTATTCTTTCTCTTCCCTCTCTCAAGCATTAGAATTCCAGAGTAAGTGCCTGATGTTATAGGCTATTTTTTTATTGATAAAAAGAGAGATCAGTGCTAGATTTGTTCTCGCACCCAGTCCAATTCAAGCAACTCCACAGACTATTTTAAAAATTAAAAGGTGTTCCAACGACAAAGATCAAAGCAGTAATACAAGAGCTCAAACCCCAGGAACTGCGGCCCTAGAAAAGGATCAAATACTGCCTGAGTAAGCTCTGAATCTGCTCAACTGTTTAGCACATTTGAACAGATAAAAGGGCAAAGCTGGAACACAGCATGCAGCTGCTTCAGAAGCTTGGGCAATTTGGGGGTGCCATCAAGAAGTGCCTTTTCATTTTATCCAAGTAAAAACCAAAAGTTAAGTGGGTACAGAGCTTGAGCAACTCATTACTGAAGCTAGTATCTTCAAGCAAGTCTGTAGGCAACTAGGGATCTAAAAGCTTTAGCATATGCCAGCACTAAACACCACCCCATCCTGGCTCTACCCTCTGGAGTTTAGACTTTTACAGTATCACTACGGTGTTTCTCAGAAATCAAAGTAAAATTATTCAATTTAACCTGAAGCACAGCTGGAAGAACGTAATATGACTGCAGAAAGAAAGCAGTGAAATTCCATCCATGCCTAGGGTCACAGAGGCATGTGCAGTCACAAGGGCTGCAGAGAGCTCTGACACAAGGGAAAGCTGGATTCCTGAATATAAAGCGAATTTGTAGATGAGAGGCAACATACCAACTTATCAGGTATCAAAGAGGCAGGAGTGGTTGGGGAAGAAAGGGACTCTCAAACCATGCTATGCTCTTTCTTACAGAAAGAGCCCTCCATGTAAAAACATATGCAGAATATAAAAACAGAATCAAATAAAATGGGAAGAGAATGAACAGCTGGAATATTATAAACCACCACTGCCAATGGTGGGACGAAGCCTGCGAAACCACAACACCAACTTCTGCTCGCAAAGAAACTGCCACTGGTAGAAATGCACTTGTCAGTCCCTGCTGAAGAGAGCTGCAGAAACAAAATACTACAGCTATGTGGCAGGTCAACAGTGTTGATCTACTGTGTCACAAGAAGAGCAGCATGTGGCACTGACAGTCAAAAATCAACTGAAGTGGAAGAGCAGCGCTGGGAACCTGATGTAGTACCTTGGTGCTCTAGAGGAAGTTAATACATGCTGAGGACTAATGGGTGGTTTTAAACATCACACAGATATCACAGAATCAAAGAATCCTGGAATGGTTTAGGTTGGAAGGGACTTGAAAACTCCTCTCATTCCAAACCCCTTCCACTAGACCAGGTTGCTCCAAGTCCCATCCAACCTGACCTTGAACACTGAGCAACTTGTGCCAGTGCCTCATCACTCTCACAGGGAAGAATTTCTTCCTAATATCTAATTCTGCCCTCTGTCACTTGGAAGCCATTCTCCCTTGTTCTGGCACTCCTTGTTAAAAGTCCCTCTCCAGCTCTCCTGCAGGCTCCCTTCAGGTAATGCAGCCTTTGGTAAAGGGTTTTTCAGCAAACTGCTGACAAATGAAGAGGTAAATGAATTTGAGTGAATGTTCATCTTTCCCATAGATCAATGACTATCATGAACTCTGCCTTCTGTAGAAGCCACGTGTTTCACTGCTGTGGGAACCTTTCTTCCCTAACATACCAAAATGATCCCAGTCTTCTTGGAGGTTCTGGATCTCCAGCTGGTTCCGTCCCTCTGTGAAGAGAGGTTTGGGGTTTTTCTCAAAGCCTCCTGAGAGGATGCCTCCCTGCCAGTTGCGTATGTAGATCCTGCCATCAGGGTCGACAACAGCTGCAGAGGGAAGAAAAGAGGTGGAAAGGGAATTGAGAGAAGGACTGTCTCAGGATGTTGTCCCACAGACTCCAACAATGGCAGGCTAGTGACATGCCAGGCCAAGCCAGCCTGTTCTTTCTATGTTGGGAGACTGCTAAGTTCCCCAGCCCCATGCTGTCACACCACTCTGGCTCTCCTGTGACACCCTGGTGAGGCAGTTTAGATTAAACCATTAGCTCCCACCACAGCCATACATGTTAACTTTTTGGACAGCAAACTGAATTAACCCTGAGGAGCCCCAAGGCAGCAGTGTTCCCAGGAGTGAGAGGACACAAGAGGGATTCAGAATCCTTGTGGCATTGATAAGCTATTTTACTGGCTTAGTTCCATTGAAACAGCACCCAAGACCAGAACTTCCACCAAGAAATGTCCTGCCCTGCCCCTCTTTCTCTGCCTATTCTAAGAACAGTTAATTTGTAACAGGTCCACCTAACTGCAGGCCACCAGCACAAAGAAAGTGGGCAGCACAGGGGTGAGGACAAGCAGTCAGGACTGGATTGCTCCTTCTACTGGTAGTGTGTCAACTTGAAGTGTTTATGTTACTCCACCTGACATGTTCCATAACAAGTTTTGGTATGTCCAGAAAAGCTGAGAATATATATAATGTGAATATATACATACATAAATATATACACACACACACAGAGGGGTTTTAATTAGTAAAATGAAAGTGAAGCACTTGGACTCCATCCAGAGATCTCAATTCCCTGGACAGTGTATACATTACTCACTAGAAGCAGAAAATCTTGCTAACAACTGAGAATAAATAAGTAAAGCTTTCTACTTCTCAACCACAGTTTTCAAACACGAAGGCTTTTTTTTTAAGAGATCCAAAAGCCAGAACATGGGGGAGGAGCAATTACCTCAAATGTTTGGTTGCCCCTACAGCTCATAGACATGTAAATGCCACTGTAAAGCCTTAGCTTCAGTTGGAGGAAAGGAATAGATGGGCCATTTGGGGCCAGCAGCCTGCAAGGAAAACATAGTGCCAAGGCTAGCACACTCTCCAGCCCAGAAATGCAACAGTCCAAGACTCAGACACAACTACTACTCCAGCTAGAGTCAAGGTCATTCTCCTGCTAAGCTGATGAACTCCCAAAATAGTTTTCTGCAGGAAAAGTTTTTGCAAGAGTAAAGAAAAATATTCTGCCACTGAAAAAGAATATTCAAAGCAATTCAGAGAGAAGGACTTCACAATCCCAAATGAGCTAAGGACCGATAGCCCAAGGTTGGCCTTTTTGTCACAAACTACAGGTCACCTTGTAAAGGCAGGTATAATTCACGAAGAAAAGTAAGAAGAGCTGAAGAATCCTTACTTGGTAAGCTGCTTGACAGAGGCTCCTTCAAAGGGTGTGTCAGGAGGTAGAAGTGTTCACAGGCATGGAGTGGGATATGGACTGGTTCCTCTCCAGAGTGGCCCAACTCATAGGCCCACTGAAATCAAAATAGTGCAGGTCAGAATGGAAAAGAAAAAGACCAGCCCTAGGAAAAGAGCAGGACATAAGCACAGAACAATACTCTGATTTTGCTTTCTTAAAAAAACGAGACTTGGCTCAGACCCCGAGACATTAAACAGACACAATTTTTTCTCTTTTTCTTAGAATTTGAATTGTTTGGGATGAAGACTGTTTTTCTGTTCCTAAGACAATAATTAGAAAAGTGTGACCCTGACTCAAAACCAAGAAGTACCAGTTTGCAATACAAAAGCTAAATAAGACCTGTAGACCAAAGTTAGTACTAGGTTCAGCATCTAGAAGCAGAACTGTCAGCATTTAGGTGCCTGTGCTAAGACCCTTGACTAAGAAGGAGGACAGCTGCTACTTGAGAAACTGCAATTGTCAGGTGTATTTTCCAGCAGAGAAGACATAACACTAAGGAGTAAAAGCAAACAATTTTTTGGGGAGGGAAGTGAGAGCGAAGGAGCTGTCTCCCTAACAGCCAAAGCAAAGTTCTTCCTGTCAGAAGGGTGAACCTCCCAGCAGAGACACCATGGACAGAACTGTACTAACAAGCTGCAGGTACTGCTCAGCAGGTTAACGCCCAGCTGTGGTGCACAGCAAATGGCAAGCACTGCTTTTCCAACTTCACACCCCCACTGGGATAAGCTGAGTAACATGACTTGATCTACTCCAGTAAACCAAGCCAAAACACAAACCTTTAAAAAACCTGAAAGGAAAACAAAAAAAAGAACCAGAGGGAAATGCACACATTCTTAAGCAACAGAAAGAAAAAATTTAAATAATCCAACCTGGCCAGCACAGTTGACGAAGTACTCGCATTGAATCCGCCCCCTGTCAGTCTCGACTCCAGTCACATAACCCTTCTGGATTGTGACATGACTGACACTAGTCCTCTCGTGGATCTGGACACCTGGAGAGGACATCAGAAAGTCAGCATGCCATGAACCTTCTTTGTAATGTGTCAGGCTGTTAGCTTTAAACCCTTCCCCTCAACCAAAATGCTTATTTTCTCTTGGAGACAAAATTGCTATTGACCCAGTAATTCTTAAGCAAAACCCTATTATTTGTAAAACATCACATGTACAATTTGTACAGGCTGAGACTGAAGAGCTATAGTTTTTTTTCCCCCATGTGACAATCTGGACGATAAACAGAGCCCCAGCATCAACAATATGAAAAAAAAGAAGTCTCAGCTATGGACTTCTTTCCATTACAATTCCTTTATGCAACAAATTTGTACTTTAAGATGGCATGACTGGTTCTCTTATGAGAAATAAGTAATTTTGTGGAAAAAAAAGCAATAAGCAGTATGCAAAAACAAGCTGGACTAAAAGAAACTATGAGGGGTATCTTCCTAAGCAGCCTCTTCCAATCTGATGGACTTTCATCCTTAATGACCTTTAATCCCTGTTACCATATTTAACCTTCCCCCTACTTTTAAACCACTCCAAATTTGCCAAAGTGCTGGGCAAACAGCATTTATTAATACACTTCCAAACCCATTTCCAAAGCATATGTGCTCAATTAAATACTGCCCAAGGCTCAGCCACCCCTTTTCATTTGTAGGTAATTAACCATTTTGATGTGTAATTATGAGTCAGTTCTAGGAAAGAAAGTGTGTCCTTTTTCAGAGAAATACATAAACACTAAGGAAAACAAACAGGCGCTTGATCTATCCCGGGAAACCTGTTAAGATTCGGCAGATAAAAATTCAGCCTGTTTTTCAGAAATTAACAGTTTTAAAGAATTTGAACTTCACAGAAATAACAGAATTTTGCTCTTCAGTGCTCAGTTAGAATATCAAAAGAGATGCAGAAAATAGCTATCATGCAGGAGAGTGCTCTACAGATAAAAAAAGCTCGTACCATTCCGTGAGGCAGCAGTTGCCAGAGCCAGACTCACATTGGCAGATGACACAAGTGCATCTTCTGGCACATACATGGCCCCCACAAGGTCATGGATGTTGATCAGTGGGTGGAGCTGTAACACCTTCTTTGGGCTGATAATTTCACACGGTATTCCCATGACACTGCCACAGAACATAAGAAACATGGTGTCATTTGTCTTGCAGGAGAGCTAGTGCACACTGAAGCTGAGTTGTATTCCCTGCTCATACGTACTTCAGTGATGAAGCAATGCGCTTCAGAGAGATCAGTCGGTCCTGAGTCTGAGCCAGTGAAATAGAGCCTGTCTTCATGTACCCTATGACAATGACCAAAGTCAAGTCAGATTTGGACAGGATCTTGAATTCCTTTCATCTCAGACTCACTGCTTTAATATAACCGCAGACTTGTTTCCACTACCTGTTGAAGCCTGGAAATCCCACATCATCAAATAACTTAAAACACTTATGAGCTAGTAATTAAAAAGTGCATGAGAGAACTTCTCAAAAAAGCAATTTAATTTTTAATTGTGTTCTCTTTCTACTTCATATACTCCTGTTCATAACCCCACCTCCCCACGAATTTCACATATGGTAGTAATTAAAAGAGAGAAGTTACTGGCCAAAAAGCGATCCAATGATTATTCAGAAGAATAAAACTTCAACAACTAAAAGCAGATATTATGTCACTCCAACACTGCACTAAATTAATATTCATCTTAAATGCAGGCATAGTTATTATCCTCTACTGAGTCTATACATCACAAGTTCTTGTTGGAAAAAAATTTTCAGTGACCAAGTTCTTCCCATCAGGTACATGCCCAAACATTTTGGAAGGAGAGGGAGAATTTCAAGATAATATTTTTGTTATTTCCAGGGCTACACTGCAGTAGGAGACACAGCTTTGCCCATGTTTCAGTGCTCCTGTTAACCACCTTATCTTTTTGAGAAGTGAATCAGTGCACAGAACAGGCCAACTTGCTCCAGACATTGCAATCTATTTTCCATATCCTTGTGAAACCTCCCCTGCCTGCCCAAGTTGCAGAAAACATGCAAACTTGCAGGTAGTCTGCCTTCAGTTTGCCCATCTGTTGTTCTTTCTTCTCCCCATTCTGATTGCACTAGTGACATCTCTTTGCATCTTTTTAGGTCCATATGTATTGTTTTTGAACAATACTTTCAACCCTTAAGACACTGTAAAACCACAGTCGTATTTCAGTGTCAGTACTTCAATTCAGTTTCCCAAAGATTACTCCGTGATGACACTTTGAGTACCTGTTTGCACTCCTGTCTCCTGCTCCAGCTGCTGGTAGAGCTTGTTTGAATAGTGTGCCATCTTCAGCTCTATGGACACAGGCCTGGCTGTGCTCACAATGCCAGCACAGAAGCGAGTGGTGCCAGCAGCCAACCTGCAGGAGAAGGTGCAGAGAAAAGGTCTCATAAAGCTGCCAGGTACACACTCCACACCAGGCTGCTCCAGCAGCTCCACGGGTTGCACAAACCACACAGCAACTTCTCCCCCAGACACATCAGAGCAACGCTAAGTTCAATGATGCAGGGATGACACAACCTCTAGAATGCTTTTCCTTTCGCTCACTTTTGAAAACACATTGCATTCCAAGACAATTTCTCTTTAACAAGTCCTAACACTGACATTTTTCAAAGAAAGCATTTTTTGAACTCCCCCCTTACATTTAAATTGAGCTGCCTGATTCTTTCCTTCTCCAAAGAAGGATTTCCCTCAGATCAAAATTAACTTGGTTTTGAGTCTTGCATCTTTGAAGATTACAGTACGAGCAGGTCCCTCTCACTCTGCAACAACAGACATAGACAGGCACACGTTTCTTGTCCTTTCTAAAACTGTCCCTAAACCATTGAGCTATTTGGCGAAGGGCAGCTTTAGAGACAGAAACCTACACAACTCCATGCAACGTGGACATGGGATGACAAGGTAATTAGATTTAAGCATCTCCCTTGCAGCCTGCTTCCACAATAATTCCAAGTTACCTTTGCTGCTGCTAAAGCCATGCTACATTTTTTCCATTCGATACAACTGCTTTCAGCCTAGCATGTCTATATTCTCTCAGTAATTCAACCTAAGATTAGATTCAGCTGAGAAAGAAATATTTGCTACACTCTTTCTCAACAACAACCTAAAGGGCCAAAGCAAAGTCTCACTGTACTGTGATCCTTGTAAGACATTACTGCTAATGCAGTAATTCTCTTTCTCCTTAAGCATGCACAGACTAAGCCTGCACAGCATCTTCATTCACTGCAGATCTTTAGTAGGATGATTATACCCTGCTTCAAGCTAGCAAAAATGAAGTTGCCTTGCAAACGCAGCCCAGCACCCCACTTTGCTCAGAAGGACCCCCACTCACAAGGTCTCAGATGAGAATACCTGATTTCTTTTCTTTGCAGCTAGAAAGAACCTTCTGCTTCCCAGCCACACAAACTCCATGACCCACAGCTAATTACTCCTGAAGGCTGCATCAGGTGGGAAGCTCTAAGGCAGATGATAAATATACAGTCCCGCACATTATTTAGGGCGTTAGAAGCTGCTACAATAAACACCACTTCAAATCCTAAAGTCTCAGTGGTGTCTCATGCCCAGGATCCTTAAACTGCTTAATGAAAACACCACGAATGCTCCTCAAAAACAGACATATAAAACAACAGGGGAAATGTTAGGATGCACAGATTTCAACAGAAGCTATGTGTTCTGCTACAGAGAGCTGACCCAACTCACTGAGGGCACTTCTGCTCAGCCAAACCGTAAGAGCCTCGGCTATTTTACAGAGAGGCACTAAAACCCTCCAACAAACTGGAAAATCTGAGCATTTATCCAGTTTACAGGGTGATGTTTTAGTGATGCCTGTTTATAACCTCTTGCAATGTCTAGAGCTTTGCTGGCTGCGTAATGCTTTAGACATACATGGCATCCTGCTCTGAGAGGTCAACAGGGGCTGTAGGAGTAATGTGGATTTTTACTTCTCTTAAAATGGTCCATCATCATTGCCAGCTACATTGTTTTACATGATCACCTGTGATTACAATAGAGCAGCTAAATATCTCCCAAAGCAACTGTGGTACATGGAAAACCCACACCACAGTAGAGTTCACCTATGGGAACTGCAGTGCATGCAAGATGCACACTGGAGCCCAGTACTGATCACACCCCACTGTGTCAACTCTCATGTTTCTCAGGGCACTGTGGAGAAGTAGAAAACCCTGGAGTGCAGGAGTGAAGTTGAGGAGAAAAAAAAAGGTGGTGTTTTAATGTTTGGTTTTTGTTTCTCACTATCTGAATCCATTTTAACTGTCATTAAATAAAGACATTATTTTAAATTAATTCTCCCTAGGCTAAGTCTCTTTAGCCCATGGCAGTACAATCTCTGTATCTTTATCCTGATGCACAAGTTTTCTTGGCTTACTTTCTATCTTGCAGAAAGAAATGACATGGCTGTGTGGGAGTCCAACCCTGAGCCACAGCTAACCCACCACAACCACACAAGGGATACTTTTCACCTTTGCAGAGCAGCCCTGTGCTTGGGAAGAGGCAGTAAGTGCTGTTATTAATGTTCAGTATAACCTTATTTTGCCCAGGGAAAAGGCTATTTCCAGGTCTTCACTTTAGTTCAGGTGAAGAGATAGAAATAACACATTACAGTAGATATTGCTCTTGTTTTGTTGGGTTTTTAACCAGAAATCCTTACCTGCCCTGCTCAAGTAAGACTATATCCTTCCAACCCATCTTGGAAAGGTGATAGGCCACAGAAGTGCCCATGACTCCACCACCACAGATGACAACCTGTGCCTGTGCTGGCAGGGCAACCGGCTGAGGTTCTGCTGTAGTTGAGGTACTGCGCTGGGAACTGGTCATTCTCCTCCATTTCGGGTGAGCTGCTCGCCACTGGATATCGGACAGCAATCGGAGAAACATTCCGGCAGCTCTTTGTCACTTTTCCTAAAGCACCACCTAGATGTGTTCAGACGTTACCTCAATACCACTCCTTCTAGGAAGGAAAATATGAGACTCACATTACCACTTATCTTATTACACACAAGGCTGGCAGCAGGAAACATCACATGGTGTGTCGGGTATAAGTGGACAAGAGAAAGCTGACGAGCAAACAAACAGGAGGGCAGTTGCTTCTGAAACAACAACCTTGCCGTTAATATTTAAACTTAGATCATTAAATAGGAACAGAGCATTACACCTTTGGTTTTGACACACTGCAACTTGACAACGAGCAAAGAACCAGATGAAAGGTGGAAAAGCTCTCACACCAGTGACAAGGAGAGTTGAAACAGCCCAGATCATGCTCTGGAATGTTTCCTAAAGCCAGAAGTTAATAGGGTACAAACAAGCTTGACTATTAACGCTGCCAGGCCTTTACCTGAAGAAGGAAACGCAGTCTGTGGTCAGAGTAACTGGCACAGGGCACTGGAGAGGCCCCTCCGGGAACAGCTTTACCACAATCTCTATACTCCAGGGCCTGGCTGCGGAAGCTCCACCAGCAACAGCACCGGAGGTTCCCTCACCCGCAGACTCAGGCCCGTACCGGGAGCCTGAGGGACAGGGGTGTCAGGGAGCCCCGGGGCGGGGGGTCACCGCCTCGGCCTTCTCGCCCCCGCCCCCGCGCTGCGGGGCGGCCAGGAAGGAAATGAGGGCCCGGAGCGGTGCCGGCGGCGGGCGCGCCGGGGTCGAGGGAGCGAGGCCCGGGTCGCCGGGGCCGCACCGGCTCACCTGGGGCAGGGGGAGGCCGGGCTGACCTTCCGCGCTTTACGGCCGCGGCGCGACAGCAGCCCCTGCGCGTGCGCCACCCGCCCCGCCGCGGGGCGTGGCCAACAGAAACCCCGCCCCTTAATCCACCACCCCTTCCCCCAGCGCGTCCCCTCAGAAATAAACCACCACAAGTACAAACCTGCAGACTCTTTTTATTAAATTCTCCCATTTCATCTGTACAGAAAAAAAAAATGCACATTATTATGTTCAGAATTTCAGTAACATCTCAAAATTACACAGCATGGACATGTAAAAAAAAAAAAAAAAAAAAAGCAACCCAAAAAAAACAAAACAAAAAAACACCCAAAAAAACCCCAACTGAAACAAGGAGCGGCCAGGATTTATACACAGAAAGGGAAACAATTTACAAAAAGAAAAAAAGTCTCGTTAATGTCACATTTAAAAACAATTATAATAAAAAAGAGAGACTAAGTTCAAACAGCATCTGCTGTACAATATGAATGCGCTGGGTCTGCTGCGTGCACTGCGGGGTGCTGGGGAGCCCTTTCCCCCACACCCGGCTGTGCCCAGTCCAACACACGCGTTACTCACAGCTTCCGATCCTCCGCTTCTACAGTCACACCTTTCCCTTTTCTCCTAGTTCAGTATTTCCCACGGCGAGAGCTAGGCGAGCACTTCTATCTAACTCGGTCAACACGGGCAAGCAGGGCTGGGATCTCAAGGAGCAGCAATTCACCCTGGCAGGGATCTTTGCGTTCGGTCAGCTACCTAATCAAATCTGGGTGCTGTGCAAGGAGAAAATCCTGCCTCTGGCTAGCGAAGAGCAACGCTGTTACTCCTCCCTATGCCAGGCAGCGATCAGGAACTCAAGGGAGCAGATGCAGAATTCCACCACCACGGGACAAAGCGCAGTGCCAGCTGAATTCTCTCGGGCACATGTGTGATTTTGGGTGCCCTCTAACCATGACTCACTAGCGAAAGCAAAATGGCATATTTGTCCCCAACCAGGGACACTGAATAAAGATCAGTACCTGGGTGCTGCCTGGAGGATTTGAACCCTGGAACGAGGAGCTCTTACACAAACCCAAGCTGCAGGTGTTTCAGTCCACAGAGCTGTACTTGAAATAGGGATAGAAGTGCTAGACGGAATATTCTGGTTTCATACCACACTCGTGCACTCAGACACACCTCAAAACTACCTTTTATTCTTTCCAAACAAAATTGATAAAAGTAAAAAAATCTTTCACTAAGTAATAACATCATGTTTTGACACAAATCGCCATCCAACTTGAACACAATTCCTCTACAACATAACGGGATTCCCGCGATCCCTCTGGCTTGTAACATTTCTTCCCTCTGTACCTACCTGCAGTTAGTTTCTGTACCGAGACAGTCACAACCATTATTTTCCATACCATGCATTTACTGTGGATTTTTTTCAGAGCAACACACTGATTATATCACACTGTTAGATTCTGGAGGAAATGCTAACATTTTGCTACAGAATTATTTAACCTTCACTAGGGTCTTTTCAGACCTTTGCAGTGACACAGACACTGCTGGGCAGTACTTCAGGTGCCAGGAATTTTGTTCCCACCCAGATGAGTTAACTCCAGCAGCCTAATG
This sequence comes from Cinclus cinclus, assembly GCF_963662255.1. Classification (NCBI taxonomy): domain Eukaryota; kingdom Metazoa; phylum Chordata; class Aves; order Passeriformes; family Cinclidae; genus Cinclus; species Cinclus cinclus. The sequence goes on from NC_085056.1 coordinate 7,837,800, forward strand.
ACAAAAATGAGGCAGGAGAATCCCAATCTGAAATGCTCAAAAGGACTTGATTAGACTCACTAGGTAAACAATAAATAAGCTTATTACTGAGAAATGACCTGTAACAGGCTAGCAGGAGTGGAGTATAGAGGTGCGTGTCATGCACAGTTCCTGACATGTGCACACACGTGCCTAACTTGTTAACTCTCACAGCAGCAGCAGGAACAAATGGAGAGCTGCATGCCTTGCCAGATCCCAAACATCCAGCTCTTCCATCCACACACGCCCTGAGCACTGGCATCAAGTCTAGAAGAAGCTCTCCAAAAGGTTTTGTGATGATCAGGAAGAAAAAAAAAAAATCCAACAACCATTTCCTAAACTGCATTCAGTGGAAGGCAGACTTCTCCAGTGAGAGGTAAGGGTCATGAAGAGGAAAGACTACCATAGGCTCTTCCACACTAACCCAGTTTTCCTGGCTGACTGCAGCTATTGCTAACACTCTCTGTTAAAACAGGGAAGTTAAAAAGGTTTTCTCAAATTCAAGGCTAGAGCAGTGTTTCTTACAAACATTTCTCACACCTTCTTAAAAGGGTGGTGAGACACTGGCACAGGTTGCTCGGAGAGGTTGTGGACTCCCCATCCCTGATGTGCTCAAGACCAGACTCGATGGGACTCTGAGTACCCTGGTCTAGTGTGGAAGATGTCCCTGCCCAAGGCAGGGTTTGGAATTATATGAGTTTTAAGCTCTCTTCCAACTCAAAACTGTTCTATTACACTATGATTCTTTCTTTCTTTCCCTTCAGAGGAAAATGGTTACCTGCAGGTAAGATGATGTGTTGGCAACAGCAAAACAGGCTATTTTTGTAAGAGTACTCCTGTGGGTTTCTGTGCTTGCAAAACCTTTAGATTTTCAGGTATGCTTGAAAAGGAGGAGAATGTTTCAAGACTGTGACTGGTAGATTTTTAGTCAAGAAAGAAGCAGATTTGGTCATCACCAGTGGTAGGTGACCCCTTTTTAAAACAAGAAAAGAGAACATGATAAAATGGCCTGGACCCCTTGCCAACCTTTAAAAGGTGTGTCTGTGTCTATGGTGACAAAAGGTTTATTTAGTATGCTAGTTTTTCTACCAAAGGCCTCAGGCAACACCTCTAACACCATCACAGCACACTCACACAAACTGTGAGCCTGACACAGGCAGAAACACCACCAACCACAGACTAACACCACCACAGAGCACGGACTCCTAATGCCACGCTCCAGGCACCCTTACCATACCTTCTCCAAAATAAGAGGAAAAAAACCAGAAAGCCTTTTATCTGAAAGTAGAGAAAGTCACCTTCAGAGCTAAACAGGGTTTGCATTCAGAACTATGGCTACAAACCTACAATTTTCACTGCGATGTCTTTTGGAATTTAGTGGAAGATGCTATTTCTAGACAATAAACCATCTAATTAGGCCTTTCAAGCTAATCAGGTTACAAAATGCCTTCTCAAAAAGTCACAACAGTTTAAAAAAAGCCATCCAATGGCAATTTAATTATGCCAGATAGACATTTTGGAGAAGCAGGACTCGTGCCAGCAAGCAAGGCTGCACCAAGATCCCACTTCCCTTGCTGGCAGCCCTGTGAGCACAGCCATCTTGACAGCAGTCATTTCAACACTCAGTCAAGTGATACAATACACACTTCTAATTTCCAAGCTAATATTTGTGGAGTTACACACCTGTGCTACTTCAAGAGACCGGATTAACTGTTTCTCTTCTGCTCTACTTCATGCTGACAGACGGCCAGGCAAGCACCCTTAGCACCAGGGAGGAGGGGCAAGAGAAGGAATTCATGCTTAAATTCAGTTCTACCTCACCCCTTTAACTGCAATCCTAACTCCACTGAAACTTCATCACTCAGGCTTTTGCTGATGCTTGCTTGTGTTCATAGTACTTTACTACAAAACCAGAAATGTTTGTGAGACTCACTAGCATAGCAAGTCTAAACCCATATTAGTTTGCCACAATCCTCAGAGCAGGATGAAGGTACATATGCAAAAAGCTTCAGCAAAAAGTCATAGCAAAAGCTCACGGTATTTTGTATACAACATCATCAGAATCAGCTGGTCCACACTTCGGAGTGTCTCAAAATCAACCTCCACTGTTCCTTTAGAGAACAATGGGGAGAATGGGAAATGCCAGGTCTTACCTAGCAGTAAGGTAAGTATTTTCCCTAGGTGGGAAGATAAAGTTATGGTTCAAGCATCAGCCTAAGTTGGACAGTTTCAGGCACATGGCTTTTACCACAGAACACACAGGTGAGCACATCTAAAAGGTGAATAAAACATATCTCCTGTACACATTGACTTTCATGCAGCCTCTTTTAGATTTCATCAACACACTCCATGTTTCAGTCAAAGCACCTGTCTTATGAGCGCCACACCTCCTTGTACTTGAGGAACACAGATGATGGTAAGAAGAGACAACAACTACTGGTGCAGCTTTTCCAAAACACCTTCTTTGGGCTCTTGGGTGCAAGTATCAGGTTCTGGAAGCATTACTATACATAGCACAAATGCACATGTTGATGGTAACTATGCAAAAGCTAAAAGCTACTTCCCTTAAAGATCCAGATGTTTCTGCCTTTCATACCACACTATCGTTCCTTCATCCACTTCTGCTTGGCATTCTGGACCAGCACCTGTGAGCTACATACCAGGAAAATGCCAGGTGTTATCACCATCAGCTGTAGTTGTGGAAATGAAAACCACTCTTTAGTGCTACCATGCAAGCCATTAAGACCCAGAGTGTGGTTACAAACCACAAGTAATCATTATACAGAGAGAGAGGATGTTGAGTGTTCCGGCACTTTCTGCATCACTGACAGAGCAGTGCACTGCCAGTGTGTCACTACCATCTACACACAGTTAATTTAGGAGGGTAACACCTTAGCAGCAGCAAAGTAAAATAAAAGGAGTGTTAGAACTTTTACTGTGTCATTGCTAATAAAAAAGTTGACCAAGTAACTGCTCAGAGCACTTCCTGCCCACTGACACTGTTCACTACTGACAGGCTCTACACATCTCGTGTCTACATCGTCTTTAATCTATTGAAATACAAGTTGTACAGCTCACATGAGTATTCAATCCTGGTCAGTATTTTAATCTATCTTGCGAGCAGCAGAGGAAGAAAGGGAGGACATCTTTTCAGCCAAGGAAGTCCACAGTCACATAAGCAGGATATTCACTAGGAGGTGACACCAGTGATTGGTGTCCTTAGGTTGTCCAAGACTATGCTCTGAAGATGCTTTACACAAACGAGCAAGATGTCCAAAACAAGGCCAACTGTGGTGTAAGATGCAATTTACCCTTTAATTTCCTGCCTCAATTCACCCAGCCACAAAAGTTGACTAGATTTCAGTATGAACAACTACCTAAATCATATCGTTGGTATGCAGATTATGTCTGTCTTTAAAAATTTACTTAAAAACTTCTTGAGCTGCAGGTCATATCAGTCTGATTTGAAGAGTGAAGGCAGTTCCAACAGTACAACAGAGACTTGTCTACAGGCAGGTAAACGAGAGTCTGCTAACAAAGGGGTAACAAAAGCTGCTGGCTGGGCTGCCAGTGTTGCACACAAACCTTCATAGGATGAAGATGCCATGGATGAGATCCAGGATGGGAAAACTGAGCCAACACCTGCTGCTTTTCTATTTTTTTTTCTAATTTTTCTCCTTTTTTTTTTTTTTTTTTTTTTTAATTCTCCTCTCACAAGAGGAGGTGGGTAGACTATACAGAGGAGGGCTGTACAAAACTGGGCACTGGGCAGGCATTTCTTCAGCAGGCAATCCAGGCTCTACCTGTCCTTGAGCTCTCTTGTCACCCGCTTGGTGATGCGTCCACACATCAGGCCGATGAGGAAGAGTACACAGATGCCAACCGTGATCACAGATAGGATGTAATTCTTGGATGGAGAAGTCATAACTTGCATGGCAAGGTCAGAAAAGCCTTCTGCTGGGGCAACCTGGAGGTGAAAAGGGAATAAATAAGCCAAGCTGTGCCTTCCATACAACTCTCAGCCATGACATTTACCAGCTTTAGTGACAGGTACTGCTACTGCCTCCTGTCACTGTTAGACTTGGCCTGAACCAGAAAAAAAACAGGCCTGCAGTGATTCGCCGGAAGGAACTGCTGTTCAGGAGGTACCTTTATAACAGGAAGTTTTCCTGCCACTATTTCATTGCCCCACACCTTCTCTGCAGGAGACTAAGCCTTGTGTGCACAAAAGACAGTTTAATTCTGCATTGTTAGGGATGCATCCAAGACACAGAGATAACAGGCTGTAAGCTCCATGAAGACAATCTGATTTCAGTTTTTCTGGACCAAACTCAAAAGACTAAACTTCATTGAGAAACAAGAATTTAATTACAGTTCAAGTTTTTCATAAATACCTTGCAACAGAGAGATCTAAGGCATTAAAAAATGGGAATTGTTTACATATTCACCTTTGCAGCATAGCTCCACATTTCAATACGATCATTAAGGCGTTTCTTGCATTCAGGCTGCAACCTCACACGCTTATCTTCCAGAGCTTCCATTAAGCACGACATTTCTGGAATGTGCAGAAGACGGTGTTACAAACTAGAAACAGTGGCTTTGATAACATGGTGCAGAGAAGGGCTCTTTCATTCTCATGAAGGCTGATGGTTACAAGGCTTTCCAAACAGACCTGACAGACTACACCTGAGGCTAGCAATTTCACCAAGATTCATGATCAGTATTGCATTTGGAGATGTAAGGAATTTTGACTTCCCAAAAGAAACTACAGTACATATCCAATATATAATTCATGTGGTTTACATGAGGTTTTATGAAGTCTTATAAATCAACAGCTTCAATGAGCTGTACACTCTGAACTCCATGCCACCAGCCTTTAGAGAGAGCCAAGATCAAAGTCAGTTCAGAAAAATCAGTCTGATCTCCTTAGGCTTGTTAGGAGTTTCTTGTGAACAACAATGTATTTTGAAAGGTTTAACTTCCTGACTTTTCACACGGTCCTGTGAAAAGGAAATGAGATCAGAGTGTTCTGGTGCCTACAGAGGAGCTTGGCCAACTAACTCATAAGCTTGTTTAAATGCTCATATAAGACACAGACATAAAATTTTGTATTTTTTATTCATGCTACCATACTTAACTAATCCCTAATTAGATGCTTTCTGCTTTACAGTGAAGAGCTATTTAGCTCGTAGCAAGCAGGCCACAGACTTAGTTAAACCAACTCCAGACTTGTAATGCACAACTGTCAATTCAAGCACTTGCAGACAGAGCCCTCTCTAAGCTACAGACTTGGACACAGGGAAAGACTTCTTGACACCCATTCATCTACCACTTCTGTTACTATTCCATCCTGTTGCCTGCAAATGCTGGTGGAAACACCTTGTACGTAAGATTACGCTGGTAAGAAATGCAGGTTAAGTATCTCAAGACTGAGAGGTTCCACAAGTACAGCACAAGCACTTACGGCGTCCTCTCCCTGGTGGAATGGCAGCACAGTGGTGTTTGATGTCTAGGGCACAGGCTGTGTGGAGCACTGGGTCAACAAATATATCTGCTTTGCTTTCCTTCAGCATGTTGAGCACTTCCTGCAGAGGAGTAAATTACAAGTACATCTCAGAAAAAGGAGACTGAACAAAACTCATGCTGATCAATGTCTCTGAAAGGTGTATCATCTTTTCAAATCCAGGATCGTAAGATAATCCACCACTGTCCTTGGATAAGGACGTAATATGAATGCTGGTTTAGGCTTAATTGAGTTCCTTAAAATACTCATATTAATCTAAAAGGCAATGTCAGCATGCCAGGACTACTTCAGTTAGAACTGAAATCAGGTTCCTTAGCCATGGCACAATTCATACAGCCCTCCAGCACAAAGCCTTAGCCTAGGAAAGCCTGCAATGGAGACAGAATCAAGTAACAAGAACCTTTGGCAACCATAATCAAGAAAGGATTCAAGTCTGGAATTGCAAAGGAGGAATTTTCAACACAATTTTCACTGGCAAATTGAAATTGAATTGAATCACTGCAGGCCAGAACTGAGAAGTCTAGGGAAACTTCAGTGCTCTGGCCTCATACTAGCTAGAACATTACCTAAGCTGTGATCTGGAAAAATCACAGACTTCTGCAGGGATGGGAGCTTTTTAGAGAGCATCCAATTTATTTTCTTTACCTTCTTGCACATCTCAGTTTTTATTTTCAGAAGATTGACTTTCAGACATTCTTCCACCTGCCCAGTCTGCTCCTGAGCTGCTGCTTCTTCTGCACATAAGCTGGAAATCTATTTTAAAAGAGGTGTTTCAACATAAGTAGTTCACAACAATCATTCTGCCTTTTAGCACATTTATATCTCAATATGTTAGTTCATCACAGGGTGCAGCTAAAGAATACATGATGAGATTGCTTCCCCCCAAAAATCCCCAAAGCCAAATGCAGCCTGGCTCATGCAATATGCATAACCCCTTGAAACCCAGCAGCAAGAAGTCAATATCGCTGTACTGAGGAGGAGGGCAGGGAATAAAACAGCATGGAAAGAATATGAAAATATGAAATAAGCAACACCTGAAGCATGACCAACTCTGTTACCAAAAGTGAAAACTCAAAAAGCCTGACTGTATTCCAGTCAAGGCTGACAAGACCAATGAACTGACTTTTTCTGATAATAGGAAAGAAGTATCTTTCCATAGTCACAGGTACTGATGAGATCCCAGATGAAAAAATTAACTTTGTATTAGCACTGCACAGGAAACTGCAATTCTTGTGCACTGGACAAGCCACAGGCAGAGAATCTGACTAGCTAGAAGCTCAAAGGGTTTTTTTTTTTTTATTTGTTTGTTTTGCTTATTAGGAAAGCATGTTTTGAGAAACAAAAATCACAAAGGGAGCTTTCATCCTGAAGAAGTAGCTATGGAGTTACTGTCCTACCTCATCAGAACAGTGCATCTGAAGCTGGGGATCCAGCCGATAATCAAGGGCTGATTCCTGGATTATCACTCGAATTTGGTCCTCGCAGTCTGGAGAGAGACGCTATTTGGAGGAGAAAGTCATTACCTCACTCAATGACTTTTGGAAATCAACCACTCTGTACATTAACCTGTATTCTATAATATTTCTGAGGGAAAATAAAAACCTTCTTTATGTATAGCCTGTTCCATACGTTGAACACACCACAAGCCCAAGTTTGATTTGTTATTCAGTGACTGTTGATCAGCACAATCTGCACATTTTCTCATTTGCAGGCACCAGTTCTACTCACCTGGTCTGCATATTTCAACTTCAGGCATGAGATGACTTGTCCTTCCAACTCTGTATCATCCTTGGCCCTATTCAGGATATTTTGGCAGAATTTTGGTATGTCTGCTTTGCATGCCTTCCTGAGCACAGGGTTTAAGCGGTAATCTAACCAGGAGAGATGACAGAATTTCATCAGAGTACACATCTCTTCAGATTACAGAGCATAACACTCCAAGAGAGATGGGACAGAAATTTCCTGGGTGACATTATACCATCAAGGAACATAATTTTGGGGGGAAATAGTATATTTCCATAATACAATTTCAAATTGTGAGGTAAGAGCTGCAGTAATAAGGAAGATTCAACAACACATGCTGACCCCCAAGAACTTGACTAAGGTCAGTGTGTATACAGAAAACAACAAAGGAGTATAAAACAGTACCCATACTCTCCCAGCCATGCAGAGCACCTCAAGCAAGCAAGTTCTGTTTTTATTTCAGAAGAAGATACCTGTGTTCTGTGTAATCTGGCGCTTGGTAATCATCTGCTTGCATTTAGGATCCATCACTTCACTGTTCTTGTTTTGTTTCAAACACTGCAACATGTTTTTTGAATCTGCCTCTGGACAAAACCGCTAAAAAAAAAAATCCCCAAAACCCAACAAGCTGCATCACTAAAAGCACTTGAAAGAACAAAACCCAAACCCAACAAGCAGCTCCCAATTCATGAAAGGGAATAAGCACTTGCCCTGAGGAGAGGAACACTGCCTAGCCCAAATATCTCAGTGCTACTCTCTGAATATGGGCATTAATGTCTCTGCTTACAGACTGAACACTGAGCAGTACAGTTCTGACTGGCCTTATCAAAAGCAAATTGCCTTTATTTTCTGTTCTTGAGAAACAGCACACTTGGAAAGAATACCCACCAAATTAGGTCTCATAGTCAACTACTTTTGTTCCCATTTATTTTAGAAACTAGAAAAACAGTAATTTAAGTCTATACACAGAGTGCTGTTCTGTGTAAATGCTGCTTAGACAAAGCAACAACAAAGACTTCTTTAGTACCACTCAGGGCAAATGAAGACCACATACAAGGAGAAACCAGAGAGCAGATCATTGACAGTAATTAGCTCATTCCCACCTCGAATCAGATAATCAAAAGTGAACCAGCTTACCCCAAATTCAGACCAAGGTACTAATTTCTTTTGTTAGAAACTAATTCTGTGATCATAAGATAAGGCTTTTGCATCTTCAAATCCTCACTATTTTCATGAGATCACAGGTCACTTTTTAAAAGCACATGTCTGAACTGGAGAGCAAATAACTCTCAAATAATTATTCATCAGGCAAAAAATGGAGTCAGGGCACTGCATACAGACCACACATACTAGTATTCCAGGACATGGAAATCTAGCTACTGTTAAAGAGTGTCTATTATGAGCATTCACTGCCGATTTCTACATGGTACCACTTCCAGCTTTCATTTCTAATTTTAAGTTATGCATGATTTTCCCTGCTTTATCAGTTTGATAAAAGTCTGTGTGCACCAGGTCAGCAGCGAACTGCAGATTTTACTCTTCTCTGTAATCATAACTTCTTCATTCTTGCTAAAAGCCAATCCAAACTGACTGGATGAGAACTGTATTAGGAGCCTCAGAACAGATTCCCTCCTCAATTCTGCTGGCAGTTGGGAAGACAAATTTATTAGTGCACAGGCTTTGATCAGGAAGTTGAAATAGAAGAGCCCTTTAGAAACCTCAGCCTGATTCAGAGCTAAGAAACAGATTACTTTGCAAAAAAGCAATCATACTTCTGAAAAAGCACAGCAATGTTATAACAAGCCTTTATGGGAAGCTCAAAGCTGATAGAGCTCTTATATCCCAACCTTACCCTCTTAAATGAGCACACCACCATTACCTTGATCATCTGCTTGCAGACTCTCATGAGTGTGTAGTCCAGTTCTGGGTCCATCATCTCTGTCTCCTGCAGTTTAAACACCTTCTGGTGGCACCGTGCACTCAATTGCTTCTTGATTTCTTTCAGGCATTCAATAATCTACAACACAATATTGCAGGCATAATGGACACACTGTTGATCTCATTCTATCATACATAGCCATGTGTTCCCCTAATGACCACCTTCATCTCATTTGGGCAGTTAAGTTCCCAATGCATATATTTTATCAAAGTCATTACCAATGCTTATTTCCATAACTTGCTTTAAGCTCATCTTTTCTCACAAAGATTTAATGAGATGAAGAGGGTCTCTTGGACTTATTCCAGAACCACAAATCTCATCCTGCAGACATTATGCCTAAGAAATCTTTAGCATCATTTGCAATAACCAGCTGCTAATAGCTTAAAACTAGCATAAACTGAAGAATGAAGGGCCCACAGCATTGCATTCACCCAGTATTAATGCTTGTGTGCCAGTAGAAAAGAAAGAAATTAACATTCCGAAGTACTATCAAAATATTGGAGTGATATAAAAATGAAAATCTCAAGATGCATTTACACGGGCAAAAGCGTTTTTCAAAAGTTTCCTGAAATGAAAGTACAAATTAAATTGTAAATTATTAATAAATTCCATTACCTGAGCATTGCCATAGGGCACGTTCTGGCAGTAATTCTTGATGTCACTTTTACAAGCCTCATACAGTTCTGGTTCAAGTCTGATATCCTCAGTCTGCAGATAAAATTACAATATAAGGCTTAAAGTAGGACTCAAGACTATTTGACTTTTTCAATCTTTTAACTGGAGACCTCTACTCACAAAAAGTAAGCAACTCTCACAACAGACCCTTGAATATAAGGGTCTTGGGCATGAGAAGTGGTGTTAGTAGGAAATCTACTTTGGAATTCCCTGCAGTGATCTGTCTGAAGGAGTTTAAATCAAATTATAGAGTTAGCAAGTTGTTTCCACTGCTTGTTCTAAAAGGGCATCATCACAACTGTGCAAGACAACTAAAATCTTCCCACGTGAAAGCTAAAGGACATATTAACAGCCACCCATCTAGTAGGTGATCTGGAGGATGTGAATGAAGTTTCCCAGTTTTGGTGAGGCCCAGCATCTGAATTCCTCCATACAAAGGCAAGAGTGCTGCTCTTCTGATATAGACCTACTTAAGATGAAGTTTTGACACTTAAACAGTATCTACAGGACAAAGACCTTAAGAGTTTATTACTGCAAGCACTGCAGCAGGAAGTTGAAAGGCAGCTTTGCCTACCAGAACAAACACTACTCCTATTTATCCACTGAGCAACTTGGAGCAGCTGGAGTTGAGTTGCTTCATCTGTGCTTGTTTCCTCAGTCTGTAAAATGAAGCTTTTGTTCTCTCCTAGAGAATGTTAAGGATATCAGAATGTGTAGCACGTTGCTGTCTAACACTAAACATAATCACTTCTAGCTGAAATTCCAATGACCATTTCACTTGCCTTAGCCTTCATGAGATGATATTTAAGGCATTAAAGCAGACAATCAGTACTTTCAGCATGAAGGGCAATTGAGGGTTGTGTTGTAAGAAAAGTGGAAAAAACAAATAAGCCACATCTTACGGACGAGCTTCATTTTCTCCCCTAATGGTGGACAAACTAGGAAGCTTTAATTGAGGGACCTCCCTAAAAGAGTGAGGAGGGCAAGAGTTTCAGGCATGCTTACCATCTCTAGCTCCTCAACACGCAGCTGTTTGCGGCACTTTAGAGAGACTCTGTGCTCCTTGGCATCCTGCAAAGTGTCATTGCGCACAGTTGTGCTCAGACAGATCACTACATCCACCCTGCAAAAAGAAAACAGCTTTTCATTCATACACCCTTCACTAAGACCAGCCAAGGTTGATACTGGATTACCACACCACAGAAACTGACTCCAATAATCCAAACACAGTATAAAGTTCTTGTGCATCTGTGCTAACTTCTGGTTACAGTTTTATGTACAGTAACTGGATCGCAATTAAAACCTGAATTGGGAATCTATATCAGACAGAAAGACATTCAAAATCCCACCAACCACTCTACCCAGCAAGACTTCTGCTCTTAAGTCATGCCAGCACTGAAGAAAAGATATGCTTCATCTCAGATATAGAGGACAGTGAATACCTATATAGCGTTGCAAGCAATCCTTTTACACTATGGGAAGGGCATTTACCTCATAAAATGCAAATAGTCTTGCTATCCACAAACAGGACTGACTTTGTGTGCAATTTAGCCTTACACTATTGCAGTAGGACATTTTAAAAAAATCCCCCAGACTGCAGTGAATAAGCCAGATAGAACAAAGTGGGTATTTTCCCTTCCCAGATCAGCAACTACAACAACAGTAGTCTGCCTCTTAGAAGACAATTAATCTAGTGAGGACATAAGACATTCTGGAACATGCAATCCACTAACTGTAATAATTAGCTAATTTCACAGTAAGTAAAATCAAGAGGACAGGCTTCTACCCAGGAGTAAAGCAGAAGTAATTTTAAGAGGCAGGCCTCTACCTTAAACAGAACACAGTCACTAAGGGAACACGTAAAAACCAATTAGCCTTTAAAGGAAGTCCAGCATTTTCTGGGTATCATGAAATACCCTGTCACTTAATTACACATTTATAAAATCAGATTGCTGTTTGGTCAGGCACTACATACTTTTTTTTGATGTTGGGGCACAGTTTCAGTACATCCTCCTTGCAAGCCATTTTAAACTTGTATGAGAACCTAAAATCTTTCATTTGAACCTGAAAAAGCAAAATGGGGAGAGAAACAATCTTGATCATCCAGAGTTTTAAAAAAAATAAAAAGCAAAGAGCTGGCCAGAAAAACATCTGTTGAATCACACAATTAGCACAAACTTTAGTTCAAACTTATTAAGGTGAAAAAAAGGGGAATACTGCACTGCTGAAGAAGTCGGGATCCTGTCTACCAAATGACAGGGAGGAAGGAAGGGCTGAAAAGACATCATCTCCAGAAGTGACCATTTATGACCAGGCATGCAAATATAACTGAATTCACAGGAGCTCTTCAAATACAGTGGAAAATAAATTTCAAAGAAGGAGCGTTTTCATAATTAGCTAATTCCCAGCAACACCCTGAAAGAACAGGCTTCCACTGATAGTAGAGAAAAGCGTTGCTCACCAGCTGGAAATGAGTAACACCAATTGCACATTTTTCATTCATTTCCTTCTGGTGTTTGTTCTGTATAAGACACTCCATCAGGTCCCCAGAATCAATCTGGTTATCTGCAACCTCCTGAAGAAGACATGAAACACAGAAAAAATTAACTACTTTTACAAGTCATGGGATTTATGCTCTTTTAGCCCACTGTGACCAAGAAATATGGTACTCACAGTCCCACTTCTCCATGGTGAGCTGACTATTAACTGACTACCCTCGAGTTGCATCACACAACTCCAGTACATAACTATGTTTATACAGTTCAGAAAAGAACCATCTCAGAAACACACACACTTCAGACTCAGGAGAACACACTGCAGAGACTCTGTACTTACATGACATATTATAATTAGGTGCCTTCACTGCTATTTAACTACTCAGCCCTACACCAGTGGAGATTTTTCAGCAGTGCTGACAAGCTGCACAGACTAGAGAGTTTAGACACACTGCCTGCATATAAAGAAGGAAAAAAGTCTAGTATTTAACTCACTGTGAAGAGTGATTTTTGCAATTACAGAGCAATTTTCATCTTCAAACTAGCTTTTATGCTAGGGCTCTGACAATAGCAGAAACACTAGGTGAACTAAGAATTTCTATTTCAGGGTAATTTTTTTAATTAAAGACTTTTAGAAATTATTACCTCTGATCTTACTTTTGAAGCGTAGCAAGAACTAATACTAAAACTCTCTAGCCTTTCCCACTGAGTTTTTCCTCAAAGATATTCACACTATTACAGAGTACTCACATGACAGAATGTCTGGATAATGGGCTCACATGCTCTCATCAGCAAGGCTTCAATTTGAATATCCTGCAGAAAATACAGTTTATCATTTTCACAGAGAATGCACAAGAGAAAAAGACTCTGGGGAAAAAAACTGTGATAAGAACTCAAACTCAACCCAGCTTACAGGCTTTTGAAAAATGAAACCCAGACATCTTTGCTCTGGAAATCCTGGGGTTCACTCTTGCCAACATGGCAAATCCAAGACAAGCCTTCCAACTTAAGGGAGGAGTCTGGTCTCCACAGAAACTCCTGGCTTGGATAATTCAGTCATTCTCTTCCAAACTGGGTGCGACAGCATTAAAAATCACCTTACGCCTAGGCAGGAGTTGATGATTTGGCATAGTTCTGAGAAAACCAGAATTTCTAACCACTGGAAAGAAACTTTCCCTAGGCACAGTGTAACTTTTAAGAGATATGGGAAACAGTCTGGGTCACAACAGTCAAATATGCAGTTTCATAAAAGAAGCAAATCTCTACTGATGTACCTGGTGGTTATTGCTGGCAAAATTTTTGTGACTGGGAGAGAAGCTGCAATACAGTACTCAAAACTACTTGCAAGCAATACCAAAATCTCAAGTCTCATCACATATCTTGACTTGTGTTAAAGTTAACTGGGTTCCTGTGCAAATCTTAGCTTTAGTAAAGTAAGTGATCTGTATAGCAGGAGAAATGCCAACAACAGGCTAAAATTCTGAAATATTGTTAACTTCTTTCTCAAGAACCTCCAGGAAAACTTCCACTGTATGGGGTAAAAAAATGATGTGTTTTGATCCCAGAGCCTAGCTGCATTTTGACAGCTCCTCTAACCTCAGTTTTTTTAATAATTTTTAAAATGGCATGCTTAACTAGACTTGTTCATCTAGTCCCTTTACCCCAGGCTGAAAACCACTCACCTCAGACTCCAGCTCAGTGAGGTTTCCCACTATGTCTCTGCAATCAGACACCAAGTCATCAAGATGGTCCTGAAGGCATTCCAACTCCTACAGAAACAGACATTTTAGTGTGTGATCCAAAAACCCAAGTCGAAAACTTTGGGCTTAAAACATGTGAAACTGCCTTCCTTTTTGTAAAGTCCTAAATCTCATTTAATCCCACTCCTCTACAAGCACTCCCAGAACACACATATATAGTAATGATTTAAAATCTTGGTCTAGGAGGCTACCACTTGCTCCCAAAAGCTGCATGATGTGCCTTCACTTCTGGAATATCCCATTTAATTTGCCCTTTCCATAACCTTAAAGAGAAGTTAGTTACCCAGCCTGTGATGGGCACTTCAAAAAGACAGTGGTGTTTTCAGCATCTGCTGCAGAATGGTCCCTTCCCTACAGCCCTCCTAAGGCACAGCAATTTAACATGAAAGTATTTGTTGAAACTTTGTTAAGTAGCTGCAGATGTTAGTTCAGCTCTGTATAAACACAGGAAGCACGTCAGCATTTCCCAACTGGAAATGGGATAAAGTTCATGTGGGAAATATCAAGCTTGTAATAGAATATTACAAATAAGAGGTTGAGGGAGGTAGGGTTTCTTCTATGAAGCCCTTTTAGCAAACTATCCCCTTTTCCCTTCTCATTCCACTAACATTTGAACACATAAAGCTTCTTTGCACCACCTGTCTCAGTCTGGTGCAGATTGCATTTCAAACTGCACTGATTTTTAACACTTTCTCCACTATTAAGAGGCAGCAAGATGTCCCTTTATCCCCTTTTTGTCCTTCCCACCCCTCCAGCTTTGCAAACAAAGTAGCAGCGATACTGTGTACAGTACCTGCCCTGTCTCTGTTTTTTCACTGCACCACTTTCCCAAGTCAATCATGCACTTGTTCTGGAGGACTGGGTCCAGCTTCACATCCATGGCTCGCTGATGGAGGATTCTCTGGACCTCTGCTCTACACTCTCGTGATAGCTGCAAAGAGAACAGGTAGTGTTTGCCATATGGGGTCCCTAAATCCACACAGGGCAAACAGGATGCTTGGTCAGGTAAGGTTGTGACCACGAATGCCATCATCAATCCCAGAAAGCACAGAAATTCTGCACTGCTCAGCATAGGTCTGCCAGGGCCCCCACAAGAAATGTGGATTCCAAAAGAGCTTGGAGCTCTGTCATTCAGCTTAGTTGGAGGCTCCTCTCATTCCACTAAGTATAATTTTGCATTCTTAAACCTCTACTTTGCATTATGAAAGAGATGCCAGATCAGGTCCCCAGGTTATCTGCTACACCTTCACTCAAGGCTACAGACCAGCTCTGGAGAAGGAAGTCAAAGCAATACCATGCCCCTAATACCAAATGGGAAGCCCAGAATAAGGCAACATAGTCCACCTGTAATTTCTTCTCAGCAATCTCCACTGCAGCACATCAGAGTCAGCATTGCAAAACAGGAAGAAACAAACTGTAGGAAACCAAGAGATACTGGTGTGGTGCTTATCTGACCTAAAATGCACCAGTTGAAGCTTAAAGCTTCACACATTTAAAAATCCAAACCACTGCAAGTTACCTAGCCTTATGTCAACAGCACTGGAAACAAAACTCATGGTCTAACCTCCCACGAGTTTGTTTCCAAGACTACATTTCAAAATGGCAGCTGCTTCCTTAGCCTACTTTCTAAAAGAAAAACACATTTAAAAACCTTTTCTCTCTCTGATAGATTATTTTCAGGATGGCTATTTATTTCTTTGGTCAGCACTAATAGAAAATGGAATGAAAAAGTCTCAACTCAGCACACTAAGAAACTGCATTAAAAAAAATTATTCCTAAAAGAGATGCTTTCAATCAGTACTTGACCTCTGCCACAAAAGACCTTTTAAATCAAGCTGTGGAAATTAATTTTTAAACTGGGCCACTGTGTAAACCCATCAACTCCTAGGGACTGTGTACACTACAGTGCCAAAAGAAATGGAACTGAGTACCCAGGTGCTTTCATCTGAATGCCCTGCTAAAGGCACGAGAGGGCAGCAAACTTGAAGAGACCAGCTCTCGACCACAAATATGATTATGGTGGATCTCCAGACTGCAAGGCAGCAAGTCAGATCCCCACTGTCTTCTTTAAGGACAACATAAGCACATTTACCAGTACAGCATGCTCCAAAGAACTGGAAGGATACATTATATCAACAGGAAGAATTAAATGGAATATAATCTGAAGATGGGCACAAATCAAAACTTAATTAAAAAGAGCTGAGGAAAGCTGATCTTGAAACTCCTTTTTGCATGAAACCAATTTTGCATCTATACTGGCTATCTACCAGGGTTCACATTCCCCTCTGGAAAGACGTGAGGGAGGTCTTGTACTGGGTTTGAACAGAAAAGTAAGTCAGTGTCAATACACAGCTCTCTCCACAGGCCTGTGACATGGGTCAGCCACCCTGCTGGGCCAGAACAACCACCTAGACCTTCAGGGCACCCTTGAGGAGTGCCCAAAAGCCCAAAGCAGTGCAACTACCACAAGAGTAAACTACTTCAAGTAGCTTTTCTCAGTTCTGGCAGTTTTAGCATTGCATGTCGAACTTCCAAACACGTGTGCAACCCTTCTACCACAGATGAACAAGCAGCAAGTTGCCCATTAGCACTTACCCTCCTTCCTTGCTCCTCTGTTCGATATGCGTGCCTGTACAAGCAGGAGAAAACAGCCCCTGGAGGCATCAGCTCACTGGTCTCATTCCAGCCATGGGTATGGCAGAGGCGGGAGGCATCTCCCTGACACTTGCGATAAAGAACTGTGTCCAATCTGCAAACAAAAAAGTTACCACTGGCACTTCATTCAAACATGGAATGTTTTTCATATCCCAAAATGCTTTGGAGGCAGAAAATCCACTTCAAGTTTCCGGCACCACCAGGACACCACTCAGCAGCAGCATCTGACCAACTGAACCAACAGGTGGCCTTAATTCAATCTGGAATCAACTCCCTAAATAACACCAAAATCTTTAATTACAGTTCAAATTTTCAACACTTCTTGAAGCACCTCCCATTTTCTTCTGCAGCATGCCAGCCAAATGCTGACACATGAGAAATTATCTCCTTGATATCCTGAAGCAGCAGAAAGGCAGGTACATTACCACATTTTGTTTGTGTAATATCTTACACCTCCTTTGTACTGCTGCCATTCTGAAACACCAATTCCATAAAAATTCGAGTTGGAGTGATTCTGTCTGCCCTGGACTTGAGCCAGCTACAAACTCAGTGCCTCCTGCTCTGCATGAAAGTGCAGATCTCTTAAGATGATGTCTAATTACATGAAATCTGAGATATTGCTAACCTCCCAAAATGGAAACTTCCTATTTATAAAACACTATAGGAAAAAACATCAAGTGATTTCAGTGGACACAATTATATAGATAAGGGTATCAACAAAACCCCTTCTACTCTGTGCATTTGTCTGAGGCACACAGTCAGTGCAATAGATTTATAAACCAGTTCTGGGGAACAGTGGTTAAACAAAGATAAGCTAATGCTGCCCAGCTTGTATTATGAATTCAAATTATTCTTACTCCCAGGAAAATGCAAATAATCAGTCTTCCTACTTCCAATCACTTAAATCTGACTCAAACAATGAATTACCTGCTGGAAACAGTACAGGCAGGAGACCCAGCAATGAAGAGAAACAGGAAGGGGGGAAAAATTAAGTATTCTTGTCTACCTATGGAGATAATTATTGAGATGACTAAATGAACAGCCAAAAGGCCTTAAACTCCCTGCTGCATGAATCCCCGCATTTAAAAAGCGGAACTTCAGAGAGCACATCAGCTCTCAGCTACTGGCAATGCTGTCCATAAAGACAAGATTTGCTGTGAGTCAAGATTTTCTTAATGTTTGGTTTGAACACTCCCTGCAGTAACTGAAGCCCAGGACTTCTTGCCTTACACTCCTTGTGGCCACTGAGAGCAATTATTCAATTTCTTGCAGTAACCCCATTTAATGTACTCTATCTCCTCACCTCTCAATCTTCTTTAGAAGACAAGCCAAACACTTATTCTTTCCTCACTGGTCACGTTTATCAAATTTATTCTCTCCCCATCCTAACCAACACTGACACAAGGGGCTTTGAATATATTTAAAACAAAGCACTGCCATCTCTGGATGAGAAAGATGGTAAAGCAGTGCTCTGAAGGGTATTACATCTGCTCTACAGGCTGTAATCACATTGAGAGAATTTGAAAAAAGGCAGAAATGAAAGCAGGAAGCTTTTCACACAGTGACTCTTTGTTCTACTTAAAAACTTGGTTTCCTTAAGTTCCGTACTGTAGCACTTAGAGCAGATACAACTGGCAGCCAACTACAGAAGGAGACACCTTTGACTTCAATATAGTCACACAGAATTCTTTAATTAAAGATGCAATGAATTTTTGAGGTCAAACTTGAGCATTTTTAAGGCTGCATCACTTCTGAGAGTGTACCTGATTTAAGTGGCATCATATATTTTCTAAGCAGCTTTTGCTTTTAGTGTTCTACACAAACATTAACACCCTATTGACATGGCATACTTGAAAGTCCTCTTCTGAACAACCACAAGCTATACTGTTTTACTAGGAACTGCTAATGCATACAAACACTTAATACAAACATCAAGTGAAGATAATTCTTATTTTACAGTACTCACTTCCAGTCACGAGATATAAAATACTGGAGCTCCAAGAGCCTATGTTCACAGTCTTCTACCATTTTCTCAGTATACAAGTGCTCCATCAGGCAAGACAGAATCCTGCAAACAGAAGAAAAAGCCAGGCCACAGATTATTAAAATCATACTAAGCTTCCCTGTAACAGCTGGTGTTGGCAAGTCAGTCTTCCAGTGAACCATAGATAAGATGTTCAAACTCAATGAAGATCTTTCTCTTCTTTCAAAAGGACTACATCTAAATCAAGTGTATCAGATTTGTACCCTCTTATATGTTCTTATTGTTTTAGTTATCTCAGCAAGTCTGATATACAACAAAATCATAAGGAGTATTCCACAGACAATCTGGTGCAGACTTGAAGACAAAAGAGACACCTGTCTCTGCAGTATGGGTTTCCTTACCTGGCATTTCCAGGTTTGTGACTTCATGATACTGCTTGAGACTTACATGGTTAGAGAAATTAGCACATCAAACACTGCAAACTTAAATCTAATTGCCTGTGAAAGCTACACCCTTCACCAGTGCTAAACCAGTCCTATGAAAATACTGGTCTGCTTTTACAGCAAGAAGGGAGACAGATCAGTGCAGCTGTGGATGACTGGTCTGGAGTCACTAGTCTGGACAGGTTTTAGTGTCTCTACTGGTCAGCCACACAACCTCCATGGATGCCCAACAGGAAAAAAGCACCAGTTCTAACTAAGAGGCACCTACATGGGGTCTCCAGACCGTATGTGCTTGCAGGCTGTCTGTATCACTGACTCGCAGGCCTCGTTCAGCGCGCGGTCGATGCGATAATCAGCACCGGGGTCCGTTTCCTGAATCAGGGTTTGAAGCTGGAAGACAGGAATTGTGGACAGGAAAATAAATGTTAAAGACCTAAATGAAAGCTCTTATAACCTCTCAGTGTGGCAATTCTACGCCAGTAACACCGCCATGATGTATGAACCTTCTGCTCTGCAGTGTTTTATTTTAAGAGCTTTTGCTGCCAACTCCAGCGCTGCTGGACCCTAATTATCAGTAAGTAGCCCAGGAACATTGTATGAAACTAGTTGCACACTGAAGGTCAGCTGTAACCTTGGACTACTTGCATACCAATTTACAGAATGGAACAAGTAAAATTTGATTTGCCTGCTGTATTTTTGATCTATCTTAAGCTTTGATGGCAGTCTCATCCCAGAAGGCTGACAACACCAAAACCACAAATTTTTCTATTTTCATGAATACTATTTACAGCTGAAGCCTAAATCAATGTCTAAAGATCCTGTGCCTATCTACAAAGTATGAATCAGTTTTTTAATTGCCTGGAGAAGACACAAAAGTTTTATTGAAATACAGGATAAAATGTCCTGTTCTGATGTCCCATGAAATAACATTTCCTCAGGGATGCCTACTCAGGCTTTTGGAAGTCAGGGTCTACAGTACACATTTTTTTGTGCGTGTGTGTGTATTTGTCTAAGGTAGAAAATAAATCCAGAACACCATGTTTTAACTACTTAACTAAAGTAACAGTGTAAATGAAAGATGAAAACAAAAATATTCCAAAGATTTAGAGAACAGGTGTGCCAACTCAAAGCTGATATCCCAGCACTCCCTTTTATGACTTCTAATTACTTTCAGTTGCCATAGATAAATACAGTATGAACAGTTCCATCAAGTCTTTTCTTTATGAAGCAACTATTCTGACAAAACCTGCAGAAGAACAACTCTCTTATTAATAAGGAAGCATCATTTAGTGTATGTAGCACTGTGTTACAAAATCAAATATGGACACAGTCCATATCATCCAAACATTAATTTGGGAGGTGTCTGCTGGGCCAGAGGAAGAGAATTTGGGCAAATCTCAATTTGGGGGCAAGGGTAGCTTCTGGACCTTAATTCAGCCAAGGATCCCCACGCCCCATCTCATTTTCCATCAGGCCATGGATTTCCAAAGGGTTTGGCAGGCAAACCTTTCCAGCTGACAAATTTGAAGGGGGGTAAAAAAGGGAGGTTGCTGAGAAGGCAACTGCACACCAACATCAAGCGTTTATGCTCTTAACATCTTGACACTTAGTTAATGATTTTTGTCACTGGCCCTCAGCCCAACTAAATCAAAAGCAGTTACAATTTCATCCTCCACCTTTCAAAGTCTTCACCTAAACACCATCCAGGAAACTCTCAGGGGCAAAGCCCTAATATCAGAAAATACAGGCAAGAAAAAAGCATCAGAGAAAAAATACAAGCTAGCACTATTTATCCAATAGGAAACTTGCAGTCATGAGGAGAGACCACAGATTGCCTGGGAGGAACACAGGATTTCCTGCATCTCGCTCTTAATTATGCCCAGCCTCAGCTTCTAAGGGATGCAGGCAGCTAAGAAGAACACTGTCTATCAAAAATTCTTGGGACATTTCCATGTAGTAATAATAATAACAACAACAACAACAAAAAAGAAACATTTTATACATCTCTGACAGTGGTCAAGCAGAACCTGAAGGTCAAACCTTAACTGGATGTGTTACTTACAAACTTTGCAAGAGTCAATGCAAGAGGAAGAACATTGTGGTTTTGCTGGTGCAGAGACTCACACAGCCCACATGGATGGGGAATACTCTGTGTCTAAAGTCCTAAGATTATTTCAAGTCAGGTGACTTACGTATCAAAAAAAATGGGTGAACAGAACCTCAAACCCAACACTTCCTTACCCAAACAGATGAAATAAACTGGCCAGGGCATTAGGTAGACAGGATTCTCTCTCAGGTCTCAGTTAATTAAGTCGAGTTAGTTGTTGCTATCAAGTGGAAGAGGCCAAAGCATACCAAGTACAACAGCTCAGAAGCACTGAAGCACTTCCTCATCCCTCCACCCTGTTTTGGGCACTACTGCAGAATTCCCAGTCTTAATTCTCAACCACATGCATGATCTGCAGCACCAAGCCAGCTGCCCTGACTACAGGGAAGAAGGCATAATTTGGCACCAGTGATAAAAGTGAAGGTTATATAGGATTTTCCTCCCTCACACAACAAACCCTTACAGCTGAAAAGCAGCCGGATAAACTTTACAATGCTCTGAACTTTTATGCTGGAGAGGGAACTAAATTAACAATGAACTACCAATTTAACTGCTGTATTAGAAGTTGGAATCAAGAAATATATGCCCCTTAAGCAGGGATCGGAGTTTTATACATTCAAAGGTCTGAACAGAGAAAAACCTAAAGGTAAGACCAGGGCAACATAGAAGTTACATATTTGAAAAGCAATTTGTCAACAGCTCTAATATAAAATATTGCTTCCACCAAGCAACACCAGAGGTGCTATACCCTGCCAGCACAGCTCCGAGCTCTGAAGGGCGGATGCTCACAATTAAGTGACACTGTATCTCCTATCTGAGGACTTCCCACAGTGCACACCCACCCTTCCTGCAGGCAGGATGCCTTAGGTGCACAGCTCAGCACACACCCAGGGGCTGGTTCTCTTTCTGACTTAGGCCAAACCACTTACAGCAAGACACTGTTCCTCTACTATTCACAGAGCTTTAGCATTTTGGCAAGCTCACTGTTCAAACTGAGACCCCAACACAGCTCTGACGCTTCGGTCTAGATGTGCTTCCTGCACAACAGCACTTAGGTGTGAGCACAGACTCTCAAATGCAAGGTCGCTCAGGCTGAGCTGATTTCTCACAAGAAATTTAACTTCTCAGATTAAAATACTGGGGTTTGAGAATGTCTAAGAATGCATTTTGTTCAAAATTTTAAATACAAATAATCCCTCATAATCCATCTGCAGGAAAGGGTACGAATCAATGCTCCTGCAGGAAAAGAAAATAGAAGTTTCTTTGGTTGTGTTTCATTGTTTTAGGATTCTTTATATTGTTTCTCAAAGATGGGCAAACATCTTTCTTCTATAAGACAAGCAGAATCAGTGCAAACCTTCACAGATGGGACATTAAGTAAAAACAGATACAAATTAGATTTTCCAATTGCCTCTGGCAAACTTTCTAGGCAGGTGTGTCTGGTCATAGAGCTTCTATTAGGAAGAATTTCAGGACAACACCTGTTGCTTTGACTTAGACAAGAAATCAAAGTGCTGTATTAGCATTGGCTAATGATATTGCTAAAAGCACAAGGATGCGAGTTTTTGACTCTGTAGAAAAGACAACACCTGGAGATGGACACAAAGCACAGCAGCAAGCTCTGCTGGGACCATTCCAGAGCACCTGTGCTTTTCTCCTCTCTTTCTGCAGGTGAAAATGTAGGGGTGCCACAGACAACTGCTCCACCATCAAGAGCCACACCAGAACCACACATCCAAGGTGCTTTCTAGGTACCCAAAAGAACTGAAATGGTTCCAGCTTACTCTGAAGAATGGTTCTCTAACTTCCCTTCTTCAGGGCTTGTCATATGGGCCAACCTCATCTGACAAGCAGCTGAAGTCCCTAGCCCAAATTGTACACTATCTAGAAGAATTTCACACAATATTCTCTTCCTTGCAAAGATACTTTATCTACCTTTAAAAGGTAAAAGCAGAAAGCTCATTCTAACACAATAAGTCAAAACACAACAAATCCGCTGACAGCTGAGACAACCCTTACCATTAAAATACAAAAAACAAGAACAATAAATTATTTAGTACTTCAAAAGTTGTAGGCAGCTATATATTAGCACTATGTCAGTCTTAAGAAACCCAGAACACTGAAATGTTTAACCTGTTCTTGCAACTATTTATTTCCTCTTGCCAATAAAAATCCAGACAAACTAAACGTAGTTATAAAATCAACATTTAATTTGCTTTCTGCTGTCCCTTGCCCAGAGAACAAACACATTTAACTTGAACAGGACTCAGGGAAAATCCTGTTTACTTTTGCATCAACTTACTGAAAAAAAAATAAACCAGTAGCTTAAGTATAAGAGAACTAAAATACCTCCACACTTGCCCTAAATTTCTAAAGATATTTTTCTCTGAAAGTTTGAAATCCCGTATCACTTTTAGGAGCCTCCTGTTTTGACTTAGGACTTGGTCTGAACATGCACATCATGATCTAAAACTTATTCCCAAGATTAACTGACCATGTGAATACTTTCAAATAATGAAATTCTGAAGCAGCAGTTTCAATTTCATACTTAAACAGAAACAAATACTCAGTTTTTTGCACCAAGGCTGCAAACCTAAGTCATGCACTACAGAACCCCGCAGGAATGACTCAAACTGTACAGCTGCTGCACCAGTACACCTGGTATTTATACAGAAATAAGCTTAATCACAAAAGCACCCTATGACTTGAATTAATATCTGTTAAGTTTTTGTATCTTTGATAATACACATGAACTGGCATCCTTTGAAGCTCAAGTTTTAAGCTACATTTAAAACAAAAATGCACAGAAGGGCGGTTCTTTTTATTAAAAGAGCACACATCTTCCCAAATTCCTACATCAGCACTAACACTCCTTTGCCATTTTTATCACTGATGTCACTTTTTTGGGCTCATGCGTCATTAAAACCAAGTATTAAGCACAAAAATGTAATTTCATATTAAAAAGCACTAATGAGTTTGAACAAAAACGAAATTGTTTCAATTTAAAGAAATTATAAGCAGGATGTATTTGGGTCAAAATGGAGTTTAAAAACAGCAAAAGAAATACTCCATTTTTCAAAGGTGTTTTGGAGGAAAATGACATTTTCTTCTCAGGCTGCAAGTACCTCACAGCAGTCTGCTGTACCTCCCTGTCCCTGAAGTTCCATTTCCATCTTTAAAGCTGAATGAAATAGCAAACATAAAACTGAGTGGGAAGATGCTTTGAACGGTTTTGTGCATTTCCAAGGACAGGGCACAGAGGGAAAAGGGAAGGAGAGGGGGAAAAGAGAAGGACAAGGACTGTTTTAAAATTATAGAAGGCAAGTTTCCCTACATCTTGCACCCTGGAGAGAATTCATTACTTCAAAGCTGGTGGAGAAGAACTACAGAAAATCCAGTATAAAACCCAGAAGCACAACAATCCAAACTATATTTTTTGAGGGGAGAAACACAACCCTTACTGATGTGCTGCTACATACCAAGTTCACAGCACGACAATTACACAACTCCATCCAGCACTCAGCGGCACTCTGCGGAGCCAGGCTGACTTCAGCAGAACCCCCATCGCAAGGCAAAACACTGACAGACAAACCAACGCTTCTACCAGCTGAGCAAACTAAGTGAAGTGACAGAAAAGCTCCTTACTGCCTGCTGACAGTTGGGCCCGACGTTTCCCTTTTCGCCCCGGACGACTTTCATCAGGCAGTGCAGGGTGCGGCCCTTCCGATGGAGGCCGGAGCAGTGGTGCTCGATCTCCCCTCGGCAGCTCAGGATGATCTCTGGGCTCAGCGAGAAGTCTTCCATCAGCATGCGCCGGTAATCCAGCATTTCACCCTGGCACTCGCTGCTCACTTGTCGACCTGAGCCAAGAGAAGATGATGTGATTTAGTTCCAATGCTTCGCAGAGCCCTTCTTGACCTGTGCTACCAGCGTGTTGGAAGTGCGGGGACAATGTCCACACTCTGAACAACCCCAGAATAAAACAAATGCGCTGGAGTATTCATGCTGGGGAATGAACCAGTGGTTGTGGTAGCTCCCATGATTCAAACCACCCTGTAAAATATAGCCAGTCTATGGATTTAACGCAGGTTTGTAAAAAAAGAATGTCTGAAAGATTAGGAGAATCTGATTTGGATTTCACATTACAGGAGTTGCTTTTGAAGAATAGCTGAAAGCACTCATGGATCCACAGTTCTGTAGCCCAAGTCAGCTTTTCCCCATATGCTCAAGGGCTCCTTTTTCCACTGCAGAAGTCATCTTTGGTAGGTTCACCACTTTAGTATGTAACTGGGAGAGGAATTTGTTTGGACAGCAGGTTAAACATTTTCTCCGAGGAAAAGGTTCTCTAGGGCAATAGCCCATAAATGCTCAGGAAGCCAAAACTCAGACTTAAACAAGAGTGTATACTGAGTGTCCAATAAACCACTGTAGCTGCACAGAAATCTTGCTGTAGTAACTGCTATAAGCTTTCCTGCAGTCCCCATCACAACCTATTTACATGTACACAACATCCCATGGAACAGAGGACACTCCAACAAGGGCTGCCAGGCATTTTAACACATGCACGTGGTGCTGTGTGGAATAATTAGTGTTCCTCCTGGGCTATGCCTCATGCACGAGGTACTGCAGAACCTGTTCCACCATGAAATTAAATAGCTGAACAGCAGTTTTCTGCATGCAATTCAGGAAACCACCTGGCCCACTGCAGGGAGAAGTAAAAGAAAGAAAACAAGCCCACAACTTTTCTACAAACAGGGTACATAATTTCCACATCAATCAGAAGCAACGAGTTATTCAAACTCACAAATGCAGACTGCTTATGGAACTATGGCAGCCTTTCCATCCCATGCCAGAGGCACTGCAGCATGCAGCCCTGCTGCTCCCTCTGAAACCACGGAGCTGCATGCCAAAAGGAAAAACAAGCAGTTCTCTAGTTCAGATCTAGAGGATGTAACACATTGTTTCACATTATGGCAATTTCACAGAGAACCTTTAGCATGGTCCAGCTGCATTGAGCCTTCTAATGCCTTTGGAGACAGCAGCTAGTGCTAGGACACGTCCCACTTACATTAACTTAAATGACCAAAAATAATATTCTCACGCTTACCTTCTTTCTATGTAAGGAAAAACCAGAGAAATTACAGCATTTACTCAAGCTACTGAACTGCAAGAAAAGACATTATTTACAGCAGGCAGAGGACTGAGTATCCCTGGTTTCCCCTGAGTGAGGATAAACAGGTTCTCCGTTCTGTGTTTTAACCTTGTAGCATATTTAATGCTTATTACACAATGGAGGAAAAAAGCTGCTTGAATTCACAGTGAATAGAAGGATTTGCAACTACACATCAGCAGTCCAAGTGGGATTTGCTATTTTGCATTTTAAACTTCTTGTCTGCACAAAAGGAGTCAGTGGCAGAGGGGTTTACTCAGTTATTCTGGTCATCAGAACAGGGATGCAAGCACCACGATGAGGAAATCTGCCTTTGAAACAAGGTTTGGAAAAAGGAGGGCACTGTAAATACACGTTGAAGCTGAAGGTCCCTTATTTTAAAATCAAGGTCCCAGCAAAATTCCACTTACCTCTGTGCACAGCAGACTCTAAGCACATCAACAGATAGGAAAGGCGGGCTTCCCGAGAGCGGGGCAGGTTCTCCACATTGCAGCGGTATTTCTTCAGGTCACTTTTACAGGACTTGGCCAGCGAGTAACTGACTTTGTAGTCTTGGGCAATGAGCTTCTGGCGGGTCGTGAGCGCATCACGGCACTGCAGGAGACACATTGGGATGGAATTGGTGGAATTCAGCTTCTGTGCACTGGTGGCAGAGAGCTGCTGTCAAGTTTTCAAGCTGCATCTCAGAAAACAACCGATGCTTTTAAATTCATGCCTTTAAACTGGACTGCAGCTAAATTTCATTTGTCTCATAGAAACAACACAGTTAACAATGCACACCGAGGTCAACAGATAGGGGTTTCAAAGGGAGCAGCTCTCTGCAGAACAGTTCTCAAAACTGCACATTCATCCAGCTTTTTGTGAAGAGCATGACTCATTCGTGGTAACTAGGAGCAGTTGCTGACATTTATCCCAGCTGTGGTACATGCTTACCCCTTGCCCTCAAGAAATAACTTTTTCCAGTTGCATTTACAAAATAATGCATTTCTTGGACTTGTTCCACAATGCAATGAGCAGATGATAGCAGATAAAACAGTCTAACCATGGGAATTTCTAGCCATTGTCCACAACTGGTGAGGTTCACGAGGATGCACTGTGGCCAAACCTGAACCCAGCAGCTGCAAGAACAACCCTCTGAATTTCATGCGAAAAAAAGGACCTGTAAAAACACTGCTACACTTCATAGCTATTGGTTTAAATTATGTGAAAATTAAATCTGAGGGCAGCAGATAACTCAGAATAGCTTGAACAAATTTGTCCATTCCCAGCCCACTTGAAAGGAAGGAAAACAGTGAATATGTAGAGTAGGGAGAACAGGGAGCAATCTTGGCACAAGGAACAGGAAAGTCCTAAAACCCACTCCTCACTCTTACATTAAGTTTTTGACTTCGCCCCCTCCTTCCTACACCTACTTGAGGACCTGGAAAACCCTACTCCAATACATTCCCACTCCATCTTTCATGCTCCTGTGCAGTCCCAGACTCTAGGACTGGACAAATTTACAGCTCTGGACACAGGGAGATACAGGCTTGCAGACAGCTCATCACCTGAAGTAGGGAAAGGCTGGATACAGCCCAGGAGCCTGTTCTGGATGACACAAAGCAAGCCACCCACCAGCAGCTATTACTGGCTACATGTGCATGCAGCAGCCAATGCCATCAGCAAGGAAGAAGGAACTCTTTGCTGGGTAACAGCTTCTACAAAACCAGTGACTTTGCAGATGGTTCAACCTTGGCAGCTACAGGAGTGAGAACTCCATTTAGCTCCTTCTGCTCTGCAAACTGTGTCCTCAGAGCATCTACCTCTCCTGTACTATGAAGTCATCTGCTGCAGTTTGATGTAACCTCTCTACATCTTACATTCATGCCTCAGTCAGCTGATCATGGTAAACAACCTTCAAAAACTACCAGTGTCCCTGTATAACTAAACAGAGGTTAAGCAAAAGCAGCAGTTCATTTCAGTAACACACTTCTACAAAATGGAGCTTTGCTTCAAGCCCTCAGCAATCAGTTGCTCAGATTTGAATTTGTTAATTGGAACCAAGCTGTCAGACAGCTAATGCATTTGACAGAAAAGAAATTAGTCTGATCCCTCCTGCACTCTGAGTTAGGCTCCTTCAGCAGATCTTCTTTGAGATGTTACAGATACACATCTTCATATCCTTTTCTACAGATTATAATTCAATATAATCCCAAACACTATGATGCAGCTTCCAAAAATCACTGAAGGCATTGCTGCCTTAACAAATCACCTATATCAATGCAAACTTTTCAGGACTAGCTTTCTAGAACAACTTTTTTGCTGTTATTGAAAAATCACATCTTCAAGAAAACAGGAAGGAAAATTTCAGTCACTGAACTGTGCATCCTTCCCACACAGAATTTGATGCTTGAAAACATCCTTAAAACACAAGTGAAAGAAACACAGCTTCCTTTTTTGTTTCTAATCTGTACAATTAGAACATAATTTATCCAAGGTTTACCCCAGCATGCTGTGACTACTACTTTAAACAGTCAATCACAATGCTACCACTTGAGCTCCATGTCTGCCTCTCCAAATTACACATCCAAAAGCTTTGATTTATTTAAATCCTTTACTTTGAAGACTGAAACTTGAAACACAAAAATATCAAAGCAAAAACATTTGCTAAAGCAGCTGATTATCTGGCTACAAAGATGACATTTACCTTAACACTGGAAAAGAATAATGCAGCCTGGACTGAGGAATGGTCTGATGATTTCTGCAGTAAGGATTTGTCTCACCAGGATACATACCTTTTCACTCATTGATTCTTCAAACTTGTGATTAAAGAGGCACTTGTATACTCGACCTTCCCCAGCCTGAGTCTGTGAAACAAAAAGTAGCATTTGCCCTTGAAGTTAATACTTGATGAGCAGGCTAGACTACACCTGAGAACTGTTTTACACTAATAATATATTCGAGTTAATATTTCAACTAACAGCAACAGCTTCTATGCAATAAAAATCCTTAAAATTTTGTTGCATTAAAAAAATCTGGTCATGTTCATCGCCCTTTCATGTAATAATTCTCAGCTAATACAAGCTGAGACTGAACAATGCAGTTCTTCAGCTCATGCTCTAGGCATAAAAAATACTGCAAGTACAGTCAGACCAGGCTTACTTTGTGCAACAGCTCACAGCTGTAGAAAGGAATGGACACTTACTTCTGCATTTCCTCCCTCAATCCCTGTCACGCCAGCTCTGATGCCCCTTAAACAATTTATGCCAATTCAGTTCATTAATCCATTGGAAATAATGCATGTTTGTTGGGTGAATAAATTTAATTATTGCAAAATGACAGTTACAGGGTGTCTGTTTTCAGTATTACACAGTATCATCTGGTCTACGGTTCTCTTCCATTGCTTTTTCCAGAATTGTTTTGGGATTTTTTAATGGATTTCTGTAGAGAGAAAGGAAGAGGCAAGCACTCACATTTTCACAGAATCGCTCTCTGTCATCGCGGCATGCAAAGTAGAGATGCCGGTCCAGGTGGAAGTCATCAGAAGAGAGCTCAGCTACACGAAGAATTGCTTTCTTACACTCATCAGAAACCTGAATTCGAGGATCAGTCTCCTCTGCCTCTTTCACCAGGCCTCTTTCCAGGCATGCCACCACCTCTCCTTGTGAGTGAGCATCCTATAGGAGAACAAGATAGCTGTAACCAAGCTTTCACATAAACAAGTAAGCTGTGATTCTGGCTAAGCAACACATTAATTAAGCAACAAACTGTCTACGTATAGCCTTCCCAACATTCAGCCTAAATTGCATTTAAATTCAGAGGAGCCAACAATTAAGACCTGTACTAAGCACACTTTATACATCACCGTCCCACTGATGGTCACCATGAAATCCCCCCCTCCAATGCTCTGGGCTTGTTTTAATGTGACTTAATGAGATTATCACTACTTAGTCACACTGCTCAGAGCAGTTTACCAAAACAGCCAAATTACCTTTAATCTGACACAGCTTTCTTGGCACCATGGCAACAGCAAGGAACAGCATCACATTAAGAAAATACTTGGAGAGAGAAAAAACATAGTTTTGCCCTACCAAGACAAGTCTCCAGTTTGGGTGGTGAAAATTCGTGATGTAAAAACTGCCACAGAGGAACTTTGACCAATCTGGGCTTCTCAATGCTAATTCCTCCACTAAGAGAATAAAAAAATGCAAAGCATTCAAGAGCAGACAGAGGTCTCTGACAAAGCAGTTCTGGCCCAGTGCTGTGCACCATGTCCACTGTCCTTCAGGCCTGGAAACAATCTTGGACTGTGAGCAGCAACTACCAATGAACACTGATCCCTGTATGCTTTGTTCAAAAGCCTAGAACAGGCAGAACAAAGCTCAGCAAAGATCCATTTATTCTCCCATATCCTCCTCGTGTTCAGAAAGAGAACCTTGCCCCCTCCATAGCTCTGTAGAAGGTCTTGTTCCTGTAAAGGACTCTATTACAGAGTAGTACATATTTCTCATGGCTTCTACAAATTTTTCATGTGAAGACCACCTTAATTTATGCTGCTCTGTTGTGAGAGCATATTATCACTAAACTTACAGTGAGTATGCAACAAGGCATGCATGTTCACATTCAGCTGAATCACTCAGCCTGGCATTTGCAGTCACCATTTAGGAGCCATCTCTTCAGCTCACTCTGTCAAGCAGATCATCTACTGCTGTTACAGGAGCATGAGTAAGAGAGCAGTCTCCATAAAACATGTCCATGACTACTCAAAGCCATGCAACTCTCCCCAGTCTTTTTGTTCTTACATGTCTCCTTACACAGGCAGCTTTTGATTCCTGCCTTAGTTCTGCTACACTTGGAGCACAAGCAGAATTGGTTAATTACATGTTAACTTGTAACCAAAACCAAGAAACACCAGTTTTTAAAGGCTAAAAGCAGCTTCCCCTACCAAAAAAAAAAAAAAAAGGCAGAAAACCTAAAACCCACACCTTCCAAAATTCCTTATTTTGGTTTGCTCCTTTCTTTGAGTAAGAACTGGCCAATTCCATATGCTGAGTAGGTATATATGAAGAAATACAATTATATATCAACAGTCCCTTTAGGACTGAACCTCAAATCTGGATTCTGAGGAACAGTACTCAGAAGTACATTTGCCATCACTTAAAATTGTTATTTATCCATAACCACATCAAACACAAACACTGTTCTGCAAACTCTCATGGTCAGCCACAGCTGAGAAGATGTCAACTGTGAACTGAAAACAACTATTTTAAGCTCCTGTGGCACAGTTTTGCTCCTGCCTAAGTGAAGTTGCAGCTGGGAGGCAAGGCAGACCAAGGTTACTTTCACTCACCTGCAGCTTTCCCTTGCAAGCTGGGCAGAAGGCAAGCTTTTCCTGCTAAGAAAATCAGAAGTCTCCTAGTTTATTGAAGTGTGGGTGTAAGATTCCTGGTCAGAGTCATATGTATAAGTCCTAAGTTCTGATCATATTATATATATATATATATATATATATAAGTAAACCTATTTGTAATAGAAAATATGGAAAGCAGGTTTCCATATGCTGGATGGTGAATGTTTGCTGCTACACTTTAGGGACACAACATGAAATGGCTCATTTATTGCATTACTTTGCTAATAGAATTTTCACATTTGGGCAGATCCTCCTGTAGTGCTGGCTGCCCTGTGTTAGAGAAATTTTAAAACTACATTGAGTAAACAAAGACTAAGCTGAATTTTACCTCTTCCCATTTAGACTCAGCTTCTTCTGTGTCCAATACTTTTGTGACTAAGGAAAGAGAGTAACTATACTCAAAGCACTTACAGGGAAAAAAACAAAGCAAAACCAAGAAAACAATGGTCTCTTAAGTATCTTCCTTTAGGAAAAATACTGTTATCTGATAAAGTACAAGAGATGTGCAACTGACAACTTCTGTAGCCTTCATTATGGCAAATTATCAACTACAGCTAGGACATCACAGCTAAATAGCACCCTGGCAACTACACACTACCCACTAGAGTTTGATACAATCCTGGACACCACCAGGACTGGGGAAGCAGCTCATTTCAATCAGCAGCTGAAGAATAAAAGCTCCACTGCAATTACCCATTTCAATTTCAAATTAGATCCCTACTGCATGAAGATAAAACAACTTTTAAATACCAGGAGACCAAATTCATTATGAAACACAACAGGCAACTGGAGAGGTGACTGAAACTACTATTAAATGTTTCTCCACTAGCTGGAAAAAGATAAAGACACCCTCCCCCCCCACCCCAACACAGGCATGTTAGAAAACTTAATGCTTTCAAATGCCACTTATACAGCCTTTCTGCTACATACAGCAAAAGGAAGTCTAGGGTCAGATCAAGCCTTCTAAGATGAGCTTCACTGTTCTTACAGAGCAGAAACCCAACTAGAAATGTGTGAAAAGAAAGCACAGAAACCACTACATCAGAAGCAACAAACTCAGTAAGAACAGAATTCAATTAGGAAGTATAAAGCAAGTTGAAGCAAAACAAAAAAAAGAAGTATAGAAAATGAACATGGTTAGCTAGCAGAGAAGCTTCAAGGGGCAAGGTAATTCCAGATTATCAACTAAAGTGCCTTTCACAGTTAAAAATGCCAGTTTAGCCCAGCTACTCTGATGAAGCTATCATACTGCAATCACCTAGCTGCCTGATGTAGATGGAGTATGGTCTAGCTGTGCTTATTTCCATAAAAAAAAAAAAAAAAAGAGAGAGAGAGAATTTCTTCCCCATCTTCCTCCTCGGGCATCCAGGTCTTATTTATTAAATTCACAGTTACCTTCAGTCATACAAAAGG
Organism: Cinclus cinclus; assembly: GCF_963662255.1. Lineage (NCBI taxonomy): Eukaryota > Metazoa > Chordata > Aves > Passeriformes > Cinclidae > Cinclus > Cinclus cinclus. The sequence continues at coordinate 7,871,115 of NC_085056.1, forward strand.
GTAATGACTGTTTCTCTACAGGTAATTCTCAGAAGCTACAGTGTGGAAATAAAACCTTAACCAGCATCTGATGGAAGCAAATTAGGTTTCTCTGAAGCAGCAAAGGGATAGAACAGAACACCAACAAAAGAAATGCTTGCATAGCCATTTATAGCTGTTTCCATAGCAGTATAGAGTACTTCAATTGCTCCAAGTGCCAAGGATGACAGCATAACAAAAGATATATGACAGGCTGCAATGCTTCTACAAACCAAGGCACAATATTCTGGGTTGGATACCAAGAAAATAAGGAATGTGCACAAGCCACAATAAAACCCACAGAAGCTTGGTTAGTGATCACTCTGCTAGCTACAGAAACTTGGTGACCCAAAGTTTCCCTTTCTCTGGTGCCTTGTGACCTCAGCCACCCCAGCCATGCTCCCGCTTCACCTGCTTGAAGCGATCAATGCAGTGGGTTGTGCACAATTACCCACACAAGCCTGCCCACACTGGCTTCACTCCCACCATATGAGATTTGGTTTATGCTTACAGAATCCCCTCTGTTGTATCCCTTCAGTGCTATCGTACTTTAATTTATTTAAATTTGGTCAAGCCACAGGCAGTATGCAGACCTGACACGCAGGAATCACTTGTGATTCTATACTGATTGCTAAAAGCAATTTCTCATTCTCTTTTCATGAAGTCTTTCAGCCCCGTATTAGAACAGAGCCTTTACTTTATGGAGGAAGCAAGTTACTCAACTGTTACCAGTCTGAACTTACAGTGCATCCAAGTTCCTCCCACTTCTGTGGTTGCTTTCGTTCCTGTTTCCAGAAACAAGTCCTTATTTTTGTGCTTTCTGTGGCTCAGCTAAGTCTTCTGAAATACACTAAAACTTAAATTTAACATACTAGCTGGTAATAAATTAATGGTTTAGTTGAGGTGTTAGGGAATGGGCTGAACTCGATCTTGAATGTCTATTTCAACCTAGTGATTCTGTAATATCTGTGACTATCTCAACTAGGAAAGCTTCCTTGTTTAACCAAAAGATGTGCATCTTATTGCAAACCCCTTCATTAATAGTTCATTTATGAGACTAATTGTTACAAGCATAAAAGCTATAATTTAAAAAGCATTGTAAGAAGCTGATGGGCTAATTTTAATTTTATCCCTAAACATAAAAACTTATCATAGAAAAAGTCACTCATTCCTGCAGCACTATATATTTGCTGCCTGTATTAGCTATGCTAAAGTAGACAGGAAAAGACAGTCCCTTGAAAATAATCCCACATCTAGTCACTATAAACTCTTCTGTGCATCAACCTCTGCTTAAGTCTCACAGGCAAAAAAACATTGATTTAGCAAACCAGGACACTAGTGGTAAGTGTATACTACTAAAATGTGACACCATTGTGTGCCCTTCAACTGATTTTGTAGGGGCAGAGGAAAGGAGAAGCAAACAGATAAGAATTGTTGATCCACTCTATCAACTACAGCCTGATAAAGCAGAAAGGGTTATAGCACAAGCATCACCACCTTGATAACCTTCCTGCCAAACCCAACTAGACTGTGAAATAACCCAAGCAAAAGGCCTGCTTAAATCTACTGTTTGGATCCACTGTGCTAAGTCAAGCTCTAGGGAGCCTCAGCAAAGAGACAACTACTGCCACATCACTGTAGTGGAGTATGGAAAGACAAATTCAAGTCTCTACACAGCAATTCTTCACAGAGGAACGAACACACATTTATTAAAAAGGAAATGTCATTAAAAAGGAACAATCAGGACATTATCCTTTTCAGACAGAGGAGATACACTATGTATTTTCTCAGCTGCAAGTAAGACAGTAATACTGTTGCAGAGCCTCCACATCAGTTTCCTGAAGTGAACTTTTACTAGTCTACTGGCAATCTACATGTTCTGCAGATACCTTTTCTCCAGGTCGAATGCTGCCACATTTCAGGAGATTGATGTCAGCTTTGCAGTCATCCATGAAGCCACAGATCAACCGATAATCACTGAAGATAATGGCTGTCATTTTAGTGATGTACTGATGGCACTGGTACTCAGTGATGTTGCCTCTATGATCCACCAAACATGACACCAAGAACCCTTTACCAACTGGTTCATCTGCACACTCCTTTATCTGTTAAAAAAAAAGAAAGAAAATTACAGTGGCTGCAGCTTATGAATTTAACCTTATAAGAAAATCCTCAAAGAAACTTGCATCTGTAGCTTCAAAATCTGCTAGAAAAGAAACCCTCTAGGCTTTAGTTTGATTTTCAGTAAGTCAGAATAATTGAAAATATTTCAGAAATGAGAAATCTCATGTGCGCCAGCATCCAAAAAAAGCAAACACAGTGACCTTGAGGATTATAAACTCTATTGCTCAATAATCGTCTTTTATAATTACACTGAACCCCTGCAATCAAGTAGACTTGTAGGAAAAACACTAGTTTGACAAACCTTTATTTAGAAAACTGAGTATCTCTAAATCATACTTAGACCCCCCATTAGCCACCTGACCTCGTACAATATAAGATTTTAGCCAGAAGCGAGACTGATTCGAAAGTCAACAGTATTTATGGAACTGTTTATAACTTGCTAGGAGATGAAAAATACCATAAAGGAAAATCCTCATAAAATTCTTTTCTATAAGGCTCTTGCATGAACTGATTGTTGGTACTAAAACCATTTTACTCAGTGGTCTAAAAAAAGTAAAAATCACAGCTAACCAAAACTGAAAGCTGTGCAGGGACTGGAAAAGCAGTGTACAAGAACAGACAGGTCCCCAGTATAAATCACAGCCTGCACTGCTCAGGGAAGCAGACAGGCCAAACCCACCACCTCTGGAAGTAAAAGATGCAGGCAGTTTTGACAGTGTCTTTCCAAAGGAAGGGAAAAACATGGTTACTTATCAGTTAAGGATGGTCCCTGGAGGAATCTTGTGACAGGAGCAATGCAATGTTTCACTCCAAGGAGCAACAAGACCACACAACTCTTTAACCCTGGCAAGCACATGTTGAAATACCTGCCCAGTTCTGGTGGCCCCTGCTCAGGAGTGTGCTGAAAACTACAGTCATAACGCTGCAGAAAGAACCCCTGGCAGGCAGACACTAAAGTTCAGTACTGACAGGTTTGTAAGGAATAGATGCATGGGCTGACTTGATTGCATCAAAGATTTGCTCCTGTAAAAATACTGAAGGGCTCATCAATCTCAAGGAAGATCTATGGCAATCAATAATTCTGGCAGTTTGAGGTAACGAGCAAGGGCAGTGCTAAGGGAACAGGCAGGAAACCATTTTATCAGTCCTCAAATACCAAGCTGGAATATTTATAATGGAAATTTTAAAAAATGGAGAGCTGTGTCTAGTAAGATATATTCTAATTCAAACAAGAATAACTCAGGGCACCCTGTGACAGACTCACACAGGTCAGACTAGATGAATAAAACAGATGTCTGCCTCAGCTTATGAGGCCATTACCTTCTGTGTGATAAATAAAACATTCAACATTTTAAACATCATTATTTGAAGGCAGATTTGGGCCGGTGAAGCATTTTATATTTAATCTAATAACTACTAGAAAAAACAGTTACAAAGATCAATGCAATTGTTACCGATAAGGTGCAAAATACATTTTGAAGTGAGAACACATAGGATCGTTGCAGGGTGAACAGGACAGAGTTGAGCAAGTGCTCTCCGAGAAAGCTGCATCTTTGGTTTGGCCCTACTTCAGCTCAAGTACTGTCAGCCAAACCAGCACACAACAGCAACATGCTGTTTTGGGAAGAGCCTGGCTTTGGAAACAGCTCCAGAGCTCCATGGCCTGAGCCACTGAACTGCAGAAAAAAACCAAGCAAACATGTTATTGCCAGGCCACTTCTGAAGCAACCACTGTTATCTGGTAGCCAACTGTAATTCTAGGTTAAAGCTCTTGTCAGAACTTATAAAAGCCACCACAGCTGAGAAGAAAATAAATTGGAATTTAAAACTGTTATTTAGCTGATAAAATTAAATGTGCACTTTTCAGAACATACCCGTAACCCAGCTGGGTCAGTCACCATACCCCAAATGACTTTTTCTAGGAATTCCTCTGCTAGTTGTATTTTGTTCTTAGTGCAAAGCAGTAACTTAAACAGAGCCCATTCACCCAGAAAGTCACCTATACCTGTTAGTGGCAATTTAAGGAAAATATGAAGAGGTTAATATTGTATGGGAGGAGTATAGGCCCACTATATATCTGTTTTAAAGAGTTTTGTAGAAGTACCTTTAAAAAATATTAGTGGAATGGTGTATGCACCTGCCTCAGTGTTAAACACCATAGGATCAAACATGAGATTACTGTTTCTTATCTAAACTTTTTCTTTAACTAGAAACCACTCACCAAATGGCAAAATTCTAAAATTATGTATACTCTTCCCACTGCTTTTAAACATAATATCCCAGATTTACAGGGCATCGTTTACAGCAGACTGCCACTTTATAAAAATGGCAATTAAACAGACTATTAAAAGAGCATATTCAAGAATGCCTTGGTTGTAAAAATTCTGCAGCAGCCATATGACATAAACCAGAAAAACATGATCTTTTCTATGATCACAAAAAGGTGGGATTCAACAGATTTGGCAGTGTTTGCTTTTGGGAGTTATCAAACTCCAACTACAACACAATCCTTTGATGCAAGCTGTCTTCCACTGTTTCATTTTCTACCCTTCTTTTAGTAAGTGTTTTTTTAATCTCTCCTCACACTTAACAACTTACACTAGAGCAGACTAAATGTTTTTTTTAAAAGGCAGGTTTATGGCTAGGTCACATTATATTGGTGGATATACAAACAATGTTTCTGAGAGCATGGTTTAGTGACTGAATTAAGTCAGCTGAAGCCTGTACAGCTGCAGAGAGCCTTGGTTCCACTGCTTCTCTGAAGTCTAGCTGAAAACCACCACAAACGGGAAGAGACCTCAGCTCAGCTAGCTCCCGCATGAGCACAAGGAAAGAAATGATTGATCAAGTAATCTTTGAAGCTGGACCAAGGTGAGTGGATGTCTGAGATACAGAGCACTAACTGCTAACGCAACCTAAAAAGAGGAAGTTCCTAACATAGTCTCCTTGGAGTAACCACCCTTTGAAAACTTGGAAAACAACCTCAAGTTGATTATCATTTGATGTCTGTGCACTTATCCCTTCTGCTACAAGACACAGTCCAAAACCAGCCTTATGCTGAATTCAGCAGAACCCCTGCTCCAACAACATTCTTATAAATGTCAAACACGTGATAAGGAGGGGACAAATCCAATTCACAACCAATTTCTGACACAAGGTCTTGTAGGAGCTTGTGGGTTGTTAGTTCAGCATTTCTTTCTCCCATCCCTTTGCCTGGTACCACTAAGGTACCTGGCTTCTTCAGCAAGGACATTGAATTAATTGCAGGTACAAATTTGGTATATGATACTAGAGCTTCCCCAAATCACTGTTCACACATTTATTCGCTAGAGAAATTCACATTAATTCACAATGAAATGGAAAAGACTCAGTGCCACAAGAGCAGCCATGCTTTCCTCCTGGCTTACCTCAGCAATAGTGGACTTGCAGACTTCTCTGGCCACGGATTCAAACTTTGGATCTGTAGTCAGGTTCAGCTTGTAGTTCCACAAGAGCTATAGAGAAAACATTTGTAGAAAGGGAGTTTAAGAGCTTTCCATTGAGAATAACAAATACTTTGCTTCAGAAAACAATGGAACATCATTTATACCCAATCTCTATCAACATCCTTCTACAGTGAAAATGATCAGTAATAAGTCTCCTTGACAATAGCTTTGTCCCTTCATTTCTGCAATAATTTTCTCATACTGAACAAACTAAGGCTGTTAGAAGTATCTGCAAGGTCATGAGTTGACTCATTAAAAGCAAAGATAATAAATGAAGACTATTTCATAACTGAAAGGATAAAACAATGAAAGCTTTAACTTGCTACCTGCTGCATACTTAGCAACACCTTTAGCCCACCACACCTCTGTGTGCCACAGTGTCTGCCTGATGCAAGTGAACTGAAGAAATTCAACCCTCAGTATGAGCAGATGTCATGCTGAAAAACTTCTAAAAACCTAGCAAAAAAAGGCAGGAGACAAAGCAGCTTGATCCTTCTGTGAGGGCTGTGACCAGACAACGTTTTGGGTCCAGATATATCTCAAACCTACAGGAGGTTCTCTCTTGCTAAGCAAAATTGATACATTAGACTGCAGAAACGCCTTTTAGAAGGACGACTGTTCTTCCAGGAGTCAGCAGTCAGCTCATGAAGGAGCCTCAATGCACAGGGTCATTGTGCAAGAATCAGTCTTGGGCAAGTCACACCCTGTAGATATATACACACATCCCAGATGTCATCCTGAGGCACCATAAAGTGAAAACACAGAGTAGGGTCGTCAAACATTAACAAAATAACAGCTGAAGTGTTGCTGATTGCTTCATTAGCTCCTCTGTTTTTCCAGGAACTTAAGTTGCATTTAAACATTTTTCATTACTTTAAAGATTAAAAAGTTTTAAGAATTCATTTTAAGAACTCTGCCTTTGCGACAAATTAATATATAAAAGACAAAATTTTACTTCAACATTTCAGTTCTACACAAACCACTGGGAAAACAATTACATGCTCTACACCTGATTCACATCTGCTCCAGGAGGGTGGAAGCACAGAGAGAACCAACATCAGCATAAACTACACCACCTTCCACACCTTTTAGGGTTTTTGAGCTGTGAAAAGTTAAAGAAGAAGGTGATGGGAAACCAGAGTGTTACAGATGGAGCAAATGTAAACTTGAGGTTTAATAGGTACAAGTGAATGAATAGGAAACCCGCCCTTGCAAAGAGCACTGCAGGTCTCTCCCAGGCAGGACTGGAAGTACAAGAATGAGGACACAGGATAAGAATACACCTCTGCATTTGTAATCTCACACTTTGGAGAGTCTCATTTTGAGATGCTCTCCAAATGAAGCTTCCCACAAACAGAAAGAAGGTTGAACTTGCAGTTTAAAACTCCTGATTTTAGCACTAAGCAGTATTATCCAGGGGATGATCAACAATTGTACTGCAGAGAGAGGCGAAGAAAACATGTGGACATGAGACAATCTCTCTGTGGTCTGTTTTTTTACCATCTCCCTTCAATTTCTGCCTGGGAAAATGAGACTTAGCTCACAGTTCCTATTTGTGAATGGCTTCCATAATCCACATCCACCCAACATTTGCCTTGAAGCAGATGCCATCATTTTATCCAGCAGAAGGAAGATCCAACTCTGATTTCTACAATTCTCAATTTCTTCTTCGTTCAGGTAATTTTTGCTGGCACATTTAAATGTCAGGCAGATACAATTTAATTAGTGGAGTTTTCTCTTTTTCAAAAAGACTTTAATAGAAATATATCGTGCCCTTCATCTGATCCAACCCCGCACAACAGAAAATTACAGCTGCCAACGAAGTCAGGCAGTGCTAAAGGTTAATTTATAAACACAGTTGGAAATGACTAGTTGTACAGCATGGCTGGGTTTTATCTCTGGAATATATCTTCAATAATAAAGCAAAATACAGCTTATCAAGCATCCAAAATCAAGACTGTCACTGAGGCATGCACTTGTCTGTCTGTGTTCAGGGCTAACCAAGCAATTAAGTATCTTGATATGCTTTATGCTGACAGAATAGAAATGAGAAAAACCAGAAGAAACCTAATACCAACCTCAGCAATGATTTTTTTTCTCCTTTTTATTTTATTTTTTTTTGAGAGTCTTGGAATTTGAAGAGTCAGCTTGACAGCCCAAAAACTGGCTAATACTTTGCTCACTGTTAAACACAGTACTGAGAGGAAATCTGTTCTAAAACCAGCCAAGTGTCTCAAACTGCCTCTAAATTATCACACCCCTACAGCATTTTCCAAGTGAGTCTAAGAATTTAGCAGCTGTGAAAGCAATACAGAAGGTGTCAACAGCTGAAATTAGGAGTTTAAATTCAGTACTGCTCACATCTTTCCCAAAAGGAACACATCACATTGCTCCCAGTAACTCATGGGAACCACCCCCCAATTATGAAACAGGAAAGACGTCTGCTATCCTCCTCTAATACAGAAGTACAGTTTATAAAGTTCTTAAAAATGTTCCACTCTGAAATCTCCAGTAAGACCAATGTGGTTATACTGGGTTAAAGAAATCACCTTGTGTTCTCTCTCCAAAGGCCAGTACAGAAACCCATATGTGTCCTGATTAATAGCCTTTGGAAAGTACCAAACTATGCAAAATGCCTCAGGTTCACAAGGGATAGGAGGTGTAAATACCATAGGTAGAGAGTGAATAAACAAAGCAATACTTACATGATTGCAGTCTGAAGAGATTTCATTATCTGGCTGGAAAGAGAAAGAAAAGGAGTGTCAGTTTACCATCAATGTGATGCATTTAACTGAGAAGAGTTTAAACTTTTGAAACTAAAATACTGCCAACCTTTTTCCATGTAATAGAGAACTTGACACAACTGACACAATTTTAAAATCTGCATCACATGAGTGATGATACCTGATTACCAAAAATAAACAGGTACTTTAGACACTATGCTGTATCAACAGAACAAATAGCACAAGAGCAGTAACATTTTATGTAGACACTGCAAAAACATAATGACTGCACTGGCATTTGCCACAATTGCCCAAACTAAGAAAACAAAAAAAGCACCTGTGGGAAAACAGAGACGTAGAAGCAGAATTTTAAAAGAAAAATTAGTTTGGTGCATACAACTGAAGGAGAATGGCAGGTCTCACTCCCCTCCCCCAGATGTTCCCCATTTGAAAAGTAACATCTTTCCTTTCAGTTGTACATAAGAGGGCTGGTTCAAAGCAGCCCCAGGATTTGTACTGTCAACTGTGAGAAACTGGTGACATCCAATATTCATACATCATTTCCAAATATTCACTATAGTCTCCTGGGGAGTTCCTTTGGAAAGAACTCTGAGTGTAAACCATTCTCCTTTCAGCCTGAGTAGCTTTCAGTGAAGAGTTCCTTAAAGTTAATCATACAAACTCCTATCTCCTCTCCAGAGCAGAACAGCACAAAGGACAAAATCACCTGGCTGTCACACCCACAGAAAAATCAACCCTGACTCACTAAGTCTGTGCTTCCACTGATACTTAAGATACCAGACATGCTTTAAGAGCAGCAAGACACAAAACCACTCTAAGCTTAAACACATCATTGACATTAAGATGTTAGATCTCAGGGATCTGACATAAGAGAACCAGCATTTCAGCAGTTTTGGAAGCAAGCAGAGCTTTTCAGTGCAAGCATTTGCTGCTGCACGATCTGCTATACCAACACTTGTACCATTGGTGCTTTGGGGAACATGAACACAAGTTTATGAGGAAAAAAAACAAGCCTGGAAAACGTTTCCAAGCTCATAATTACAGCCATTATTAACTAAAGCACTTTTATTTTTTTATAGCAGTAAGTGGCAGAAATCACCTCTCCACTTTGAACATAAAAAATGGTACCTGAAGGATTACAGTAATTAATTGTAGTTTTGTCAGACTGACATGATCTAAAACTGTATCTCCCAAGGTAATTATAAATTTGAAAATTTGGATGTCAACTTTTTCTTTTTTTAAAAAAGACTAGCAGATGTCTGCTAGTTATCCTCAGACTGCAGAACTGATTCTTTCAACTGAAAACTAAGATGCCACCCAAATTGCTCTAGTTTACAGCAATCTCTTAAGACCAACACTACTGTGACTTACAAACTGTACTTTCCTTAATTTTCTGCACTCATCCTACATCCTTCAGCAACAGAGGAATGCTTTAGACCACTTTCAAAAGCTGGGAGGTAGTGCCCCCCACTGAAATTACTGTCTTGGTCTTTTGCTCAAGGATAGTTTATAAAAATATACAGGCCAGCACTGGAATTCTACTATAAAGGACAGGACTTCCTAACACATTTGCAGACAAGAGAATTTGTAAGGGTCGGAGAGCGCTTCCACAAAACCCTTCAGGGTCACTTCAATTATTTTTGTACCCTCCAACCTGGCAACTTTTGCTTTAGATCCACCAAAGATTAAAGCCCAGGGTTTTTTTTCTGGAAAGGCAAGTCCAAAAAGGTAACATACTGGTTCTCACTTGAGAAGCTTAAACAAATTTTTCTTGAAATACACAACAATAAAATGTTACATATTAAAATACCAGACTTCCCTGTGCTCTGTAGCAAACCTCAGCTCTGTGAAACAAAATCTAGCCTTAGGCTTCTGAGAAGAGTAACTGAACTTAAATGGGACCTTAACTAAGTTTTAGTACTGCATTCATTTACAGCTCAGTACTTAAACATGCAAAGTGTATTATCTAGCCAATAATCCTTTCAATGTGGAACAAGATGATTCCTTGCTAGCTAAGAGCTCTGATTCTTCTTCCTTCTTACCACAGGAAGTATTGGAGAGGTGAGTTCAGCAATGCTGACCTGCTCCTCCCTATTTCACTGAAGCAACAGGAGAAAAACAATCCCTTTAGCTTCTGTCTGGTAAACTGAAGGGCTGAGTTTGAAGAGGGGGAAGAAAAACATTCCCAGTGCAACCCACAGGTACAGCCTTGCTAATGCCTGTGGCCCTCTTGTCTGCTAAATCCACCCAAGAAACCTTCCTAACAAGCAGTTTCAGAACTATAAGCAGTAAGAGTCATAAAAGAATAGTAAGCTTCAAATTACCACTAAGGGAAGTTGAAGAGCAAGAAAAGCTGCACTGTGTCAGTCCCACATGGTGAGCTCGTGGAACACGGATGCGCACAAGACCCCCAAGGCAAGGGGAAGGAAGAGAGCAGCCTAGGCTAGCACCACATGCCAGTCAAGGCATTTTAGGAGAGAAAGCTGATGGCAAGGACATTCCACCGACTAGCAAGAGAGAAGGACTACTCTTGTATCTCTGAACTGAAGGATTAAAAACAGCCTTTACAGAAAATGTGTGTGCCTCTGGGCTCACAGAAGCTTTTGCTGTTTAGCAGCTTCAGTGGGAATATATTGCCTCCCTTTACAGTTCTCTAAAAAGTTCTCTAAACTCCTTCACACACTAACACATTCCTATCTCCCTGGGAAAACAGAGGTTAGAACAAATTCCACATGTAAGAAAACCTGAACAGAAAAAGCATTTTCTTCCATAAAACCACAAACAACAGCCACAGACAACGCTGCATTAGTGTTATGAACTCCACAGAAAAACTCCAAGGTTTGTGTGAAGTCCCGTCAGCACCAGGCTGAAGTCATCAACACCACTGAGTTTAAAAGTGCCTTTTCCCATTCACCAGATCTCAACTCACTGATGCAAACCATAACAGTCATCCATCCCTTTCGAAACCTCTCTGCTTTGGCAGCAGTATAAAACTAGGTCAAAATTATACAGCAAGTGGGCAGCTCACCACTCAGGCCCAAGGGGCCACAAAGTGTTGGTGCTTTAGCAGCAGAAATGGATCATCATCACACTGGGACCCACAGGAACAGGCAATGGTGACTGAACCAGCGTCATGCATCACCATCCAGTGCACAGCACACTGCCAGGGGTGCAGTTCCAGACACTCCCTCAGTGACAGTCAGAGCCCCTTCCAGCTGGGTATGCAAAACACACTTGATTTGGTCTTACTGCATCACATCCTAAGGAAAAATAATTCACACCATGGGATTGTGAGAAGCAAGCTAAGTATCCTCATCAACTGATGTGGACAAGAACTGTGAGGCTGGTTGCTCATAAAAAGCTGAGGATGGCCTGTCCCTGGAAGTGCTCAAGCCCAGGCTGGATGAGGCTTGGAGCAACCTGGTCTAGTAGATGTCCCTTCCCATGACAGAAGGTTGGAATGAGATGACTTTTAAGGTCCCTTCAAACTCAAACTGTTCTATAGTTCTGTGAAAGTCAAGATATCTTGGGAAAACTCTGCAGAGATTATTTCAAATCGCCAGCATTAAAATTTCTTTGCTTCCTTGCAGAAGTCATGAAAATGAAAGAGTCTGAAGTCAACTGCCCAAGTTCCTTAATTCCCAGAATTCAGTCCCTCCTGAGAGCAGAAGATAGGATAAGAGCAGAAATTTCCATTATTCTTACAGGGATGATGCCAGACATTTCCACTATTCTTTTAAGGCAAGAATAGCAATGAACTTGTTGAAAAGCAAGAACCAGCCATATCTCAAAATACTAACTATGGACAATCTTCAGACATTGAAGACAACAGACTTTGGACCTGCTCCAGGCAAAAGCCATCAAGAACCAACGTGGAGCAAAACAGCAAAATAAAAAGGCAATTGGCTTGTGGATGGGAAGAACCCAGAAGATGTTCTCTCACTAAATTCAGGAAGACTGCAGAAACCTCAAGTCAATTAAGAAAAGATGTTAATGAAAGCAGCTACATTCCTATGAAAGAGAGGGTAGACAGAAGTCCAGCTAGACTGCAGGTGGTCCCCAGCTTACTGCACTGTCACACAGTCAGTTATACTACAGAGGATGGTGCACACAGACACACACAGTACAGGCAGCTCCTGTTTTGGTTTTTTCACTTTGATCTAAACTAACACATTTATCACCAGGATCTGCAGAGAAATGGTAGAGTGGGCCTGCTGACCTAGAAGCATCTAAGGAGGAGGCCAGTGAGCTCATAAAGAGACAACTGGCTTCTTAGCTGTGCCCTTCCCACAGACAGCAGCCATCTCCTTGCACCAAACACAACCAGCCAGGACAGTAAACTTACCTGAGGACTGAATCATTTTATTGTATCAAGCTAGGTAGACCTGCTGGGCAGCTGGAAACAGCACAGGCCAGATGCAAGGTGGAGATCAAGGAGACAACTGGTAGAGCCACCCTCCAGCAAACCTGATCCCTTTCCAATGCAACCACTAAAAAATACTCTGCAGAAGAATTTCTGGAAACATGAGGAGATAAGAGTAGTCTAGGCAAGAATCAACACAGCTTTTGTAGAAGAAAAACCACACTTCACACAACCACCCATGCTTCAAACCTACTGTAACATCCTGGAGTTCTGAGCCAAGAAGCATATGGCTACAGTAAACTGTATTCACACATCCTGAAATGCTGAAAAAGTCATGTGTGATAGGAAAGTTAAAACCAGTGATAATTTAAGTTCAAAACAGATGAGATGATGTCGTAACTTAATTACACATTCAGTGAGCAATGAAAGTTAAACTTGTTAAGCCAAGCTTGAAATATTCTCTAATGCCAGTGAACTCTTAATACTAAAAACAAACCCCATGTTGTCATGTCAGCAAAAACACTTTCTATTTACCATCCATGCTTTGAAAAGAGTCACTTTAAAGCACAGTAACTGTGGACATATCACACACCAGAGTTGTAAACTCCTAGTTTCCATATACTTTGCTTATTTAATATAAATAAATTTTCCCAGTTACAAACAGAGCTAAAGTCTGCAATGCAGCAAATCATTTACCCAAATAATTATGTCCACACTGGTTAGGTGTTTCTACTCTATGCAAATGCATTAGTCCAAGTTATACATAAACATCAAACCACCTCCAAAACATACACAGAATTTCGTGTATAAAAATCAAATTATCAGGATCAGCAGCAATTTCTTCAGTCATCTGGCACACACACAACAGAAGTGGTACATCACCCCAAACATCCAATTCTGCTACTTTTTTAACTGTTTTAACTGAATTCTACATTCCACAAACTTTCCCACCTTTGCTGACATTTTATATCCTCCAGGGGTATGACACTATTAAGGTAAGTACGCTTATTCAGAAAAGATAGCACAAAGCAACATCAAAAAACCCCAGCACATGTGTGCCCTTCTGGCTCAGCAGCCATGTAAAGAGGAGACAAGGATGAAGCAGGTCTTGTCCCCTGATACTTTTAGGATCCATTGTTCAGTATCTGCTTCAAACACCAAGAAAGCTCAGCAAGTCCTTCTCTTTCTGTTGTGGCTTTGATAGGAAGTCAAAAGTGGTTTTGCTTGTTTCATATTTGACATTAAGGAAGATCTTCAGCAGGCTGTGCACCTTTCCTGCACAGCAGAGACCCCTCCCTGGGCAAATACCAAAGGCAGGAAAAGCACAGGAAATGTTCAAGTTTTAATTCCAGTGCATCAGAAGTGACCACAGACCAAAGTGCAATTTTAAGGAAACAGATTCTATTTGCCTGACAGGGTAAGTATCTTTGCTTGCTCTTACTCACTTTCTCTGAGCTGGCTGTTCCCACCTATGCAGAGCTGTAGGGTGGGTGCTCAGGGGCTGCACAGCTGCTCCTTGATGGAAGTGCCACAGCCTTCTGACACAAGCTATTCTTGTCCCTGCTGCTTGCTTCTGTCTCCCTGCATAGGGGGCTCTAAAGCCCCTAAGCCCTCTCAGCCCTCCCCCTTTCAAGCAGATCCACACATCAGAGCATATTCCAACAGTCAGCACAATGAAAGCAAATTTACCCCAGATGTTTGCTGTTCTTACCTTAGCCTCCTCTCAAAGGCCTTCCAGGCAGCCTCAATGAGTTGTGGAGCAAGCGAGACCTTAAAATTACAGGTTTGCTACTTAAGTTTGGCAGCACTGCTACCAGATATGTTTCTCACAACACTCCTCCACAACAGAGCTCTGCTGCTAAGCACAGCACCGACACTGAGCTGCAGATCCTGCCAGGAGGTTTCAGGATTTGCTCCTGGAAAGCTCTCTCATAATGCCATGCCAGCAAAAAGCTTCGGAGACTCAAAAAAAAAAAAAAAAAAAAAAAAAAAAAAAAAAAAAGCATGCTGGTAGAGTCACAAGGGAGGCTAAAAGGAGAAGGGAAAGAAAGCTACTATGCCATCAACCAAGGTGACAGGGAAACTGCTGTCTTCCTCACTCCTGTAGTGGACCTGAGCTCATCACACCATCCAAAACTCAGCAAATCAACAGAGAACTGTTTGTCATTTTAGATTTTTCTGACAGGTTAGTACAAATGGGCTTATGGAAGAGTTCCTCCAGCACCACTGAGTTTACTAGGAACACACAGTGGCATCTCCACCTGCAGCATCAAGCAGTCCACAAGCTATGCTGAGACAACTTTACTTTCAAACTACCTTTCTGGATGGCATTCTGCCTTAACCCCATCCAGAAACATCCCAGACAGAGTATTCCAGTAAAGAGGCAAAATCAGTAGCATGAGTATTGGCAGTACTGCACAGCACCCACTGGTGATGCAGAGGACAAACAAGCCAAGAAAGAAATTGAGGTCTCAAAAAATAATTCCAGTGCAATTCCATTCTAATGAAGAGCTTTCATCAAATATGTCCACCATCCCTTTCTAAGTCAAATTCTATGACCTGAATTCTCAGTATGAAGACTTGACATCTTTTGACAGTATATAACCTATAGTACCCCAAGCTGAGTTTAACTTTATAGACAGCTTCCAAAAAGCCACTAAGAGTTCAGAAGCGATACCCAGTTTTACACAAAATAAAAGGCTGTTGTACATGGAGGTAAAGCCCCTGCCTCCTAAGAAACAAATGCTGTTCTAACTGTGCTTTATTCTTTAGAGAAACATGTTTTGGCTGCACATGGCCTGGAACCAGAGAAATCCTTTGTAAATTAGCTTTGTACAGGAGCTAAGAAAACAGTTCACACCAAAAGCTCCAGGTACCAAAGCAGAGAAGCGCAGGTTTCAGAGCAAATGCTGCTTTACTCTTCACCCCACTCCCACAACCCAGTGAAGGGAGTGCTGTGCTGCAGAGCAAAGCCAAGAAGCATTGACATTCCCCCCTTGCCGACAGCTCCATTACACCATCAGTGCTGGAAAGCACCTCCAACCAGTACCAGGCTCCCCTGCCAAAGGCTATTGCTGCCTTCAGCAGAGTGAACAATGCTCTAAACACTCCACCAGCCAATATTCATATTTGTCTTTGTTATTCAACATGCGGGCTCATGACTCCAATTTTCCACACTGAAAGCCATAAAGTGATCCCAAGTATTCCTCCCCAGGAGCATTTTCGTCCCCCTGTTCCAGCAAGGCACATGTGTCACATCAATCAGGCACCCATCCTCACCAAGGCACAATAAGCATCCCCTGCCCATGCTCAGGGCCGTGAGCAGCACTGCTTTAATCCTAACTTAACGATTTACATTCACGCATTCCACCTCCAAACCAAAGTAAGACGAGTATCCAAACAGGTGGGAAGCAGACTCTGCTATTTTTAACTCCTGCCAGCTATTCTGTTTAGAGGCAATAAAAATCAAATACCTCAGAGAAGCCACTTCAGCCTTAACCACAAACCACAAGAAGAAAATTTTTTTTTTTTAAGTCTTTCTTCCCTTCTTCCTTCAGGACAGTGGTGAGAGGCACAATTACTTTTAACATCCCTACTTCCAAAACATGATGGATGTTACATTACACATGGATGAATAGGCCTGTAGAGGCTCTTACACAACACCCAGCACTAGTCCTTGGCTGTCACAAGAACAGGTCTATTTTGATCTTCTGCATGGTCTACATGGCCCAGAACTCCCATGCAACATTCAACATCTGTTTTGTTATCTGGCAATGCCAACAAGAGGGGCAGGATATGCCAAGGAACCCCACATACCAGCTTCCCAGTGTTAATACCTTGCAAGAGAGTTCCTAAAAGTACAAAATCTCTTGGACCCTGGCTGTGAGATGAAATGTGATGGGGAAGTCTCCCTCAAAAACAAGAGCACCCTGAGTACAGCCAGTGTACAGGCACTCCTAACAGCTAGATTTGAAATATAACACTGGAATTTTCTTCAGAAGATCTGCAGGGGCCCAGCACACCACTCGCTTCTTCACTGCGCTGAGAAGCAGGTGAAGAACAAGAGTCCTGAGTAGGGAAACTCCCTGCTGTTTGTTTCAGTTCTTCTCTCACTTGAGCAGTAACTACAATCACCAGCTTTATCATCCCCTGTATGTGTCAATTTGATCACAATACTATTCAAACATGAAAAAAATCCACGACAAATGCTCAACGGCCAGGGCCAGCCACCACCCTTCCTCAGCTGAGTCCATCCTTTCTCTATTACAACATTCACACGATCACTGGAAAAGCCATAGGTATTGCACAGCTGCAAGAGAATCCAATGGCAACTTGAGGCTCCCCAAGGCTATGGTGGCAGCAATAAAAACATTGATAGGACATGGCCCAATGTAAGTTCATTATGTCAAACATAACATGGGAGCTGAGAAGAGCCATGTCAAGTCAAAAGCCACACAAGCTCCTGACTTGGCACCATTAAAAACTGCCAGAAGCCAGGATTTTAAAATACTTTAAGAGACCACCCCATGCCAGGAAAAAACCAGCCAGACTTGCTATGTTATTCATTCTCCAGTTCTTCCAAAGAAACTTCTCAGTTGAAAACTTTCTGGTTATTCAAAAGAAAGCAGTCCATTAAACTAGAGAGGCCAATATAAATTCACTTAAGGAACAATACTGCACTTGTACACAGCGGGAATAAACAAATAAGCACAAAGGGCTAGCAGGCATTAAGGTCCACAGCAGAGCCCACAACAGCACCTTGCAAGCAGCATTGCTCTGCAAGAGAAGAATCAGAACATTGCCTCAGCAGTCCAGAGGATTTCTCCAACCCTGGATGAGTTTCCCCCATGAGATCTGTTATGCTGGATTCTCACCATCACCCACTGAACTCAGTAGGAAAGATCTGGAGGCTATTTTTAGGGAGTTCTTAAAAGAGCACAATTCCCCACTTCCATTTCAAGCTCCTCCCATACGGGAAGGGCTGCCCATGAGATGCACACACAAAATAAACCCTGCTCCCTATGCTACCCTGCACTTCAGAAAGCAGTACTGAGCTGTGCTTCCCATATAATAGCCGAAAACAACCTACCATCAATTTTAAGTCCTCTATGAATAAAATTAGAAGACACTCAACAGAAGCTTCTGAAACTCTCTTTAAGGCAGCCAGGCAGAATGTCTATCCTGCTGTACCCACAATTTAACAGCTCTAGTTACCATTTCTGCCATTGTCCTCAGTAAGATGAATTTTAGATAAATGTTTTCTGGATCAGGCCAAAAAACACTGGTCAGGATAAGCCAAGTGAAGCCTTAGTCACAGAGAGGTACCTACTACTTGCCTCTGACCAACAAACAGAAGAAATTCAAGGAAGCGCAAGCAACCAGAATTTGAGTCCTTTCTCCTCACACTGGAGAACCAAAACAACCACCAAGTCCATCTGAAGGATCAATTGACTAGACTGGGCAAGGTGTACCAAATTCAAAATTCATGAGGATACTGGAGGGACTGCTCTGTGACAAGGGACTCAAAGGGTGCTTCTACTCTTGAAGCCATAAACCTCTTGGGAACCTGCTAACACACTTCCAGGGCAACCCTTCTTCTGCTCTGTGAGCTCATTGCCAGCTTCTGAAAAAATGAGCCCTTTCCACAGGTGCAGACAAAATAGATTTTCAATTACAACTGCATTCACATCAATGCCTTGAAGATGAGGCTCTGAACAGAAACTGAGAGAGTAATTTTTTCTAACAATTAAGAAATTAAAAAAAAAAAAAGAATTTAAAATCCTTGTTCTCAAGTCTCAAAGGTCACAATGACCATGAAGCTAGACTGTTGTATTAAGCATTTTTCCATGTAAAACAACTATTCTGATCCAGTATTTGAGTACTTTAGTTCTACTTCAACAATACTCATCTTCCGCATTTTAATTAAGTTTCCCATTTCTATCCAAAAGCAGCTTAATGCATGGAGAAGTAGTTCAGTAGATAATAGCTTGCCATTTTTAAACATTATTAAAAAAAGATTGAAACATTAACATGCAAGCGTTTAAATAATTACAGATCATATCAATTTAGTCAGGAAACATACCAAGCTTAGCAATAAAAGCTAAGATTAGCTGCAAAATAATATCACCAAGCTAGAAAGCTCTAGAAAGATTACTAGAGTGTTCAAGCAAGACTGAAATTATTCAAATCTAAGCTTCTTGCTTATTTAAATCAATCTGCCTGGGAGCCACACAAATTGTTGTGGTGAATTGATTTCCCTAGTGTCTGGTTCTCCTTTTGCAAGAGCCATGACAAGAAAAAGACCAGAAAGACAAGATGAAACCCGCTGATTCACAACATCATTAGGCATTCTGCATTCAGAGAGATTATACATCACAACATTAGACCAAGTCATAAATGTCTTGGTGAGTGAAGGCGGCCACGCTCAGTGACTCACAGCAGGGCTGCCAGGTGCAGCGCTCAGGCACAGACTTCACCACCAGCACCAAACCAGAAATGCCTTTTTTCTTGAAGACTCCAGCAGTGCCACATGGCTAATGCACTGACTAGCCCATTTCTGCTATGCTTAAGCAACACACGCGTAGATTTTATCTAAAACAATTTTCAGCAAACCTGCTGTGCTAATGCCTTTAGTGATGTGAAAAATATCATAGTGTTTCATTCCTTCTTGGCCAAAAAGGTAGAGCATGCTACTCAAAAGGAGTCTTATTGAAAACTCAAATGCTTATATAATTTACCTAAAGAATTGTGCTTGTATAAATAGCAGGTTATTTTGAAGCTGGACAGAAAAGCAAGATTAAAAAAAAAAATAACCCTCAAGTGGGATCATACACCAGTTTCCAAAATTTAACCACTGCTCCAAGATAACCTTTTCTTCACCAAGAAAAGCGATTTGAGCTTTTTTTCAGGATGAAGTTTTTGTGCACACCTAATGAAAGCAATTGCTGTGTGTTCATTTCCCACAGGGGAGACACATTTCATATGAAAAGAGTTATCCAGAAACATTTACTATACACATCTGCACCAATAAGGAAATGAGTCATCAACCCACTGGCAGGCCTGATTCATAGCACACAGCGCACTTCGGCTATTTAGGAATCTGTGTATGGAATACAGGAAAATATGGAAAGGCAGATGCAAGTCACAAGTCATTTTAAGAGACTACTTTTGAAATGCCAACTAAATGTATTTTTTCCCACCTTTGCTTGGGTATAATTTCCTCAAAAGCACAGGACCAGCATGGTGCTGTACCCAGCTGCAGAACTTTTCACCTGGATGAATCATAATATTTTCTTTATGTAACTGGAAGAAAAGCAAACCCTGGATAAAATCGCTTGGATTTTTTTCAACAGAAAATCTACATGAAAAAGTCTTTAAAGATAGTGCTAAGGAAAAGTTTCCATGGGATTAGTAACAAACTACCAAATAAAAATTCTGCTTCCCTTTAGAATATGCAAACAAAAGCCCTGTTACAAAACCAAATCAAGTACCTATCTTCAGTTCACTACATGGAATAAAGGATAAAAATAAGGAAAACTGTACATAAATCTTCTTATTTAAAGCACTGCAGTTCCTCACAAAGTTAGATACACATTTAAGTTGTTAACCTTCTTCCCAGAGGAAGCCCCGAGCACTGAGCTGTAGCACACTTCCCCATAGGTACTGGTCTACTCTGCCATAGAAGCCTGACTTTTAATGTGCTCTGTGTTTTTGAGAGCTCCTTTCCAAAAAGCACTAGGGTTTTTCAGCTTGAACTACTCAGCTCAATAGTTAGATAGAGCCATAAAACCAAGCACTTTGCTTGAAAATTCTGAACTGTAATGATAATTCAAGGGATTTAAAATGATACCATGGTAAGCAGCCAGGTCAGTAACAGCTTCCCTCAAACCAAACAAAGAAATTATAGCTGACTAGCTTTGCACAGATGAGCAACTTAAAAAAAAAAAAAAGAAAAAAAAGAAAGTCATGTTTGATGCTGGATTTTAGAAGTGAGCTTGAAATGCTTTCTGGAAAACAATGTTAGTAGAAAACTGTCTTAGTGAGATGCAGGAGAGCCAGACACTTGCTGCAAATCCTCCCAGTTACTGTTTCCATAACTCCTACTTAAAAAGCTATGAATAAAGACAAGCTGCAATTAAAAAGACTGAGCACACCTACAGCTTTTCTGCTAATAACGAGAGAGAGAAAATACTGGGGGAAAGAGGCAAAGGAGAGAACAGCAATAAGCTTGTCACTGACAGAGCTCTGTACCAACACACAGCACAACACTCCACACAGGACCACCACCAACATCACTGCTGAACAACTCTCACCTGTCAAAACAGGGGAATTAAATCAACAATTCAACTGTGCTAAAAACAGCTGGTTATTCTTTCTCACCATTATTCCTGACAAACAATGAAATCAATTACAAGGCTCAGGAATAAAGACCTAAAATCTGGGGCAGGCTGCAAGAGCTGCAGGCGAGTACTCAGGCACTACTAAGCTGTCTTCTTGCTATAACAGAATTTTCTATTCTGTCTAAAAGAGAGAGAACTTAAAAGTTTAAGCATTCAGTCAGCAACAATTACCACTTGATAGAAAACACTTCATTCTAGTCTCTGGTCAAGGGTGATGGTTTCAATAGTCTCACACTATTAAACTACTTGAATATATACACTCAAACAAGGTACACAACTTCTGAAGCCTGGTGGTGGCTGAAGAAATAAACACAGCTGCAAATCTCTGATCTTTAAAGACAGAAAAATGCCCAACAGGCAATACTGAGTTTTCAGGATTAGTTCCAGTATGCTGATGGTAAAGCCCCGACAGTCCTCACTGAAGAACCTGGTAATGTGGGAAGATCATTTTGTCCTAACCAATAAGCAGAATAAAGATGATTCCCCAACAGATAATACTTGAGAATGGGACTTCAAGAATTTGATCTACATCCACGTGGCACACGTAGCTGATGTGGTTTGCATGTCCACAAAAAGGCAGCGGCAAACTTCTGGGGACTTTCAGGGGAAGAGGCGGCAGCAGTACCCTCAGGTAAGCACTTTTCCACCCCATGTCAGCCTTCAAATCCCTTGCATGCAGATTCCTATCTGCCTGACAAGAAAAATATGTTGGGATTAGTGCAACTTTCAAAGCAATATGAGATCTGAATGCTGTAAGCACAGGCCAACACTGCAACCAAAACCACCTGCTTTGGTCTCCTGAGATGCCTTCAAATAGCCTTGAGGAGTTCTTGTTCAGAGTGAGAATCAACTCTGGTGCCTGAAAAACCTTGTCAATCTCCATAGAAAAGCAAAACAAAAGCATTCAACAGTCCAATGGAATCACTTGGGTAAGAATCCCAATGTGACATAACAAGAGTTTGAGGCACCTAAAAAAAAAAACAAGAGCAGATGGAAAAGGAGCAAAATCAAGAGCAAAATCTTCTCCAGCACACCTATTCAGCATTTAGAGACAATCCTTAGGGGTTTTCTAATCCCTCAATAATTAGGAAATTATCACACCAAATCTTGAACAAACTACATTTGAACTCAGATGGCACAGTAAGGAAGAGATATGACCTACAAAATGAGAGCAAGATTGTAGAAGCATAGAATAGTATGGGCTTGAACAGGTCGTTTAAAGATTTTTTCTTTTCCTTTGTATGCATTTCTATCAGCTACATTTTTAAATATGCAGCTCATGGTGAGTGCCAGGCTTGGCATCAACACGCGTGGTTCAGTGCTCTTTGCCCAGACTAGAGCACATTACCTCCATCCTCTCTGCCCTCCGAAACAAGAAGCAAGGACAGAAAAGCCCTAGAGCAAATTAAAAACTGCCATGATCAGATAATTTTCATTTAATCACAACCCAGGCATTCCAAAAGTAACATTTCCAGGCTTCCCAAAGCCTTCAAAATTCAATTTAGGAGATTCAGATTTTCATTTCTGACTACCATGTAGCATCTACCAGATTACCTGAGGCAACCAGATTAACAAGGATATTTTTATAATGGGTAACCTAGGAAATTACCAAACCAGCCTAAACACTGAGATCAAGAAGAGAATACTGTGAAATAACTTTAATTTTCAACTATTTATGCCCAAGAAATTATCTTATTTTTTCCACACAAACCTCAAAACAAATTCAAAATAAAACACTCCAGAGTATTGCACAACTAGGGTGGTACAGCTGCTCAGCAGAGCACTTGGCAAGCCGATCATCTTCACACCTCTGAAGTTGCTGAAGCACTGACATCCCACTGTCACCCACATTTGGCAAGCAGCAACAGAAGGTTCACAATGCACAGAGGTGCAACACAATTAAATGCCCATCTAACTCTGTCCAGTTATACAGATCTTTCCACTGCATCTGTGTTACAAAGCAAAAGGTCTCTAGTGCTTTACACGTACCTAAGCAAAGATTGTCAGAACTCAGGGAACTAATTAATAGTTGATGAATTATAACATGCAGCAGTTGGTGAGGGAAGATCAAAAAAAATTCTCAAACCACTCTCCTTGCTTCTCCTTACAAACTTCTGTAAGGAGTTTTCTGCTGGTTTCCTGCTTTCCACTGAGTACACACACAACAGCCACCAGGGTCAGTGCTGCTAAGGGAAAGGATGACACAGGATAAGTGCAGTATTAACTTGGATCAGCCTGAGGCATCATGAACCTGCTCCCTCAAAAACAATCCCCAGGCCCAGCTCAACCTGAAAGCAGGCTAGAATTAAGCAAGAAAAATCTCTTTATTATCTATTACAAGTCCTGGGAACAGCTCTTACCCTAAGAAATCAAAGACCACAAACCTGTGAGGAAGTTATGCTGACAGAACAGTTTGTCTGACTCTTAACAGAGTAATTTCCTATAAATAATAAAAAAAAAGGGCCCAGTGTGCCAAAGTGACTGCCAATTCTTCAGGCAAATTGGATGAGAAATGAGAGTGAATTGTAGATTAATGTGGCTCAGGACTTATTCTGAAGTCTTCACTGTACTGAACACACCTTCCTGTGCTAAATCTACTGCGTGGCGAAAAAGCTGGCTTGTTCCTCATCAGTTACATTTGTGGTAACATTTTAGGGCACAAGACTTGCAAACCCAACGCTTTGCAGGCAGCCACTAAAGTTGCCAGAAACATTCAATAACCACAAGGGAGCCCCTACACCAAATCCAACTTAAACCACCACCAGAAAGGCTGCTCCGCTCTGACTAAGCTCCCAGGCTTGTTACCACAAGCACTAGATCTGTAGTTTCCCACAGATTCGCACATTTGCAAGTAATTTAAGATATCCAGGCTTCAGCTCATCGGAATTTGCAAAGCTGCTTCTCTGAGTACAAGCAATGCGACCCTGTTGCAGAAACTATGGTCCTACTTCCTCAAGTAACCAGTTATTACAACACAAGAAGACAACGGCTGACAGAAAACCAAGCTGCTCCACTTGTTCTTGCAACACAAAATTGGGAAGATAAAGAATGATTGAAACAGGTATTTTTCTCTTGTGCTTTCTAGTGATCTGTTCTTCACTGATCCCAGCCCTCCCATTCCTAGTGAAGCGCTGAACAAGGATAACCTGATGAATATGCAACCAGCACTAGGCAAATGAGGGCTCTGCAGTTCCATAAATAAAAATCACTTTTGGAAACCAAGATTAATTGTGGCTTGCTTTTAGGAAAGAGGGAGGTGGATGCAAGATGCTTACCCTGGTCTAAGGGGAAATACTAGCTGTTATTTTTAAGTGAGCAAGTTATCACAAGTACTCAGTTCAACTTCAGAACTGGAGGACGTGATTCAGCTTGAAAGTATTACACATCTGGAAATTTCCCTACAAAACCAATTGCACAGACCTGGCACTAAGTTTGCTGACTTTCTGGAGTAAGACACCCTCTAAAACACCCATGTAGTTTCCCACACATTTCTGGAAGCCTGCCTCCTTCAATGACTGCGCAGCAGGAAACCTTGTCAGGACAAGCAAGATCCTACTAATGCAGGAGGGGCTCACCACTAGAAGCCAGTTCTTACTGCCCTTTGAGAAAAGCAAATCGGAGTTAATCCACCAATTATTTGAACTGAAGACTTGATCCCTCTTCCTTATCTTCTATTTAAAGTTTCAGTGGAAGCAGGATTAGCAGAGTGAGGCTTTGCACTGTAAAGACAGGAGAGCTAGAAAAGGTACGTGGTGTTCAGAATTGCACAGCAGCGCCATAGCACAAAGTGCCGACAGGCAGTTTGCTGAAATGCTTTAATTCTTCTCAGGCAGATTAATATATCTTCTGAAAAAAAATACATTTTAGGCAAGAACACCCCTGAACTAAAAAGTAATTAATGCTGGTTTTTTTTTCAGAACTCTTTCTTTTTAATTTGGCTCATTAATAGCATCCATGCTAATCTGAGCTACAATTTTTCTACAAAAGTAGTTTTGTTACTCCCTTGCCCCAACTTGTCAGTACAAAATTTCAGAAAAATTCATTTCCAAACACCTTTACTTGTGCAGTTTAATGATACTTAGGATGGGGCAGATTAGGACTGACTGTACACACTCTCACTGTTTCTGCCAGAGCCAGATCACAGGAGACAGGATGACAACCTGCCTTTCGAGAACTCAGAGAGCTGAGTCTGTAACAAAAACATTTGGTTATTAACTCTTTGAACCAACTTCCACAACTAAATGATTTTTCCTCCACTTAAAAATACACCAAATTTTGTTGACAGTTTGATGTTTCAATATAATTCTCTTACAAAGCTTAAATTTCACCTGCTTTTTGATAAAGAAAAGCTGCTTTAAACACTTTTTTCCTTCACTTGAAATTTGCCCAGTTTGCACAAAAGGTTTCTCTCTCAACTGCCAGCATTAGAAACAAGCTGTGATGCAAAAATCTAGTGAAGTTTTATTGTACCTTACACAGCGTGCGCCAAAATGCGTTACTAAATCAGTTGTTACGATCATTGGTAGTAGGCAATGTTGGCACAAAAATGCTGAAGAGGAAAAAATAAGATGTTTTGTTGCATGAAAATAAGTAGATGCTTCAAGGACAAAGATACAAACCCACTTTTGACCAGACCTTCACTAAATTAATCATCTCTACCTGTTAGATCAAAGTCATTTTCTAAATATAAAATCATACAGCTGCATTTAATGAAAACCCAAATTTTAAGTGATGACAAGCACTAATAAATATGCTAATTTCTTCATTTAGTTGGCACTTGTAACACTAGTACAAAGAAGTAAGTTATTTCATGAAACATTGCAATTCCTCTGGGGAAATAACTGAAGTAGCTCATCTTGACTGTTTTCACGAGAGCCAGTTTTGGTGAACCAGGGCTGTAAGTGCATTCAAACGACTCCCCGTGTGAGGCAATAAGCATCAACATCACAAAATTAAAACCTGTTCTCTTTAAAGTGAGACAAAGGAGCCGTTTGACAGCAGGTTGCAGTAGCTCTTTCTCCAGAGGCAACCGCTCTGCAGGCAGCAGCAAACACAAGGCAGACAGTGCTGGAGCTTTAACAGATGCCGGGGATTTCCCAGCCTAACACATATTAGCACTTTGTATTTGCAATCCTGATTTCCAGCACCAAGCAGTTAATTTGCATGTTAATTAGAAACAGGTCACCAGAAAATCGCACCAGACAACCTTTCTGTATTGACTAGAAAGGACAAAAACGCATTTCCATAAAGTCTATCCTTCTCTTAAGGATATTTTCCCATCTAGAAGTGTATCAGGGTGCTCCTTTCATTGACTGAGCATCCATTTCAATACATGCCTATCTCAGATCTGGAAAAACTAACACTGGTTTAGTAGGACATCTTATGAGACGTGCGAAACAAATATGCAAGTCTGTGCAATGCTAGAGAAAATAATGGTAAATTAGTCTAACCAGAAAGCCTCCCCTTTTACCACAGTACAAAATTAAACACAGTAATCCTGGAAGAAAAGCATTGTTAGAGTATGCCAGACAGAAAGCTTAGCAACTGGTTATGTCTGCAGCTCTCAAATCTGCACGTTCATCCAGTTCTGCTCAGCAGTCACATTCACTGGCAGTGGCAGGATTAAGAAGACAGGAGGCAGCAAGGAAAGAAGGTGTTATGGACATTTTAACTCCCTGGAAACACACTCTACAGCATCCTATCTCTCTGAATTTTCTTTCATATGCTAATACTTAGAGTATTATGCTTAAATCAAATGCCCCTTCAGCTTTGTTGTAGCCGTGTTATGTTGCCAAGCCTAATAAAACTGAATTACTGCATCTGTTTATCAAACATTAGACTCACTGGCACCTCAGCTTCTGAGAAATCATTTAACTTTCTCCAGAACTTCCAAGACTGATCACTTGACATTATCAGACGATAACTTTCAAATTATTTCAAAACAGACAGCAATACTACTACAAGGCTCTACCTCATTTTAACACTACACTGTATCTTCAATTTTCAGGATATCCATAAGCTGATGAACTTGAATAAAGACTTCCAGATGTTGAGGTTCATGTACAACTTTTGTGCTTCTAACAGGCACTCCTAAGTGTTAAGACTCATCTAAAAAGTCTTTCCCAGCTCCCTGACCAGTTTGCCTGTGGGGCTCGGATGCTGCTCTGGAGACCAAACATGTTGGAAATCCAAGCAGACACCAAATCACACAGAGAGAAAATACTTCAGCTTGGATTGGGATCTACACTAGGAATTCACTGCAGTAAAACTACAGGACGGATTTGTCTATTCTCAAAAGATCTGTTGGTATACTTGAAGGCTTTGATGTGATCACAGCTGTACAGTAGCTTCTTTGCCTTTAGAACATCCAGGAGAATTGAGGTGAAAAGGGTATTAACAAAAGAAAAGGAAAAAAAAAAAAGAAAAATCAGTAAACCCAGCAGCTACAAGCCCTGTCTCTATCTGATCCCCACCTTCTTGCTGGAGACTAACAAGATAGCAGGAAACAATCACTGTGATTACATTTACTGAGGCTGTTCAGTAAAGGTCCCATAAAGGCCACAAGTCAGATTGGCTTCGAATTGCATGAGCACAGAAAGCCCTGAAGAGTGATAATTGTCAAAGAATTGCTAAACTTCTGCATACAAAGAAAGATATCTTCTGGTTAAGGTTAGATCTTGTCCTTTCATATCCACCACTGGATGAAAGGTTTCACTCCAGTTGATATCCCATGCCCACCCCTGCCTTTTTATATCACCGCCTTAGGTCATTTTTAGTATGGGAATGTAAGCCATCATCTGAAGCTACTCCTCAAAGCACAAAGCACTGACTTGTTAGTTAATTTTATCTCTAGTCATGCTTGAGCAATCTCTTGATAACATAACAGGGATTTTTTTCCTGATTTAAACAAGAAATGTATCAGCAATGAAACAAAGCAGACAAGAGTTACGCACAAAAGCAACATCATTAAATGGAAGATAACAGAATATGGAAAACCAACACTACAGTGACACTAAAGCATAACATTCCAACTTTCCCACTCTCTTCTGGAAAAATAAGGAGAACCATGTTTATTGAGTATTTTTTAATCTTGTCATCTTTTCAAGAACTTCCAAGGAAACAGTAGGCTAACACAACATTACACAACTGCAGCTCTCATATAGCACAGAATGGAGGACCTCAAATTTATGAGGAGGGTGTGTTTGGTTTTCTGTAAAAAGGGGAAGAACAGGATTCTGCCACAAAGTCCCATGATTTCCATGTTATCCCTCGCCCCTGTTTGTTCACTGCCTGCTCCAGGAACTTCTCTCTTACAAAGTTCAAGACTCAGCTGAGCTCTGGTTTCTCTGGCTGCAAGTGACAACTTTCATCTCAAGTTTTCTACCATATAAGAAATTTTGGGATATAACTAAAAAGCTTTTGAGCAGACTGTTCATACCTCAGAAATGGCTCCTCTAATTAATTACTAGTTTCAGTTCTGAAAAGCTCCTGGGCAAAGAATCCATTCAGTCAGCCCATTAAACACTAAATCATTTCAGTGGGAGCCTGTGAGGGTTTACAATGTTCATTAAGAACCTACAATGTGGGGTTTGTGGGTGATTTTAAGTTAGTGTGACCTGACCTTCATCAACACAGAGAATGTTCTACCTGGGATTCCCTCAATGAGGTCACTAGGCTCCTCATTTCCTTTTTTCAAGGATCATGCTGCTTCTTGGACCCCTCTGCCACCAAAGTAAAGGAAGAAGGCAAGGCTTTAAGCGGTCCAGCATTAGTGCATCTGACAGCTGCTGAAGCCTTCCTGTGCACAGCCAGTCAAAGCAGAGTGCAGAGACACTTTTCCATTGATACAACCCGTGCTGCTACCAAGGGGAGACCAAAAGCTGCACTGGGTTGAATACAGAGAGGAATAAAAGCCACCTGTCTGACAGACTTGGCAGCTGTCACAAAACACCAGGAGAATTCAAGCGTCAAGGAGCCAGTGTTGCAGGCTGTTTGCTGAAGAGTTACCTTTCCTAAGCTTGGTTATGCATTCATTATCCATTTGCACACATGAGGATGTATTAACTATGAACACACAATGCAGTTTTGCTAATTAGCTCAATCAGAAAAGCCTAAACATATCCCAACTTCCTTAATATGAACCAATTTAAAGACAGTAGTTTATCCCTTCAGGGTAAGGCTGCCTGCCTGCCATTTCTATTTAATATTAACGTTGAGTCCACTTAAATTAATACACAGAATTCTGAAGAAAACAAAGGATCTGAGTAAGAGGTGGTCTTTATTTAGGTCCCTTGCACCAGCAGGTATTTACAAGAATTCTTTCCTCTCTTAGAAAACCATACCCAGCTGCCTTGTCACACTTTTACTCCATAGATTATTCCAGAAATCCTGTTCTGTCCTAGTATCTGCTCCCTTAAGCCTGTTTATTCCTTTGCACTTCCCATCAAAAATTCACAATTAATACTTTTGAAAATGCTTAAGTCTTCAGCTTTAATTTACAGACCACCTCCAAATACTACAAAGCCCTGGTGAACCAGAAGTCTACAAAGCAAGTGATTTCAGTTGTTTTGATTTTATGCAGAAGATTTTATATATATACACACACATATAGTTGTGCAGGTTTAAAAAAAAAAAAAACAATCTGCAAGCAGTTTGAGATCTCCTGGGTATTGATCAAGAACTTTAAATAGAGTAATTAGCCAGGGTTCATTAAAACATGTTTCCATTAGCTTCCCTAGATATTTAATCTGAATTGATTTACCCAGCCACGTGCCCCAGGTACAAATTTTAACCCCCTTAAGCCCAGTTTCCTATAATATGGAAAGGCTGCACCAAGTCTTTGCCCTATTTCCATTACATGGAACTGAAACATCTCCTCCTTGACTTTACTACCACGCTCCTCCCACAAGGTCTTGACTTGCAACTTCAGCCACCCCAGTTTTACCTGGATGAGTTGAGACTCTTCAAATCTCTCCAAGGATGAGCGTATCTGGAACAAGGACTACTGAAACACCTGAAGCTACTCCTAAGCACTGGCATCCACATTCAAGCACACTTGAACCACCTCCACTTTCCCTGAACAAAAGCTGTTGTTTTGTTCAGCTGCCCTGGCCATGGGAGCAGCAGCCTTTAGCAGTGAAGCAGAAAACTGTTAGAAACTTATTACTCATGGATTTAAACTGCTTCTGAGTCAGATCAGTGCCCAGACATCCAACTGTAACCCCTCGCCGGGGTTTATGATGGTAACGTGTAATGCATAATCCCCTCTGGAGTATGGGTGCTCATGCTAACATTCTTTTTTAGAGGATTTTTCTCTATCCACTCAGCTCCAAGACTCCGAACCAGAGAGGTTAACACCTGAAGCAGACTGACTTAGCCAGCAAGCCATCACACTTCAGCCTCTCCCAAAAACACTCCTCCTAGGAGTGTCACAAGGCATGACAGAATAAAGCCAAGACATGGCTTTCCCAGGAATGCTCTCTCAAAGCACTCTGCAGAGGTTTTAACACATCAAAGACATCATAAAAAGCAGGACAAGAGCTACAAACCTGTATCAACGGCTGGCTAAAGCATGCAAACCTCCAGGGAATACTGACCTTATAAGCAAGGCATTAGTAAAAACACAAAAAACCTCCATGAAAAGTTCATTAGAAGCTTTTAATCACCTTCCCCTGACACAGGATAAACAAAATACTTGGTTCAGAAAGGAGAAGCCCAAAATAAACATGCAATTGGTCCATATGATTACTGGCACTACTGAATGCCACAGTGTGCAACATTAAAAGAGGACAAACTAAATTTTCTATCAGCTGAAAAACAGCACTATCCACTCCTTCCCCAAACCAGCAAAATACGTCTTGGAGACCATCCCTTCTTCAAGAACAAGCATTAAAACAGAGAAAACTTCTGTGACCAAACAGATTAGCCTCATTTGTTTTTAAACCAGTACAGCAAGATCTTAGGCTGAAAGAGTTGCGTCTAATACTTGAAAGCTGTACCAAACATGCACCATTTTATCCAGAGGAATCACTCCTAGGAGAGCCAATTGCCTCATTCAGAAGCTTATGTTGAAACATTTCTGGATGAGTGACCAGACAGGTCAACTCACTCCCTAAACAAACAAAAGAGACTGTTACTAAAGATATCCTAGCTAAAGCTGTTTCTCCCTCTGGGAATAGGGAAATCCCAAATTATCACACAATTTTAGCTGGAACTGTTGACCCATCTCTAGAATATATTCCCCACCTGCCACAGAACTCACTACTGAATTGTAAGGACCAATATGGTCCTTCATATCATTCTGCATATAGAGCCACTGCCTCTGCTCTCTGCAAGAGTAATGCCTCAGATTTACAACATAAACTATTTGAAACATCCATCAAAATCACCATTTAGGACATACATTCCCCCCCCCAAAAAAAAAAGTTAACGGTCAAACAGCATAAATTAAGTCAACTGGGAAGTCTTTTTTTTAAGAAATAAGAAAAATAACAGATTACTCACAACTTGTTTAATAGCTCAGAGATGAAAAAAAATATTCAGGTTCACTAGGTCATTCTGCAAAAATTCAAACACCTTATATAAAATTGGGTCCTGCTCACATATGTACCAATTATTCAACTATGGCACATCCACACAAGAGACGCACATAATTTTAGCTCTGCACTCTATTTATTTAAGCTTGGACAAGCCTGACACATGCCAAGATTTAAAAGTATTACACTTAATTTAACATTTCAATCCCACACATCCTACCCAAGCAACCAAGCTCTGAACACGAAGCCTGAGGGGCTGGAAGTGCAGCTCCCCTGCTCCATTCACTCTAAACCATTTGATAGGATGTTATGTCATGTTATTCAAATCCAAGTGTGACTGACAAGACTCTTCCCTCCTCCAGCAGCTCTCCAGGGAGCAAGGGTTATTTTGGTAACTTTATCTGTTGTTTTTGCTCAGCAAGCACTTTCTTCTCAACAGGGAGTTTCATTGATAAAACTACCCAAATGCATCCACAGTGTTACAGCCAAGGGAGCACTGCAGAATTCCCAAAGCCATGAGCAGTATTCATTACACGTGTACCTCAGGCTCTTACACTCCCAAGCAGATCCATGGACTGCTGCAGGTTACGTGTGACCACATAAACATTTGCCAGAAACTTGGCACGACACATCGTCTAGAGAATTTGAGGACAAGCTGCCTGTGCCCCTTCCCTCCTCCACAACTATTCCCAGGATATCTGTCGCATTAAAAGGAGGAGTTGCAGTTTTCTGGAAAGAAGAATGCGTATGGCAAGCAAATCCCAAATATTTACCAGGCATGTAAATATCAAAACTAAGAACAAATACATTCCTCATGTCAGTAACACCCTACTCCACGCTTCTGTTTCACGAGAGCCTCAGGCATTTTCAAACAGAAATAGCATATTACTATTCTTTTAGTCCCAAAATTCCTTTTGGACTAAAATACACAGTACACGCGCTCTAAAAGAAGGATGAAGCACCATTTCAATCCCACAATGTTTTTAAGACTCTGAGATGCTACAGGCAAAAGAAATTGTTCCATATTTTCACAAAGCACGTATCATGGATTAAAGCTAGCAACAGATTGTACGAAAGGATGTGGAATATTGAGTAACTCAGACTGAAACCCAGTGTCCTGTTATCTTTTGATACAGCAAGTCTTGCAAGTGAATGTTAAACATATTTGTATCTTTTACTGAAAGAATAAATAATAAAGAATTATAGAATCATTCAGGTGAGAGACTAATTTAAAAAAAAAAAAAATGCAACCTACTCACAATTATGAAGAGATGCTACTCATTGCCAAGACAGTAGGGGCAAAGCTCAACTGTTATGGAACATATCATGCTAAAAAGCAAAAAAAAAAAAAAAAAAAACACCAAACCTCACCTCTGTTCACGGCAGGGAGACAGACTCGCTGTCAGCCCACGCTTTCAGCCTGTACACCATTCCACTGCTGCCAAGGACTGTAGCTCAGGAAACCAAACCACAGTTCTTTGAATCAGCAGCTCCCAAAGTGAATAACTCTGCCAGCATTGTCCTTCTCTTTGTTTCAAGGTGGCTTCATGGAAACCAGGGAAGTGGCTGTGCTGTTCAGTTCTCCACCTTCCCCAACCTCCTCTGATAAAGATGTTCATCTCCTAACAACCCATGTAGGTTCACTGTCCATATGGCTTCAGAATCACCAGAAGGAAGCTCTTTGCTGAAGGCCCAGATTCAGGTGTGAAGTGCTACCAATGAATCAAATCCTAAGATAAGGTAGAAAAAAGCAACGAGCTCTACAAATGTGGGAGCAAATAGCACTGTACTCACACTGCCCAAATTTTACTCATGTGCAGTGTTTCGACAGCTTTGAGGCATTTATTTTATACTCTTCAAATATGATCTCTTGACATATTTTACAGCTTTTAATGCTACAAAAAGTGTGTAACATACAAAGAAAGAACTTAAAAAACCATACCAAAGCCTAAAAGGGCTATTTAGGAGTACTTTCAGCAACAATGGCTCCCAAAGCAGTGGATCATAATAATAGCCAGCCTCCACAAGTATATTTTAAATGGCTCCTGAGGAAAAAAGTTCAGTTCAGAAAGACTCTTCTGGCCCAATTTAAAACCGTAACAATCACAGTGAATGAAATAATACTCTGTCTTAAAAGTTTGTCTCAGACAAAGATTTTAGCATATATAAAGGTTCTCCAACACTGTAATGTCTAACAGCCTCTAAGCTACTCTGCTACCATCTCTTACTTTCCTTTTTTACCATTCTTGCTTAAATAGCTTCATATTAGGTTCATAGAGGGCAATTTTTTGTAACCTAAAACTTTGATCCCCTAGGCAAGATCCCAATTCCAAATTTGTGATCCCAGTAGGCAAAGCAGAAGTGTTTACAGTCAAACTCCATCTCTCAACAGACAAATGATCACTTTAAGATGGCAACAGTATGCTGCCATGTTATTTAAAGTTATTTTATGATGTATAACTCTAAGCAGTAGAAACATTTTGCCTAGTCCATTATCCCTAAACCATCCACACTGGATAGCACAGATGGGTTGGGGCAAAACCCAGCAAATTAACTGACTAGAGCAATGATTCTCCTAACTATACAACAGAGAAATTCAAGTTGAATCCTCCTCCCAGCTTCATGCCAGCACCACACAGCCTCCCTGAGCTCTCCAGCATTCTTAGGAAGTTTTCAGAAAATGTCTTTTTTGAGTATTCTAAGACTGAGATACTGTGAACCCCAGTGAGTAAAACTGACATTAGAGGATAACACTTACTAAATAATCTTGGAGAGCATCAGAAAGTTATGATGGGTTTCACTGGAATGCCTCGAGGGAGGAAAATATTTGGGGAAATTACTTTGGGAAGAGCTAACATACAAAGAGAAGAATTTAAATTCCATCAGCACCCTGCCTAGCAGAACAAGTTTAGACTATGGGTTTTTTTACAAGATGATGCTGGAAGTCTTCACAAATGCCTGAAGGAGGGCAGGGAAACCAAAAACCCTGTAGTTTGTGGTTTGCTGTTTGCTTTTCCGCTCTGTGTAAGCCTTACCTGTGAGTTGCTCATGGAAAGGAAGCCAACATAGGCTCAGAGCATGTGAGAAGGATTTGATGTGGACAAGCTGAAGCCACATTGCCAAGTGCCTGAGCTAGAACAAACCCTGCATTATTCCAGGCAACTGCCCAACACAGTGCTGCTATTTCTGGAGTCAGAGGTGAGAGTATTATCAGTGATGGTTCACCATATGTTTGATGACTACTAAAGCACAGACCACAACGCAAAAATATGAAACACTGTAAAGCTTTGTATTCTGTGAGGGAAGTAGAGAACCTCACCATTCCTACAGCTGGTAGGACATACACATCTAATCAAGGCTGCTAATAGTAACATTAAAATGAGCGTACATCTTTAGAGATGTGAATCAGTTGAGGGAAATGTTGCCTAAGAAACACACCTTCCCAGGCCATTCCTAGAGACAGGACAAGCATTCACCATGGGAGTTCCATTCCAGTACACTGTTTCATAAAAAGGCATGAAAGATTTACAACATAAACTGTTTCGGCCCTTTTCTTTCTTTCTTTCTTTTTTTTTTGGCTTTAAAACCTGGTGTTGCTTCACAGAACTGATCAGAAACAAGTGAAGATGGCTACTGATCACTGCCTGGAAGCCTCCAGTTAAAAAATTAAGCAATGTTACTACATTCACAAAATCTTTGACCTCTGCTGCAAAGTCAGCTCTACAGACTTCAGTAAGTTAAGACAGATGTCACCACAAATTTGCATACCTGTGACACAGTGAGAGGTCTAGCACCTCATCCCTTACACATCTCAGATGTTGAAACAAAAAATATAGTGTGTTCCCAGAAGCAGTTCAAAAGGAAAAGCCAAGAAAGGAATTGGGGTTGTTGGCTGTTGGTTGAAGAGCATTTGTGGATGCCTCATCCCTGGAATCATGCAAGTGGAAGGTGTCCATGTCCATGGCAGGGGGCTTGGGATGAGACCAGCTTTAAGGTCCCTTCCAATCACCCTATGGTTCTATAATCCTAAGACCAAAAAAGCATCCAAGTCAACACAATGTCATAAGTGAATAACAGAATAAAATGCTTGACAAATAAAATTAGAGTAAACAGTTCTCTGCACCTGCAGTTAATCAGGGCCTTGTATAAATGGAGACAATTTTGACTTGCCTGTCTGAATTTTACAACAGGATCACATTAATATTGATTTGTTTAGATCACCATGCACATAGCTGAAGTACTGCAGTCTCATGAACACTTCCTGTTGCAAATTATGGGAACTGCAGCGTTGCAGTGATTTTCCTTGAAAGGAAAAGGTAGTTAGTTTTTCTGATTTTGTGACATATACAGATAGGCCACAGACAGATATAGTTCCAAAAAATCAATCTGATGGGGAAAGAGCTTACTGCAAGCTTCTTCCAGATCTTATTTCAACTCAGCTGAGAATAGCCTAACAAAAATTGACTCAGCTCAAATCAAGTCTGGACTGTCACAGAAAGTCTACAAGCCAAGCAGGTTTGGGTTTGTGTCTTTTGTTTGAGTCCATCAAAACCTTTTTGTAGGGCAATTACTTCAACACTTAGAAGAATGCATGCTCTGCTGAGTTTGTTTTGCAGTTCACTTGGTGCAAAGTATTTTACCCTGCAATAACAGAACAGTCTAGAAAAAGAAAGCCTCAATTAGCAAACTACTGAGCATGATGAAGGCTGGTGAGCTTCCTATTAAGATTCAAAAGATCTAGACAGCAAACTTGCTACCAGATTAAACTAGTCATTATTTTTTAAACAAAAGACAGCACTTTTGCCTGATTGATTTTGTATAGCAGGGCTGTAAAAGCTGTTTGGTATTAACCCACACTGCGACATATAAGCACCTAATTACATCAGCATAACCACTTGCAGTCTCCAAAAGAGACTCAAAGCTCCTGAGAATCAACTAAGGAAACTGCAAGAAGTTTTTCACAAAAGAGCACACAGTTCTACCACCAACTGGAAAGGAGTAAAATACTTCAGGTATGTAGAGAAACCAGGAAAACTTAACACGTTAACTACCTTTTGCCACATCAGCAATTCTCACCAGCACATTGCTTCAGGCAAAGATGAAAAAATAAAAACAAATGCAGCTAATAGTCATTTCTGTAATGCATGATTATGGCCATCTTCCCCTCTGGTGTTACTTGTCAAAAGGGACATTCTATGTATACAATTACTCTTCAGACAACTGTTACTAAAGGCATCAGGCATTCAGTTTAAGGCAAAATGGTAGACATTACAAACAAAAAATGCACTCTAATGCTAACAGGTGAAATAAAAGCTCACAAAGACGTAAGAACTACAAGACATACTTATTTAAAGGAATAAATAAATAAACTCATGCACAAAACCTCTAAAGACAGCACAGAGAAAAAAGACACCTCTAATTCCTGAAGGAGATTCTTCAGCTCAGAGCTGCAGACATTCAGACACCAGCATTCCAGGACAGATTTTATGAATGTCACCCCTGCTCAGAAGTGGAACAGGATGGTTTTTCATCTCCTGTCTTGATGAAAAAAGGTTGCAATTATGCCACAAGCTGGTATCCAGGGAAAGCAGGACCTCTGCTCTTCACCTAATGCACTGTGATGGATACTGACGAACTGAACATCCAGAAAATCAAGGTACCCCACGATAACAGAAAATTATCAGCTAACAGAATTGAAAAATTTCAGCGCCATAGCAACCAACTTCACAGACTTTAAAACTGAATTAGTCAGAAGATCAAAAAGAAAAAACTATTTTAAAGCAAGATTCCAAATAAAAAGGCAATTACCTAGTCCTTTTATTCATCCAATTCTTTGGGGTATATTATTAGGAAGAATAACTGCAAAGCTTTTTCCAAAGCAAGTGTGCATTTTCCAAAGAAGCAGAATCCACTGGAAAAGTGGTACATGCATGCAGGAAAGCTACACTATAAAGAACACCTAATCATCTCTGTACTAGAAAACAAATACAGCACTTTATTTGCCAAGAATAATCCTTCTTCAAAATATTCCATTCCGACCATGACAACACAAAGCAGTACCAGAGATCTCTCCTTTCCTCCAGTACAAAGAAGAGAGTGCATGCACACAACCTAGCTGTACCTGCCTCTACTGTAACAACTGGCTGAGTCTTTGCTTTTCAATATATTCAGTTATTTGGCTCAGTAAATCAGGCCCCCAACTTGGTTTTCTCACTGCTCCCTGCACCAAGCCCGGGCTGCACAGCCTGCATCAAACTTTATTTCTTCCCTTGTATTTGCACTCCTTTTCTTCTTGGTATGCAGGCCAGCAGTGCCAGCTCGTTGGAGGAAGCAGACCTCTAAGATAATATCTTTTACTGAGCCAAACACCCCCGGCCAAACTGATATACAACCAGCTACCACAAATACCAGCCTGCCAGGAACAGAACAGAACTAAGAAAAACAAACCCATCCCCAAAAAACTCACAAAAGTAACTCTCTCAGATAAGAAAAAGTGCAGCTAAGGATATGGAGAACCAAGAACCTGTGCTCAATGCTCTGTTCACAAGACAATCAGTCCAGCACCTGGAATGAGAGAGACCATCTCCCCATCTATTCAGCTCACACACGGCTTCAAAAAGAAGAGTACTTCTGAATATTGCTACATTCTAAGACTAAGCCAAAGGCTCATGCCAAAGTAACCAACCTAAAAAACAAATCAAACTTTTAAAGTACACTTAGTATTTTACTTTAAGACTTAACTACAAAAGCCAGGAGGAAACTGGGCTTACACTATCCAAACACAAGGGAAAAAGAAAACCTCAGAACAAAAATGCAGCTAATCTTGGGTAAGAAGCCAAGCCTCAGGAGAAAAATCTTCAGTGCTCCAGCCTTGCCTCCCTGTTGCTCATGTGTTTTTCAAAACTTAATAATCTCAATCCTTTCTCCTAGATCCAGCCATTCTCTTCCATTGATTTGGATAGTCCACCTTCCATTTCACGAATTTCAAAAGCAGGAGGGACTGTGTTGACCACTCATATTGATTTGCATCTACCACAAAGTATTGTAAATCCTTCATTAAATTCCATTTAAGACAGAATGATATCTGAATATTTCTAATACCGAGGTCATAGGCTTCAACTCAGTCGAGTTACAGAGCAATAATTAACTCAATCTCTTAAAATTGCAACACATTTTTCCTTTAAATTAGTTCAACTCCAACAATATCAGTAAGAACTCTCCTTTTTATTTTTCTCAGGAATGTAACAGTTCTTAAACGTCTGTGTCCTTTTCAGATTGTGAATGATCACCAGGTCAATATCCCTCAGAAAGAAAGGAAAATGTGAGCAAAGCCCTTGGCAAGGCTTAAGGTACATCTTTCAGGTTTCTGATCATTGCCCTTAAAAAAAACCAGCCCTTTGAGTGTTATCATCTGAACCAGATGATAATGCTGTAGGCACTGAGTATCACTAGAATACTAACTGCTTGCTCCTTTGCAATAGTAACGATTAGAGAACCAGAACAGTCTCCATCCCACAATCATGGATTTATCAACCCGAGAAACAGGCAGTTCCTTAAAACTTAAACAGGCAGTTAACTTAAAACAGCTCACCTGAAGGCCAGGGAGAAGGCCTGGAGATTTTGGGGGAAAATAGCCCAGAAGTGCTGAAAGAGATGGTCAACCCTGTCAGGTGTATCTTCACCACTTGCATTTCCTAGGAACTAGCCTACCCTCATGCTATGTTTAATCCACAGGCCTCAATTACTTTCAGCTCTGGACAGGTAACCAGTCATTTGCTGCCACAAATGAGACACCTCAAAAAGGGTACTTTAAATGCCAGCATCCACCTGTGCTGTGGGAAAACAGACATGGAATAACACAAGTACACGCTCAAATATAACAAAATGTCTTTTGTCGAGTCAAACAAAACCTTTGACCTTTAACGCAATAAATTAGGGAAATAAAAAGAGAAAAAATAAATAATATGCACTACTGTGACAGATCACACTCCTCTACCTCAGTGCAAGCAAAAAGCTTCAGAGAAGCCTTTACACTTCCAATCCATTTACCAAAAAGGTAGAAACACTAGAGAGCCAGGACAGGGACTGAGCACACACAACTGTTCCTACAATTACAGTATAACCCAAAGAGATGAAGACTCCAAGCAAGCATTGCTGTCTGATTTCTATTCTCCATCCATAATTTTAAAGCAAGTAATTTCACTGACACTATTTTATCAGACCACTTAAAGAGCTCAGATACACACAGAGTGCGGAATAAAACATTTAAATGGAAGAAATATGACAGTTTCCAGCCTGTCAAATGGTACACACTCCCCAGTGCATTATGTCACATCAAATGAATTTTCTGGCCTTTTACACCAACTATAATTCTGAAATAACAGGAAAAGTACTGTCCTTGAAACACACAACCTTCATGATAACTTGTTTTGTTCTTAATCCAATCCACAACACTGAGAGTCCTATGTTTTTCAGAAGGCAGAGCATTAAGGCTCAATAACACTGTCTTTGCCATAAAGGTGTTACCAAAGAAACAGAACCATTCAGGATGAAGAAAGTAGCAGGAGGCCAAAACTTTGATCTCTAATCCCATTTTAACCACAACTGTTTGATCTTAGAAAAAATAATGAGCCTATAATGCATTAACATTACAGAGAACAATATCATGCTTTAAATATTGCACAATCTTTACAGGGTCAATGCTCAACAATTATGGCATCAAATTCACTCACCAATTAATGAGATGCAATGTAGAGTCTAAGAGTAAAATTATGCTGCACTAGTAAACCAGATAAGAGAACCACACTGGTTAAGATTATTTTCATCCCTTTCAATGTTTCCCATCTCAAATTCAACAACTCAGTCATGTTTCAAATGCAAATCATCATTAATCAAGTAAAAATTGTTACCTAGCAAATATATTAATATTTCATGGGTTTATTTATACTTTAACCACCATGCAAATCAGTTTAATAGGCAGCTCACAGAAAAAGGGCTTAAAGGCTGCAGCCTATGTTCAGTGAAATGCAAGCCCTGAAGTCTTTGCAGCAACAGGCTAGCAACTGGAATCTTTTCAGAAAATAAAGCACTTGGGAGCACAACTTTTAAAAATATACATATACACTACCCCACTCTACTCTTTTTGTATCATGACATAGAATTATATGAATAATAATTAAAATCTTTATGAGAAAATTTAATTCACTCAAAACTGTAATATATCCAGTGCATGAATACTTCTAACTAGAAGAAAGTTAATTCATCTGCAAAACACGCCCCAAAAAATGTGGTTTATTCTATTCTATTTTTCTGATTATGGTCAAAAATGTTCAAGCTGAGTAGCTCTGACCACCTCCTCCAATCAAGGACCACCCTTCCCATCTTTCTACTACAAAAGGAAAGAGAATTCTGCACTAGATTAATGAAACATTTCTTTGACTCAGTGAAAGAATCAGCACACATAAAAAGTATTTGATATCAGTCTGGGGATCTGACCATTTTTTCTTCAAGAATTCTAAAAATACACAGTGCTTAAATATATCTTTTGATAATACTTTAAATTGACAGTCTGCCAATAACATCTCAAAATCAAAACTTTAAAATTTGCTATTTGGGGGTTTGGTTGGGATTTTTTCATTTGTGGAGGGTTTTGGGTGTGGAGTTTGGAGGGTGTTTTTACTCTTTTCTTTGTGTCAGACTGTTCTTTACTGAATATTCGTGTTAAACTGCTTCTTTCAACATTTGCCTTACAAACTAGGCTCCTGTACCAATCAACCACGAACTCAACACTCCTGTTTCTTTAGATTCAGAACTACCCAATGAAGGCAAGGGAGGATGCACTTCAAAGACACCCACACCAAGAAATCACCAGATACTGAAACCATGTGATTGCATTCATGTTAACAAAATAAGCACACCTTCTCTTTACCCTCTATTTTATGGATTCAAAAGGAATGTTTCTCCTGGTTATTCATATTTAGAAGTGTCCTAGTTTACCTGTATCACAAAAAGAAAAACCAATGGCTAATATTATTAGAAGGAATATTCCCAGTTTCAAATTTAATTTTTCTCCACTTTAGAGAAACATTTCTTAGGAGAAAAGTAAGATTACCTTAAACACCTATAGAAAATAGGCTGCTTCTGCAGCCTAACTGCATTTAAAAATCTTACCGGCTACTTGCAGCAGTCCTCACTGACAGTTATCACACACAAAACAACTCCCTCAAATCTCCACTAACTATAGCCTAACTGGTTTTAAGTGGTCTGCGTGACTCAGACTAGATCCTCACCCTTTTAAAAACGCAATTGTCACTTTTCTGGTATAGTCCAAACGAGCGGTTAGACACTAGAGTCAAAAGTAAAAGCTTTATCAACAACAGCCAATACGTCACTTATTTCCTCTGCTGTCATCCCCAACGCAAAGGAAAGGTCTGAGACAACATCTGAACCCATTCTCAACCAGCTGAAATGCTACCCAATGTTTGTAACTCATGACTTTTATTCACAGTAGGGATACACAGAAGTCAGCTATTTTAATTAATTTCTCAGAGCATCACCCTGTGAAGTCATTTTTACATCAGGATGCAGCCCATCACATCAGTGTTACTGGGAGCAAACTGCTGTGGGTTAAAATCAGCTGACAGTGGTCTTTGCAGGCTGACAGACAAATAAGGACAAGGCCACAGAGTGGCACCTTCAGAGAGAAAACTCAATCTGAAAGAGCCCTGAGATGTCGATGCCTGGAATATCACCCAGGAAAAAATTCACCTTCAGCATTGGGCATCAGGCAGCACCACAGCCAGACAAGACCAACAGCCAGCAAACTACTGACATCACAGCAGGTTTATGAATGGGAAAACTACAAGCAGACATAGCACTCTACGAGTGAAGTTCTCAGGAGATATGCAGAACCAACATAAGGGTTTGTACTTGCTGAAAATAAAGTGTGATGCAAAACATTCCTTTATCTTTGATTTGATCTTTTCCCTCTCTCTACACAGCCCTGTGTACCAGTCCTGCACTCACCCCCCTCTGTGGTTTAACTCAGAAAAATGGCAAAACTATTCCAGCTGAAAACTGATAAACTTGACCTCAAAAGGGTTCACCTCGCTAAAATAGCAGAAACACAACAAGCACTGGAACTATGAAAAGAGCAGGGAGGGGCTATGCAACTGGAAAGAAAGCAGCAACAAGAGCTTGCCTTTTTGGCAGGCTGGCAGCTTGTGAGGTCAACTTCCGAGATCCTCTCAAACAGGATGCCTCCCTAAAAGGGGGCCAAAAGATCCCAGACAGGTGAAAGAAACAGCAAGGTGGAAGTTATTCATAAAGCACATACCTGCAACAGATGTTGCAGCAGGACCCATACAAAATACCTACCACTAACTACCCACCCAAAATTAAAACATGAAGTTAGATTAAAATCTAAATTAGCCTTGCATTTTAAGGAAGAAGTAATCGCTGATACTGGTTCAAGATTCCCCTCGATCAGAGTTACCATTGCCACTGCCATCTG
Organism: Cinclus cinclus; assembly: GCF_963662255.1. Lineage (NCBI taxonomy): Eukaryota > Metazoa > Chordata > Aves > Passeriformes > Cinclidae > Cinclus > Cinclus cinclus. Next base: position 7,914,295 of record NC_085056.1, read on the forward strand.
CTGTCCCCATAATAACAGACGAGAAACGAGCCCAGGCTTTTCCTAATCGCATTCCCTATTTTAATGGCAAAACACCATTAAAACTGATCTAGCCTGGCATTCCTGGACTCTACAGCAGAGAAGCCAAGAACACACAGACCTCAAGACCAGGACAGCTCACCAAAGGCACGTCCGTCAAAGGCTGCTTCAAACTGAATGAATGAAAGGTGGAGCTGGAAGACTCGGAGGTGGCAACTCAGTTTTTTCTTGAACTGGACTTAAAACCGTTCACGACAAATGCTTGGGAACAACACAGGTCGCCCCGTTAACTGCCCATAAAGTCAGCCAAGTCTAATAATTGTATATCGGGTTTCATACACGCACAACCGAGGACGGGAAAGCAGCCGCCGCCGCAGCCGAGTTCCAGGCGAAAGTAGGAACCCGAACGTGAAAAAAACATCTCCTCAGGCCACTGCTACTACGAGCACGGCGCCTTCACTCAGCACTACGCGGGCTGGGCTTTCCCAGACTTCTAGAAACGAATAACCCCGCAAGGCACCAGAGCCAGAACACAAAGCCATCCCCCCCGAGAGCTCTCCCCGCCCGGAGGGCGCTGCGCGGGCAGCAGCGCGGAGCCCCGAGGTGCAGATGAAGAGGAGCTGCTCTCCGGAGCCCTCACGGCCACCGTGCAGACAGCTCGCTCCCCTCACGGAGCTCCGCAGTGCAAACTCCGATTTTTTAAAACACAAACCATGAGGGAAACGCGGGGTGGCGGCGCGGCGCGGACCCCGCTCTTTGTTCGCCGCCGCGGGCAGGCCCGGCCCGGCCCGGGCCCGACCCTCACCTCGCGGACGTCCTGCAGGCACTCGAGCACGGCGAGGTTGTTGGCCCAGCTGTGCTTGGAGCAGAGCCGCACCACGTCCTCCCGGCACACCGCCTCCTCCGACAGCTTCCACCCGCTGCCCGACCCGCCGCCGCGGGCACTCCGCGGGGCCGCCGCGCCCGGCCCCGCCGGCTGCCCCGCCCCAGCCAGGGCACCGCCGGCACCGGGAATGCCGGCAGCAGGGCCGGGCACCGCCGGCCGCGCCGCCAGTGCCAGCAGCAGGAGCAGCGCCGGGCCCGGGCAGCGGCTCCGGACACGTCCGCACGGCGCCATCTTGGATCCGCCACCTCCGGCGTCGGCCCGCCCACCCCGCGGCACGCACGGCGTATGCAAATCAGCGCGCCCGTGACGTCACCCCAGCAGCACAAGCCCCTTTCCCGGTGAGGGGGCGTGGCCCGCCCTGGCCCTTCCTCCAGCACGCGCCGTGGGCCCGCCCCGGCCGTTGTCGCCTCGGGAGGACGAGGCGCCGCCTCAGGGGCCAGCGCGGCTGTACGGCCCCGACGGCCCTCAGGGCTCCGGCACCCCCTTAGAGCCCCGCAGCCTCTCGGTCGTCCCGCAGCCTTTCAGGCGACCCCGCCACCCCTCAGCGGCCCCGCGCTCCCTCAGCCGCCCCGCAGCCCCTCAACGGTTCCCGCAGCAACTCAACGGCCCCCGGACTCCCTCAGCGGCCTCCGCGACCCCACAGCCACGCAGGGCGACGCTGCCGAGCCAGCGCCGCTGCCGGGAACGCGAGGAGCCGAGCCTGGGCACCCCTCAGCCCGCCGGGAGAGCGGCAGCCGGTCCCGCGCCTCCCTCCGCGGATGTGCAAGAGCCGCGGGCAGTTCTTGCCCGAAATCTCTCCTTTCCCACCTGCACCTCGGCTGCCCCAGCGACTGAGGAGGTAGGAGACGTAATGGGGAAACTGAGCTGTGCGGAGGACGTTGTTAGCGACCACGATGACGAGCAATATCAGCAGAACGATGAACAGATACAAAAATACAAAGAAGAATTACAGAAGAACGACGAGAAAATGCAGGCGATCAAAGAAAAAATTAGGAGCACTGAAGAAGAAATGAAGGACATCAGAGAAAAAATACAGAAGAATGAAATAAAAATACAGGAGTACAAAGAAAAAATAGAGAAGATCAAGGAAAATATATGGAAGAATGAAATGAAAATACGGATGAAGAAAGAAAGAATAGAGGAGATAGAAGGGAAAAAAAAGAAGAATGAAGTACAAAAAGAGAATGTAACAAAAATATGGACAAACCAAGAAAAAATACAGGAGCTCAAAGATAAAATACATAAGAACAAAGAAAAAATACAGCAAAGCAAACTTAAATTATCAAAGAATGATGAAAAAATACAGCAAAACAGATTTAAAATACCAAAGAATGAAGAAAAAATACAGAAGAATGAAGAAAAAACAGAGAATGAGATAAAAGTACGTAACAACAAAGAAAAAGTACAGGACATCAACAAAAAAATACAGAACATCAGAGAAAGAATACAAGAGATCAGAGAAGAAATGCAGAAGCACAGACAAGAACCACAGGAAACCAATGGAAAAATACTAAAGAATGAAGAAAAAATACGGAAGAACAAAGGGAAACTACGCAGGAACGAAGACAAAAAATGGACTGGCTCCTAAAACCATCCAAAATCTTTAATAAAATGCTGACATTCAAATTTCCTGCTGTCATTTCTCCATGCTGAGTGCCAAATTACCAGCTGGATTGATCTTCTGCCTATTTGTGGATGCACTCCTGGCCCCTCCTGGGGCAGGATACTGGGCTGGCCGGAGGAGATGGGATAAATCCAAGAACTTGCATCAGGGTAGCCCAGCTCTGAGGTAGCTGCAGGGAGCAGAGAGCTGAAAAAGGGCAGAAAAATCCCATTTTGGGTGTGCCATGATACAGCTCATTTTCGAGTTTGGTGGGATGGCTGCACCTCCTGCGGTGTCAGTGCCAGACACTCTGTTTTAGGGTATGGGATTTGGCATGTCACACTCCATAGTGGCTCTGGGCTTTGTCCATGGGAATGGAGAGAAATAGGCTTTAGGTGTGATCAGGTCTCCAAAACAGGATCTACAGTGGCTGATCCCATTGTCGATGGGATCTGCAAGTTCTTCCTAAAGCAGTAAGTGAAGGTTGGGTCCTGAATTTGGTGGTGTATCATCTAAAACCAGTGTTTGCAAACACACAGCCCCCCTCAGAGCAGTGTTTGGGGGATACTACAGCCCACTCCACCCAAGCAGCCAGCTAGACCCAAAATTTCACGGTAAAAAAAATACCTGTCCAGCTGTTGGGGTAGTGGCAGCAGCGGGATACAAGTCCACCACCACAGCTCTTCAGATGCCCTGCCAGGATCTCACTGGGCCAGCTCACAGCACCCTCCTAGGATGGGTTTGTCCCCAAATCTAAGATTGCTTCCAACAGCAGATGGAAATGAGGGACAGGGAGAATCCCACCTCCGTTCCCCTCCTTGTTGACTCCAGAAGCAGTTTTCCCAGCACAAGGTGGCATCAGGCCAAAGTCAGAACCTTTTGCCTGCATGCCAGGACGCTCCACTGGTGTGCCCTGGCTCACAGAAGCAGAGCTGTAGGGCTGCTCCCTTCCTGACCCAGGCTGCCTCATCATGTCTGGGAGAAACCCTTCTCTTGGGAATGCCTCTGACTGTTTTACACAATCCAGGAGCTACCAGAGCACCTTGAGCCCAGTTTGGCCACCAACCTGCAGCCATCTCATCCAGGTGAAGGCAAGGGCAGGAGAGGGAGGAGCTTCTTTTATTTGAATGTCACACTGGGACACTTGGGAAAGTGGCTTTGTGCTGGCACCCAGGGGCTGTGCAGCTGGGAACACTTGGAAACAAAAGCCAGCAAAATCCAGCCCGTGCTTGGCAGCCTATTTGGTTTAGTGAGAATTATTTGAAGAGTTAGCCCAGTGCAAGAGCTGTCTCTGCTCCCTCATCCATCACAGGATGAAGACAGAAGGGAGCAGTGGAGCTGGGATACAGCTCGCTTCTTCCCACACCTTTGGGAGACCTCCAGAGACTCATTTTTTCCTCAGTGAACACCTTCTCCCAACCTTAGATTTTACCATCCTGTGTTACTCACTGTTAAACAGGCATTTCATAAAAGAGCCCTATGCTCACCATGTCCATGCAGTGAGTTAAACAAGCAGGAAATTCTTCTTTGGGCATAGCGACATCTCTGCCTGTGTGATAACCCCAGCAGCTCTTTGCAACTACAGCCCCTCTCTTTTGGCAGAAATTCCTTTATTGCCTCATTTTAACCATTTTAGTAGCAAAGCTTTTACCCTCTGGGTGTTGCATTATGAGGTTGCAGTCCCCTGCTTTTGTAGTGGGCAGCACTTTCCAGTCTCATTGGCTTAAGTAATAAATCCCAGCTTTCCAGAGCTAGGCCGAGGTGAGCTGAGCTGCTGGGACACCTCTTGCTCCTTCCCAACAGTATCCTTGCTCTCCAGCTCACCACTTCAGGGAGGACAAAACTTCTTCAGTCCATGCAGAGGAGCTGCTCCAATTTTTAATTGGATACAGACGGCTTGCTCCTATGTGGCAGTTCCGGATCCCAGCTTAGCCTCCACACAGTGCCCTCAGGCCCTCTCTCCCTTGCATGCAGCCCGGCTCAGCTGCCTCTTTCCAAAGCTTTGCATTCCCAAAAGCTTCGGCACTGCCTTTCCCCGTGGATGATCCTCTACACCAACAAATCCTGCTGCAGAGGGCTGAGTCGAGCAGTCATTCCAGTGCTATTTCTTGCTGGCTAAGGCAGCAACCCCAGACTGGTATTTCGTGGCTTATTTGCATGACACAGGTTCAGCCCCACTGCTTCAGGTTTTCTTGTAGGTCGGAGTCCTGCACTGCTGCTGCTCATTTACATTTGGAAATAAGCAGAGGACCATGGAAATACTCAACTTCCAAGGAAACTGTGGACAAAGAGGAGACAATATTTCAGCTACAACCCTGTGAGTATTCAGCACAAGGGGAGCTTTGTGCCTCTCAGGCACAAAATTTCAGCCTGACGTGACCTTTGTTTTTCTCCAGAGCGATGCTGCTGTTGACGGCATCTTTACCTCACAAGTCTGCAGAAGCCCCAGGCCACAACTGCAGAGACTGTTGCCCCCATACTAATGCAGATCTGTGTTGCGGTTAGCACCTACCTTTAGGAAAAAAGATACGGGCAATTTTCCAGCCCATCCTCCAACCTGCCACAATTCTTTCCCAATTCCATTTATGCTTTCCCAAGCACTCAGTGCTGCTGCTGCCAGCTTGACGCCATCGGAAGCACAAGGGGCTGGCTCCCTGTTCTGTGACCTCTGCAGCTAGCGGAAGCACCAAATTGGAATTGATGCAAGACCAAAGCCCCTAGACCCTCAAATTAATCATGCTTCACAGGATGGGATAATCACTGAAATTAGTTTGAGAAATTTCTTTTCTCTTGATCAGCACATGCTGAGAGAGCCTGTTACCTGTAAAGTTTGTCCCAAGGATTAGATAAGCTTTCTAGGACATAGATCCCCACATTCCTCTTTTGCACTGAGGCACTCCTTTAACAGAATCACAGAATATGCTGAGTTGGAAGGGACCTACAAGAGTCATTAAGTCCAAGTCTTAGGACTGCACAGCACCATAGAGACATACTATGTGCCTGAGACCATTGTCCAAATGCTTCTAGAGCTCTGTTGCTTTTGCTGATATGACCACTTTCTCAGGCAGGCTGTTTCAGTGCCCAGTTAACCTCTGGGTGAAAACCTTTTCCTGATATCCAACTTCCACCTTCCCTGAAACAAGTTCAGGCCATTTCCTTGGGTCCTGTCACTGGTAACCACAGACAAGAGATCAGTGCCCCTTCTGTTCCCCTGATGAGGAAGTTGCAACTGCAATGAGGTTCCCCCCCAGTCTCCTCCAGGCTGAACAGACCAACTGACCTCAGCCACTCCTCATATGGCTTCCCCTCAAGGCCTTTCACCATCTCCTTACTCTCCTTTGGACACTCTCTAACAGCTTAATAGCATTTTTATACTGCAGTGAGCAAAACTGCACACAGGACTCAGGGTGAGGCTGCAGAAGTTCAGAGCAAAGAAGAGCAGTCCTGTCCCTTGACTGGCTGGTGAAGCTGTGCCTGATGCACTCCAGGACACTTTCCCCTGGGCCCACAGAACCCGGTGTTCCATAATACCAGGGCACCCACAGCTCTGGCTGCCATCTGAGCACAGCCCACCTCTTTCAGCAAAGAGAACCTAACGTGAGCAGGAGGCATTTCTGTCTTCTCAGCAGTATGTCTAAATATCTTTATCATAAAAGCAAATAAACAACGATAAATATTATTATCATAAGTGAGGGATGCTGTTGATATCAACATGCCTGAGTCCTCACAGGGCCCAAGAGCAGCTCAGCTGAGGGCAGCCCTGCTGCTGAGGCATTGTGACCCTCTCTGCTCAATTTTCCGGGGGACTCTGCAAGGCAGCTGAACTGTTTTTTCCTCATATTTTCCATTTCATAAACCAGCAGAAAGGTCGGTCTTTTAAGGAATTTATTGCCTTGGTAAAAAAATCTGCCAATCTACAGAAGCAGAAAATCTTGTCATGTCTCCTCGCAAACGAAAAGGAGAACTAACTGAAACCTACCGGGATGCTCTGGCTACCTCAGTGTAAGAAGGTTCAGCTTAACCAGCTTGTTTCACTTGCTACATTGCCTGGGTTTAATCCAATTTGATTTGGGACACAAAGTACCTGCTTTTTTGCCCTCCAGCAAGCAGCGAGTACTGACAGCAGAGCAAAGCACTGGCCCATCCCGCCTGGTGCACACACACACACACACACACACACACACACACACACACACACACACACCAAGCTGTGCTCATTTCTTGGCTCATGCTTTGCAGATGACCTTTTCTCACCTGCAATATTTTTGATTATTTGTCAAAATCTCACCGGAGTCCCTTCAACAGCTAAAGCACCAGGGTAGGTGCTATAGCACCGAAGTTCCTTGATGTGGAAGCTTGGAGCTTCCTGCTTCCTCACCCTATGGATCACCACAGTCTAACACCAGATCATCCCTGTTAGAGGGAGATGTGAAGGACAGCCCTTCTCCAAAAGCAGTGCTGTCCAACTCCAGCCTCCTCTTCCCCACCAGCCAACCCCCCCCCCCCCCCCACACACACACACCACACCTCCACAGGGAGCCGCAGGGGCTGGATTGTTGCCAACCAAGCAGCCACCACAGGCAGCTCCGGCCAGCACTGCACTGTCCCCCAGACCTGCTTTTACATGAACTAAAATTTTAAGATACTGCCCTGCAATAGCCTGGAGAAAAATATTTTTAAATACCCATGCACAGCTAAGAGCAAAGCCCTGTCTGCAGGAGCCACAGCACTGCCTGGCTTTACCTATCACCTCACACCAGATTTAGTACAGAAATTGCCAAAGGGCCAGCCTGCACCATGATAACAAAATCTACCCAGAGACAGAGGCAGAAATAGCCACAGTGGCTTCGTGCCTGAAACACCAGCAAAACAGCTCAGCCAGCCTCTCATGACAGCTGCCCTGCACAGAGCAGACACTGATTTCTTTCATCCTTCCATCCCAAATCTGCCCCTTTGACTCAGGACAGAGATGAGCAAATGTTTAATTAACACGTCTGACCTTTTATCAGCACTCAATGCTGATGGCTTTCTGCACACAAGTTAGGTGTGCTTTTCTGCAGTCTGCTGCAAACTTGGGAGTAGGACAGTGTTACAAGGTTTCCTCACTTATCTTTGAATATTTTCTGACATTCTAGAAAACTGAGAATGCGAAAGTGTTATCTTCCATTATTTAAACAGCATCTAAGTTTGTAGCTCTTATTCCTGTATGGTGGTATAAAGTAAAAAACAAGTGTTACCCAGAAAATCAAAATCAAAACATTTTAATTCTTTTTCCTGTGTATGTTTAAAACTTTCCAAATTTCTTGTGGTAAAATGGGGTTGAAGTTGACAGAACATAAATGATGCCTCAAAATAACTGAGAACAAGAAGCTCATTGTACCAATATGGCAGAGAGCATCCTGCTCCTTCTGGTTTAGCTGTTACCAGAGACCTTCTCACAATATCATTCTACCAACCCTTAGTTCCTGATCATTGTTAAAAAGCCAAAAAATCTCATGTCAGTATTATTTTCATTTAAAAGATTTCCCATGTGTATAGCCTGACCTTGCTCAACCCTTTCCCTTCCCCTCACCTGGCCGGATCAGGATGTTTCAGCGAGGACTCATTCACCAAATACCTTCATTATTTCAGCCTGAAGCTCAGTGTGACCTGGAAATAATACAAAGCAAGAGAAGGTTCACCTGCATAAAGGAACCCTTGGTAATGTCTGTAAGACATGCACTGAATGTCACTGAGACCTATTTGATAATTATAACCACTTTATTTTTACAGTATAAAAATATAGGAACAAAATACAGAAAAATATAAAGTTGAGATCTTCTCAGTCCCATTTAAGACAAACAGGATCACATTGTACAAGCCCCAGACTTCAGCAAATAAAATTATCCTGGCAGCTTAAGTGCTGGCACACTCAATCTGAATGGGACAGCTGCTGCTCACCACATCCAGAGGCAGAGGTGTGCCAAGGGGATAACCTTCCAGCACAGGGAACTTGTCTGACAGTTTCCAACATCCTTGCAAGTTTGACTTTGTTACACATAAAATGGACCTGAAGACACCCTCCATGATCTGACCTGGAGATGAATACCCCAGCCCTCAGAGTATTTACAGTCAGGTGTGGAGTGCACCTGCCCACACACATCGACAGGCTGTGCTCCCACCACACAGGCCCACGTTTACAAAAACCAGTGGCTGCAGCACACTCGCACAGACACAACTGGAAGCTCTGTGTGACCAGTTGTGGAGCTGCAAACTGTAGTTTACGGGAGACAAAAGATCAGTAAAAACAAGCTGACTAAATCCCTGAGCTTCCATGGGTTCCTCAGAAAAGAAAAAAGCCAACTCCCCTACCCCCAGACAACAGAAGCAGCCAGCATTCTTTTCCAATGTACTGGCTGTTTCACTACATTCCTGTCTTTAAGAAAAAACACTGTGGACTGCAGCAGCCAACAGTACAAAAATAATCTCCCTCTTCTTTACCTGTACTTTTCCAGTACTATTTTCATTTTCCATAGCCAAACTGTCCAAGTGTGCTTTCAGGTAAAGCAGGAAGGAGAGAAGGGGAAGAAGGCAGAGAATTAAGGAATTACAGTGCAAATTATATGCTCATGGACAAAAAACCACAAAGGAAAAAGATTCTCTGTAGATTTTTCAAGCCTGTTCTCTCCAGGCCCCAAAACAGGTTCCATTCTTGTTAGGGAATAACTGCCAACTGACCCTAAGACCTTCCACAGAACGCTGGGAATGTGCTCCCCATGGCAGTGAACTTGCTTTCACAGTGTATCAGCAATGCTACAAGATGCCTTTTCATCACCCAGTAATCACAGCAGGATTCCACAAGAAAATGCAGTGGGAGTCTCAGGTCTTCAAGTTCCTCTTATTTTATTCATTTGTAGCAGAGATTTGAAAGTCCCTGTGCTGTATTCACAGCAGATAAAAAAGTGCAGCAACACATGCTGGAAACTCTCCAGGAATTATTGCTGTGCTGAGGCAGCTTGTGGAGTTTGACTAAAAAAATTAACAAAAGAAATAAGGGCAGGCATAAAGAGGAATACAGAAGAAGAAAGGAATTGCTCTGGGCACCAGTGCATCCCAGTTCCTCCCCACTGCCACAAAGGTGCTGAAATGGATCCTGTCTCCTGTAAGCAGCAAGTGCAGGACTGAGCAGTTGTGTAGGATTATCAGCAGCATATTTGGACAGTCAATGGCAAGCATAGGGACAGCTCACTGCCACTTGTAGATTTTCACCATCTTCTCCGTCAGAGTAGCCAAGAGGTGGCTTTGGTTCACTTCCAAGGGGCAGATATCCAGAACAGGCAGGTCAGCTGGCAGCTTCTGCAGCAAGGAACCACTTCCAGCATCCCAGAGCTGTGGGAGGGACAGACAAGGTCAAGGACTGCAGGACTCTCCCCTCCTACCCAGAACAGACCTTCCTCTCTCCACAAAAAGATTTCCTCAGTTTACTCGTAGGACCCTTCCCCTACTTCCACACCCTTCTTGATTGTCTTTAACAGACTTGTAGCACAATGCCACCCTGACCACCCTCTCTGACCCCACTCATGAGGTCTCACGCAGCCTGTTGTCCACCTTCTGCATTTGGGCTGCTATTTCAAAGGGCAATCCCTCTCCTCCTCTTCCCCACCATTCCTAAAAAGCCTGCATTCTTCTCCCGCAGCACTTACCACACTAACTACCCCACTGAGTCTCTTACACCACTCAGAGCTGTGCCACTGTGCCCAACCCCATTCCCCTGGGGGACAAAAGGGGCTCACTGCCTATGTGCCCTTTGACAGATGGGGACCACAGGCCTTGGCTAAGACTGGGAATCCCATGCTATCAGGAAGTTACATCTTCCACAGCAGTACAACAGACCAACTAGCACAGGGTAATGTGCATGACAAGACAATTCCCACCAAGTCACACTGATGCTTTGATTGATAAGGCTTCTGTCCTAAGAACTGCAATAAACTCCTACACCACACTGAAAGGAACAAGACATACCAAAGCAGAATTGGATGCCTCATCACCAGCACACACAAAGACACTCCCATCATCCTCTGGGCTCTGAAAAATGGCATTTTTGGTCAGCAACTTGCAAGTGGGCCCAGCACTGAAAGTCTGAACCGGGTTAGAAGAACACACCACATCTTCTGAGCCCTCTGCCAGTGGGCTGCAAGTCAGTTCCATCATCACACAACGCACGCATGGGTTATTTTTGCCTGTGTAGTAGAAATAAAAAGGCAACTTTTGAAAAACGTACTCACAGATAGGCTTTACCTGTAGGAATACAAGCAGCACCAGCCTCCTTTTGCCCATCCCCAGTTTTTCCTCTACGTGCAGATGCTCATTGCTGTAGTAAGAGCAGGTCCTGTGTTTTTGCTGCTGAGCTCAGCCCAGAGCAGTGAGAAGCAGAGGTCAGAGCCTGCAGACACACCCCAGTACGTACCAGGCCTGTAGGTGGCCAGGCAGTGCCGTGTGTTAATCTCTGTTTGGAGATCAATGCAGCCTCCAGGTTCCAGGGGCAGGTGATGAGGTCGATAGGAGTTGCCAGCTTTCTGTTCCCAAAAGCAGGCTCCTTCCAAGGTCCCAGCCAATATTCCACCATAAGGCAGCGACGCTGAGGCCATCCGGGGCAGGTAGGACAGAGATACCACGGGGCACCTGGAAGGGCCATTGGCAAGAGTCAGTGCTGTCAGCTTCAGCTCTTTCAGCATCCTGCTCGCTGCTGCAGAGCTCCAGTTCTCCAACTGCATGGCAAAGAAAGGGCCTAAGCAGGCTGAGAGATGGTCCCTCAAGCAAGGAGTGCCAATGGATGTGTCAAGTATAAATTAAATCGAGCTCAGCTATCGAGCCTTATGCTTTACAGAAGCAGCAGACAGCACACAACAGATGAGAGCAAATCAGCATTTGATTCCCAGAGCACAAGAAACAGAAGCATCAGAATTTCACACTTCTTTGTGATTTGTCCTTTCAAAATTAAATACTAAACCCAGCCCCAAAACAAATTCAGCTCTTCTGTTCATACTTCACCAGTGGGTCTATTTCTGACCCTTGTGCGCCTTAAAAAGAGCACAAGTGCTTGGCACCTGCATAAGTTATATATAAACACCACACAACCTTATGAGGAACTTCTCACATTTGTGCTAAATGTCAATTTTTTGAACGAGAGATTCACATAATACAATTTAAACTACTGTGATTGTTGTGTGATTTATGGAAGAAGCTGTGTTAAACTTGATGTATATTAGTTGAGAAGAATGATAAATCCTTCTGCCATACCTTGACTTCTGAGGGACCAGTTCTTGGACATGAGAGTTTGTGTCTCTCAGATCATATATCATGATAGAGCCATTGACCAATCCAGCATAGACATAGTTTGTATCATCAAGACACCAGCAGCAGCTCCACACAGGACGGCCAGCATTGTATGTCTGCACCACAGTGTTTGTTGCCAAGCTGCAGAAGAAAAGCAAAGTGTTGGCCAGTTGCACAGGTATCTACTGATGAGAAAACAGCACAATTAAACTAAGCTAATCTAGCTTTTTAAAGTCTTCAGACAAAAGCATCTCTCTTTAGACCAAATTATCAATTAACTCCTCCTTTACACCAGACATGAATCTAAAACCCCAAACAGAATAATCCCTTGGATATTGTCAAGTGATTTAAAATTCTTCCAGGCCAACGCTTCTTTTTCCAGACTGATCTTTGGAGACTGGGAGAGGAAATCTCACAGCAGGGTCTCAGCTGCCTTACTGGCAAGAGAAAGCTAAGTTACTTTTCTGGAAACAATTAGAAGAAACTGTGGTGTAGTCCCGTAATGTCACGTATTCCTGAGATCACAGGCCTCATCTCTTCAGATTACATCTCTCATTAATTATTTCCCCTCTTTTTACAAAGGAGGAACATTATTCATGCCTCAAAAGAATCAAGTTTAAGCAAGAGTGAGACAGTGAGTGGCTAAGGACAGTTGAAAGTACATTTATAGTATTACTTATTCCTTGTACAAATCAAGTTTCTAAAGAAGAAGACAGACCACAGAGGGACATAACCCAGAACAGCAGATGAAGCTGGTATCAGATCAGGACGTATTTGCAAAGGCCAGCATTGCCAACATGCATTTACACACTGAGAACAAGAGACAGTAGACTGCACATATCAAAGGAACTCCAGATGCCCTTTGTAACACATGTGCTTCTCCCTGGGAAGGTGATTATGCTCAGGACTCCAGAGAAACAAGTAATTGCTCCCAGGTAAGGGGAAAAACTACAAAAACCTAGCGGGGGAAACTGAGAGTTTGATATCAGAGCACTGACTGGGTCAAAACACAGGATGAAAAAAAAACCTCAAAAACCAAAACAAACTCACAGTGCTATTTTAAACAACTGCAAGCCAGAGCAGGAGACATAAGACATCTTGGATAATTCTTCTGGGGAGGATGACTATGAAATGAGTAACTAGAGAAGAAAGCCAAAGGAGGACTATTCTTTCAGAGGGAGACTGAAAAAAGTATGAAGATGCTGCTGAATCAAACATCTAACTCCAAGACATTCTGGGATCAAACACAAAAGCAAGAGCATCACAGGCTCTGATGCAGCCAACCAGGCAGTGAGAGGAAGATGTGTCTGGCTCCTCCGTGCAGTGTCTGCTCACTCTTCAGATTAAACCCTGAAAAGAATTATCAGCCTAATCAATTAGAAATCTGACACCTTGATGACTTCAGCATCAGAGAGAGTTTTGTTTACTTTTAACTAGTGTAGCAAACATTTCAGCATGGTTACAGGAAAGAAACATTTTTCTTGCAGGATTAAGTTCTCTTCATTGCTTCACTTGTGGGAAAGAATTGAGACTAATTAGTCAAACAACAGACACTCATCCAGCCTAACCCTATACTGACAGACAGATTGCACAGAGATGTCAATACAGTTCAATAAGAATCAATCAGCCAATAAAGTTTTGAAGCACTGTAAGATTAAGACTAAAGAGCAGCAGAACAGCAAGAAAATACACTTATAAGTCGTAAATTCTAGCAAGACTGGACACATTTTTCTCTCAGTCTCTGCATAATTAGTCTCCAACCCACTGCTTTAAGTCTTTGCTAGCTCTAGAGAGTCTCTAGCATATGCTCAATAATGCTGCTTATGCATTTCAAATCCCAGATGAATTCCATGATCTGCAAGAAGTTTAAAATCGGAGAAGACAACATCAGTGCAGGGAAGGAGGAGCCCAGCCCAAACTATTTCTGCTTTATGCTGTACCAGTTCCCACACTTCACATTTCCCTGCAGTAACAGAAAACCAAGTGGACAGTAAATGTTGTGTCTGTATATTATGTTATTTATTCTCAACACAGTTGGCCAATCCATGCTGAATTACTTGTTTTCCATAGGAAAATAATCAGAGAGATGTAGCTCCACGACATCTCCACCTTAAAGATGCAAAAGCACCAATAAGTCCTTCTCTCTGTTAGCTCCCACATGCAGGAAGAATATGCAGACCTGATCTCATCTTTGCAGCACCTTTCAGAAAGCAGAATAGCAAGTGCTGCAAGACAGAACAAAATCTGTCAATCTCTTGCACACAGCCAAACTCTGCAGGGACAGGCAGCAGGGCTCACCTGGTGAGTTTGAGAGTGCTGTCCAGGGCAGCAGAGAGCAGCAAACCATCTGCTCGAGTGCCAAAAGCCAGGCTTCGAATCTGTTTACTGTGGATGGGGATGTACTGACTGCTCTTCAGGTTGGCCAAGCTCATCATCTTAACACCACAACCTGCCACAGAAGAAGGGTAAAGCAGATTATTGTGAAACAGCATAGGCACAGAACTGGCTGTTCTGTGTCAGAACTACAAAGTCTGTATTGAAGCCTCTGGTGGGATGAATACATAAGTTATTTGCTGCTCTGGCTAAGAACTGCCACCAATCATTCTTTAATTCAAATGGCAACAAGGCTAAATCCTTAAAGATTCCAGACAGCACAAGTAAATTCAGTACCAGTGTTTAGCCAGCTTCTTCAAAGACACTCTTGCCCAGATAAAACCACAAAGAGCAGGATTACATGGCTATTTAAGAAAACAAGAATCACAGCAAAGAATGGTTACAGGTGAACTTAACCTGTGTGCTACAAGAGTCACCACAAAGCCTCCATTCAGAGATTCAGTCCCTGGCTACAAATGGCAGAAAAATGAGACCAATTACATGCGGAAAACCACTGTGTTATGCCTAGATAAGGCACATTAACCTCAAACCCATTAACCAAATAAAGTAAGTTTCATCAGTCAGAAAGCATTTTGTAAATAAGTGCTCTCAGACTCATAATGTTGTATATATTGCACTGAAAAAGCCACTGGCACTGGTCCAGACGGCAGGTCACTGGCCCCTGGACATAACAGTGAGACAAAACCAGGGCTGTCTATGACTTCTTGGCTTCCTATTTCCTCATTAGGGAACAGCGCTTCAGGCATTCATATTAAAAGGAGTTTGCTTTTGGTAGGGTTTTTTTGTTTTTATCAGCTGCATGTGCATCAATCCACCTATAATGTGGGAAGCAGTGTTTCTCACTTAACCACTGGAAGCTTCTCTGCAGGCCCCACTACCTGGCCCCTTGTTCTTTCAGAAGGTCCAATCCTTTGCAAGGATTACCAGACACACCTTTTACCTTCCTGTGGATGTGGCATTCCAGCAGGAGAGCCAGAGACCCTCTGCTAGGACTTTGCCATAGAAGTGCCAGGGAAAACAACCTCTTTTGCTAGGCAGAAGCTACCAGTGCAGGGGCCAGATGAAGTATGGGGAGTCTGACGAGTATCCTCAGTTTACAAGGCACATGCAAAGGCCAAGGAGAAGAGCAGGGACAAAGTAGAAATGACATTAACTTCTACTTCTGAACCCCCAAATGTTGACTTGCTTAATTACCAGGAATAAAAGTAGACTGTGGAGAAGGCTGTGATACCACAAGACAACTCAGTGAGTCACAGTATGCCATCACTCTGCAGTTCCCAGTCTGAGACACCAAAAAAACCTTTTCCAAGTGGTACTTGCGCTGGCTTTGGCTGGAGGGGAGGCTGCCTGGGAGGCAAGTGCGGGAGCTGCCAGCTTGCTGTGAAGTGCTCACATTGTACTGGGCCACCAGAGCCTTCAGCTCCTGCAAAGAAAAAACCCAAAGAGCTTTAATGCATCACCAGCAGCCTAACCTTCTGTGCTCTCTGTTTCAGGTGCTCCAACTGTACTTGTTCTCAGATAAAAGAGGGAAATACAGCCCCATTTCCATGCTATTCCTGAAGTGCTACATTTCTAAGTCCATGGCCTATGACAATGAGCAACAGAAGTATTCAAGTGCTGTGTAAGTACCAGCAGAATGTACTCAAAGATTTTACTGTATGTATTACACCCTGTGAAAGAGAGGACTCTTGGGCAACACATAAAAGCCAGTAACAATTATTACCAGATCAATGCTGTTTAGAAGAGAATGAACTGCCAAGTATTATGTGCCCCTAAACCACAAGAGAAAGTCAATTAAAATAATTTTCCAGAATACCCCATAAAAAAATAAAAGCCCAAGATTCAACATAAAGGGCATTGCAGGAAACAAGACAGTCTATTTAATGACAATGACCCTGTTCTTGTAAACCCTGTGCAGCAAATTCCAGGAATGACACAACTCTCAAGAGCTCCAGCCCTGTCTTCTACCATCTCCTCCCCTCTTTTCCTCCACCTCAATTGATGAATGCTCAAGGATACTCAACAAAGGCATGGCCAAGAACAGCTTTTGTGAGGAACAAGGTATTCCTTGAATTCCTTTTTCTGCTGAGGACATCAGAGGTGAGGTGGGAATAAAGGTATTGGCATCAGCATATTGTGAGTCAATTACAAGTGTCCCTTCCCAAAAAGCATTTTGACCATCTTGTAATCCAAGGTCAAAACCAGACAATACAGAATCTCAGGGATATTTAAGAGGGAAGTATAACAAATGAAAATTGCTACTTGCTTTCTGTTGTCTGAGCAATGCAGGTTCTGCTTCAAACACTATGTAATCTTTAAACAATTAAGGGTCACAAGAGTGATATTATGAATATATCAGTAACTGCAAGTCAGTCTCAATACTGAACCAGCCACCACCACTTATCCTGCATCAAAGCAAAGGCAGCAGTTTTCAAAAAGGTAAGATCAAAGTTCAAGCTGTATATTAATAGTTATCAAGACCTGTAACTTCTAGAAGCTGCTCAAAAGGAGAGCAGTCCTGATACTCTGCAGAGGTCTGATCTCTTTGGCATCAAACACATTGCAAATGTCCCAAAGGAATATTAAAAAAAAAAAAAAAAAAGGAAGCTGGAGACTCCAGATGACCAGATGATCCCATTAGAGCAAGAAAAGACAAAACAACCTGGGCAAGGAAGGAGTCTGAAGGTTGTCAGAATGCTTATGGTGAAAGCTGTAGCTTCAGACTTAGAGTAAGCAGTCAGTGAATACACAGGTAACTTAGAATTAAAATATTGATAAACTCATTATTTCTAGAAGGTGGGGGGGAGGCCATGACCGCTGGTGATCAGAAGAGATCAAAATTATCTGTTGCTCTGGCGACCTTACAAAACTCTCCTTGTCACTTGCACTCAACATTCACCTTTCACACAAGTTATTAACAAGGAAACCAGGCAATTAAAATCACAAGGACTATTAGTACAATGTTTACATTTAAACACAATGGACAAACCCAGCAGAACCAGGAAGTCTTACTGGAGGCACATTAGCAAGGTGATTAAAACCTGTTGCACTGCAGACAAATACCACTAATTGTGCTTAAAAGAACATTCTGTTCATTATGTAAAAGCCTATACTTTCCTTTAAGATGCTCTGCAGAGTTTTTCCTGATGCCTGGTGTCAACTAAAGGCCTTGAGAGCAGGCTCCTCTCTCTGCACATGCTATGACTGTCTCTAGATTTCAGCTTGCCTTTGCAGTGATGAATGAACACAGTCACACCGAGGGGGAAAGAATGGGCTACATAGCAAAAGGCTTCCTGAGGAGCATGCAGAAGAAGTAGAAGAGCACAGTGAATAGGAAAGGAAAACCACCAGCTACAATAAATTCAGAACAGCTTTGAGTTATTAGGTTACGGCCCTAACAGCTGATATGAAACTTCCAAGACAAAGGCAGGTATCAATGACTGCCGCTCTGGCTGTTTCCCACAGAGCTCTTAGAGAAACCACAACTGCCACCTTGCACTGCACAGCCCCAGCCCTGCCTTTAACAGAAACATAGGACAGGACAACCTCAAGCTGTGGTGCAGCACTGAAGACATTCCCCCTCCCACCTCCCTTTTGGGTTCAGGCTCAAATTCAATCTAAAGAACATGGAGCATTTCTAACTGCCTTCACTATAAACAACAGCCATGAAATATCAGCTTTCACTTCCCCAGACATCAGCTGGAGGTGAAGACAGAGATCACAAAGGTGAACAATTTTTATTCAATAAAACAATTAGCCTATTTTTTTTTCTAAAGGTACTGGATACACAAGTTTTTATTGATATTTTGCCATTCAATTTTTTTGGATGCTCTGAAAATCCTATTTTAAAAAAGCTTTCCCATTACATCAAGCAATATGAACTGATCTCTACAAGAATAACAATTATATTTGCTTTCTTCTCCACAGCAGCATGCAATCTCCTGTAATTTTGCTGCCAGTCCTCCTCATCCTGCTCCATACCCAAACAGAGCTACTGCTTCCCATGTGCAAAAATCAGATCTCCTACCCCAGCTGATCAGTGATACCAGTACCAGAAGGCAGAGACGGTTTGCTTATCATTAGGTATTTTTACTGAAAATGCTGGCAGATTCAGGAGGAGTACTGCAGTATCTTACATCTCATTCCCAAGTTTTTTCTACTCTCAAATGAAAAACATTAGGTAAAAGTACGATGTCAGCAGCATTGCTTCCAAAACACAATCCTGAACCTCCATGTGGTGGGGAGAACACACTCAGCACAGCCCCTGCTCCTGAGGGCTTCCTTTCAGAGCTCTCCTCATCTTCAAGCTCCTTTTCTTATGTATTTTCATATAGCTAAAGACTTAAAAACCATCCATTTCCTAGTCTCAATAACATTACATACTTCAATGACAAAGTACAATGAACAAGACTGTTAATGGGTAAGAGCACAGGAAAATGCATACAAACCTAAAAAAAGGTCATAACTAGTGCCATGACTGCTGCTGGGCACAGCTCAAAAGCATTAGCAACAAAAGAACCTGAACAACTCAACCCAACACTGCAATCACCCAGCTAGGGCTGGGCTAGAAACCTCACAACCTAAATACTTTTATGCAAGTGGTTGCTTTACTATATGACTTCTCATAAAACAAGGAGCTCATCGAGCATCTGCTCAAAATGCAATCAAACAAGTTAAAGATTTATTGCAGACTTCCTGCTGACTTTTTTTGCTCCCCAGTATATTGTTTTACTTTCCGTTCATTCATAGTATAAACAAACACCTTAAAATTGCTCCAGCATTTGCATTAGCCACTACAGGACAATGATGAATGCAGTATAAATACTGAAACAGAGCTTAAAGAACACAGGGTACTTAATCTTTATAACATGTGACTTCAATTCAGTTAGACTGGATACTCCATCATTTAACACCAAATTAATTGCAGGAAAACATTATGAACCTGCAATTTTATCTTATTTGCATTTTTCTTAAGCCAACGTTTGAAGGGGACCAATTTTCTTATTAGTGATGATATGCATATGGCTTCATGCAGGAATTTAGGGAATTTATAAAGCCTTATCTTACATCACACAGGAAGACTTCAGCAAGGAGGATGTTGCTTAAATGTATAGATATGAATAGTCAAAGCTATAAAAAAAACCCAGGAAGAAAGAAAAGCCTAAAATTAAGCAGGCTTCTAGACAGTGAGAGGATATCATCTGCCTCATTCAACAAAAGGTAGTGAACTGGCAATGAAACAGGCTCTTGGAAAACCTAGCACTGGTGGAATACGCCAGCTAATTCACAGTTGGAAGCATCAGCAGAGTCCATAACTTATAGGAATCCTGCAAAAGCAGCCTGAAAGGGATACAAAATATCTCAGTATTGCATAAGCCAGAAGGAAGCAGTCATTTAACAATCCATCATTTATACTCAGTAGTTTGCGCACTAAGAGGAGCCTCTCAGGAGCTGCTCGCCTGTGTACAGCCACCACTGTTGACAGGCCAGGTCCCAGGGTACCAGCAGGTGTGAAACTGAAATGTTGACTAACCTTTAAAAAAACTCAGACCCCTAGGGGACTTTTTTGTTTTCTTTTGATTTTGCAAGTAGCCATGCTTCTTCACAAACTGCTTTCCAAAGGCTCTTGATTAAGCAGTGATAATAGGTCATATTACAGGTTTACTACAGATATTTCCAAAGCTTATATTGATGCAACTACAAGAAAGATGAGAACACTAAATATGTGCTTTCCAGGCAGCACAAAACCTGAGGGGGAAACTGCAATATCAGCAGCCAAACAACTCTACTGCTGGTCTGCCAGTTCAATTAATTCTTAAAAGCACAAGAAAAAGTCAGTGTTTTTGTAGCACACATGAATATCCCAGCCCAGGATGTCCTTACCAGCTTGGGATGATCCACCAATTGAGTTTACTAAATCTTGCTGATTACTAGAACTAGAATCCTGTCTTCTCACTTGTAAGGGAACAGGAAAAGGCAGGCTGAAGAGACAGAAATGCTCTGTGTGTTTGTAGCATGAGACTCACCTGAACTTGCTTGCGGAGTTTGCTGCATTCATCTGTCAGAACCTGGAGCTGGAGACGGCTCTGTGCAGATTCCAGCTCTGCCTGTCTCCGCAACATTTGCTCCTTTTCTAAAGAACTGGAAGAAGGAGAGGAAAGCAATTCTTAGGACTAGGTATTATCTAGGATACTCTTCTGGGCTGTCAATTCCCACCCTCTGACCTCATCCCAGCAGAAGTCCTGTTCAGGCAAATCCACAAGTAACAGAAAACCTGGTACTGCACTAACCCAATACATTCACCTGGAAATATTCAGTTATGCAATTGTTCTGAATGACTCACTTCAAGTACTGTTCCAACAGCCTTTCTACCTCACCTTCTCCAAAAGGACTAATTTATTAGAGGAGAATGAAAAAGAAATCAATTTTCTTTCCCCTACAGAAACACTTAAGCAAATCCTATACCACCATGTCCACATAATACACTGTGTCAGTTACACAGCACATCATAGCATAACTATGTAACAGCAAGATCTTCAAGCTTGTCTCTACTACCACTAGCTAATCTTGTATTTTAGGAAAATATATCTGTACCAGAAAAAATTATACAGATAAATTCTCTGTGAATGCCCATAAAGAGGACCCACTTACTACCTCACCTTGAGCCCAAAAGTGCATACATACCACATAGCAGCAGCACTTTTGGTAAGTTACTTGAATTTATTTCTCTTTCATACAGGCTTACATGAAGGAATAGCTAAAGAGAGGAAAGAAATACCAACACTCCTTAAAATTAGCTGTACACTTGGTCTATGTTGCCCACTGCTTTCTGTACATCAAAAGCTGCAATATTCCAGTTATTTCTGTCGTTCATGTGCAGGGAGCTCTTGCTTCAGTATTTTGCAAATGCACAGACCTAGCCTTGCATGTTCCAAAGCACAGAATTCTGTCATCTCCTTATAGCTTTTTCATGGTTTTTTTTGTTTGTTTGTTTGTTTTTTTCTGCAGAAGAAACAGGTGAAATGCCTATTTAACCATCACAAACATATTCTCCATATCGGTACTCAAAGCCTGAAGGCTGGTGGATTTTTTTGAATGTGAGAAACCAAATCCCATGATCTTATACCTAATTTAAGACTACGTGTAAATAATACTAATGCATGCACACACACATCTGTGCTCCACTCAGGGCTGTGTGCCACAAGGCAGCCGCTGCCAGCAGCTCCATGGACCCACAGGCAGCCACTGCTGCCTGCCTTACAACAAAAACAGGAGGCAGAAGAGGGGCAAGGCATGTGGGGAACAGCTACAGTGAGGCTCTGAGACACAAACAGAAGTCAGACAACTACCCCTTCATGAGAGATAACAAAATTTACACACCCAAATGTCTTCTGTGCTTTTGAAAAAAATATTATACAGAATTTATTTTTCTGTGTTAATCCAGTAAAAGAAGCATGACCCTTCTAAAGGTACACTTCAAACACCATCAGGCTGTGGCAATCTGGAGAGAAGAGAGATCCTTCCCTTCCTGACTGTTACTCCTCAATCATTTCTGATTTACAATTACCAGGATAGTGAGGTTTCTGTTGAAAGACTGCCTTGAAAGAATAGTGGTATAGTTGCAGACATGTGAAGAAACCCCAATTAAATTCCACTTAACACAAGACTCAGAAGAATTCAGATATCTGCAGCCTTTTAATTTCAAAATAGTATCTGTGACAGCATCTTACTGAAAAGAAATGAGTCCCCACTTTCATACCTGCTTTTGCCTTTTTCAGTATAAAGTCTACATTTAAGTTGGAAAGGGAAGTGGGAGTCACAGTAATGCTTGCTGACCTTTTGCAAGTAAAGCTACATGAAGAGTTTGACAAAGCAAGATGGAAATTGATTCATATGAGGTATTATTCTGTTTAATGCATGCAGAAAAGATGGCAGAAAAGGTCAGCTATTCACCCTCCTTGCATTCCTAACTATGCCTTGCTTTTCCCATCTAATGATGAATTAGCAATATACAGCTTTTTGGCATCAACTTTGCATGTTCTCCCATGACAGCATTTCAGGATATAGCACAAGATAGCTTTTGCTGCTTCAGGGCCACAAAATGCAAACTCGAGAATTCTGTTCCAAAAGAAAATTAAGACTTGCAACACAGCAAGACCTCAGTTCTTTAAGGTAGCTACACTTCTGATAAACCCCAAGGGAATGCACAAACTGCTTTAGACAATACAGGAAATTAAAGCATGAAGTAGAAGTCAGAGTGCAGCTTTCAGTGCCAGGTGTCTTTACAAGGAGATTCTGTACCTTCTCATGCGCTCCTGCTCGCTGGTGTCCAGCGCCTTCAGCGTGCGGGCATACAGGACCACAATGTCAGAACGCTTGGCCTTCTTATTGCACTGAAACCAAACACAAGCTCAGTTCATCTACAGGAATTTACCCCACCAAACTATGCATCCTTATGAGACCCCAGGTACTGTTTTATTTAGCTCTGAAGGAAGGGGCTGTCTACTGGAAAACAGTGCCACAAACACTGACAAGCATGTTTGCACAGTGTTCCCTCGTACAGACATCAGAGTTCTAACGAGGGCTACAAGAAAAGCTGCATATCCTATTGCACCTTTAATAATCCATCTCCTTGCTTCCCACTAAATGTATTCTGCTAATGCACCTGCAAGGCAGCATGGTCAGGCTAAATTACAGGGACAAAAAACTCCAAATCAGACAAAGAAGTGAAAACAAGATGATCTAGAACAAAACACGAGCCCAACCTCAGGTCTAAAAACACCAAGACTTGCTGCTTGGCCAACAGACAAGGATTTAGGAACCCCTGAGTATACTCCCAACTCTTATTTCTATATTATATTCCTTTAATCAAATTCTACAGACCCAAATCCATGAAAGTGTTCCAGTGTTGTATGAAACATTGACATGGCACTGACTCCAGGGACACACAGGGAGTCAGATATTTCAATAATTTTGTGCATCTAGCTGCAATCATTTAGTACTTTACATTCACCTTAAAAAGAAGGCAAGTTAGAACTTCAAGATGCCGTAATTTCTTTCAATTTTATTGTTTTGCAAATCTTCTTTGTTGATAAGAGGCAGTGAATACTCAGATTGAGTAACCTCTGCTGAACATTAAACTACTGTGTGTTCTTCAAATGTAGACTTCTCTTACTTAGAGAAGATATCACATGCAATAGTCTCAGAGCAGACAACCTCCCTTTGTAAAAACTGCCTTGCCAAGCTGTAAATGGCCAAGACAGTTTTCCTGGCAGCCAGCAGCTGCCACTGGCAGGATCGGGAATGCTGTAATTTCACAGTAACTTGCACTCAAGCCACTTAGTACACAGACCATGCACAGCAACTCTGGGCTATTCAACCAGAGAATGCCCAGTTGCGAAGGACGGCAACTGAAAATGAAGGGAAGATGATTTAACTTCCAAGATTCTTTCTAGAGCAAGTTTTCTCAGAAACTTTTTTGCATTTGTATCACTGGAAGAAGGAGAAAGCAAGCCTTGAGATGTCACTGCTCAAGAAGAAAGCAGTCACGAAATTTCAAAAAGTAAATATTTCAGGCAGGTCTCTCAGAATTCTGTCTGGGCCTGAAGTGGGGGAAGAAAAGCTTACACAGAATTCACAGAGATAAGAAAAATCAACTTTGGGCCTTTGCTATGGCAACAGGAATTCTTTAGATTTAGTCACAGCACATGTCAAGAGGACGTTCCTTGTTGAGAGGAGGGAATCCTGCAAAGTCAAGCAAGAATACAGAAGCCCTCAAAATGACACAACCAAAGAAACCTATGGCTTCCAGCCACCAACTCAGAAAGCAGCAGAACTGAATCCTATTTACAAGGTACTCATTGATCTATTTTTTGTCAATATTCCTTCACGGAAAAAAGGAATAAGGAATGGAAACACATCAATAGAGAAGTGTAGATCTCACTGAAAGAGATGAGTATTAACTATGGAAAGAAAACCTTCAAAAGCTGATTTACCACTTGTAAAGGGACATTAAAAGATGTAACCTGGTTCTCAGTTTGCTGTCTGCCATCTTCCTAAACAACATGGTCCTCCGCAAAAGCAGACACAGTTCAAAACAGAAGATTTATCAACTGAAAACTGAATTAGTTGATATTTAGGGGACTTTCCAACCCTAGCCATTCTGTGGTTCCAAAACAGTTCTCAGACAGATTTCTTGTCCAATAACATAGTCTTTATGCTTAATTAATTGCTTCTAGGAATCTGTCTATTTCCATTCCAGGTGGCTCTCTCCAGGATTGGAGTGGGGCATTCTGAAACCATTTCCAAGTTTAGCACTTAACTCTCACACTTTTGCATCTGCTACTCACAAATGCTCTACTTCAGGGAGAAGATCCAAGTTATAACCCATCCTTTAAAGTACTTCTATTTGTTACTGGCCTAATAACATCAAAACAATGGTGGGGTTTGTTACTTCTGAAACCAGCTTCACACAGCAACCAGCTGTAACACTTACAGCGATCACATCTGAGGCAAAAGTTAGCCACACGTAATAAGTGCTTTAAGTGCTTTGCAGTGCATGTGAACACCCATTTTACCTGAGGGCACTTCCCTGCCTGTCCCTTGAGCCACCTCTCAATGCAGGTGTAGCCAAAGAGGTGTCCACACCGCAGCGCAGACAGACGGTGGTCCCCAGCATTGGTCCACTGCTCAAAGCAGATTGCACAGGTATCTCCTTCCTCCTCATCCAGAGGTGCAGCAGGAACTGATAGCTCCAGTTTCTTTTGTTGAGCTGTCTAAGATTTTAAAAAAACCCAAAAAAACCCCAAAACAAAAACAAAAAACAACACAACAGTTTTAGAAAACACATCATTTATCATATATAATCTGCCTCCAAAAGCTCTGTAAGTTGACCTTACTTGCTTTTGCTGGACTTCAGCTTCATCTTCAAGACTTTCATGTTCTGCAGAAGCTTGAGGTGGCTCTGCTTGCACCTGACTGGAAACTAAACAAAGCATTGCTTAAGTAACCTGATTCATAATGGGGGGAAAAAGGAGTTTTCCTGCTTTGATCTGAAATCTTCAGGGCACAGGTTAAGTAGTGACACAACACAGGTTACTTACAAAGCTTCAGATCAGTGCCCTGGACACAGCCTGAGTGTAAGGTTTTCTATGCATGAACAGTAGTGCTGAAGAATTTTATGTTTTTTTTAATGAGAAGCAACAGAATTTCAGTGAAAAGGGAGAGGTCCTTTAAGGACAGCAATTGTTATCAGAATTTTCTGACCTGCATAAAACAAACAGACCTTGTCTATAGCTAGGCTGATGTAAGGTTATATTCCTGCATCATTATGCCCTGAGAAAGACAGACACCAATATCAGAAGTTGCTTTGCCAAGGGATCTAAGCATGCATATTTCATGTGCCAAGAAAGCATTTCCCGTATGTTGGCTGTCCATTCACTCTGACTTCAGAAGTTTTCCAGCTGGTAATTGTCTGAACTACCACTGCTGCTGGTATTCTCCCTATGTTTTTGTGGTAGGCCTCTGTCAGCCCATCTGTTGAGGCCTGGGCACACTGAATTGCTATATGGAAATCGCCACCATCAGCACAGTGAAAAAGGAGCAGAAATCACTGCCTCCCCTCTAGCTCCTGATAAAACAAGAGTTATTAATCACATTTAGTAATCAAGGCAGATATTCTCCATCCAGTGGAAGTATCACCTAACTCTGTCTAATTTCAATAAAATTTTCGGCTTCTGTGGTTCTGGGCTGTAAGAGGAGCCACTGGCTTATATAAGCAAGGAGGGAATTCCAGGAAATCCAACAGACAGCATATGTTCACACAATAATATACAGCACTTAACAGCTTGAGCTCCTGTCATGTGTACAACTAGCCCAGAGCAGCAGAATGGATCTGTTCAAAAGACACCTCATAGGTGTACCCTTTTAAAAAAGGTAACGAGGTGGGCTGGCCAATCAAAACCAAAACTGAGGGCAAAGAGTGAATCATAAGGACATTCCTTGGAGACTGAAGTAAAAAGATATGCTTGTTCTTGTATTCTCTGGGCATCAATAACCTTGACTAGCAAGTTAAATATTTGTCACTCTTACATAAACTGTGCGTGTTCAACACAAACAATGTCACCGAAGTATGTGTCAGCCTGTGAACATGAGCTTAGATAAAGAATTGCAAGACAGAAAGAAATGAGGAAAGAAAAAGAAGAACAAAAAGCACCTCCATCTCCTCAGTTAAGTGTCACAAGTTACAGGAATGAAAATTAAACTGAAGCAGATTGAAATCTCAAATAATTAAAAAGACTGAATCAGATGCTTCTCTGAAAGCACTTGCTGATGCCTTGTCTGTGACCCGATGTCTTCAGTAGCACTCCTTAATAATACATGAGACTGGAAGCAATAATCTCTAAATTTAAGTTACAAATAATCCTGGAAAGGTTCAGAATAAGTAGCAGTCTGCAAACAGCAAAAATATTGTATTTAACATTATGCTAGCAGTCACCCATGCTGCTGCTGCTGCTCTTAGGAGCTGCTTGCCAGGAAGCAGTGTGGCAGCAGCCTGCTCCTGTCAGCTGTGGGCACAAAGATCTCTGAGCACCGTCTGTTGAGAAGCTCAAAAGATTTCCCTGCTGAGTTTTCAAACAGCAAGAAAAGTGTCTGAAATCAGTCTCTGCACAGCTCCAATACAGTACAAACCTCCTGAGCTCGCTGTTGGAGGCGTCTCCTGGGCTGATGGTAACAGTGGTGCTGCTGCCTCCACTGCTTCCTCCTCCTCCTCCTCCTCCTCCTCAGAAGTGCTGCTGTCAGAGTCACTCACTTCAATTATCTCGTCTGGCTGCTGTTCCTGGGTGTCCCTTGCCATACGGGGGAACTCCAGGTGTGGAGCTGGTCCTGCAGATGGCTCTTGGGTCCTACTGAGTTGAAAGTAATGGTCCAATGCTGCCCTGAGACCAGAAAAGCAAGAAACAAAAGCCAGTCATTTCAGGTAAGCTAAAGACTCATCATGCTTCTCCATGAATGTTTGCAGGAAAATTCCTAGGCTTTGACTGCAGTAGGAATGGGTCACTGTTATCAAGTCAGGCCTTCTCTGGTAGGAGGCAGTCACATAGGACAGCCCACTTTGTGAACAATCAGCAGGATCAGCAACAATTCATTTTGCTCAGTTCAAAAAAAATCTTCTCATTACAATACTGTCTTCTTTTGGAGGAGAAAGGGATGGTGGGGCTGGAGAGGAGAAAAAATAGTATCATTTACTAATAAGCCTAAGGAAACTCCTAACCTGTCTCTCCAAGCCTAACTCAGCCCTGGATCCTGAAGGAACTGGTACTGTGAAATGCACACCACTTGGACCAGAGCCTCATTCCATCGACTACTTTGTGCTTAGTCTTCCTATTTTACTTCTTATCTTGTACTGGAAATTCATCCCTAGTTAGAAACATCCTCCCCTCTCCCCCCATCAGTTCAGCTATCATCTCAATTATCTTTCAGATTCAAAGGAGTTTCTAGGGTTGCCTTCCTGCTCTCACAACTACAGTGACCTTCACAGGCAATCGAGGGCAAACAATACAGTAGTGTTTAATCAACTGGGAGGAGAGGAGCTCTTGGTCTTACAGAATTTAAAAGCAATGCTTCAGTTAATTATAATTTCACCCTTGGCATGTACAAAAGCTAGGATGAGAAAAAAAAAACAAATTAACTAGAAATTGGAATTTCTGACTCAAAAGCATCCCCACTCATACCCCTTTAATCCCATCACAAATGGTCTTAAATAGAAAGGATATTTTATTCTGTCTGAAAGTAAAAGCAAACAAACAAACCCACATTAAGAAAAAAAAACAAAACAAAAACAACACAAAATCCAACCACAAAACCCTACAGAAAAATATCAGTTTGTATCTTTGTGATAGTTTCTGCAACAACTGTCACTACATTTCTGCAGCAAATGTAATCAGGCAGATCTCAAATCAAAGGTGAAATGCAAATCAGAGCACAAGCCCTACTGAGCTAATTGCTGGCTAGAACTGCTAAGAATTAGCACTGCTGCAGGAATCATGGACAGGAATCTGGCTATGTGGAGGGAACAGCCGCAGCAGAAGCTCTGCAATTAAAATTCAAAATGTAGAAGGGCTCAGAAGTCAACATCACCCCTGCCAACATATGAAACGGGGATTCACTTAACAAGGGCAAAGAAACTGCCAGAAGAGACCGGAAGTTGTTGTGCTGTTAGTGAACTTAAAAGGTGAGGTAGCCTGGATTTGGCCCCAGCCACACACCTGGGCTGGGCTCTGTAAGCCAGGAAGTTTTGAACTGATGCTGGACTTGACCCGAGGGCAGTTGAGACCCAATTTCATTACTGCTTTACCTGGCACTGATGGTCCTCTGGGAACCACCAATTCTCTGCTGCCTGCGAGCTCTCCTCACTTGAGGACGCTGTGTGAGCTGTGGCACAGGCTGCTGGTACAGATCTAATGCCTCTTGTAGCCTCTGTAACCCACTGGGGGCCGTGGCAGGATTCATCTGCAGCTCAGGCTCTGCAGCTGCTTCCCCTGTTATACCAGCATTGGGTGTGACAACAGCATCACGGTCAGCAGGAAGGGCTGCAGTGCTGTCTCCTCCTCCTTCCCCGAGCACAGGAATGTGGGAGAGCGCTGTGTGACCAGAGGGCTCCGGGGCAAGTGTCTGGAGAGTCTCCACTGAGTAACCAGCAACGGGGTGGAGATCAACTTCCATCTCTTCTTGAGCCATTCCTGCAAGGAGTTGAAGAAAACTAGTATTTACTTGTAAGTGTACCCTACTTGTAACCTGATGGTAGCAAGAACCAGGTACAGCACTCAATGACCAAAAAAGCTTTTAGAATTCAGAGTTAAGAGAAAATTTGTCCTTTGCAGCAGAGTTAAGCCACAAGTCAATACACGTTATGTGAGCTGGGAACAGTCTCCCAGAATCCTGGGCTCAAAATCTTTGGCTCAACAGCAACACCAAAGGCACATTGCAAAATCAACTTAAATAAGCATTTGGATGAGTATGTGAAGTTAATGCTTTCTTGCTGCCATCATTGACTCACCAAATAAATTCATGTGGATCTTGAAGAACAGTTGGAAACATGTGAGAGACTCTCCTGGGTGAGCAGCATTGTACAAGCACCCACAGATACAGCCAGAAACAAGCTCTATGACACAGTCCGTGTCTACACTGCTCTCAGGAGGTGGACTGATGTTCAAGTTTCTACAAATAAAATCACTTTATCGGAACATATCACTGTGACCCTTATCCAGAGTACACTGAACAGCCCTTCAGGTATTTACCAACACCAGGCAAAACCAGAAAGGGCATGACAGCAGAACATGTGACTGAGACATTAGTGGTACCAAGTTATCTGCAGCATCAGCATTTGTGGATCCATATTTAGCCCAAGACTGGATAAACGTGAAATTTGCAGTAAAACTGCAAATACATTAAGGATGGGTGCCTTTCTACATCTTTAGCATATGGATTTCGGGTTACTTCCAAAACAGGAGTACTACTTTAGGGTCTGAAGAAAAACAAAACAAGACAACAGTTTATGCATTATTAATTCTCATGTTGCTGTCAGCCACCAAATTAAGAGCACTTGGGTCACACTGTTCTTACAACACGAAAAAGTTCAAGATTATTTCATTAATTGAATGAACAGATGCACGAAAAACTCACAAGTCCTTTATTGGAAGAAGTGCGTGGATTAAATTCTGCAAGCTGCTGGAAATTATTCACATTCTCCAAAAAGTACTTAAGCAATCATAAACTTGAAAAGCCCTGGGAATCGCAGACCTTTAGCACTATTTAGAAGCCCAAAGCACAAACAACAGTTTTGCCAAGCTGTCCCAAGCCATGGGCAGGGACACCTCCCACTGGGCTTTATCCAACCTGGCCTGGAGCACTTCCAGAGTCGGGATATCCACAATCCCCGAGTGCAACATGTTCCATTGCCTACACTGACTATTAGATTTATAAAAACGTTAATAATGGCATTTTCACGGTTAAATCTTGGAATCTGACCCAAAGGAGCAGTGCCTCCTCCAGCCAGGCAGCCCAGGGAAGAGCCCGCAGATGGAGGGTCTCCACAAACCGCCTTCCTGGGCCCCAATGAGGAATTCCGAGCGCTTCCAGAGGCCCGAATGAGAAATTCCGACCTTGGCCTGCAGCCGCAGGGCTCGCACCCGAGGGCCGAAGGCTGAAGCAGCAGCTTCCCCTTGCGGAGGGCACCCAGGCCCCGCTCCACACGGCCCGCACGGGGTCTGCCCTGCCCGCTTCAGCATGAAATTAACAGAAAATGAAAAATAAAAAAAAAAAAAGAAACGAACGTGGCCCAAACGAAACACATGCTCCACAAGCGGGGATCTTCTGCCGTCTTTTTCACAGAGCTCGTATACTTCAAAGACGACACCCTACGCAAAAAGGGAGAGGGATATCCCCCCTCCGGTAGCCGCAGGCAACCCGAGCGTTCGGGGAAAACAAGCTATGCTGGGGAACTCGGCCTGGGCCCTGGGGAATCGAGCTATGCCGGGATCCCGGCTCGGTCCCAGCCCAGAACAACCCGCCCCGGCCCCACAGCTCTCACCTCCGCCGGGCCCGGCTACCCGCTCGAGCGCCGCGCCGCCCCGCCCCCGACACCCTATTGGCTGGTTGCGACCTCAGCGACCGCTGCCACTGGGCGAATCGGAGCCGCTTCGGCCTTCTCATTGGTCAATCGCCCTGTCCGTTTGTTAACGGAACTGGGAGCCACAGGGACGAGAGGCAGGGCGGCAGGCTGTGCTCTGATTGGTCAAAGCGCCGCAGTGAAGGCCGGCTGATTGGGCAACGAGGCTATGACGGTTTAGGAGGCGGGGCAAGAGCAGGGGAGAGAGTTTCCATTGGCGGAGAAGCCGCGGGGCGAAAAGAGCGGGAAGGCAGGTTCATTCAAACCGGGGGGAGGCGGGAGGGGCGTTGTCATGGCGGCGGAGTGGGCCCGGGGCGAGGCCGGGAGAACCGCGGGGGAACTGGGGAGAATGGGGGAGAAGCTGGGAAGCGGGGAAAACCCGGGGGAACCCCGAGGGGGACCGAGCAGAGCAGGAAAGGATTTGGGGGGAACCGGGGCAGCCCAGGGGGAGCCGAGGATGGTCCCAGGGTAGCCGGGCCCCGGCGCCGAAGAGAATCACAGAATGAGTCAGGTTGGAAGGGAGCACTGTGAGTCATCTGGTCCCACCTCCCTGCTCGAGCACGATTGTCCTAGAGCACCTTTCACAGGATTGCTTCCAGATGTTTCTGGAATAATGCCAGTGAGGAAAACTCCACACCCTCTCTGGGCAGTGTTCCAGTGTATGATCACCCGCACAGTAAAGAAATTATTCTTCATATTCAAGTGTTAACTTCCTATGTATCATTTTCTGCCCCTTGGCTCTTGTCCTATTGCTGGGTACCACCAGAGCGTGGTCCATCCTCTGAAGTCTCTTTTCAAATAGGGACAGACACTGATGGGGTCCCCTCTCAGTTGTCTCTTCTCAAGGCTGAACAGGCTCAACTCCCTCAGTCTTTTCTTGTAAAGGAAGCTATGTTCTATCCGTCTGGTCCCTCTAGGTTTCTTGACAGCCTCTCCTCAAGTCACTTCATTCCCCAGCTGCCTCCAAGGCCACCCAGGCACAGCCCCTTGGTAAGGTGAAGATGTCACACACAGAAACAAACAGGAGCATTGAACCATCAGTCTCTGTGATGGGGAAGAAGGACGAGTGGCACCCCTGGGCTTGCTGCCCCTGGTCACCTGGCCCCGTTTTCCGCAGTTAACTTCCTTGGTTTCTGCTTTTCTCCAGGTCAGCCAACGAGTCCACAATCTCTGCAAAACACAAGAATGGCATTAATCAACTCAGAGGATTTGCTGTGGGCTTGTTTGTATTTTTTTAAGGGATGAGAAGATGGCTTTCTCTCACTGATAATGACTGGAGAGACAGAGTCACACTGTCCTTGGGCCAGCACAAATGGTCGAGGATTAGCACGGGACAGCCTTGAGCAGACAGCACAGCCCAAACAAAAGCAGCCATGATTATGGAAACACCCATGTGAACAGCTGTAATAATCTCTCCTTCCAGCTCAGCACCACGCAGTGGTAGGTGTTGGATTAGGGTCATATTAGAGTAATAAAGCCATCCTGTTTCCTTACTGTGGCTTTGCCAACATCTCTAATAATATTTTGGCATTTTCACTTCAGCCAGGGCAATTCCCTGTGCCAGGGTCTGTGGAGGGAGGTGCTTGTGTGAAATGGAAGCACACAGACATGACACTCAGTGATTTCTTGGGCACATTTCCCACATCTCTTGTATTGACTTAGTCCTGTAGGATGGAGTGAATGAGATTGAAGGAAATTTTCTTCCCTTAGACAAGGGAAAGGTATAACCTCTGTGACTTCAAACACATCAGAAACATTCCTCTATAATTTCCAGATGTTACTGTTGTATCTCTTGATGGAGACCAGTTACTCATCTGATCAGACAACAACCAGCTTCAGAGACAGTGAAAACTTCCCTGTCATAGAGCAGTGCCCAAGACTGCAATTTACTGTTCAAAGCCCAAGGCAGGAAATACTCCTGCAGAGTGTTGTGGCTGCTCCTCCAGTTTATGGGATCTGCAGGACCTGAGTGGGGATTAACTCACAGACCCCTACTCCCAGTTCAGTACTTGTCTGAGAGAAAAAGCTACTTTTATGAACAAACAGCCTGATGATTATTGTAATGACATGAGTAAACAAATGTTAATGCATGAGTCTGGAACTGGGGGACTTGTTAGCATATAAAGGAAGGTCAAGGCAGGATCCTGGAGACAGAAAGCCAGGCAAATTCATATGGGAAATAAGGGGCAAACTGCCTGCTGAAGTAGCTGATTGAAGGATGCAAAGGGCCTGTGGAGCAGGTGTCCAGGACACTTACCCTCGGCAGAAGGGCGCTGGGAAGGGTCAAAGGCCCGGCACTGTTCAATGACTTTTCTCAGGTCTTCAGGACAATCTTCCCCAAGAGGGTCCCAGTAATGGTGATTGCAGATTTTCTCCACGATCTCCTCAGGAGTGCAGCCTAGGCAACAAGTGCAAACAGGACTGTCAGAAGGAACTCTGCTGCCACAGGAGGGTGCTGGGGAGGAAACCTAGCTCAAAGCCATGCCAAGAGCCTGTCTGCAGCCTTTGGCAGGGAGAAGCCAGCAGGGGAGTCACCCAAACTCCTTCTGCAATGAATCCCACCGTATTTGGCATGACACTGTTGGGCTCCAATAGAGCAAGACGTGTTTATGCTTAAATGCACAGGACCATCCAATAGAAACAAAAATTATTTGCATGTTTGTGGTTTAAGCAGGTTACTTTACTATAAGCTGTACTTTGCTATACTGGAGTTTCAGGAGAAGTTATGAAGCTGTCATGCAGAGTCAGGCACACCAGGCACTGCCACTGGCACCTGCATGGGATGCTCAGGAAAGGAGCAGGGAGCATCCAGTGCCAGGCAGGACCCACACTGTGCCGTGTGCTTTTACACAGGGAACCACATACTCCTGTCTCACCTTCAAATGGGATTTTGGAGGTTGCAATCTCTGCCAGAACGATCCCAAAGCTGGAAGGAGACAAGCAAGAGTCTCAGTATTCATTCCACCATGATATTCCTCACTTCTGATGGAGAGGACTGTTGGTCTATGCCAACTGGAAGCACTGCTTGTGTGTCCGATTAAATGTGGCCTCATTCTGTAGCTCAGCATCTACTCTGCCAGACACCTGCCTGCTCACAGGTATCTCCTGGGAGGGACAGACACACCTGTATATTTCACAGGGCCTCTTGTAAGGGTAGTTGATGTCTTTCAGGTTCTCTGGAGCAATGTAAGCCAACATAGAGACTCGTTTCCAGTCCTTCTTGGCTTTCCTCTTGATGGATGATTCTGTTTCACACAGCTCAAATCCTGACAGCTGATTGAGAGAATTAGAGAGAAAAGGAGAAGTAGAAACCTGTGGTGCAGCTAGGGACTGCCCTGAGATGGAGAAAACTGAGCGAGATGCCCTGAGCAGCAAAGGTTGGTGTGCAGCCGTGTGTGCTTCCCATCACAGCTCTCTTCCTGCAAACAAAACCAGAGGTGAAGGCAGGTTAAGTGCCCCAGCTTCAGCTCATCCCAGGCTGGATGCTTTAGGAGTGCTCACTTTGCTGATGAGGTTTAAATGCCTAAAGTCATAGGGGAGATACTACTACCCCATTTTATCCTGGATCATCACAATTCCCTTCGGTATGGTGGAGGGAGACATCCACAAAACCATTTAAAACTCCCAAAAACATCTCCAAGTGTGGTGCTTACCTTCACACAGTAATCCCCAGCCACCAGGAACTTGCTGCTGCAGATGCAGCCATGGAGTCGGGACTTCTCCCCTGTCTGGTGCAACCTGCAGATGGATGGAACAAAGGGTAACACATGATGATGATGATGACGACGACGAGGGACTGATTCATCCCCACTTTGGCACTCCCTCCTGCCATGAAGGGAATGCCTGACATGCATCCAGAGAAGCCAGCAGCTCTCTGCCTGTCTTGGTGGATCAACCCTGCCAAGCCAACCTTTCCAGCAGGAAAGGAGGAGCTGCTGTGGGCAAAGTAACAAGCCTTGTGGATGAGCAGGACCTGTAAGGAGAGCTGGCTGTGCTGTAGGGTACTTCCAAACCTGCCCTGTGGATCTGGGGAAGGGGATTTCCCCCTTCCAGGCTTGTGCAGGCTTGAAGCCAGATGTAGGGGACAGTGACCAGGGTAGGTGGGAGCTAGTGCATCCAAATCCTCTATTTACCCCTTCACCAGCCTCCCATCTCAGTGTCCCAAGGTGGTGTCACTGGGAATCAGCGTCTAACAGGATACCACGGCTTAGTCTGAGATATCAGGAAGCTGCGCTTAACTTTTGGATCATCAGGTAGAGTTATTCACTGATTTATACAGGATCTCACCTGTAAAGACCTCGGGCTGCTCCCAGGGCCATCCGAATGCGGATATCCCAGGAAAGATGCTGCTGCTTGTTCAGCACATCCCGCAGTGTCCCATGCTTACAGTATTCCATGACGATGGAGAAGCAGGGGCTCCCATCTGCAAGGCAAAATCATCCTGCCTTTTGCCACCTCTTGGGAGGGGACCACAA
Source organism: Cinclus cinclus (assembly GCF_963662255.1). Lineage (NCBI taxonomy): Eukaryota > Metazoa > Chordata > Aves > Passeriformes > Cinclidae > Cinclus > Cinclus cinclus. Next base: position 7,949,655 of record NC_085056.1, read on the forward strand.
CAAGGCATGTACCACCAGCTAGCACTGGGGATGGCAGGGGAGGAAAAGGGTGACATTAATGTGACATCCCTACCCTTCTCCTCAATGCAGATCCCATACATGCGCAGGATGTTTGGAGACTCAAACTTCTTCAGCGTCTGAATCTCCTTCTCAAAGATGTCTCTCACCTTGCTGTGGAAATGGACAGCACAGTAAGATCCCTAGAACAAAGCATGACGTAGTGCTGTGCCACCCTCCTGGGGCCACACTTGTTCCCACCAGGGCAACTCACACTGGGTCAGTGGTCAGTGGCCTCTTGAAGGTTTTGATGGCAACAGGGTACTTGAGGTACTCGCCCTCATGAAGGTCGTAGCTCTCTGTGTCCTGCAGGTGCCTGTGGAAAGTGAGGTGGTCTCGCTTGATCTCAGTGATGTCTTCTCTTTTATCAACATTGACCTTCTTCAAGCCTGCTCCCACCATGTGCCAGAAGGGAACAAGGGACACATTAGGCAGGGCTTGGGGGGAAAGGACACAGTGCACAGGGGGCAGGTGGTGTGACACCAACTTACGCTCCATCTCACGAATTACTTTGTTCAGCTCACTTTGCATCCAGTCCACCTTGGTCTCCATATACTCTCTGTCGATGTAGATTTCCTCAACCACATCTTTGGGCTCCTCAGTACCTATGGAGAGAAACAAGTAGAGGCTGGGCCACTGGATGAACGAGTATGACTGTGTGGTTTGTTTTTTTTATGGTTGAAATGTCCTTTTGGCTCTTCATGGCCATGGCCATCAAGCCAGAGCTAGGCAGCAGCTGGAAAGAGCAGCCAACCACCAGTTGCAGGGAAAGAGGGTTTGCTAAATGCACTCACTTGCAATCACCTGGTCCAAGAAAGCTCTGTCATCTCTCAGGTCCTCAGCATCCTGCCTGCGACATGTCTTTGACTGGAAAGCTTCCAGGAAAGCCTGCTTCTGCTCTGCCTGCAGCAGGAGTGAGAGCCCCTGGGCAATGTCCTCCAGGCTTTCATTCACCCAGACAAACTCCTCACCAGTACTTCGGGCTCGCAGGAACTTTTGGATCCAGCTGGTCTGGCTGTATTTCATCACCAGTTTCTGGGCTTCCCCCAGTGCCCGGAGCAGCTTTTTCATCAGTTCCCCTTCGTGGTGGGAGATGTGCTGTCGTGGCTGAGCCCTAAGAATCCTCACAGGCTCCAGTAGAATCTGGATGCGCTCCACGAGGCGCTGGCACTGGTGCCTACAACACTTCACCTGCTCAAATTGGGCATAGATGGCCTGGGCCACAGAGAGGACCCTCTCCACAATGTCCATGCTTGCAGCAAAGGGTTTGGCCACCGGAGGTGTGGGCTGGCAGAGTCTGGTGCAGGTAAACCTCAGGTGCTGCTTGGAGATCAGCTAGATGCAGCTCTTCCACACCTTCCACCCTAAGGAACACCCTGATATGACACACATCCTCCCACAGCCCCTCACATCTGCCGCTGTTTTGCCTTCCCTGCTTTGCCTGGCACTGCAGCTGCTTGGGCAGACTGGAGCAGACACATGCAGAGACATCAGTAGCAACAGTAGTGGCACATCTCTCTCTGTTTTAGCAAGAGGTGTTTGGGCTTGATTTATGTATATTAATTTAGTGTGAGCCATCCCAGAGAGCTTCTGCCCAGAAAAGCAGGGAGATCAGTCTCCCAGTGAGCATCCCCTGGGCAGCATTCCTGGCTCCGGCCCCACATCACCCTGGGTTCCTGCTCGCAGAGCCTGTATCTTTGGCTGTAAAGATCTATTTTCATTTCAACCCAATGTCTCTCTCCGTGGTCACCTATCTAATAAAGGCTTGCACATTTTCACAGCTCCAGCATCCCCAGCTTCTCCACGTTTTCTCCCCATAGCTCTGTTCTGCCCACTTAAGATTTTGAATCAAGTTCTTCTATGCACTCAGCATCCCCACAAGGATGCTGCCTGCTTCCCAGCCCACATGCAGGTAGCAAGGACAGAAAACTACCCCTGTTGCAGGGAAATTAGCAGCAGCCCCTCTGATGTAGCCAGCGCTAAGAGAGGGGTGCCAGGTTCTACTGGCTGAAAACTAGATGGAAACGCACCCAGAATTCAGCTGCAGCCACTCTCCCGTCCTCTTCAGGCTCTCTCCAGCACAGCCCCCAAGGAAGGATCTCGTCCACTTGCCAAGAGAAACCCTCTGTTACTTGGTCCTGCTTCGCTGACCTCGGTGTCTCCGCAGACTGGAGGGGCAGGGCAGGACGCGCGGGTTTAAAGGGTTCCGCAGCGGAAGGGACATTGTGCAACCCAGCTTCCCACGCCATCACAGCTCCCAGTTCCCAGAAAGATACTTGGGGCATTCCCAAGGGCTGTGTGCCCTTGTGCTGGGTTTTGCCTGATGGAAGAAGGACTTGCCCACAGGAAGTGCAGTAGGAAAAAGAGGATGGGGAAGCTGTGCTTCCCTGCCCCATCCCTGAGCCCCAGGAGCCCCCAGCACCAAAGGAGGTGGGCTGTGGGCACCAGTGCTGGAAACGGGGCTTGACCTCTGCTGGGACTGCAGGAAATTTTGCAGACTGCTTCGTCAGAGGGCCAGGTTGATTTTAGGAAGTTCTGCTGCACATGCGATGCTATTGCCCAACTTCAGAGAAGTGAGTGGCAGAGCCACTCTGCTTACCCAGAGCCCCAATGTCACACAGATTTGCTGAGAATATCCCCTGCAATTCTCCTACCTCACCATGGTTGATGAGGGGAGACAGGAATGGTGGCTCCAAGGGCCATCAGCACCTGGAAAGGGACACACAAAAAATGGGAGAACAGCCCTGTGAACAGCCCGGAGGGATACATTTGCCAGAACCTTTTTAGAAAGTTTTATTTTTCAAAATATACAGTTTATTTACAATTGTAGTGTCTACAGTTTTACATATAAATTTATTTCAAACCTTTAAATATCTGCAGTAAACATTAGGGAAATAATAATAAAAAATAAAATCACAGGATCAGCAAAAGAAGGTATCTCATAATTTTTTTCATTGGAGTTTGAGTTTCAAGTAGCCAATGTCTATGGAAACCATGAACTTGATAAATCTGGCAGAGAGATATGGGTGCACTGGTTAGAAAAAAGGCACAATACAGAGCTGTGGGACCAGCCCCAAAGGGCTGCAGGCCAAGAAAACCCTGTGCTGAGATCAGGCCAGGAGAAGGACCTAGGTCAGGGAATCCCCATGGCATGAGTTAGGCAATAGGGGTAACTGCAGTGTGTTGATGCCCTGGGGACAGGGCACCCCAGGAGAGACAGGGGCTCTGACAAGGTGCCAGGGCATAGGAGGGAGGGCAGCATCAGGCACTTCATCTTTCAGGCAGCAGATCTGCCCATGCATCCATAGCCTGGAGCAGGAGGGCAGTGAGGTAGGGGCAGGAGTCCACCAGGGAACCCCACAGCCTCCTCCTCCCCTTTCCTCACCATCCTCAGCCCCCCATCCCTTTGCCAGTGTCACAGCTGGACCACAGCACTCCACAGGGATGCTCCACTTAGGAGTCACTGCTGTGGTACAGCCCCCAGGAAGGAGGAAGGGACCAGCTGGCCTTGCTGGGGGCTGGGGAGTGACACCAGCCCCAGTGCAGAGGGTATGGACCCAGCAGCTGAGCACTGGGCTGGGGCTGTCAGTCCTCTTTCTTGAAGTTCTCCTCTGGGATGAGTGTCCGGAAAGGATAATCCCAGAAGCGTGTGCTGATGCCAAAACCTGTGGGCAGGGAAATGAGAGTTCAGCCCATGTCAACACCATCATCGAGGTGTTGCAAGGGCTCTGTGTTAACTGGTGAGGGAGGAGTGTCCACATTTTGGAAAGGGAGGAAGGCAAAGTGAGGACAAGGAGGAAGAGCAGAGGGAGCAGTAGCTGGCTGGGCCATGCCAACAAGCCCCATGGATGATAGCTTATCTGGATGGGGCGTTTTCTCCTTGGAAACCGGGCAAAGGGCAGGTTGAGTAAGCACTGGGCTAGGGAAAGTGTGGGGTGGATCTGGGGAAGCCCAGGGCCTCACCCTATACCTGTCAATGCCTCCCAGTGGGAAGAGATGCTGTCCTGGCCAGTGATAGGCACCCACATCCCAGTACCAAGGGGATTTGGGCTCTGCCCTGGCATTCCAGGCAGCACTGATGCCCACCAGTAAGACAGGCTGCTGCTCTCACCCCTGTGCTGCTCTGGCTCTCCATCCTCAACCCAGGAGCCAGGAAACATTCTCTGTGGGCTACAGCATCTCACATGCTGCTTCCCCAGCAGTGCAATGCTTGGCTTTCCTCATCCCAAATCCCAAACATTTTGGAGCAATCAGCTGCACACAAGCAGGTAGACCGGAACTTTGACAGCCCTTGCCCGCATGCACGGGGAACGTGGCGCTACCTGATTTTTGGTGTTCAAAGTGGTGCTTGACGTGATAAGCCTTCAGGCCATACAGGTAGGTGCCCTTTTTGGGTGAGCCGTAGTGGAGGTAATAGTGCATCATGTCGTAGATGACGTAGCCACAGAGCCCCCCGACGAACACCGAGAGCCCCAGCACCTCGGGCAGCAGGAGCCGCAGGACACCGTAGAAGAAGCCGATCACCAGCGAGGCTGGCACAGGAGGGAAGACCAGGCGGGAGCTGTCGAAGGGAGACTGAAAGCAGAGAGGATGGTGGGACAGGCAGCTTCTAGCTCACCCCACCTCCCCAGCACATCGCTGCCAAGCATCCAGGAAACCCATCTGGGACAAGCCAACACCAAAAACCCTCCCTGAAGTTGTACTTGGTGGCGAGAGCAGCCCCCCATGCGTGCCAAGGTGCCCAGGCAGGTGGTGGCTTCATCTGGCAAGTGCCCAAGCTCCACAGGGCCATTTCCTCCAGCAAAGCTAGAGGCAGCCTACGGCTCTTTTGGTCTTCCCCCTTGCCCAACCACACAGCTTGAAAATTTAACTGCATCTCCTCCAAGGCTGTTTTGAAGCCCTTGCTGGTATTGGGTAAGTGCCTCGCTTGGGATGCCACCAGTCACACTAAACAGGCACGAACAAGCTCTGCCTGGGCAAAGGCCACGCAGTAACATGCTCCAGCAGGGCAAAGGCCACCATTCCCACGGCCCAGCAGGTGCCAGCGGAGGTGGGAGCTGCGACTCACCTTGTGATGCTGTCCATGCAGCAAGAAATGAAGGGTGATGAGATAGTAATTACTAGCAGGTGGCTTCATGTGGAAGACAAAACGATGGATGAGGTACTCTAGCAGGGACCACAGGATCATTCCAATGAGGAAGATGAAGGGGAAGTAGTATTTGTGGACAGGGATGGAGTACTCTACACAACGAGACATGCAGCAGTCAGCAGGGCAGGCAACCTACAGGTGCTTTTATCCATCACTATCCTCCCACTGGCATCAGGGTGATGCTCAGCTCTCCCTCCCTCCCACCTCTCATCCACCTTCTGCCCTGAGTTTGTCCAGGGAGCTAACTGCCCAAGCAACTGCTCTAAACCACATTTTCCTTTGATTCCCATTAATTTAAAGAAACAGTCAGCTTCTTGCTGTCTCAGGAAGTCAGTGAGGGGAGCTCCCTACATTCCAGATGCCAATGGAGATTTAGATGTGCACCCTAGGGACAGCGTCATCGTTACAAACCTGCTTCACCCACCAGAACAAGGCAGGAGGGACCTTAATTCTGCATGCAGCACTCGTGACAGTAAAACAGCACTGTTGGTGTTGGTGTTTCTTTTTTGGGGGGAAAAAGAATAGATTCGTTGGGCGCTTTCCCCCGCAGAACATTTTTCAGCCACCTCCTTCTTTCAGAGCTGGCTGACAGCCCTGTGTCCTTCCTAGCAAAATCTGGATTCCCCCAAAACCTGCTTATTTTTAGGAAAAAAAACCACAAAACTTGGCAGCAAGATGCTGAATGCCACAAGGAGCAGGGGGTGCTGTGCAGCAAGCACTCCCCACCCCACAGCCGGGCACAGCTGGCACTGCGTGGCACCTTGCAAAAAAAATAGGGAACCCAGCAAAAAAAGAAAAAAAAAAGGGGAAAAAAAAGACAACAAAGAAGACAGCCTGCCCCGGCCACGCTTGTTATTCCCGGGGGAGCAGGGAGCAGACAGTGGGAGATTCAAGGGCAGGCGCTTCGGGCGAACAAGCCTTGCACTGTGAGGCGCCGGCAGCGCTGAGAGCCGGGTTTGTTCGCTCGCCACGCCGGCATTCAGCCTGGCCCGGGGTGGGCGTCAGCGGCGATTGGAACACACCCCAGCACCCGCAGGGCTCAGCTCTGGGGATGGAGGGAGCGGAGGCGAGAGGGAGCAGACCGCAGCCCAGGTCAGTGGGCTCTGACCCTCCGCTGATCTCCTGGGGGGGGACCAAATCTTGTGAGAGGAGGGGATGGAGGTGGTCAAGCACAGGTGGCTCCATGCAGGGACATGCTGGTGGCCACAAAGGAGAGGTGCTGACCTGCTGCCCTTGCATGTGGCTTGTGCGGAGCAGGTACAGAAGAAGGGATGAGGAAGGGATTCAGGTCTTTGCCCACCCAGGGCTGTCCTGCCCCTGGACCCAGAGTGGGGTCAGCAGTGGAAGCCCAAAGGCTTTGCTGCTGCTCATACCTGTGGTGAAGGAGGAGAAGAGCCTGGTGTTGCCCTGAGCAAGGGAGGTGTAGCTGACCCAGCTGAGATAGAGCACCACGGGCGTCCATACCATGAACACCACGTACCTGTGGGGTAAGAGGAGATGTCAGAGGAAGTGTCCTGCTGGCTGGTGAGCCACCCCTCCCTCCCTGGGCAGGCACCATCCAGGGCACAGTGCAGACCCTGTGAGCTCACCATGCTGTCTTGGAGAGGAACTCAAGGAAATCCGAGTGGAAGAGGCGGATGGGTCGATCCACAGGCTGGTGCACCCACTCGTCATACTTCTCCCCCAAGTAGCCCACCTGCCACAGCAAGGGCTTCTGCCAGTCTACCAGGTCCTGATTGAGTAGACAGAGGTTACAGTGCTGTGGAACCCACAAACCATCCCAGTACCAGGCACAAAGCTGAGCTGCTGCTGCAGGATTTTGGGCTGCAAATCCCTTCCCATGCCCCAAGAGCAGTTGCTTCTGGCTCCAAGGTGCCCTGAGATCCCCACAAGCCCCGGCACAGGGCAGACAAGGGACCAAACACACCAGCTCCATCAACCCACAAACAAGGGGCTTAACTCACCCCTGTGCCACCAGCTACCTGCCAGCAGATCAAGGTGAAGGTGGCTGTACCCAGACCTGGCTCAGCATCAGGCCCTGATAGCTCTTTGCCTCTTGAGCTGCCAAGATTAGATAGAGAGCAGTGATATTCCCCAGCAGAATACCTCTGGTGGCACACAGATCCCATTGCCATGGCACTGCTCCAGCCAAGGACATTTCTCCTTGTGCAGAGGACACATGGGGCAGCCACAGCTGTTTGGGCACCCCAGTGAGGAGCAAAGTGGGAAGGGATGAGGAGCAGCAAGGATACAGGATGGGAACACAGACTCCAGCATTGATGCAGTGCATGACTGAACTCAGGTGCAAGAGTAAGAAGGGACCTGTGCAGGTGCACATGTCGGCATGGCACAAAAACAAGAAGGCACAACTGGCAGCACCACCTCTGCCACTGCTCAGCATCCCTGGACACATCTTCTGCTGGTCTGGCCAGATAAGGTGGATTCTTGGTCCTACCCCTGTGCCAGGACAGAAACCACTGGCCTGGCAGCTCTCCTTGGGCTGCTTGTGCCACACAGCACTGGCACAGCAATCTGGCACCTGGGGTTGTGCTGCCAGTGGTGGGGATGGCTCAGTCCGGGGCATCTCAGGGCAAGGAGCCAGGGTGGCTGTGGGCATTCTGGGGGCTCTGCTGCAGGCAGGGATGATCACAATCACACAGGAGGGGAAACAATCCCAGCTGGTCCACTGAGGATGTAGGGGGAAAGTTAAAGGAAAAAAGTCACTTTGAAATGGCACATTCTCTTCTAAAGGTGCTCAGTGATAAAATATTAATCTGCCGGGTGAAAGAGGTTCTCCTGCTCTAAAAAAACCCCCAGCTTTCCACAAGATAAAATCATGCTCACCAACCAGCTGGGACCATGCAAGATGTGGTGACCAGATGGTGCTATGGAGGGCAGGGACAGCCAAAGGCACCTTGGGGACAAATCCCCACTGTTATGGCATGCTTGGAAAGAAGCTGGCAGGACAGGAAGCACCCTGCACACACAGGGATCACCCTGCCCAGGCTGGGGAATCCCTTACTGCTCATTACAAGTGCTCAGGCAAGGGAAAAAAATTAAATAAGTAATAAAACAAATAAAGCAAGAAAGAAATAAAAGCAAGCAAGGTGTGGCTTTGCAACACTTCCCTCTGGAAGGGCACAGCTGCTGTCAGAGAAAGGCATCTCTCCCATGCTGCTGCAATGGGAGCCTCCCAGCGTGACCACACCTGTGCAATAAAGCATGAGCAATGCCTTCCACACCAGGAGAAAGGGCAGAAGTGACTGGATCAGTTCAGCTCCCTCACGCCATCCCTCCCATCCAAGAGGCCAGCAGAAATCCAGCACTCATGCAGGGAAGAAGAGACCTGATGTTTTGCAGGAGCACTCTGGCAAACAGTGTGCTGGAGAAATTCCAGAGCTCTTACCTTCTCCACATCCACTGTTCTGTAGCAGAGATCTGTCTGCTCTGGGGTCTGGGCTGCAGCAACCTCCTCCTTTTCATCCACTGTCTCAGAGAGGCTCTGAAAAGAGAGGGAAAACCCTGTGGTGAAGCACCAGTGGAGGATTCAGCTGGGGATGGTGATGGCTGTAGCATTCAGGGGTATGGCCTGAGTGAGCTCCTGCCTGCTAAATAAATATGGGGAAAATTCTGGTGGATTTAAGTCAGTCAATTCCTGCAGAGCAGGTTTCCCGAGAGAAGCAGCTGCCAGAGATCTGCGCTGCCCTTCAGACTGTGCGCTGAGCATCACAGGCTTGGGGCACTTTGGAAACCTCCTAAAGAGCCCCAGGAGTGTTTGGAATACCTGCCCGTGGCCAGGACAGCAGGGGTGCTTCAGGGTAGCAGTGCAGAAACTCTGGGCCCTGGGGCAGCATTTTCCCCTGGAAATGAGCAGTGCCATAGCAGAGATCACCTTGCCACTTCCAGTAAAGCAAGGGGCATTGCTGGGTTAGTGTTCCCTCCTCCCACCCCACTGTTCTCCAACAAAAGCCCAGCTTGGCTTTTTGGTCCCTCAGAAAGCTGGGCTGGCAGACCTGGCAAGTGTGGTATAGCTGGTGCCACCACCCTGGCTGCGGGCACTAGGAAAAACACAGAAGGAGGGACCTTGTCCAGGGAAAAAGGCAAAGTGTCCTTCACAGGGTGACACTGGGCTGGGTGCCTTTGCCATGGGCTATGGAATATTAGGTTGTGGAATATTTGGTTGTGGCTCAGGAGAGCACACTGAGGCACAGGGGATACACTGGTGCAGTGGTGGCATGACTGAAGACCCAGCTGCAGTCCCACTGCCAGGGCAGGCTGAGAAACAGGAGAAACCTGCCTTGTCTGATGCTTGGCAGCAAACACTTTGCCACCTGCCAGCACCAGCCTCCTTCCTATAGCTGTGCCAACTCCCTCTGTGCTGCTGGTGGGGGGCTTGGTGAGGTTGTGCCCCTGCAAACCCCAAACCAGCCATGCCCTGCAGAGCAGTGCTGGCTCCCCATGCAGGACATGCCAAACATGCCTTTTCTCCCTCTTTGCCACCTTGAGTTACCCATTAACCCGGAGCAGGGTACGGCATGGCCCGGCAGCCGCAGCACAGCCGTGTCCAGCAGGGCTTCCAGCTGTGCTGCTTCCAGACAGGAAGGATTTTCTCCCAACTCCTCAATGGATGCTCTCCCCACTGCTCCCAGAGGGATGCACTGCCCCCGTATTGATGGGCATACCACCCTGGCAGCGGCAGGAGGACCTGGGATGCAGGGAAACCACCTTGCCAGGATGTCAGGACTTAACTCTGTGCCTTGTTGGGGAAACTGAGGCAGGGCTCAGGCACTGTTTGCTGACACCGGGCACTCCTTGCAAGCTGTGCTCCTACCTCATTTCCCGGGCTAGCCAGATTTCAAGCCTCATTCTGCTGGAACAGGAACTGCATTACCCAGCTCTAAGGCAGCCCCTTGCCTGGGGCAGCGGGCAGGGAAGGACAGGGAATATTTCCAGTCAATACTTCCAGGCTGGAATCCCACTGGCATCAATTTTACTGCAGGCAAAGCACTGATATGAGCTGATACCATACACCACAACACCTTTCTGTGAGAATTCCCACTGCTATTTTCCACACAGAATGCTCTGTCCTTCAGCCAGATAATCCAAAACCCTAGGGCAGGTGGGATGTCTTAAAATCCAGCAAAGTATGATGGATTTATGGTTTTGCCTCTGTCCTGCAGGTGCTTTGGAAGAAAATTTGGGTTTAAGAGAGTGAAACGGCTTATCCATGCCCTGGGAAATGGGCTGGTGCTCTCCACCTTCACGCTTGCACCACAACCTAGCCAGCAGCAGGAAGGATGCTTAAGAAAGCTGGGCTGATGCAATGCCCGGCACCTCTCCTCCCTTTTCCGAAATGTTCACACACCTCCAGTTCCCCTGCCCATGGATGCCTGAGCACCATGTCATGGCTGGAGGCTTCCTGGTCCTCCCAGGTCAGGGAGATGGACTGTGGGACTCGCATCTCACCCCACCACTAGCACCTGGGCTGGGTGACATCAGTGAGATGCCATTGCCCTGTGTACTATGACAGCTCCCTCCCAGCACCTGAATCATCTCCTACCCCTCCTCCTCCTCCTCCTCAGCTGGGGAGCAGGAGGAAGGCTCTCCTCTTGCTCGCCCTGGGGCTGGCACTCAAAGGACCAGGAGCTGTGTTGCAACCAGGATGCAAACCATGCTGGCATGTCCCGACTGGCTCCCCAAAGGGTGGCCTGTTCCTGCCTGCCCCAAGCACTCAGTGGCCCGGCTGGGATCAAGCCACATGGGACCCGAACCAATGCTGGGGATTCTGCCCATTCTCCTCCAAAGAGGAGGTGGGTTGGAAGGAGGCTGAAGGGCTGTGCTGAGCTGGGCTCTGCTGTCACCTGTGGGTGGTGAAGTGCATCTGAGTTGTCCTCAGGCAAACAGGTCCTGCCAGGGAAGATGAACAAGGGGCCTGATGTAAGGAAGGGAAAGTCAACGCCTACAAGGCACTGTGACTGTCAGTGAGCAGCAGAGCCAGCAAGGCACTGCTGGGAGACAACGGGGCCAAACAGCCAGGGCATGGCATGATCCAGTGACTGGGTGACCCAGCATCCATCTGCAAACATCCAGCTGCCCTGCGTGGGTCAGACTGGGAGCTCAGCACTGGTCCTGCACCAGCTGGAGAGCACTGGCTGTGCCACCCCAGTGCTGTTCTGCATCAGGTCTAGGGGCATTAAAAGAACAAAATCCAGCTGTGATGTGAGAAGATGCAGAGAGAGGGGGTGGTCCAGCACAGGGTTCCATGTTCTTGGGACACACGCAGAGAAGCTGGAAACCTCCCCCTGGCCCAGACAGGGCAATGCTGCCTGCAGACAGCTGCTCTGCTGAAAGTCTGGACCCAGGGGTATTTTCCACCCATTTGCCCAGTGAATCAAACCCCAGAGGAGTCCTACTGTACCTCTGAATTGCTCATAGCCCCCCGCATCACTGAGCTCCTCAGAGGCTCAGTTTGCTGGTGTGCATATGGGACAAGTTCTTTTGGCAGTGTAAGTACAGGCATGCAGCATGAGGACACCCAGGAGGTGCAGAGAACCCAACCAAGGCCTTTGCTTGTGGGGGCACCATCTCAGCACCATCGTGATCTGTGGCCCCTGGCTGGCAGAGCCCCATGAAGCTGTCAGCCCATTAAACACTGGGTGAAGCAGGACTATTAAAAGGAGGTAAATTTAATCATAGTAGCAATATAAAAAGGCACTTCTTGTTACATCACTCCCAAAGAGGTGCATCAGGTGTCTCGCCTACGTCCAAGTGTGCTCAGGCTGGCATGCAAAGCCAGGGTGAGCCTGACATGCAGCAATACAGGCAAGAGGAAGAGAAAGACAATAAACCTGAGAAGAATGGAAGATTTACTGTGACTCACAGCCACATCATGCACCCCAAAGAGGTTGTGATGAAAGTCTCTCATTGCTCAAACTGGAAGGGTAATTAGATGATCCAGTTCCCTTCCAGCAAGACTGTTAAAATCCACTGTCTAGTTTAGGTAATTATTGGTACTCACTTTGATCTCCCCTGTATGTCCTGCTTGCACAGATAAAATGTCTAGGGATCAATTTGTCCTTAGCCAAAAGGACAGATGCAGAAAAGTGACCTATGGCAGAAGGAGAGAGCCTTGGGAGGAGAAGGAGCATGGAGAGGCCAGTGGGATGAAGGCTGGATCTTATCTTCTTTATCTCTCCTTTATTAACGTATTTTTCCCCCTTTCCAAAAATTCCTGGAAATTCCTGGGGAAGCAGAGAAGGACGCTGCATGCCTGTGGGACCACAGCATTCTGAATCCCTAAGCAAGGGAAATGATGCAGCCCTGGGACATCCAACAGGTGAGAAGAGGCACTGGCAAAGCTGTGGGGATCTGGAATCACACTGGGGCAATGTAACACTTCTTTCAAAGAGCTGTTTGGGCTACACCTGCCCCAAAGCATGAACCCAAGCACCACCAAGGCATTGCCTCTCCGCAGAGAGGATTTTTGTGGGGTGGGGAGTAGGGCAGAGCAGCTCACACATCAGTGCACGCTGGACACGACCTCACCACGCAGCAGGCAGCTCTAATCCCGCCCGTGTGTGTCACCGCCTGGGATGGTTTATCTGGCACCAGGCAGTGTCTGATCTCCTGCGTCCTGGCGTTATCACGCCATGTATTTGCATTGGGATGGTGGCAGCTCCCCTCGGCTCGGGAACCCGTCCGTCCGGTACCTTCCTTCGCCCCAACCCGTTGGGCTCGTCACGCCTGCGAGGAGGCGGCGGCTCAGCGAGTGTCCCAAGAGAGGAGGTGCCATGGCCGGGATCCGTCCGGGGAAAATGCAGGCATTGCACCGAGGCTGAAACAAAGCCCTGTCTGTGGCGCTGGGGACGAGTCTGCACCCTGGGGAGGACGAGAGCAAACAACCAGCCAGAGGGACCGGCCGGTCACCGACCTCGCTGGGATGTGTAGAGGGGAGCGCCAGAGCCGGGCTGGTGAAGGGGGCTGGGCTAGCCCCGCTGCTCAGCATCCTGACCACGGCGTGCTGGCAATTGGTGAGGGCTGGTAATTGGGTAGGAGTGCCCAGTGCCACCAGGAGGCTGCGGAAACTTCCCCAGGGAACTTTCCCTTCCGCCTGGACAGCACGGAACTGGCACAGCGGGGACAGAGCCGTGTCATGGACACCCATGCCCCACACCAGGCAGTCAGGGCTGGGCTCCTCTCAGCAGTGGCTGCTCACTGCTGGCAAACCCCAGTGCCCAGCACCCTGGTCCCTGGCTGAGTGTTGACAGAGCCAGGAAGGGTGTCCTGTCCCATGGCCCACCCCGTGCCATACAGTCCTGCTAAAACTGACACTGAGCTCCATCTCCTGCATCCCTCCAAAGATCCCAACACCTCCGTGCCACATTGGTACCCCAGATCCACCCATCAGCCTTGCTTCCTAGCATGGCCAGGGTGGGATGTGGCTGTGGAGTGGGACCCTGTAGGTACCAGTCTCGGTGCACTTGGCACCCTATAGGCCTCAGGGTCCCCTGCACCTCAGGCCACACAGAACCCCTGGGAGCCAGGAGGCACATGGGACCTTGGCACCCTGCACACCTCAGGTACCACCCATGCAACATCCCAGGAGCCTCAAACACCGTCTGTCTCCTTCACCCCTGATGCCCTGTAGATCCCAGATCCTACAGAGCCTGATCCTATGGGTCCTGTCCTGCACAGACCCAACACACACCATGTCCCATACAGCTCAGACTGAGATCTGGGTGCACTAAACACCTTATATGCTACATGCACCCCAGAAGCGTCCCGTCATGTACACCCCAAAGTCTATCCAGCCTCTGTATGTCCTGAACATCTTGTACACTAAGAAGCCTGGACCTGGAGTGCCCTACAGACCCTGTATGGCTCAGGCCCCGCACAGTTTGAATCCAGGGTGCCCTACAGACCCTGCACAGCTTCGACTCCATGCACTCTGGATTTGAGATGCTCTATAAACCCGGCAGCCTATCAAAACTCGACCCAGGACCTAGGGGCTACTATAATCTCTGCACATCCCAGTACGTGGGGCGCCCTATAGAAACGCTGTATATGCCGGTCCTGGGATCTGGGGTGCCTTAGAGAGACTCTGTACATCCTGGATCAGGACCTGGGACACCCTGTGCAGACCTTGCACACCCTGGAGTAGCACCTGGCGCACCCTATAACCTCTGTATCTGCCAATTCCGAGACCTGGGGCACCCCATAGCCCTTGGTCACCCTGGACCCGGCACCGGAGGCACCCCACAGAGACTGCACACACTCTCGGGTTCCAGCCCGGTCCCGGTTCGGCCCCGCGGCAGTACCTGCTCGTCGCCGGGCTCCAGGTCCCCCACGTAGTACTGCTCCAGCCAGCGGCGGGCGTTCTCCGAGTGCCGGTGGGGCGGCCCGTCCAGCGCCGCGCTCACGTCGGTGCCGGCCCGGCGGCGCAGCAGCTGCTCCCCGCCCGGGTGCAGCCGCACGAAGCCGCTCAGGTCGTAGAGGCGGCGGTGGCAGGAGACCAGGCAGGCGCCCTGTGCGCAGCGCGCCCGCACCTCGGCGGCGCTGAAGGACCGCGGCCCCGCCGTGGCCATGGCCCCGCCGCCGGTGCCGGTCCCGGTCCCCGTCCCGTCCCGTCCGGTGCCGCCGCGCTCTGCCCGCACCTGCTCATCTGCATACATGCACATGCAGGCAGACACGCCCCGGCCGCGCCCCGCCGCAGCGCATTGGGCAGCCAGGACGGGTGGGGCATGGCTGGGGTGGGGAGGCTCCGCCCCACCGCAGGTACCCTGGAGAGTGGGAATGGGGCATCCGTGGAGAGACAGAACGGGGAGAAGGGGGCACAGGGCACCCAAGGGGCGAATGGGGAAATGATGCGTTCCCAGGGGAGGGGAGTGTGTCCCCCCAGGGTCCCATGGGTACGGTTAAGGTAGGGGAATAGGGGGTCTTGGCAACCTCGGATGGGTTATGGGGGGGCACTAGCGTACCGCCGAGTGGAATTAGGAGTATGGGCACCTCTGGGGCAGGGATGAGGCTGTGAGGACATCCTGGGGTGGTAGCTGGGGGGTATATAGCACCTCTGGGGCAATCACCCTTCCCTAGTTATCAATTCCCCTCCAACGTCCTCGGTGGCCAAGGCAGGGGACACCCCAATCCTAGCTCAGAGTGCCCTAGGAGAGCAGGGTCCTTCCTGGGGTCACCCAGAGGCCAACCCCCCCCCAGTGTCACTTGCTGCTAGGCACCACATCCCCTTCCTAGCTGTTTAAAAATATATTTCCGTATTTAATTAAATTTGCAACTAGCCAGGGGGGCAGGAGGCAGCCCAAAATACCTCGAAGAATCACAGACAAATAATAAAAAATTACAAGAAAGTTGTTTCCCATGCATTTTTCAGAGGGAAGATTTCCCTCTGAAGTAAGGGGGGCTGCTTTGGGGTGACACACTCAACCACAGGGGCTGGCCACATGCCAGAAAATTTGGTGTTGCCAGCCACACCGGCCTGCAACCAGTGATTAAGGTGGGGTTTGCCATCCCAGGAATGGGGAGCCCCTCCAGCCCCACCTGTAAGGGTGGGTCAGCACACCACCTCAACCCCTCGGCTTTGGGGTGCTGTGGGGCGCTGGCCCGGAGTTCACTGAGGCCTTTAATCAAGGTGGATGCAAAACCAGCCGTGGCGGTCGGCATTGGCTCCACCTTCCCACCTAGCTCCTGGCATGGGCCTGCCACCTGCTCAGGGGAAAAGTTCTTTTTTGGGTGGGCAGATTGATTTTGCACCCTGACAGGAGCAGAGAGGTTAAGGGTGAGCATGCTCCTGGCTGGAGCTGCTGCAGGGCACCTGGAGTGCATTGGGGGTCCCTTGGGAAGGATGACAAAAGGACAAAAACATTTGCTGGGGGTCAGGAGGGCCAGAGGAGTCCTGAGAAGTTGCTGGGAGACCCCAAACAAGGTGATGGAGTGGGATACTCTCCAAAGAGAGTTCCTCAATGTCCAAGGTGGTCCTGGTTGTTGTGGGTGAGCTCAGTCTAAAGCCCTCTGGGGATTTAGGGTGGCTTCTGGATGGACACGGAGGATTTTTTAATGAGCATGAGGGCAAGGTGGGGGGGCAGAGGCAGATCTGAATGAGCTGGGGCTCTCCTGTGGAGCCCACTGCACCCAATCCCAAACCAGGGACCCCAGACCCCAAGCATGCTCAGGTGCAATGGCCACTATCCATTTGTGGGGTGCTGGAGGAGATAGAGAGGACACCTGGCTGTGACCCCACCATGCAGTCCCCACCAGCTGCTCTTCCCTGTGCAGCCCAGCCCTACCTTGGGTTTTGGGGACACAAGCTGCCAAGGGCCACCCTCTGTAATCACAGCTCATGGCAGAGGTGGCCCTTTGCCACCTGACAAAGCTGTCGGGTGGCCTGTGGGTCCCTGCTGCCATCCTCTCCCAAGCACATGGAGAACTGTGGTCCTCAAATGTGCCACAGCAGGGCTCAGGGATATGAGACAGGCTCTTGTGAGCTGACATTTCATCTGCCCATGCTGTCTGCTGGGTGTTGTGGTGGGGCTCTGTCACCCCGTGCAAGGCCCAAGGGTTTCCCCACAGTGGGTGAGCTGATCCCCAGCTATGCCATGAGAATGGGGGTCCCTGTCACCTGCAGAGCAGGAATGCACTGAGCATGGGTGGCACTGGGAGAGGACAGTACTGGGACCATACTGTACAGCAGACACCAGTGGAACAGCACCAAACTGGCAGCAGAGGGTTGTGTCAATGCCCTGTCCCTGCAGCTGTCCCCATCGCTGTCCTTACCATGCCAGCCCCAGGACAAGCAGGATCAGGAAGTGTAGCTGGTTTGCTGATGAGCCTGGCTGAAATGAGAGCAGCCAAGTGGCTTTGGCTCATTAGCTCCTGAACTGGTTTCCCCACCAGACAGACGGACAGACGCTGGGGCTGGCACACAGGAGACAGCAGGAATGTGCTGCTGGGCTTGGGATAGGATTAGGCCTCGCAGTGCTGGAGGGGCTGATACTAGGATAATGGAGCTGTGGCCGCCAAGGAGGAGGAGGCCAATACAGACTCTGTTGGTATTGCATCCATGGGGAAAGGTTTTCCCTCTCTGCTAAACACTCCTTGTTTCTCTGCCAAACTTGATCATCGGGGATTAAACTTCCTTCTCTGCACATGGAAAGCCTCAGTGTGGATAGGGAAGACACACCACATTTGTTACACCTTCGGTAGGAAAACAAATAGGGTTTAGAATGCTGACAGTGGCCTTTAGGGCACAGCGTGGGTTGTCGTGGGAGCTCTCTCCCTCTTCCAGCCCTGTCCTTGGGAAAGCTAATGGATACACAGGTAACAGCCCTTGGGATGCACTTGGCAGGCAGCTGAAGCAAGTTTTGGCAAGCAGCTGCTCAGGGTCGGACCAAAGGTCTTCCGCCCTCAGCATCCTCCTCTGCATCAGCCTGGGAAGGGTGCCAAAGCAGGTGTGGGGTGTGTGGGCATCTCTGCAGAGCACTGCTGGCTGAGCTCTCTGGATGGAGGTGGTCTGGGATGGAGCTCCTCTCCTTGGCAGTGTCCAGTCACCCCTGGAGCCCTGGCAAACCCGTGGCACTGGTGATGCCCTGAGGGAAGTGGTTTGACACCCCTCCCACGAAGTGTGCAGAGAGTGCTCCTGCCTGGTGCAGAGCGGCTGGCTTAATCCAATGTCCCCTTGCTCCTGCTCCAGCAGAAACCATGGATGGGGCATCCCCCGCCCTGCAGCACGACTGACTACGCTCCTGAGCACTGTGCATCAGCTGAAGGCTCTATCCAATTCACCTGGTTTGACCGTGGCAGCCTGCCCAGAGCTGGTCTGACACACGCTCTCGCCCAGACTCACTGCCTGAGCAGTCCCTGCCTCCTCTCCCTTCTCTAAAGCCTGCAATTCAGACCAAAATTTGGTCACACTGGGCAACTTTTTGCACTTTACTAGCTATTCCCAAGAGCAGGTGTGTGCTGGGACGGGCAGTCGGAGGTGGGCAGCACAGAAGAAGGGGGTGGTGTGGGGCACCACCACGCCCCATTTCTGACCATTTATAGCTGCCCTGCACAGCAAAGGCAGCAACATTTCTCTCTTCGACCGGCTCCAGGCAGGCAGGAATAAGCTGTTCCTGTTTCTTTGCGAAAGTCACTGCTGCACGGAGCGGGGCTGCACCCAAAGGCCCCACCAGACATGCTGCAGGATGTGAGAGAAATGTCGGCAGCATCCGGGAAGAAATTCCACCTACCTGTGCAGGGCTGCACAAACAGCCACGGCGAGGGCTTTTCCACCTTCCTCTGAAGTGCCGGCCGCGCTCCGCCTCAGGGGCATTCACGTACTACGGAGATGGACCGTAATGGACTGTAATAACACACTAAATACCGCGATTTGTCGGTCCGTCACCTTTAAATAACAAATCTCCTTTCCCTTCCAAGCTACAGGAGCACTCAAGCATGGAAATGGAAATACTTCCAGGCTGAATGGCTGTCACGTAGGGAGGCGGAGGGCGGGAGCTCTCTCCCAGCAGCTCCTGCCCTGGGGCTGCCGCGGCGCCGGGCAGGACCCGGTGCACCCGCCTGTTATCCCGGGGGACAGACGCTGCCCAGGGCCTCCCCAAACTGCAGGATGTGGCCTTGGGTTTGCCGGCAGCTCAGACGCCGCCCGGCTTTGCTTTCCCAAGGGGAGCTTCACAGCCGCGGGCAGTTCCCAGTCTGTTCCCAGGCTGCTGTGGCAGGTGTCAGTCAGCACATTGTCCCAGCCAGGGCAGGGGCACTCAGCAGCCCCTCAGCTATTGTGGGGCTGTGCTACCACCGAGCCCCCCTCTTTGGGGTGCAGGGAGAGGGCCGTGGGTGCAGCACTCGGCACCCTCTGGGAGGGAGAGCTGCTGGGGGCTCCCCACAGAGGGGGGGCCATCAGAGCAACACCACATTCTATCAGTACAGCACTTAAAAAAATAATTTTAATGTTTTAATTGTTTAAGATACATCATCTGTTTATTCCACAGCAGAATCCCACAGCCTGAGCCAGCACAGGGGTTAGGAACGGGCATGGCACGTGGCCCCAGTCAGCAGGCAAGCGTGGGAGAAGGGATCAGTGCTGGTACAGGTGGGGGGGTAGCTCCAGCTGGCTCATCCCTGACCACACATTCACCCAAATCCAAAGCTCAGGCTGAAGCCAGCCCTGGAGAGGCACAGGCTGCACGTTCCAGGTGTGCACACACTGCACAGCAGTGTCCCTTTGCTGGGAGTGACCCACAGGCACAGCCCCAAACACACAGATCAATCAGTACATTCTCCAGTTGATGCTCCACAGTAAGAAAAGTCATAAACCTTTTGCCTCCGTGGATCCTACCATTCTTCCAAACCCACTTTTTCCCTAGAAACTGCTGCCTCCCTGTTCAAGAGCTGTCACTCCAGCAGCAGCAAATCTCAAATAACCTATAGTTCTCCCCATAATGCTTGGAGACAATGGCCAAAAGAGCTGCATGGAGCAAGTGTCCTCTTTGTGTTTTCTCAGTGAGGGAGCAAAGGCTTTCTAAAACACCACATCTATGGAAGGACAGTGTGGATCTCAAACTCAAAAGACAGATGCTTTTCCCAGTCACTACGAAGTGTCACCAACAAGACAAGGACAAATTAAAGTGCATTTTATCACCTGGTCAGAGCAGGAGATGGAGACACCTTAAAGCCTAACAGTACTAAAATTGCTGGAAGCAACTAATCCCAGGGATCCTGGGTGCCTGTCTGAGCTTTTCACAGGTACTAACTAGTAAGCAGAAATCTACTTAAGAAGCAATCCTGAAAAATGCCATTTCCTTCTCTTGCTTTGTGGGGAAATCTAAACAATGTAAACCATTCCAAATAAGGACCCTACTGCTTCCAGAGAAAGTCTGAGCACAGTTCCATGGACTATTCCCTCTCCAAGCACCATTTACAACTCACCTTTAGAGCTTACTGTTGCTTGAGAATTATTTCTGCTTTAATTGTGTAAAACAACAGATTTACTCAGTTTGAGCCAATGTAAGGAGGCACCTGGAAAAGACTCTACATTGCTGAAGTGAGTTTGGCTCTTACCAGGTGGGCCCTTTCCAGGGGAGCTTTCAAAAACCTCTTCATCCCAAACTAACTAATATTCACACACCCTTCTGCAGGAGAGAGAAATTTTTCTGATCTGGTATCCACTGCCAGCAATGGACACAAGGAATTTGCTCAAATTGGTTTGAAAGCAGCCTGGGAAGCGTAGGAATAATGGAAGCACTTGTAAACATCACCACAGCACATTACCAGGACGTCCTGCTTCAGCTCCTTGCCGTTCTCCGCCAGACAGAGCGGAGCAGAGCTGACTCAACATGCCTTGGGAATTAAATATTCAACCAGTGCTGTCCCCACCGCTCAGAATGTGCTCTCGAGCAGGCAGTGACACCCACAGCCTGTGGGACAGACCTCCTGGGTGCGAAACCACTCCATCATGTGGCTGGTGTGGCCTCCGTGTCCGCAGGTCAGGCAGAAGTTGGAGGAGCCCCGCACGGCCACGTGGCAGATGGCGCATTGGAAGGTGAAGCCCTTGCAGACGGCGCACTGGGTGCCGCGCACCTCGCTGCGGCAGTGGCTGCAGTACACGCCGAACTCTGCCGGAGGGAACACACGGACAGCGGGACAGTTACTGCTGGGGGAACCACGGACAAAGCAGCCCTGCATACAGCCCCCTGAAAGCCTCAGAGCTCCATCCGGATGGGAGAATGGATGGCGTTTAGAGATCTCGGTTTGTTTTCCGTACGCGATTAAACGAACAGGCAACCGGAGCATCGAGGCACTGACTGGCCCAACAATTCCCCTGATGGCTACAGCTGTCTGCTGGAAATGTGGGTTGGATTTCAAGCTTTGGAGACACTGACTCATGAAGGCTTCCTGCTGGTCTCATCCACCTCTCACCACTAGGAAGTGTCACTAAGCAAGCAAGAACAGCCTCCATTTCTCATCAGAGAGCCCACCTGATGGCCCCTGTATCATAAGGACATAAGTAACATAAGGACATTTCAGCCCAGGATCAGAAATGAAGACAGGGCATCTCAGGGGGAATGAAGGACACTCATCAGCACAGAGCTGAGCATTGCTGGCATAGCAGTATGTGAATTTTCCAGCTTTCCTGGAAAGATGTTACAGTCTACAAAGCCCTCGAACCAACACCTGCAAACCTCACTTCCAGCCAGAACTGTGAAGAAGTCAAACCCACTTACTGGCAGAGCTAACCTCTGTCAGAGGTTACATGCCACATTTGCAGTGACATTTCAGTAAGCAATGGACACTTCATCCATGTAGCAGGATGCTCTGCCTAAGCAGGAGTAAAACAGCTTGGGTTTTGCCTTACTTGCATGCTACCAGTGATGGACTGAACAGGGGGGCCTGTGGTTCTTAGTGCTGAAGAATGCTGAAACCAGCTTGATCACACTACCCCAAATTAGACCCATCACATGGATAGGTAAGGCAAATGCTTCCTCACCAAGGCTGGCATCAACAGGGATGTGAAAGCCCTGGTAGGGAAGGGAGAGGCAGATGTTTACAAAAGAAGAAACCAAAGAGCTGATAGCATCTTACTCAAAAATAAAACACGTTTTGTTGAGCAGGCAGGACAACATTTTATCTAAAACCGTGTGACTGACAGTCAATCACTTCATACCATAAAGACCAGTTCCAATTTTAAATGGTGAAAATTTTTAACACGCCTCCCTTAGGTGTGTGTGAAGATCTTTACTTTGGGTGGGGACAACCCTCAAGGTCACTTCTGAAAGCTGAGTGAGAGAGATTTGCCCATGGTCATTGTTATGGGTGGACATCAATGTCTACCTGATAATTATTAAGCTAGCTTTGATATTATTTATTTTATTTACCAACCAGTGCACTGTACTACTAGTTTTAATTTTCTATACTGTGCGGCAAATAATTCTGATTAAGGCCTTTTTAGTCTCATGATTATCATTATATTCATCAATTTAAATAAACCCTTCATATTTTATTCATATTAAATAATTGGTTTGCCATCATTAATCCTGTGGAACGATTTGTACCAAGGTTCAATTACACCTATATAACAATTTTAAACCCTTGTGACTCCCTTGGGTGGGTCTCTCAGATAAACTTTGTCCATTCCATCCATGACACATCCTGCCCTGCAAATTGCACACTCCTAAGCTCCCAAGGCTGTGGCTCTGCCTGGGCAGCTGGAGCAGACACTCACCAATTCCCTTGTGGGGATCAGGAGGACACGAGACAAACTTCAGAACCTCAGCCCGCTTCTCTCGCAGGCCCCAGCGATAAAGGATTTCTCCATAGCACTTCTTAAAGTCATCAAATTGCTGAGTGTTGGCAGGATCCAGCAGCCTAGAGGAACAAACAGACTTGTAGTTGACTGACTCTCAGAGACTCTAGTTGCAATCCTCTTTCCAGCGATGGCTATGCAAACAGCTCACATTGCTGGAAATGCAGCAGGGCATTTCCAACGGGTTGCTGAAACATTGCTGAACACAGACTGCTCTGGCCTTGACTTGTTGTACACTCCAGTGTGCGCACTCCATGGGTGGACTGTCCTTTGGGGCTTTCACCATGGCCTCTTAGGCATGTATCATGTAATCCCAGCAGCGCTGATCTGCAGGATGAAGCCTCTTCAAGTAATTGTGTGAATGACAAGGTCTAGGGGCAGGTGTGGTACTGCACAGCACCAACAGAGACCTGGCCATGGAGTTCCATGTGACTGAGACACAAGTAAGGCATCTCTGAATATCCCCGAGGCATGTGATAACTTACCTTTTGTTTTTCTCATGCTGGTCCTTCTCCCGCTCCCGATGATCAGGATACATTAGGTTTCCGTAGCGGAAGTCATCTGGAGAAGACTCACACCAGGGAGTGGAGGTCTGCTCTGTGTCTTTGTTTGCTGCAAACACCAAGAAGCTGTGAGTGCATCTCCCCCCTCAAAACTGGAATCAGGAATGGACATGAAAGACCACAGGTTTACATCCCCACGCTTCAGTCCTATCTCTGTCCTACCATCCTCTGCATTCCAAACACTGCCCCGCCTCCAAGAATTAAGTGCCAGCCTCTACTTGCAAAGTGCTTCTACTATACTTTTGGTGACAGGACTTAACAGGGATCACGAACCAGAGACATCTGATGTGGAGGAATCCCTTTTGCCTTCTGCTTTAGACAAAAAGTAACCAGGCAATCAATCCCATGGAGTTTGCCTGGGAACATCTTCCCAGGCAGACCTGGGTTCCTCTTTCCTAGACAGAGAGGACTCTCATCACCAGGACTGCTGTTACGTAAAGGGGCCTCTGCATGCAAGGTGCTGATCTGAGGGCAGGAAGATGACTGCTGGTAACTGCTACAAAAGATTATCCACTCCCCTAACTCCCGTGCTCTCCTCTTCCCCATGTCACACGTGCCTTGGTATCACAATGAAAAGTTATAGCTGTGGTGCTTACAGGGCTAATGCTGCTCCAGACTGTGTACATCAGTAAGAATCTGTAAAAAGCTTCAACTCTGACACCAGAGTCCCCCCTTGTCAGCTCTGTCACAGTGAAAAACCTCTGTGAATATTTATGGCACCAAGAACACAGTCTTTCCAACTGCTGCATTTTTTCCAGTGAGAGAAGAAAGTCCAGCACTACTTTCGCCCTGAACCCTGTGGCATTAGCCATCTGATGAAATTTTGAGCCATTTTTGGTACCCATTGAATGAAGTATCTACTGAAGTCAAAAGGTGCAAGACCATAGGAGCCTCGACGCAGATATTGCAAGGCCTGCTCACTTCCAGCCACGGAGTCACACCATACTGACCAAACCCACAGAGCTGCTCTGGCAGAGCACATCTGCAATCACAGCCAATATTAACTCCCTTCTTTCCCCACCACAGGAGCCATCTAAAACCTTGGCCAGAATGACGGGAGATTCCTTTATTTACTAGCCAGGTCTCATACCTATGCTCCAGCCTCCGGTGCCAATTCCAGGATCTGACATGCTAGAACAGGAGCCAGAGGAAGTAAAGCTAGGCTGTTGAGGGGGAAAGAAGAATAAATCATGTCATCTATATGAGAAATGTTCAAAGATGTCCAAGACAAAGGGGAAAGAAATGGTGATCGTACGTATCGGCTGTGGGAGGCCAGGTTGGAGGCACGCTGAGGAAAGGGGACACAAGAGTTGGGGCACCCCTGGAGCCTGGACTGGGCTTCAAACACACTGCAGAGCATGGCCAGGGTCTGTACATCGTGGAGCTGTGAGTAATGAGCCAGCCTGGAAAATGAAAAGGACAGTGTGTGAGACTGGGCAGAATTCAGTGGCAAAACCATTGAGACTCCACAGCAGCTAATTTCAAGCCTGTTGCATAGATGGGTTTGGGTGTCATAACTGCCCACGTGCACTGAGGGACTGGGTTGACTTTTCTGTCACATCTCTGAGGAGCCAAGTTCTCCTTCTGAGAATGCTCATGCCCCAGCTGGTGGGAGAAAGATGGGAGCTCTGGGAATCCAGCAGTACTTGTGCTCTGATGTAATGCTGGAGTCATTAGATTCACCCCCAGTCAAAACATCTTTTTGACAAAGCCCTCTGGCTGCAAACATCCTGTACCTGGATCAAAAGGCAAAAGGCTGCTGCAGGTTTTCTAGAAGGCTAGGAAGTTCCCAGTTTTCTCTGAAGGCTGAGAGTGATAAAGCATAACCTGTGCTGTGCTCCCGCTGCTGCCGTACAGCAGGAGAGAGCTTGGCCAAGCAACAATATGGAAAGCACAGCACACAAATCCTGAATTTCCAAATAGTTTGGATGGACAAATAATATCAATTACTAACTATGTGTCCTCCTGAGCAGATTCACCAACTGGAAGACATTTGTAGCTAACACGTGGTTCTGGAACAACTTCCCAGTAAAGCTAGATGACAACAGGGAATCTGAAAGTGAAAAAAGGTGCTGCACCAACAGGCTCGTTTAGTGGGGAGAAGGAAACCCAAATCTCCAAGTCAGGCATTGTGGGCACGGAAAGCAGAGCTCCACCTGTGCCTGGCCTATTGCTCAATGCTGGCCAAGGAAGACCTGGTGATAGGTAGAAGGTCAAGAACTGCCTCCAGCCAGAAACACATTTGGAGTTTCCCTTTGTGATGCATCAGAGGCTTGAGATGGGAAAAAAATCCATGCTGTGGCACTGCCCCAAATCTGAAATGACCCCTTACACATAGATAGTTATGGAGGGCTCTGCTTCAGCAACCATTCCCCAACCCCTCCCCAGCATTCAGACACGTACAAGGACTCCAGTAATTGACGTCCAAATGGATGCTGTGCCCAAGGTATCTCTAAATCTGGGTCAGACTTCGGTCCAAGACAGAGATCAGTGGCTACCATGGCCAGTGACCAAACCTGGTAGACAGGAAGGAAAAGCAGCAAAGCTACAATTAGGATTAACCACACTCCCAGGGCATAGGTGTGCACAAATTCACACACAGACAGACAGATAATAATGGTGCTTGTCTGGTTTTGTTTTTTTTTTTTTCCTGACAGCAGGGAACAGTTTCAATCTCTGTGTCACAAATAATGCAGAAAATAACACAAAACCAAAGCTTTCCCCATCCCATGCTTTGTGTTTGGGTTAAATGCAAAAGCAGAACAGTTGATATTCTATTAGTGAATTTTATATTCACAAGCCTCAAAAGGGTTTAGATTTGATACAGTTCTTGGGTTCAGAGATGTTTGGTGGCAGAAAGTTTACTGGTAAATCATTATTTGTATGAGAAGTATCCTTTCATTAGTGGTGTCACTGAGCACTATTCTCCTAATGCAGCCTGGCACAGACAGGACACTGTCTTTTCTACTTCAGAAGTTTAACCACTTCACATGAGATTTCACCTTAATTTATCATTCTCTACTCCGAAAACGGTTTCATATTGTCAGTCTCTAAACCACTCATGTAGGACTGTTTTCTTCTGCTCTGCCTTTAAAAATGGGACAGTTAGAATATTCCAGGAAACAGCAAAGCTCATAGTTCAGTAAAAAAAGAGCAGGAAAGGAAGAAGAGCATGGTGCTAAAAAGACAGCAGAAATCAGAGAACTGACAACAAGGACAATAAAGAAAAAATACATGCCCCAAGTATAAAGAACGAACAGCCAGAAAAAGTAATCCCAAAACTGCTGCCCGTGAAAACAGAGAGAGCAAAGAGAAACTGAAACAAGGACTGGGCTGAGTAAGAGAGTGCAGAGTGCACAGAAAGGAAACAGAAAAGATGCCACTTCCTACACTGCTACAGAGCACATCAAACCTGTAACCTGCAACTCAAGCCTGCATGTCTGCTGTGTGCTGCACTATAGGCTGGAGTTACATAGGACAGAGAAAACCAAGCAAGAAACTGAGTTATCTCAAAGAAATCTTGCTGAAGTTACTCCACCCAAACTCTGGTCCAATGTGGACAAACCAGACTGCAAGAGGAAGAACAGACAAAGGGGAACTAGACCTACTTTCTCTCTGCTGGTGTCACAGAATTCACCAAGAAGCAAGACAACAGCTTGAGTCAGCTTCTGCTTAGATCAGGTAAGCCTATGCATGTTGCCTGCCCAGCTCAAGGAAGAGCCAAATGCTGAGGAGATGTGCACAGCTCCCGCGGCACTGCCAATTCCCATCTCTTTCAGGTGTTCCCGTGTCCTATGTTCTGCCTGTTGCAATAGACTAATCACAGGGAAAAATGTGGGCCACAATAGCCATTTTTCTGCTATTTTCATCTGAAGGTAAATAGCCAGCCCCATTTTGGGGCCCCTGGGCCCAGGCACTCTTGGGAGAGGATGGCTGCAGTTAGTACTCAGCGCCAGCAGAATGCCAAACAATGGGAACAATTACATAACTACGAAAAAAAATATGGATCAAAATGCTGACAGCAGCTAGGCAACTCTGTGCACAGTTACTCCATTTGATGATTCAAAAGCAGGCTGCATTCCTCACTTTGCCTACAGGAATTCCCTGAAAAATGTGTTTTGCTCAGTTTGGCAAAGGGCACAAAACAATCTGTGTGCAGCCCTGGGAAGGAATCTCTCAATGCCCAGAGTCAGTGAGGTGGGGACCACCTTGGCAGCCATTCCACAGGCCTGGTTCACCACCCAGAGACTCCCTGCAAGAGCTGCTGAAGCCCAGTGACCCTTTGGGTATCAGTGACAGCACAAGCCATTGGAGGGTAGCACAGCATGCTGAGGAAGAGGTCTGGTTCCATACCTGTACAAGATCCCTCCGCCCCACAGCCAAGGCTGAGGCAGCATTCTTCTGGCAAGTCTCCTGGATGTTATTCACATTCAGTCTGAAAAGAAAAGAGGTAACTCAGCTCTGATTGGCACGTTACCTACAAAGGTGGGGAGGAATGGGGAGAAGGGGGAACGTGGCTCTGGCAGCAGTGACCAGCCCAGAATTTCCTGACCCATACGAGACTCTTTGAATGGCCAGGATCCCATCCCATCCTTCTCTTATTCAGGGATCACTGCCATCCTCCTCCCACTATTCATTTTTGCTAATACACCACACATTCAGACCAATTCCACACTAGCTGGGATTGATTCTAAGCAGCACCATTTCCAAGAGGACATCAGATCAAACTTCTGCCAGGGTATCACAAAGTCCAGAATCATTCTTGTCCCTAAAAGCTGGTGCTGTTGGCTACATGGTCCTGCTCCCATTCAGCCCATCAGTCTGCTCTGGCTGACTCAGAGGGAGATGGGGGCACACTGGGAAGAACCAGGCTGGCTGGGGGATAACACACCCACTGTGTGAAGCCTTGACAGGCTGGCAAGGTGGGCTGAGGAAGCCCACATGTGCCTTTCTGCCTGTCATCAGAAATCTTCCCAACACTTCAACTACTTGGGGCTTTTACAGTACATGGAAAAAGGTCAGGCAAGATGTCCCAAGAAGAAAGGTCCAAAAGGTTTTCTAAAAGAATATTATTTTTAATAACATAGAAAGAAGGGTTTTTACCCCTCTCTTTCTTTCCTCAGAAAGGAAATTTGCTTCTTCCCTGGATGTCCATAGACTGGAAAATCCATTAAGGACCAAACAGTATTACCAAAGCTAAGAAAGAAAAAAATCAGGAACAGAGGTTTTGTAACCATGTGATTTAGAAAGTTTGGAAAAAGGAAGCCCTTTGTTTAAAAAAAACCCCAAAACCAACAAAAACACAAAAAATGCCCACAGAACTCCAGTCTTTCAATTAACACAGAACAACTTGCAGAACAGACCTGACATGTACAACCAAGATACCAAGTGGGAACATACTAAATACTTCTGAAACTAAAAAGTTTTATGAGCTATTAATAGCTTTACAAAATGAAAATGTGCATTTACTGAGATTTTTAAGCCTGCGCATTTAACATGAGATTTGAAAAAAAATTTCTACTGATAATTTCTCTGTTTAGCAGGTGAAAATCTGAACCTGTAACATTTGCAGTGATGATGCTGAAGAACCACTTCAAACTCTCTTGATCACACCTCATCACAAATTTCTTCCCTAACACTTTTCAGATTTACAGGAGACAGGTCCCCTCTCACAGGAAGAGGGACACCAAAAAAAGCAGTGAGGCAAGAACAGAGGTAGAGAAACATTCACAGATCCATGCTGGCTGATGTCAGGATTAAAGCACAGCAATGCCAAAGACAGCTACTTTCATTCGGGAAAGGATGACAGCCCGCATGTACTCACATGTAGAGCTCTCCCAGCAGTTTGTGGACAGGCAGCAAGCAGGAAATATCCTGGATAATAACTTTCCCAGCAGCTTTGATGGGTCGGTTATTGGCATCTGTCCCCTCTCGTTTGCTTTTCCACCTCCTTGACTTCTGCAGAACGAATGGCAAAGTGTTACTGGGGAAGAGGACAGTGGGCTGCTTGGGACAGGGAACAAAGCACTAGGGTCAGGAATAATGCAAGCAGCACCCAAACCTGCCTTTCAGAAGGCTCTGTGTTACCCTGGAAAACATCCATGACATGCCCAGGAGAACAAGCATCTCCATCTGTAGGAAGTGAAAAGCAGGTCAAGGCAGCGAGCTCAAGGTCAAACTCACTCAAAAAGTATTTGTGAGTTTCCCTGTGAAAGCCAATAATAGAATAAATCAGCATTGGGATGCCAATCAAACCTGGGCAAGTTTGGCAGGAGAACTGTTCAATTCTCATTCTCTGGGAACCCTTTGCAGATAAGACCACTGCTGACTTCAGCCAGCATCAGCACAGAGACATGCTGGAGGCAGCTGCTGCTCACCCTTCGCCTCGGGGCAAGCCCACAGCTCCCGACTGCCTCTAGGTCTGCCCTCTTAGGGTGAGAACAGCCCTGTTCAGCACCAGCACAGGGCTCCCACCTCCTGCTTTATCAACAGCTTCAAACAACCAACCGGCAGATGATAAAGCAGGGCGCAAGTTTTCCTAGCAAGGATCCCTAGCTACCATGCTCAAGCTACTTACAGCTGGCTCAGGACATAAGAGGGGGGAGAAGAAAGGAGACGAACCAACAGAAGGGAACAGAAACAAGAAGCCAAGATTCCCAAGCACCCCCTGTAACAGATACAGAGGTGACCTTAAAGCCAAGCTGCATAAAGCTACCTTGGCTATGTGAAACACCGTAGAGTATTTGTCTGGTATCCTGACCTCTTCCAGCTCCTTGCTTTAGGAGAGTGAGCAGGAAGGATGAGAGGATGTGTGGCAGCACGACAGGCAGAAGGCACTGGAGCACTACTGAAGGAAGCACTGGCTGCTATGCAGGGTTCCAACGCTTTGCAATGCTGCTCTCCTATGGCGTGTTCCCTCACTGCCACACAGAGCACACGGAAGCGCCTGGTCATGCTGAGTTAGGGAGGCTCTCCTGGGGCACTCGTGCTGGGGCTTCCCACACATCTCATCAAAGCAGGACAGCCCCTCTCTCAAGGGGCCAGCGAGGCAGCCCAGTGCTAATGGCTCTGCAAGTCAGACACAGCTCACACAGGCTCACACTGGTGCTCCTAAAGAGCAGATTGGGATACAGGAAAGGCAGGACTTGGATCTGCAAGCAGGGTCACCTTTACTGTGGGTGTGAGGCCAGCTCTGTGATGGCTGAGTGCCAAACGGCTCTTGATCATGACCATGCAGTCCTGTGAGAACCTGGGCAGGCTAATCAGCACAAAATGTCCTTAAAAAACTACTCATGACCTTAAGAAATGCCACTGCCTGCCTGGCCCAAATTTAGGCCAGTGCGCTGAGGAGGTCTTGCCATGCTGAGCGTACTACTAACACATGCCATAAGAAGCAAAAAGGATGAGCTGAAACTTCTCTGAACACTGCACAGCTGAGGATCAGAGGCTCCAGCTTGACAGTAAGTGAAGAAGGCATTTCAGCCTCAAAGGAGGTGAAGGTGGGTTTTTCCAGGGATGCCCATGTTACACAGCATCACTATTCCCCTGATCTTCCACCAGTACCCTGAGGAACAAGGAGCAGAGGTTGCATAGTGCCCAACATTCAGAGGGGTGAAACACTGGTAGAAACAGGGCTGTCAGCATCCAGTGCTCTGGAAAAGCTGGCTGACTGGTTCTCTGCCACATCTATTCAAATCCTCACTAATCCAAGAGCAATCTGCCTGCAGTACTTACCTGTCCCCTGAAGTTGAAAAGCACTGTGCAGTGGAAGGTGGCTAGAATGGGGCCAGGTGGGAGACCCACCTCTTTTCAGTCCATCAGTTCCTAATCAAGGCACAGTCTGGGTCAGCTCTGCTTCTCTTGACATTGGGCAGGCTAATCCTGTTTTGATAACACCTACAAGTTTAGCTGGCCTTCCCATGCTGAAGGATGTGGGCTGTGTCACAACAAGGTTCCCAAGTAACAGTGGCATCTGTACCTCAGTCCTTCTCAGGGCAGAAATGCTGTCTCCTAGGTGCAGCCAGGAGATGCTGATGCTACCAAAATCAGTATATGAGTGAAACTTGGGAGCCCCTGCACAATAACATTTCAGGAGGAAAGAGCTCAGGCAATGGAGGAAGGGCTACCAGGGCTTCTCACAGCAAAAGGTGTTATTTGTGCTGTGCCTGAGCAGGTGTTTGAGCCCAGGATTGCAGACACAGAACCACATTCTGCAGGGCTATCAACAAGAGTTTTTAGAGCCAGGCAGGTAATTTGGAGAGCAGCTTGCCACCTCCTGATCATCTGTAAGCCAGCTGCCCCAAGGATTCACAGTTGATGGAGAGCTCCCTCTGCCCAGCCTTTGTGAACAGATTCAACCTGCTCCTGCCCCTTGCAAGAGCAGACTGAAGAAACCTCCCAACAGGCATTTCAATACTAGAAACATGGACAACACATATCATTTTCCACAGGCATTTGGGTCTTTTTTTT
Organism: Cinclus cinclus; assembly: GCF_963662255.1. Classification (NCBI taxonomy): domain Eukaryota; kingdom Metazoa; phylum Chordata; class Aves; order Passeriformes; family Cinclidae; genus Cinclus; species Cinclus cinclus. Next base: position 7,981,201 of record NC_085056.1, read on the forward strand.
TTTTTTGGAGGAGAATGACAACAAATGAAGATGAGAATGAAAAAGAGCTCTCATGAATGGTTTCCACTGCTTGCTTTTAGCATATCACCAGACAAATGGAAACACTAAATGTATCAGAACACCCTGAAAACCTGCACTCAAACCAAAATTGTCCTGTTTTCTTCCTTTTAACTCTGCTTATTTACTGACAAAAAAGGAAACCCTAATTCTTTACTGGTGCAGCTCTGGGAGTGGAGTTAGTTGACGGCCACAGGCCCTGCCTGTACTACACTTCCATGCCCACCACTTCCAGCCCCTACAGCTGTGACAGAAAAAAATCATAAAGCTACACGTAGAGTCACCATTAAAAAAGTCTGGGTTTTTTGCAATTCAGGTTTACCTCAGCTACAGAAAGTAAGAGTTAGAAAAAAAAACACAATCAGAAGTATGGGAACCATCACGGATGGGGTAAAGTTCACCACCACTGACAGCAGAAGTTCTACTTTGAATCCAATAATTGCTGGTGTTAATTACAGGAGTAGCTCTCCACCAGGTGATATATGAGTGCTTTTAACAGGGATTACCAAAGACAAAGAAAGCCTTAGGTTGGGTTTGTCTGGCCAAGGTCCACCTCCCTCCCATTCCACCTCTTCTCCCAGGAGCTCCCACTGTGGTGTAATCAAAAGGTGTCACCAAGGCTCAGGGGCATTAGGGTAGAGCAGAAAACACATTTCTTCCTAGGGGCTGGAGCACAGGTCAGGATGGGGAGCAGGGAACATAACAGTTGGAGCTGAAGCAGAAATCAAAATGCACCAAGCTAGCTGCTGGCAGCTGAAGGACAAAGGCACGGGTCTTCTGCACTGCCACAACATTTCTAGCTCTTTCTGAAGCCTAGAATCCATGCCAAGGAGAACTGCACGTACCCAGCTGCTCCTCAGTTTAACGAGAGAAAGATACGAAAGAAAATAGCTACAGTGATAAGTAAATTAAGACTCATCAGTTCCTCAGAGCACGAGAAGGAAAGAAACCAGAGCATTTATGGCAATCATGGGGTTGGAGGTGACAGCAGGGAACAGCATCGAATAATGACTAAAAAAGCCAGCCTGCGCCTGCACCTGCACTACTATACCCAAGGCTGTAATTTGCTGCAATCTGAGGTGATAACGATGGCAGTAAATGGGTTACATGTAGAAACAGATAGCCCAAGAATAAGCCACCAACTGCTTTGTAGCAACCACCATCATCACTGCATACTCAGCAGCAGGAGTTGCAAAATGCTGCCCGCTTGGAAAGGATGCTGAACACTTGGGTGTGTGTGCCTTTGGATCCTGCTGAGGCAGGCAGTGCTTTAAGTAGGATCCTGAAATGTAAAGTGCCTGTTTCACATCAGCATATGCAAAATTTCAGGGTTTGTGGTATAAACTGGTGTTAGTAGGGCAAAGATAAAGGCTGTGAACAGAAGAGAACAGACTAAATGCCAAGAGATTAAGCTGCAATAAGACATGTACAAAATAGTCAAACCTGCTCGAGTCAGGTTCAAGCTGCTTCGCATATTAATTTTTTAAAAATAAAATGCAAAACTTGCTTCCTCCCTGTAGAATGCTATGCTCCTTTATTCTGAACAACTGCCTACAGATTAACTCCCCCGTGTGGCTCATACAGCGCTGCCTGGATTTTCTCTTCAAAATAATCAATATTTACTATTTCCAGCATCTCCCACAGTATCAGGCACCTGCCACAAAGGCACTAAAAAATCCAAAGCCCTTTTGAATCAAGTGCCCCACAGCAGGAATATTTCTTTATAGCTCCCGTCAATCAATGGCTGGCACCTGCCCTGAAGCACAGACACATCAGAAGAGGAGGCTAGAAAGAAAAAGGAATTATTGCTTCTTGTAAACTTGCTAAGCTCTTTCTTTCCCAAACACCTTGAGCAATGCTGAGCTCTTCTTCCAGAAGGAAGGCAAGTGATTTGCACTAATAACCTATACCTCTCCTTGTGTATGCCTGTGTCTTCACCTTAGGCACTGCTGCCCCCTTCAGAGAGCCAGTTTAGCCTCTTCCAAAGGTTATCCACAAATACAATCAAACCTTCGAGGGTTGGACTAACCCCTGTATCCCTTTTAAATACACACTACAGAAATTATAACTTTATCACATCACTACTTGCTCTTCCTTCCAGGACAGTGGTAAGGGAATTAAACTGTGGCCTTTGTGTTCTGCAATTTACCACAAGCTGGCAAGTTCATTGCTTTTCTCTTTCAGTCTGCTCCTGATTGAAGACAGAACTTCATTTCTTGCCTCTGCTGCTCACAAGGCTTTTTCCAAAAAGCACTGAGGGAGTCAATTAAATTACTTCTGGTTTCTTTCACCTATTATTTGCTAGTACAGTCTTAGAACTGTTGCAATTTGGAAAATTTGATCTTATTTTACCAAGTTAAAATAGGTGTTACAAGGTTCTATTTTATTCCCTGCTGTCTTATGAAGAGATAGCATGAAGGACAGCAGCTGTGAAAAAGCAGTTGTTCGTGCAGACATTAAGACAAAAAGACTTAGAGATCATCTTTAAATTCAAATGGAGTTTTCTGAGCTTTGTCTGTGCTTGGAAGATGAGTGATGAAATAGTAATTGTCCACACGTACAGCAAAGCTTGAGCAATCCTGATATCATCAAGATGTTAATGAATGATGCTGGAGCTTGAGGGACACGGGGACCTGACTATCAGAAAACAAAGCAGACTTGGCAGGGCAGGTGCCAGGAGGAAGGACTATCTGCCAGGGTAGCTGAAGCACAACCACTCTAAATGAATGCAGGATGGTACAATTACAAGGGTTGGGAGAAGATCACAAGTTAAGAAGAAATTGTAGTTTTTGATCCAGATAATAAGACTGTGTGATGGATTGCTCTGAGAAGTGGCAGTTAATTTTAATGAGATGACAGATTGTTGTCAGAAACTCAACCAGTTTGCTTCTTCCACAGCTCTTAAATCACCTTCCCTCCCTCTCCAGCAAGGCTTTGTCTTTTCAGAAATTAAGTGCCCTAATGTCAGTCTCATCAGTTGGTTGATGATGTATAATAATCATTCAGCTCCTCTACAGTGCACTCTGTATCTTAGAGGTTGATCTTTTCTTACACTTCAAATCACCCCTTGCCATCCTTTCCTGACCACAAGGCCCAGTGAAACAGGCATCCTGTAGGTCAGTAATTGCACTCTGCAAACTACTGTCTGCTCCTGCCCACTTACACGTGCATCTGCTCTTGTGAAGCCCTAGGCCCTGCATGGAGTGCGAGTCCCCCAGCTCTGTGCAGGTTACTCAAAGGCAGGCAGGTGGCATTTTATTCTTGGGCCCTTGGGCAGAAGACAGGGTCATATCAAGGACAGTATCAGCACAGCACACAGTACCGGGAAGTCGTTAATTGCTTGTATGGACCAACGTCGCCGGGCAGAGCGAGGAGACATCTGTACACGAAAACATTATACCCAGGAAAAGGGAAGAAAGACACCAAGAAAATTAAAGACAAAGGTAAATAAACTGAAATGAAAAGTGCCCTGAACCAGCAGAGTAAAAGATACTATTCCCAGTGCTTCTGGTACACAGCGAATAGTTGCAAACCATGATCCTCACTTTCATCCTCACACAATTGTACTACACAGCATTACCTACTGCTCTGGCAGAGCAAGGACTGCTTTGTCTGTGCCCAACACCAGCCTCTATGGAAGACTGTGGCAAACAAAAATCTGAATAAAGTCTTCTACATGAAGTTGTAATACTGCAAGAAGCACTGAACTGCTTTGTGCAACCTTGTTCGTACCATGAATTGAGCAGAGGACAACACCCAAGTGCCCCAAATGCCTAAACTCCAGTTTTACTCCTCTTGCCTGAAGAGGAAGGCAGCTAAGTGTAAACTGCATCATTTTTAACACAGCTGTCCAGTGCCATGGCACAGATATCTGCAGGAAGCTAAATAGACACTCCTGCTTACTCAGATTCCCTTTAACATCCAGCATCCTCCAGAACTTCAGTCACTGGAATCTGCAGTAACTGTTCACTTTCATTTAAAACAATAAAAACCATATGTCAGGATATTAGAAGGGATGTAGAGACACTGCTGCTTGGCAGGGCCGTGTGGGTATTGTCATAATGGGTTGAGAAACTCATTCAGATTGAGTGTGCAATCAAATTCACTGATTGACTATGCCAAATAGCTCTAAAGTAGGCTTCCATTAGGAACTTGAAGATATTTCAGTAGGTACTCAACACAGGATTATAGCAAAAACAAATGGAATCTTTCAAAGCACATTACTGTACATTCACTTGAAAAAGTTTTGCATTCAGATCTGTAAGAGTCAACACAATAAAAAGGGATATTTGGGTCAGGTACAATGTATTTCGTGTTTGTTTTCAGATGACAGACAGTCAGGACCATGCCTTCAGCCTCTACATCCCCTTGCATCTCACTTTTGGGAGAGCCCTACAGCCAGGAAGCCAAAGCTGGCTGCAGGCCCCATGGAAAGAGAGAGGAGAAGGCTGCAGCCATGTTCTACAGTTTCTTCCAGCAGGCGTCACAGAGAAGGAGAAAAGGGTTAGTTAAAGGCAATTCAGTAGAGTGGAAAAGCAGCAAAACCAAGCTCAGTCTCCCCACCAGTTCCCTAATGGGAAGCATAAAGTCACCACTGTCACCATCCCCAGGTACAGCAAGGCTGAGCTGTCCCCAGGTCCTCACTAACTGTAGGGGAAATAAAGTATTCCATGGCAGCTTCTTTAAGAGACACTGAGGTTCAAAACACTGACAGCATTGCCACTGTTACAGATAAAGCTCCTCCTTTCTGCTGACTATTGCTCTTCAGTGGGGCTTTTTTGAGAAGTGAAAAAGAGGGAGGAAGAAAGAAGGAGTGTGAATAAAAAGTGAGGAAGATATATATGTGTGTGTGTATGTATATACATATACGTATTAACATAAGCACAGAAAGGCTCAGTGCCAGATTCAGTTTCATTTGGGCTTATTAAGGAGCTCTGTGCTGGACTCAGCAGCCCCCTGGTTTTTTGGGAACATGACATCTTTCCTGTCTAGCAATGGGCAAATTCCATTTGTTTGCTAACGGTAGTGGATGCCAGTTGTTGCTACACTGGATTTAAATATTTGGTTATGGCTGATAAATTAATATTGCATTTGTTTGGGACTAAGTTGTCTGATATTACAGTTTGATGCACAAAAATTCAACTAATTTATTTAATGCAAACATAAACTCCAAGTTTCAGAGCAAGGAGTTAACTAAACTGAGTCTGGGCTTTTTAAAACCATCACAACAAAGTAACAAAAATATGTAGTATTGATCTAACAGAGGCCATGACATCAACTCCTGAAGAATCAGAAAACCTCTGCTGAAGGGAGATACAGGCTTTTGGGGCTTTTTTTTTAATACTATTTCATCTGCAAGAACATTTGAACCAGCTCCCTGCTAGGGTTCTTAAATTTATTCCAGCATGTGAGGAGATAGCTCAGCAGGGGAAGGGAACACAGGAATTTCCCTTGGCTTTCAGCAGACACGGCTGCACACACACTTTTGTTCCCTTGAATCCTTTTACCCTGTGACAAAAATCTTGTTGCCATCAATATAAGGGCTGGGGAGACAGGTCACATGAAATTGCACCAAGCTGGTTCCACATGTTATTTTTAGCCTTGTCTGTCATCTTGAAGAGGCTGTGTGTCAGAGACAAGCCTGCTGCAGAGGACAGAGGTAGCTCTTTAAATAAACTCTCCTACAAAGATTAGGATGGGCTGTAATTCTTGTACCAGGCAGCGCCATTTTCTCTTTTTTTAAAAAAATAGTTTGTGTGAGGAAAAAAAACAAAAAACACCAGGATGGGGACTCAAGAGTCTTCTGGGGTCTGTATGGAAGCAGAACTGGGGGACAGGGGCTCTCCCCACAGCTGGGAAGTGTAACGACATCATGTCAGCAGGACACAGTCCCAGAGACAGGGCTGGCTGTCACACCCAGCACCACCAGAAAAACAAGACTTCTCTCAGTGAACAGGAAGGATGGGTGTTCAAGGCTTTCATTTCCTCTGCTCCTGGGACACAAGTCCCAAACTCTTCCGCCAGCAGAGTGCAGACAGCTTTTGGCTTTCCGTGGGTTACCTGGAAGCTCTTCACTGCTGCAAGAGATTCATGTTCTCTGCATGGACAGTGAACAAACTACTCAAACACCCCAAATTCTGAGGCTCTCAGTGGAAGCTTACTGCATTTTTGCAAGCAACTTCACCCCCTGCTTAAGCACAGTTTGTTTCTGACAATCTGCTCAGCCTATTGCTCCCACAGCATCTGCTCCAGGCACATCAGGCCCTCACAGCTGCTTGACAACTACCCTGTGGCCACCCTATAATTACAACAGGTCTTCCTTACCCACCATATCCCAGAAGGAAACAATCCCACTCTTCTCCAAAGCCTTGTAAACAGGAACAACAGCAAAACCTGCACCTAAACCAGAATTATGTGGACTGGAAAATCTTCAGAGAATCATGTAGAAAATATTTTTGTTTAAAAAAAAAAAGGTTCAAAGGGGCATATGTCCCTGAAAGAGACACCTGAAATAGAAATAACCAACCACATCCAATAGTCCGGGAGAGGCTGGCAGTAAGCTGCAGAGAGTCACAACCCTTTGCAGTTACATGTATCAGGGAATACCCAGAAAAGCAAGAGCTGCCTACATGTACTTATCTGAAGACTACAACTGTTAAAGGGTGAGATTTTCACCCTACATAATCCAAAGGGAGTCAGTGTAATGCACTGAAGGGAACTGTGACGGTCAGTATAGAGAAACATCAAAATAAGCAGGTCAAATGCTAGAAAGGATTGGTAAAGAGGTTACTAACTGGAGATAAATCCATTTGACAGAACTGCCTATAAGATGTCTTTTGGAGAGGAATATAAAGCTTCTGTTACTAGCAATGCTAAATGAAAGGAAAAACATCATGAAAGCTGAAGTGTTAGGAGCAATGTTTTGATCTGGTACTTACCCTTTCTTTGTAATAGAAGGAGCTAATGGAGACCTGCTCCTTCTCACTGCGTGTTGGGCTCCCACTGTACAAACGCAGGTTGCCCGGAGTCTCCGTGCGGATCTTCATTGGAGTAATGAGGCCACTGTGGTACGCGGACAAAGCCGACAGAGACCTGAAAGAAAGGAAGACACTTTCAGGGCCTTTTCCTGCCAAACATCCTGCAGGCTCACACTGGCATCTCCACCAACCCAAGCTGCCAGCAATAGTGCCACTGTCTCAAAAGAAGTCTCTGGTGAGGCCCTGTAGTGTAAGGGAGCAGGTTCTCTGCACTGAGGGCACAGCTAACACTAGAGGGGAGTAGCTTCAATGTAGGACCTGGTATTTTCCTGCTTTCCTGCCCATGACATCAGCACACCCCAAACTACACAGAGGGCACTCACCTGGGTGTGGGCTCCATCGGGGACACTGCACGGTGCATGGTCATGGGTCTTGTGAAATACACCAGGTACCCTGAAGAGACAGCACATGGAATAAAGATCATGAAACAAGGAGCAGATTACTCAGAAGTGGCTCAATTTAAATCAACAGGTTTCCCTGTGTATCAGAGTCAAGGGGCTGGGTTCTTATCCACTACCCTTAGTGATTATAAGCTAAAAGCAGACAACCACATTCTCTCAACCCAACTCCCTGCAAACCCACTACAAAGCATGGGGTTTTTGAGCTGTTTCTCTTAAAAGCACAATTTCAAGTGGCTTATAGCTGATAGACAAAAGATAGGAAAAGAAAATGAGCAAATGCATCCTCATGTTTTCACTCTCCACCAGAACTGCCAAAGCACTGTTACTCCAAAGGTGAGGTGATGTTTGGCAATGCAGAGATACCACTGCACCTTGTACAACTCTCTTCTTCCACAAGAGAGCCCCAGACATCTGAAGCCAACACCAAAGCAATCTCTCACAAGACTTACCCATTTATTACCCTCTCAAGTGTGTTCAGCCACCTACTCTTGGAAGAATTTCAACACTTAGCAGGTTTCACTGAGCCTATTCAATGCAATATTATTCTGTTTTACTTTTGCTTAGGAATTCGGTGAGGCCTGTATGGAAAGCAGCTTTCAAAACTTGCTCACACTGGGATACAGTCAGATCCAGAAAAGGCAAGTGTGACTCTGAAACAGCTCAGTGAAACTTAACAGCTCTTACTCAGATCTTAACTTGGTCGTTAATGATCTTCACCCTTTATGTGCTGTCCTGGAAACTGGATGTGATTGTACCCCATCTCTCATTTAGGAGAAGTTTCTTAATGACCTTGGGAAAGATATTTTGGACAAGTGAAAGAGTGTAGAATGAGAAAAGAGTTGTTAGTAATATGAATATGGTTTCAGCAAGAGATAAGTTCAACCCCAAATCACAGGAATTTTGTGAAGACTGAGTGCCAGAATACACCCAGTAATGTGATGCTGGTAGGAGAGAACTAGGCAAGGAAAACAGCTATTCCCAGTGTTCTGTAAAAATAGATCTGTCAATGCCTCTGGCATGCCACAAGCCAAAGGTTATCTCTTCACCTAGCCCTGCATTTCCAAATCCTAAAGCCCTGCATGCAACCCCAACTGCAAACAGTTGCTAACTAGTCTCATCTCTAAATTTACCACTGTATCACTGTTTTAACACCATTCCTTATTCTTTGTATGGCAGTAATGAAAGCCTCATCTTGTTCAGAGGCAAGTGTTTCCCAAGACATCTAAAAGGACCATTCCCCAAGTACCTGTTTTAGTGTATCAGTGACAAGGCTAACCTGCACCACAGAACCTGGCTCCAGAAGTCCGTGGAAATGGGATGTTAGAGTCCTGGTAGGAGCCATAGGCATTGGAGACCCGGGCAAACGTGGGCAAGGGAGGTGTTACAGAGTTGGACAAAGCGTAGGGATTGCTGGACGTGCTGTCCTCTTGGTTCTGAAACAGAAGTTACCCAAGGTCACACTCCTGCTGCCACAGGAGAGAAATCCAGCCAGAGCATCAGAAATTGCACTGCCAAGCAGCCTCACAGGAGGGGCTCATCCTTTGAGCCAGAACAGACCAAGCTCAGAGCACAGTTACTGCTTCAATTGCAAATCTGCCTTTGAGGAAAAGCTTCTCTGACTGATTGTCCAGAGACTTCTCTCCCACCATAACCATGTTGAAATGCAGAGCTTAATTTGAGGAGGAAGAGGAAGAAACTATACAGAAAATCTGACCTTCAGACTCTGGATATGACTCTCAATACAGCAAGTTGAGCTGAATGTGACACCTCAGTGATGCACAAAATCTCATTGAGCAGGAATACCACACAACTGTGGGGTGTCAAATGCAGGTATGGAGTCTTCAAGTGAGAAAGGCAGGTGGCATGAATTACTGGGGGACCTAAGGACTATCCACAGGAATTTTGGCAGAAATCTGCATTTATTTGGATAAAGAATACTGCAACTTTGGTCTAAAGGAATTCTTTGAAAGCAGTGGTGCCTCAAGTTGTCAGATTTCCATACAGCAGAGAAAGTTCCCACTCTAATATTATTACTTCTGAAACCAAGCAGAATTAAACCTTCACATAAAAAAACCCCCAGCACTTTATTTGTGATGAATAAACAAAACCTCTCAGAAAAGAAACCTGAGGAGACTCCAATCTTCTCCTGAATGCTAAAAACACCCACTCCAGTACACTTCACCCACACAAAGACCTAATACATGACACTGGGATGCTGAGTAGGTATCACAGATCTCTCAGCTAAGAGCAGAGTGTGACTTGGATTTATCTGCAGTATCATCCCTACAAAACCTCAGCACAAGGCTTCAGAAAAAGCCCAGATTTTCACAGTTTGGATTTTTTTCAGGGAAGAAAACAAAAACCCTAGAATAGGACTAGCAGGATATTTGACTAAAACTGAGGAGGTAAAGACATCTGCCACTGCCTTTCAGGCAAAAATGAATCTATCAACAACCTGAGGCCTCTTATCTTCTCTCACTGATGATAACCATGCCCTGGCAGTCAGTGAAATATATGCTGAGCTGGGAAGGTACCACACACCACCTAGATTCTCCAATCTCCAGTCACTCCTGGTAACCTGGATATCAGAGCTCCTCAAAGCAGCAAACCTTCTGGGCCCCATTTGTGGAAAACAAAATACATCTAATCATCCACTCAGCTCTCTTCAACATTAACCAGAAGTGCTCACACAGATGTAATGGCCAGTCACAGGGGTCTATTTACACATCTAACGAGGCCAGACTCTAGCTGCAGTGTCAGAAGTGTGCGACATGGGAAAAGACAACAAACTAGGGCAGAGAGCCCACACAATTCTCCATACCACAACTGACTCCAGCCAGGAGACCAGCTGACGCAGGCAAGGCTCCAGGCAGCTCTGGTTCCGCTTCACTTTCTGCAGGGAAGTGTCTTTCAGTATCTGGAATACATACAAGATGCAACTTAATTCATGGTTACCGCGACATTTTGTCCGCATCCTTTTTGTCTGCAGAGCAGCTTAGATGCCAGGACCTGAACAGGTCATAGACCTCCCCTAATGTCCACTGGTGTACTGCCTGTTCTGAGGAATGAATGGCTGTGTGCTTTGATCAAAGCACTGAGAGTCACCTAGCAGCACACTGAGCCAGGATTTAGGCTACAATATTACTGCAGACCATATGTTTCATACCAGTTTGTGGCAAACTGGATCAGTTTTTTTTTCAGGAAGAAACCTGAACTGATCCATCAGTGTGTTGCTGGGGAAAGGATTTCATTAGCAATAAGATTTACTACACCAGATGATCAAACACCTGGTCTGAATTAGCAGGGCCTGGGTAAAAAAAATCCCCTCATTTTTAAAACAGCTTGTGTAGTAGAGCAGGAAGCAACATCCCAGCTCAAAAATAGTATCTTTCTGCAGCTGGATGCTTTGCTGGTCATTTTGTCTATTATTGGGTTGAGGGCAATTGCATGCGAAGAAGGATGTTAGGGATCCTCAGGCAATACACATCACACTGGAACACAGCAGCAATGAAAAAGCAGTGGAAAAAGACAAACACTGAGCTGCAGAATCAACAAAACCCTCATCCAATGGGCTCCACAATTTATCAGTTACACATGACCTGCGGTATGTCTTCAGCAAGATCTGATGTTTGGTTATGTCTCAAAAATCTGGACGTTAAGCATCCATCCTTTGTACATTTATAAAGACACTCTATACTTGTCACACACCTTCAGCAGCTTTGCCTTCATGGAAGCTGTGATGGAGGTTGGGTTGATGAACTGGAAGGACGGTGCAGCATTATTGGGATACTGGACAGGGAACATCACCAGCATTCTGACTCTGTGGTTGCCGCAGTGCACCGACACCGTACAGCTGCGACTCACCGCATCCATCTGTGAGGAAAAGCAATTGCTCTCTTGTTAGATCTCCCAGGACTTTTACACTTACAGTAGCTTAAATTCATGCTGAGGGAATGGTTCCTCTGCACATAAGACGAAGTCATGCTGTTCTCAAGGGCAGAGAACACAGTGACAGCAAAAAGACCCAGGCAGATGGGGACAGGCTCAGCTCACACCAGCACTGACATTCCAGCATCCCAGCATTCAGGGACTGTGGCCAGCCCAGGTAGCACCAAGAAAGGGGTTCTGCTCCCAACAGCCACTGCACCCCAAACAACTTTACCTGGCCATGCAGAGCTCCAGGCCCAGTGCAGCAATAACAGGCACCTTCTAAGATCCTGCACCACCGTGTTAGAAAACTACGTCACGATCATGCCATGAGCTGAGAAACCACAGGGGTGAGGAAAGGAGACAGGCAGCTGCCTCGAGCCTCCCAGCCCAGTTCAGTGCTGTGCCTCCAGCCAGCTTCCATGCACAGAGGAGAGTTTGGAGTGCAAGGAAGAGGGCAAAACTGAGGAACAGAGTTCAGGATAGAGAGGGCTCAGCAGATGGGATTCAGAACCAGCTGAAATGAGATGAACTGCATGGAACAAGTCACTTTCCACTCTGCAGTGCAGACAGAAGAAAACACCATCCAGCCTTCTCAAGATCAGCCAGTGTACTTACTGTAGTCAAAACATTTCTCTCACACCAGTGTCTGGGATTATCCTCTTTCTTACTACCCCTGGTCAAGAGGATCTTTACAGCTCAATATAAAACTTGTTTACAGACAGTAGTCACTGCAGCAAGGAAGGTTCCCGTCTAAAGGCTTCAATAAGCCAGCCTGCTCACATCCCCTCCTAACAAGCCAGCAACAGGAAACTTTGTACCTCCACATTAACATTTCGGATCTGCACATTGATCAGTGAAAACTCCTGCTGCAGTGTTTGAGGCAGCCCCAGTTGGTCAGTTTTCTTTCCCACCAGGGGGTCATTCAGGAAATCTTCTTTTAAGGCTGATGGGAAAGATGGAAAACAAGTTGAGACAATCTACAATAGGCAGAGTTTTTCACATTATGTCAGGAGGCAGCCAAGACAGCAGGTTTTCCTCTGCTCTTCTGACACATGGAGGTATGAGTTTTACCTGGCAATGACCTGTGAGCTGGAGGGTCTCAGCTGTTGTTTGGAGGCAAGTTTCTGACCCTTCTCTTCAAAAAACCAAAGCTATCTGCACACAGGGTTCCCAGAAGGGTTACAGAACCTGCCTGTGCTCTGTACAGTCCTAAATAGTCCTCTTCTCATGTGAGACCCTTTTTCCTCCTTACAAAGTGCTGCCAGAGTCACGACTGGCTAAACTGGAGTGTCTCAATTCAGCAGTAAAGAACTGCAGCCCTAGCAGTCCCCAGGAGGAGCTCTGGTCTTTGGGACTAACACCACACCACTCCTGACTTTCAGGGAAAGCTTCCAAAGCATAACAGTGCTGTGGGAGAGAGCAGGGAGTATTTCTGGTCCTAATAGAAGCTTAATTCATTTGCAGTAGCCATTTGCATTTAATGTTGCAAAGCACTCTAGTGCTTTAACAGCCTTTAAAGACTCATCAAAATACTGGGTCTAACTCTCCAGTCCCCACAGTTTTTTAGGAGGACAATAACACCTGAAGGCCAGAACACATTTAAACAGACAGGCAAGCACTGCAGAACACAAAGAATTACAGTTAAGATAGCAAACTTCACTGAGTTTCATAAGAATTGGTCTCTGCCTGTGGCTGTGCCTGGCTTTTGCCTTGTGTCTTGCTGTGTATCTCCACAACGGTGTTTTGCTGCGGCACCACTTCTTAAGAAGGCCAAATACATTTTTTGATTATGGTTTGAAGGACAGAAGGGAAGTTATGATTTTTCAGCTGTCATTCTCACACTTGCAATATCACATTGCACAGACTATTCCCAGCAAAAACAATCAAACAAACAGAAATGCAAGAAGTTGACCTTTTACAGGCATTCACCTAGTATTTACTGACTTTGCTGCAGAGACAAATATCTGGTATTACCACTACTCAGTGAGTTGCTGGATTTGGATAGATAGGATGCTTAGCCAATCATTCTTGTTTGCAATTCTATTACAGCGCTTAGATGCATTCCAGAAAAGGGAGCTGAAAAGGAGATTAAAGGAAGATCAGTGGCTCTCAGGAAAGATAATTATTTCTAGCACAAGACACCACACAGCTTACTGAAAAGCCATCTCTGAGGTTCCCAGTACGGGCAGTACCCTCCCTTTGTCTTCTCCTCCCTCTCCCTTCCAATTAGATTTTAATCCTCCAAAGCCATGCATTGGTACAGATTCCTAGAGCTCCTCTATAAGCAGCAGCGAGAGCTGTGCAGCGAAGGCACAGCCGGGGCTCTCCCGTTCACCTGCAGTGCACTGATCTCTTCAAAAGATCCCCCAAAGCACTTAACTAATAGAACATGGAGGCTTTGTCTGCTGCTGAAATGCAGCCACCCCCAGGTGAAACATCAACAGTCCGCAACAGCTTTCTGGCTAGAAAAAAACTGAAATTTCTACCTAGGGATTTGCCTGTGCATTAATCCTGCAGATGTATTATTTGCAGCAAAATCTACCCTGCTACAGAAAAGACATATTCATTCCCTTTGGCCACGAGGAAAACCGTAACAGTCTGAAGCAAAGAAGAAACCACATGGAAACCAGACCCACACAGAAACCACATGGGATGTCTGGATGTGCCTCTTCAGGGACAGTGGAAGAGTTAATTCTCTCCTGTGGAATAAAAGAGGTCAGGCAACCAGAATGAGAATACTCCCAGATGGAACAAGAGAAGTTGTGCTGCCCCAGAAGTACTGCTCATGGGGAACAAAGGTATCTGGGGCTTTTTCTATCATCTTATAAAACCTTGACATAGACAGAATTTCTGATGGCTTTCAGAAACTTACTCTGTTGCCACACAGGACAGGATGCAGAGAGGAACTTCACTGGCAATTGCTGAGCAAGAAACTTCCAGTTAGGAAGAGATGCTTTCATTTAGGGACCTCACAACTGCTCCTTTATTCAAAAGGCAGACATTACACCATTTTCTCCCCTTCTCTGCAGTCTATTGGCAAGCCAAAGGGAGAATGAAATTGCTTCTTCATAAACCCATCACATGGGGATCCATTATGGCATAGCTCCAACACTGAAAGGAGCTGTGAATTTAACCCCAAACTGACATAAAGGCATTGGTGCACCCAATTCTTCTTCCTCAGTGTAGCTGTAGAAATCCCTTTAGATATCTTTTTTCCATGCACATCACCAATAATGCTATAATCTCTTCTCCTTGCACTTACACTATTCAAACACTAACCCTGAATGTTTAACATGGACAGACCCTTAACCACACAAACCCTCCTTCATGTTCCTTCCTTGTGTGCCTTCTCTTCTGTAGGGACAAACAAATACTTTCTGTCAGTGTCTCCCACCCACCCTTCAGCACCTCAGAAGCCAGAGATACTGTCCCTCCCTCTCTGCTCTGCCAGGCTTCAGCTACCTCTCATCAATATATTACCAGAAATTAATGATCTGTCTCTGTATCTGCTTCTGGTGGAGACACCAGCCAACACCTCCTCCTTAGATCAGTTCACACAGTGACCCCAGAAGAAATGTTTAGGTACCAGGTGTGATACATAAGCAGCTTGTGTCAGAGTGTCTGACTCACATACTCCCTCTTCTGTGGGCTCATCTCTCAGCTTAAACTAATCTATCTCAAAAGGCAGAACTTTTTTTTCTGATTGCCTTACTTTTGGCAACAAGCTGCAACTACAACCTAAAGAGCATACAATTAAATGAAAACCCTGACAAGGAAGAGTTTCATTTTACAGACAGAATCATTGTGTTAGAAGAGAAAAAACTTAGGAGGACCATCCTGAGGAGCCCCTAGTTCTTCTCCTCTTCCCTGATGAGGAATCCATTAACCTT
Organism: Cinclus cinclus; assembly: GCF_963662255.1. Lineage (NCBI taxonomy): Eukaryota > Metazoa > Chordata > Aves > Passeriformes > Cinclidae > Cinclus > Cinclus cinclus. The sequence continues at coordinate 7,996,516 of NC_085056.1, forward strand.
TGAAACAGAGGCAGGTAGTGCTTTGCCTATGTTTTCTTGTGCCAAGACGTATCTTCTTCCCAATATAAACATGCTGGTGTTTGAAGCTCCACAAGCCACCACTTCTCTCACCTTCCTCATCCCCATGTCCAGAGTTATGCTGGGGCTCTGTGTCCTGGGGGTGAAGGGTCTTGTCTGGCTCTGGCAGATGAGAAATCCCATCAATGAGGTCCTCAACTCCATCCAGGATATCATTAGCACAGAGCTGAAAAGAACAAACACACCCACATGCTGCACAACAGAATCCAAGTTGTGGGAAGAACCACCACTAAACAACTCACCTCTCCAGACAGATGGATTTGCAAGGTAGGTTCATCCACACAACAGTCATGACTAAGACTGCATTGCTCCTGTGACAAAGACAGGTGATCTTTTCCAGCACCCTCAACTCTGTCACCTCAGACAGCCCGGCCAAATCTCCTGCTCACTTAAAAAGCCACTTAACTGATAGGGCCAGTCTAAGAAATAGAGGTCAAGCTTTAGTCAAAACTAAAACTGATAATACTTTAGTTCCTTGAATTAATTTGTTAAAACTCATTTAATTTTTTAGATCAAATTTAACAGCACACTTTCTGCATTTGATATTTACATTCCAGTAGGATCTAGAGACCCAGGTACGTATGTGGGGCCCTGATGTTCTAGGTCCTGTATCAAAATGAGACTGTAAATCCCTGGATTTTAAGTTCAGCACAGGAAAACTGAGAAGAGGAAGGGAAGAGAAAGGATAATGGTGTGATGTAGCAAATTACAGCACTGGTCACCAGCAACATGCCATCATGTGCATAGTTTGATCCAGACAAAGACAAGGACAAAAGAGTGGGAGCTAGCAGAGGAAAAATAAAGACTCTGACATGAATGAACAATTGATTTAAAGACAGGAAAGAAATCAAATGTTCACAAATATATCAGGTAGGAGTAAAGGGTCATTTTTCACAGAGAAAGTTTTTTACAGACCTGCAGGACTCCTGCAGGATCTGTGCTGGGACACATGCTTCTCAACATATTCATTAAAAACCTGGAATAGGAGGTGAATAGTGACATGACCAGGTTTGCTGATGGCACCAAGTTTTTCAGGGCAGTAACAAGTGTGACTGACAACAAACAATCACGGAAGGACCTTACAAGAGTAACTGCATTAAAATGAAAGATGAACTTTGGCCCAGATAAATATAAAGCAACATATATCAGGAAAAATGGCAAGTTCAAGCAGAGGAACAAGATGTAGAAGCCAGACTAAGCTGATGATTTCATGGAATTGTGCCAAACAATTTACAAATACACCAAGTACTGAGAATTCTTTGGAAAGAACAAAGCTCATATCCCCATCCCCAAAAGTATATACTAGAACTGAAAAAGGGTTGTGGAAGGCAAAAGGACAATCAAAGTTCTGCTACAAAGGATTAACTGAATCAAGATCTTTTAACTCAAAAAAGGAGGCAGCTGAGAAGAATATGATGGAGGACCACAGAATTTTTTTTTCTGTGAAAAAATCATCAGTAGCACAGAGAATATGGCTCATTTCATCTTCAATTGAAATTAGGTGGCAAAATAAAAAAATAGCTGGTTTTCCAGACAACATGCAGAAAAGCCATGATGAAACTCCTTGTTGTTATGATGTTTAAGGTAACAAGAATTTACAGAGGCCCAAGAAAAAACAGAACAAGTCTATGGAAGTGAGACTCATCAAGCTCTATCAAATATAAAGATGCTAGACTCAACGAGCCTCTAAGTTCCAAATGGCAGGAGGCTGACAGAGCATTTGAGAGAAACATCACTCCATGCCTACCTCCTTCTTATGCCAGCCCAAGACATCAGCTGAAGATGTGACAGGCCCATGTGGCCCCCTGTGGCCAAATGAACCTCTGGTATGAGCCCGTACAGCTGTTCTAGTAATTGTATCACAATCTGTAACTGCTGTAGATCCACACACTCACACCACCCACTCCAGGCTTAGAGGCAATGGACACAAGGGGAGGTAGAGGAGGACACAGATCCTACATTCACCTGGCACCTAAACCACCAAGAAATACAATCTTGCAGCCATGGATGTGTCATTTTAGAGGCAATGCAGGCAGTAACTGCCCTTCACCTTCTCCAAACAAACTCCTGCACTTAATGTTAGATAACAAAGCAGCCTTGCATAGCTACAGAAACTTTTGAGACAGAGGCTCAAAACAGAAGACCCATCACAGGTCTCCTTGGGGATGTTTCTGGGCTGGAGATCAAGAGGAAAGTGAAGCAGCAGCTGGCTTCTGTCTCTGCAGCTCTGTGATATCAGAAGAGTGACTGGGAGTGCAAGGAAGGGGAGGTGAAGCCAGCCTGTAAGAAAACTGTCTATGGTTCAAGAGCCAGAGCTCCACGTACCCTCTGCAGCTGAGAGTCAATCCGCCACATGCGCAGGGTCTGATCCCGGGACCACGTAACCAGCTGGTAATCTTTAGAGCCTAAAGAGGACAGAAACAATTAGACACCCTTCTGGGAAACAGACTATCTCAGCCCTGTGTTCAGTGTAAACAGATTCAAACAAGCCAGCAGGCACATCCAATGGATAAGGCACTAAACTGAAAGGCAGAGCAAGTCCTTTTCTGCTTCAAATTGGCCCAAGTACATCAGCCTTTGTGCCTCCCCACACCTCTAAAGAGGCTGTGATTTACAAGCCAGAAGCACAAAGTATAATGAATGTGACAAAACCAGGAATAAACAAGATGCACAACAATATTTATTTAAATAGAATAAATAGTATAGTAAAAATAAATATTTCTCAACTATAACTGTAAAGTGAAAATACCTTTTCGTTCATCAAATCTGTTTCAAGAGGTAGACGTTTTACAACATTTCTATGCAATGAGAAGGCAGTTCTGCCCTTCCTCTTCTTGCTTCTGAATGATGCCAAGTTCAGGTTGTAAGGAAATATATCTAACCACATACTATCTATCAACAGGCTGATTTATGTCCATGTTTAGGTCTCGTGATACAGTTTTAAGTTTCCCTTGTCAAATAGCTGTTATGTTTAAGAATTTGCTGCTGCACAGCTGCTTCTTACACCCCTCTGCTGAGGCATAGGGGCCTCATCTAAATACAGCACAACAGACTCTGTGGAAGGAAATTTGTTCTATCTTGGTTGTCTCCACAATGAAGCAGACTTGGAATGTTTGTGTGATTGATTTATGTTGCTTGAGACAAGCAAGACATAGAACCCCAGGTACATATCTACTAACACAGCTAAGACAACCAACGGTAGCTCAAGTTGCTTCATTGATGCTTCAATGTTCATTTACAAATTTAGACTGTGTCTCCAGATCCTAACACAGTTCTCCATTGCTCTCCTCTTTTTGAAAGAGGAAAATCAAGGTATGGAAAAGGAGGTGACTTAACTGAATGGTCCCAGCAGCTGGTGGGAAAGGACTGGACCAGCACTTTCACACAGCACTGCAAAGCTGTAGCACAAGTGACACCAAAGCCAGACATGCACATTCTGTCAGTGGCAGCTGAGGTGCTGGAAACAAAGCTGTGCTCTGTGTGGTTATGCAACCTCTGGTATAGAATCTCCTATTCTTAGCTGCTTATGCTAGAAAATTTAGTCAGGACTGAACTCTAACAGCACTCTCTATCCCATGTTATTCCTCCCTTGCCCTGGCCAACACACAACAAGGTGGGCTTGCTGAGTCTGTGATCTGGAATATGCTGGAGGCTGCTCATCCAGGCCATGATATGAGGGGTTAACTGGTTAGCCTGCAGCTCTGAGGAGGGAAAGGGTGCCTGCACTCATGCATTTATCTAAAAATTTGCACAATTTATTCTGAAAGATTCATTTAAATAGAGACTCCTAGGAGAGTGGAAGCAATGAGAGTCACCACTGACCTACTCAGCATTTGGTAGATTTGCTTTGTTAGCATGGAAACAAGGCTTCTGTAAGCACTGCCATAAAACCAGTATAGAACAGCTGTAGTTTGAGGGGGGCAGTAGCAGGCAGGAAGGTGGGCAGGAGCTACTTCAAGAAAAGGCAAGAGTCAAACAGCAACAGCATTGCAATCAGAAGCCAGGTCTCCACACCCCTGGAAGTGTAGGGAAGAGAGCACAAGAGCACATTCAACCCTGAACTCACCTTCTTTCTGCTTCCTCCACTGAAACTCCAGCACCACATCATCATGTCCCACGAAAGTGTGGACAGGTGTGTTCAGGTCAAAGACATTCCAGAGGAGGAGACTGTTTTCCCGACGGAGTTGGGGGACCATCACTGTCACCAGTCCATTGCTGAAAGGCTTAGAGACACACACCCTTCCAGTTAGCCAGAGACAGTTATGCTCCCATGCTGCTATTATCATACTCTAATTTTTCCCTTTTCTCACCAACACAAATGCAAAGGTCTTAAATGAGCTCAACACAAAACAGAACCAGGCCAAAACCTGGGATGGTCCAAGGCAATTGCTGTGCAAAAACACAGTGTCTCAAGGGGTAAAATGTAGTACACTGAGATACTCAATGCAGCTCACTTAACATGAGTAACTCCTTTCTGCTGCTTTCTCACTTTTAATCTGTGAGGCTGGAGGGATTTCACCATTGACTTTTCAATGGGGATCTTTACTTCAATCTGCCTAGAGCTGCAAGAACTGCTGCCTGGGGATTGAGCCCCAGCAACTCCTCCTGGTCACAATGCTCAGAGGAACATGGAAACCAGTCCTACACCTCTTGCTGTTTGGACAGGGAAAGGCGATCAAGATTCAAGGCACAGTACTGGCTTCAGGACACGTTCAGACCTCTGGGGATTATGACTGGATGTTAAGAGCCTCAGCTTCACTTGGGTAGGTGCTTGCTCACTCCTTCTCCTGAATGCCCCCACTGTGGATGCTGCTTTTCTACGCCTTTTAGGCACTGAGAAGGATTTTTAAAATCGACTTGGTAATGTCCACAAGTAGAACCGGTGAGAAACCCTATGGCAGTTCTTTATTTAATGTCCCTTTGTGCATTCTCAGAGTACAAGTGGAACTGGCGGGAGTTTCTCGCTCACCGTGTATCTTGCCTTCCAGACAGGAACCTGGCAGGGAAGAATATTGAGGTATTTCCGAGGCTGACGGTAATCCCAGAACTTGAAAAAAAAACAAACCAAAAGAAAGGCAAGCAAAGGCAGGAGTCAGCTGGCTATAGTTTCATACTGTAGTTTTCCATGTGGCTTGCAAATAGAACAGACCAAAAAGCATGCCAGGGTGCCCACAGCGTCATTAGTAATCCCATTCATTAACAGCAGAGATGGCCCCAAAGGACAAATACCAAGCTATCAACATCTGCCAGCATCCCTTAGAAAATGAGTGACTTGAGGTCATATTCACAGTGATCATAGCTTGAGTAATTAGAGCAGGGAGACAGGCAGCCTGCTTGGGCTTTCAGAGCTACAAGGTACCCTGCAGGCTGCCAGCCAACGTGCCAGTCCAGGCTGGAGGCAAGCCCACTCTGCTGTTACTGCTGATTTTCTAATGAAGAATCTAACCTTTTGCTTTGCTAGAATACACATCAATTGCATTTGCCTCAGAGCTTAGCTCAATGTGAATGAACACCGTTTGGCTGACATACAAAGCACACTATTTCCCCCCAAGTAATAGGCCCTGCACAGCAGTGCTTGCAGGCAGTCTCTTACTGATAATCCTGTTCAACATGAGTTTGGAAACTCCAGGGGCTGAAGTATGTCACCCCTCAAGTTGCTATAATCAGCTTAGCAACATGCATTTTGGGAAAAAGGCTCTTCTGGCATGTGTGGTCTGTTCCTTTCTGGCAAGCAAAAGGCAGAGGCAGTTGTTTTCAGCTTCAATACTGCCCTAATCACTACAGATATGTGGCAAACATATGTGCACCCATTCTTCAATGATTTCTCTGCCTGTTCTGAAAAGTGCAGTCCTGGTCAACACACCAGGTGACTAGAAAACAAACAATAAAGATCCAGATTTTGCCAATGGCAAAGCACACCCCAAAACTTCAGCAGAAGCAGTAGGGGATCTACTCCACCATCCTTCCTACTCCCTAGCAGGAACTGCAGAAACACTTACCCTGACAGAGTTGTCCTGGCTGGAAGTGGCCAGTGTATACTCATTGTCAGGATGCCAGTCCAGACCGTGGATTTTGGAGAGATGAGCTGCCAAATACTCCACTGCAGTGCTGGGTTTCTGGAAGGAGAGACATTGTCCTTCTCAGCACAGGACACCTGAAATTTGGTCTAGTTCTTTGGCATAAAAGAGACACTTTAACCAGGGCAAGACAGTTAGAACAACCGCCCCTGCTGGGGAAGAGTAAACAGCTCAGCAGAAGTAGTTGAAGAAAAATATCCTGTGAAGGTATGGCAAATTCCAGTCACCAAGTGCAGTCCTAACCATACTTTATACTCAGTTAAACAGCTAAGTACTATGAGATCAAAAGGAAAATGTTAATGGGTACAGTCTCTGAGGAAGGAGGCTACCTACATACACTCTTCAGGCTCTTGGACTCCCAGTTTTCTCTAGTTTAAAGTGACCCATAAGAGAGATCTGGGATAAAGTAGTACATTTCCTCAGTATTTATCTGTCACCAGAGGATTATCTGTATTGAGTAGGTGGGAATATGTACAAACTGCTAAAAATTCCTCAGCTTACCCTTTTGTCCCATATTCGAACATCCCCATCGTGGCTTGTTGCTAAACAGTTGGCATTTTTCTTGTTCCATTTCACCTGGGAAGCTCCAGCTGCAACACAAACAAAGCAGGCCAAAACAAGCAATTAAAGAGAAAACAGCACAGTAGTCCCATCACCTGGGCCGAGAGCTGCTCTTAGCCCAGGAAAGGCAGTTCAGAGGAAGGATATCCCAGAAGCCAGCATGAAAGATGGCATGAAAATTAACTCCTGGCTCCTCAGTGTAACATTTGTATCCTCAGGACAGCAAAACTAGTGTTCCAGTTGGATGCCTAGAGATCTTTATCACATCTGCTAGCCAGGGGCTGTACCTGATTAGAATACTCATGTCCATTAGCTGCAATGGAGCAACTTCCTCCTGATCAGAAATGTAGGTACATCACCTCCTCCACAAATCCCCTCTCTTTTTATTCAAGCTACTTCCAGGTGCTTAGGGCCTGTTTCATTTCCCACCATCCCTCATACTATCAGCTGCTACACAGGCAACTAGTGCTATTGACCTATGATTAAAATACAGGTGTAGGAGACGGCTGCAGTGCAGGTGACCTCAGGTGTGGCCACTGGGTGGAACAGAAGGTCCATCTGTCAAGATACACCACAAAAGTCAAAGACACCAAGGACAGTGTAAAGAAACTGGATGATGATCCAAATATGACTTATATGTAATATCATGAGGGACTCAGTCAAATTAGATTATGATGATCAGATCAGGTGGTTATTTCTAACAGAAATAAAGCACAGCTTCAGTTAATGTGGCTTGTTCAGGTATTGTAAGCATAATGCATCTGTTCATCCTTATTCTGCCAGTATTCTTGAACCTTCTGAGCTACCAGAAAGGTGAGATCCATGAGAAAGCTAAACAGATCTCAGCCTGCTGCTATTCCCCACCTCCACTACCCACCTCCTGCTGCATGGTGAGCAGATTCATCCTGACAACCTGGCAAAAAGCTATTCTGGGGGATAAAAAGCTGCAAATAGACTGCCAGTTGATTGATTTTATCCCCTCACTGAAGGGTACACAAATGTCTGGACCAGAATTAAACAGCATCAGGCACCGGAGGAAGGAAAGAAGCAAGGAAGCTTTCTGGGCAGCAGGCTGCTGGGCTGGCTCAGCTGTGAAACCTCACCCCAGACACCAGAACTGACCTCTGCTTCTCACTGACTCAGTAAGGTTTCTGCATTTCTGCAACAGAGAGGTTTGCTGGCTGGGAAGGGAATGGGAGCTGCTGCAGATGTGCAGCCTAAGGAGATGTAAGCAGCAGAGCATGAGAGTTACACATTATGAGGATTGCTCCAGTACTGGGGACAGTAACTCAGGGAAAGGATGTTTTGCTCATCATCCGTGCCCAGTCCCAGCTTCAGCCAGTGAGGATGGACATGCAACACCTGCCAGCAGGTGGTATAGCAGGGGCTGGACACTCACCTTGGCAGCAGCCAGGATAAAAGCCTTTCCAGAGCAAGCACAGCCCAAAGACAGCATCTTGTGTGCTCCCTGCATGTTGCAGGTGCCCTAGGGAAGTGGATACAGCCAGCTGCTGTACCCAGCCCTGAGTGTATGAGGGGACAGGCTGGCACAGAGAGCTGCCTGGGGTATGGCTTAGTTCCTCAACTGATTCAATCAAACATAAAAGGACATGAGGAAATTACAGACAGGGCAACCCAGGATAAGGAGTGCAGCAAGGTGGTTAAACAGTGCCATTCACCAATGTGGGAGCATCAAGTCCAAGTACCATAACTGCCCTCTATGCCTGGCAACCTCAAGGGGCACCACATCTCTTCTGAATTCTGCTTCTCTAAAAGGAGTTGTGAACTGGAGCCTCTAGGCTGCTGCTACACAGGACAATCACACATGATGGCACTTCTGTACTGTGCCATGCCTGGCCTTGGAGCATAAAGGGAGGGAAGAATAACAGAGGGGCATGCAACAATAATGTTGTTTAATGCCTACATCACACACATCAGACTTACCAACTGCAGAGAGTGAGACCGTGGGCTTCCTGGTGTCTCTGAAATACAATGTGGACACTGTGAGTACACACAGCATAGTCCAGCTTTCCCAGCCAGCTCCCTGCTATTCCAGCACTAACGTTATTGCTGCCTTGGGACCTAATGTACCTTCTGCTTACCAAAATACCCCAGCATTAAATGGAATAAAGGTGACCAGCTGGAGGACAACAACCATCCTGGAAATGTTCAAGGCTGTGTTGGATGGGTCTTGGAGTAACCTGGTCTACTGGAAGGTGTCCCTGCACTTGACAGAGGGATGGAACTAGATTTTTAAGGTCCTTTCCAACCCAAACCATTCTATGATCCTGTCTTGCCAGCACATGCAGCAGGAAGTTTAGGACAGAGAACAGAGCTGGACTGGACTGGAGGGAGGAGAAATATACACAAAATGTGGCATATTGCAACTGGGTAGGCAAGGAAACAGGGCTCACAAATTGCTGCTGCGGGAAGCAACAAAACAGCCTTTCCAAGGAGGATTAAAGGAACAAACAGAGCTGTGGAAGTACTTAACAAAAGCCACTGATGTGTTCGTTGAGCCTTTGCAGATCCTGATTCAAAGCAGATGGAACAGTTACTACACAGAAAAAACTTCATGTCTAGCATATAATAACAAAATAAGTAGAAAATCAGCCCAGCTGTGAGCAGACCAAATTCTGTCTGTCTACAAACCAAATACCACAGCAGCAGAAACCAGCAGCTCCATGACAACTCCTAGCAGCCAGGGCATAGATCAAGGCAATAATTTACTTCCCGGCCTTGCTCCTCAGGAATTTACCTACTCTTTCACAAAAAGTGACAGTGAAAATAAGGAATATTGTCTTCAACTTTTTCTATTTGCTGAAAAGCAGAACATTTGGACAGAACAATGGACTGCACCTCTCCCGCTAAGAATTTCTGCCTCATCAAAGTTATTTTGTATGAAAATTCAAGTGGGGAATTTCCAGCTGCCCTTACTGCAGGGCTACCTCCCTAGGGTGTCATTAGAGACAGTCACTTCAGCAGGATGTTAATTTGCTGGAGGCCAGCAGCACCAGGACCTCGCTGCCACAGTAAGCTCAGAGCCTTTACTAGCACAAGTGAGATGTAGAGGCTTTCAGAGACTGCCTAAGGAAGCAACTCTGGGCAAGTGATACAGGCAGACACAAAACAGTGGAAGAGCACAATAGAGTTAAAGGAGGACTTCTGATAACAACCTTCAAAGATCTCTATTTTTCCTGTTTGGTATTAAGATAGTATCAGAGGAAAGCAGCCGGCAGTTATTGTATCTCCATGTCTTTTAATTACACATTAATAATATATTGTCATTCTCAAGCACCATTTAACCAAAGATCTAAGTGCTTGTTCATAGGAACTAAGCAAGCCTCTGGGTAGCCTGGTGCAGTGGGGTTATATAATTATCCTCCTATTATAATTGAGCAAGGGAGGCAGAGAGGAACAATGTGATTTGCAGGGGATCATAAAGAGTTGTACAGCCAGCAAGTGAACCCAGCAGCCCCAGTGCCAGCTCTTTGCTTCTCAGGTGTAAAATCTGGAGCTTAAATCTGGACATATAGTTGGAAATATTTGCTACACTGAAAATATTCATGGCAGAAAGCAGCACCAGGAAACAAGGGAAGTTACAAACAGGAAAACCTTCCTGAATATCATTGTCAATCTTCCCACCACTGCGGGAGAACCAGCAACAACCAACGAATTTAGTAGAAAATGGCTATAGGATCATGAAATGGAGCTCATTAACTGAGCTAAAAAAACCCAACAGGTTGAGGAACATCCTTGGGCTCCAGGAAAAGCCCCCAAGGAAATACCTGAAGTGGGCAGGGAGTGAAGCCAGGCAGCTGTTGCTTAACCACTCTACTGACCATCACTGACTCTGAACTGGCTTGAAAATAGGGGAGCAGAAGTCATCTAGGAGACAGTGGGAAGTAGCTGAAGTCCCTGTAAGCACAGCTAAAGAGCAGTACCCATCAGGGCATGCCTTGCCTTGCAAGCTGATGATTATGGAAAAGAGTCCCAGTGATTTCCCCAAAATGCAGAAACATACTGATTCTTACTTGATGTCCCAGATGTAGATGTATGTGTCCACAGAACTGGTGACCAGTAGGTCTGGCTCAAACACTGCCCAGTCCAGGTCACTGAAAATGCAAAATCAAAGATCAGTAAAGAAAAGCACATGCAGAGTTTGCATCAGCTTCCCACAAGCTGCCAGTACATTCTCCAAGAAATTCACAGCAATGTCACTCCGTGACATCTACGGAAACTTTTAAAGTAAAAAGCAAGATCTTAATAATTTCTCTAAGTAAATTCCAAGAAGCAATGAAATGCTTCTAAGTAAATTCCAGTGAAGCATCCTCCTAGCTCTGAACTTTACAGCTACTTGATGTGTGCTCTTTCCCCTCCAGGCAAAGAGACAATGTCTCAAAGAGTTCTCAGTTAACAACACATCCTTTGGCATCAACCCCTCACTCTGGGATGCCTCCCTGTTGGGAACACCAAGTGCACCTGGGACACAAACAGCCTCCAGTCAGCCCAAACAACTGTCATTTCAAGGGCTACAAATACTTCCCACAGTCAGGAGCTTGATTAAAAGCAGTCCTTCAACTGCATTTCCAACCCAGCATTGAAATACGACCTTAAAACAAGAGGCAAAAATCTCCCCTGCACCACTGTAACATTCTCTAAACTTGGGTCTTTGGGATTACCTGCCTTAATTAAACTGCTATCACACAGAAACACAGCTGGGATTCAATCTAATAAACATGCTGTCTGTTTCCCAGATGATGGCTGCTGCTCTTTACAACGACAGCAGCCTAAGGCAATGACATTCAAGCCATCTAGGGCTAAGTTAATATATTGGAGGAACCATGAGAGGGTGAGCCAGTTCACACGACACCATCACCAAATTGGAAGGCAGTCCAGTCCACAGAAGTGAGTAAAAACCAGCTCAGAGCATAGCCTGAGTGGGGTCAGGACCAAAACATTCAGCTTCTATGAAACATTGCATTATTTTCCACTCAGCAGTCCACAGCATTGCTTATTCTTCACCTGATCACACGTGTGTGTCCTTGCAGAGATGTGCAAACTTCCCCATTACCTTCCTTCCACTTATACAGGTCAACACGCTGATTGCTCTGCAATTAGATGGAAGAAAAGAGAGACAGTCTCAGGCCAACAAGGTAGGACATGGATCTATGTGTTAGGAGCAGGTTCCCTTCACTTTGAACAACCTCAGTTAGCAATGAGGCATGCTGTGATTAGCAGAGTCCTTGCCCAAAGCAGGAGAGCAAAGATGAAATACAGGCTGCAAGGATTTTCAAAAGCTTACACTTTTTAATTATACCCACTTAAAACTAGAGATAAACTAGAATGGGACAAAAAAAATCCCACATTTCAAAATCTTTCCATGAAATTATACTCCCACAGTCTTTATTTCCTAACAACATGCTGTAACTGCAGGCAACAGGCAGACAAATTCTCTCTGCAGGAATACCCTGCCAGTCTGTTAGATTCACAATTGGAGTTTCTGGTGAGGGGGGATGATGGATTACCACTGGTCATCCTCAGCTCTCTCTCAATTCCCTTCTGGGATAATCAGGGCCATTGCCAAACACAAACAATACAGTCTAATGGCTTCAAGGTCACTTCCTCAAGGGTACCTCCCCCCATCCTTGCCAGCCCAGGAGAAAAGCTTGAAGTGTTTATCACTAGCTGTAAAAAACAAAGGCAAACCAGATGTATCAATGACAACATTACTTAGTGTTCCTTCACTCATTCCAGGAAAAAATCCTTGCCCAAATTCAGCCACACACAAAGTTACTTGAAACTAGTTATTGTGCTGTAAGTTCATGTTCTGTCTCAATCAAGGTTCACTTCAGGCCAGGTCATCTCTAATCTTTCTAGGGCAGGAATTGTCTTTGTGGGTGCATACAGAGTGCCAAGCACAGTGGATCATGATGGGAAATTCATGCTGATTTTGCAAAACCAGAAAGAACGTGACCTTAAAATGTCATTTTCTTGAGCCCCTTGTTTTCAGATTATTAGGTAGATGAGGGAAAAGATAAGAGATTTCATAGAAACACACAGTTGTTGAGGTTGGAAAAGACCTCTAAGATCACTGAGTCCAACTATTAAGTTACCATTTTTGTGGCAATTTTTTTTTTGTGGTGGTGGATTTTCTTCCTATCCCAAAGCTGCTTCATGTGAATTTCAACTTGCAGAGAGATAAAACATTACAGTTTTCTTTGAAATGGAAGGTCTCATCCCAGCTCAGCAATAATATATGACATTTTTCAAACTGCTCACAGCAGGGCTGCACAAGAGCTTAGGGCAAGAAAAGACTCTGCATGTTTCTCATTGACAGAAGTATTTAAGGGGTAGAGTGAAAATACCCAGTGGGATTTATCAAAAATTCCAGAGACAAGATACAAGATACTGATCACCAGAGAGACTGCTCCTCCCAACAGGAGCATTTTCTATAAAACTGTGATTTTCCTAAGTATCAGTATTCACTTCCAACAATTTCATCACCCCCTTGTTGAAGAATCTGTGGCCACACGAAAGAAAAAACAAGGATCTAGGATTGAAAACAACAGTATTTCTGAAACAACAGCTTAGGAGTCCCCAAAAACATGCTTGAGCCAGAGGGCAGACACAGCCAAGCACAGTAAAAGGACTTCTTGCTCCAGTGCATCTGGAAAGAAGTTAAACATAGGGACAGATCCCCCTCTGCCTGTACCAATTCCAATTAACAGGGCTGCAAACCAGAGGTTGTTTCCTTTTGGCAAACAGGATGGCAACCTTTTACATTCCTTTTCCACCCACAGGGATGCAGAGGGATAAGACCCTTGGACTGTCTACAACACAGTGAAAATACTTGAAAGGTGGCATTTTTGACCCAATTGAAAAAGCTGCCTGACCTCATCTTGGGGTTTCCTCAACCACTGTGTGTCAGCAACCATGCTCAAATCCCCAGAACATCATAGCATCTTTGTTTATAAACAGAAGCAGCAATGTTGGATGCCAGCTACACCTGGTTTCAGTCTAGAACAAGATGGGTTTCTGGTATCCTTAAGAAATCATCTTCAACTAGGTGTTTTCTCGAAAGAATAGATGGAGAGATTTCTCTATTCCCAGCTAGTCCAGGACTCTCAGGCTACAAAAACAGACATAACACAGCAGAAAAGGGAGCTCACCCTGGAAAGAGTCTGCACCTGAGTGGTGCAAATTGCCATGGTGCTGTGCGTGATGGCTGAGATTTTCAATGGCAGAGTTCAGGGCTCTGGGTGAACAAGCTGCAGAGCATGACAGACCAAGCAGAGCCAAAAACTGCACTTGGTCTCACACAGCCATTACTGCTTCTTCAGCCCAACCCACTGCCTCACTGAACTCCTCACTGATCCAGTCCATGCCCAGCTGCAAGCCAGTATTGACCTGTGCTATTTACAGACTGCCTTGTGCACCACAGCCAAGCAGCAAAGCAGGGAGGTGAAAACAAAACAGCACAGAGCAAGAAATTCAGGAAATGCATAAATCTCAGACTGGAAATCAGAAAGAGACCACTTCCCTCCAAAAAAGGACCATTTGGATGCTTGATTTATTTGGCAAAGTGTTTTGTAAATGAAAAGCTAACAAAACTAGATTCAACCCTGACTGCCCAGTAACTGAGAGCCATCAAGGTGAACACCTTTGTGTCAGTAAATCAGAGTTAAGCCTTGATCTTGCAATGTGAGTTGCAGAAGCATGTCTGTACCAGCTGCACACAGCCTTCCAGCTCTGCAGAGGCTCAGCCATGAAAGAAAGACCAGGGAAGATGATGAGTTACAGCTTTTAAATGAGTGAACTTACCGAAGCTGCAAAGTAGTAGGCGTAGCTGTCATGGGGGTTCCACTGCACTGCCCCAATGTCCCACTTGCTCTGCCGGGAGATCTTACGGTGACCCTCATTTGGGGCATCCAGGTTGACAATGTAGAGGAAACGGCGGCTGCAAGACACACAGACACAAAGGGGCTGCATCTCACAGAACTGATCTCAAAACCCCAAGTTCACATGAAGCTCATGGCCTTGTGTCTAGAAGCACAAGAACCAAAAGAAGAGAAGCATTTCACAACACAAGTGAAAACACCATTCCTGAAAATGCTACATTTGACTACATACTTCAAAATTGACTTTAGAGAAACCCCAACAAAGACAAGACACAGTGAAAGTAAACAGGGTCTGCAAATGTAGTAGATAGCTTACACCACAGAAAAAGCCAGGTAACTTGGATACAAAAGAATGTGCTGGAAAATAGTGCAAACACATTCAAACAGGGTTTGCAGGCATAATGCTGCAGCAGCAGAGCCTAAGTGGCACAGGCCTGGGAGTCCAAGGCAACAGCTTCAGCCTGGATAGGCTGCTCTGAGCAAGAGTTAATGAGCCTTGACAAAGATGATTCTACGTGGGTGCTTCTTTCCACGCCAGTTTGAGGGCTTGGTTCCACTGACAGTACAAAAACACCTGCACAGAGCTCATGCTCAGCTGCAGCAGCTTCTTAACGTGGGTGGACACAGTCCTGCACAGATTTGGTTCCATTACTTACCTGAGCTAACTCTATATGCAGCAGAAATAATTCTGCGTGATGGCAAATCTGAGCTCATACATCCTGCTGGATGTAGCCAACTCCCCACAAAGTAAAGTATCGTCCTATGTGATTCATCTTACAAGCAAGAGAAACTTCCCAGAAATAACTGTGAGCCAGCTGAACCCTATGGAAGACCACCATCAAAACATAATGAACCCTACATAATTAACCACATAAGAATCATCTCTCAGCTGCAAAGCGACCATACAGCTGCTCTGAGCACTGGCCATTCCTCCTGTTACTCCTGTGCAGTGCTGCCAGACTAAGGGTTTACATGGAAGCAAGCACTGCTTAGAGCTGTACCAAAGGACTTGGTTCCTTGAAGGCTGACCAAAGATCAGCTACACTCACATGATTCTGAAATGAACATCCTAATTGGTGTGGCAATTGTGTTACTGATGGGGGACAGGAATAACTGTTAGTACTGAAAAGCAGGAGCTGGAAAGGCTCTACTGAGGTGGTTGAAGACTTGCCCTGGAGGTGGATACATGAGACTGAGCTCTCCTGGGAGCTTGGGCAACTTGGAAGTCTGTGGCACCTACTGTGTTTGTGAGTACCATCCCACACTGAACCAGCAGAGAAGCAGGTCAGAGAAGAGACCCCCACGGGAATATGTAGGGTAAATTTTGTTAGGAAATAATCTAATCCATATTTCAAGACAATCCAAACAGTACTTCATGATGCTCCATCTCCCATATGGGGATCTGGGAAGGAATTTACCAGGAAATCCACACCAGTATTTTATTGCGCTCTTGTTGCTGTCTCTCCACTCTGTATCACATTGGGAACATGACCCAGAATCAGTTGCATTAAGCCTTGGACAGAATTCAGCTGCACCTTTCTGAAACAATCCATCAACCCTCCAGCTGAGGTCAGCCTGAAGGTTGCTGCTTGTGGAAATGACTGTCACACCTCCAGCAGGGACTGTCACACTCACCCTGAGAGTACAGCACGCTGTCCCAGGCAATCCACTGACATGGCAGTCGCCTGTTAAAGAGAAACACAGAACAAAACTAAATAATGCCTGCCAGGTCAGCTGCTCAGTCCAACACATGGCTTTAGGGAGGAGTTCAGGAACGTAACATCCCCTTAAAGTAGCACAGGGGGGCAGTGGGCATAGTGGTTGATTTTGGGATGCAGGACAGCACACAGAAACATCTTTGTTGTTAGCATAAACTGAAGACAAAACCTGGCAGACAACATTATGAGTACTAAACCTTGCTCCCTTCTCCCTGCTATGGCAATCACAGCTGCAGCCTTTCAATCAACAATCTCTAATAATCTGTAATAATCAGCCTCTGCTCCTGCTCAGGAACTTTCTCAGTCTCTCTCTTTCATTGCAGGGCCAGATTTAATTATATATGTACTGGGAGATAGAAATGCAACCATTTGTGTATGGCTGGTCTCCAAAAATGAGAGATGGCTAAGTGGCATCAGAATTTACTTTGCCATTGCTTGTAAAGAAGGCTCTGAGATAACTTAAAGGCCATTAGAAAAAAAAAATTGAAAAGGACTGTTTGGATATTGTCTCTGCCTCTTTTTGTGCAGAATGAACTGGCTGATCATCTTCTTTAAATGCCAAGAGAAAAAAGGAAAAATTTACTTGGAAAGCTGAACAGTTCAGCCCATAAACACAGATATGACTTCAACAGAGTTTGGGGCATTCACAGTACAGCATCAGAATATGCCCCACATTCTTCACACTAACTGCTGTCATCTTCAAAGCCACCTCTCTGAAGGTTCAGGATGTATCTCCTGCTGCTGTTCAGGATTTTAAGTGCTCTCAGGGTGGATGTAACAAGTCTTCAGGATGTCCCAGAGTTACTATATCCAAGCATCACTAAAACCTGAGAGACAAGACAGAAATCCTGCTCCATTTCAGTCAGATCTGACAGCAGAATATCCATCACAAATTCTGAGCTTCTTCAGCAGGGGCCCATCCCCTCCTTGCAAATACCCCAAGTGAGGGAAAAACAGCATCAGGGACCCATTCTTCTCTAGAGTCCCCATGGCAAATAGCTACAGCTGCCTGTAGAGTTTCAGCAGGAGCTCATGGTAAACCAAACCCCATTTTAACACTTTTACTGTTCCAGGAACAACCCCCTTTCATTACTTTTTCCTAGGCAAATTCAATATTCTGGTGAGGTTTCCTTAGTCCTAAAGCTAATGCTGTAAATAAGCAGCTAGTTTTAAGATCTCTAAATGAAAAAAGAAACAATTACAGCTTTCTAGACTCCACAGCACCTTGCAAAACACAGAACAAAACCTGCAAAACAGTGGGTTACTGAATCTATTAAAAAAAAAAAAAATCAAACAAATCAACAGAAGAAAGAACTTTTCCCAAATGGTACATATTTTTCTTCTGAGGAATTAAAATGAGGATCACACTAAAGCCAGTAATCAGTGCTTTCTCATGTGATGAAGGGCTAGTCAGAAGACATATTTCATACAGTTGGGGCCATCTTCCCTCAAGACAGAAAAAAAAATGTCAATTTAAAGTGATTGATAATTTCATATAGAAGTTTATTTTTTCTAGTGTTGGCACCAGGACCTCATAAATCCTTACAAAATGTTTTCAATAATGAACACTGGTAAACTGTTTTTTTTTCCAGGCACCAAACATCAAAAAATGTAATGAACAATCAGAATGAAGTAAAAAGTTTCACATGTCAGGCTGCTACTCTGATTGGTAATTAAGTTGCTTTATAGCAACAAACAGTTCCCCATGATACAAGAGTCTTATCTAGGCACAGGGAAAAACCAAACAGCTGTCATGTAATGTGCTCAGTAGAGTGATATGTCAATCTTCACAGCACAACCTTCCAGAAGGGGGGAGTTGAAACTGAACAAACCAACCTGAAAGCAGTTTTTATCCTAAAACAACACTGTGGATAGCTAGAACTGCTGTTCATGAATAACAGTGACATGAATAAGCACAGCAGGAGCACTGCACATTTGAGAACCCGCTCTGAACCCACAGCCCAGGCAGCATCTTCTCAGACTTCAAGCATTTACTTTGGCATTTCATTCTATTTCTGTTAGGCAAGCCAAAGAAAACTTCTTTTCATGTCTGAACATTCATTAGTTTCCAATTTAGCTGCATTCTCTCCACCTAAGAGGCAACACATCAACCAAATTTGACATGGCCATGCTGTTTCACAAGAGCAGTAGCAAACTCTTAACAAGCAATATCAGCTCCCTGCATACCTAACCTCCCATCTGCACACTGAATTGCTACAAATGGTTCTATTTCAGCACTGCCTGAGTTTTACCCTCCTTTTGATGCCAACAGCCCAAGAAGAGCCTGGGGGTCTTGTTTAAATCTAAGACTACACAGAGTGCGACCTCTGTCAGCTTGTACAGAAAAGTGACATTTGTTGGTGACACAGGCCCCAAAACACACAGTGATTTTCTGATGTGCTACAGGTCGGGTGCTGTAGCTTTCTCATGACACACTCCAGCATGGTGAACGAAGACAATTGCACTGTTTGCAGAGGTGTACTGGCTATAAATATAATAGCTGCCCACACTTTTGATTTGTTTCCATTTGGGTTGTTTTTGGGGTAGGGATTTTGGAGCTAGTGTGGCCTACATGCAGAGCTCAAGATTGGTACTGGATGATTTCAGCCAAGGTGCTCCAATTTCTCAAGCTCAGGTTTCCCACCTGCAAAAATGTTCCGGTAGACTCCTAAAAAAAAACCTCAGACACAAATATAAAAATTAGTTTAGCCTGGAGCAGCAGTCTGGCAGCCCCAGCCACAGCAGTTCTCTGGTTTCACATGGGACAGCAGGCAGGTCAGAACAGTTCCACGAAGATCACACCAGAGTAAAGCAAAGTGACCAAAACCCCTGTGCTCACTCTCTGCCAAGGTTTGTGCCGGTGCAGGAGTGACACTGAAACCAACTGCTGCAGCCTGGGATGGCAACATCTGTCCCTTCTGTTCCCACACACCAGACATTACAAGTAAGCAATAAAGTCATGAGGCCTCCTATCTCCTAAGCCAGATACAACGTGAATCTGCGATGCAAGATGATGCACCCTCATATCTCATTACTGGTTTCCTGAGGACAGATCCTCAGTAGCAGACAAGGCTGCTTTAACACTTCTGGGAGGAAAACGAATACAAAACTTCTGAGGCACAAGAGCAAAAGGTTTTGTGAGCTTACAGAGGGCAGGCTGGATGCAAGCACTCAGGATCCAATGCCTCTGTTTCCAATGGTGAAGGCAGTGCCGTTATTGCTCCAGCACAAGAGGACAAATCAGATGAGAGAGCTTCCAGACCTATTTTTTTTTTCGTCTTTCTGGGTTTCCTGCTGAAGCAGTTCATAGTTCACCCACTGTATCTAGCTTTGTTAAGTTATAGTCAACACCTTATCCCCCCACGTTTCTTAAAACAGAATCATAGAGTCCTAAAATGGTTTGGGTTAGAAGGGATCTTAAAGATCATCTTGTTCCAAATCCCTGTCATGGGCAGGGACACCTTCACCAAGTTGCTCCAAGCCCTGTCTAGCCTAGCCATGAACACTTCCAAGGATGCAAGAACAACTTCTACAGCTGCCTGTGAGCAAACTCTGAGCAGAGATCTACTGTCACCATCAGCTTCAAAAACAATTTTTTTGCTATTTACAAAAAACTGAAACCTGCTTTTTATTTTAATCGAACAACACTCAGCAATTTATTCAGCAGTGAGACAGCAGCTGTAACGGTTTCTGGAAAAACTGACAGAGCCATAGAATGGCTTGAGTTGGAAGAAACATAAAAGCTCGTCTTGTTCCAACCCGCTGCCATACACAGACATTTTTCACTAGACCAGGTTGCTCAGGGCCCAATCCACGCTGGCCTTGAGCACCTCCAGCAAAAGGAAATGAGGAAAGACGTGTGGGAAGTGGGAATACCGTATATTAGGCCTGAAAATGTATTTTTTAAAAAATACAAGCCCTAATTAAGATTAGAAGTTAAGTGCCCCGTGGACTAAGGCGTTATCTCTGCGCAAGACTCCACACCGCCTCAGCCCCGGCCATCGCCGCCGAAAGGCCCCGCGGGGCCACCGAGCCCTCCCGGGCAGGGACCTCCCCCCGCTCCGCTCGTCACGGGCCGGCCGGGGACTGCCCCCGCGGCGCGGTGATGCGGCAGCCCCCGGACCCCCAGACCTGGGCGTCGCGGAACTCCACCACCACATTCTCGCTGCTCCAGCGCGCCGCCATCTTGGGCCGCCCCAGCGGCGCCTGCGCGGGGCCTGCGCACCGTGGGGCGTCGTGCAGGGACTGCTGGGAAATGTAGTCACGCCGCTCACCACCCCCCACCCGCCCCCGGCCCGGTGAACTGGGGCAGTGAGTGCCGTGGATCCGGTGGGGGTCCCAGGGCCCGGTGGCGGGGGGGGGGTCCCCGTGCGGGCCCGGTCTCTCCGGAGGGGCTCTGGCTGAGGAGGCGCGCGGATGGTCGCAGCCCCGCTACAAAGCAGGATGTGCGCGTGGCGTGGGTCCAGGGTTGTGTTCCGCGGGACAGCACCCGTTCGTCGGTGCGGCAGCGGCTCCGGTTCCCGCGGCGGCGGCGAGCGCAGAGCCGGGCGGCGGCGGTGCAGGGGTTAAGGGCGGCGGGCCGGGGGGGGGGGGGCGGGGGCGGGAGCATGCGTGTTGCCGGCCGCTATTGTCTCCGGCGCGGCGCCCAGCACCAGGCGGCGGCCGCAGCGAGGCCGTACCCGGCGCAGCGCACCGGAGCGGGGCGCGTCGCCCCCGCCGCCCCCGCCGCCCATGGGCCGCAGCTGATCCGCGCCCGGCTCCCGGCCGCGCCCCGGGCACCAGCGAGGCGGGCGGAGCTACCCTGCCGGCGTCCACCCCCCCTCCCCCGCCGCTCCCTCCCCGCTCCGCGGCCCCGGAGCCCTCGGCGGCCTCCGCCGGGGGTGACGGCGGCGGCGGCAGCGGACTCGGGGCGCCCTCGCCCCTGCGGGCCCGGCGGGGGGAGGGTACCTGGGGCGGGGATGGGTTTTCGCCCGTAGCTCCCCGCGCCCCCCCCCTTCCTTCCGCCCCCTCTCGCCTCCCAGCGGGGGCGGCGCGGCCCCGTTCCCCGCGGGGGGCTGTCGCTCGGCTCCCTCTGGCCCGGCGGCGCCCACATGGGGGGCAAGCAAAGCACGGCGGCCCGCTCGAGGGGCCCCTTCCCGGGGGTGTCGACGGATGACAGCGCCGTGCCGCCGCCGGGAGGGGGGGGGCCGCCCCCCTTCGGCCATTACCGGGCGGGCGGCGGCGGCGGCGCGATGGGGCTGCGCAGCCGCTCCGTCAGCTCGGTGGCCGGGATGGGCATGGACCCGGCGGCGGCCGGCGCCGTCCCCTTCGGGCTGTACGCGGCGGCGGCACGGGCGGCGGGGGAGGCCGAGCGGGCCCCGGGCGGCGGCGGCGGCGGTCCGGGTTCCGACTCCACGTACGCCCATGGCAACAGTTTCCAGGAGACGGGAGGCGGTCACCATAGAGACGGGATGCTGTACCTGGGCGCCAGGGCCTCGCTGGCCGACGCGTTGCCCCTTCACATCGCACCGCGGTGGTTCAGCTCGCACAGCGGTGAGTGCCGGCTCCCCCGAGCCTTCCCCCGGCTTCCCCTCCCTCTGTAGGTGCGCGGGGGTGGCGGTGGACACCGTTCACCCGGGTAGGGGGAGCTGCCCCCCTCTTGGACCCCCATCCCCTCCCCGGCACAGACAGGTGGGTGTGTGCTGGAGCTGGCATCTGTGTCAAGGTCAAGGGAGGAAGGGGCTGTAAAGGGAGGAGGTTTTCTAGAAGAGAGGTGTTTTGGCTCTAGAATATGAAGCGGTGGATGTGGCACCCTCACCCCACCCCCCTTGACTTGGGGGATAGTGGTCTTGAAGGTACTGTAGCTCAAGACCTTAGGTTTTGTCACCAGGCTGAGCGCCTTGTGTCTGTTCTGAAGGTGTTTGAGGGTTGCCAGTTAGGTGTAGCAGTTCCTGGCCTTACAAACTGAGAAAGAAGCAGAGGAAGCCTTTGAAAGTAAGGTGTGGGGATTTTTTTTCCCCTTTGTTTTGTCTGATAAAGGGCCAGGGAAAGGCCAAAGTGGGTTTTCTCTTTCAAGCCAGCTGGCAGTGTTGTGCTGAGGAGGAAGCAGGAGAGGAGCTGCCTGCCTCTTTAACAGGACTGGGCGGCCAGCTGGGCTCTCTTGCAGGAAACATGTCAGGCTATGGGAAGGGGCAAGGTTACCCCCTTCACCCTCCTGGCTGGACTCTTCCATGTGTCCTGGTGTCTGGAGAGGAGCTCTGGCTGCAAGCAGGGCTGTATCACTGACCTAATTTTGGCTGGGTACAGGGAGTGAGGTGGGAGGTCCTCCCTTCCCCTCCTGGCTGGAAGGGAAGTAATTTCAGGGATGTCTCCCTGCATTTCCTGGAATAGTCTGGGATTTCTCTCCCACCCCTTCTCCTTGCATGACATGGTCTGGGAATTTCATAATATGCCTTGGGACAATGCCTCATTTTCAGGAATGCCTGAGACTGAAGCAGTGGATAAGAACAAAGTGCAAGAAGAGTCTCATGGGGCCCATTTTCCTACTTCTTGGAAAAAAAATCCAAACTGGGATTTTTTTTTCCCTTTGCCCAGTCTCCAGAGGCTACTCTTCTCCGTTAGATTGAAGCTATGTGTCTTGCATTGCATCCTCAGTGGCAGAAGCCCTAGGTCTGATTCCTGTTGATCCAGATAAACCAGGCACTTGCTATCCTCCCTGGCAGATGGAGGGGGCTGGCATGTGGCACTGGAGTTGACACCAAGCATTCCTGCAAACTTTCTTGCTCTGTGACCTTACACAGACTGTGCTGTTGCTCTGGTTTCTTAATGCAGAGAGGGACAAAGGCACAGCATCCCTCCAGGTATTCCTCAAGCCTCTGTGGGAATGAGGGCCATGGGGGCTTCTGCTGCGCCTGATTCTAGAGCGTGGAGGGTCTCATTACAGAAGCACCCTGCAGCTCACAGTGGTTGGGCAGAGAATATCAGTTACATTTTAAACTGCAAGGCTGAGAGGCAAGAACCTGTTCAGAAAAAATAAACCAGCTGCAAAATGGAGTAAGCTCTTTTTCAGCCACTTGAGCGAGTTAGTGCGGTGCCGCTAAGTTAAACACGGTGCCCTTGAAAGATTGCAGCGTGAGCTGTGGGAAGTGCTGCAAGAACTGGGTTTCTCTGGTGCCTCTTTTGGGGCCCTCTGAGAGCGTTTGAGCTGAGCTGAAGCATGCGCGGGCAGCGGTGAGAGCTGTTCAGTCTGTGTTGAAGCTTCTCCCAGTGGTGGTTCTTCCTCATTGCTAATTAATAGCAAAAGGAGTGGAGGATGCTTAAAAACCCTCCTGAAAACTTGTCAGAGCTCATTTAACTTTTGCACTCTTCCTCTCTTAGTATAAGAAGTTAATGAAGGATTTGGAGACTGCAGGGAAGGGGGGAAGTAAGATTGCTGAAATTCCTGTTAATCTGCCGTTGCAGCTGGTTAACCTCCAGCAGGGCAGTCAGGAGCTCCTTGTCTTCCCCCCTGCTTTCCCATCGACCTGCTCCTCTCGTGGTGCTGAGCCACTCCATTAGCCACTGGAAAGTGCTGAAGCAGCAGTGCTCTGGTAAATGGAGACAAGCTTTGACATTGCTGCGCGTGACTGTCCCTTCTCCCTTTGAAGGATGACTCGAGGGTGGGGATGAAGGGACCTGCCGATGTACCAAACCCACTCAGCACGAGGCATGCCTAGGATAGTACAATGAGCTGCTGTACTACCAAGGAGAGGAGCCCCCCCAGACTGTGGATAACAGGGCTGGAGAGTGCATTCTTGCCCTGCCTGCCCCTTTCTGGAGGCCTGGATGGTGCTGTTCTCTGCATGTGGATTGCATTCACATTTTTCCAGGAGCACTTGGGTTTGGGGGATGAGCTGGAAGCTCAGAGTGCAACCTGAGCTCTTTGGGGTCGTCAGTAGGACAACAAGGAGCCATGAGGGCAGTGATAAGGTGCTGCTGTTGCAGCAATGTGCCTGTGATAACAGGAGCACAGATAGTCTTGGCGCGTCGCTGCTCCCTGTATCTGTCATGCAGAGTTTCTGTGCCTCTCCAGCTGCTTCATGGCTCATCAGGCCCCTCAGCAGGGACCCTGAGGAGTAAGTTGGGGCAGTCAGGAGCTCTCTTCCCTGCTTGATGTCACTCATTTCCCTCCCTGCAGTTGAAAGCCTGCAGAAGAGCTAGGTGTGCCTGGGGAGGAAGGGAAGAAGATTGTGCTGGGAAGCCTGTGCAGAGGGAGATTGCAAAGTGGTCCCCAAGGCCAGTGAATGCTGCAGCATCACTTTAAGATGCTGTGCACGGGGATGGTCAGTGAGAAGAGCCCACTGCTGAATCCCTCTGGGCTCTGCTGTGGCTGCTGGGATGCCAGGATGGGAGGAGTGGTTGCGTACTGATGGCCTCTTGCCTGTCCCAGGATGTGGCCAGGAGAGCTGTTGCTTTTGTGAACAGTGGAGCCTATGTATATCTTCCAGATGGGGTGGGCAAGGAGCCCTGACCTTTATGGTGGAGCTTGTCCCTCCCTTTGAGTGGACAGCACCTCTGTGGGTGAGTCCTGTTTCCTGATGGGGATTTTCCCAAGGCATGCCCACCATATACACAAGCAGTGTAACTGTTCCAGCACCACCTGAAACTGCTCTGGGATTTTCCTGTCTGTCCAGGATTTCTGAGATCTACTTGGCCTCCATTAGTGGAAAATGTGCACATCTTGCACAACTTTGGAATTTGCCTGTAGCACTTGACCTTGCCTCTGTAGGTTTATGACTATTTAGGACTTCTCAGTAAAGCCAAGGCTAGTGGGAAGAAGGGAGAAAAAGAGAGATGTGTGATTTAGTGCTACATGTTTCCAGCTTTGTGTGGTTCTCTTAGTATCTCTCATGTTATTCATCTACATCAGAGGATCTAAGGGAGTTCGCAGAGGCTGTAAGTAGCTTAAAGTTTATCTGGAAATCCCACTCATCACCCAAAGCCCTTGAGTGTTTGAAGCTCTAATAAATCCATATCTCCTTGTCTGCTGGCTAGCCAAAAGAAATGCCTAGCTCAGCCTCCTGTACAGTACCACCAGGAATGTCACAGGCTTTCTGTGCACTGACAAAGCAAGCTGTTTGTCCTGGATGCAGGTAGCATCAGTGTCAGGAGGCCTTTGCCAAATGAGCTACTGTGTTCTCAGCAGCACTTTTGTGGAGCAGGAGGACCCAGCCTGAGGAAGATGGGAAGGTTTTGAGTGCAGAGATGGCAGCCAGCATGCTGGGCTGTGTTGTTCTCCAGGCACAGTTTGAGAGGAAATAAGGTTGGAAGTGCTCTTCATTCTAGCTCCAGAGTAACAGCGTGGGAAATAGGAGTTGTTTGTTAGAGGGTGAGCTGAAGGTGTGTGTGAACACCTGTGTTGGGCAGCCCCAGTCTCTGCAAGCTGGGAAGAGGCCTGTCTGTGGTGAACCCTTGCTGGGCTCCAACAGCTTTGAGTCCTGAGTCTTTTCTCACTGGTGCCTGGCAATCCTTGGTCTTCAGATAGTCCTGCTGCTGCAGTCTGTACACCAGAATGAGAAGGCTGAATTCTAGCTTGCTAGTCAGCTTCTCTCAGCCCTGATTGTCCTGCCACCGACTTGTCACCAGTGTGTTCTGGCAGCCAAAATGGGCCCACTGTGTCCCATGGTGTATCAGCACTGCCAGCTGGTCAAGGAAGGTGATTATCTTGCTCTGCGCTGCTGTGGCCTCAACTCCAGTCCAATGTGCAGATTTAGGTACCTCAATACAAGAAGGATATAAAGATCTTAGAGCATAGACAGAGGAAGGTCATGAAGATAGTGAAGGGTCTAGAAGGGAAGCCAGATGAGGAGCAGCTGAGGTCACTTGGCTTGTTCTGCTTGGAGAAGAGACTGAGGCAGAGCTTATCATGGGCTGCATCTTCCACAGGAGGGGCACCGAAGGGTCAGCACCAATCTCTGCTCTCTATGACTAGTCACAGGATCCAAGGGAATACCATGGAGCAGTGCTAAGGGAGGTTTACATAGGATATTAGGAAAAGGTTTTTCACCCAAAATGTGGTTGGGCACTGCAAGGCTCCCCAGGGAAGTGGTCGCAACACCAAATCTGACAGAGTTCAGAAGTATTTGAACAAGGCTCTCAGGCACATGGTGTGATTCTTGAGGTTGTCCTGTTCAGGGCCAGGAGCTGGACTTTATGATCCTTGTGGTTCCCTTTCAACTGAATCAGTGAAGTTTTCAACTTGAGGCATCATGCATGCTTCCATGAGCTAGGCCTGGGGAAGGGCACCCCAAGGTCTGCACGAACTTGCCATTTTGAATCTATTTTTGCTAGTGGGAATTTCCAAAGATGACTGTCCTCAAACCATCTTTTCGTGCGTTTGGTTCTGGTTACTGTCTGACAACCAGATCCAGCACCTGTATCATTGCCAGGCCTGTGGATCATTTGGGAAGTGGGTGCAGAATGACTTCCCACACTGGTGATGTTCAGCTGTTGGGCTCTCCAGGTCTGGATGGGACGTTTTTCTGCTTCTGCTGTCTCTGAGCCAGCTGCCAGGGCAGCATCCACCTGGCAAAGGTGGAAGATGCAGCAGCTACCTCGGAAGAGCGAAGTGCTGAACACCTGAAGACGGGAGACTCAAAGGCAGCTTTAATGCACACCAGAGCTGAAGTTTCAGTGCATCAACGTTGGCGTTGTGCGTGAGAAGCCGGCGGTGGCGGCAGTTATCTTCAGTCTCCGCAGCGAGAGCGAGCACAGGCTGTGTCTGCACTGCCTTCCTCCCCACTGCCCTCTGAAATCCCAACCACTTTCCTCAGGAGCGAGGCACTAATTCCTGTACACATTAACTGGGCTCTCTCCTCTATAAACCTGTGCATAAATCAGCATAGGATAGCTAGGTGCCCTCTCCCTCTTCCACACATATATCTTCTAGAGATGCTGAGAATGATGCTCTCATGCTCCTGGGCTGACCCACTTCCCAGCCAGGATTGTCCTCCCAGCCTGTGACGTAAGTTTATCCCATGCTGGTTTGTTTTGCTGAGATGTTTGTTCCGGTGACTGGAATAACCGTAAAGGCTTCTCTTATTTATTAATGTGCTATTTAGACTTCTCTCTCCTCTCTCTCTCGTTCACTGGCCAGAGGATCAATCAGATACAGACATCTTTGGTGGAGGACCAGTATCAGGCTGGCACCTGGCCAAGGAAGCCACACAGAGTCATGGGAGAATGCTGCTAAATGCTGAAAATTAATTTCAAGAGAAGTGCAGGGAGGAAGAAAAGCCCACTTTGGAGGAGGATAAAAAAAAAAGCTTTCTTCCCCCTTCTGATCTAATCTCTCATGTAACAGATCAGGCAGCAAAGGGGTCTTCAGATAAATTCCCTCTGCAGGGACCAGTCTTGTGGTGCCCCAAGCAGATGGTGGGCAACTACAAGGTGCATTTTGTGGCATCTGCTGCTAGTACACCAAAACCCCAAATGTGCTGAGTACTTGGCTTTGAGTAAATGTGACCTGGCTTTCTCCTGCTTCCCTTGAAAAATGAAATCATAAGGGCTGGGGAATGATGTGCATGAGCAGCCAAGTGATGCTGTAAAGCAGCAGGCCCTGATGCAAAGCACTTTGCCCAGCTGCTTTGGTCTGGCTGTATATCGGGGTATAACAAGCCTCCCTCTGTAGAGACACCAAGTTTTAAATTTCAGATAGAGCAAGAGTGGTTAAAGCTGGGCTTTAAATGTCTTCCCTGCACCAGTTCCCCCAGGCAGGTTTCAAATGTGGGTGAACCCACTGGGGCTTGAGTACCCCCCAGGGGTGCTCCTGCTGTCCCCTTAGAGTGCTTTTTTATGGGAGGCTGTTGGAGGTGCAGCTTCAGGAAGCTCTGCTGCCTGGGGCCTCTTCTCGTGCCACTGCACAGCATTTCCCGTGGGCAGAGCCCAGCTGCTGGCAAGTTTCCTGCCCTGCTGAGCTGTAGGCAGGGGAGGGGAGTGCCTGTGGTGGGGGACAGGGGCTGCTTCTCTCTCATCATGGTTTAACTAACCTTCCAGCCCACTGCATGTCCGTACAATCTGGGATTTGAGGAAGGTGGAAGGAGAGGCTAGAGAAGCAGCAGGCAGATATTCATGGCTGGTTTCTGTGCTGCTGGCATGGGGTTTGATACCTGCTGTGGTCCCTGTGCCTCCAGGCTGCCAGGTTTGTGCCATGTGCCACCAGCTGAGCCTGAGCAGATGCATTGCTCAGACCCAACATGGAGTCTGTGGGCAGAACCCATTCAGGGTGTATTTTGCCAATGGGGATGCCATTGGAGAGGCTGTACTGCATCTCTGAGGTGGAGCTGACTCTTCTCTCCCCTCCTTCCCTATAGACCAGAGCTGGCCAGCATCAGCACCAGGTTGACCCTGGGACAGTTGTGGTGTCATGAGTTGAATGAGCTTGGGAAATCTGTGACTCCCTGTGCTCATGCACACTCATGTAGCTGTGGGGCTCCCATCAGTGGCATGAAATTAGACTGTGTACCTTGAAACAGTCTTGTGGCACTTTGTAGAGAAGCAGAGTGATGCTGTGGAAATATTTGCCCTTTAGCTAGTTTTAACAACCCTAGCAGAAATTTCCTGGGATTGTGTATTCCCAGTTAGCACCCTTGGATCATTGAGTCTATGTCAAGTTACGGCCACAGTTCCTGAGAGACTGTCACCTGCTAGGCATAGAAGAGGGGCTGGGGCAGATCCTGGTGAGGGAAGCACAGCAGCACAGATGAAGAATGGAACTGAAAGCTGCTCAGGGCTGTTTCCTGGCCCAAGCAGGCAGGACGGCGTGACAACAGTGGGTATTTTTAGAGGGCAGCTGCCTGCAACACAAGAGGGGGAAAGCAACAGTCAGACAAGAGAACTGAGTGATGCTGACCCTGCCCCACATCTCTGCCCAGCATTTTGTTTCCTTCCAGGATGAGGCCACTGACATTTCCATGTCCTCTGTGTCTCTCTGCCTGTTGCTGCCTCGAAAGACAGCTCTCTTCCTTCTCCCCCTGGGTTTCACCATGGCTGTGAGTTTCTCTGATCACAGCTTAGTGATTTGAGGGTGGTGCCAGGGCCTCTGCTCTTCACATCCTGGATGGTTGCATTACAGCTTGAGGTAGTGGGCGTTTGGGGGATTGTTTTTTTGGAGAAATCTTTGTCACCAGTGAGGGGAAAACCTGCAGTTTCTCCTGCAGCAGGGGTAATTGCAGTAATTCATTTGGGAGTTCTTCCTACAAGGTGATGGAGCTGCACTTCTTTAGAAGTGTTGCAGGGGAATTACATCCACTTTTCAGTCCATGCATCCAAGGCCTGTACATCTGTAGCCAAGGAAAAGGAGGCAGAGCTGGTTCTAGGCAGTGTGGGCTGAGATCAGTTTTGGGGTCAGCCCTCTGTTAAGTTGGTGCTGAGAACCCTGCTTTGCCTGCCTTGGCATTTTAGGTTATCCCTGGTCAGATCTTACTGCTTTGAAACTAATGTCCATTTGCTTAGTTATTGCACCCCTGATTTCATAGCCCTTGAAAGCTCTTTGCCTGGATCTTATCCTTCTGAGGGGGTTTTTAGATGCCTTTGATTTCTTTTTGCTCCCTGTGGACAGGTACAAAACAGGTGGCACCCTGCACCTAGTCCTGAGTGAATGCTGCTTCACAAGGCCCTGCCCAGCTCTGGAAGTGGGGTTACACTCTGCTCTTCTAGGTGCTGCCTTTTGTGATGGGGGAAGGAGAACTTCAAATCCCACAGCTGGGATTTTTGTCATCTGCAGCCCCACTGTCTCCTTCCTCAGAAGGAGCCCTTTTCATGTTAGAGGTTGGCACATGTTGAAGCAAAGGGACAGAGAAAGGACACGGGGGCACGGTTGTTCCTGCCTGTGTCACAGTGTGTAGCCCCTCTTGCCTCCTCCAGCAGGATCCAGCATGGGCAGACCCTGCCTCTCTCCAAGGGGCTCATTCCTCTGACATGCTGTGCTTTGTGTTTCGGAGGGCTCCCAGAGCTGCAGAGAGCTGGCTCCATGCTGCAGAAGCAACTGGGAAGCTCTGGAGTGGTGTATCCCCATCCTCGGCATAGATCTTCTCAAATCCCTAGCTATTGGCAGTCAAAGGGGTGCTCTGCTGCCTGTCTGGGCAGCTTGGTGCTGTGGAGAATCCCTCCCCTTCTGCACCATGTACAGCAGAGAAGAGTGATCCCCCCCAGCTTTGCACCTGGTTTTCCCCCTTTCTGCTGCCCTGGTGAGCTGGGGCATTCACTGGGTATCCCTCAGCAGTCACAGTCCCTCTTGGGGAGCAGGGAAATGCTCTATGGCATACAGCCCCTCCTACCATGTGAGGGGTAGGTGAGGTCAGGGCTTGCTCTGCAGCATGTTCCTCACTAAGATTTTTTTTTTCCCAATAGTGGATAAATCTCAATTTTTTTTTTTGTCTTTCTGCAGAAACAGCCACTGTGAACTGGCTGCAAGTGTTCCCCAGCCATGCACTGCTTGTGGGTACAGTTCTGTGTGCCTTTTATGTTCTGTTTGCTGTCCACTACATAAAAAATGCCCCTTCTCTATCCCAAAAAGCAACATGTCATCCTTACCATGCACCCCAAGGACTGGGGATGTTGCACTGGTGAAAAGCAGTTGCCTCAGTGATCCTGCCACCATGGCACAGGCACAAAGACACCCTCCACTGTGCTCTTTGTGTGGTGCTGCTGTGGAATGCCTGGGGAAGAGGTATCCCAGGAGCTGTTTGGGATCACTTCCTGGCAGGAAAGGGTACGTATGTGCAATCAGTGCTTGGCCATACTCCCAGCATCACAAAGCCAGAGCATGTCATGTGCCTCTGGAGTGTCCCGTCATCTTCCCAAGAGATCATCTGAAGATGAGGCATGATAGAGCCTCGGCAGCATCAAAGCACAAATTTTTTGCTTTGGGAAAACCCCGAGGTCAGGTAGCAAATTACCCCATGGGGTCAGATCTGGCTGTGTTTGGGAGTGGCTCAGGTCAGGCTTTGGTGTTTCAGCCTTTCCAAAAGTGGGAATTCCTCTGGCAGCTCCTCAGTGCTGGAGCCTGGCAGTGGGGACTCCATGGGTGCCTCCCCAGCGGATGTGTTAGTCAGAAATGACTCACCTCAGCATCCCCGCGTGACGTTTCCTCGCTGCTCCCTCCCAGCCCTTGCCAAGCCAAAGTGCCAAACTCTGTCCCTCCATTCTCTGATTTCCAAATTGCTGCTTCCTACTGTGCTGCCAGAGGATCCCCTGTGCTTCTTCATTTCAGCACCTGGGACCCCCTCATTACCCTGCTGGCTCTGTGCATCTTGTGGATGATCACTGCCCACAGCAGGGTTTTGGCTAGGCCTCCTCCTTCCTATGAGAAATATGTGGGAGGAAAAAAACAGGCATTCAGACAAGCCTTTTGGAAATTCCTAGGTGTGCCTGCAGGATCGTTGTCCTCTCTGGGCAGTGAATTTGAACAACTGAGCGTCCCTTGAGAGGCATGGAGGCAGCACCAGAGCATCCCTGCAGCTCTCCTGAGCCATGAGATGGCCCTAGACTTGTTTTGTGACTAGCAGGAGCCCTGCGTAAGCTTGTAACTTGGTAAATCTGAGCCCTGCAGCCTGACAGCAGGAGTTGAAGATGTTAATGCCTTTGCTGGGCTATCACCCAGGACCCCTCTGCTTAACTTTGTTCTTCTCTGGGATGCTAAAATTAGCTTTGGGCTACACAGTCTTCCTTATGAAACCTGTTCCCAGCAGCTGGGGGAGTGTTTCTGCAGTAAACTAGGACTTGCCAGAAGACAGGGTGACCCTGAGAAGTTGCCTTTTTCATCCATGTCTGGGGGGAAGTGATCCTGCAGTAATAGCCTAAGCTATAGGAGGGAAATAATTTCTGTTTTAGCATAGGCACTCCTGTTCAAAAATTGCAATTATGACTATGGAAGGAGCATTATTTAAACAGTGATAGGCAAGGAGGTTGCTTGTCTGGGCATCCTGTGACCATATAACCAGGCCTCTTTGCCCTCCTGCTTTTCAGTGTCTGTGGGTTGTGCTGGAGGAGTTTTGTAAGGCTTTGTTGTGTCCATCTGCTGCAAATTGATAGTTTTGGGTGCTCTGGAGCAAATGTTCCTATGGGGTTCCCTCTCTCATGTCTCCTGCTCCTTTCCAACTCTACAGCTTTCCTCAGCCCCAGATTTGCAATCTGTTCTCCTTCCCATCCTCCCCCACTACCTCCATAAGAACCCAACTGGCTAAAAAAAAAAAAAAAAAAGCTCTGCTTCCTGGCTTGCAGCAAGCTAACCTTGGGCTTCTGTGATGTGGTGTTATCCAGCCCCTCTGCTCTGTGTCCTGCATCTCTTTGACCCCAGTGGCTACCCTACATCCCATCTGAAGCACTAATGCCCTGTCTTGCTGCTACATCTCCAGTTTGTGGCTTGAGTCAGGTGGGAGTGGACAGAGGTTTCTCCAAAACACAATGCCTTGAGCATTAGGATGATGCTGCCCTAAGCCAGCTTCGTGTTCCGTGGCACATCCCTGCCACCCTTGGATGGTGTGTGGCTGAGCTTACAGCAGACACCTGCCACGTGGGGGCTTTGCAACGAGCTACCACATACCAGGGACAGCTTTTCCTTTCTTCTTGGAAAACCTGGCCTTGCACACCAGTAGCTTCTTTTTGGGGTGCTGCTTTCATATTACGAATATTTATTTTCTCCCTTCTCAGCAAGCTGAACTGACTCAATCAGCAAGGAAATGGTGGGGCAGGATGGGGATGGAGCAAGACTGTCCCCCTGCCAAGGCAACAGAAATGGTCGAGTTTCTTTCCAAGCACTGCCATCCAGAGATGTCCCATCCAAGCCACATCCCCTGCTTGGCTAATCATCTGGGGCTGGTTCACTGGCATCCCCAGCCCTGCCTCCCTTCCATCCCCAGGAAGGTGGGATATCTTATTTCCACCCACACCCATCCTTTATGTTCGCCCACCTGTCTGCAGCCTTGAATCAGGAGGAAGGACGCTCCTCTTTCAAAGCTGGCAAATGAGGCAGCTTAAGCGCTTTAGTCCTTCCTGCCTACGTGTCCCTGCTCGTGTCAGCCCTTGTGCTGCACAATAGCCACAGAATTCGCCCAGTGTCTTGAGTCCTGTTGGGGCAGCAGGGCTGCCTTGGACCTTGGCTCCTGCCTCTGCCCATGCAGCTAATGCCATTTCCTTCTGCAGGGGGAAGTGGGTCCTGGCCTGCAGGCACTTGGTGCTGCCTCCTGCAGCATCACCTGAGTCTGGGAGAGTGTCACTTCCATGGTGGGCTTCCACTGGTGAGAGGGCACTCATGGAGTCCTCAGCTTCCAGGTCCCTGTTGTGCCCCAGTGCTGGAGAGGCTGTGCATCCATGTGCCATCTCCAATGTGATGTGACTGTCACTTTAAAAAAGTGAGGCTGCTTTAAACCCACAAGGAATTTATCTTCTAGGAGATGTTTGGTCTGAATATCTTGGCTCTTCAGATTTCATTCACTTAGCTGGCACAGAAGGCAACTCCTCCCTGATCCCTTTTTCCCTCCTGGGGCTGTGCTGGAGCCCTCGAGGGGTAAGGGAAGGGGAGGACTTGGAACCCTTTTGCCTCACCCAACCCCATATGCTTCAGGCTGACCAACTGGTGCTTCAGTCTTTCCCTCCTCTTCAATCACTAGTCTAGCTTTTTCCAAGGTGATCCATGTATTCTAGCTTCCACCTGGTGCTTATTCAGCTGTCAGTGTTAGGGAAGCCCTGATGGAAGGTGGGATGTTCATGGTTTACTCAACAAGGAGGAGGGACAAGGACGGCATGCTTGGACCAAATCTTCCCTGGTTTTGTCTCATGTTTGGACACATCCTCACCTGGTGTAAGCCAGCTCCCTTGGCTGGGAGCCCAGGATGTTCTCTAGAGACATGGAGATATCTTCCATGATGATCAGGCAGCCTGGAGCTTACTCAAGCTCCCTGGTTCTCCAGGTGTTCTGTGGGGTGGCTGGGCACCACAGAAGGGATCCCTCCTGGAGCAGGCACGTTTTGGGAAGTTTGCATTGCTGCTTCCACTCACAGGGCTCCTGGTTTATCTCATGGCAGTAGTGGGAGACTGGGCTACCAGGGATCCCATTAGTGAATGCCGTATGGGATCAGTTGCTGGTGTTGTGCCTGGGCTGCTGCTTTCTCCTGCCTTCAGGGCACATCATCCCCAATGGTGTCTTTCTCCCAGTGCTAGAGGTGCTGTGCAGTGGAAAAACTGCAGCTTTCCATGTTTCAGCCCCCTGCCAATAACAGAACCAGGGTGTTCTACTGCCAGGGCTACTCCTGATGGCACCGTGGCCTGTAAGCAATCTGCCTGGAGGCACACCCAGAAGGAGGGGGGTTTGGCAGGTGAAGGTAGACATGGCACATGCCTTTCCCTGGGATCTGGGATAGGCTTGCAGCTCATGTGGACATGATCTCACCCACCCCTGAGGGGAGCAGCCGCTTCCACTCGCAGGACATGGTGTGGTTGACCTTGTTGTAGTGCTCAGTAGACACAAGTGATGGGAATTTCCTATCTCAGCTCCAGAATCATCTCTGTTTGGGATGCTTAGAAATGGGTTGGAAAGATGTCTCAATCCTCCCACCATCATTAAACTCCTTGCAGTCCTGTGGCAGTGCTTTTTGGTTCTGTGAGGGTTAACCATCAGGCTTTTTCAGCATTCATAGGACCAGGTGGGGAGTTTCAGAGGTTCCCAGCTCTACTTTGCCCAACTCTCTAAAATTAGCCATGTAACCTTTCTAAAAATACTCAGAGGGTAGTAGCCCCTGGAGAGCACCAGTGCCGTTTGCTCCTGGTTTCTAGACCAAGCCATTGGAGAGATTAGTTCACCTGCCAGCCTATGTCTCGCAGCCCTGGAAAGCCCTTGGCTTTCTCAGTCTCCTGCAAGGTGCAAGAGTCCAGGTCTTGACCTGAACCTGCCTTTCCAGGCCAGCCCCCTTCCTGCAGCACCCTCCTCTTCTACGCTTACTCTTGTAGGGAGCTGGTCCCTGCCCACACATTTCTGCATGAGCTGGCAGGGCCAGCTTCAGGTTTAATGTGCCATGGGCAGGAGCATCACCAGCTGCACCAGATGCCTTGAGAGGGAGGATGTGTCCATGGCCTTTCCCTGGAGCAAACCCTGGGTCTCCCCATGGGTATGAGAGGCCCAGGCAAGGAGGAGTAGCTGGGCCCTTCCTCTCTATTTTTTTGGGCATGTGGGAGGAGGACGGAAAGGGCTTGAGGAGGAGGGAGGGAGCTGAATTTTCCATGAGCAGCTGTCAAAATGTAATCTCCTGTGTTGCTCCGGCTGGCAGCTTAGGCAGGATAAATTAATGGGGATTTCGGGGAATGTGGAAAATACCATGGCCTGGAGGGGGCTGGCCATGTGGAGAGCAGCTCTTTCATCTTCAGGACAGGCTCGTGCCTGAACTGTGAAGGGATGTTCCAAGGCACCAGGCTTGGTGCCTGCTTCTGTTTGGTGCTGGCTCTCCCCTGGACTCAGTATCACCTTTACCCAGAGGTCACCTGGAGAGGGGGTGAGGGATTTCACCTCTGCCTCCCCTTTCCCAGTGTTGCTGGGCTCCTGTGCCTGCCGTGAAGGGAAACGCAAGCAGTTGCTTTTGCAATGTCAAGTATTTGTGCCAACAGCTGGGATGCTGGGCAGCCCCCTGTCCTGGGGGCCTTTCCACACCAGCTCCTGCTCAAACTTGGGGACTTACACAACTGCATATTCATCTTTCTTTTTTTCCCCCTCCATCTTGTGAAATGCAGAGCCAGAAAAGTGTGTGTGCTTCTGCACTTGGCTCAGCCCCCAGACCTGTCTGGCTGGAGGATGCCACATACGTGCTGGGGCTTGAGCCTGGGCCTCTCCATCTGCCCGATGTCCCCACGTCCTTGCCACGGGGCTGTGGCAGTGTCAGGAGTCCCAGTGCCCCAGCCAGCTGCCCAGGGAGCAGCGAGGAGCATGAGGAGTGTTCATACTGACTATTTATAACCGTGCTAAAGCTATCCCAGCTAGCAAAGAGGCCTGGAGATACAGCAACAGCCGCTCGCTGGAGCCTGCAAAGGATCCTGCTCTTTGCCTGGCCCTGCTGCTTTGCTGGCAGCCATGCCCTGGCAGCCACAGACCAGACAGTTTCATCTGGGGCCTTTACCCTTTACATTGGTTGCACGTCTCATGGGATCCCTTCGGGTGCTGCCGGGGCTGGCAGATCTAGGACAGCTGTTTAAAATAATACATTGGCACAGAAAAGGGGGGACCAGAGGAAATGAGGTCTGCCCACACACAGCACAGGGAACAGTGCTGAACCTCTACAGCAGCCGTGCCCTAACACAGAGCTTGCAGACAAAATGCCTTTTCAGAAGGGAACCCTTCACAGCCGTTGCAGGAACTTGATGCTGGAAAGCAGTGCCCAGAACTCCCCTGGTGGGGACCAGTGCTGATGGAACTGGCAGACCAGCCACTCCAGGCAGCACCAGTTCAGGCGGGACCAGGGGAGCAGGGACTAGGAGGGTGTCTGGCAAGGGGAGGCCAGCTGGGTCTTGCAGCAGGCAGGCTGGCTATCTGAGCTATCTACACTATAAATACACCAGGCGGGTAAACACTTGGGAGGAGAAAATAACTTCAGCTAATGGGCATGGCTGCCACAAGGTATAAATCGGTCAGGAGTAAAATTAGGCTGGAGAGGAGAAGGCAGATTGGTGCTGCTGCCTAAGAGGCCCTGGCTGCAGCACGGCCCTGTCGCCTGGGGCTTGGTGCAATGGGGGCTGGACTCAGAGCTGAGACCCTGTGGCTCAGCCAGGCTGGGGCAGAGATGTGTTCCCAGCATAACAGTGCTGCAGGCCAGCAGGACACCCCACTGAAGGGACCCCTGGGCTTGAGGACTCCTTTTAGCAGGTCCTTTTAGAGCCAATCCCATACCATCCATGGTGCTCAACGCTGCACCCTTTTGGGAAATAACAACACCATGGAGGAGCAGGATCCAAGGACCTGGGAAGTAAACTGTATTTATTACTGTTGCTAATGAGCACTGGGGTGTTGAGAAGTTAGAGGGGCTGTTTGCACAGCAGAGGTCTGAGCTGCCTCTCCTTAAAGCCCCCCTGTACTTCCTCCCTTACAAGAAGCAAAAAAATGCCCTGTCCACATCCTTGTGGTGGCAAACAAGAACCTGATTCATCCTTAGATAATTTGTGTGCATTCTTTTTCTTTTCGTTCTTGAGCAGCCTTTGCATATATATGAAGAAAGCTCTTAAGCAGCACTGCAGTCAAACCTGATCTGCTTTTAGAAGGCAGATCCTTAAATTACCCTCTCCCTCTCTGCAGGCAGGGAATTGCTGGATATTCTGGTGCAAACCCGTGGTGGTGGCACGCGCGTGTTCAGCTCGAGATGCGCTGCGCTGCTGGGCAGTGACAAACCACATAGCCTCGAGCTGGCTGCAGTGGAAAGGGAGAGAGTCCCAGATGAGTGACCTACAGGGCTGCTTGGGGTTCTGCTCCTTGTGAATTCGGGGCTTACAGACTCTGTTTGGGGTAGCCTCACTCAGTGGGGCTGGGGAGGATGCTGTGGTGGTCTGCATGGCTGGAGCAGGTGATGACACCCTGGCTTGGGGTGATGACCCCAAGCAAGGTCACAGAGCAGATCTAAGCATCCCATCCAGCTTTATCCAAGAACCCAGATCACCAGGAATGGCCAAGGTCAAGTTGGCTCATCAACTTGCCGTGTCCCCCTGCTTCTGGGGAGGCAGGCTGGCATCAGACGGGTGAGCACCCACTTCACTCTGTGGAAAGCTGGACAAAGCAGCCATTTGTGTTTGAGGCTCTAATCTACCAGTCCTCTGCTGCAGCCATAGAAAAAAAACTCCTTCCTTACAGCTTTTCTGGCTTAGCTGTGTGGTGCCGAGCTCTGGCAGCAGGGACAGGGACGTGCCCCTGCACTTGCCAGTGGCTGGGTGCTGCATGCCCCAGGCTGCTGCTCGCCCTTTAAGGCCTGGCAGCAGCTGATGTCCACGTGGGCACTGCCTTGGCACGCTCTCGGTGCCCTCTGCGCGGCGGGCACGGGGACGGCCAGCGCAACAGCTCCTCGGCTGTCCCCTGTTCGGTGGCTGTCCCCCACGCTGGTGGCTGGCACAGGATGAGCGGGTGCCCAGTGGGTGCTGTGTGGGGTGAGCGTCACCATGCAGGCAGCGGGTGAGGGGCTGCCCGCTGTCCTGCCCCACCATGGCCCCGGGGATTCCCAGGGATGACGGGAGAGGATGACTCCTGTCCTCGCTAAGGGCTCATCTCTTTGTTCTCCTTCCAGGTTTCAAGTGCCCCATTTGCTCCAAATCTGTGGCTTCTGACGAGATGGAAATGCACTTTATCATGTGTCTGAGCAAACCTCGCCTCTCCTACAACGGTAAGGGCCGGGCTGTGTGGGGAACATGGTGTCCTGTCACTGTGGGATGGCTCTGGGCAGGCTGAGAGACATTTGCTGCGGGTGGGCAGCTTGGCTGGGCTTTCCAAGGGGGCTGTGCTCCAGCAGGATGGTGCTGCTCCACTCTGCTCCCCTGTCATGGCTCAAGCCTGCTGGTTTTGCTTTTGGGCTCCTTTGTAACACAGCCCCCTACTCCGAGGGGGTCCTGTCCCCTCTCCTCTGTGCCAGAGGGAGCCCTGCTGGCACGTGTCCTCCTGGGCTGCCCCCCAAAGGGTTGTGTCCTTCCTCCCCTCCTTGCTGGCAGGGTGGCTCATGAGGCTGAGCACTAAGCTGCAAGCTCTGGCATCTCCCAACTCTCTCCTGACCACTGGTGTGGGAGTGATGCTCACCTCCTACTGGTTGGTGATTTTTTTGGAAGCCTGGGGTAGGGGTTGTGTTGACTCTAGATGCCCCAGACCCATGTCCTGCTGTGCCTCCACATGAGCCTCCTGTCAGTGTTTTCTAGCACTGTTGTCATTCCACCCCATCCTGGCTGCCCCCGCAGCAGTGACCCTGGGCTCCCCTCCATCCCAGGGAGGGGAATGCTGTTGTGGTCCCCTCTCACTGTTGCCCCGTCTTCCCTTCCCAGATGACGTGCTGACCAAGGATGCTGGCGAGTGTGTGATCTGCCTGGAGGAGCTGCTGCAGGGGGACACGATAGCCAGGCTGCCCTGCCTCTGCATTTATCACAAAAGGTACCATGAGGGGACAGCCAGGCGGGTGGCAAGGGAACAGACAGAGACACCTGAGGCTCAGCAGCATGGTAGTAACATGCCCTCCTCTTGCAGCTGTATAGACTCATGGTTTGAAGTGAACAGATCTTGCCCAGAGCATCCTTCTGATTGACCCGCCCAGCGTGCTTGCTGACTTCTCTCTAAGGTGAGCCTGTGGTGGGCTGCTCAGAAGGGACATTCCCGTGCTGGGTTTAAATCCAGGGCTGGAAGTGGAGGATGGGGTGGGATAGGGTGGGACATTACAGCCGGGGCTCCCGCTCCTCACCCGGGATGGTCTCTCTCTGCCTTTGCAGGGCACCTTGCTAAACCTGCTGTACCTCCTCTCCCCGTCCCCCCCACCCCGCCTGGAGTTTTGGGCTGACTTTAAATTCCTCAAGAAGAGAAAAATAAAACCCAGAAACTTGAATCCACTTGGGACAACGGCGGAGTTTTTATTTTATTTTATTATTTTTATTTGTTCTGTTGTTTTTCTGCTTGTTTTTTTTTTTTTAATTTAAAAGACTTAAAACAAAAAAAAAAAATCCAGGAGAAGACAGTGTGAGAAAGCGGAGCGACCTGCTCTCCCCTCCACAGCCGCTGGTCACCAGGAGAGCTCTGCCTGCCAGGGAGGTCCCGGGGACACCCTCGGCCGAAACCCTGCCATGATGTTTGGCTTTTCTCCCCGAACCGAAAGGGGAAAGCTGCCGGGGGACAGCCGGCCAAACGGAGCACGCGGCGTTTCTCACCGGCAACCCCCCCACCTCCCACCCGGACTCGCCCGGGGGCTCTGCTCGGTTTTTTTGCACTGACTAAACGGGAAATTTCTCCTCTCTCCCATCTCCCTTTTGGAGACCTCCACCCTGGCCCCGGCAGCATTGAGATGGGGACTCTGCCCCATGCCGGGAGCGGGGCCATTGCTCCCCCCTGCTGCGTGGCAGGGGTCCGTCTTTCAAGTGTTTACAACGAGAAAAAAAAAAGGAAAAAAAAGGAGAAAAAAAAAAAGAAGAAAAAAAGAGAAAATGGACAAAAAAAAGAACAAACAACAAACCACAAATGAAGCTTCGTGTTGACTGGCGTGTTCTTCAATTTGAGCTTCCCTGCCCCGGTGATGTTTACAGACTGGTCACTCTTTAAACTCAGCTATAACCACTCAGAGACTGGAGAGCTGCAGCATCCCCGCCGCCCCTCCCGTGCCCCCTCGCCGGGCTCCTCTTGCCAAAACTGCCTCCCCTCTTTCTTTTCCATCGGCTTTGAGTTGGACCCTTTTGAGGAGGGCATGGAGAAGGTCCCAGTGGCCCCCCGGATGCCCCCAGCCACCCCTAGTTACAGGAGTGGCTTTGCTGGAGGTGCCAAGATGGTGTCATTTCATGGCAGTGACCCCCCTCGCCCATCCCCGTCCCCTCCTGGCGCGGCGGGCGCGTTTTCGTTGGTGAGACCTCCCCTGCTGGTGGCCATGCCCCTGCAGGAAACCTTTCTGTATTTATATATTAAAAAAAAAAAAACAAAAAACAGGGGAAAAAAAAAAGAGTTCAGAGCTTGGGGGGAGCTTCCTTCATTAGTCAAGGTGTTTTGATATGGTATTAAAACAATGTTCAATAAAATATTCACTGTTATTTTATTTCACTGGCTTTCTTGGTGAAACAGATGATGCCAATGGGGTGCTGGAGCCCCCCACCTATGCCAATTCCCCTTCTCTGTGCCTGCCACATGGGGATGGCCACAGTAGCATTCAGCAGGCCCCAGAGAGCTCCCACCTGGCACCGGCAGCGTTGCAGCTCAGGAGAAGTGGCTGAATGGGACCCTGATGATGCTTGCCTTGCCCTGTGTTTGCTGTCTGGGACAGGGGCCTCCTGGGAAGGGGCTGGGGGGTCCTGTCCACCTAAACAACTTCACAGCACATGGACAGTGCAAATCCAAAAAGTTTATTGGGGGTTTGAGGATCCCTGACCGCCAGAAGTGGTGATGGGGGGATTTGTAAGGACACATACAGTGGCACTGCAAGGAAGCATGGTCACCCTGACCATATCTCCAAGGACTGAGGCTCTGCAGTGCTAGCTCAGTGCTGGTTCTCCCCGTCAGAGCACCTTGCCAGGGTTCATGAGGTTGTGGGGGTCGAGTGCAGCCTTGATGGAGCGCAGGGTGTCCAGGCCTTCCTGGCCCAGCTCCTCCTGCAGAAGTGCCCGCTTGCCCAGCCCCACGCCGTGCTCCCCAGTGCAGGTGCCCCCTGCTGCCAGTGCCCGCCTGTAGGAGAGGGAGGGACAGGGGATGGGGACGTCTGTCTGTCCAGCCCCAAGCCCCCACAGCACCCTGGCCCCACCTGCCCAGGCGCTGGGTGAAGGCATGGATGCACCGGGCCTCCTCTGGGTCCTGGGAGTTGAAGACAAGGATGCAGTGGAAATTGCCATCGCCCACGTGTCCCACCATGGGTCCTGCAAGGCCACGGGTCAGAGGGGGTGTGGTGTGAAGGATGGTGACTCCCCAACCCCCTCTGTCCCTGGGGGCTGTGTCCCTGCTGACCCGTGAGGCCGGAGGCCTGCAGGTCCTGCTTGGTCTCCACCACCACGTCAGGCAGGCGGGAAATGGGCACACAGACGTCCGTGGAGTAGCCCTGGGCCAGGGAGGGCAGAGCTGTGGCACTCACAGCACCAGGGGCACTGCTGCCATTATCCCCATCCTTGTGCCTCACCTGGCAGCCGGGCCGCAGGGCCAGGGCAGCGTACCAGGCATTGTGGCGCATGGACCAGAGCTGCTCGCGCTCCTCCAGCCCCTCCGCCCAGGCCAGGCTGGAGCCGCTGTTCTGTCGCACGATCTCCTCTGATGGTGACCGGGAGCTCTGGGACAGGACCCACGGCACCCACAGACACCCAATGCCCACCCTGGGCACCCATCCCACATCCTGGGATACTCCTGGTCCCTCTGCCCCTTGTCTTTGGGTCCCTGTTCACCACTCTGTGACACCCCTGGCTCTCCCTGTCCCATCTCCATGAGGCCCTCAGCAGACCCCCAGTGCACACACCCATCCCTCACCCTACTGTCTTCCCAGTTCCCATCCCAAGGATCCATTGTTGGTCTCTTCTCCCTGATCCTAGGCACCTATCCCTCTCCTCAGGACACCCCTGATCTCCCATTCCCTATCCATAGGCAGCCATCCATAACTCCAGTCCCCCAGTTGTAGGCTCTGGGAACTTGTCCCTCATCCTGATGACCTCAAGGTCTCCAACCCCCACCTAGCCTTGGGCACCCATCCCTCAACCCAGGACATCCCTGGTCCTATTGTTCCATGTCCTGGACATCCATCACTCACTCCAGTGCCACATCATGGCCCTCCAGCACCATGCTTCAGAATACCCTGGTCCCCCTGTCCCTGGGCACTCATCCCTCATCCCTGGATGTCCACTGTGGCTCCCAGTCCCACATGCCCTCTCCTTGTCCCTGTTCCCAGCCATACCCATCTGCTGCTGCTGCTCAGCCAGGCTATGCCGGGAGCCATGCAGCTCCAGGAGAAGCGTGGCTGCTGCTGGCAGCTCCATCTTACTGAAGCGGCCGCAGGCATCTGCCATCACCTCATCCAGGAACTCTGGGTGGGAGGAGGCAGTGTTGAGCTCCATGACCGGCACTGGGACCCCCAGCCCCACCTCTGGCCACGGGCACTCACCGATGCGGGCCACAGGCACAGCAGCCTGCAGCACCTGGACGGTGCAAGCCACGGCCGCCCCCACGCTGGGGAAGGAGGCGACGGTGACAGCAGTGGCCTCGGGCAGCGGGTGCAGGCGCAGTGTGGCTTGAGTCAGGAAGCCCAGAGTGCCCTCAGAGCCCACAAAGAGCGAGGTCAGGTCGTAGCCAGCCGCCCGCTTCCTGTACAGAGCTGGTGAGCAGGCACCCACGTGGCACGTGGCCAGCCCAGCACAGCCCCCAGCACCCACCTGGGCTGGCGCCCGGGGCCGGCGGTGTGGAGCAGGCGCCCGTCTGGCAGCACCACACGCAGGTTGAGCACGTTGGGGCGCATGGTGCCATAGCGCACTGCATTGGTTCCTGATGCACCCGTGGCAGCCATGCCACACAGCGAGGCATCCGCCCCAGGGTCTGTGAGCAGGGCATGAGCAGGGGAGGCAGGTGGGGATGGTGTCCACTCCCACATGGACACCACTGGGACCTCAACCAACACAAAACCATGGGCATCCCCAAAAGCAATGGTGCCATGCCACTTCATTCCCATGGACCCCCAAAGGCACACAACACCTTTGGACACCACAGCACCCCTGACACACCCATCATGTCAAGCCCTACAGGAATCCCCAGCCCCTCCATTGCGGACACCTCCAGCCCTATAACCCCTCTCATGCCCACGGTACCGACAGGAAACCAGAGCCCGGTGCCACGCAGGTGTTTGTTGAGGGCTTTGCGGGTGACTCCAGGCTCCACTGTCACCGAAAAGTCCTCGAGGCTCAGCTCCGTGATGGCATCCATGCGGCTCAGGTCAAAGCAGACACCGCCCTGGCACAGAGGCACCACCTGGGGCCACGCCACCATGGGCTCTGGGCACGG
This sequence comes from Cinclus cinclus, assembly GCF_963662255.1. Lineage (NCBI taxonomy): Eukaryota > Metazoa > Chordata > Aves > Passeriformes > Cinclidae > Cinclus > Cinclus cinclus. Next base: position 8,040,527 of record NC_085056.1, read on the forward strand.
CCAGGCACCGAGAGCCCCCGGGGGATCAGAGGTGCCGGGGGAGCCAATACCTGCACAGCATTGACACCTCCTTCCAGGCCAGTACCGGTGCCGAAGGGCACCATGGGCACACGGCAGCGGTGACAGAGGGCTGCCAGCTCCTGCACCTGCCCCACCGCCTGGGGCCACACCACGGCGTCCGGCGGGGCACAGCTGGGGGACAGGCAGCACCACTGACCAACTGACTTAACCACTTGACCCTCCCCACGGCTCTTCCCCCGCCTGGGACTTGTCACACGCCCCTTGCCTTCCCCATGGCCCCTGGTCCACCCAAATATTTCCCATCCCCAGACCTTTCCCTTTCCCTACAACCCTTCCCGTGTCCAGGCCCCTCCCGCTGCTCCCAGCTCCAGGGGCACTCACGGATGCATGGATTCATCGTGGCCGTGCTGCTCCCGCACTGCTGGGGCCGTGGAGACACTGGGGGCCCCAACCACGGCCCTCAGGGCCTCCACGAAGTCAGGGGGCAGCGAGGGCTGCGGGGGGAACAACGAGGACCCGTCAGGGCTGCACTGGGGAGGGTGTGAGCGCAGCCATGGGCCGAGGGCACGAGGCCCAGGGGCCAGGTCAGGACCCGAGTGCCCTTCGGAGCCCCGGCCCCACCTTGGAGCAGCAGCTGCGGCGCCCCAGGGCCGCCCCCAGCGCCAGCACCCTCCGCAGGGCCATGTCGCAAGGGAACAAGAACGGCAACATGGGAACTGCACGGGACCAGGACACTGCCCTCCCCTGCACTGACACCTTAAGGTGGCTCCAGCCACACGCGAGTGTGTCCCTGCTGGAGGCACCTGCGTCCCACCGGTGCCCGTGGTCATGTTCCCATGCTGTCCCCTGCCTGAGCGGAGCCGCTGCATTCACCATGGCTCCTATCCTCGCAGCTGTGTCCCCATGCCTGCTCAAGTATCCTCGCAGCTGCTCAGGGGTCCACGGCCCCACAGGAGACCGTATGTCCCCGTGCTCCTCCCCTCCCAGACCGGACTCACCATGGCTCCCTGCCCATCTGTCCCCATTCCTACTCAGGGGTCCCCATGACACCCTGTCCCTCTGTTCCCGTGTGCAGCCCGGTGTCCCCATTCAGGCCCAGGAGTCACCATGTCCCCACGTCCATCTGTCCCCATTCCCAGCCACGTGTCCCCACGCCTCTCAGCCCTCCTGGACATGTGTCTCTCTCATGCCCAGAGAACTGACCCCAGCCCACCGCACGCCCCCATCCTCAGCCGGCTGTCACCCGGCCACCCGCCTGACCCGTGCCCCGCTCCCCGCTCCCGTCCGTCCCGCCACGGTGACAAGGACACAGTGCTCAGGGGGTGGCAGCGTTTATTGCAGGCCTCAGTTGGCCTCCAGGATGGAGTCGATCCAGTCGCGGAGCTTAGTGACGCGGGCGTACACGCCGGGCGTTTGGGTGTCGCAGGTGCTGCTGCCCCAGGAGACGATGCCCACCAGGTTCCAGGCGCCGTCCTTCTGGCACACCAGCGGGCCGCCGGAGTCGCCCTGCACGGAGCAGCGGGTGAGCGCCGGGGCGGGGCCCGGGGCCGCCGGGGGCGGCGGGGGCCGGGGGCACGTACCATGCAGGAAGAGGCTCCGTCGGCGCCGGCACAGACCATCACGTCGCGGATGCGGAAGCCCCAGAACTCCTTGCACTGGTCGTTGGTCAGCAGGGGCAGAGCCACCTGCTGCAGCACCGCCGGCGTGTGCGAGGCTGCGGGGAGCGGGGCGCGTCAGCGCCAGCGCCGGCACCGGCACCGGGAGCGTAGCAGGAGAGGGGAGAGGGCTGGGACGGGGAGGGGGGCACGAGGGGGACAGGACCGTGATGATGGGGGAGATCGGAACGCGACTGGGTCAGGACTGGGGATTGATGATGGGGATGAGGAATGGGACTGGGATGAAGATGGGGATATGGAAATTGGGTGGGGATTCAGATTCAAATTTGAATCTCCACGGATCTGGATGGGAGATTGGCAGGAGCATTATGACTCAGATGAGGCCAGGGACTGGACCCCTATGGGTGAGCAAGGGGACAGGGAAGACAGCGGACAAGGATGGCGATTTGGATGAGGCAGGGGACGGGAGTGGGGATGGGGACAAGAAAGTGCAGTTACCGCTGGAGTCAGTGAGCCCCCAGCCCGTGGTGACGCAGGTCGTTCCTCCTGGGAATTCGTCAGTGGCCTTGGGCAGGCAGACGGGGGACACGCGATCCGACAGCTGCGCCGGAGTGGCCAGTTTGATCAGGGTGATGTCGTCGTGGATGGTCAGCATGTTGAACTTGGGGTTCTTGAAGACCTGAAGCAGGCAACACTGCTCTCAGCACCTGCACCCTCTGCCAGGGTGTCGGGCACTGGGCACAGGGATCACGGGGGACCTCGGGAACCAGTGGGGACCCTGGGGATGGCTCCTGTGGGTCTCCCGTGATGGCAGGGTGTCTGAGTTGCAGGGCCCAGTCCCTGGGGCGCAGGGGAGCAGGGACATCCCAGCTCACATCTCCTGCGGGGATGAAATGGACCCTGAGGCCTGAACCCCTGTCCCTGGAGAGTTCCTGGGAGCATGGAGACATCCAGGGGAACTGATGTGAAGGATGAGTGGGAGCACGGGACACGCCAGGGGATTGCAGTGCAGGGATGTGGCACACCATGGACACCCCAGGGATCCCCGACCCTCCGGATAAGGGGAACCAGGACTCCTCAGGAACAAAAAGCCCAGGACAAGGGGGACCTGGACGTAAGCCCCCAGGCTGCCTGTGGCGACCGTGGGATCTCACAGGCGCATGGAGGCCGCCCCGCAGGTACCTTCTCGATCTTCAGTTTCTGCTGGTCAGGGCCGGGTGCGTCCTGGTCGTAGGCGCCCACCACCACGGTGTCGGTTTTCCTGAGCACAGGCAGGCACTGAGCACGGGGCAACGACACGGGGACAGGGGGTTCCCTGGGCACCCTGGGCCCGTGCCCAGCCGGCAGCAGAGCCGGTGCCTACCTGACGCCGCAGTGGGCAGCGGTGACCACCCAGTCCTCGCTGATCAGGGACCCGCCGCAGAAGTGGAAGCCGTTGTAGCGCTGGTGGGGAGAGCTGCCCTCAGCACCCGGCACCCGGCACTCGGCACCGGCGTGCTCCGTGCCTGTCCCCCCATCACGGCACCCACTCCTGCCCCCGGCCCGCCTCGGGCTCTCACCTGCAGGGACACCTGCCATGGCCATGACCCTGCCACCGCCGGCTCCCCGTTGACAATGCGGTTGTAGCCACGGATGACGGGTGTGATAGCGGGCACGCCGCAGTCTGTGGGGTACAGGTGACCGTGGAACGGCGGCTCCGACCGCCCCGGCCCCATGTCCCCTCCCCACCGCTCCCACCTGCCCGAGCCCCGAGCCCGCCCTGCCCAGCCCCACGACCCCACGCACTCTCAGGGAGGGCGGCATGGGCAAAGCCCGCCAGCGCCACGCAGCTCAACACCCACAGCAGAGCCATTGCCACTTGTGAGGACACACCTGCTGGGCAGCCCTTATATGCACCCCTGGGTGCCTCCCCGCTTCCGCTGGCCTTGCCACCGCGGCCTTGGGAGATAGTGTAGCACCTGTTATGGGTCCAGTATGGCTCTGGTATGGCTGGGAGCATGGCACCTGGAGCCAGTATCTTTGGCTATGGCTGTGGGAAAACACTGGCCTGTACTAAGTGCTGGCTTCTCAATGTCCTTGGAATCATTCCAGCTGGCTCATGTCCTTCATAATTGGGGTCCCAGAGATGGACACAGCACTGTATGCATGGTCTCAGCCTAGTGGAGGAGCAGAATCCCCTCCCTTGGCGAGCTGCTCAGGCTGCTGGAATTTAAGCCAAAGATATGGTGGGGCTGCCCACACAGTTTATTATGTATTGGTGGAGTAAGGAAGGACCATGGAGTTCACCTAGGGCTGGGTCTGCAAAGTCCTCCCAGGCTGCCACCCAGATACTGGCTCCAGGTGCCATGCTCCCAGCCATACCAGAGCCATACTGGACCCATAACAGGTGCTACACTATCTCCCAAGGCCGCGGTGGCAAGGCCAGCGGAAGCGGGGAGGCACCCAGGGGTGCATATAAGGGCTGCCCAGCAGGTGTGTCCTCACAAGTGGCAATGGCTCTGCTGTGGGTGTTGAGCTGCGTGGCGCTGGCGGGCTTTGCCCATGCCGCCCTCCCTGAGAGTGCGTGGGGTCGTGGGGCTGGGCAGGGCGGGCTCGGGGCTCGGGCAGGTGGGAGCGGTGGGGAGGGGACATGGGGCCGGGGCGGTCGGAGCCGCCGTTCCACGGTCACCTGTACCCCACAGACTGCGGCGTGCCCGCTATCACACCCGTCATCCGTGGCTACAACCGCATTGTCAACGGGGAGCCGGCGGTGGCAGGGTCATGGCCATGGCAGGTGTCCCTGCAGGTGAGAGCCCGAGGCGGGCCGGGGGCAGGAGTGGGTGCCGTGATGGGGGGACAGGCACGGAGCACGCCGGTGCCGAGTGCCGGGTGCCGGGTGCTGAGGGCAGCTCTCCCCACCAGCGCTACAACGGCTTCCACTTCTGCGGCGGGTCCCTGATCAGCGAGGACTGGGTGGTCACCGCTGCCCACTGCGGCGTCAGGTAGGCACCGGCTCTGCTGCCGGCTGGGCACGGGCCCAGGGTGCCCAGGGAACCCCCTGTCCCCGTGTCGTTGCCCCGTGCTCAGTGCCTGCCTGTGCTCAGGAAAACCGACACCGTGGTGGTGGGCGCCTACGACCAGGACGCACCCGGCCCTGACCAGCAGAAACTGAAGATCGAGAAGGTACCTGCGGGGCGGCCTCCATGCGCCTGTGAGATCCCACGGTCGCCACAGGCAGCCTGGGGGCTTACGTCCAGGTCCCCCTTGTCCTGGGCTTTTTGTTCCTGAGGAGTCCTGGTTCCCCTTATCCGGAGGGTCGGGGATCCCTGGGGTGTCCATGGTGTGCCACATCCCTGCACTGCAATCCCCTGGCGTGTCCCGTGCTCCCACTCATCCTTCACATCAGTTCCCCTGGATGTCTCCATGCTCCCAGGAACTCTCCAGGGACAGGGGTTCAGGCCTCAGGGTCCATTTCATCCCCGCAGGAGATGTGAGCTGGGATGTCCCTGCTCCCCTGCGCCCCAGGGACTGGGCCCTGCAACTCAGACACCCTGCCATCACGGGAGACCCACAGGAGCCATCCCCAGGGTCCCCACTGGTTCCCGAGGTCCCCCGTGATCCCTGTGCCCAGTGCCCGACACCCTGGCAGAGGGTGCAGGTGCTGAGAGCAGTGTTGCCTGCTTCAGGTCTTCAAGAACCCCAAGTTCAACATGCTGACCATCCACGACGACATCACCCTGATCAAACTGGCCACTCCGGCGCAGCTGTCGGATCGCGTGTCCCCCGTCTGCCTGCCCAAGGCCACTGACGAATTCCCAGGAGGAACGACCTGCGTCACCACGGGCTGGGGGCTCACTGACTCCAGCGGTAACTGCACTTTCTTGTCCCCATCCCCACTCCCGTCCCCTGCCTCATCCAAATCGCCATCCTTGTCCGCTGTCTTCCCTGTCCCCTTGCTCACCCATAGGGGTCCAGTCCCTGGCCTCATCTGAGTCATAATGCTCCTGCCAATCTCCCATCCAGATCCGTGGAGATTCAAATTTGAATCTGAATCCCCACCCAATTTCCATATCCCCATCTTCATCCCAGTCCCATTCCTCATCCCCATCACCAATCCCCAGTCCTGACCCAGTCGCGTTCCGATCTCCCCCATCATCACGGTCCTGTCCCCCTCGTGCCCCCCTCCCCGTCCCAGCCCTCTCCCCTCTCCTGCTACGCTCCCGGTGCCGGTGCCGGCGCTGGCGCTGACGCGCCCCGCTCCCCGCAGCCTCGCACACGCCGGCGGTGCTGCAGCAGGTGGCTCTGCCCCTGCTGACCAACGACCAGTGCAAGGAGTTCTGGGGCTTCCGCATCCGCGACGTGATGGTCTGTGCCGGCGCCGACGGAGCCTCTTCCTGCATGGTACGTGCCCCCGGCCCCCGCCGCCCCCGGCGGCCCCGGGCCCCGCCCCGGCGCTCACCCGCTGCTCCGTGCAGGGCGACTCCGGCGGCCCGCTGGTGTGCCAGAAGGACGGCGCCTGGAACCTGGTGGGCATCGTCTCCTGGGGCAGCAGCACCTGCGACACCCAAACGCCCGGCGTGTACGCCCGCGTCACTAAGCTCCGCGACTGGATCGACTCCATCCTGGAGGCCAACTGAGGCCTGCAATAAACGCTGCCACCCCCTGAGCACTGTGTCCTTGTCACCGTGGCGGGACGGACGGGAGCGGGGAGCGGGGCACGGGTCAGGCGGGTGGCCGGGTGACAGCCGGCTGAGGATGGGGGCGTGCGGTGGGCTGGGGTCAGTTCTCTGGGCATGAGAGAGACACATGTCCAGGAGGGCTGAGAGGCGTGGGGACACGTGGCTGGGAATGGGGACAGATGGACGTGGGGACATGGTGACTCCTGGGCCTGAATGGGGACACCGGGCTGCACACGGGAACAGAGGGACAGGGTGTCATGGGGACCCCTGAGTAGGAATGGGGACAGATGGGCAGGGAGCCATGGTGAGTCCGGTCTGGGAGGGGAGGAGCACGGGGACATACGGTCTCCTGTGGGGCCGTGGACCCCTGAGCAGCTGCGAGGATACTTGAGCAGGCATGGGGACACAGCTGCGAGGATAGGAGCCATGGTGAATGCAGCGGCTCCGCTCAGGCAGGGGACAGCATGGGAACATGACCACGGGCACCGGTGGGACGCAGGTGCCTCCAGCAGGGACACACTCGCGTGTGGCTGGAGCCACCTTAAGGTGTCAGTGCAGGGGAGGGCAGTGTCCTGGTCCCGTGCAGTTCCCATGTTGCCGTTCTTGTTCCCTTGCGACATGGCCCTGCGGAGGGTGCTGGCGCTGGGGGCGGCCCTGGGGCGCCGCAGCTGCTGCTCCAAGGTGGGGCCGGGGCTCCGAAGGGCACTCGGGTCCTGACCTGGCCCCTTGGCCTCGTGCCCTCGGCCCATGGCCGCGCTCACACCCTCCCCAGTGCAGCCCTGACGGGTCCTCGTTGTTCCCCCCGCAGCCCTCGCTGCCCCCTGACTTCGTGGAGGCCCTGAGGGCCGTGGTTGGGGCTCCCAATGTCTCCACGGCCCCAGCAGTGCGGGAGCAGCACGGCCACGATGAATCCATGCATCCGTGAGTGCCCCTGGAGCTGGGAGCAGCGGGAGGGGCCTGGACACGGGAAGGGTTGTAGGGAAAGGGAAAGGTCTGGGGATGGGAAATATTTGGGTGGACCAGGGGCCATGGGGAAGGCAAGGGGCGTGTGACAAGTCCCAGGCGGGGGAAGAGCCGTGGGGAGGGTCAAGTGGTTAAGTCAGTTGGTCAGTGGTGCTGCCTGTCCCCCAGCTGTGCCCCGCCGGACGCCGTGGTGTGGCCCCAGGCGGTGGGGCAGGTGCAGGAGCTGGCAGCCCTCTGTCACCGCTGCCGTGTGCCCATGGTGCCCTTCGGCACCGGTACTGGCCTGGAAGGAGGTGTCAATGCTGTGCAGGTATTGGCTCCCCCGGCACCTCTGATCCCCCGGGGGCTCTCGGTGCCTGGCCGTGCCCAGAGCCCATGGTGGCGTGGCCCCAGGTGGTGCCTCTGTGCCAGGGCGGTGTCTGCTTTGACCTGAGCCGCATGGATGCCATCACGGAGCTGAGCCTCGAGGACTTTTCGGTGACAGTGGAGCCTGGAGTCACCCGCAAAGCCCTCAACAAACACCTGCGTGGCACCGGGCTCTGGTTTCCTGTCGGTACCGTGGGCATGAGAGGGGTTATAGGGCTGGAGGTGTCCGCAATGGAGGGGCTGGGGATGAGGACACACGTGAGGATCTGTGGACTGTACATAGGTGTGCTGTGATTCTAGCACAGTAGGAGAGGAGTCTCTAGGACTGAGGGTGCCATGGTTCTCCTGAGGTCCTGGAAAGGATGCATAGCTAGCACCAGGACTGCTGGGCTTCAGGGGGCTATCATGCTCTCTGCCACACCAAACCCACAGCTGCTATGGTCACCTTGGCCTCTAGCATGGTGCTGTTAGGGACACTCACCCCAGAGTGGTTCAGGGCTCACATAGCCCCAGTGCCCTGCACTGCCACCCCTGATTTCCCCCCACCCCTCTTAGGCCCATGCCTTGTGTCCCATTAATGCATTGTGCACCTCCACTCTCCAAAGGCTAGGAGCTCTTTTAGGACAGGATCTCGCCAGCCCTTCCACAGGGCCTCTCCCTCCTCCAGGCAGGCACACACAGATACCCAGGAGATAAGGGGTGTTTCTAGGCAAATCTTTATACTGCTGAGGGTCTGGGGCCATGTTTTGGAGGGTGCTGCTACTTGGTAGCTTTGGGAACCAGCAGAAGCTTCCCCTGTGTTCAAAGGCACCAATTTCAGTTCACGTTTCGGTTACAGCTGGTACTGTAGCACAACCCGAGACATGAGAACGCACAGGTTAGCCTGTTCCTGCCCCAGCAGCTACCCCCCACCCCTTACTCCCCTGGGGACCCCTCTCCCCAGTCTCCAGCACAAAAAGGGACATTACGACCCATCTCTGTCACACTGTCCCACCATCACAGGGGATGGCTTCCACACCATTAGAATTTCCTGGCCCCCATGAAGTCCTCCCACAAGTAGAGCTGCCACAGCATCACAAAGGGCATCTCACACTGCATCTCAAATTGCCAGGCACATCCCTGCCTCACCAGGAACATGGCCCCATGCCCTTCAGCCCACAACGGGCTGCTAGTTTTGTATGGGCAGAGGACAGCAGGGCAGGAGTGGACATAGATCCACCTCCCAGCTTTGCTTCATTACGGGCACAGCTCAAACCACTTCCTGGCCCCTAGACAGAGGGAGAAGGAAGGGATATGATGTCTGCAGCCCCTCACCTCTGTTCCCACAGAGCCCCAGCCCCCCGGTGTGCGTGGGAGTCTCTATGTACATGTCTGCTTACACCGGGCGGAGAGGACTTGCATGGAGGGAAATGCATGTCTGGGGAAGAGTGGGAGCCAGAGAGAGGGGAGAGTGGCCCTGAGGCCATCACATGGCTGCCAACTGGCCCAGCACCATCCTGAACTGCTGCGTGCTGTTGGCGAGGTCCTTGACACGCTCCACCATGTCCTTGGAGGCAGCAGGAGATGGGTAGTGGAGGGCAGCCGCCTTGGTGGTCATCACAATCTCCTTGAGCATCTCACAGAGGAGGTTGCTGTAGTGCATCACCTTGTGCTGGACATCCTGGGCCTTGGCCTGGCGGGACAGCGTGTCTCCAATGAAGACAAGCTTATGGGCGCTGAGGATGACAAACTTGCTGTGGGCCACAAAGATCTTGGGAGGTTGGTTGGTGCTGACAGCAGTGAAGAAGGCATCGACAGCATTGGTGAGCGTGGTGAGGTTGGTTTCGCACTGCTCCAGGTAGAAGAGGAGGAGCTGGCGGTCAGCAGGACACAGTGTCCCACTGCCCCGGGCGGGGCTGTAGTGCTTGGGGGGGCTCCAGTTGGACAGGTCATTGTCAATGGGGCGCGTCACCTCCTGCTCCAGCCGCTCAAACTGCTTCAGCTGTGGGAGAGACATATGTGGGGCAGGGTGGCCATTGAGCCAGTACCTGCTTCCCTCCGTGGAGCCACCAGCACAGGTGACATGGCCACCAGCCCCAGGGAACACAGTGAGGGACAGTGCCAGCCCCAGGACAGCCATGCCAGGCTCATCTCCAGGGTCAAGGTGCCTACACCCCTCTTCCCCATCATAGCACTGCTATGGAGGGAAAGGGAGAATGCACCATGGGAACATCCAAGGGAAGAGGGCTGTGGTCAGACCAGCAGCAGAGGTTACAAGGGAAGCATGACATGGGGCTCTGCATGTCCCAAGCGCTGTGTGCAGCAGTGCCCACCTGCCTGCCCCAGTGCCCTTACCTGCTGGTGCTCCAGCTGATCCTTACTCTGCCGGATGATATTGCCTTTCTCCAGCAGCTCCTTCTGGGTCTTCTCAAACTCCTCCTTGCCCTGCAGGAGCATGACATGGAAAGGGTCAGCAACATCAGCCTTGCCAGAGAGCCCCCACCTGCCCTGGGACAACCCTGTGCCACACAGCTCTCAAGCTGGAGGGTAAGAGCAAAACACAAGTGGAGGCAGAGCTGTCTAATCCCCCCTGTGCCAGGGAGCCACTACCTTACACATTCCCTGTGGAAAGCAGGCCCCATATCCATGCCCACCTGGAGATGGACATAGTCATAATCCTCCATCCAGCCGCTCTCACTGTTCTCATAGGGCCCATCAGGTGACTCTTGGGCCAGCAACTTGGGAGGGGAGGGCAGGGGCCGGGACTGGATGCTGCTGGCCTTGTCGGAGGGGTGAGGGGGCCCATGGCCACCACTCTCCACCGCTGGCTTTGTCCGTTTGAAGAGAAGGGAGGCATTGCCATGCAGGAAAGAAGCCAACTGCTTGGTGTCATCAGGAACACCACGAGAGTGCATGATGAAGTGCTCCAAGTCATCTGTGCCCGGCTTGCTGCTGGCCAGAGCACTGGGGGCCCAGTGGCAAGCATCCAGCGCTTGTCCATGCCGTGCCAGGGCTTGGTAGACCTCCTCCATCTTCTGCAGCTGCTTGCTGAGCTTGGTGTAGAGGGAGCGGTCGGAGGCCTGGGCAGCATTGCCCACTGCCCCCCGGGCAAACTCCAGCAGATCCCGGAGGGCTGTCCGGACACCCTCGGCTGCCCCACGGATGTTAGCAGCGTTCACCTCCATGTGCTCAGGGCTGCGCCAGTTGGTGCTGATAAAGGACATGAGGTAGGAGACAGCGCTGCTGATGCCACTCTGGAGCTTGGCCAGCGTCTCCATGGCGGCATCCAAGTCCAGGGAGAACTCCTTGCCAGCTCCCTTAGCTGACTCCTTCACAGGCACCACGTCCAGCGAGGATGTGGAGATGTTGCTGCGGGTGCTGCCTGTGCTGGAGGCCGAGAGGCGCTTGCCATCAGCGCCCTTGGCCTCACGGTCTACTTGTGGTGGGACATCGTAGATGTACTCGCCCTCCGTGTCCACAGAGCCCTTGCCTGGGGCGTGCAGGTCCCGGGGCACATCGTACACCTCTTGGGAAGTGAAGGTGGATCCCCCCAGCTTCTTGAGGCTGGGGGGCACATCATAAATTTCATGGGAGAGTGGAAGCTCAGGAGCACCTTTCCCAGCTGCCGGGGGCACATCGTAGACATCCTCTGGCAAGCAGGGGTCCTGCTGGGCCAGGATGAGGGGGTGGCGGGAGGCATCGAAGGCTTTCTGCTTGGCAAAGGCAGGGGGCACATCGTAGGTCTCCTCCCGCACTGGGCCATCTGGCACATCCTTGCTCACTGAGGGGGGGACATCGTACACCTGCAAGGGCAGAGCAGTGGCACTGTCAGCATTGCTGGGAGAGCTGGCCTGGGGCAGGTGTGGAGGCACAGGTTGGCTGCCCCAAGCTGTGGGGCATGCAAGTGCCAGCATTGGGCATGCAAGATGGCACTTGGTGGGCACCAGATGAAACCATGTACCCCCAAGGGTGCCCCTGCCCTTTGGGACAGGAATCAAAAAATCCTAGAGCAGTCCAGGTAGGAAGGGACTTTGAAAGATCATCTGGTCCAACTTCATCCCCCGGATGTGAACATCCAGCAATCCATTACTTGGCATTGTGAAATCCTCCAGTGCCAAGGACATCACCACATCTCTGGAGAGACTGACCTAGTAAATTCTTCTCCCGGTAAAAATCTGTTTGTTATTCTTACATAAAGAAGCTGGGAGCCTCCCAGCAGCACTTACAGTTTGGTGCAGGTTCTTCTCCACGCTGGGGGGCACATCGTAGATCTCCTGGCCCGGGTCCTGCCCATTGGGACCCTTCACTGCCATGGGAGGGGTGTCATAGACCTGGGGGGGGAGACACAGGATGATGTGTCAGATGGTGCAGTGGCCCACCTCCTCTCAGGGACCAGATGGGAACAGTGGAGGTGCTCAGAAGTAGCACCAAGATCCATAAAGTACAATTTTGGGTGCAATTTAGCCTGGCATGGATCTCCAGCTGTGACAGATCATCTCCCATTATAAGGACGGAGCCAGAGATTTCCCCTTGACATCCCAAGCAGCCTCACCTCCTGGCTAAACTGGCTTGGGACCCCTCCTCGGACAGGTGGCACATCATAGATCTCCTGGGAGCCTGTGGAGACGAGGTGGCGAGGGAAATCATACTCAACCTGCTCACCCTTGGGGGAGTCATAGACATACACCTGGCCCACACGGGTGGGCACCAGCACCTGGAAAGAAGGAAAAGACACGATGTGGGCACCACCAAGCATCTCCCACTTGCCATCATTCCCCCCAAAACCCAGCAACGGGGTCAGAGAGAGGATGGCTACTGGATTCCATACTCGATTTCCTGGGATTAGGGTCTGCCTGGTGCCACGGGAGGGCGCTCCCCGGCTGAGTGTGCAGCGATGCCGGGGACGGGATGATATCACCGGTTATTTATAGCGGCAATAGAGTCTCAGCGAGAGACAAAGCCCGGCCGGCACAGCCGTGGCGTGCAGAAAGCAACGGCTGATCCAGGCGAGGGCTGGGGTCTGCCAACGCCTGGAGATCCCAGCCACAGCTCCATGCCTGAATGGGTCATTTCACAGTGACTCCAGAATGGAGAATAACCAAACCCAGAGGGTAATGACACCCTGCCCAACCGCTACCAAGGAGGGCTGAGGTGTTGGGCTGGTTCTTCCTTTTTGGATGTTCCTTGTGCCCTGGCTGTGATTTGGCAGCTCCCTCCCCTCACTGGCTGCGTCCCAGGGGTATGAGTTGGAGTAGCCTTCCCAGAAAACACGATACTGAAAGTACCTCATTCCTTTTCCGCGGGATGACGTGCCAGGGTAGGGGCAGAGCCAGAAGGCTGGTGTCTGGGATGGAGCCGTTAGGCTCCATGCTGAGGACAGCCTGGAGGCTCACCATTGCCTCACCAGTGTACCTAGCAAGTACTGGCAGGCTGCCTGGCACAGTTGGGAAACCCTGGCACTGCCTGTCTGTTCCCGTGTGCGCTCCCAGGAGGAACAAAACCTCACAGGATTGTGCTGGGTACCACAGCTACTTCCACAGCTCCAGAACCTGGCATCCCAAAACAGCTCTTGGGTTACCAACACTCTATGCCCATACTGAACACACTGCCATGCCTGTCACACCAGCAGAACCCACACAAGAGACCACAAGGACCAGAGTGCTGAATGCTGTACCAGCCCCAAGAGGGGTAGCTCACAACAACCAGGGCACCTCAGCCATTGCAGGGACTCTCCCAGTGCACCCACTCCTGCCAGCAGTGTAGGCAAGGATTCCCGCACAACCCCAGCAATGGGCACATGGGCTGCCTGCCCCAAGAGTAGCAACTTGAGAAGCCCAAGCTGGTGCCACCCAATCACACACACGGGCCACAGAGCACCCAACAAACACAACACACTCCCCCACTCCAGTCTCCCCATCCTACCTTTCCCTGGGGCTTGTGCCCTTCCCAGCTTCTCATGTCCAGTGATGGTGGCACCTGGTAGATTTCTTGAGACTGACCAGCTGAGGGAGGAACCTGGTAGACATCCTGGGGGGGAGTGGCAGAGCCCCCTGGGTATGCCTCTGCTGCCTGGCCCAGGGAGGGGGGCACCTGGTAGATTTCCTGGCCGGAACTGGGAAAGGTGTGGGGAGGTGCCTGCTTTGGGTAGGTGGAAGGCTGTTTAGCTGGGGCAGGAGGAAACTGTCCAGTGGGCGCCGAGCCCGGGTACAGACCCTGCTGTCCCTTGTTGGGGACTGGCATCAGGTAGACATTGTCCCCTTGGGGGGCATAAGCAGGGTGCATGGGTGTGTACTGCGAGGCAGGCGACAGCGGGGTGTAGCCCCCTTGGTGGTGGAAGGGCAAAGCCGGCTGGGGTACCGATGGCTGCGGCGATGCCTGCCCCTGTGCCGGGCCAGGCGCTTGCTGCTGCGGCTGCTTCTTGTCGTACATCCCCACGAGGATCTTGAGGCGGTTCCCGGGAACGATGCCCTGCCGGCCATGGAGCGAACAGAGCCACCAGCCGTCCAGCCCCTGCGTGTTGCGCTCCAGCACCGTCATGATGTCGCCCTTGCGGAAGGAGAGCTCGTCCGGGGACTCGGCCACGTTGTCGTACAGCGCCTTGGCCAGCACGTTCTGGAAGAGAGCCCCGCGCCGGGGTGGTGAGCCGGGGCCCGCCGGCCGGTGGGGCGTCATCCCAGCGGGCGGCAGCTCAGCACCGGGACGGAGCCCCGCAGGCCGGGGGCTTCTTCGCGCGGTTCCCGCCAGCTGGATCTCCCCGTTCCGGCCACCGCGGGATTCCTCGCTGGAGTAAAACCCACCCTTCCCAGAGATGGTGCTGGGAAGGGGCCGGGCCCTTCCGCCTCCCCGGTTTCGGGGGGCCTCCTCTACCTTTCCCGCCCCTTCCCTCCGCCAACTGGGAGGAAGTGCCGGGGCGGTGAGTCAGCCGTAGCTGTGGCCGTCGCACGGCACCCCTCGCCGGCCCCAGGCCCCATTCCACCCCGCGGGGTCCCCGAGCCGAGCCACGGCGGCACCTGCCAGCGCTGCTCGGGGCCGTGGCGGCCGGACAGGTCGCGGCCCGCCCAGGATGGCAGGGCCGGACTCCCGGCTGTCCCGCGGCCCTGCCCGATGCGGGTGCCGCCCACCCGGTGGGGTGGAGGCCTGAGGAGGTCCCTGGCCCCGTTGGGCCACCCGCGAATCGCGCAGCGCCCTGACCCGCCGGGACGGAGGCGGGGAACAGGCAAGGCCCGGCCGCCACGGAGCGGGGGAGCTCGGCCAAGGTCACGTCAGTGGGATCGGCCGCACAGGAGAAGCCCTGCCCGGGCCGAGCGGTGAGGGGGCTGCGGCCTTCCTCCTCGTCCTCTTCGTCCTCCAACGGGGCCCCCAGGCAGCCGTTCCCCCGCGCCCTACCTGTCCCCGCACACACCCCCACGTCCTCCCCCGTGTCCCCGCTCACCAGGTAGTTCATCTTCCCGCGGGGCCGCTCCGGCCGCAGCGTAGGCGGCGGGCCGGGTGCGGGGCCGAGGGCCGGGCCGGGCCGGGCCGGGGGCGGCGGGGCCGGGGCGCGCGGGCGGCGGCGGCGCCGTAGGGATCGTTATAGCGCCGCGCGCGCCCGGCCCGGCCGCTCCGCCCGCCCCCATTGGCTGCGCCCGCCAGGGGGGCGTGGCCCAGGGAAGGGGCGGGGCCTACAGCGAGGGGCGGGGCGGGCGCGGGGGTTGTGACGGGTGCGCGACACGCGTGTAAAGGGAGTGAAACGGGATGTGACACGGGGCAAGGGGTGTGACCAACCGCGACAAAGGGTAAAGTGAGCGAACAGGCGTGCAACAGCTGTGCACGGAAGGGTGTGCAACAGGTGTTGTAGTGGGCCTGTACTTGGTGTGCAACAAAGGCTATATGGGTGTGTAATGGGTGTGCAAATGAAGGAAAAAGGCTCTGCAATGGGTGTGTAATGAGCAAAGGTCATTAAAGGTTAATGGGCATGTAACAGGCGTGCAATGGGTGTGCAATAAAGGGTAACAGGCAACTAGAGAGTTAGGGGGTGTGTAATGAGGATGGTGTGTAATAGCAGGGGGATGGGTACAAGGGGCAGGTAATGGGTAGCTGTAGGTGCAATGGTTTACATGGCACACCATGGCACAGATGGCACACCTGGCACACCACAGTACCCGTGGCACAACATGTCTGGCTGCCTGGCATTTTCCAACAGCCTGGCCACACAGCCCATGGGCATCCCAACAGCTGGTAAGTCTGGGTTTGGCATCACTGTATGCTGTGCTGCAGTCCCTGCCATCATCTGCAGAGAGCTGGAAGCAGGCTGGGAGGGTGGCTGCAACTGGGAGCTGTGGGAGGTGCACGTGTGAGCTGCGTGGAGGCACAGGACTTATGGACATGCACAAGCCCATGCTGTTCCCTGAGCATGTCAGAGCACATCGGGAACCAAGGGAAGGGGGACACAAGGGATGCCTGCAACCAGTGGGGTCATGGGCAAGTGGGCAATGAGTAGGCTTGTATGAGAGCCGCAGGCCAGTGAGTAAGTGGTGTATATGGAGACAGGCCAGGCATGTGCCCCTGATTGTGCACGTGCCTCTCCGCCACCATCCCCATCACGGCATTTCCTCTCACTCTCCAGGGTTACTTTCAGGCCACACCAGGGCGCGGCAGCAGAGCTGAGGCCAAATTGCAAACACATGCCCTTCCCCAAAAACCAGTACTTGAGCCACCACCACTGTCCCCAGCTTGGAGGCAAGTGTCCCTGTGTATCACTGGCAGAAAGGGAAACTGAGGCACAGCTGTGGGCGGGAGACATCCGGTGGCAGTGACTGTGGTCATGCCCGCAAACCTCAGTTGCCCCGGCAGGCGCAGCCTGAGGACTGTGGTTTCCTCTTGTTGGTGACAGCGGTGACAGCACAGGCAGAGCACTGTGGGCATCCTTGGGATGGGCTCCAGGCTCCCCAGCCTCTCCTCCATCGCTCTACAGCCAATATATAGCCAATACACTCTATACCCATGCAGCCAGGGTATGTTTGCTTTGGAGACCCTGAGTATGGTGTCGGCCCACCAGACCCAGTGAGGGTCTCCTGGGATCCCTGAGGTGTCCCCAGGGTGAAGCTGCCACCATAAGACTTCAGGCAGGTGCTGCGGGGCCTTTATCTTTCTGCTTTTGGACTTAAAAGCAGTGGGAATTTCACTTTTCCCTGTCTCTGTGTTGATGCCCAGATCAAAGTGTTCATTGTCAAACTCGGTTTCCCATTTTTGGTCCATCAGAGCCAAAAATCATTGCTTGCATCTGCTGAGCATCCTGAGTTGGCAACATCTCCTGCACATCCTTGCTTCTGCAGCCAAGCACCTATGGGGCGACAGGCACCAACAGGTCTTCCTTTGGCTTCTCCTGCCTTTGAGAAAATGAAATGCCAAAAAGAAGATGAAATGTGGAGTGCTACAGGGGCCCGGCAGCACTGGGGATGTTCAGAGCTGGATTGACTGACAGAGCATCCCTGCTGCTGCTGGTGTGGTATGGTGAGGGTCCCACCAGTCCCACCCTGTGATTCCCTGCCAGCTCCACTGGACACAGGGCTGGGTGTTTCAGGATGGATGCTCCTTGGGATACAGGTTGCCCCAGCAACAGTTGCTATGGAAAGCACTTCAGTGGCAAAATTTCCAGCCATATTCACATGCCAATCATTGTCTTCTGGAGAGTCCCTGGTGTATGGTGAGCCAGGCATGGCTGGCTCCGCACAGGCAGGCTGTGGCTGCAGGGGACTGGCTGTGCTGGGCCTGCCTATTCCTGGCTTTCTGCAGTTTTCCTGCTGGATATGGTGTGAGAAGGTGTAGGAGGACTCCAAAGTGAGATTTGGGGGAGCATGGCAGAGGTACAGTGGACAGGGGGAGCAAGCTGTGCTGAGCTGTGCCGTATTAATTGGCTAGCAGCCAATTAATGTCCCATTGGTCCAGCTGTGCCCCAACCATTGGATGAGATTCATTTTGGTGAATCAAACACAGGGCACAGCTCTGGGATAATGGGGCATAGCAGGAAATGGGCTGGCACTGGGATGTTTGCCGGGACTAGCAGCTTTGGCTGGGGCTTTCTGCTCCTGCCCACAGCCCTGCCAGGTCTGTGCTTCAGAAAGCCACTCCCCACCTCCTGGAGCAGCAATAGGATTACACAGGACTGAGTCTCCTAGCAATGAATGAAGAAATAAATCCTATAAGGCAGGACAGGATTTAGTAGACTTCAATATTCTGGAAATAATGAGGACATTTCTCTTGGCTTGTAATATCACGGGACCCAACGGGATCACAACCAGGATTTATCCCTGTGCTTCTCTGTGGCACTGGGTTGGTTCTTAGCTGTGGAGAGAAGATGCTGGGAGAGGCTGCTTGCCTTTCTGAAGAGCAGGATGGCAGGATACCCCCTAATCTTCAGCAAAGCCAAGGCGGACTGCAGGCCTCAGGCTGCCCCAACAGTGGCTGTTCTGTTTGTCTCCCCATTCATCCCCTAGTGAGGGCTGGTGCTGATCCTCGCCCCCGGCTGGGGCTCACTGCTGGGAGTGGGAAGGGCTGATGGCAGAAGGGCTGGCTGTGCCATTGCCATCAGCAGAGTTTCGAATGTCAGTGCCAGCACCCACCACCAGCACAAGGATGCCCCGGGGTGGAGACCCTCAAATGGGGTGGGAGACCCACAGGCCATTCCATTACTCCCCACTAGTTTTGAACGCACTGCAAACAGAATCCCACTGTGCTGCTGCATGGGACATTGCTCTGAAGGAGAGGTGGGAGGAGGCTGAAAACAACATCTTGGAAAAGAGGATATGATGCTGCTGACATCACCTTGCAGGCACCAGCTCTGCCCCTCGAGGAACTGCTGCCCTGGCTGTGGGGAGATGCTCCTTAGGTCAGCTCCATGCTCTGGTCCCTCCTTCTCCCAGCTGCCACACTTTGCCCCATGGCAGCTCTGTCCATGAATCCCGCTGTGATCCTTGGGACAGCCTGGGGCTATGGGAGGCATCCCCAACCATCCAGTGTTCAACCTCCTCCCATGTCAAGAGCCAACATTTATTGCCGTGTCCCTTTCACTGAAGCAGCTTTAAACGCACAGTGTTACCTTCCTGTCCCTATTCCCATGGCCTTTAACTACCCCCACAAACCCCAGCAGATCAGTAAAGCTGAGCCTGTGGGTGTGGGTTGAACACAGCTGGTTCTACCATGGCCCCAGCACACGGATGCTGTGGCAGAAGCCCCGACTATCAGGACACACGGACACAATTGGAGCCTTGTTTGGGGCTCAGCTGCACAAGGGGCCCCTTCAGGCAGTCAGGAAAGGGGGAGCTCCTCGGGGTGAGGTGATGCTCTGACCATGAGGGACTCCTTATGGGGCCAAAATTACACCAAGCAATGCCCAGCGTAGGTCCCAGCCCAGGGAGAACACATGAGCTTCCCAGAGAAGACAATTCAAGGTGGGAATGTCTCAGAAGATGGACCCACATCTGAGAGCACTGCTCCTCGCAGAAAGTGCGGGGCAGCTGGGGACACAAAGGGCTGGTGGGGGTGCTGAGGGCTGGCAGGTCCTGGGGCCACCCCCATTCACAAGACTGGGCAATGGAAATAGCAAGCAGAGAGGAGTTTTGGTTGATTTTTTTTCCCTTCCAGAGCAGCCAAGCTGTGTTTTCTGGAGACTTGTAAATCACTCCTCGTCTTCAGGAAATAGAGGCAAGGAATACATGATCCAACCCAGCAAAAACGCAGGACTCTTGGGAGTGTGGAGGAAGCCAGGAATCAGCCCAGGCTGGAGGCTGCCTCCCGGCCATCCCACCAAGCCTGTCCCTACATGCTGGGCCAGGAGCTGGCACTGCAGCCCAGCATCCTCAAGCTGAGCTGGGCACACCATGCTACCATGAGCTGGGGAGCCCAGCAGAGACAGAAGTCAAGGCTCTCGGCCACTGCCATTATACTGCACTTTTCCAGCAGGTCAGGTTGCTTCCAAGATTTCAAGATTTTCCACATTTGTTCAGCTGAAGAGAAGAAAAAAATGTAGAGGGTTTCTGAAGAGCATAGCTGGGGCTGGCAGGAAGGATCCCGTAAATTTGGGGTCATCAATTTTCCCAGTTCATCAGCATGCCAAGGGAGGTTGTGCTAGCCACATCCCCTAACACACCTTAGCTTGCATGTGAATCCAAAGCCACTCCCAAGCCATCCAGAGCCATGTGCAGCTGCAGGACTCACTATGGACACAGCCTGGAGCTCTTTAATGCTTTCCAAAACAAGGCTGGGTTTGGTGCCTCTTGCCTTTGGGATCTCCAGAGGTACATGTTGCATCTCCATTCTGCTCTTGCTTATGATACAATGCACAGAATTATTTTCCATTTCTTGCCTACTTGGTGCTGCCCAGCTACTGGAGCAGAGGGGGCCCTAGAATGCATCAGGGATACTCACACTGCAGCGAAGGTTTTGACTGGCAGCTCCCAGAAGCCAGATACCACGGGGTCCCCAGCCTGTGCAGGGGTGACATGACCCTTCCCTGCCACTGTCCAGTGTCAGGGTCATGGGGGACACAGGGCAGAAATCTTCCCAAATATTCCCTCTTCTCTCAGCAACAGCAGAGCAATAGGCAAACATTTCCCTGGCTGCCTGCTCAGCACTCACAGCAGGCCCAGCCCTCCCAGTCCTTCTTGTGGCTGCCTCAGAAACTCACTGTTTTCAGGGCTCTGTAGCAAAACAAGTCTGGACTGCCCTGGGGTCCCTGTTGGGAGGGACCCTATAAGGAGGGCAGGACAGCACATAAGGAGTGGAGGCGCTGGAGGTAGTCCAACACTACCATTTTGAGTAGAAGAGCAGCCCAACTACTGCAGCAGCACCTGCCTTGCCCCACAGCCCACACTGAGATCCTGCCAGGGCTACTCAGGAGCCCCAAGCTGAGATTTCCCCACAACAGTGCCCTGCACAAGGACTCTGGTTGTTTTTGCAACTTAAGCCAGAACAGCAACTGGCTTGGAAGTGTTTGGAGATGAAAACATGTCATCACTCCATTGGTTTGTTTCTGTCCAATTTTAGGCTTGTTCAAGCAGGTCCACTACAGCTGATTCTGTACAGAACAGGGTGCCAAAGGCTGCAGCTCCCCTGAGCTCATGGTGTTTTGTTCTGGTCTATCCTGCAGGCCACAGAGCAGGGGCTGACTCAGCAGCAGACACATGAGCTTAAGACTGTGCTCAGAGCCACAGGCAAGGGGCCATGGGCAGTGACAGCATCGTTCACCCTGTGGGCAGGAAGGATGGGGCTTGTGCTGCTTTCCCCCAGCACAGCACCAGCACAGGCTGCCCCACCAAGCGGGCCCAGAGCATCCTGTCGGAAAATGCTGGTGGGTACCTCTCCTCCAAGGATGTGCACAGCCAGACATTGGGAGCTGCCCAACTCAACCAGAGCCAGGCCAGCAGGGACAGCCAGGATGACAGTGCGTTTCTGGTCTCCAGCTCCAGCTGCTCGTTCCCAGGCGCCTTGGCCTGCCCTCCCAGGCAGCTGCACTTGCTGAATATCCCTGTATGGCCATGCTTTGGATGGGTTTCCTTACTCCTGCAGCACTGCTACAGGACGACATTGACCTGGTCACTCCCAATTCTGGGTTTCATTGCAACACCAGCCCCAGTAATGAGGAGGGAAAGTGATTCAAGCACTTGCTCTGACCCCCAAGCTGCTATCAAGGCACACACTAGGAACCTCTGAGAGAGGGTTTTATGACTCCTGTCAGACACTCCTTACTGTATGTGATACTTAATTTCTTTGTCTTCTGCTTCCTGCACAAAGCACACTGCCAGCATGCAAGAGTGTTGGGATGGAATACTTTATTCACGTGAACACTCAGATCCTGGCCCTTCCTGCCTGCTGCAGCTGCTCCCATCTTCTTGACAGCATGAACAAGGAAGGATTTCTTCACCAGCTTGCTTAACCCCCCCCCCCAGCATCATCAGACCCCACAAACAAGTACAGACAGTTTGGCTTTGTCTGGACAGGCACAGAGGGCGGAGGGGCAGGGAGTGCTGCGGGGCTGGCAGAGCAGGCAGAAGGGCTCCAGCCCAGAGCTTGTGTATGCACAGCAGCCAGGAAACCTTCCCGCAGCTCCACTCTCACCATCAAACATGCCAGTACTCTCCCAGCCTTGGTGGCTCCTCCTGCTGCCAGAAGCACCTGGGATTGGTAAAGGATGGGTGACACCACCTCTTCTCCTTGGAAAGTTTCTGCCAGAATTATATGAGTGTCTTCAATAAGCTGCTGGGCCATTTAACCCTCAAAGAGCCTCCTGTCCACTGACAAATACCCTCCCCAAACTATTACAGTAAAAGGAAAACCCTGTATGTTGAGACATACAGGCTGAGTCTTGGGTAGAGAACATTTTCCGTGCTTGGTGGTCGTTGGTGGCCAGCAGCCCCCAGCCAGCCCTGGGGCACAGAAGGGAGCAAGATCCCCCACGGCCACCCCCGGCACGTCAGGGCTTCATCCTGCTCAGTCTGATGTCGCGTTCAATTTCGAACTGCCTGTGATCCACGCGCTCCAGGAACGCTTTCCTCTCGATGTACCTGCAGGGAGGCAGAGGCAGAGGCTATGAGCAGTGCCTGTGGCAGCCTGTGTGTCTCCCAGCCTGGGGCAAACCCCACCTGAATGGACAAGCAGGGAGGGAAAGCAACATCTGTCTCGCTCCCTCTCTTTCCATTAACTGATCACTCCACTGAACATCTCCTATGGACACCAAAACTGCCCTGTGGCTTGCTGGCTGTCACCTTGGGGACTCCCAGAGCTCTGGTGGTTGCACAGGCTAGAGAACTGAACTGGCTGATTCTGGTTCCAGCTCTTCTCCTACAGCTGAGAAATGTCCTCCATAGACACCTTGAAGGGGATCAGAGCAGGCCTTTGCACCACCCAGCAAAGCATCTCAAATCCAACCACAACCTTCAGTACAAGCTGACAGGCGCACGATACAAGCCAGGAACAGACACAGGGAGCACTGGGGATGCAAAAAGCATCACCCAGCAAGCCTGCAGAAGCTAAGGGATGCAGGCCAGGGGTTTCCCAGCCACAGACCAGCTTCTAACCACCACTGAGTATTTAGTGCTGCCCCTCAGCACGGCACCCGAGTGCTGTGAGGAAGAAGGCACGCCTGCGCCTGGAAAAGCACCTTGCTGCTCATTAATGGCATGCAGCTGAATTTTAATGTACTTTGCTGCAAACCCTTGCCACAGACAGCCCGGGGCTGTGCTACTAATTAACCTACAGAAGGAGCGAAATTGCAGTTCAAAACAGGAGCTGTAATTGAATCATCACAACTGTTTTTCCTTTATTTCAGGATGGCAAACACTGGACTGCCATGACAAGGTCATTAAACTTGTGTGGGGAACCACTGAATTTGGCTGTTCTGTCAGTCACTGCTTTTCCTGCTCACCAGAGCAGCTCACTGCTTGAAAGCAAGACCAAAGCCGAAGGGAAGATGAGCATCTCAAGCTCTGTGGGTTTTCCAGGCTGCTGGGTGGCTGGCAGTGTGCATGAAAGTGCCCAAGACCCACATGGGAAAGCTGAAGGCCTCTCCTACCAGTGGTCTGAGACAGATGAGTATTTGATGATGAGGTCCCTTCGAGGTCAGGCTGTGTATGGGGCTCTAAGCAATCTGATCTAGATAAAGAATTCCTGCTTACTGCTGGGAGTTGGATTAGTTGGCCCTTAAAGGTCCCCTTCAACTTGAACCATTCTGTGATTCTGCAATTCCTTCTGCTACAGCTATCGAACCTGTACTGAATGTGTTCCCAGCAGGGAGTGTTTGCCCTGACACTCCTGCCCATCACTGGAAATGAATTAATCCACATTCACTTCAGCGAGTGATTTCCCCAAGCGGGTGAACAGCCCCATGCATCCCTGCTGCCACCCCATTCCCACTGCAGCTCCAGCCAGTCTCGTGCTGACACAACTGGGTCAGCTCATCTCTGAGGGGAAGGGACCAGCACAGCACAATGCAGGCTAAGAGCTGGCTAGGAGGAGGCATTTTTGTGGCCCCTGCCCCTCACGTTGGAAGAGAGCTGTGCACTGAGGCCCCCTCCCCACACTGGTTCAGGAAAGGCAGGCAGGGGAGTGTCGCTTCCCTTCATCCCTGTATGCAGGGAGGTGACCGGCTCCTGGGGCTGGGCTCAGAGAGGCCACAGGAAGGAAGCTAAGGGGTCATGCTGTATGTGCTCAGTGTCATATTGCTGGGCGTGTGGCTTTTCTCCCCCTCCACTGCTGAACACAAACCACAACCCCAGCTGGGAAGACAAGCATAGGAGTTACTGATGTTCATCTGGGAACACCCCAGTGGCCTGGGCAGCAACAGCCCAACCTACTGAATCTGAAGCTCTTTTGGCTGCTCAGTGACACCCATCTATCAACCCCAGCAAGGGGTCAGTCTCTTTCTTCTCCTCTTCCTCCCTGATTGCTGTGCCTCTCTGGTGGGCAGGGCCTAGCTCCTGGGGGATCGATATGGATCATGAACCAGGAATGCAGTCTCACAGCTGCAGCCAGCAGCGCTGCATGGAGGAGGAACTGCGACATCATCCCATGGCGATGTCCTTGGCCGGCCACAGCAAAGTGCTGTAGGTACCAGAGCAGAAACCCCAGGCACTACCTGGGCATACACCAAGGCTTGTGGGGCCTGGCTGGCTTGTGCTGCCAGCACGCAGGGGCTGGAGGCGCAGATGGACGCGGACAGGGAAGCTGCATAGTCGGCACAAGCCCCTCCATGCTCTGAAGCCTGTGCTGGAGCTGCAGCTCTCTCTGTGCTCAGCCAGCACCAAGGCACCACCAAACACAGTGCAAAGTGCATGAGCGAGGCACAAACACTCGTCCTGTGCTTGTCTAAACAACCTTTGCTACCTGAATCAACACCTTCCTGTAAATTATCAACCCGCTTGGAAACAGGGCAGCTGTGATCCACAGCAGAGCAAAGTAAATCCATTGGGAGCAAGGCTGTCTCTGCTAACAAGGGCAGCTGCAAGCTGCTCTGGGGAGGGTCTCTTGTGCTGTCTGTCCCCTGTCAGTCACCATCAGTCACCCGCTGCAGGAGTGCACAGGGTTGGCTGCTCCCCCATGGGGCTGTCCTACAAAGGTGGCCCAATTAAGAGGCCACTACACATTTCCATTTATAAAGCACATCAGAGAGACGAAGAGCAAAGGGGATAGCTGCCTCTGCTCCTTACTCCAGCCCCTCCTGTCAAATCCAGGACAGGCCCTCAGGACCTGATACAGCCAGGCTGTAAAAGCCTAGATTTTACTCCTAAGGAAATGCAAATCACTGGATGGGGGCTGGGGGTAAAAGGGGTGGAAAATGAGAGGTAAGGGAGAACAGAGCCATGGGGCAGCACATGTCCCCTCTGTCACAGGGATTCTAGGCCTAGGCTGTGGCTGTATGGTAAGTACCATTGGCAGCAGAAAGATGCCACAGCCCCACTGCTCCACTGGTTGCTGTGCTCTGGCCGTGCATGTGTACCTGCACGGACCATCTCTGTAAATGCACAGGATGTGTGGCATCAAGCAAACATCTCCAGGAATGGGCTGTAGCTTTCCTTATCAGGCAGATATTCACAATCACACAGCAGGACACGTGGGGAGCAGAGGTTTCTAACAGCACCAGGGATTAAAGGCAGCACCCTGCTCTCGCCTGCCTGGGTTGAAGGGTTAACAACAGCTCATTACAATTTTTATAGAGATGTGTAAATGATTGCCCACTGAAGGGTGAGCACAGTTGACATTATTAAAGGAGAAGAGGCAGCTGCAGAAGGGACAACAGGCTCCTGTGAAATGACCTGAGGCTGGCAGCAGCTGTGTCTGTGTGACCTGCCCCCCAGGCAGGATGGCTGCTCTGTGAGGGTACTGCACCCTTCACACCGAGTTGGCCTGTAAGCAGAAATGCAGTGGGCTGTTCCTCCATCAGTGCTCCTTCCTTCTCTCTTTACCTTGAAGGTGGAAGTAATTCCCAGTGAGCAGATATTCAGTTGATCCCCTCACACTATATGCCTGCCTAGTATAAACATATTTATAAGGAGTCTAAAGTTATCCTGGCATTATGTTTCTCATTTGTTTAATGACAAAAACCACTTGCCAAGAGCTCAGCAGATTTTCTAGCCTGGGATATGACAGGCAGCAAAACCCAAAGCTGTCCAAGATTAAAGATGTTCTTAAAATTGCTGCTCTGCTTTGCTCGTCTTTTCCATGTGCTGATCCCTTCATTAGCCTTCAAGGACCATCACGTGAGTGTCTTCAGAAAGGTTTGCCAGGCATGAAGAGCAAGCTGTCCTGCTTGGATGGGGTGGGAAAGGAAATGGCACTGGCCAAGAACAGTCGACATACTGGGTTTGGGCACACACAAGATGACATAAAACACTGCTCTGCCACACCTGTATGTGGTGTAAATCATTCACTTCCTTGGACTTCAGGGATCTCAGAGGAACAGCTGCCCCTCTCCAGCACTCCTACTGAATTGCTCTACTTTTTCAAGGGCATGCAATCAGAAACAGATCAGGAGAGATTTGATGGAGAAGGTGTGTTGTGAAAGGGTGCGAGACCAAACTGAAAATATCTACTTGATAGTTTGACAGTTATAAAATATCTGTTTAAAATAGAAAAAACAACCTGTTGGAATGCAGAAGCTTTGAGTTTTTCCTGCAGAGTAGAAGAACAGCTTATAAAAAAAAAATCTACATTTTACAAGCTGTCCACTAAGCTGGTTATGTTTTCCCAGAGCTTAGCAAAGCACTTGTAGTGGAAATGCTGCTTCTGATCTCATTATCACTCCTGCAGTGCATGTTATTAACTTTCTGTTTTATTTATAGCATCACCATTTACTTTTATGATACTTCCATTAACTTCACTGGAGTGAACATTGCTTGACGCAAACAACCAACGCCCAGTGCTGCCATAATCAATGCACCTTGCCAGCTGTTCTGGGTTTACACAAATCCTTATGCGGGAGGAAGGAGGACAGATGCAGCTGAAATGTGTCATTTGAAGAACAGAACAAAACTCTCCCAAACTGAAAAAAAAAAAAAACAACAACCCAGGATAAAGGCAATTGTGTTTCCTCATGGGAATGCTGCATTAGATCAGTTCATGCTCTGTGCCACAAGCAGAAGAGATGATAAAGCCAGACATTGGCTGGACTTAGAGCACTCACAAGGTTGTTATCAGAGAGTGACAGGTGTTTGCAGACTTACCTGTCTCCCTGTGATGCTTACAGCAGCTACTAGCTTTATGTATGCCTAGAATAAATCCTTAAGAAATCCCATGGGTTTTTCAACTCTGTGGCCAGCAAAGGGCTTCCCACTTGTAAAGGAAGTGGCAGGAAATTCTGGACTACTATTAGGTAAAATCCCTCTTACCCGTCTTTCCCTCGGTTATGGATTGCCAGCTCCTCCACAATCCCCTCCTCCTCTTTGAAGCTCTCCCAGTCCAGTTTAGATTTTTCCAGTGTGCTCATCTTCTGCTTTTTGGCACCGATCTTCCCCAGGAGGCTACTCATACCACTTGGCCTCTTCACCCTGATGGAGATTAAGGAGCAAATGTTGGTTAAATGCAGGGAGGTTGCAATTAAAAACACAGCTGAGAAACGTCACGCGTGACAGTGGTGGCCTTGATGGTGGTGAGCCACTGCCACCAAACAGATGGCCACCAACTCCAGGCAGCCTGCAGGCGACAAGGTCACACTTCCTGCAGATCCTGCTCTGCCGTTCTCCTGGAAGCAGCAGAGTTCATTACACACATATCTCAAGTGCTTGGTTTTTGTGAAAGGGCTTTTTCATTTATCTTCTTAAGAGAACAGAGAGCTTTCAGGCCAAAAGAGATCATTAAATCATCTAGTTTGACCCCTTGAATATACCAGGCCAAGCCATTCCACTGATCACCTCTGTGCTAAGTCTGGTTCTTTGTCTTCAGTTAAAGTGTTGTTTTCTGGAAGGCATCCAGCCTCAGTGCGTCACCCGCGCTGACAACACATCTAGGAATTAACCATTTCATTGGTATTAATGCTTGATTTTCTCTAGTTTTAGGTTCTGGTTGCTGCTCCTTATTCTGAATCCAGCAACACTTTCTTCTCCAGGCAAGTATCATTAGTGGCGTACTTGTACACCACTAATGAAATTACATCCGAATTATTTTTATGCAAACAGTTAAGATTTCCTTATGCCTCTCACTGAAATGCATTTAGCCCCAGCCCACACATCACTTCTAAGGTTTTGTCCCCCTGCTTACATTTCAATGCTCTTTTGAAGATGGGAGCACAAAACTGCCTGTAACCCCCACCCTTCTCCTGATTTGTTTCTGTCCAAGCATCACCTAAATCCTGTTAGCTGCACACTGAGTCCCAGTGCACATGCACTGTGATCCTATACCATCTCCTGGGTCCCTGTTTGGCAGGAAGACCACTTTGGTCTTTCATCCCTTGTTCTCAGAGGAGTGAAATCCCACCCGTGTGGTGGGGCCCCCAAATCTCCCCTTTATGCTGGGAAATGCACACACAGGGGCTCGGGTCAGCCAAGCTGCCCTCTAAGGAAGACAATTCTCAGGGATAGGAACCCGTAAAACAAACTTGTATTAACCCTTCTTAAACCCCTGCAGGAATGGGGGCAAACAGCATCCCATTGAACTCGTGTTTACACACATTCCAGAGATAACTTCAGGTCTGCAGGGCCTTTGCCTCTGCAAGAAGCCAGAGAGGAAATTACTCTCGTTCCTGAGAGATGAAGGAATTTGGGAAGGGGGGCCCAAGGAAGGCAGCCAGGTGAGCATGGCAAATTGCTCTCTATCAGTGTTCTCTGAGCACACTCCTGCCCAGGGGTAGCCGCTCTTGGGAACACATCCAAAGTTGTCCTTATCGGATCATTAGCATGGTTTATGCTTCTGTAATTTGCAAGCCTCTAAAGGAAAATAATTCTGCAGTTTATATGGAATTAAATCAAAGAAAATGACAACTCTGTAAGCCTCAGCCAGAAGACTTTCAATGAAAGAATGGCTGGCTAGAGACACTTGGGGTTGCAGCTTCCTGACATAGATATATTTGGGATTAAGGACACCTTGGCAGGCTCCATAGCAATTGGACGAGACTGCCTGCCCCTCCTCAATACCAGCGAGAGGAGCAGAAATGTCCTAGGACCTGGCCCTCTTATCTTCTTCAGTCCCTGCCCATGGCTGGAGCACAGGCCAACACCTAGAAGCTGTTTACACTGTGGGACACAGAACAACCTGGATGCTCTTTGATTTGCCTTTATCCCTGAACATCTCCTCAAGATGTCTACAGCTCTTCACACCATGATCACACAATAAAACCTTGATTCTTGCTCAGCCTCCAATTCTCCCTTACTTTTCAAGGCATGATGGCTCCAGGTATCCTTATCTGCAGGTAGCAGGGAAGTGGTGTTAGGGGGCAAAATGGGCAAAGATGTTCTAAGCACAAGATAAAATTGGAGAGACTTGGGTCCCACATCTGGCTATCCAAGACTACAAGACTACTACTACTTGCTCAACCACCAAACCCAGTATCAGATGCACGTTCAAGATGTGAGGGAGTCAAGAGGAAAGGAGATAAGACAAAGAATAAGGATGAACCAGACAAAGAATAAGGATGAACCAAATAAAATATTGGGCAAGCATCCCCTGTGGCATTCCCTGCTGTACAGCTGCCTGGAAAGCAGAGCTTGGTCGTTGTGCACAGCAGTTCCTTATGCTGCACTGGGAGGAATTAAAGACGCCCTGAAACAGATCTAGGGAAGTGCTATGGCTGATCCAGCTGGCAAAGCTCCTCTGCCCCGAGCCTGGCAGGCAGAAGGTGTTTAAATTAACACAAGGTATTCAATAACACATTTCTCTGAATACACTTAACTTTCCAGACACACTTGGGCTTAAGATTTGAAGTGGGAAAAGCAGGGGTGTAGAAACGGAGGGTACTGTCCCTTGTCCCTAGATTTCTCCTAAACGTTTTTTTTTGGGGGGGGCAAAAAAACCTCAATGACCCAAGAGCCATCTCACCTATCCAAGGACACCCACAGCTCATCTCCAGCCACTGACCTTTCTGTGGATGGTAGTCTACAGTCACTGTCAGTTGAAATACAGACAGGTCTGACTGCAAAGGACACAGCACACACCTGGAAAAACCCAACTGAAAGTTCTGGGATCTTTCCTGGGTGTTAGAGAAATCCCTGCCCTGCAGAGTGACAAGCATGCCCAGAGGCAGGCTCACACATGCTGAGACTGATCCTTTTTGGCTGAACCTTGAGCTGTTGGCTGCTGGTGGGGAAGAGCTGAGTTGGGACAGGGGCCAATCGACCAAGCTGGGCTGCTGAGCAGGTCTCTGCATGAAACACAGACTGAGACCTGCTAACTGGCCACTGCTGTCCCCAAACCACAGTGGAGGATAGATGAGAGGGAAGGGAACCAAAGGCAAGATGGTTCATGGCCAGCAGTGGAAGAAGAGGTGGTGCTGGCTTCAGGGAGCAAGAGCTGCAAATCAGATGAGGGCTTCTTATGATGTATCTTTTC
Organism: Cinclus cinclus; assembly: GCF_963662255.1. Classification (NCBI taxonomy): domain Eukaryota; kingdom Metazoa; phylum Chordata; class Aves; order Passeriformes; family Cinclidae; genus Cinclus; species Cinclus cinclus. The sequence goes on from NC_085056.1 coordinate 8,070,639, forward strand.
TTCCATGGCAATTCCTGGCATAAAATAATACCATCTTGATGCACACATCCATATTTAATGGTGCTCAAGACCTCTCTATGTCCTCTTGGCCACAGATCTCAGGAATATTGCTTAAAACATATAATTCACCTCTTGTTTGAAGCTACGGAGTCTGGGCTATGATATGGACCTCCATCAAAGGCATCCATATAATCACAAGAATACTCACAACTCAACAGCTCCTTCAAGGCAATGGGACCTAACAAGAAAGGGCAGGCTATGTTGCAACCTTGTGTTGATGACTACTCCAGAAATATTTTTAATATCCAATGCCAGCCCCATGCTGAAAACTGGCTCTGGGCTGGATAACCTGGTTCTACTCTTGTCCAGACAATTCCGTACTGCTGCAGCAGGACCAAGCCTGGGCCAGGCAATGGGGCCAGGCACAGGCTGAAGGACATGTCTGAGTCTGCTGCTGAGTCTTCATTCGACGCTGAGCCTTTTATCACCCTGAATAAATCCAGCAAACCTGGGGGTGGGAATTCCTACGCTTGTGCCAAAATGAAGCAAATGAGAAACATTAAAGTCCAATTAAAAACTTGCTTGGCCTTAAATGCCTCATCTGTTTAAAAAGCAAGTAAAGGGGCCTGATTAATTGCATTCAGTGCCAACAAGAGGAATTATTACCCTTTTTGTACTCATTAAGGGTATCTGCTGTGGCATCTTTAATCACTAAGGCATTTAAAAGAGAGAAAGTAATTTGCTAAGACATAATGGATCCCAGGGATGAGTATCAGGACAGTCACCTATTTAGGACACAAAGACATGCTCTGAATTTTCACAATTAAAAAGCACAGCCAAAGTCTGCCCCTGAACCAGCAAATAAAAATAAAATGCTGGGGAGCTCTACTTTGGTGGGGGAATTCCCCTGCACCATCTAATGTCATCAGGACAGGGACTATGCCTGTGCATTATCTAGCATGGTCATACACAGGGACAAGCAGCAAGCCATGGGCTCCCTTGCTGTCCCACCATAGGTGAACACGCCCTGTATCTCTGTCCTTAACAATGACATTTCCCCTTCATCTTGGTGCAAGCCTGCAGCCTGACCAGGAGCTTGGAAAATTGCTGCTATAGCAGTGATAAAGTGTCACTGCCACATATAATCCCTGATGTCTTGTTACAGGAAGGTCAGTGTCTGGGAAATGTATGCCTGTTTAAAAGAGGCGGACTTCATCACAAGCTTTAGAAAATAATCTTCCAGCAGTTGGGAACATGATTACAAAAATCCCGTAGTGCACCCACCAGCCAAAGCAGGATGAGTTCCTCTCCCACCCACCCAGAGATGGGTGCTCTGAAGGTCTCCTGACACCACTCCCACATGCACTGAGGTTTCAGTACTTCATCAGCCTTATGTAAGTCTTCCCCAATGACTAAATTTCCTTGTTCAGCCTATGACTTGATATCTTCTTCCTAAGAAGCTAAGAACAGATCACTCCCTCACTTTCTGCAACAGCCTTTTATGTCTTTGAAAGCTTTTCATATTGCCCCCCCCCCTTCAGCTTGCTCTTTTCTAGACTAAACAATCCCAGGCCCTTTCAAGCTCTACTCATTCCTCATGGTTTCCAGCCCTCTGACCACTCTCACTGCTCTCCATGGACTCTCAGCTATTGGCCCACATATTCCTCAAAACGCAGCATCCAAAACGGGAATAGCAGGAGTGAGGGATTTAGCAGCACTGGGAGCAGGAATCAGGGGGAATGCTTCAGATGCCTTGAGAAGCACGCAGCTCCTTACACAGCCCCTGTGACGTGTGCCTTTTTCACAACCATGTGAGAGCAGTGACTCATGTTGAACCTGTGATTCACCAAGATATCTGTCTGCTCCAGTGCTGCCAAGCCACCTTCCTCCTTCATCCATGCAGAACATTCCTGCTAACCAGAGGTAGAGCTCTGTGCTGCTCTTCCTGTCTGCCCTCACATTTCCCTTGACACAGTGGATCTCGGATGTCTTTGCAAATCAGGCTCTCCTATCCACAACAGCCATGCAGCAGCTGTTGAAGAGGAACGCTAGGGAAAACACCTCCCATCTTTGTGAAATACCTATGGAGACTATTTAACAGCTGAACCAGTACCAGTTGGCCCAAGAAGATCAAGGTGACTGGCCAGAAGCAGGCAGGGACAGGCCGAATCAGACTGCAGGAGCTGACAGATCATGTCCAACACCAATGAACAAATTGAGCCCAAAGGACACTTACTCCAATGTTGGCCAAGGAGCCAGCAGTGTCCCCAGCTTTAGTCTGACCTCCACCCTTGGGGACCACAAACCCTCTGCTGCTCTGTTTCTGCTGGCTCCACAGACCCTGTGCTGCTTCTCCCATCTGCCTTGTAGTATCCTCCTTGCTGTGGTAACAACTTCTGTAGCAGGAATGCCTTATTTCTGTCATGTATCAACACTTTTAAGAAGGGCTCAATTTGTTAGAAGAAAATACTGAACATGAAACAGGGTATTACTGATTCTTAGCTAACACTTCAATGCTCCCTCACCCCTCTTCTTGTTATGCCACATTTTGGGGAAACAGTTTGAGCAAACACACAGAAGAGGATAGTCACTGATGTATGCAAACCACAAATGACTTGCTTGTTTTTCCCCCACTAATGAAAACCAGCACCCTGATCCCCAGTTAAACAGTGGCAAATTACCTGTTCTGCCAATGAGGGTCTTGTGACAAAGCAGCTGCTGCAAGACCTGAACCAAGAAGAGTATTTTTTTAGGTTTGCTGATTTCACCAAGGCATTCCACACACCTTGCAGCTATGGCGTAAAGAAAATAAGACAACAGAGTGGGGCACCTTCTCTGGCCTGATTGCAGGGTTTTGCAACTCCCAGAGCAGAGACAATTTAGTGCTGGACACTCCATCACATTCCAGCATCCATCCAAAACATCTGGTGACTCTCCATGAGGCACTGCAGAACAATCTTTCCTTCTGCAGAAATAAATGTGGACTCACAGGGGTGACACGATTTCATCAGCAGGAAATCTTGCAAGACCAGGAAAGCCCACATGCCTTCTACCCTAGCCCTTAGAAGCAGATTATCAGAGATCACCTTTACCAATTACCATTTTAAAAGGCAGGTTACCCCTACAGCCTATAAAAATCCACTTTCAAGCAAGGTTCAGAACTTGGATGGATAGTTTTTGCTGTTCGTTAGATGGGACTGCTGCAAGGACGAGTGTATTTATGATGTCTGGCAGAAGAGGACAAGCAGGAGGCATCCATTCCCAGCTCTCCATCATGGCTGAATGGCTTTCCAATGGCTTCAAGCAGAAGAACTCAACTCGAACACACACTACAACACAAACCACTTATCTGCTGGCTCCCTGCAGTGCTGAGCAGCATGTCAGATCCCACTATCACGTCAGGGTGCTGGTAAGTAGATGTCATCAAGTGCAGAAAGATGGCATCTCAGGCCACAATGCCCTTAAAACACCATCCGGACCACCCAGCCCTAGCTCTCATGATGTCCCTCTCCTGCCCTCCCCTCCCTCCTCATTGGAACTTGTGATATTTACTTGCAGCACAGTAATGGCAGCTCTGTTCCTGTCACCCCAAGTGCTTTGATGGTAGAGATTCAGGTGAAAAACTTGCCCACTCAGCAAACAGAGGATTTTGGACATTGTAGTACCTCTTCCTTCCACGATCTACTGTAAAGCTGAATAGTTTCCTTAACTGCAGGAAATGGTTCTCATGCAAACTAACCACAGCGGGGGAACTGATGCCGCCAGTAAATACTTTCATTTCAATAAAGTGGAAGATTCCTGCCCAGAGTACCATAGATCACCCACCCTGCTGTCCTTCCTTCTGTGTGCAAGGGTGTGAGAGACACTGCACGAGAGGAATGCATGCAGAGATCTGGCTGGTACCCATATGCCAGCTTCTACTGTTCACTCCCAGACCATCTTCCTCAACAGAGTAACAACGCTGGCAGGGAACAAGAGGGGCACACATCACAAAGGCAAGACAGAAGCAGAACAACAGTGCCAGCTTGCAGAAACCTTCCCCAGAATGATATAACAGATCTTGTTCCTCAGAACCTAAAACTGACCAGCTCTTCTCACCCTTCACCACACATAACCAGCCAAAGACAGAAAGTCTTCCAGGAAAAATGCAACTGCATTTCTATTTTCTCCCCCTGCCCCTACTTTGTATTGTTTCCCAAACACACTCTCAGGTGGATGCAGAGAGCAACCTGGCTTGTTCTCAGCTCTGCCTGTCACAACAGGTATTTAAAAAAGCAAACAAGAAAGCCTCCTTAACACCAAATAAACAAACACTGAAATCCCAGGAGGAAAAAAAAAAGCAAGCAAGGAGGAAATGAAGATAAGAGCAGGGTGGATGGTGCTGGAGGGTTAGCGACGATCCTGTAAGGAGGGCACTGCCCAAGGCAGGCTGGCAGGGAGAGGACTGATGGATTCCCACCACCCAGCCAGGGTGGCACAGCCCAAGGAACTCACTGCCAACCTAGTGGTGCCTGTCCATATGTTCCACTTGCTGAGCTGGTAGCAGCTCAGCATTTACACCCTAAAGCACACACAAACTGAGCCAAAGAACCTGCCTGAAGTGTTCTAGGAGTAGTGGGGATTTTTGACGCAGGGTTATATCTTTGGAGTGAGGGCTGTCAAACTTCCTTGCACTCTGAAGAGTAAACAACATGCACAAAACCACTGTGTGAAAGCAGCCCCAGCTGGGACAAAACCCATTGCATGGTGCTACAGGGTGCAGCAGAGCAGGCAGCTGTGTCCAAAGGCAGCAAGAGATGCAAGTGCAGTGGAATTACCCGGCCTGTGATCCTGCCAGCAGACCAAGGCAGACTGACTTCTGCTGCATGGAGGGCTTCGCTGACAGGAGTCCTGGTGAAAATGCTTTGACTGCACACCTGCAAAAGGAGCATGGTCTGACTGTAGCAGGACCAACCTCAAATACTTATAAGGAACAAGGAAATGGGAGTTTTGAGTTGATAATGTTAGTTAACTTTTCTCAGGCTTTTGTTCAGGCTTGCCAACCTGGCAGCCCCAAGTTGCTTTGTCATCACTGCTTTTGCAATCTCAAGGGCTAAACCAAGCCCCAGGTCCTTTCTGATTTCTAATGTCACCCCATACTCTCTGAGACCTCAGAGAATCTCATGGTGGAGACCCCTACACGAACAGTGATGTTCACAGCTTCTTTCAACTCATAGAAAGTCTCTGACACTGGCTCCATTGAGTCAAGAAGGTAATCCCTGAGGAGAATCACAACTAAAGCACACTAGTGTTCAAATAGCAATGTGACGCACATACAGAAGAGGAGGTGTAACTTCTCCAGAAGGGAGTGATAGCTCTCCTTCCCACAGCTAGGTTCTATGTTGAAAAGTTTAAGATGGGGATAAAAGGCACCATCAGGAAAGGACAGTCAGACCACCTCATCCCAGCAATTGAAGCCTGACCGAGATGATGCATTTTCCATCACTGTGGAGAGGCAAGGGCAGATGTGACAGAATAAAAGCCCACGTGATGTTGCCCTGGTGAGGGCTGCTGCAGGCAGTAGCACAGCTTGCCATGGGCCCAAGTTGATTCTGGATATATTTGTGTCTAAATATAGCCAGTGGGGGAACAAAGATTTGTCACAGGGGAAAAAAACACGTCACTCCCAATTCCCAGCAACAACAGCAAGCATTGCCTGACAAAGGGAAGCGTTCCAGTATTCCAGGTTTATTGCTGGATTTGTTATTAATCCAGCACAGAGAGTTTAGGTGTGACTTTAGAAGTTGTGCAATGCTGCCTTGGCAGAGTGCACCTTACCTTGAGGAGGGAAGTAAATATCCATGGAACCAGCTCTTGAACAGCAAAACTGACACAGCAGCTGATGATGGGGCTTGAAGAGCACCATGCCATAGGCTGCCAGAAGAGACACCAGTCAGTAACTTCTTTTCTAGTTCACTCTCCAAGACACAGAAATACTTCATCCTATCTTCATGTCATGGAGTGTACTGGATAGGCCTTTCCAAAGTGCAAAGCTGGAAAAAAAGATCTAAGTGCTTCCTTGCTCCAAAACAGGACAGCACCTTATTCTCCAGTCCACTCCCCAAACTGGGGGATAACCCAGGTGTAAATACACACAATACTGCACACATGAATACAGTTATTCCAGTAATAAAACCATTACTGGGTCTCCATGTACAGTCAGAGGCAGAGCAGGGGAGAGATGGGATGTTCTAGCTCAGGAATGTCAGAGAGCAGTAGCAATATCACAGGTGCACAGCTCTGCCAGAGCTGGCTTTTCCTCAGGCAGGTACTATACTGTGGCATCTAGGTCTGCACTCACTTCTCTGGAGGGCCTGGAGTCTCCTTTTACAGGCTCTGAAGGATGTGCTCAGCAAAAAGCTCATCAGCTGTTGGGGAGCTGACTGGCTCAGGCAGAGCCCCTGACCCGCAGGTTCCCTTATCATCAGGAAGGGCTCATTAGGGATTGGACCAGGGTTTCCTGCTCAGGACCAAACCCTTTGTGAAGGGACTGCTGCCATGGAGAACCCACTTCCTAACAGCCAGAGGAAGCAAAATATTTCCCTTGGGCCTTTGAGACAAAGTTGCTATGGGGTGGATATCAACAAAGTAAAGTTGCACTTGTGGAGCTGGGCAGCCCTCAGCCATGCACAGGCTGTTACTGCAGGATAAAGGTATCCCAGCAGCATCCTCATCCCAGAGCCAGGGACAATTCAGAGCAGCATAAGGCCCCCTCTGTACCAGTGTAACTGCAGCTGCCCTCCGGGCTGTACTGGCAGAACTATTTTAGCAAAAACAAAATCTCGCACCCTCCTAATCAGTATCACATTGTGCAGAGCCCAGGGCTCGCTCTGGCTCCCCTCCAGCCTGGAACACAGACAGAGGCTGTTTCACCAGCAGACTCTCCTAATGCACTTGCAGCAGGCCAGCCAATTATATTACAATATCTGTGCATGGAGTTCAACCGGAGCTTAATTGAAAGAGCCATAGCATTCAAATTACTTCTGATACTATGAAGACATTAAGGACTCCAGGCCAGCACTAACCAGCCCTGGCTGATGGGCAAGGACCTGTAACTTGGGCTTGGTCTACAGCCAAAGCTACACCCCTGTTACACACAGCACTGCAGTTGCAGCCAAATGCTGACAGAGCTGCCCCTTCCCAGCTGGAAGCTGCAGTCACTCCTCATGTAAGCTCTCTTCCACCCAGGGCATCCACACAATACAAACCAGACTTGCTCTTGCCACTGAAAGACTGCATACATGCACCAGAACTCCCAAAACTGTTCCCACATGGACTAAATTGCATTTGCACTGCTTGTATTAATTAATTTTATTGAATCAGTCTCACGCATGTTCTTCATATATATTTTACATTCCTCTTAAGTTCTTCAAACATTTAGGGATAATAAATGCATCAGTTTCAGATGGACTTTGCTACATCAGCAGAGAACCAGCGCACCTACCCCACTCCAAGTTGGTGGGCTACATTTAATTTTGTATCTTAGTGCTACCACTGAGAGTGGCCAGAAATGTCTCTTACAAAGCTCTAACAGTCCACACTGTGTGGGAAGTGTGCAGGAGGGAGGAAGGTGTCCTGCTTCTACCATTCTCACTTCTGACCCCATGAAATCAGCAGAAATTAACACATAATCAAGTTGCCAGTAAGCTCACACTCCTACCTGGCTGTGAGATATCTCACACCTCAACAGCAGGTAAGAGCAAAAAATAAAAGTGAGAGGGCAGGATGTGTTTGGTACTCGGGTCCAACGGGTTGATGACTTGAAAGCTGTCAGAAGCTACTGCAGGCAGTGTCTGTGGCACACAGCACACTTGCTGGGCTCCAACTTGGGTCACACACTGAAGTATTTTAGAGTAACACCCTGCATTACGCCCATATTTAGCCATGGAAATCAGTGTGACTTGACTTTCAAACACTTGCAGCTCTCACTGACTTCACTGGGTTCAGTTGAGACGTTTCAAATAAAAGTAACCATCACAACTCTGAGCTGGGATCAAGCACAGGCCATTTTTATCTTAAAAGGCATTTGTTTGAGAACATTCAGAGCTGCTAGAACCAACAGAAATGAAGTTATTTCACCATGCAACCTTAAATATGTTGACAGCTTTGTTTGCAAAACGACATGGATTAACTGGTGACCAATCCTTAAGAAACGAATAGTTAGAAAAAAGCTGCTGACAAACAGAGAAGTTCTTCCTCTCTTCAGAGGCTCACTCCTTCCTCCTTTGTCTAACAGCAGATCTTTTGTTCAAGACTTCAGCTGCAAGCAGCCCCGAGGTACGCAGGGAATGTCTTGGTTATGACAAGCTCTCCACACTGGTGCACAGATTTAGTTTTAATCGGCGGAGAAACCCCTTCAAATCAGGCCTAAGAAGTCCTGCTAATGGAATTGTTCCAGTGCTAAAGGGATTTCGAAGTGAATGAGTGTGGATGGTGGAGCAGCTGGTGTGATTCCCAGGTCGCTCCTTACAGTGCAGTGTGCCATGCAAGGAGGATCCAACACCCCAACCGCCCTAGAGAAAACAACTCCCAGTGTCCTCCCAGCACTGCAGAGTCCCTTCCTCTGTTCTCTGTGGCTCCTGGACAGCCTTAGTGCTTAGTCCTGGTCAGCTTCCCACTGTATCAGATCAAAGCCAGGCTTTGATCAAAATGAGGTGAGAACGGCAGGACAGAGGCAGGGAGGGATCCCCTCCCAGCCCAGCAATTAATCTGACAGCTTTAAAAATAGATCTGATTAAAACAAATACACTGCATTCCACTGGCAAATGTTCACAAAGCTCAGCAGCCTAGGAGAGGGGAATGCTCCCAGGAAATTAAGTGAGGGTGAAGGAGAATCAGGGCTGCGTAGCACAAATGCATCACTACAACAAGCAACAAGCTAGAGCTCAGTGGAGCAGCTGCTTTGCAGTGTTATGCAAGTTCACCAATAGCATGAATATAATCTTCCAGTTTCTTCCAGTGGAAAGCCTGGCCTGGCAGCATGTGGGACTTTGGGGGACCATAAATGTTTGGGCACTGCTACAAGCAGTCATAAAACACAAATGAGGGTTTGATCACATTTTGGAAAGGGTAATATCACTGGGGGATCCATCACAATTACCTTCTCCTGTTCCAGCCCAGATAAAGAGCTGGCCCCAAGTTCCAGATCAAAAAAGGTAGTCCAGGGGTAAGAAGAGAAATACCCTAACAGCTTTAAAGATGTTTCCCATATAAAAGATAACGTCCAGCCAGGAGAAAACAGACAATAGGAAGTCAACTGATGAAAGGATGTGCTCTTCATCTCAACAAGAACTTTCTCTGCTGTTTCAACAACTTTCTAAGGCTGCAGAAAAGCTTAATAACGAACCAGTGGACAGTGCAGAGAGCCCAAAATGTACCTAAGAAGAAAAAATAAGAATATCCTCTATTTTTCTTCCAGGGCTTGACTGAAGTGTTTTAAATATCTGAGGCTGGCAAGGCAACCTCCCAGTGCCTTCTGGCTTTGGCAGCAGTCACTTAGAAGAACTGCCCTTCCTCTTCCCAGAGACCCAACTCACTGGAAATAGATTTCAACTCACTGGAAATAGATTTCAAGTCTCCAGAGGAAGAAAATGGAAACAGCTGACTTCTCCCAGCCACAAGCTCAGCTGTCACCTTCCAGCTGGAGGCAGGCAGAGGGGTAAATGCAAGGCTTCCCTCCCACCCACACAAAGCTGCAGGCTTCCAGAGAGATTTTGCAGCTAACATCCACCTACCAAAATCTGCTCAGAAAGCCAAAACTCTCCTTGAACATGGGGACTGCAACCCAGCAAGGCTCCCACTACGTCCAGCAGCCTCATGCAGAGGGGCTGGCAGGGCCAGCTTTCATGACGCATCATCTCTGGAATTCACTGCTGAGTGTCCCACAGCCTCTGCTTGGTACAGTGCCAGAGCTGCTTCTCAACTCCTGTGTGACCTACCAGCTGTTGAGGGCAACCAGCAAGGCACACATCCACACAGAGAGGAGACAAGATCAGTGGACTGCTGGTGAATGAACAGACTAATGCTTCACTCCACGCTCTTGGTTGGAGGGAACAGTTTCAGCTCCCTGGCTGTCCTAGAGGAGCCTGCATGATCCCAGGAAGCCTTTAGACCCCTTGTAGCAAGACTTTTGCCTCAGGAGGCAGAAAGCTGTGCAGCAGCACTGAGCAAGGCAGGCAGGTTGCCAGCTGAGGACTCAAACTCCTTCAGGGAACTCTTAACAGTTACGTGGTAAATGCATTAACCATGGGAACAGCTTCCCAAAGGATGTGGTGGATCCCAAATTCTAAGTCTTTCCATTGTGCGTGGATGCTTCTTTCAGAAACGCAGGCTGTAGTTCAACCACAAGTGCTCACAGGGAGCTCTCAGGAAAATGCCATGACCCCAGAGAAGGCAGGGATCAGACAGGGTACTCTGAACCCCTCAAGCACCTAACCTATGAGATTCCTGCCCTTTGCACTGTGCCACAGAAATTAAAGACTTTTCTTGGCTACGCTCCTTTTCAATGTCTCCGTCCAGCCCAGTTTTCATCTGTTTCTGTGATCTGCTTCAGGACAGCTAAATTTTCTTTGACCCAGCTTACTGAGCAATCTTCTGAACCTTGTCACCCTGTCTAGATGTTTTTGTTTCCTTGTTTTTCAATTACAGATCTCCTAGGGAGAGTTTCTCTGCCTCATAGCTTGAGATTCTGTTCCCCCAGCACCAGTTTCTTGGCAAAACTCCCGGATAAGGACTAGTGAAAGCCTTCACAGCATGCTGCACCCAATGACCCACACTGCTAGAGTCAGGTCATTCAGCATTCTGCCTACTCTCAGTTCCTGGACAGCAGTCCTTGGCAAGAGAGAGGAGACTGAAACTCACCCACAGCATAATTCTTCATTTTCTTTAACTTCATCTGTGACAATTGCATCAAGGGACAAGGCTGTCACACTCTGCCTAGGAGCTACCTCGGGATACCCCTACATTGGTACTGCAGTGCGCTCACTGATGTTAAGCACCCAGTTAAGTCTGTATTCTGAGTCCTCTCCTGTCAAACCAGATGTCTCAAGCTGCTCAAAACTTGAGGTGGTTTCCAGCAGAGAATCTGCTTGTGAACAATTCTGGTGCACTTCAGAGGCTACTGTTAGCAAAGGGGCAGAAAAATACATTTGAAGGGAGAGGAGAGTGAGATACTTTGCCCTGCTCCTGACTTCAAGCTGCTGGGCTCTTCAGCACCAGGAACAAACTCTGCAAACAGCCAGGTACAAGGAAGTCATGCTGAACCTCCCAGGACACCAGTAAGAAGCAGGAAACTTTCTGCATGAACAAAAAAATTCCCTTATCTGGCTCAATCACAGTAGTATTTGGACAAAGCGTTCTTGGACTGTATCTGGACTGTAATCTAGTGTTTCAGAAGGGCTGTTCTCAGGTCTCCAGCAACACTTAGCTGATCCACATGCACCTTGGTGGAAAGTGTTTATATATAAACTCCTTTTATATATATGCCTCCTTTTCTTATCTCTTGGCCATTGAGTTTCTAGTTCTCTTCAGGGTCTATAATCAGAGATTTGAGTTTATTTATAACCAGTAAAAAGCCTCCTCCATGATATCTATGCTACAGAACTTCTCCTTCTATGATTCTTTTCCTTCCATTCACAAACCTAAACCACTTCCATGGGCAGAAAAGGTGAAGCAAGGCAAAGCCTTGCCAAGGGAAGAAGCTCTCCCATTGTTCTCATCCAAGAAAGTGGCACAAAGGGAAAAAGACAAGAAGGGATGGCTCACATCCCTGGGTCACCGCAGAGAACTGGAAAAGGCTCATCTCCAGGAGGACAGAGTGCCAGCACTTCTTTTTTTAATTTAGCCAGCAGCTGCAGAATTTAAGCTTTATTAAAAGCCTATTTTGCCCTTGCTGCTGCAAAGGAAACCAACTCCCTCCTCTCCCCTCCCAAATAAAAGGCCAAAGTCTGCAGACAGACATCCTGTAGTATCACCTTAGAAAGAGGTGGCAACCTGACTTAGTGGAATATGCGTAGAGCAGTTTTACTTCAGGTTATAACAAATGAAATACATTGTTCCCACTGCTGATCCTTGCTTTGAGGCTTTATTATCAGAAATCCATCAAACCTCCCATATTCTCTGATTACAAGTGCAAGAAAGGGAAGGCAGGGAAAACAGGCAGGCTGGATTTTGATGCTCTAGGCATCATTCATTTCACAGTCTCCCACTTTGTTTGCAGAACTGCTGCATGCAGGTATCCTCTCTCCTACAGACACATGCTGTTTGATGGGTCAAAAAGAATTTAAACAGCTTTCCTATGACACATTTTAGTATAACACAAAGAAGAGACTGAGTTATTTGTCAGGTCAGAACAACAAAAGATAGAGAGCACTGAACTAGATCCTACTTACTTAATATTGTTCTCCAACAGCTATTCTAAGCCTACCTCAATTTATAGATTAATCTGTTGGATCAGTAATTTAGGCTATTTGATGATTAGCATTTAGAAGTAGACATTTCTGGGAAGGCTGAAAATGTGTTTGTGATTTACAAAATTACTGCAGGGTCTCTAGTGGATTATTTGTCAGAGGCAGGTGTTCAACATTAGCCACATTCTGCCTTTTCTCCCCACATCCAGGTTTAGCATCAGCAATGAAATACCAACTTCCTGCAGCATTTACTCTAAAACAGAAAAGCAAGCATGAGTCTTGTCCCTCTTCCCATTTCTAGTCTGCTGCCACACAATATTAAGGTTTTAGGATGATGTATATCAACCAACTGGGGTGTGGGGGGGAAATGGGACCGGAAAGCATCCAAATAATCTGTGCCCTCCCCACACCCTAGGGAGAGCACCCAAAGCCTGCCACAACAAGGAGCATTCCTCCTCTGCATCCATGCTTGTGGAGGAGGAGGGTGCCAGCTGAACAAAACAGATTTGAAGAGGGAAAGAGCCAGTCTGCCTCTGTTTGCAGCTAGCCCCTTATTTTGCCCAGCCCTTTCCTACTCTGAACCCCAAGCTGCTGCATCTTTCAGGCTTGTGTTGGGATCTCCTCTGAAGCCTGTCAGCAGAGCTCTTTGAAATGGCAGTTGGAATCTGTGTGAAACACCAGACTAAGCATCCTTCCTCAAACACTGAGTGCATGGACTCCAAAATCCTCCTGGAGCCTGCAGTGTCTGCAAAGCAGGCAATGAGCATTGCTTCAGCTGGCTCTCAGCATGGCCCCTTTCATAACACAAAAGGAAGCTCGAATCCCTCAGGGCCCAGATATTTTCCAAACTGGGTAAACACACGAAAACACACATTATTTGCATGCACAGTGCACAGCAACTGGGACAAAGGATCTGTGGCCAGGTAGGTGTCTAACTGGTGGTCCAGGCATGTGGTAACTTGTGTGCAATTCTAGAATCTTGAGCTAAAAGAGACTTATCTCTAGACTGACTCTGTGCTGCTTCCAAGTCTTTGAGAGTTAAAAGCAGCCTTTGTTGTTTCAAGTATTACCATTTCAGAAAAAAACCCCACCCCTGCTCAGCCCCCCACCCCAAAGGTTTGGTTTGTAACCCAAAACATCAGTGCCTTAATAACATAAGGTCAAAGCCCTCCAGTCATTAGGCAGATTATATTTAAGAGCCCTATGTGCAGCTGATCAGAGGCTTATTCCTTAAAGGATTGAAATGGCAAGCCAGTGCACCTCAGCAAGCAATCTTGTTTAATAGTCAATTAGCAGAGATGTGTTCTTCTGAGCTAAAGATCACTGCATTCAAAAAGAAAAAAAGAAATGCACCACCATCAGCTTTCCTCCACTTCTGCTATTAAATCAAGCCAGCTGATCTGCTCTTTCTTTAGCTGGTAAGGCAGGGATGCAGTTAGAAGTCACACAGCAGTTTTATTCCAGCCAGGATGATAATAAATAATTTTTTTAGACTAGAGGGGGGCTGGATAGACTGAGAAGTCAATAGCAAAACCCCAACTTCTTCAATAGGAAGTCTTGTTTCTGAGCATGTAACTAAACTAGGGCAAGATAAAATTCTCCAGCAGGGTTTCCCCTTGCAGCTCCAGATAACTAAATCCCACATGGTGTGCCATACATCTGGGAGGAGGAAGAGCTAACTAAAAGCAGACTTGCATAGTGTTGATGTATTAGTACCCACCAAATTACAGCAAGGACAGGCCACCTACATCCAGCCACATGTTGGCAACAAGCAGTGCTGCGAACCAGAGCACACACCCAGGTTTCATAGGCACAGGGACATCAGTGTAACCAACAGCACATGGGAGCTCTTCTCTAGAGCTGCCAACACCCAGCGCTCAAAAGCCCAGTCAGTCTCCGCACCCTCTCTAGCTGGCGTTTGCTTGAAGCCAGGCATTGCAGAAAAGGAATAAAATCAGAAGCAGCAATAATTTGTCACCTAGTTTCCTAGCTAAAGCCAGCCAGAGTGGCTGGCCTTTCCTTCCAGCCCTTAGAGGCAGAAACTTTATTTTCCTTGCTGCAAAGCTGAGATTCTTACCCGATCAGTCAAATGTGACACTAGTTGAAACAATTTGTAGCAAGAGGCTTGTGCTGGTTGGAGTAGAGCAGAGCTGTTATCCAGAATTCAGCCTGGACAATCTGATGGAAAGGTTTATGCCACCAAATCAATGCTCTTCACCTAGTCCTTTTTTAAGAGTTTCAGCAGAAAGACTAAAGGGTTAAACTGCTCATGCACTCTAAATGACCATGCTGTAGCCACAGACGTGTGAATGACCCTGTAAAATCCTCTGTGCTGGAGAAGGTGAACTGCAATGTCATGCTGCAGAAAAACATGGTTTCTAGTGCAATCTTCCAGGCAGCAGCAAGAGCAGGGTATGAAATCTGTCCATACTGGCCCAGCAGCATCAACAGAACTACAGAATTTTCAGACAATAACTCTTCTGACACAACACGAAAAACTCAGAGACATAGCAGACAGTCGATATGGAAGAGCCAATATGAAGGCACATAAAATTAGGGTTCCCTCCTTGCTTGTGGCTTACCACAAACATCTCTGCAGGAGGCTGACACCTAACCTGGGGACTCCAATTTACTCTCCTGCTTTAAAGAACAGAAAGAACACAAAGATGCCCAAAGCCTGATAGCCAGCCTGGTAACAACGTGTAGAGAGAAAGTGAAGCTTACTTTCTGCTCTTATCATTGCCATGCTGACTATATACAAAGGGAACAAAACCAAAGCAAGACTGCCTGAATGCCCGTTCTCAGCAGCAGAGTTAAACAAGGCCAATTCTGAATGGCAAAAGACTCTGAAGTTGTCACTAGAGATGATCGTTTTTCACATATACCATTGCCTGAATGCAGCAACAAGAATGAATTCTGACGGAAGAAAAACTGACAGCTTTTGCCATTTGAATATATGCCTAAAGGCACCACTTAGAAGCAGGAGTCTTAGATTATTAACAAAACCCCTCTTCTGTTTTACTTCTTCCTCACAGCAAAATCCTACAGGAGCATCTCCCAGCTGGGGTGATGCTTACCTGAACAGACCCTGCTGTGCTCAACTCCACAGAGAACAGAGCAGATGGGAAAGTCTGCATCAGTACAGTCCCAAGTAGCAACTTCAGAAGGCAAGTGTTTATTTTACCTCTTTCCTCTCCTTTGAGTTGAGGCTGGCTTTCCCTGCTGGCTTCCTGACCTTGCACATTTGGTTGAGGTGAAGGTGGGAAGCAGCAAGCACTTCTTTCAAACCCAGGAGCAACTAAAGACTGTTGGGGCATGAACACAGGAGCAGAGAGGCCAAAGTTACAGGTGATGGTAGTTTGTAACAGGAAAGGTGACTTGAAGGTATTAACTCTCAGAGTTAAAGCACGTCAAGGAATGATATTGCATTTAGAAGAGGACAGACACAACCTCTCAGTCCTCCATGGGAGTGAGGCACACCCTGCAGCTTGGGGAAGAAAAGAGCAGTATGCGGAGATGAAGTCACACAACAAACTCAGAGGCAGAGCCAATGTGTACTGGCTCTTAGCTATGCCTGGCTACCAGGGTCACCTCCTCTCCACCTTGCACTTCTTTCCTTTGGATTATAAACTACCTGTATGTGCAGCTTGCCTGAGAAAGCCTGGCTGTGCTGTGGAAGTGTTGGTAACTCAGCTGCGCGTCTAATCCAGATCAGGGATTTTCCTTGTCGTGCCACGATTCCTTTGTTTTTTTAGCTTATCCAGTTGTAACAGCCTCAGGGCCTGAAGGCAAGATCAGACAACTAAAAGGGCATTTTTAGCTGCAGGGTTTCCCCCAGGCCTTCACCTTGCATGGGGTGGCTGCACCCAGAGCCACATGGAAAACCCAAGCTGGTTTGGAGCACATCAGCAGCAGGAGGCACAGATTCAGCCAGCTTCCCCAAGGTAGCATTGTGCCTGGGCTGCTCAGCAGCTCTGCTATTCTTCAGACACGCTGGCTTTGCCTCACATCCTCCTCATCCACATCACGTGCCTCTGGCAATACAGAGGGTCTGGTGTGCCCAGCTCTCCCCCCCATCCCCAAATCTATGAATCACAAAGTCAGAGTTTTCTATGTCCAGTTAAGCTACTACAAAGCAAGCGCCCCGAGACACTGGATAAGTCTGTTACACCACACACAACTTGTTCACCATCAAATCCTCTTCAAGCAGCTTTATCACTTGTTTCAACCTGCTGACATGATGATGAATGGCTGGCAGAAGAACACTAAACACAGTTTCAGGCTGCTCTAGAGATGGTTGTGTGGGAACAGCTCACACCCCTCTCCTGAGCACACGCTGGGGCGAGTGCAGTCTGTACACTACTCATTTCTGAGGTCATGCAGCTACAGCACAGGCAGCATCTTTGTTCCTGCCACATGTGTCTGCCTTAAAGGCGATACAAAAGCTGCTGGCTTTGTTTAACACTGGGATCCATGCCTTCCAACCCCCTTCCCACAGTTTTCAATACAGACAGCTGGAAGATCTCCAAACTCTTTTCCTTGCTTCTTTCTTTGAGTTTAGGACAAGGTTAATCTGGTCCTCCCTGATTTTGCCAAATAATTTTCTGGAGATTCCAAGGATGACAATTTATTGATTGAAGAGCTGGAGCATCACAATGAAGAGGATAATGTAGAGATCTTTTTCCCAAAAAGTGTTTGATAAGTCAGCTGAGAAAGCAAAAGCAAGAGACTGCAGGAATCTCTCAAGTGCTTCACACATTACATCCTCGCCTTTGCTGTTCACATTTAAAGCATGCAAAGCCCCATATCTTTAATTCCCTGTACGTTGCTTGGTCTCCTGCATTGCAAGCAAGGCTATGTCATGAGAACTCCAGCACAGCACATCCTTACCCATCAATTTTGGGAAACAGGGCTGGGCTGTGGTAAGCAGTAGACCAAGAGGAACATTGTTTTATTCCCTGTAGGATCTCCACATACTTCCCTACCCCCACACCATTTAGAGGAAGCAGCAGGGAAGAAAGGAACATGTTAGATACTTCAGTCTTTGGTCTTTCTCATATCTGCAAATACAAGTTTCTTATTAAAAGATAAAGAAAAACCCTTTGATCCTCTGTGTCCTGACCTAATCTTTAAATACCCAGTGAAATATAAGTAATTGAGAGATGCCTTTAGCAGCTGTGGGCTCAGTCATCTCTTTCATGTACATAGGCAGAAGATGACTAGGACTAAGGGATGCTTAAGTTAAAACTGACATAGTGTGATGACTGTGCCTAGCAATGAATATTAAAAGTAATGACAAGATTGACATTATCTAGCTGCACTGCAGCTTCTACTTTTTTCTTTTTCCTTTTTTTTTCCCATTTAAATGCTCCATTCCTTAGCTCTTACTGCAAGGATCTGAGTCAGGAAAATACAGCTCAGGCTGACAACTTCCAGAAGTGCCTGCTAAAGCCCAGCTTGTAGTGTGCCAAACTTTAAGACACTTAAAAGACCTCAGCTTACAAAGCAACACAATTTCCTGAGAACAAACATTAATAAAAACACTCCTTGTGTGTCATGTGCTGTGCACACGTTTGAAGTTTCAAAGAGGTACCCCTTGATTTTTTTTCCTAAATGTTGGGCAACGTTGCTAAATCCTTCTTCACCTTCACAACCAGTTCTATTCTCTCTGAAGTGACTGCAGAGAGGCAGTAAGGAACTGGAGCTCTCCCACATGCTCTAGGGACCACCTTAGCTACAGTTTCTGCTCCAAGCAATGACAGATGTTTTCCTGAATGTGTAGAATTCTTTTTGTTTCCCTAAAGAAATGCCTTAAAAGCTGCTAAGTGGCTCTAACTGAATGACTGCTGGTTAAACAGGGCATAAGATAGAACAAGCAAGTTGCCAAAATGCTTTCTCTCTTTAAATAGGAGAAAGCACCAGTGCCTGCACAGACTTGCTCCGATGCCCAAATTGCTCTCACCACAAATATGTACCTTATTTCTAGCTTCAACTTTCAGTCACTGCTTACAGCTGCTTCTTGACGGGCTGGGTCAAAGTGCACCTTCTTCAACTCAGAATTACATCCTGGTGCTGAAAACTACAGGCTAAGGTCAAGTCATGATTCCTCCTACCCCAAAAGCTGTACCTCAGCTCTCATGTTAATCAGAGCCACCATGTGATCCAAAAACTCATGCTGAATTTTGTAGTGGAGGTGGGAGCTGTTTCCAAGCAACAGGGCTAAAACCTTGGGCTGCCCAAGGTCACAGAGGATATCTCTGCAGAGGAGCGCACTTAAGATGCTTCTGCAGCTGCTGCCCTGACCTCCACAGAGAGCACACAAAGCCTCCTGGGGGATCCCCTCGTATGCTAAACATGGCCCAGCTGGTTCCTCTGCAGCTGTAGAATGAACATAAGCATAGCTCTCCCATGGGCTGACAGCCCCATCTATTCTACAGCAAGGATGAAGGTAGCAGCAGCACTGCTTGGGTGTCCATGGCAGGAGAAGTCCTCCTCCAGCTCCCAGGGTTTCCCCTCTCCACCGTTCTCAAGCCACAGTGATGCACAAGCACTACTGCCAAGCTGGTCCCACACTGCCATCAGGCATTGCTCTGCACTCACCACTTCAGGCTGCCTCACAGTATCAATTTGATCATTACAACTCCATGAGAGGCAGGGACCCAATTCTTGCTACCTCCTTCCCCTCCCTCTGTCCTTCAAATTAAGGAGACATTTGCTATCAGTCAGCTAGGAAGTGTTTTCATCAGCAGATGTTCTCCTTGAGCATCTTGTCATCACAGTTTGTCCTCTTAAATCTTTCTGAAGTTACAAGATGCCTGCTGAAAGCTGATGGTCAAGAGCTTGCACAGCAAAATTGAGCCCAGCCTGGCCACTTTGTAAATAATTTTACTGCACATGGAAAAAAGCTATGCAAGCCCTGCACAGGGCATAAACAAGCTGACTGTACATAATGGACATTGTTAGGTGTCTGAATAGGTCACTGACTCAAAGAAAAGTTCAGCTCCACAATGTAGGTCTTGAGCTCTGAATACAAGTAGAAAGCATCCCAGTGCACTCACACCTCATGCATTCAGCGCAGCTGGATCTTTTTGTATTTCTCACTGTCCATTTCCTCCTGAATTTCCCTAGTTTCCTTCCATTCGTATTATGAGCCTTTGTTCTTTCTCTGCCCTCTTCCTCCTTCTATTTTGAAGTGTACAAATGGAGTTGAAGGGTGGGGAAGCAAGCAGAATTACAGCATACTAGAAAAACAACTTTTGCCGCTTAGTAAAAATAGGATAAACCAACTTTAGTGTTGCATGGAAGCAGTGACCCCTGTTGCAAGAGACAGAACCCTGCCAAACAGCAGCTACAAATAATTTTGTATGTTAAGAAGTTAAAAGCTGGGCCCTTCATGGAATTAATTCCATCCTAGCATTTGCTAGTTCTTCAACCCTTGCACATGAGGCATTACACCAGGACATTCACCATCCATCACAGTGGATGGACATGTAGTGATGTAACAAGGGAAAATGGCTCTAAACTGAAAGAAAGGCGGTTTAGATTAGTTACTAGGCATAAAATCCTTCACTGTGAGGGTGGAAAGGCATTGGCACAGTTTGCCTTGAGAAACTGTGGATGCCCTATCTCTGAAAGTGTTCAAGGCCAGGCTGGATGTGGCTTGGAGGAACCTGGTCTAGTGCAAGGTGTCCCAGCCCAACACAGGAGGGTGGAATAAGATGATTTTTTTAAGATCCCTTGAACCCAAATCATTCTAAGAATATTCTTCTTCACATCAACAGGTCTTGAAGTATGACACGCATTTGTGCAGTAAAGTTCGACTTTGAACATGGCTTAAATTGAGACATCCTCAGCAATAGGTCTGAGTGTCCCTACAGTTTTTCAGCACAGGAGGAAGGTATTTGCACAGTGACAGCTTGGGTTTGGGTCTGATACCAATGAGCTTTTTTGGACTCAAACAAGTCAAAGATTGCCCACTACCAAGACAAATTTTGTTAAGAGGCATCTGCTGTGAAGGACAAACCCAGAAACTGGGTCACTGATGTACATCTAAGAAGCACAAGCTGAGAGAGGTTCTCACCTTTAAGGACAGAGCCAGGGAAGTGCTGGAAATACCTACAGAAGTTGTCTAGCTGTTATGGGCATCACTTGGTTTCGGGATTCACAATTATGAGTGCCCCCCCATTGAAGTCCAAGACACCCTGTAATCTCAGGGTTGTTCTGGGACCAGGGCAGGGTAGGTCCTGCCCCAACAGAACAGTGCAGACAAACTTCAAACGTTTTCTTCAAGTTTTTTACAGCCTTTCCTTCCAAATATTCAAAGACAACCTGCATGCATTAAAACCACCATCAGGACTTCTGCAGCACTGGAGACTACCAGAGCTGTCAGCTCTTTCAGTGATAATAATCACCTGTCAAAAATGCAGATCAGACTGGAGAAGAAATAAGGGTTAAAAGGAAAGCATCAATAAGTACCTCAAGCTGGAGTCAACGCAATGAAGAAACTGAATTCAGCTGCTTTGGCAATTATCTTTTAATTCAACATGTTCCTCCTCTAGTGCAGGGGCCTTAGGGTGACTCCACAGTAGTTTTGTGCCTGTGGCTTTAAATTTGCTAATAAATAGTCTATGCACTCATGCACACAATGGATGTGGGGGAGGGAGAAAATGAGAAAGATTTTAGATTACAACAGAACCAGCATTTGTCATTTGCTTTAGCTGGTGTGAGAAGCAGATTCCAGACTCTTGGACTGAGGAAGAGTATTTTCTGGTCCACTTCTGATGTGCTTGGCTGCCTTATGCCAAAACCTATTTTAAATCCATTAATGAAACTAGGCTGAGTCTACATAACTCCTTAATATACCAATAGAAAAAGGGCACTTGGGCATATTTCTGGGAACAACAGACATCCAAAATTCCCACCACTGTCACATGAAGCCCTGCTCTCTGCCCTGCTCCCTCCTCAAAATCTACTTTCTCCCTGGAATATCACTGCAAGTTGTCACTGATTGCTTTATGGAGAACACAGGAACTTGATGAGATTCACTTTTCACTTCGTAGTGGCACCTCAGTACCAGCTCCACCAGCATTGCTGCCATGTTTGCATCCAGGTTCATAGACACTGGCGAGATCACACTCAGACACGTGGACCAGCCTGCTCTAAGGTCACGAGTGGATCTCTCCACCTAGTAAGAATAATGGGAATGACAAGGAAGTCTTTCTTCCTGCCTGTACTGAATGTGCCTGCTCTAAAGAGATCCACCCAGCACCAAAAACATGCCCCTTCTCCTAAAGAGAGGATGAGCTGAAAGCCTTCAAGGACAGGGGCCACTGTTGGTTGAGATAGGGGCTGTGCCTAGGACACTGCCTTTCTCCATAGATCTGGAGAAGAGATGCAAAAGCTTCTTACAGCAGAATGAGAATTATTGCAGCATATGAAAATAAAGCCCTCTTTCCCAGACTGTTATGGTGCTAGTAGACTGCTTTTCCAAAAAACCCTAAACTTAAAAGACACAGCAACAGTTAATAAAATGTGCAGCAGTATTTTTTGGCAGAAGTAATTTAAGGCTGACCTCCTGCTCCATGAACAGTGGCAGCCTGAATGGGAAGGATCACTGAGTCAGCTTGTGCTTTGGACTTCACAATGTACTCTATGTTTTCCAGCAGGCTCTAATCTACTAGGGAAAGCTGAAGTGGGGGAAGAGGGCAAACATAAGAAACTTTGAAGAAATGTGGAAAGAGATAAATGGAATTCAAGTCTCTGTTTAATTAAAAGGATAAAGAAAATGTATTATCATGTGTCTGAATGAGTTCTGATTGCAAAGACCACAGGCACCAGCAGCTGCATGTATGTGACTTTAGAGATGCTGTGCTAGCACATGACTATTTATTCTTGCAACTCTGTGCAACATCAGATGATAACCCTAGTATCAGGTTATCCTAACAGTAACCTTAACACACATACACACACAGAACAGCTTTCAAAACAGAAGACTGCTCACTGCAAGTGAGCTGCTGTCCAAAGGCCTGGTTTATCCAGGATCTTGCCTCTACCACTGCTCTGGAGCACAAACTGAAGAGAAGAAAGTAGAAAGCGGTCTTTCCTTCGTGCATGTTTCCTGCCTTGAGGAACAAGCTCGTTTTGGAAAGATTAAGTTCTTTAACTAAGAATGAAGCTCCTTCACAATTTAAATCTATCCATGTCTTCCATGACACTGGCTTCAGCCCTCAGCTGTTGCAGGGCTGTTTCAGCACACAATGCTGGCAGTCAGGCTAGTTTCAGCTAAATGCACTGAAATAGCTCAGCAAAAAGATCCAGCGACCATGGATGTGAGAGGAATAGTGGGAACACAGCAGCCAGTGGCCAGATCATCTGGCTGACACTGCAGGAACCTAAGCCTGAAAGAAGTGTCATGCAAAGGACCATGCTGTTAACAGTATCTCTTGCAAGTACCCATGAAAAGCTTTTATATTTAAATAAAGCACTTGGCAGAGTAAAATTACTTCCTCTCATTTACTCTCTCTTCGTTGAGAGAAACTTCAGTTGAATTAAGAGACTGGGTTGCTATTCCCCTCCCTGTCTCCTGCAGCCTCTCAGCGGTGTTTGCTTTTTACATGAAGATGGTTATCCTAAATTTTTATAAGCTTGCTTTTCCGTTACCAACTAACCATGCTGAGGTCCTTAAACTCTACAGGGCAGTGTACACAACTGCCATACACACTAACTCAAGGCAATGTGCTCCCAGGATGCTCCCTGATGCATGAGGTGCTGAGATCACTCTGGCACAGCACAAAAGGGGTGTCCCCTCCTGCATAGCTGTACCTTGCCCAGAGGAGTCCCAGTCGTGCTAGGATATTTCTCTGCTACCCTAATCAATAGTTACCCCTTTATTTTGAAGGCTTCTTGTAGCAAGAGCTACATTCTATACTGGAACAGCCTGTGAAAATTAAATTAGGAGACACTACCAGTTATGTCTTAGATGACACTTATTACAACCAGTTAATGTAAAAGCCAGAAAGTAACTACAGCCAGCTCACCACCTTCACAGCAGTAAGTGGAGCTGCAATGCCCAAAGTGTCAGACCTCCACTCACTGCTGTGCAGCCAGCCCAGGTGCCTCAACAGGCACTGCCCAGCAAATCTCACTTGGAGAGAGCAGATTAGACCAGGCACAGGAAGGCACAAAACCAGCTCAGATCTGAAAGCAGCACAGCTCACCCTGAACAAAGCTATCCTTTGCTAGCAAGCCCTCTGAGAACTGG
Organism: Cinclus cinclus; assembly: GCF_963662255.1. Taxonomy (NCBI): domain Eukaryota; kingdom Metazoa; phylum Chordata; class Aves; order Passeriformes; family Cinclidae; genus Cinclus; species Cinclus cinclus. The sequence continues at coordinate 8,094,345 of NC_085056.1, forward strand.
CGGGTACATTCTGTGTGGAGCCAGCTCTTGAGTCTGCAGACTTCTTACAATTTATTCACAAGCTGTGATGGGGAAGAGGAACTTCATAGGCAGGAACCTCCGCATGTCTGACTGTATATTAGCTCCACACATGGCTCAAACTTCTAAAGGGAATGAAGAGATGAGAACTTTAAAAAGTTTCTCAGCCCTCAGCATGCCTTCTGGATGACTGTTCAACTTCATTAGCTGATGCAGAACCACACAGCAGAAGTACTTGATACTCTCTGAACTGAGACTCTAGAGATGATGACGACCCCCCACATCCAGCTCCCCAAGCCTTGAGCATCTCCAAGGAACGGGGTCTTCACCTCTTCCTCCACAGCAATCAATCCATAGGCGCCTAGGTTTCTGGACAGCTGCTCTCTTTATAGTTACATCACAAATCAAAGTAAATAAAAAAACTGTCATGGGCCTCTTCCAAAGACTCAGCCTAAATCCGTTCCATTTTCAGGCCCACAGCCTGTGGACCAAGAGGACCCCACGTGTTGTTTCTCCATCTGAAGCATGGTACCAGTTTGCAAAGCTCTTCCTTTTATTTTACACACCACTGAATTCCCCATGGCATTCAGTATAATCTCTGAGCTAATGCTTCAAGGCTCCCAGATTGTCACAGCCGCAGCCCTGTTATATTGGTATCAATATTTAAAACCAAGAGGCCTCTTCCTCCAACACAATCTGCATTTCCAGGTTTATCACAAACAGTAAAAAATTCATGTGTGTACATTTGGCTCAAGGTGCACATATGAAAGCAGATTCACTCATGCATCAGCCAGACAGTTGACATCTATCCTGACATTTATCTCCATGGATGAGGAAAGATGAATCACCCACAGCTATACAGCTGGAGAGTTTGCCCTTGGTCAAGCCAGTAAATGACATAAATCAGCCTGTGTGAATCCTCAGATTCAGAGACAGGCATCTCAAGAGAGCTGGAGAGCAAGAAGGGCAGCTGCAATATTTTCCACAGTGACACCTAAATAAGACCCACAAAAGCAGAGCTTTTGAAACTGGGAAGTTTCTGGCATATTTGTAACTGTTTCAAATTATTTGTTCAACAATTAGCTGCCACTGTTAACTAAGCTCAAAGAAAGGTGGGATTCTTCATTTATTTGAGTTGAAGAACTCAAAATTCGATACAATTCTTTACCAGAGAGGCCAAACAAAGACCATTGTTTTGGCATAGGGGTGGCTGGGGAGAAGTGCACCATGCAGGAGCTGAGGCAGATGAACTCCTGAGCATTTTTGGCCTTCAGCTCTAGCAGCCAGGCAGAGGCTGTAGCTGACAGTAGTTGACTGAGGAGCCAGTCTGCAGGCCTGCCATGTTAGGCATGCCCATTTCAGAGAGGGTTTTGGACTTTTGTTTTCTTTTTTGTTTTATTGAAAACATTTTTTCATGCACAGTCAAGACTTTTCACCTAAAAGCAACAGTATTTAGCCCAGCAGCCACAAAGGCTACACAGGAAGCAAGAGCTACAAGAAAGGCAATCCAAAAGCTCAGGGCCAATCTCAGATCTGGGAAATTGCATCAACCAGGCTTCCCAAGTAACCTCAGGCATGCCAGCCTGTGGGTGCCTCCACTTCTCTGTTTAACGGCCAGGATGAATGAAGACAATAACCACAGCAGAGCGATCAGGACCAGGCTAAGGGCATTTCCAGGGGGTACATTAACAGGACAGTTGGTCCCAAATATTTTCACCCATTCCAGCAAAAGTTTTGATACCTTCAGTACACATCAAAAACCCATCGGTTCTGCCTCAAATTACCTAGAAAAAGTGCTAAAGCCTGGAGTCCCTCCTGCAAAGCACAGCCTCTGACAAAGGACACTGAAGGTTTGCATTTTTTCATTGTTACTCAATAAAAATAGCAGCAGCAAGAGGCCAGGGTGGGCTCATAAAGGCACTGTGTCCTAACACAGCTGTACATGTTGCCCAAAACTGCTTCAGGCTGAAATGTCTGTACTGGTTTAGTCTGGATGGCACTCAAAGCCTTCCTTTTTTTTCAAGAACAGATCTGACTCCAGATAATCTAGTGTGACACCTGCCACTGAGTCACATACTTGTTAAAGACTACTTCATTAGCTAAGGACAAAGCAGCACAAATACCTGCTGACCTGGCTCAACATGAGCAGGGCAGGTTGTAGAGCAGGAAGGTATCAAAGCTGACCAGAGGATCCCTGTGCCATGCAGAGACAGGAAAGCACTTCTTGTAACAGCAGTGTTACCTGCTTCTCATCCAGTCTGCCTAGTGCTAAAGGAAGAAGGCAGCAGGAAACTTTTTTTCCAATAGACATTTGTTTGTAACAAAGGAAGTAGAAGATAGACAGCCCTGTAGTGTCCTTCAGCAGCTATGATCTAACAACCTCTTACTAATATCCACCAATAAACTTTACTTCCAAAAGCTTTGAGAAAAGTAAGGATGAAAAACTCTCCCCCATTTGTTTGAGTGCAGGTATTCTATCCCCATAAAAAATACAAATCCTGCCCCGAAATCACAACACTGACCACTGGAAAGCTGCTAAGCACCCTGACTGTGCACAGGACCTGTAAAGCTGCTACTATACTACTCCTTCAAAAGATTCTTAAGGGTCCTTGTTAACAGCAATGGCCATGAAACTGTAAAGCAAGGATGGAGACAGCTATTCTGTACAGTCTTCAAACCCCAAAGCACATGACCTGTTTTGTGCTGATCTGTTTGAAGAAGTCATGTAATTCTCGTGAAGTGTTTTTGTTTCCAAAACAAATGCTACACACTTTTCTTTGACTTGGGAAAGTAGAAGAAAATCCCTCCCAATGCAAATAGCCAAATAGTGCTGGCGAGGCTCACAAATGCACGCGTGTGAGTGGGAAAGGAAATGGAGAGCCTTTCCAGCTTTCCTAAGGGTTATTGCAAACAGCAGGGAGGGAGAAGGGATTTCACACATTAGGAAAAACACCATGATAGTGCTTGTCCTTAAAGCAGACGTTACACAGAAGACTCTGCATTGCACTGTCTGTTCAGCACTTCTCTAATACCAAACATCAGATGGAACCCCTTGTCACAGGGTGCACATCGCAGCACCGTGCTGGCTGCAGGTCAGTGTGCAGAGTGCTGTACAAACCACTACTGAACCACCTTCATATTTTTCTGGCCTAAACAACTTTGCTGTACATCATTCAGAAGCTATGGCAAAGCCAAGGACATCCCCACATTCCAGTCTCCAGAGACTTAGAGATATCACATATACCAGCTGCTTCCTCAGCCGTCCTGCAATGGGAAATCTGCAGGTCACAGATGAAGAGGCAGACATGCTGTATCCCAGTCACAGTGTAAGGAAACAGCACGACCATGCTGAAAAATTACTTTTTCAGTGTTCTCCCAAGAAAGTTAAAAAATCTCATCTTTCACACGCTCACACCTTTGCTGGGTTTTCACAGAGCTTCCCTGGGCAAGCTGTACTGGCAGGGATGCAGCTCCAGAGGAGTCAGGAAGGTTATCCTGCCTCTAGCAGAGGGGAGGGGGTGGGGGGAGATGAAGCCAAAGCCGGCTGAATTCCCACAGGCTTTGCATTATGAAAGCCATGAGCAGCAATCAGCCAGCCTTCACAGTTCTCTTTAACCCCCTCCTTGCTGCTAAACAAGCATCTGAGCCGACCTCTGAACATACAGTGGACGCATACTCAACCTCAAGACAGAACAGGCAAGCATCTAAAAAGGCAGCCATTTAATTTCTTCCAGTATTTTCTAAGAGGTGCAAGCTCCCTCTGTACTTGCATTCATGGGTGCTGCACCCAGACCTGCTGCTCTCAAGCCTGCAGATTAAAGGGGGGGGGGGGGGGGGCGGGGGGGCGGAATGTGTTACAATCCAACCCTGCACATGCCCAGGACTTGTTACTTCAAGAAATGCCATCATTGTCCTCCAGCCAGGCAGTCAGGCCATGAACAGGCGTCACTATTGTCCACTGGCTGCCGGAGGCTCTTAGTAACAGCACTGAAGTTATGAGCTCTTGAAAGGGTATCAAAGCTTTTGCACAAGGTCAGATCAGACCAATATATATCCTCTATTATTTGCTGATAATCATACAATGCTAGAATGGCTTGGGATGGAAAGGATCTCAAAAAGGATCATCTCATTCCACTCCTCTGCCCTGGACAGGGACACCTCCCACAGTGCCAGGCTGCTTCAAGCCCCATCCAACCTGGCCTTGAACACTCCCAGGGATGGGGCAGCCTGAGCTCCTCTGGGCAGCCTGTGCTAAGGCCTCACCACCCTCACAGGAAAAAATCAAGAGTAGATGCTACAAGAAGAGATGGCACAAAATACATCTTCCCCTGGGATTCCCAGAGAAAGAGTGGTCTCCAATAGAAATGTCAAACAAATCTGTTCCCTCCACTCCCTGCCTCAGCAGGTACAAGAATGTCACATACGTCCTTGCACACCCAGAGGGACATCTGCTGCCAACACAAGACTGGTTATCTGCCTCTGCAGAGGGTCCCTCTGTACAGCAACTGCCTCAAGGACCATGCACTCTGAAAAGCAAAACGGCAAGGGCTCCGGGGCAAAGAGGACTGGGCTGTAACCCAGCACATTAGTAAGGCTTTGAAACTCCTTGGATAGGGAAACAAAGTACTCCATGGCTTGGCAGACTGGATTAGAGCACCCTGGAGAGCTTGAGACAGACTGGAGCTTGTTTAAGGTGCCCTTTCAGCTCAGACTGTGCACTAGTTCACTTGAGGCTCGGTTTTTCTGCAGGAGTAAGAGCAGTTGCAAAAAATGGGGGGCTCTGCTACCCCCACACCAGGACAGCAACAGCTGAAGTGAATCCCAGCTATCCTAACCATCCTCATGGCAGAGGAAAATCCCCATGGGCCAGGCAGACACTTGGTGTGTCTGACCAGCTTCTCCTGGTCTCTTTCTAGAATCAAACAAAAGAGCAGTGGCAGAGACTGGTGCCAGCTGAAGGGGCTGCAGCTCTGAAGAGAGACCAAGCACCCTCCAAGAATTCAGTCACATCAACAACTCCTTTCAGGCGGGCAGGGAGAAAGCTGGCATTAGGTGGTAACTAACCCTAATTGCTTGACTTCACATCTTGATATTAATCCAGCCAGCCTGTGCGTGCCCATTTTCTAAATACAGTCCTGCACAAGGCTGATAGCTAAAGTTTCAGCTAACAAATATGCTGGAAAATACTGGTGTGCTGATTTTCCATGAATGAGGCCACTAGTATGAGATTTTCCATGAATGAAGCCACTACTGTGTGAAAAGCCTGGGGCAACAGGACTGCCTAAGAGCAGGGAGCATCAGTCTACTCTGACTACCACTGCAGCCTTACTTACTTGGTTCATATTTTATGAAGAATGATTCAGCTGAACTTGCTCCTTGACATGAGAAAAAGGGAGGAACACAAGTGTGGGAAAGCAAGAGGATGTAACTCAAGCATCTGGTACGGGGGAGACACTCAAGGGACATGGCACAGCTCAGTTAATATGCTAAGAAGTGCTATAAAAGCAAACTATAACAGGAGTGGAAACAAATCTTCTTGGCAGACACGCCCAAGGCATGGCACAACTGGGAACAGGAGCTCTAAGCATCCACCTTCAATCCTATGATTTATCCATAAAGCAAGGCTGCCCTTCTCACCTCTCGCTCCAACCAGAGCAAGTCCAACATGGGAAGATATAGGAGTTTCCCTTCACAACTTTGCAAGAGGTCTGGAATAAAAATAAAGCTGGCTTCATTCCCCATTAGCAGTTAATTTCCTCAATAATTTTCACAGAGGGAGAAAGAGAAATGTTCATGATCCAAGAGATGAAAGCATATGAAAATAAGCCTCATAAAACCTGTACTGCCCTAAGGGAAAACTGCCCCACAACTTTCATTGGGGAATTATCAAAGGCCCCAGACTCGTGGGGGGTTGTTTTTATTTTATAAGACAGATGCTTTAGAGAAGTAAGTCCTCAAATAGCTGAGATTCCATTCTGCTGAACCTCCAACGAGACTAGAAAAAGAAACAGCTGATCCCACTTAGTCCAGCCCAGGGATCCAGCTTAGCCACATCAAGACAGAGGACAGCAGTAAGGCACAGAACTGTAGAGGCACTGCTAAACCTCTTTCCAGTAAGATGCCATTGCCCCAGAGAAAGACAACTGCATGCATGGTAGCACGGCCACAGGAAAGCACAGCACAGAGTGAAAGAATCTCATTCATTTCTGTTGCAAAACAGAGGCTAGGGTAGAAGGCATTGACTCATTCAGCCTGAGAACAAGGAAGAACTGCTCCTGAGAGACTAGTTCAAAACAAGGATGTTTAGTGCACATTCTGCTTTGAGTCTGCGAAGTGAGTATGAAACTTCCCACGTGCAGAGCTCTGCTTATTATCAAAATAGGTTTAACACAAGCTCAGGAGAAAAAACTGTTCAGAAAAGGGGCTAAGTCCCAAAATGGCAGAGCTCTCTCACTCACAGCTGAGCCTCAGAGGTGACTGCAGCCCTGGATAAGCCTGTCTGCAGGAAGGACTTCTGTTCAGGAAGTCCCCAGCACAGGATCCAGAGGTAGCGTGGCCACAGCTCACAGCTCAGACAGCCAGACTCACTTGGCTCCTCAGCTGGGCTGGGAAACCCCCGTGGGTGCCCTCACTGCTGCCAACCTGCACTGGCTGAGATGGGCACCCTCAGTGCTGTGGGTTCTCATTTCACATGACTCTGACTTCAAGAGGGGAGGCAGATGCTCAGAGGATGAGGTGTTTCACATGATTTACAAGTGAGCAGCAATCAGTATCTTATTTACTATGGGTGATGAAAACACTTCAACATTGAACATTTTTTCCAACGGCAAACTTCCCCTTCCTGACACATACAAACACCTTTCCACATTAATTCCTATAGAGTAATTAATTTCAGTTTCACTAGCAAATAAAATTATATTATTCTAGAAACTCACCTAACCACGTTACCACATTGACTCAATGGAGTGGATATGTGCAAAAGAGTAGACAGACACTAACAATGAATAATTAAAATGAAGTTAATAACAATAAGGGATCTAAGACCAAAAGAGAAATTATTTACTTGGAACAGATATTGCCACATTTAATCTTTCACAACAAAAGCATATGAATAGGAAATAAGTAAAACTAACTCTAGGGCATGGAATATTGCCCCTAGCTGGTTCATCATATCCACAGAAAGTAAGTCATACACTATTACACCCAGACGTTTGGCTGTGGTGCAAGGGGCTGGATCTCTCCGTCTGAGAGAACAGCACTCTCTGGAGCACATTAAGGGAAGAGCAGGAGAAAGATGGGAAGCTTTGAGTTCACTAGGAAGAGCAGAACTATTCAAGTGCTTAAGCAACTACTGATAAAACCCTACCTCCACCTACCCCACAGGTCTTGATTACTGGCATTATTACTCATCCTGTACAAGAAAAATGTCCCAGAGTTTTAGCTAAATAATTGTTCGCAGTTAACACTGAGCTGAAGACTGTAAATTCATGCTTTCTGAGGAATAAAAGCCCATTGGATTGCTGTGACATGAAATTGCATGCAAGAGAGGCAAGTACTGCAGCCCTTGCTCTGGATCACCTGAAGATTCCAAAAACTGAGAGTCTGTGCCTGTCTCACCAGTGTCCAAGTAACCTGATCTCAAGTAACTAGTGTTGGTCATACTAGCAAAGGGATACAGCCAACTCATGCAGAAAGAGCATCTTTTGCAAGAAAAAGCTTTGGATGCAAAGTAGCTCCTAGGAGGGGCCAGGCTGGAGAGGAAAGTCAGCTTAGAAATTACAGTAACACGTCAAGATGCTGCAAACATGCAGCAGGTTCTCCCACCATCCCTATCCACCCACAAAGATTGCCACCTCAGCTCCTCTTGCACACCGAAGGTGGGAGAGAAGCCATAGACAGATGTCTTCCTCCTGGAGTCCCTCTACTCCAACATTAGCATGTAGCAGAGTAAATTATTTCTGAAAGAAAAGGCCTGAAGCTTTTCATACCATTTAATAGCCAGTCCATGTGAACTGCTCTACTGTAGGCTTTGGGAGGAAGGCATCCATCATGAACAGGCTGGAGTTTATCTGGCTTTCTTTGTTCAGGGCAAGTATGTGTTCTCAGGGTCAGAGCTTTCCTGCAGTGCCTCTTCCTGCTGGGTCTTGTACTGAGGTCCAAACCCTTGCAGTCCCAATGCAGCCTGGGGGTCAGCAAGCACAGCACCTCCTGAACTCTGTGGGAGCAGTGCCTGCCTGCTTCAAAGGCAAATTGTACCCGGTGTTTATACCAGCCTACAAGGCATGAAAAGGCCTAGGAGGTCAAACATCCACCACTGTAATTTCAGGCAGGATCAAACAGAACAGCAACAGCTGGGCTGAGTGAGCAAGTCCACGTTTAATTACAAATGGTTTTGGTAATAAGCAAAAGCAAGAACAAAGCCAGTGAGAAACCTCTCTTTTTCTTCCTGCCTCCTGTTCAGGCTGTGTAGAAACAGCTGCCTAGAAGAGAATCTCAAATAAAACCCACCAACTACATTTTCAGGACTGCTACAGCAGCACAGTTCCCTGTGCAATGGCACTGTGCTTTGACAAGTGCCAAGGACCGATGGGCAGACTGCAGCTGCTCCCACCACAGGGCTGGGTCGGTGTAGGGCTTTCCCAGCCTGGAGCTCAACCCCCTGTCGAGTCTCACAACTACATGCACAGAGTCATTTTGCAGTAAGCTGCTTGGAGGATTTAATTTGCTTTAACATCTTCTGAATATGAAATGCTGCTTGTAAAATGGGATTACTAGTGCAGAGACGATGGACCCTGCTCACAAGTCCTGTCTGGCCTTGGGAGAGGGCAAAAAACATTTCTTGGAGTACCAGGAATGTCCACTGACCCCTTCAACAGGTCATGCATTTCATTACAGCTAGGATCTACTCCTGCTTTCCCCAAAAGGTCCTGGAGCAATGGTTAAGGATAGGAAATAAGCTCTAAAACACACAGACCAAAAGGCATAGCTGGGTGGGTTGAGGGCTTTTTTTTAGATGCTGGGAGCCTTCCACCCATTTATTGGGGCTGCTAGTGAGAAGGATCAGTGGGTCCCCTCACATCTGATACCTCTGATGGCATCAGCAAGAGCCCAACAGAACCCAAGAGCACAACAGAAACAAATGGAACAGAGTATCACAACCCAAACCTCTCCAACAAACCAATACCCACTGCTGACAGAACACTGCCTAGCTGTGTGTCACAGGGGGACACGATGGGAATACTGTGAAGGCTGGGAAACCATCACATCCCTGGGAACCAAAGGTTTCTGACCTTTCTAGCAAAGCCTGCTGAGAGAACTGGGAGGGTTGTTTTGTAGTCCTGGCTTTAATTACAGCCAAGTGTTTAAGTTATTCTCCTCCAACCACCCCCATGTCCCTCACAAGCACAAATCTAGCTTTTTATAGCACATCCGGTATGGATGTTAAACACATTCAGGAAATGCACTTTCAGCCCCAAACATCCCCTCCCCTGGACCAGTCAGTTTGCAAGGGTTTATAACATGGAGACGTGGAGCCGGATGTTTGGTTTTGTGACCATTGCTTTTCTGGATTACTTCTGTCTGTTTAGAGAAGGGAAATCCAATAAATGCAGGGTAGGTTGGCTGCATTCAGAAATAATGCATGCTGCTTGCAAGGTGAAGGAAGAAAAGCCAGATGGAGAGGCCACTCTTAGCTGCTCAAATTCCCTGCACACAGGGCAAGGCTTTTTTTTTCTTTTTTAATAGCTGACAAAGCTCCTGGGGGCTGACAATGGCTCACAGCACAGTGGGTGTCCATAGGCACATCTAAGATCCCAAGATCACGTTTTTTACTGCCTTCTGGTAATAGACTGGGGCTCTCCCATAATACATACAGGAAAATGTACCCTTTCCCCCAAAACCTCTATTTTTAATTAGACAAAAGGTGCAAAGAACTGTCAGGCTATGGCAGGCTCTGTCAGTCTCCAAGCACTGCTCTGGCATGTCACCAAGGCTTATGGCTCTTTGCTCCAGAGCAGCAGAGTTTGGATAGCTTGGCTCAAGTCTCAAACGTGACCTTTGTAATTTGCTTAACATATGGGGCTTGCCTCTGGCTTTAAGGAATACCACAAGCCTGCTAGTAATTTTCTCACCTGAAAATACCCTGGCTGGCTTCCCAGCTGGAAGCATCTTCCTAAGTCCAAAGGCAAGCAAGTTTGCTGGCAGTCTCAGGGATCAGTCTCGGATACTAGTCCAAGACTCCCTGGAGCACTCTCAGATCAGAGGGCCCATGCTGGTCAGATTGCCCCAGAGAACCTCCTGCTAAAGCAGCAAGAGAGCTGGGCTGTTCCACACATTGATCCAAACACCACTGCTGTTCCTGTCATAGGGTCCCTGCACAAAGCCAGGATATGCTGCAGGAGGGTTGTGAAAGGGAAGGCATTTGGAGCTGTGCTGCACTGGGGTTTGGTGCTCTGAAGAAAGACAAGACCTACAAGCCCAGGATATTTTTCCCCATCCTTCTCTACAGCCAGGTCACCTCTTGTTCTGGGCAAGCAACTGTCAGTAGGACATCACACATCAACAAGTTGAGCAATGACCTAATTAAGCTGCTTCCAAAATAATCACACTGAAGGAAAGTTAAAGAAGTCCTTGAACTCATTATTTCTTACATTGATTTTTAGTCCACTTTTTTCCATATTTGATGCAAATTCTTCAGGTATCTGCAACATTAGCTCAAACTGAGCTGTGGATATTAGTCCTGAGCAATCCAAGCTCCAGCAAAAGCATAGTAATGACTAGGCTGCACTGGCCACCCAGCTCCTCCCCTGGGCCTGTAAGACACAGGAGGAAACATGGATCTCTGCTGAACTGGAAGGTGAACAGCCCCTGGAGCTTTCCCAGTGGGCTGCCAAACCTGCCTGCACTCAGAACAGCAGGGCAATTGCTGGGGAAACTGAAAGACAGGTTTGAAAACATGGGACCACCAGCAGTGTGCATACTAGGGAGCTGCCCCAGCTTCAGATGCCACTTGAACAAACTTTGGCCACCAAAACTGCACAAAGAATGCCAGCCCAACACAAGGCAAGTTTTCCAGCACAAAACCCTGTACACAACACTTAAGTTACAATTAATGAGCTCAGCAGAGACGAACCCTTGTGCAGTCTGAACAAGAGCATGAAGACTATGCTCATCTATGCCTTCATTCAGCTCAGAGAACAGCAGCTGTCAAGGGTCATGCACATACACACACTATGCTTTCACTACCCTGAGCTAAGTACAAGCTATGCAACACTTAGCTGGAAAAATGAGTGACAATCTAGCTGCAACAACGGAATAACAGCATCTCAGGGAAAGGCAGTCTTAACTCACACTGGAGAATTGCTTTAAGCAGATGGGAAGGACAATGAATTTATTTAATGGGTATTGTTTCTGTGTGATCGAATCATATGCAGCTTATGTCTTTCAAATATAAATACAAATAACTGACTTAAATAAAAATCATCACTGGAACACAGAAGCATCTCCTCCACTCCTAAAAAGCTGGTGATCTCCCAAGCTCATCAAGAACCAGACTGGCATGTCAGATACACAGGGGACCCAACCTCCTTGTATCTTTGACAAGCATTATGATAATCTCAGAATTAGGTGCTAGAGCTTGAACAGAAAAGTGACAAATCCACATCAAAATGACATTAGAGAACATCAAAGAGGCAAAAACATCTCTCATTTAAATGCTCAACCAAAGTCTCTAAGACGCCACAGCCCACCCTGACATGGCCTTTTATAGCACTGAGAAGCACCTGTCTGAGGAACTGCAGGCAATCTCAGGCATGTTCCTTGGCTACCTGCAATTTCATCAGGCTGCTTGAGACTGTCAAACCACTATTTATTTCCTTACTAGGATGAATGATTTGTGAGTATTAAAAACTTTGAGCCTGAACCTATGAAGTGAGTCACTGGAACTCACAGGTTGCTTCCCCTGCTTCCCTCCAGCCCAAATCATCACACCTTTCAGGCCTAGTGTTGCTCCCACTAAAATCCTGCAGAAAAGAAACACCCATTAAATACTGCAGAGCCTGAACGAAGGGCTCAAGTGCCATCTTTTTCACTACGAGTCCACACCTGGGCAGGCAAATCCCAGACTCACCCTGAGACTGTCGGCAAGGAAGCTGGAGCTGCTGACTGCAGTTTCTCTTGCTGCTTCAGAAAAGATTTAGCTTCTTTTGAGTTTGAGTCCACTTCTTTAGTCACCCTGTTGGAGGAAAAGAGAGAAACCAGAGGGTAAGGAAGACCTGCACTCAACAGTAAAATCAAAGATCCATCAAGGAAACACAGAAAACAGGTACAAGAGTCTTCACATCCCCTGCACAGAGATCACCTTTACCAGCTGCAAGCTGAAGAACACACATCTTGTTAACATTTCATTCCAGTAACAAACCCTCTACATTCATGGCAGAAAAAAGAGTAGCTAATTAGAGCTGGGGGAGGAGGGGATTTTTTCCTTCCAACAAACTGGAATGCTTATTCATTCAAACAGGCCCATCTCACTAGCAGCTACTAAATGCTCTCCTCAGGTCACTGGGGGCAATTCCAGGCTCTTAATTGGGCTCTTGATTTTCCTATTTGTTGGTCAGTGAGGCAGTTCTTCTGCCACCCACGTCTCACAGCCCCACAGCACACAGGCTTGGCAACATCTGCAACCCAAACCAGAGCACAGAAACTGGCAACAGAGAGAAAGCTCTGACAAGGCAGAATGTAGAAATTCACTCTCATTTTCTAGTTAATTTTTGTTTGAGGCCCCGAGGGTGCAAAATATTGAACTTCAAAAAATTATAAATCAATATGGCATCTACAGCAGGGAATGAATTATAAACATGAGAAAGAATCTCTAGAAAACCACTCAATAATTAATTGTTAGACAATCCCAGCTACTTTAGCCCCCTCATTTACCATGACCTGCCTCCAGCAACACGCTTTTCACGCTCGCAGTAGCTCTTAATGAGGTTGCCCTGATTTGCCAAGCTAACAATTTTGTTCCCATGGAGCACAAGCCTGTGAGCCTCTCCAGGGCTCTGCAGCTCTATGGGCACAGAGGCAGCCTGACCCACAGCTCAGTCAGCACAGAAGAAACAATCCTTCATCTCACCCTCCTGCAGCCTGGGCCTCTGGCTGCATCTGCTCCAGCAAGGATGGGCAGGCTCATCCCTGATCTAGACCATATGCTGAGGAGAGGCTGAAAGCCTGGCTTGCCATGGGATCTCCCCTGGCTACAAGTCAGGCTAATCATTGCTTACTTCCTACCCACCAACCTGACCCCACAACTTTCATGGAAGAACTGACTAATAATCACAGAGAAACCCCAGGAGCTGCAGCCCCAGATAGGTTTCTGCTGGCTGGCATCAAGTTAATTATCTGTTAACCCTGGAGGCACTGATGTCCTGAAATCTCACTTGCACACAAGTAATGCATCCATGTCTCCATCCTGACAGTGAATCAGCATCTGAAACGTCCTTCCTCCTTCTGCAAATGCAGTGGAAAAGGGATAGTAATGCCTGTGCTGTACAACTGCTCAGCTTTGTTCTGCCAGTGCAGGAGGAGATTAACCCCATTTCCCCCCTGCATTGTCACATGCCTTTTGAAACATGGCAGTCACATGGATAGAGACAAATCCCACACCATGAATATTTAGAAGTATTTGCTGATCAGCTTGGTAAGGGATGGGGTGGGAAAAGGAGAAAAGCAGTTCACGAAGAAAAGAAAATTGCTACAGCATCATCACAATTTATAACACCCCAACCACACCATTCAGTCACAGCCCTTGGAAACAGTGGTCATGTCATGTAGCAGTCATACACCAAAGGTTACCCTTCATCCATGGATTTAATTTGACAGGTTAAATTTGGTGTCTTCATGAAGCAGTAAGACAGATTTCCCCCCAAATATGAGGATGAGATCAATGCAATCACACAGTCTATTTTCAAATGCAGCATCTAAACAGCCAGCTCTGACCCCTGCCAAGTTGAGAAGCACCATCCTCCCTTGTGCACTCTGCAGTGCTGGCTCCTGGCAGAGTCCCTCTCCTCTTTTCACCCCCTGCACTGCCCTGCCACCAGGGTGCACTCCTGGCATGCAGGGAGTGTGTGAGCCACAGAGAGAAATATCAGGCAACCTCAAGCAGGGAGGAATCAAATAGGTATAGCATAGTAACCATGTGCCCTGGGAAAAAAACAAACTCTAGACTGGTCTCAATGCAGCCACAGGACCTGCTCCTGGGTTGGATCCCAGCTGTTGAACACTGGACATTTCTGGGCCTTGAAGACTGTAGGACCAACAGGAGGCAGGGGCTGGGAAAGGAGGCAGAGGTCACTAAAAGCATGCCTTCCCACTGGCTCTGCTAAGAAATAACAGCCCAACTCAGCTCCCACAAAACTACAGGGATCTGGCAATTAAGTAGCTTACAGGATCTGTATGCTCACGCACAACGGTGAGCAAGTCTTCAAAACCAGTGGCAGAGCTGGGATCTCAACAGTGGGCCCTTTAACCTCCTGTGTATCTTCAGCCTTCTCCAGCCTGGAGAGAGAACTAACTGATGTCTCCCCTACCAGCTGAGGAAAAGAAAGGCACAAGGCTAAAATGAAAAACAGCTCTAGGGATTTACACTCGGATGGAATTAGCACACTCTTGGTTGGACCAGCACTGCAAGTCACAGCTCTCAGAACAGGACAGTGCTCAATCCCAGAAAGGGTGAGAAAGCAGAAAGCAGATGATGCACAGGGAGAGTCTGGCACAAGCCTTCAATGACAGATACTTGAGCTATCCAGGGGTACAAGACAGGTTGCTACCAAGGGTTTACTTATGCTTCCATTCTCACACCCTCCTCCACCTTGGGGTACCAGTAACAATGGCTGGGCACAAAGTACAACACTTAGATCCATTTTCTTTGCTCCCTTTGGCCTGCCAGCAACTGCTCTAACATATATTTTTAGAGTTGTATGCTGCAGAAATTCAGCTGCAAAGCTGCATGCAACCTGTTCCACCAGGACTGCCCAGCTGAGGACAGAGGAATGTGACAGAAATGTAATTAAAAGTGACCTTTCAAGGCAATTCCATCACAAGACCCACTTACTGCCTCATAAACTGAAACAAAAGCTGCTCTGAGGCAGGCTGCTGCTGGGCTGATGCCAGCAGCAACTCCTGCACCACTCCAACAGGAATGATGGAAGAGTATTAAAGAGCTTTACAAGGTATTAATTCAGGTTATGCACATTTCAACCTTGCCCAGATCCCAGGCCAGGAAGGAAAAAGAAACCCTCTGGTCTGCATTATTATGGGAGACAATAACTCCTTCCGTGTAGAAACCAAAACAATTCTTGTTCTTCAAGGGGAGAAATGGGAGTCATTAATCCAGCTGGAAGAAATCACAGTTATTATTAAGGAAAATTACAAGACCTTTCACTTTTAAATACTTGATAAATAACTATTTGCCCGACTGTTTACTGGGATGCTATTCACACATTGTAATCCAGGAATAAATATGAAAATAAGTATATTGTCAGCAATAAAACAAGTAGCTAGTGTCTTGCCCAGTTGCAGCCCCTGTAATTCATGCACAAAACCACTCACTCTCATCACTTTGCCACAGAGACTTCATTACACTGCTATGCTATTAAATTGTGTAAGGTTTCCAAAACAGAGAACAGTTATTAATTTTTCGGACCACGCTGGAGCCTTAGTTCAGTGGCAGAGTAAGTCTAATACACCAGCTTGTCTGCTGCACCCTGGTCTTACACCACCTGCAGAGCTACCAGGGTGAACAGGAGGGTCCCAATCCACCACACCACGGCACAACACAACACCCGCAGCCCAGGACTTTCCCCAGTGTGGTGCTCAGATGCCTCCATCCTGCACAGCTGAATCCAGTCCTGCTGGCCAGAAACAGAACTTGCCAAGGCTGCAGTGTGTCAGCAAAGTGCCCAGCTCAGCAATGAGCAGCAAGGTGCCCTGCAAGCCCTTGGAGAAGTGTGCCAGCAGAGCTTCATCCTTGCACAGAGGGGAAACAGAGGCAGGGTAGGGGCAAGCTGGGAAAGACAAACAGGCATAGCAAGAAGGCTCACAGGGTAATTATCTGTAGTCTACTGTGTAATAGCAGCCTTATGCATCCCAAGTGCCAAAATCCCTCCAATTTGCCCCCAGGTGGTTAAACACAGCTACATTCTCCTAACCAAAACACCTGGTGCACATCAGGCTGAGAAAGCACATGTTGGTATTTAGGTATAAGAGGACTTAGAGCAGAGAAGACAGTTAAAATCCTTACAGCAGCACAAAGTTACCCTCTCCTGACCTCCATGCTGAGAAAGGGAGAACAAGAGTGGAAGCTGTGGAAAATGCCAGCTCTTTACCACTTGTACTCAGGACACACTCCTTACTTGGGAAGGCTGTCCCAGTTTAGACACGACACAATTATAGAACTTTCCACACTATCTTCATGTTGTTAGCTCTGGGGAATCACAGACCAAGGGGGACAAAAATGAGGCTAATTACCCTTTTTTTCAATATTCCTCATCTGTGTTTAGTCTCAATAAATAGTCCTCTAGCCTTCTGGAATGATCACTTAAGGAGAAAGTAATACTTATATACAAGGGTTTGTTAAAAAAATTAATCCCTTTTAAGCCAAAGAATAATTTTTCTGAATTTTTTTGGTAGACTTTTGTGCTTGAGCTGTAATGTCCCAGGTGCCTTTCACAGACAGATGCACTGCACAAGAGGCAGATCCTCCATCCTGCAAGGTCCTGAAAATGCTGGAGTGAACACATTCAGCACTTCCCAGGAGGGAATTAAGTCTTCACACAAGGGAACCTCTACTCCAGACCATATCTGCCTGCACACTGCATATGTATGTATTTTATGTTGAATTACTGGTGTAGAGCAGACAGAGTTAAAATTAGTATGTCCCCATCACTTTTCTAATTTCAAAGTAAAACAGTTTTCTCCCTTTCAGAAAAAAAAAACAACCCAGCATTCTTCTTCAAACCAGGTGGGAGAAGCTGTTCCCTGGGAAACAGCCTATTCCCTGAAGCAACACAGACAAGACCAAGCTGGAATAACTGATAATTTTGTAGGCTGACTAGATAGGCAGAAGAAGCTGGCTGATTTCTAGACAGAAGCTGCTGGCTGGTTTCTAAACAGAATCAAATGTGATGAGAGCTCTCCTGCAGTCAGGCAAGGGCCAAGCTGCCTGCCTGGTGCTGCTCCTCACAGCAGGTGTGCTGCAAACCATACAGGCAGCCCAGGCTGCATCTCAAATCAACTCACCTGAAAACCAGCAAAGGTGAATAGTATTTTAACATCAATAATGCATAACCTTGTAAGCCTTGAAGGAAACTACTGATTTTCCATCATCTCCTGTATAACTAAGACTCTGTGATAGAGGCAAAGAAAACATCAGGGGATGGACACTGCTGCCTCCTGAAATGCTGACCAAGCTGTCAGGCCCCTTCTGGACTTCTGCTTGCAGCTTCTGCAAGAGGCTCCCCAAATCCAGAGGGTAGTAGCACTCCAGTTAACAAGCTCCCACTGGGGCTTGCAATAAGTAGAGCATGCCAAACAAGGCCCTTTGGAGAAGCTGACCCACAGCCACGGCACAAGCCTTCATCTCGTTGTCTGGAGCTTTATCCACTCCAGTTTTAAGCACCTCCAAGTACCAGGTCTCTTCTTGCTTCACTGGATAAGTATTCCCTTGGCCAGCTCCATTGCACTGCCTTAAAATCCCACCATGCATTAGCATGTCAATCTTTGAGGCATCCCTGTGTTTTAATTTGTACCTCTCAAAAGGATTAAATCCACATTATGGAACACCTCACAGCTGAGTAATCCAGATGAACAGATGAGCTGCTGCATGTTTCACTGTGACAGCAAATACACTGAAAGTCAGACAGATCCCTGCAACCCTCCAACTTCCTCAAAGCAGAGCAGTGCTCGAGCCATGGATGCCTCTTCTGGTATTAAAAGCCAGGGATTCCAAATTCACTCAGAGCTACGAACACTAGACACAAAGGTTTCACTGATTGTAACAGGAGCCAGCACACACTACAAAGCAGAAGCATCCACAAGGGGGAAAGGCCAGACTAAGCTTGACTCAGTTTGTAATGTGTTAATGAGATAGTATGGCAGCAAGCAGCTCTGTCTCCCCTTCAGGCTAACACAGAAACCCTCTTGCTTCACCATCTCTTAGTTACAGAAAAAAAATAATAATGCATCTTGCAAACTGCACTTTCCAGCAGGGGAAACCCCAGGCCCAATGCCTGCAAAGCAGGCTCTGTCAGCATCTCACCAGACATCAAAAGCCCCTTTCTGAGCCTGGGGCTGTCAGGAATGAGCAACAGCTTGGAAAGAAGGGAAACAGGCCAAACAGCAAAATGCTGGGACTGGATTTGAGGCCTCTGAGATGAAGGCATGAACAGAGGGACCAAAGACCCCCTTACCAATAGCAGAAGAGCTCCTGTGAGAACTAAATAGGTCACTAGGCATCTTCTGTTTTCAGATTTTTAAAAGCCAGGAAACTACCTGAGAGCCAGATAAAGAAACAGTATCTCCTGCTGGGGAAGGGTGTGATTTTTACTGAAGTATTTCCACACTGACTTAGGCAGAACACAGATGGAAGAACCTGAAGATGAGACAATGCAGTTTGTCATCCAGCTCCCAAAGCCAGTGCAGCACTCAGACACCCCAGGTTTGAAAGACCTAGAAATGCCCAAGTTAATCTGAAGGTCAATCCATCATTCTGGAGATGCTCTGAAACTCCTCCTACCTCTAGAGATCCCAGCTGAGCCTTCTTTTTCATCACACCAATTACCAGCAAAACCACACAAATGAAACCAACACACATAAATTATTTCCTTGAAAACAGCAAGCCAGATTAGAAGCCAAAGATGACTTTCAGGTGGGCATCTGCTCAGTCACCTTGGGAGTTTCAAAAGCATGTTGAGATAAAGGAAGACAACAGGGGTCAGCATGTTGGTGAGTGTAGGGCTATTATGTAACACTTTGCAAGTCACAGCCCCTCTGAGCAGAAGCCTCATCTGCACGTCTACTAATGAAAAATCCCTGATTAGACACTGTTCATTAGCCCATTCCCTTTTTCCAAGCACATTAAGCAAACCATAACACGATTTATTTCAGAAGAGTCCTGGCTAGGTTTGATGTTTATGAACTTACAATTTCTGCAGCTGCCTCTGAGAAAGGCAAATGGCTCACAAGTGAACCAGCACACAGCACAGCTCCTGCTCATGATTACTGACCTCATCTCCAGGCCACTGTTGTGCCAAGCAGGATCACACAATGTTAGTATACCCCAGGGAAATTCTGAAGCATCAGGGAATGGATGCACACAGAGGAAAGGTTATCAAAATGGGCCCCTGAGACCCTGTCATTCTTGAAAGGTAACGTATTTTCCCTTATTGGCTTTTAAAAAAAGAAAATCAATAGTTGCTTTTTAAATGTGAAAAAGCCAATATAAACTGTGGATAGCTGAGGCATGCTTTGAACTCTAAGAAAAACAACAGCATAAAGGCAGAAACAGGCTGCTGCCTACACTCCATTATGCCAAAATCAGCATTTGGATGCTTGGTGGTAGAAAAGCAACCACTCACTTTCTAGTCTGCCACCTCTAAACAGTGGTCACATTCATATTCCATGCAATTCTGGACAGTTTGATTTGTCTTACGGTACCACAGCATCATCCCCACGCTTATACTGTTCAGATTAAGTTTCTGGGAAAATCTTAAAAGCCAAGGTTTTTGCACCATGCAAGCCTCCTTCAGAAAGTGTTATGTCACCAGAAAGTGTTATGTCACCAGAAAGTGGCTAGAACACATTTCTCTAGAACACCTTAGCTAAGGAGGACTAAGGATAAAACCTTACTGACATCTGGCACCACCAGTCAGCAACACGAAACAGAAGCCCTCAAGGAGTGGCTTTTCAAAGGGCCACTGAAATTAATTTGTCTTAACTTTTTCTAACAATTCCTTGCTACTGCAATCAAAGCCATTGCAAAAAGCACAGCAAAATATGAGTGGTTTATTCCTCTGCTCCTATTACTTCAGTTCATTGTCCTTCATATCTAGCCTGACAACACCCAACCACCTCATCTGGTGGAAGCTTTGTAGCACTTGTTATCCACCTGGAGAAAAGGCATGGCTTTGCAAATATCAGGCTTCCAGATATACATTCTGGTAATGCTCACCGGCCTTCTCACTCACAGGTATAAACAATACAGCAAAAGCTCTTTCAAAAAAGCATATATGGAAGACATCAAACACATCCAACTTGATCTGATGTGCACCACACCACCTACAACATCAAGAGATGCCCACCCAAACTCCTGATCTTTCTGGAGACTTTAAAAGCTACCGTGCTTCACTCAGCATTGCTCAAAACCCCATGAGCACAAAACAAATGACCAAGATTCACACCCAGCAAGAAGTGTCAGCATGCTGCCAACCCCTTGCATTGATTCATCTACTGAGATCCCTGAAAAACATCACTAAGTAAGGAGAGGCTTAATGGTGTCACATGCTCTCTCACTGGTTAGCCTGACAGGTCTGACTGGGCCATGCTGAGACCACAGAGCAAGAACACAGATGGACAATTACACACTTTAAAAATTACTCTCTGTGCCAGCCATTCCCCTTGAAATACATCAACAGCATCAGGATTTTCCTTCTACTCTTTCTTGCTTTCCAGGAAAAAGCAGAAGCTGCTGCTATTGCACAGACAGCTATTTTAACTGTCTTCAAAGCAAAGCAACAAAATAGGTGACAGTGTCCCAAACTCTTCAGCTAGCACACCTTTTGTTTGCCAACTTTGTCACATTTGGTTGGTCTTAATAGTCATGTAAGGAGCAGAGAGGACATCACAGCCACTGATAAGGAATCAGAGCCTGAGCAAGGACTGTGGAAAGCTCAAGCTGTTCTCAGGTATCTGATCTGTTTCTCCTGCAGCCCTTTCCACCTGCTATCTCCTAAAAATGGTCTGGGATGAAGTGATTGAAGCTCTGGAAGAGGAAAGCAGATCCAGAGTTAAAACAGTGAGCAGTCTGGGACGTAGCTGTCCATGTAACAAGCACACAGGTGAGCTACAATTAAAAACAGAAAATCAGTATTTCAGTAAGGAGAGACAACATAAAGAAATCCCAAAGCAGCAGTACTGTACAGTTGCAGAGAACTGAATTATAACACCACTTCCACTCTGAGGTCAGCAGTTGCTGCAAAGTAATAAATCAGGCCTTCACCAGCTCTGCACAACTCTACTGAGGAGTTCACCAAGGTGAAGAGCTCAGCAGCCTGGGCAACACCTCGGGCCTCACCATCTCACCCATCAGGCCTAAGTTAAACCTCAATGACTTCACAGGACACCAAAAAAAGAAATTCCATCCATATTTCATATCTCTGCCTGCAAAATTCCTATTGTCAATGGCATTCTTGTACAGAGACTCGGGGTACTGGCCAAGAAAGGGCTTTCATTAGCACAGGCAAGCCTCCTGACAAGAACCTGCTCTCAGCCACCTCCCTTCACATTTGCTTCTTCTGTTCAAAAAGTAATGAACTTCACTACTAAACCCCTCAACCTAAGGTCCAGTTATAGTCTTTAAATTTCAACTTGAAAACAATCTCCTCTGAATAATCTTGAATCCTTGACATAGGCTCAAAACCTGCGAAGCAGCAACACAGAATGAGCAATGAGGTTTTGTCCAGGTACATCCTATATGATAACCCCTTACAAACACTAACAGATGAAAATCAGGTTCTTTTTCCACCCATACTTCAACTATGGCAGATGAAGTATCAAATTCAGCCAGTATAAACCTCAGTAATTACTACAGTAATTTTAGATTATTACTATCTGGTTATAAATCAGATCCCTTAGGTATTTCTTTAGCACTTTTAAGATATAATAGCTGCATTGTGAACCATCATGTTCCCTAAACCAAAATACAAGCTGCCACTCAACTCTGCTCAGCACATGTACCAGCACAGCTTGTTTCCTCAGAGCACAGTGGTCACATAAGTAAAAGCAGACCTACAGCAGCAACCCAGGGGCTATTCTAAGTCACAAATGTGGTTTCCTACAAAAGTCAACAACAGGGAGTCCTTATCCAGAGATAGGAGTTCATGTCTCACGTAGAACAGCTCACTATGTTTTGTCATGAGTTTGCCCACCTCTTTCTACAGAAATATATAAACTTTAAAGTATTCCTCATATCCAGCAGCACGTCACACACTTAGCATGACACTGCTTGCTTGGCACTGGCTCTTCCTACTTTGATTTGGCCCATCCAATGCACCAGCTCAGTGTGGATCCCACCTATCACTGTGAGAAAGTAAAAGGAGCTGTGATAGGAACACTTTGCCAGATTTCAGGACAAGAGCAGGGCTCTCCCCATTGACAGATGGAGAGTGGCTTTGCTTTGGCTCCTTGGTTCATGCACATGGGGAAGGAGCCAAGTCACTGAAGCAGCACAAGACACAGCTCTGCCAGCACAATACAGCACCATCAGTACATCACAGCAACTCTGCAGCCAGGAAAGCATTCCCACCACAAGAATAACCTGTGTAAAGCTCTGGCTTTAAACCACATGAACAAACCATGTGCAAGAAATACAAAGCCTCTAGTCTGGAGTCCTTTACTTGGAATCTGCAATGTATGAATGAAGCAGGGTGCTGAACACAGGCCTCCTATTCCTGAATTATCACCCAAGCCATTAGTCCTTTTAACACAGTTTTGCCTTCCACAAGACAAATTAAGGTAGAGATGTTTCCAAGTAAAATCTGTTCTTGGCAGCAATCAATAATCTGTCTCTGCTATTCCCTCACATGCTGTCACACTGACACCAAGGGGCCAGACCAGCTCCACGTGTGTGAGCTCCACTCTGCTGCAGCCCCAGCTGGACACAAAGTTCACTTTCATGGAAAGAGCACAGAAGAACCATTTTGATGCACTGAGCACAACACAGATTTAAAGAAAGCCAAGGACCAAACCCTTTTGGAGTACCAAAGAGAAAACAAGCAGTTACAAATTGCAACAGTTAAACCCTGGCACTATGGATGCAGTTCCTTAATGCAAACACAGGTCCTGCATTATGAGGCAAGTTCATAAACCAGAGGCTTCAAAGGAGCTTCAATCTCATCTGCCAGGGAGAAATGGCTTGAACTTTCATTTAGACACAGAACTGCCTTTGCAAATTGCTCTTGCTGCCCACCATTACAGCCATTTGGGTGACAGTCACCTGCTGCTCCTAATCTATTTAACATGAAGGAGGTAGGAAAAACAGACAAAAAAGTCCCAACTGGAAAGTACTGCCATCAGTTTAAGACTGTTTCCAGTTCCAGAATTCAACAGCTTTAGTTTTACAAGGCAAAATTATACAATGTGTTTTCTAAAATTAAAAGCCACAAAATTAAAATCTTCATTTGCTAATCTTTAATTCTTAACACTCCAAAGCTAAAGTTCAGCACTGGCAACTGATACAAGCATGGACTCATCAAAAGACATTAAGTACAACTCCCTACAGGGGAGTTGACAACACAAAGCCCCTTTTCTATCCAGTACAGCCCTGTAGTTGGAGATCACTTTCAAGCCACTTCTGCTACTTCAATCAGACCAGAAAAATCATGCCATCTTCTTACAGGAGAAAATGAACTGTTCTGCAACAGGAGATCAGGGCTAAATGATCTTCTGTTAAGAGCTTCAGTGAGCAGACTGTGAAAATTTGTGCCCTGAATCTTTCACTGCGTAAATATTGATCTAAATTCTTCTCAAACTTTCAAAAGAGCAACACTCAACAGTAGCCTCAAACCATTTAGAAAGGCAAGCAATAGAGACAGCTCTCATTGCAGTTCCTCCAGTCCAGAAATGCACACACATACAACTACAGTGTGGTGGCCTTTTATATAAGCAATGATTTGCCAGCTGCATCCTCAGGCAAGGAAGACAGTGTTTGGTATTCAGAGCATTTGCAGACGTTGGGGTGGTGCAAAGACAACCTCCTGCTATTCTGAAGAAAGAGCAGCCCTCTGGGCCTCACCTACTGACATTAGGAGAAAGTACCAGCAGCTGTGAGTAGGGTGTACACCTTGTACCCTACCCACAGCTAACAGTGTAACCCACTGAAAGAAGCAAGATGTAGCAAACAACATAAAAGAATCAGCTTTGCATATCACAAAAAATCAAGGGGGCAAAAAAAAATTGAAGTATTTTTTTGTTATCAAAGAGCTCAAGAACATAACTTTGTTGTAACTCTGGTACCAACAGAAAACAGTGCTCTAGACCTCACTGCCAACCTTCTGTTGCTGATTCTGTTAACAAATTGATATAATAACTGCTGTAAACAAAACATGCATTGGCCTTGGTGTTTGCAGAATTACAGTCTCATTGTCACCCAGGATCCAGCTATTGCCTATTTAATCAAAAATTGGTAGAAATTTCTAGTGATTCCTCTGCAGTTTCCCAAGGGAAACCGTAAGCACTGAGCAGTACAAAGGACGCTAGAAAAGCAACTGGTGCAGGAAAAGATGTCTTTTCCTTAGTTACAGTTCTTAAGAAAATACAGATAAGATACTGATGTCAAAAGCATAAAATCAGCATCTTAGAAGCCCTGAACAACTTCTGTTCACATAAGACAACCAATGCTTCAAAGGACAGTGAATGAAATGAAAGAAATTCATCAGTGAACAAGGGGTCTGGTTTGCCCAGGGAAGTAGCAAAGTCCCTGCCATGGCTCACAGCTCTCCTCAGATCTTTCAAACAGCTCAGGCAGCAGTGCTAATACTAAAAGCAAGAGCAGCAGAAGCCCCAGCTCTGCCTCCTCCAGATTTAGGGAGGGCGAATGTTACTACTGGGAACTGCTGCCCTCTGCTGTCACATGAAACGGGCAAAGTTAGTCTGACAAAACCAGGTTTAAAATAAAATCCTACATGATTAGAACCAGCAGTTCACAGGACAGTCAGATTTCAGGTGGATTCACCCAGGCCCCACAGTTCTGGTCTTACATATTTACAAAACACCTGTCCCTTCTTGCAGCACAACCTGAGAGGCCTCTTGTAAGCCAAACTCAGCCTAAAGCATGATTTTACCCAGCCCATCCCCTTTGCTGCAGCTGATGCAGAGTCAGAAGTACACAGCTGTTAGTCTGCTCAGCAAAATACCTCTTACTATCTGCAAATCTTTGTCGTGGATTGTAAACATCACCAGGGAAAGTGCCAGCCAATATCCTGCTCACAGCACAGAACCTGGACTAGGCTGAAGGAATGAAATGTAATTCCCTCAACCTTCCCAGTGACAGTACCACCAGGGAGCTGTGCCAACAATTATAAACAAATACTGGCCAGATGGGGAAGCCTAAGTGAATCTGAATTATATTTATGAATGTTTTAAAGTTGAGTAAATACTGAGGTCTACACATGAGGATACTCTGCAGCACTCATGCAGGAAAATCTTGGCCTCATTTTCCCTGATATCTGCACATGCTCACAATAAAAGAAAGAAATAGTGTAAAGGAAAGAGCAGACCCACTGTACTTCAGAGCCCAGCTCCAGCCTGCCTCCAGCACCCAGTCTGCACTGGGCCCACAGTGGACATATCACATCTGCCAACTTACTTGATTTCCTCACCAGCAAAATCAAACGTTTTGGTGATTGTCACTTTTCCTGAATCTTTTGGCTTCTCCTGAGGCTTATTCCCACTGTTGTCATCTTCAGCCTACAAAATACATGAAGGAGAAAGCAAAATAATGCATTTGTTGAGCCAAGCCAAATTATTATTCCAAAGGGCCAAGGGCCCAACACAGACCTTGGGTAGCACTGCAGTTTAGATTGGTGGGCAAAACAAGTCACGAACAGACAAGTAAAAAGAAAATAAATACATTTCATTCCACCAGAATGAAATTCCCCATTTTGGTTCCAGGCTGTCATAGAAGCACTAGGATCAAAACAAATTAAAACAAGAAGTGAAATTGTAATAAATGTAGGAAGGAGCAAGATTACATTGCAGTGGTTGAAAAAGCAAGCAAAAGCCTGGAGATTTGGTTCTCTCAAACTAAGCACCACCAAGCAGGAAAGCTGCCAAGGTGAATTCCATGAGAGTATGTTTATTTTTACTCAAGAATAGAGAAGAACAAAACTCATCAGCAGAAAAAGCAGTACTGATATCCCTACTTGTCAATAACATCACATTTATTTGAGAAGGAAAAATCTTTATTATGCAATTTGTCAACAAGGCCTCTTTAATTTACTCAGTCACAGCTGCTCAAAGGATACATAAAAAACCCTCAGACACTGTAAGTTACCAAAACAAAGCCCAAATTCTTGCTCTATCAATCACACATCACAGAGATCTTCAAGCAGGCAATGCAAACCCAAGAAGTTCACAAAGAGAACTGAGGAACTGCATGTCCCCATGAATTCTTCCAGGCTATGGAAGAACTTTCAAAGACATCTCACATTTTAGCAACCTGCCCATAAAAGTAGAATTGCTCAGAAGAAAATGTTCACTTCTCTTCTTCCCTCTGACTCTACAAGTAACCACCCCAGCTCTTCAGTCAGTAATAAGGAGAAGCAGGAGGGCTAAGATGAAAGGACTCTCCTTCCAAAAGCTGCAATCAAATATTACAAAACTATACTTGCTCTGCAGCCTTCCAACACTCATAGAAAGAAGCTTCCCACAGTCAGAACTGTACTCACCAGGCACACTCCAGACTTCTGTTACTGAACATTTATTTTGGCTGGCCATTTAAAAAACCCCAAACTGATAATTCTAGCAACAGAGGATTAGTTGTTGAATGTTCTTCCCTTCTACCACCTAAAGCATGAAAGGTTTTGACAGGGAAACACATGCATCTGGTTTTACTAACAACCAAATCCTTTTAAATACCTACCACACACAGAATTCTCTCTCCAGAAAAACCTCTGCACATGGAGAGCACCTTACTGGGGCTTACAAAGGGCACAAGAAAGCCAGATTCAATCTTGCTACAAATGTGCAACATGCAGCACCTTCCAGATCCCCTCCCCGAGGATGGAGGCACAGAGATGCCAGCACAGACCCCTTGTGCTTCCCCATTCACATATCACACACACCCAGAGCCTCCCCCCTTTTTTTTTTTAAGCATCAGGAAAGCCACAAGCCTCAGGGACAGCTGTGCCCACAAGCACAACTCAGACCAAAGCTCATTCCTGTGTCAAAAGAGGAATCCAGGACCAGGAAGGGAAGCCAAGAGGGCTGCATAGGACACTCCAAGATGCTGACAAACAGCCCCAAATGCAGCACCACCTCCACATTTGGAAGGAAGCCAGCACCTTGCAGTCTGGCCTATCAGGGGATTCAAGTCTTACAAAGCAGAGGAGGCAGGGGCAACCCCAGCCTCTTCACAGCTCTGTCCAACACCTGATACCAGCCAGAACTAAGGCTGCATGCTCTAAACCTTCAGGCCCTTCCTACACTCCCTGGATGCAAGCCTTGACCCCCTTACCTTCTTGATTTGTGTCACTTGTGTGGCAGCTGTTGCTTTGGGTTTCTGTCCTACATCACTGAGGAAACTGGCCCAAAGAGCATCCTCTTTCTTTTTTTCTTCTTCTTCTCTGCTTCTTTCTACTTGTTCTACATTATCCACTTCCTCCTCTTTCTTCTCCTCTCCATTCTGCTGGGCCTTTTCTTCCTCTTTCTCATCTGGCTCTAGCAAGAGACCACCTTTCTTCCTCTTCCTGAAAGCAGATGCCAAAAAAGAATAAAAAACGTATATGGAGATGCAGCAACACTGTTCCAGAGCTGAACTGTAAGCTTGGGTGAAGCAACACAGTATTTCATATTTTTACTAAGACATCCAATCTGGGAGGTCATCTCTTAACCTCGGGAGTATATGTATTTTATTAAGATGATGATGCTGCTCAGAAAATACAGTGAGACTGATACAGGCAGTTCCCCTGAAGTGAACTGGCCCGTTTGCACGCATTTCTGAGAGTATATCATGCGCTGAAACACTGGCACAGGTTGGCCAGGGAAGCTGTGGCTGTCCCATCCCTGGAAGTGTTCAAGGCCAGGTTGGATGTCGCTTTGAGAGACCCGATCTAGTGCGAGGTGTTCCTCCCCACGGCAGGAGGATGGAACAAGGTGGTCTTTAAGGTCCTTCCCAACCCAAACCATTCCAGGGTCCTGTGGTTCTAGGATAATGCAGGAACGAGGAGGGGAGGAGGACCTGGGCTAGACAGAAACCAACCTCAACTAGAGTATGTCTATATTTAGCTGACGGGAGAAACCCCGTATGCGCGTGCTTTGCACTGAAAACGGTTAATATAAACAACTCCTTCTTGGGGAGGGCTTTTAGTCACGATGTCCGTCGGAGTTCTCTGCTCCTGCCACTAAACCGGAACGCAGAGCAGCGTTTCCCGTTCCGCCGCCCCGCAGCGTACCAGCGGCGGCAGCGGGCCGGACCACAGCGGCCGTACCTGCTGGCGGGGCGGCGGGGGCTCCTCCTGCCGCGGGGCGGCCGCGGGCTGTCCGCCGGCTCCTCCTCCCGCACCAGCTCGCTCTCATCATCCTCGCTGTACTCAGCACCTGCAAGCACAGACAGTGAGCCCCGGGACCGCCGGGACCGCCGCTCCCGCCCGCCAACGCTCACCTGAGGGCACGTAGTCGTCATCCTCGGCCGAGGAGTACTGATCCTGCTCCTGCTCCGACTCCGACCCCGACATGGTGCGGCCCCGGCCCCGCCGCCTCACTGCGCCTCCCGCCCGCCGCCGCCCAGAGCGCCGCTACCGCCCGCGGCCGCCCCCTAGCGGACAGGAGCCGCGCCTCCGAGGCGGTGACGCGCACCGGGAGCAGCGACGAGAGTC
This sequence comes from Cinclus cinclus, assembly GCF_963662255.1. NCBI lineage: Eukaryota > Metazoa > Chordata > Aves > Passeriformes > Cinclidae > Cinclus > Cinclus cinclus. Next base: position 8,123,225 of record NC_085056.1, read on the forward strand.
CGCCGAGCGGGCCAGAGCGTCCCGCCAGCCGCCACCGGGGGCTCCCAGCATTCCTTGCGGCTCACAGCCGTTCCCATGGCAGCACGGGGTCGGAGCGGGGTCCGGCTCCAGGAGGCCAGTGCTGATTGGCGGTGAGCCCTGTCTGTTATCTTACGGCTCTTCCCATTGGCTGCAGCGGGCGGAAGCGGACGGGAGGAAGAGGCGGTGGCGGATGGCGAAGCGGGGCGGGTGCAGGGATGGAGGGAGGCGAAGCGGGCGGCGGCGGTCTCCTGCAGCAAATCCTCAGCCTTCGCCTCGTGCCCCGCATGGGCAATGGCACCACCACCTACTCCAGCCCGCTCTCCACCTTCCCAGGTATCTCCCTACTCGGAGCGGGGCCCGCCCGCCGGGGTCGCTGGACGCCTGCGGGCCCCGAGCCACCCTCACAGCCCTTCTCTCCGCAGAGATGTGGTACGGCGTCTTCCTGTGGGCAGTCGTCTCCTCTCTTGCCTTCCACGTCCCGGCCGCGTTGCTTGCCCTCTTCACGCTCCGACACCATAAGTACGGCAGGTTCATGTCCGTGAGCGTCCTGCTGATGGGCATCGTGGGACCCATCACTGCCGGCACGCTCACAAGTACGGCAAGTGCCCGGCAGTAGCGGCCGGGGGGCTCTGTGGTGATCAAAGGTTGCCTTCGGGAGCACGTGGAGTAGCGGTGTTCCCTGGGATGGAGATTAACCTTATGGCTTCATTCCCCCCTTGCCCCACGTTTGAAAGAGTTGGACCATACCCTGCATCGGGCATACCAGACGTGCCCATCGGGTGCAGAGCCAAGAGGGCTTTCACATTTTTGAGCACTTGGAGGAAAGTCTCTCAGAGTTTTGGTGTCAGTGTCCAGAACTGGGTAATGTTTGCAGCCTGTGGGTGGGAGATCTTGTGACAAGGGAATATCCCAAACCATCCCAACCCCCACACCTGCTGGAGGCCTCAGCAGAGTTTCAGCACCAGTTCAGCCATTGCCAGCAGCACATACTGGTTACTGGTTGAGGTTTGTCAGACATCCCCAGCCCAGCATTCTTGCCTGCTGGTGTGCAGGGAGAGGTTCAGAGCCTGCTGTACTCTGCCCCAGCCTCTTCAGAGACTTCCCCTTCATCCCTGTGGCAGAGCAGCTGTCTGACGTTCACATTTCGGCTTTTCCCCCCTCTCCACAGGTGCTGCCATTGCTGGAGTTTACAGAGCTGCGGGGAAAAAAATGATTCCCTTTGAGGCCCTCATTTTTGGTGTGGGCCAGACGTTCTGTGTGGTGGTGGTTTCCTTCCTGCGCATTCTGGCCACTCTGTAGCTCCTCTGGGGAGGCTGGAGAACACAAACCAAAGGAGGAGCAAAGGACCTGCTGCCTCAGAACAAATCACAGGGAGCACAGTCCAGCCTTCTGCTTCTTCCACTGATTTAAGGAAGTGGGAGAGCTTTCTCCTGCCTCCAGCCTCGCTTGAAATTTAAAAATCTTGAATTTTGTTACTTTTTGGTAACATTAAGTGCCAAGTGAAATTTATTTATCTGGAGGATAGGAAAATGGCTACCAGAGGAGGAGACCCGTGTACCTTTCACCAGTGAAGAGTTGTAGTAACAGGACATGACTAAAATATGACACCAGCTGTGCTGGAGTAGGAACAGGACCAGAATGACATTGTGTCCTCACCACTCACCATTTTGTTGCTTGGTTTTGAGTGAACCTGAAGCTCTTTTAATGTCAGTATTTTAAATTAAAAAACTAATTATTTTTTTCTTCGTGGCCCAAACTTCTTAATACCAGGTCATAGCCATAATGGATTTGGGAGCAGCAAAAAGAGAACTCACATGGATGGGAGTGCAAATTTGTGTCTGGGAGCTTTGGGTGGGAATGATGTGCAGGGCAAATGACTGGTATAAAAAAGATGTTGTGAATTTTATTACAGCAAAGCCCTTCTGGCCCTGTGAATGTTCTGCCCAGAGGCAGAGCACAGTAGAATGGGCACTCCAGAAATCCCAGGTACACGTGGGCATGCACAGCTTCTCCTCAGGCTTTGAAGGAGACTTGGATTTTCAAATGACCCCATTCTCCTTTGGCTTGCTAATGCTGTTCACGTTGGTGTGGTGGAGCTGGGTGTCTGTACTGATCTGGAAGTGGTACTGGCCAGCATGGATGAAGTCCCTCATGCTGCATGGTCCCTGAGAGCTGCATGGCCAGGCTGGGTTGTGACCTGGGGTGTCCCTGGTGTGGGAAGTGTGCCATGTTTTCAGCATTGAGCTGATAGCATGCTGGAGGCTGAGAAAGCTGCAGGGCTTCTGGCAGGAGCCTGTGTGATTCCTGTGTCCCTGTGAACACAGCCCCAAATCAACCCCTATCCACATCCAGTACTGTCTCCTCATTAATTATTTTAGTTTGTTACGGTTTTAAGTGACTAATTGGTACCTCTGCGCTTGTGCCCTGAGTTGTGCCGTATGGCTGGGGCACTTGAGCAGCTGACTGGGTGCTTCCTGGGACTTGGTTCTTGGGAGAAGCTGAGGTTGAATTCCAGGGATGTGGCTGGGCAGTGTAGCCAGCCCTAGGTCTGGCTGTGGTCTGTGTTTGTACCCAGCTCAACCGTGCTGGCTGCAGACAGAAAGTGCTGTCTGTGTCCAGCCTTTCAGGGAACAGTTCCCATCTCTGTCTTCATTGAATTCCTCTGGTTTCCAAACCAGTTCCTTTTGTACCTGCAGCATTTCCTAGGGCCATTTATCTACCATGAGCCCATGCCCTCAGTGCTGGAATGACTGGATGTGGCACTTAGTGCCATGCTCTGGATGACAAGGTGGTGACCAGTCAAAGGTTGGACTCGATCTCAGAGGGCTTTTCTAAACTAAATTGATTCTGTGATTCTTCAACAGGGCATTGTGTTTAACATGGAAAAGGGTTTCTCTGTGCATGGACTTCTCAGGAGGTCTGTCGACAGTGAGAGGTGTTTTGCAGGAGCTACTTTCTGAGATTACTACAAATTTTAGCCAATGTTAATTCAGGGAATAGACATGCACAGTTTAGGAAATAATTTAATGTGAATCCTTCTCCTTAGGTGGGTGAGGTCCAAGTGGTGTAACATATACTAAACCCTGGATTTGTGGAGAGCCCTGTGTGCTGTTTCAGTCTTCCTGCCAGGGCAGAAACAATGAAAAGGAAGGAATAAGCTTGCTTTCTGTCCCCCTTTCCACTTTGTATTTCAACATGTGTACAGAATGCACAGTTTAATTTACAGGAATTATCCCATGTTTTCCTGGATGGATTAAAATATCTCATGGAATTTGGATAGGGTGGGTCTGGTTTTACCTTTCAGATGATAGCAGAAACCAATGTCCTGAGCACCTGCTCTGCTCTCCTTTACCCTGCCCTGGTTCCTGGCACCACTCAATAGCCATTAAGCTGATTGTAACTGAGAAAGCACTTTATCCCTGTGCCCCATGCTACAGCATGAAGAGGTTTCCTTGCAGGAAGAGAGGCAGGACATAAATGGGGCTGCTAGCTCAAAACAAGTGAAAAATTGTTTGGTAAAGTCACTCAATGCTGGGTAAACTGAAAACCTCCAGTTTCTATCTCTTGGGATCTCCTAGAGTCTGTTCTGAGGGGGTTCTGGTTTACTTGAAGAGTTGGCAGCTTGACCCTGTTTGGAATGTTTGGAGCTGGCCATGTCTCTCTATGCCTGGATGCTGTGAAATTTTCCAGGAATTCTTGCATAAAAGCTGAACAGTCAGCTGATTGGTCTTGACACATTAGCACAGGAGGCAAGTTCTTTGTGTCACCTTGGTACTCACAGAGCATCCTCCACTCCACTGGCTGCTGCTGTCAACCTCCCTCTCCAGATAAACCAGAGCTAAACAGAAAGGAGGAGTAACCTTGAGTTGAAACACCAGATGGCAGCTGAAGCACTGGTGGCAGTTTTCTGCCCTCATTGGTTTGGCCATCCCTTTCCATTCCTTTATTCCAAGTGAGACAGGTGGAGGAGTCCCTTCAGTTTTCATCAGGTAATGGTATACTTTGCTCAGTTAAACTTGCCAAAAACTGCAAAGAGCCAGCAAAAACATCAACACTGAGGTGTCCTGGGCTGGGCAGTGCTGTGAGCCTCTGCTGGGGAGCCCAGCCAGTGTGCCTGGTTAAGGAAACACCTTCTGGAGAAGCTACCTGCCCTGGAGGAACACCTGCTTATGCCAGGACGTGTGGCCCTGCTCCCTGTGTGTGACATCCTGCTGCTCCCACCTGGTTTTCTCTCGCTCACAGCTGCAGCTGTTGTGAACAAATCTTTATATGATTGAAAATCCTGTATGTTTTATTTTTCTACTGACACTCCTAATTCTGGTGGTGATTATCAGTAAATTCTGTAACTCTTGAGGTAAATGAGTGTGTGTTTCTTCTGCAGCATGACAAGGGGACCTGGTCTGTGCTTTTGAAAATGAGCTGCACTCCTGCTTTGCTTGGGGCCATCTCTACCAAAAATGTCCTGGTTCTGGTGGTAAATGTTGTCTCTATTAGGAGCCGGACCTGCATCTGCAGCCAGGCCCCACAGTCTGAGGTCACAGCACACTGCTGCTCAGTTGTTTGGAACAGGCGTAGCTGTTGTCCCTGTCCCTGAGGGGACATGCTGGGGCCCTGCAGTCCCTAGGCTTGGTGCTAACCTGCTCCCAGCTCCTGGGGCTGTTCCACCCTGAGCCAGAGGCTTTGCTGGGGCCAGAGCTGAGTCCCTGCACAGCACTTGGGTGCTCCTGGGCATGCAGGTGCAGGACCCCACAACTCCCGTGCCTAGCTCTGGCTAGCCCCAGGCCAGAGCAGCACCTGCACTGCAGGGCTGGCATTGCTGTTTATTGATATACAAACTATAGAGCCTGAGATGGGCCAAACAAGTGTTTGTAAGAGGGTGGCAGCTGTGCCTGGTGGGCAGTTCCAGAGGGCTGGTAACCACCATGCCTTCACTGGTCCCCCAGACTCCCAGAGGAGTGTGCTCCATGATCAAAACCGGCCTGAAAAATTCACATACCAAGTCATCGGGGATCTAGGAGGTTTTATTGGCAGTAAAAGGTCAACACGTTCTCTTGGTTTCCTCGTATGAGGATGATGGGGGGTCTCAGGTCCTGTGAGAGGGTCTCGAGCCAGGCCATGTAGAGGGAGCTGGGGCAGCGGCCCTTCCTGCCGATGGGTGGAGTGCTGCAGCACAGCAAGGGGCATGAGGCAGGGAGGCACAGAGCCCTGCCACAACCCCTCTCTCAGTCAATTGCAGATTATTTCCCTCAAAAGGGGCAACACCCCATCCTCCCACCCGACAGCACCCAGGCTGGAGTCCTTGGTGTCTTCCAAGGGATTTTCCCTGTGGTGCAGCACTGTCTCACCCCAGCATTAGGGTGTCTGTGCAGGATCTCCCTACTCAGGGAGTGGGTGAACATCCAGAGGGACCATTCCAATAGGGCAAGAAATGGGTGTGAGGGCATTCCTGGCACCTACATGGCTATGAGTGCTGCATCCCGTGAGTAATCCAGCAAAATCTCATTCAGCCTCACTTGTCGGAGTGACTGTGGACCAAAGAGCATTGAGAAACACAAAACAATGGTTTCCAGAAAGACTGAATTTTGTCTAAAAAGCAGGGGATCCTTTGCAGGAGCTCCCCCAGCACTGGTTCTACCTTGGCTCTGTTTTTATCAGCCTCCTCATCAGAAATCTTCCAGGGACAGCCCTGTCTCATCTCATTCACTGTGGCCTCATCTTTGAAGCCATCGTTCAGCCTGAAGGGAGCGATGAGTTCATCAAACCTCTTGATGCTGCAACAGAAGCAGACAGTGCTGAGGAAGAGGATCTGGGCAGGTTTGAGGGTGCTGGTGGGGCACAGGGAAGGGGAGGGGGGTGGTTACTGCTCTGGTCGGGGTTTCTGGTTGATGTCGGGGAGGATGTGGACTTCATGAAAGCCGAGGCGGAACTTGCTCAGCAGAGAAACAATCCTAATAGAGGGAAAAGAACACATTTTCCCAGAGTTAGCAGGGAATAGTAGCTCTGACAGGGACCTGCCACAGCAGAAAACCCTGCTGCTGGCATCAGTTTGCACGTTGGATTTTCCCACTCTGCAGCCACGTTGATTTCCAGAGAAATGAGGCAAAGCAGCCAGGTCAAAGCTCACAGATCCCATTATGGCAAAGCTGTAAGGGCTCAGCAGGATGGGAAGCAGCTTGTGTCACCACCCATGGGACAGTGGCAGTGGCCAACTGGCTAAGAGGTGCAGTGGCTGCCAGCGCTTACGCCTTCCTCTCCTCATCCATCCTGTTGATCTGCCCGCCGACAAACACACGGATTTTGCACTTTCCCCACCGCTTTTTGCGCCCCAGGAGGTAGGGGATGAGCAGCGTGAGACCTGTCCGAGAACACCCAGTGGGAGATGCAGCAGTGACCCCCAGGCTCACCAGGTCTGGCCTGGATGCCCTGGCCGCATTTGGCAGGGACTGAGGCCTCCTGGGCACCGTAATGGAGGTTCTGGGCTCACATTATCTGGACAGATGGAAGATGAGGGTTACCTCCATCATCAAAGAGCCAGTAAATGTCAATAGTCTTCTTGCCCTGCTCGCTCTGGAAGATGGTGCTTGCCTGCTGCTCACTGGCCAAGGTGGTGGGGTCCACTGCTGGGACAAGAGGGTCCTGGTATCAGCAGAGGGCACCACTGGCCACAGGTTAAAGGCATCACTTCCTCCTGCTCCCATCTCTGCTCCCCATCAGGGCTTGAAACCCTCACCCTGCCTGCAAAATTTTCCTCAGAGCTGGGGCTGCTCTGGACGGTCACAAGCCAACGTACCTGTGCCTGGGGCTGCTTTGCTACCAGTGCCATTCTTGGGGTGCTCTGCTGCCTCAAACGTGGGGTTAACTGAGGAGGGAGGAGAAGAGCAAGGGCAGCACAGCAGTGCCTCTGTCCCCATCCCCTTTGATCCCAGCACAGGAGTGATGTCCTGCCAGGACTGTGACCTTTGTCTGGGGACAGGGTGCTGGCTGGCACATCCCACAGCTCCATGTCTTTGTGCATCCCTAGCCACCCAAAACCACTCACCATGTGCCTGCAGCACTTGGGAAACATTCAGCCCTTCCTTCATCCGCATCAAGCACACACCGTACTTGAAATCAAAAGCATCGCTGGAAGGAGGGAGGAGAAGGCAGTTAATGGGGGGTGGCACTCTCAGCCCAGCTGGACCCTGCACCCGTGGCTGCAGCCGTCAGCGACTGCGGGGCCAACACCAGGTGCCAGTGTCCCCAAGAGGCAGAGGAGCCAGTGTGGCCATACTGCAGGATGCCCACGTAGTCCTCCAGGCTCTGTGGAGATGCTGTCCGCCAGTTCCTCTTGTAGCCCAGCACTAAGATGTTAGGTCTCATCTTCCCGAGGCCAGCAGCCTATGGATAGATTGCCCCATGAGAACCCTCTGCAGGGACAGACGGACACAGGTGGTGTCAGTCCACTCCATGGGGGAACAACACAAAGGGGGTGCCTGGAGATCGTTGAGGGTGGTCAGAGCTCCCCCAGGCTGTGACAAAGAGGAGGCAGGCACCCTGCTGCTGGAAGGCCAATGGTGGCTGTACCTGCATGAGCATTTGGACACCACTTCTCAAATCCTCAGCCACCACATCTGTGTAGAAAGCCTTGATCTTCCTCTTCGTTAGCCACTTAGTATGGCCATCTGCCATCAGCCGGGACTCTGGCATCTTCTGCTTCCGTGGTCCCTGCAGGAAACGGGCAGGAGCTCAGGCAGCCCCTTCCAGGGGGTGGTGTCTTGCCACCAAGGACTTCTAGCTCCTCTCTTCCCAAATCATTGGCAAGAGGTGAATATAACCACTGCACCCCACCCGTGGGAGGTTGCAGTCACAGCCAAGAAAACCAGGGAATCCAGGGAGCTGACAGCCAGCGTCCACAATCCCAGCAGTCCTGTGGGTGTAGATGAGCTGGTTCTTACTGCACCCAATTGCTCTGGAGACTTCAGGGCTACAGAACCCCCATGCCCTCTGAGCAATTACTTCATCCTTCCAAATCTTCCACAATTAATTGGCAAAGGGAAGCTATAAGCCCACAGGGACATCCTGATGCTTCACCAATATTGCTTAACTCAGAGAGGCTTCCAGTTGACACATTTCATCATCCAGCAGCACACAAGCAGACACATTTCAATCTCCACCCTGTGAGCTTCTCAGGATACAACTGGATTTCCCAGCCCACCACCCACCAGTGGCCAGAGGCTCCAGGACAAGGAACCAACCAGCTTCCGCAGGAGACTCACAATCAGCACGTTGCCGCAGAGCATCAGGCTGAGGTTCTTGGTGAAGGTCCCCACAAAATCCACCAGTGCTGGGCGGAAGTTGGGTGGGCCAGTCAGCACCAGGCACTGCGGTCTGCAGGCAGGGGAAAAAGAGAGTGAGGAATGATACTTTGGAGAAATCCAGCCTCTTTGGAATGAGCCATGTGTCTTCTCCCATACTCGGCCAGTGGCAACTCCAGGGAGCATCTGTAGAATGAGAAAACATTATGTGGCCTGAGGGTCCAGGCTCACTCTTTGGTCTTTTTGTATCACATGAGACCAATGTGTCTGTGACTGCCTGGTCTGTCCATGTCAGGGAAGGCAGAGTTTGCCCAGTTTTCTACCTTACCTGGCACAGATATGGGATTTTGGAGACACATGTATTTTGCTGTAGCTCTTGTTTACTGAGGGTGCTGGTGAGGTTGTGGCCATGGGCATGAAGCCTCCCTGGGTTTACCAGAGGCTGGCTCTTCATCCCCCTCCCTTGGTGCCCAGCACTGCAGTGAGCTGCCCTTGCCTGTAGTTCTTGATGTGCTCATCCACTTCACTCAGCCCCACTGAGTAGCTGAGGGCCATATTGTAGGAGCTGGCTTGCATGGAGGAGCCCCAGTTGACATCTGCATGGGGAAGATGGATTAACAACAGGGCCAGACACCTTTTGGGGCATCACCAATGCCAGGTTATCACCACCCACCTGGCTTTTTGTAGAGAACATATCCCAGGAGGAAGATGACGATGCCGAAGGCAATGAGGGCTGCCCACCAGGTCAGCAGGAACATGATCACCACTGAGACAGCTGCTCCAAAGAGCGCAGCCCACTTGCTGTAATACCGAAAGGAGGGTCGCCAGCCTGCACGCAAACACACACAGCGGCCGCTGCCGGGACGGGGAGCCGCACGCGGAGCCGGCCGCTGCAGGGCACGGCCTGGCATGGCACAGCCCACCTGGAGAGTTGGTGATGGAGGCGTGGAAGCAGCTGAAGTTGATGAGGGCGTAGGAGCAGAGGAAGAAGTTAGAGATGATGGGGGCGATGGCATTGAGCTCAGCTGTGGGAGGAGGAAGACAGTGAGACATCAGCAGTGGGGACTGAGCCACCCTGCTGGAAGGTACTGGGGCAGCAAGCACCTACCAATGAGGATAAAGCCAACAGCAATGACATAGGTGAGCATGTAGCCACGGATGGGCTCGCTGTTCCTCCCATAGCCCTTCCCGAAGAAGCCGATGAGAGGATAGAGCTGGTCCTTGCAGAGACACTGCAAGGAGAGATGCAGTGGGGACAGCAGGCTTTGCCAGGGACATGGGCTGGCAGTGCCATGGGGGCTCCTGCATCCATAAGAGCAAGGGCCGAACTGGACACATGCCCTGTGTTGACAGCAGCATCCTTGCCCCAGGGCTGCTCAGGGATGCAAAGCCCTGCACCAAGGGGCATCACCCACTGCTGAGCTCAGGGGGAGGAGCTGGAGTGTGCAGACACCACCCCCTCACCTGGAAGACTTTGGGGGCTGAGACAAGGCAGGCCAATGCTGAGGAGAGGGTAGCACCAAAGATCCCTGCTGTAATGAGGGGGCCAAATCCAGACACCATGCTCATGCTCTGCATGAAAACCAGGGGATCAGGAACCCCAGCGTCCCTGGTGCACCAACCTCCACCCCAACCCTGACGTATTTCCAGCCCCAGGCCCCATCCTTCTGCATTTCCTTTAACATTATCCAGACAGCAAAGTCCAGCCACATCCAAAAGCCCACTCCCTGGGCTTTTGGTGCCTTCCTGTTTAAACATGCCTGTTTCAAGAGCATGGGTGCCCCCAGGATGGCAGGGATGTGCCAGGCATGCAGCTGCCCTGGGAAAGCCATCCATTGCAACACAAACCTGGCCAGGAGCAGGAACAGGTGTTGCTCATAGTTCTGGGCAGTACCTGGTAGTAGTTGCTGAGCCCATATCGGCAGCTCTGCTGTTGGGTGCAGGCAGTGAAGTTCCAACCAAAGCTGCAGGCCAGTCCCTCACAGCCCGGAGAGCCCACGGCCACGCTGTCATTCAGGCTACCTGAGGCATCTCGGACCACACAGGCACCTGGGGGGACACACAGGGCTAGAGCAGGGCTGGCACCTCTCCACGGTTTCATGAAGCCCAGCACCACGTCCTGTTTCCTGTGACAACTCCCATTCCCTGCCATAAGGCTGCCCCACTGCACGATGGCTTTGAGCAATGCCATGAGCTCCACTGCCCACCCAGGATGACTTTGCCCTACATGGGGGTAGGAACAAGGTCTGGCACCTGTGGAATTCACACCAGGATATCAGTGCCAGTGTCACAGCTTGCTCCTGGCTCCTACACACCTGCATCCACCCAGGCCACCCATTTTGGGTGGGGGCCAGCCCAGCCACCCAGCCCCTCACCCATTGCACCTGAGGACATGCTGCTTACCAATGGTAGCAGAAAGCACCAGGTATGACACAGTGGTCCAGAAAATGGCCATCAAGGTGCCCTTGGGAATGGCCACGGCAGGATCCTGCCCAAGTGAGTTGCAGAGATTTATAAGACAGCTTTCCCGCAGAAGTGCTAATGCAAGCAATTTATTTGTGGCTGCTGTACATGAGGAATTTTAATTCACTGTATCACAAAGCCACAGAGCATCTCCTGGCTGAGCCCAAAGTTTCCAGAAGAAATAAAACTAAGTCTAATGATTGGATCAAAATTAAAACCCCAGGGAAAATACGGCCTGAGCTCTAAGAAACTCTGGTACAGGCAGCAACAGTCACAACCCACCTTCAGGTCACCCGAAATGTTGGCCCCAGCCAGGATGCCAGTTGCTGATGGGAAGAAAATGGAAAACAAGCCAAAGAAGGAGCCCTCAGGTCCACGCCAGTTGGGCACAAAGTTCTGAGCAAAGATATCAGCTGGGGAGGAAGCAGAGGAGAAGCATTTGGGGCCTCTTGGCTACTTTTTGCCTGGCTAAAGCACCTCAGCACTGGCTGGGAGCATAGTGCTGATGGCAGGGACCCCATGGGAGGGGACACTTTGCTTTTAATGACGTCTCAGCAAGGGACACCTTTCTGTAGCAAACATCTCCCCCAACTGCAGCAAAGAGAGGGGCTCTAGAGATACACTTGGACCTGCTGAGTGCAACCCCAGCCTGTGGTGGACCCACCTCGGTAGCTAAAGAAGCCCTTTGCTTGCTTCTCAGCAGTGGCTGGGATCACTGTCCCCACCAGGTAGTTAATAAAGGAAACTAAGATGACCAGGAAGAACAGTATCTGTGCCTGCCAAACCAAAAAGAACCAGCTGAAGGATTGAGCATTTGAGCATGGAAAGGGAAGAATGCATCAGGAGAAACATATGCCCACTTTTGGGGAGCTACAAGCATCCTCTGCTCCTCAGATGCCCAGGGGGCAGCAGGGACAGCTCTCATCAGCCCAGAAGAAAAATGTGAGCAGGAGTGAGGGTTACCTTGGCCTCCCATTCCATGCCAGCCAGGGAGATGCCCAGCAGCACCGTCACAGTGATGACCCCAATGATTCGGATGTCATTGGTGGGGTCCACGATGAGGGAATTGTGCTCCTGGGGAAGGGGAGCTATTCACAACATGGAAATAACCCTCTTCCTTACCAAACCACTGTTTTTCCCGTGAGTTTTAGCAGCCAATGGTCCAACGATAACACAAATATTGATAACCAATACAGGTTATGCAAGGAGAAGGTGGGGATGGAGGGTAGTGGGGGCATTGGGACTCAGAGGACACAGAGCTGTTTTCCTACCTGCAGCAGGTCCCGGACAGTTTCAGCAAAGCCCACTGTGTGCATGGCCACAGCCACGGCATTTGCAAAGGCAAAGATCAGCCCGATGGAGCCACCCAGCTCCGGCCCAAGGCTCCGTGAGATGAGGAAGTAGGTGCCTCCTGAAGCAGGGAACACCTCATGGCATTACTGCTTCCCCCACACCTCACAGCCCATACTAGGAGTTCACATCCATGGGGCAGCCCCAGGATAAAGAGACCCCTGGAGTAGCTGGGAGGGAACACAACTACCTGACTTCACTTTGCCATTGGTGGATATGGCAGAGATGGACAAGCCAGTTATAGTGGTCACTGTCACGGACATGAGGATGATGAGCCATGTTAGGGCTGTGGGGAAAGGGCATTACTTCACTCCTGTGTCCCCCAGCCTTCCCTAGGAGTCTCACCACCCCGCAGCTGTTGGGGTGATGATGGGCCCAGTGCCACCGTCCAGCCCACGGTGAACCGCAGCACCCACCGATTCCTGCCTGGGCAGTGATCCAGGGCAAGCGCAAGTAGAGGATAACTCCCCAGATGTTCAGCATGCAGCGAATCTGGGGGGGACAGAGGGGAACTGGCCATCAGGGCACTGACACCTGGGGATGGCCAAACCATGCCAGCTCTGCTGCTCCTCAGAGAAAACCACCCCACCGAGGAGGGCAGGGAATTGCTCAGAGCACACGTGCTTACAAAAACACGGACATCAGGGGGGAAAAAAGATGCAACAAGGGTAAAATGCTTATGGGGTAGGAGGGCAGGAGGATGCTCTGTGGGGGATGGGTCACACTCACCATGACGCCCTTCACCCATCCAAAGCGGACAGGTTCTGGCACGGAGTCTCTGCCTGGCTCCCCTTCTGCCTCCTCCAGCCCGGCCTCCGGCCCAGCCTCCGGCAGGCCATTGCTCTGCTGCAGGTCAGACACTGGCGTGCGAAGGTGGCCCGGGTCAGGCTGTGGGACGAGGGGAGGACAGGTGAGGGTGGACTTCAGGCAGCTATTCCTGGAAGCAGTGCTCTGGTGGAGCACACAGCTGGAAAAAGCTGGATTCTCTGGCTTCTCCCAGGGCCTTCTTGGGGATGTGCAGTCAGCACAACACCATTTACAGCAACAGAGGCAGAAGACTGTGACCCACCACAGACACATTGCAGGGACCAGCAGCATGGCCAGGGGATGCCGGAGATGCTATGGGTACAGCAAAGCCCCCATTACCTTGAGGATGGAATGCAGGTCAGCCAGTGAAGGCCTGCCCTTCCTGGGGTCACCCACCCCCTTGCTGTTGGCATAGTGCTCGTAGGCTGGCACCACATCCACCGTGTTGTAGCCAAAGGTCCTGCTGCAGAGGGTGCTGCTGGACAGGTGGGTGGGCTGGGCGCTGTCACAGCTGGACCCCTCGGTGGGCGTGTAGGGACCCCGGCCCCCCTCCTCTATGCCCAGGAGGGTGCTGATGGTGAAGCGGCCGCTGCAGCGGGCCGGGGGCAGATCTGGGATGGGCAGCTCAGCCATTGCCCTTGCCCAGGAACCAGCCAGGTGGGGACAGGGTGGAGAGGGGCTCGCCAGCTTTATACACCGCAAAACCGGAGTGAGGTGACCAGCACACACCCACTACTGATGCTAATAGAGGAAAGGAATCAGTCTGAACCACCCCAAGCTGGTCAGGGGAGAAAAAAATAGCTGGAAGGGATACCAAAACTACCATAATGGGCATCACTGCCTCCCAGCACTCGATGGGGGCAGCGATAACAGATTTGAGATTAAGTCCCAAGGACAGATCAGCAGAGAAATGCAGCGCTGAGTTTGCCTCCAGCCCCAACCCAGGAACATTCAGTTCCCACAGGGATTTATTATGGAAAAACGGAGCAAGACTCCCACGCACCCTCACCCTTCCCTCGGATACTGCCCCAGACCCGTCAGATCTCGTAAATCATCTTGGCTGGTCTCCAGGGTGCTGCCTGTGGCACTGAGCTGGGCCGGATGTGGGGAGGGGAATGGCACCTTTATCTCACAGTGAAACCAGGGGAAGGAGGGAACGTGAAATCAAGGGATCTGAGGGATGCCCCTGCTGGGACTTGGATTCCAGGGGCTGGAGAAGCCAGGGTGCACAGACCAGTGTAAGACTGTCTGCGCTTGTCCAGGGCTGGGAGCTGACAGCTCTCAGTACCAGGCAGCAGAGATACCCATGGTCCCACAGCCCTCTTCTCCTCCCAACCCAGGGTACCACTGAGCACTCAGGGCTCAGAATTACCCCCAGTGCCATCCCTAAGTTAATAAACCCTCACTTAAACCCTCGCTGCCATCACACAAAACACTAGCTGAAGCAGCCCACAGCGCACAGCCACAGCAGGTGAGGACAGGGGGAGGGATGGGCTCCTGTTACACCCCTGCAGCCCCTGTCACATGTGCCACGAAAGCAGTTACAGATAAGATCAGCAAAGACAGCAAACAAGGCCAGCAATAAAATTCGAGGGCAGCCCATTGGAATTTCAGCTCCGTGTGGCTTTGCAAGTTAATGGAAAATTGGACCTGCCTGCTCCACTGCCTCTGGCTATCTTTGCATTCGCAGACAAATTTTGACCTGATTTTTGAGGACTTGCTCCAGCCCCCTCGTTTGTGTGAGGACAGACGGCCGCGATCACCCAAGCCCTGCACAGCTGCTTACCTGGGAAGCTGAGGGCAGGCAGCCTGGTCTGCGCATCCACACTCAGCCCTCGCAGCACGGAGGAGCGGGGACGAGCAAAGAGCCTCACCCAACACCCTCCACAAAGTGGACACCAGCTTCCTCCCACAACAGACGCACCAGCAGACTCGCACCCAGCAGAATTTGCTTTATTTTAGAACCTCATTGTTTCATCAAAACCGCTGATTTGCCCAAAACACCACAAATCAGTCTCTGAAGTTGGGGGGGGGGGGGGGGGGGTGTCTCTGTTAAACACAGCGCGGTCAGAGATGCTCCAGAAGAGACAGGAGGGCTCCAGAGGCGGGCGAAGAGCGAAGCGAGTGGTATGATGCAACCCTGGTGTAGTGAAATAGCCGGATTGTAGGAAGCGCTTGTCGTCGGCCTGATTCACAACACCAGCTGCAGCAACAATACCGGGCTGAGCGGCGCTGGGAGCTGCGGGCAGGGAGCGGAGCTCTGCAGCACCTCCCTCCAGCCCCTCCACTCACAGTCAAGAGGTGCCAAGTTGTTTCTGCAGGGCTTTCCCTCACTTCCAGCCGATCCCCCAGTTTGTTCTGGATATTAAATGCATCAAATGAACCCAAAATCGAGTTAAGCAGAGAACGGCGCAGTGCATTACACAGCATCTTTTACAGGCTGCCAAAGTGTTATATTCCAACAGGCTTTAATGAGGCTTTAATTGACCTGTTTCAGGGAACCTACCGCCCCGAGTGACACAGGAACGATGCAGGGGCTCAGCACTGCAAACCCACCATGCAGAGCAGACTCGATTTCTCACCACCACAGCAAAGGAAGCCTGGGAAGAGAAAAAGAGATGGTTATTCAGCCAGCTGCCAGTAACCTTGCCTAATGGGAACACAGAGCTCATCTCACATCTCTTCCAGACCACCATTTCCATCCTTCCAACTTCAAACCCAGAGACAAAGAGGACAAAAATGCTGGCACAGGGACATGAACAGAGGCATTATTTGAGTGCTGTTCCACCCCAGGAACACAAAACTAGAATTAACAATATCCCCTTACTTCTTCCAGGCTGGAAGGAAAACATTTTACTTCTTTGAGAGACTGGAGTGACAAGAATTGGGATAGTAAAAACCAAAATAAGTTAACTGAATTCACTTTTTCTGAGCACAATTCCTTCAGCTCCTGTGAGGAACAAGGTCCAAGCAGTATCTTAGACAAATGCAGTAGTAGTAGGAAATGGTGAACAGAGAAACCACCTCATTTAGCAGGTCTACTCCAGCCAGAGGGTCTGGAAAACGTAACAAAAAAATCAGACTGAGATGCAGAATCTGCATTCAGCAGGGAAATCCAAGGCAGAGGAGTAGGAATGTAACTTATAGGCAGTACCCTGACTATGACCAGCATATTCTGGGGTAGCAGTTAAAATACTTAAAATGGTGAAAGTTCTTAAAAGAATGATTTTTTTTTTTGTCTGGACTAGAAAAACCTCACAGAAGACAGGACTCACTGACACCAGCTTTCTGAGTGTTTATAGGAGGCCCTTGAAGCAGATTTCAGCAGTGCCAGTTTCCACAGAAGCTGACGGTCTTCCCTTAGCTCAGTATAGTTCTTACCAGGTTAACCCTGGACAGAACTTTAACTAATTTTTTCCTTACTGGACAGGTAACATAAAGCAGAAGTTTACAGTGAATATTTCTAGATTTCCCTGCAACTCTCCTGTAAATCCAGACCACATCACTCAGCCCTTGGTCCTCGGATGAGGTGCAGCATGAAGCTTTAGGAGCTGCTGTGCTGGTACTGCAGCATGTGAGGATGTTTCAGAACCACAGAACACACAACCTGCAGGGGACAGACCTGGAGACTGCCTGCCTCTCTTGCTTCTACACCAGAACAAGACTGTCACACACTCTCACAGCAAACACCTTTAACTTTTTCCTCTAATCTCCTGCAGCAACACAAGCTTCAGCTGTATTTAACTCAAACCCATGAGTTACCCTTCAGTTCACCTCACCTACCTGGAGGATCTTTAATGCCAGGGATTAGTCTCACAGTAGGAAAAAGCAGATAGAATTATCCTAAACTTAATTTGTTCTTGCTTTGTGTATAAAGAGTAGAGCTCCACTGACTTAGAGAAGATTTGCCAGTTTTTACTCAAAATGAATTCAGCTCAGATGAACATCCCTGGCTCTGCTGCACACTGTGCACTACTCCCAGTCGTAAAGGGAGTGTATGGTGAACCCACCTTTGAACAGGCTATACCAAACACAAGGTATGAGATTAGTGACACCCCAAAGAAACCCTTCCAGCTCATAGGCTATTTAGAAAAGGCTCAGCTTGTAAATTAGCAAAGTCAGAGCGTGATGATGCAAAACTTGAGGGAGCAGAAGTTGGTTGTTCTCTCCAGCAGAATGAACATGAGGTGGAGGGAAAACAGGAACATGTGGAAAATCATGGGGGTGCCTTTCAGCAAAGCACCAGTATGTGCATCAGCATCTATCTCAAAGCAGCAAAGCCCTTGATGTCATGCAGAGGAGTCAGGCTCAGGCACTGAGCTGGAACCTGCCACACTGGGGAATGTGGGAAGATGGATGGGATGTAATATTCACCACCTGCACAAACCTAAGAAGAAATCACAGGGCAATCAACAACTAATAAATTAACTCCAAATATCTGTGGCATTTTGTGTTATACCCACAGTCTCTTATCTTGACTGAAATGGGGCTGGTCTTACCTTTTCAGGATTAGTCTCAGGACTTGGACTCCCTGGGGTTTATTTCCCATCTGTTCATCACAGAAGGATTATCTTGGATTTTGAAAGAATGAAATAATTCAGTTTCCAATTAGCTTACAAAGTGACCAAAGGCTGGAGTCACAACCACTGGGCACAAAGAGAACAAACTATATAGAGGCATCAACTTTCCCTTTTACTAACACCCAAGAAAGCTGAGAAGCACCAGAAAACACCCGCTATAGCCTCCTCGAAGGGCAGATGAAGAAAGGGTATTGTACTGCTTATAGAAGGTCCCCAGGTTCAACACTGGACATCAAAACAAGCCAGTGAGGCAGCACAATAACTCTCCTGAGCAGGAGAGATGGGCAAGAGACAAAAGAAGTCCTGAAATGGCAGCACTGAGAGCTGAGACCCAAAGGATTTCTGTCCCTGCATGAATGGCAGACCAGGGAGCAGGAAGTACAGCAGGGAAGGTGGCCCTCACCCTTCCCAGACCCCAGCAAACATTGTCCCTCTCTTGCTCAGGTCAGTGGTTGCCTGAGGACAGGTGCAGACTTGCCAGGCACTCTGTATGGGAGGTGGTTTGATTCCGGGACTAACTCAGGGACAGGGGCTGAATCACACCAGCAAGAAAAACACAGGAGCAGGATCATCCTGCAGGACTGCATGTGGGGCAGCCCTGGCCCCACCACAACTGTCCACCAACAACAGGGAAGGTGCCTGTTCTCTAGGGAATGGGATCAATTCTTACCTGACATATGCCAAGAAGCATTTCCACACAAATATGCCAGAAACTTTAATAGCCAATACAGCTTTCCACACTCACCTGTTGGCAAGTTTGTTAAACAATTCTACCCCACAGTCCCAACTCCCAAATAACTACTTAGTAACTCACCAACTCCCCTTAACTTGCAGGGTGCTGTCCAGGTGTCTCTCAGCCTTCAGCTGGGACAATCCTGGCCATGCTACAGGAGCACTCTGTGCTGTACACAATCCCTAGCTCTATTCTCTGAGAACCCAGCAGCTGGTTTGCTAATGCTGAGAGACATGGACTGGGATGGCTGGCAAGCCCTTTGCTTCCTGTCCAAAAGGTGGACAAACTTATGCTACGACACTTCTGGTGAAAAAAAGTAAAATTGTCATCATGTCAGTCAGATATTTCTCCATCCCAGTAAATAAAGACATTGCAAAATGGAGATGAATTCTCTCCCATGACAGCTATTAACATACAAAGACTGAAATCAGCCCCTACATTTTGCTGCCTGGTCTGCATTCCAAACTCCCCATGTTTTCATATCCCAGTAAAACAAGAGGGTGAGACAGCAGCAGGGGAGCAGCAAGAGTAACCACCAACATTCCTCCCATTTTTTTTTCAAAGACAGACAGTTATGTTTAAAATTAAAAGCTTATACTATAACATGCACCTATTTAATTGTAGCTCAGAACATCTGAAGGCAAGCATTTTTAAAGCCCCTTGCTTTTGTAGGGCTCAGGTTTCCTTGCTAAACCAACAGTAATATCTACCCACACCCAACACAACCACACACCTGGGCCTCCCTGATTCAACTTCCTCACTGCTGATGAACTCCACAGGGGTCCACTTGGAATGCAGCTGACTGAAAACTCGGGTGTCACACACAAACTCTCCTACCAAAAGATACTTGTTTCCAACCCAGCTATTCCTGCAAAAGCTTCAGCAGAGCTGCAGGGCTGTGAATGCCTGGTTCAGCACAGAGGGGTGTGTGCAGCACACAGAGCTCACCAGCACTGCAGCAGCACATGTGCCACACGAGACAAGGATGGACTGATGGCAGCGTGTCACAGGAGTGGGTGGGGCATCAGAGACATTCTCAACACTTAACATGCATTCAAAACCCCCTAAAGTTTCTCTGCTGTAAGTTCATTAAGCAATAAATCAAAGTTTTCTTCTCCGTTACTTCTTCTGATATAAAAGTCCATATTTGTGTCCCTACTGCAGAGCTAGGACTTCTTTTTCTGCATAGCCTATAACTAATTAAGAATAAATTTCTAAATGCAAACCAATTGAAAATAAAGTTAATAAAAAACATAAAAACACAAGAATCAGTGAAAATGAAAATGTCAAAAACAAATATCAAAACCAAAGAAATTTATTTCCGTCAACAAAAATACAGAATACAAAATGACACTGGTCCCATGGGCCCTCTGAACGTACTAAAGACAGGCACAGGCTGCTGCAACCCCAGCCAAAGCTGCTCTGCTAATTCATAAGAATCTCCATTTGCACCAGTCTTGCGTTCGTGTCTCCCGATGTTCTGTATGGGATCATCCCAGCAAACATTATCAGTGCACGAGCTTGAGACTGAAGTTGCTAAAAAACAGAAAAACAAAGTATGGTTACTTTAGTATTAAAAATAATACAATGATACAATACTCTTCAAATGAGCACATGTAATCTATATTCCTCAGAGCTGCTTTCTGGAAAAGGGGTCTCTGCATTTTGAAGAGAATCCAATTATTCCCTTTTCCAACCATTAAAAGCATGTCAAGTTACCCTTCTGCTTAAAAAAAATAATCCCATTTATTTGAAAACACCTAAGAAAAAACATTTTCAGCAATGTGGGTCATTGCTGTACAGCAGCAATCTTGTAATTTCTGCATGAAGTGGGCTTTCCCAGGGCAACAGGATTCCTTTCCCACCTTGCAAAACAAAGCTGATCTGTTGAAATGCAGCATTAATGTTCTCAAAGCAGAAGCACTAGAAACAAATCAGAGATGCCACACAAACCTGGAGATCTCCAGCATCACCTGCAACATAACAATCTCCTCAAAAGCTCTTCCTGCCAATAACACAATGACAGCAGAGGCACCAAGCCCACTCAGTTTGTCCAAAGCAACCAAACCCCTTCTTGCACACCAGAAGACCACAGAACAGCTGAAGGAATTCAGGAATAATTTGTTTAATTTGTTAAAACAGTTATTAAAGTCATTCCAATAACTGGTAGGAATTAAGAGAATACAGAAAACCCAAATCTTTGTATAAAGCTGTTCAGACTGCTTAAGCACCTCAAAATTACTGTACTAGAAGATCCCACTGTTCAAATCCTGCTTTCACCTACAGACTGCAGGGAAAGCCAAAGGTTTTTAAGTTGCTGTTGGCATGTAGATGGTAAATCTGATATCTGAGAAGGGACTGAAGTCCATTGCATGTTTGGGAATTGTTATAAATACCATCCCCGATGCCTCTTTGGCATTTTTGCCAAATTCCACCCCTTTTTCAAGTTGATGTTAAACTAGGCTGTTATTAAACAGCCACAGAGAAGCTTTGGAGGCTGAAAATGGAAAATCTGGGACTGACCTAATTGCTAACATCTCCCAGGACAGTTTCCCTCCCCAGCTGTCAGTTACCACCAGTGGACTGGCAACTTGACAAGGTGGCCTGGAAATCATTTATTCTGTTCCAGTCACAGTCTCCCAGCCTGCTCCCAAATGTGTTACAGAGTGAGGCCTTGTAATTACATCTGAGCTGCTGCTTTTCAGTGGAGGTCAAAACAGGTGGCAGATTAAAAAAAAAAAAAAAAGGCACGTCAAGGTATCTGACTTTGGGGTAAAGTACTAAGAGGCAAAAACTCACCATGACTAAGAAGGGCTGAGGAATGGTGTGTGAGTTACTGTTCTCTTTACCTTTACAGCAGCAATGATACCAGAGCTGGCCTATTTTTAAAAATAAAAACAGTACTTTGGGAAGAACAAACAGAGGTTTGCAGAGGTTAAGAGCGGCCTGAAGGTCTAGATGTTCTATTGGCTGTAATTACTTCATGAACATTACAGTTACTTGCAATTTTAAGTAAGACCATAGATAATTTAAAATAAAAATAATTCCATTCCATTCATGACCTAATTTTGCCAAGATAATGCCCTTGGGCTGCTCCAGGGAGTTCACCACCCCTGACTGGGGTGAGGAGTCTATGACATTGCTGTCATGCACTCACAGCATCTGGGTCAGGGCTGTCACTGCAGCCACGGTTTCCAGCACTGCAGGCTGGACTCCCTGCAATCTCTGCCTGAAATCTGAGAAAATGGATCAAGCCAAGTGGGACAGGACTTTGTTCTCTCATTCCCAAATTAATTAATTATATACATAAAAGAAAAAATACTCAAAACACAGCTTGGGTGATTTCATTCTGAAATAAACACAATGCAGAAGTGCCAGCTCTAACCCCAAACTTCATTTTTTCTAAGTAAAGTCTAGTCCACCTCCAAAGTGGGACAGAAGATGTTTAGCAGAGAGCATTACTGAGTTCAGGGGGGGCTCCAGCAGCACTACTCCTCTTCATCCTGCCTGTGCTGCCAGGTCCATGCTGTTCCTGCCAAAGTCCCACCCACAGCAAGAGGATCCTGCTCAGGGTGGTTGGTAGAGCAGTACTTGGCACCAGAGGGCAAACTCAAGGGCTCTGATTTCCTCTCTGGGGGACGTTGTTCCCCAAAATGTAGAATAACCCTCAGTGTTACAAACAGCAACTATCTTTTCTTCTGATAAACAGAGGGATCTGAATCTCCCTGTTCTGATGGATCTAAAGGAAAGCCAGGGATTTCAAAGACCTATTCAAGGAAAGGTAATTTTTCACTTGTACTGTCTACTGGGCAATGTGCCAAGACTGTTAAAGCTTCTGAAAGGGTCTGATTTCCCTGTAAATTTGCTTCCCCAGAGAATATGGAAAAGCTGCCCTTCTCCCAGGGAAGTTCAGGAAACAAATTCCTGTCACCCACAGTCTGCTGAAGCTCATGTCTGCCATCTCTGTGCAGGTGAATGAGATTTTGCTGAAGAAACACCTCTCTTCTCACATCTGTAATGCCCTCATTTCTTCACACCATTAAAATTGCCTGAGATGCCTCCCAAATGAAATAAACTAAATTCCCTGCTCCTGCAGTCTTGGAAGAAAGTCTTCAGGGTAAGAAAAAGGAGCAACACATGCTAAAAGCCATTCTTCTCCTACCTTCCATGTGCCCATTCCTGGTATTTTTTTTCACATGCAAATCTTTAGGCAGATGGGAGCTATACAGTGGTAGTTTTGTTTTTGTTTCTCTTGCTAATCCTACATTAGCAGATTTATGTTCTCTTGTGACATTCCAGTCACATAGCTGTTCTCTCATCCTCTCCTTGACAGCAGAGGCAGTGGACACTCGTCCCCTCTGATGGCAAAGCACAGCTTGTACTGCACATGGCAGCCAGAAATCTGTGACTCAGAAACCTGGTGTCCCAACATCACTGACACCCTGCTGCCATGAGATCCCATCACAAGGCCTGGAGCATGATTAACAAAACTTGAAGCCTGAAATAAAGAAAACTTTCAAGGGTTTGTAACAAGGTACATCATCAGTTGATCTCCACAACTGTGATAGCATGAGAGTGCAGGGCAAGTTTATGAAGCAGTGCTCACACTGAGCACACTGAGGATATGATACAATATCGTGGTGGCCTCCTTCCACACAAACCTCTGCTAGCAGAGCTGCTAATCCAATCCCCAATCAACCCATGGTATTCATCCTGAGCTGACATCTGACAGCACTCCATCCCTATGGAGATGGTAAATCCTTCTACATGAGGCATAAAAATGAAATCACAAAATCAAAACGAACAGCTCACTTGGAAAGCAAGGAGCTAAGGCACTCTTTGCTCTGTGCCAACCTTGTGAAGACACACAGCAGGTAACAGATTGTGTTTGCCTGGGACCTCTTCACACATGCAGAGTTTAAGGTGGGAGAAGCCCAAGCAGTGTGTACCCTTCTCCAGTGCTGCTGATCTAGAGTACAAGCACCCCTGTGAGGCAGGATCCTGTAGCTCTCACAGGCTGTGCCCCAAAGACAAAAGCTGTACCATTACCTGTGCCTTTTCTTTTTCTGTGTAATTTTAAAATGCTACTAAGATTTTTACCAATATTACAATTTACAGATCAAAGGCATTGCTGCAGCTGACTATAACCCAGAATAAAGCTGGCTATGGCCCAAAATTGGTTTTTCACTGTAGAAAGGAGTTGATATTTATTTTCTAATCTGTTAAGACAGGCTGAATGGTTTGGCATTGGTTTCAAGTGCTGCCAGCAGCAGCTTTAATTTATTAAGAGTTACAAGACCAAACCTGGCTGGAATAAAGCTGTGAACCCTTCTGCTCAACCCCACACGCTGGCAGGTGAGTACTCACAAATCTGGCTGTGCATGTTTAAATGCCACCTATTCTGCAGCTTGCTGGAGGTGGAGGCTCCCATCAGGGGCTTGGGGAAATGCCTCTGCACCAGCTCAAGCAGTTAAGTAAAACTGACTGATGTAATGCATTTCAACAGCAGCCTGACCAAGTACTGCTGCAAGCTGCCCACTTCCCACAGGGGCAGCAGAACAATGCTGGCATACACCAAGGGGATGTGCCTGAGCATCTTGGTGTTTCACCCAAGAAAACTTGGAAAATGCTGGACTGCATCACTACAGAAGCAAGCAGAGGGGAAGAGTCAAAGGTGGCCTTTCTACCAGCTTAGTCAGATGAAAGGAGGGGCGATCAGGTGCTTAAAAAGCAACAGATCAGTTGTCAAGGCAGCAACATCAGCCATCCTAGAGACATTGCACTGTTCCCATTTGCTTTACTATCTAAGATTCCACTAAGAAGCAAAGTGAACACTTGTTTTCTCTTGCTAGGAGGTGAATATAGACGTAATACCTCCATAAGCTCAATGTCATAGACTCAGAATGGCTTAGGCTGAAAGGGACCTTAAAGATCATCCAGTTCCAACCTTTCTTGACACAAAGGTGAAGGCATCAGAGACCACCCTTGAGACTAAGTAACTGGGCAGTAGACCAAAGTAGCTCAGTAGACCAAAACTCCAAGTAACTGAGCAAGCCAAAATCAAGACCATTGGAGATTCACAGTTACTTGAAGCCCAGTCTCTTGAAATCAGCAGAATAGGATATAGGAAACCTCATAAGAAAGTGAGGATTATGTTCTTACCGAATCTCTGTCTTCCATTACCCGCTGGGGTCTGGCAGGAGTGGTTGGGCTTGTGCCTTTCATCCTCTTATACTTGGTGAATAAAATATTCATGGTTGCAAGCAGGACCTCAGATAAATTGTGTTTGATCTACACAAAGGAGGGGGAAAAAAATACATTGCAGCAAAATCAGGTTGACAGAACCATAAGCCTTACTATAGAGATTCCTGTAACAATCATAGCTGTAATGGTTACCCCTACTATGACTGCATCATCCAGCACAAACACTACCCAGAGTTTTGAGACAGACATGCCCAGTGGCTGCACTTTCATGTTGGATAGCAGCAGGTTAGATAAACCCAAAGCACCCAAATACACATGACTGCCATAAAAAGAAGTGTCACCTTCCAGTTAAAACAGTTCAAGAGCAGTAACAGCTTTCCACTATGCTTCATTTCCTAATACACAAATCCATTAATTCCTGTAATTTAGAGGGAGGGAAACAAACACCCTACAAAGTCTAAGTGAACCATTAAGAGCGTAGAAGAACTAAGTCACCAGCAAGTTAAAAGTTTTCAGTATTCTGAATTCTTGAATGAAACTTCAGTAAGTTCAGGCTCACATCTGCAGATACACCTTCTTCAAAAGGGAGACAGGATTTCTGGGTAGGGAATTCTAGTGCTTAAAAGAGCAGCATTAAGAAGTTTCAAGCCAAGAGCCTACGTGTATGAAATAAAAAAATAATCTCATCCTTTTTCTCCGCTAAAGAATAAGAATGATGAGATGACAAGGTTTTAAGATCCTTTTAACAAAGCAAAAGGCTTTAGGAAGCTAAACCCAAGACATTACTTACTTCATCACTGAAATTCCGGAAGGCAGCGACTCTCTCCTTGACGCAATCTTGGCTGAGAGGTACAAGCTTCAGGCGTTCAATAATCTTCAAAAAGAAAAGCAGGGATCAGGACAGATAATCAGCATTCTATGTACCATATACTAATAAAGTGTGTTTCTGAAGTACTAATTAAATGCTTGTTTCCATTCAAAAGAAATAATTTCACTGTCATTTATTGATTTATCTCCTCGCTTTGTTGAGCAACAGGAATACTTTGTTCAATGTCTACAAAATAGCTCCAGGAAGATCATCCTGCTTATCAAGCAACAGGGAAGAAACACCTTTTTAAATTCCTGTAACACTGCAGTCCCTTCTAACTCATTAAATACAACTTTTAAAGGGATGTTATTTGAGACATTCTGGGCTTTCAAGGGCATTAGGAAGGCTACACTTCAAACAGAACTCTTGAAACTTACATCAAAGGCCCTGTCGATGTGACCAGAGTGATATTCATCAAAAAATGTGATTAAGTCCAGCAGAAGGTAGAATGTGGAGTCGATGGATTTCTTTGCACTTATCCCCTGCGCTTTGTACCTGAAAGAAATTGTTTTACAATTTTATTGTGCAAAATGGCAACTGTTTGTAAGTGTGCGCTTGCAATTCTTGGAAGTGGAGACATCAAACTCAAGGACAGAGTGCATTTAACAAAGGACAGCTTTAATTTCCCCTAAGCAAGAGGCAGAATTTTCACAGGTTGGGGCTTTTTAAAAACACTGTTAATCACTTCCAGTTTTGCATCAAATCCAACATTTGTTTCCTTTAAAAAGTTTACATTCCCCACATTCATGTGGAAACAGTGCCAGGCAGCAGAAACCTGCAAGGCAAGCTCTGTACAGCATGTTTAACATGCTGCTTTACAGCAGACAATCCTCCGGCACAACTACCTCCTTCAGGCAAGAAGTTAAGACTTAAAAGATGGATTAAAGCTCCTGCACACTCTCGGGAGCTACACTGGCTGTGGGATGAACTGGAGGGCTGCCTGCTCTCACTCCTAACTGCATAAGGGCACAAAGAAGCTGTTTCTGCAAGAATGGTGCTGCAGATGAGGAAATCTTGCAGCCTCTTGCTGCATCCCTACAGCACAGTCATCAGGACAGTACACAAGGAATAGCCCTGTCTTACACTTAACTGGCAAGATGATGTGCTAGTCAGAACTGCTCTGGTTTGGAATCACCCAGATATGCAGCTGTGAAGTGGCATTATTGCACAGTAGCATTTAGTGCTTTCAGACAGATCAAAGCATGGAGCAAACCAAAAAAGCCCATTATAGCCTTTGCTGAAGTTTTAACTCAAGCCATAGATTTAATTCTCTTTAATGTCTGCCATCAAATCAGTCTCTCACTAAGTCAACACAGCACCAATTTTCACTTGATCCTAGCCTGCCTAAATGAAGGAAAGGCTGACTAGAAGGAGTTACTGGCAAATGCCACTTGTCAAAAGAAGAAAGGCAAAGGCCTCTGATGGAAATAAATACAGTCCTCTATTTGTCTTCTCAATTTCTAAGTGTCAGCAAGTGGGCTTGGTTTATTTTTATTCTCTCTGCAGCTCAATGGTTGATAAAAACCAGTAAGGCATTTCTCATAGGTATCTACATTTTGCTCTAGTAAAATACAGAATTGCCCTTGGCAGTCGCCGTGACAAAGGCACATGGCAGTCACCAAAAGGTGATGATTTAAAAAAAAAAATCATGGACATATTTTGCAACTGCAGCTTTTCAGATCAGGTTATTCTTAACTTCTAGCTGCTAGTGAATCTTGAGTACTGATGTCTCTCAAGCACATACCCTAATTAGTATACAGACATGGCAGTGGACATTCCTTTCTTTTGGAGTTGCTTCCTTACTTTTCTGGACACCACACAGTACTTGGCTAATACAACAGGCTGTGGAAATGAGGTCCACTGCTTGCATTAGCCATACCCAGCTCATCTTAAATAATCCCTTTTCAGCTTTCATTAAAGCAGCAGTTTTCAGACAGGTACTGAACTATTGTTACAACTCAAAACTACTGGGTTTGTAGCTCTCTCTTAATACTACTTCAAACAAGTGAAATGAATGCAAAGACCTAGAGACTGTTACAATATTTTGCTTTAAAAATAATATAAAACATATATTTACTGCTCCTTAACAGACTATCTCCAGATGACAATCCTGATTCACCCACAGAAAATTTCTTGCCAAATTTACCTAACTTGCCCCTGAAGATTTCTGGTTTCAGTACTGCAAGCCATCATGAGCAGGACAGGGTAAATTCTGACCTCTTGTCTTTCTAAATATACTGCTGTGGATGCCACAGTCCAGCCTGCAGAAACAACGTCAGGAACTAACATGTACAGCACTGACAGTCCCAGGTCATGTTGAGGTGTATCACCCAGTCCTGCCCTTACCTGAGTCTTACCTCTCAGCAATGGAATGAGCCATGTTCTTCAACCGCTCCTTGTTTGACTGGGGAGTGCTGATCTGGGGAACAACTGGACTAAGGAGCTTGTTCATCAGTTCTAAAACTTTGTCAGGGTTCTGTTGGCATTAAAGTTACACAAACAGAAGGAGCATTATGGAACGTGGTGTCTTGATCTCATTGAAAAAGCAGCAAAATCTCATGCAGTGGTGCCCACTGCAAGCCCAGAGCCACTTCTCTCCCATAAAGAGTCAAGATCATATTAGCTACAAGCAACATACTGCTGCTGGGTCACATGAAAAAGCACTTCCCCCTAGCTTTTCTCTAAAACAGTGGTTATGGTTGTATCCACTTCTATTTCAAAGGGAAACAAGAGTACTCAGCATAAAGACCAACTATTTTAGACTTCAATGTCTATGAAATTGGAGGAGTACACTCCAGGTAAATAACTGCACTAGACAAAATTAAATCATGAGCGGGGGACTCTCTTCAAAAGAGCACCTTGATCAGGAGCCACAATGTCCTAAATCAGAATCCCCAGAGCGCAATCCTGGATTTGCTAACTAAAACACCTTTTCACACAGCCATTCTTACAACAGCAAAAATAAGCTGCTTGAGTAAGGGAAATACAACCACCAAGATGAAATTTAACCTCCTAATCACAGGTAGAATGTTTGGAAGGGAAAAAGGTGAACAAAGTACATACTTAAGGCAGCACACAAGACATATACCTTTGCAAGGTCATAAAGTTTTGCAGCCTCTTCAAACAATCCTTTATTCTCTGCTGCAGAAGCCACTTTGTTAATAATGGATTTTGTGTCACTTGTAAACTTGTCTATCACTCCAGGCTAAAGAGGTGAGACAAAAATGAAAAGAGAAAAGAGGAATCAGAAGGCTGAAACACTCCAGAATATTCTGTCAAGGCAATGAATATTTTACATGCTGGTTTATGATTGGAATGGCCTGTACATTTCCACAGGAATGTACTAAAGTGAGACATTAAAAATCGAATGAGCTCTTGCAAGAGGTACTCTCTCCTAAATGGGAGTCAGCACTGAGACATCCTTGATTTCTAATTCATTCAAAGTGACCCAGATAAAATAACTCAGAGCTGTTAATTGCTGATGACACAGAGAAGAAAACACAAGACTTCAGCCTGTAGCATTCCAGGGATTTCAGGGATGCAGTTTGTTTATACTGGCATGACAGGTTGCAAGTGAAATCCCACACAGATAAATGAAAGGGCAACAAAAATTTTAAAACAAATAATTAACATATTGGGAAAAAAAAGAGATGAAAGAGTTAAGAATATCTGGAAATTACCGTAGTTGAAGATGCAAAAAATAAGATTATATAATCTAGAATAATTTATTTTAAACTGAGAATTTTTGGTTTCACATCAAAGAAAGTGCAAAAAGCAAAATATTTGTAAAGATTATCAAGTTATGTTGCTCTCTTATATGCAGTCTTACTAATTTTGAAATGACAAAATAAAGACATTCAAAAGAAATTCCTGCCAGAAATAACTTTCCTCCCCTGTTTTTGACAGCAGTGTGAGCCCTAATCTTAAAATTAAGATGTAAATTATTCTGCAGTCTGCTTTACATAGAAATCTTCCAGAGTTGTCACAGCAAACAGGAAAACTTCACTGATGATCTAAAATTTTCATCATTTGCATCCACTCTCCTGTTTCCAGGTAAAGCCTTAGGGTTTCCTTTATCTTCTTACTGTGTAATCTTACACTTTACTATTAGGAGACTGCTTTTACACTGGAAGTAAGATCTGTCACATCTAAAACTACTTATTCTCACCTATATGCAGGTCAGATGAGCTGTGGCTATACCTGTAGTCTGTTAGCCCACAAATCTCTCTTTAATTGCAAGGATTTTTCAAGGACTGCAATATATTTCTTATGTGAGGTAAATGAGGATGTCATAAATAATTTTCACATGCACACCCTGGTTAGCAGAACACTCTCCCACACCCACTTAAACTAAACTCCATTTCCTACTGGGAAGACAAAATTGGATCTCACTGAAGTTACTTGATGCCATTTGCTTTTTCAGTTACACCAGCTGCCTAGAGGAACGTAGTCTGCCCTGCAGTTCCTGACCCACCTTTTGTTAGGGCAGGTCACAGATTATTCTGTAAAAGGATCTCATACTGGGAGAACTTGAATATATTCAAACACAGTAATACTTTAGCTAGTGAAAAACAAAGAGAAGCAAAATAGCCTCATGACTACACTGGAAATCACACACAGATTGTACTTTTAATGTAAAATATGAATGAACTCACCTTCCTACTACCATCCTTTTCCAGCTTTCCAAGAATCATATCAAACTATATCCACAGAGGTGTAAAGTAAGAAAAAAAGGAAACAAAAATAGAGATGAATTGCACATATTTCAAAACGTATTTTTTAAGTACAAAAACACAGTCATGAATGAAAATCAGTGACCAATGTAAAAACTATTTGTAACTAAATAACAGGCAAAAAGACACGATTAAATGTCTTAAAGATAATGCCATTGCAAGATTTTCTGTCATCTGTGTCTGCATCAGGCAGAAAGAGTAACCAACTCTAAGACTGTCCTGACTAATAAAGATTTTAATGAAGCAATGAATTTCAGTTTAACTGAGGAAGGCAAAACACGGCCAAACGCACCTCTCTGCTTTCAATTACTATTTCACTAACGCAACGCAAGAACATGTTCTCTCCTTGGCTGTCCTTCTCGTTCCTGTAAAACAAAAGAGAGGGAGGAAGGTACTCCTGTTCCTGAAAACTTTCCAGATAAGAATAACAAAGCTGTAATAACTAGGAGAATATCTAAAGACATACATTAGCTCCTACCTGAGAAAGTAAAAGTATTGCAGAGCTTCCCTTGGATCTGTTGATTCAAACTTACGGGTGTAAAGCATCAAAAGCCGCACAAAATTTAAACGTCTGACACCAGGAGGGTCACCAGCTTCATGGCTTACTGCAATATCAGAAACAGCACTGTCAGAGAACCTAATGCCAGGAAAATGCTGATCTTCATCTCAAATTAGTCATAACCATGATCGAGAGCTCTAATACAACTAAAACAATTAACTTTCATGAGATTGTTCTGATAAATCTTTGATCAACCACATAGGCCTACAGTTTTTAGAGGGTACT
This sequence comes from Cinclus cinclus, assembly GCF_963662255.1. Classification (NCBI taxonomy): domain Eukaryota; kingdom Metazoa; phylum Chordata; class Aves; order Passeriformes; family Cinclidae; genus Cinclus; species Cinclus cinclus. The sequence continues at coordinate 8,154,062 of NC_085056.1, forward strand.
CTGAGGGCTAAGAAAATATTCCTTTAATTGTAAGGTAAATAGGACTTACATAGCTGAGCACTCTGTCCAGATGCTTTCAGAAGCAATTTTAACTCAAACAGGACTAAAGCAACGTGAACAGCGTGACAGCGCAAGCGCTCTGTCCGGAAAAGAAAAGCAATTGCAGCTTCAAACTGTGCTGTCAAGAACAACACTTGGAAGTAGAGGAAAGGTGGCTGGTTCACTGCAAAATGTGATTCACCTGAAAAATAAAAAAAATCACAAGACATGGGGCATTTTCACATCATTTTCATGATTTTTCAATCAGAGATGACAGACAGTGGATGCTTCCTGTCACAGTGCATCGTTACTGTTCATTAGGTGTCAGCCAAATAAGCACAGTACACAAAACTGAATTCCTAACCACACATCAGTGGCTCACCTACAACTGTGCCACTGCAGATTTATCATGAATAACCACAGCATAAAGACATTCGAGAAGTGAAACAGAATAAACTCAGAAAAGTTCCTTTGTTCTTTTCAGACAACAAACCACCAACTCTGATCAACTGTGATAGATTCTCTAAAGACCACAAACTTTTTGTCTTCATTTCTACTCGCACCAATTGGTACAAATAATGTCAAAAACCTGAATTTTCCTACTCAGTGACACCAACAGTAGTTTATTATATTTCTTTTCCACACATTTTTATCTGAATGTGAGTGATACTACTAACTAGAAAGCTGTGGAGAATCAAATTTGGTATGTTTTGGACAATTCCAAGTAACTTAATTTTGACTGACTGGAAGACAATTACAGAAAAATCTATTCTGTGGATGCTCTTAAAACCTTCTTAAGTGGAAGGAAGTGTGACTTGGGTCCCCAGAAATTTGCTTGAAATACTAACTTAAGGGAAAAGATGAACACCAGATGCACACAGAGGAAAAGCTTGGAAATACGTGCCTACATTAATTAGGTAGTGACTGCTTTTCTGTTCTGTATTCCCAAAGCTGGAAGTTCTGCTAAAGGACTTTTGCATATTTATGGTGAGAGAAAGCAACCCACAATTAATAGATAAAGGACAGCAGCAAAATGTTGCTCACAGATGAGTATTAACTGTCTGGATTGCTGGGAAAATATGGGACTCGTTCATCATGTCTTACTGGTCCGCTGTGCCTCCAGGGAAGCAGGCTGTCCATGGACACCCTGAAGATGCCTGTCACTAGTGGAGAGCTGCAGGGTTTTTGTGCAGTCTGGAGTTTGTGAAATAACAACTGGAAAGTGTCCTCAGCAGAAAAGCAAAGCCCCAAGTAAGACATCACTCTGTAGTTTCTCACCATAGTCTTCCAGCAGCTGCTTCTGGAACTGTGATAGCGTAAGCCGGTCCTGTGGGGCGCTCGTGCCACCATCATCAAAACACACTTGGTTCAGCTAAAAAAACACATCCAAAAAGGAGAAGCACAAGTATTTCCCTTTGCACAAGCAATGCACTCAGAAGATATTAATTCCATCTGAGCCTCTCCTAGGATTTGACCACCTGGCTAGAAACTGCATCTAGTCACAACATCAGCTCCATCCACTGCTGGGAAGCAAAAACCTCTAATGCAGCAACAGCTGAAATCCATGCAGACATAACCCCAGGGTCTGTCTCCATCCTTGCCAGCAAACTGGGATGCTGGGACTCTGAATGCTCTCAAGCAGCATTTTTTGCCACAAATACAATATTAACAAATACATCATTCTACCACCCTTTTTCTGATAAAGGGGAGAAACAGGTACCAACCAGTATCTATCACGCCCTTACCAAAACTGTAAGGACTTCGGAGACATGGACAGCATTGTCTTTGGTCAACTCACACTGACATTTCAGACATCCACCCAGGAAGGAGAATTCAAGGAATTCTCACTATAGCAAGCCAATACTACTTATAAAAACAGCTGACAAACATCAGTGTCAAATGAAGAACATGACACTTCCAAAAACAACTGTACCCAAACTAACACTGGCAGCACAGAGGGTAACAGAACAGCCCTGGGATTCAGGTTCTCAGCCCTGCATTATCTTCAAGGTCAGGTCATATGCACTACATTGATGCAAAACACTAGATCTAGAAGTAGGAATGGTAGCAGAGCAGTGGAGAAATGTGGTACCATTTAGACCTGTTCTTACAAAAAAAAAACCCCAAAAAACAAAAAAACAACCAAACACCACAACCCAAATACCAGACTTACTTTTAGCCAAAGATAATCTTCTGTTTTATCAGCAACTTCACTCTGATTGTCTGTAATGTCACAACGGCCAATAATACAATAAACAGCCCTTTTGTAGGGGTCAGTGTTATTTCTCAGAGCTCGTCTGTAATGAAGACGCAGTTTATTTTCTGTAGCAGGAGACAGTCTAAGGAAAAAAAAAAGATTAAAGACATGAAACCTATTTTCCCTGTATGTGGAAACCTGGATACAAATCAATGTAAATAGGTGCATAGCCACAGAAAAGGCACGATGCCAGTAAGCACTGGTCAATATTTCTTGCACTTTCTGTTCATACCTCTAGGTAAAAATTTTGCACACATTAATTTAAACACATAATTCAAGTTATGGAGGATCATCTTCAAATGCTCACTGCAGGGAAAGAAACCACATATCACAATCTCTTAAGGGGTACATTAATACTGTCACATTTGAACTATTTTCAGCTGACTCTGCTATTGCATAATTTCAGAAAAAGAGTGCTCACAACATCTTTGGAAGTCTTTGTGTTAGTAACTAACAAGTGAGTAGGTCATTGTACCATAAGGTCTTTTAGGAGAGAGACTTTCATCATTATTAAACACTGTCATAATGTACTTTGTCATTCTTTTTTTCTCGCAACCTCTTGTTGAGCATTTTACAGAATTTAATCAATAAAATGTTCTTAGACTAAGGCACTGTTTGTCAAATCCATAGGCAGAGCACTTTTTCATACCTCTAGCAAACACAAATCTATTATGTTGTACCTCATAAAAGTGCAATGAAAACAGTGACAGTACCTTCAACTAGATTTCTGCAACAACCTTGATATAATGAATACTTCTAGATACTCTCTATAAAACAGGTTGATTTAGAGAAGAATACCATGGCATACTCGGTAAATGGCACTTGGATTTTTATCCTTTCAGTTTATTTTGTTAGCTTGGTTAGTTGTTTTTTATTTGTTGTTGGTGGTGGTGGTTTTTTTTTTAGATTCACTGCAAGTGGAAAGATGGAAAGCAAAACCACTGTGGAGTTCAGAGCACACCCTAGGAATCCACTAACTCAACCACTTTGCTACCACTTCAGCAGCAGTTTGGCCAATGGCCTCTGTCCAGTGCTGTACAGCAAAAACTGTAAGAGGAGAATAAACAGAAGAAAGATGTGAGAGTGAGGCCTCTAAAGGTTCTAGCAAACACTACTTGCTTTTCCTATGTAGCATTCTTATGAAATTTTTTTATGTAGTAAAAAATGTTCCCCAAAGGAAATTCAGCTAAAATAAGCAACAGGGGAAATAAAAAGATACAGGATTCAAGACAGCAGATTACATCTGATCTACTGTATGCCATATCCCACTGTTAGACTGGGTTTATCCTTCTGTAAAAAAGTAAAGCTACACCACACAGTATTATTTCTGCAACGTAAATTTTTGAATATTTTCAAACAACTCTTCCTCTGTTGAGACTTCTCAGCTTCAAAGCCACAAATTAAAATATGCGAAGTTCTACATGTAGTTTAGGTAGGCAATATAAACATGAGGCAGCCATCACCACCAGAAGAGACCTGAGCTTTTTTGTATTTCTACCAAGCCACTGATAATTTCACTACTCCACAGCAACTCCCACCCCTCACAAAGATCCTACCTAGTTGCCCATTACCTTCTGTCTTTACTGTGCATGTACTCCTGGAACCAGGTTTTGAACTCTCCCAGCTGGTGCTGTGCCCGTTTCACCACGTGCATGGCTGCACTCAGATCTCCGCAGCGCATGCAGTAGTAAATCAGTGCCCACACAGGATGGCCCTCCACCTCTCCATCCTGAAAAGAAAACAGGACATACTTAATATTTTCTTAAAAGCAACACATTTGAATGATTTTTCTTTATCCTTTGCCTCGTTCATTATTCCTTAAACCCAAGCTCTTGTTGATAAAAACACTGTTTGTTACAGAAGCCAAAGGTCATGAGGGTTAAGTCCTGGAAAAGCTCTGCACATCTCAGCAATGCAAGGTGTGATTCTCTTCTTGTTGCCCAGATTTCCATACTGAGGGAGATTCTGCGAATCCCAGAATTAGCATGTGATATCCTCCCCACCAAGAGATGGATTTGGATTAGGCAACTGAAGTACTAAAAACATTTTTACTGAAACACAAAGATATGAAACTGATCACTGATCTCAGCAGGTAAGGAAGAGACAGCTAGACTAAGATATGTGTTATTTTTCATTTAACTTCTAAATAATTTTTCAACCCAGAATACTTATCTGATAATTTTGTAGATGCACAGCTATGCACTTTCTACTACATGCAGGTAAGAAAGGTTTTATCCAGATTTCTAAATAAAAGGCTCAGACTACAAGTCAGATGAATTCATTACACGTTTGGTGATGGTTTTACTATCTTACAACAAACATTAAAAAAAGAGAAAAAGCAAAACAGGGAGATTAAGTTACTGCTTTTTTTTGAACCATCATAATGATTTAAAATCATGCTTGTTGATTTCTAAGATTATGACCAGAAGACTTCATAATGTCTAGAATTTACAACTCAAGATACTGAGCACCCACCGTGCTTTGGGACTAGGTCTGAACTCGAGTGGTTTTGTCTGTAATTTCCCATTTTCCTAGTGAAAAATTCTAGAGAAGGACTAAGAGCCTGATGCCCTAAAAGCAACTGAAACAATATAAAAGCCACCAGAGGCAGCACTGGTTCCCCCTGTGTACCTGATGAACAGATTTGTGTTATTTTTGCTTGGTGGCTGACAGTGCTGGCCATACCTGCAGACCAGGGACAGACGCTGGGAGTTTGATGTTCAAGAAGCTGCGGACCAGCTGGTAGGTGCCTGGGACTCCACCCAGTTGAGCCTGGTGTAAGTTTCCAAAGACTGTCACAAAAGTGTAATTTTTGTAACTGGAAAACACCACAAGCAAAACAAAGGTGAACAGACTGAGACACGCCTGCCACAAAAACATCCACGGCCTTTCAGATCTGACAAAATTAACAATTTAAAGCAAATTAACTTGATGTTCAAGCACTATCATTACAACTAAGTGAGGCACAAATCTGGGCCAGTTTAGGAAGATCCTTGTATTCAGCAGTCTCAGAAGACACCATGCCTGGAGTCTGGTGGACTGCTCCAGGTTCAACTCTAAATTACATAGTTCCTCTTATTATATTATTGTAGTACAAAGTTAAACTCAAATATATAAATGGTGAAAAAGCCTTTCCACTCTAATACTTTAACTCCCAGTCCTATTATGGAGAACAGTTAAATACCACAGATGTGTCTGTCTCTCCTCCCTGCCCTATAGAAAAATATCAGCCTTAGGGCTATGAACTTACCAGAAGGAAATCCCAGAGAAAAAGGCAGTTTAGAGAAATATAAGTGGTAAAGGAAGCTTTAAAATAACCCACCAAAGCATTTAATCAAGGCAGATCAATTTAACAAATATTCATGTTTAGAAGCAGGAGCCTCAAAAATTTGTACACTGAAGAAAGACCTAAGTAAGCAGTATTAATAAATGATTATGAAATAATAATATGAAATAATAATTATTATGAAATAATAATAAATTAAGTTATTCTTTCTCTGCAGCTCATTAGACTTGTGGACCATCAGAAATCTGAAAGACTATATAAGCAGGTATCAGAGTATCTTGATAAGCAGAATTATGGCTAAGACAAGTGCATCATCCTCAGGACTTAAGATCACAATTGTTCCAAAGGCACTAATGTATGAACATCTGTGAGTGGCATTACATCTCTTCCATATATGAGTGAGAGGCTGGTGAGGCATGGAAACACCCTAGTATTAGCCAATTCCCACCAGGGAGAAGAAAAGCTATGAAGCAAGGCACAGGGTTTGGGCAAGGTTTTAATTAAGAAAAAAACCGAAAAAACCAAACCAAACCAAAAAACAAACAAACAAAAAGCCCACTAACAAAAAAAAAAAAAAAAAAAAAAAAAAAAAAAAAAAAAAAAAAAAAAAAAAACACCACCAAAAAAACCACCCAAGCCTGAGAGGCCTAATCACCACTGCTGGGAGCATTGGGGAAGCACTAGGTATAACTAACTTCAGTTAGCAGTTAATGGCACTGAGAAAATGTAGCAAGCTGGACATGTGGCAAAACAGGTTAAGAGTCACTGGCTCATTGCACTCTGCTGAGACAGAGGAACTGGGAACACGAGATCCTTCTGACGTGTCAGCTCCTCTGTGCACAGGCAGCAGCTGCCAACACCCCCAGGTGACAATGAGCACTGATGGGGTGTGACAACCAACTGTCAGGGCCAAGAAGACGCTGTGTCAGGAGGTGGAAGCATCTCTTCCCACAGTGCTGTGTCAGAGTGCAGTGCTTTCCGTGCTCCGATGCCATCTGTGTCATCCCTAACAAATGCCCACATACTACTCTGCAGTTACTGCTTGCATGGGCTGGAAGAGCCTGCTGGCATCACATTGGAGCTACTAGAAAAGAGACATTGCAATATCCACATGTGCAGTGAAGGGGCATTTGGCTTTGGGCAGCCTCACAGCTTGCAATTCTCTGAGAACTCTGCTGGTCAAGGAGCTTAGGCCCCCATAGGTACTTGCTAATACAAACAGCAAACCACTTTCTACTGCCTGAAAATCACTGCTACATGTCTCAACTTCAGCTTCTTCACATTTTCAAAAAACTTTTCAGTGTAGAAATGGTGTGATCAGAACTTGACTCACTGCACCATGTTTGTCCCCACGCTGTCCTCATGGGCTGCTGACAGTAACCAGTAATCAGAAAGGGAGCATAAAGAAAAGAGGATATTCTTTTGCAGAAGAGAAATAGATCACTCCCCTCAAATGAAAAGCCTTCACATACCACCATACATATATAGAATATTTATAAGCAACACAGAAGAAAGAATAAAACTCTTTGCATCTTCTAAACAACCTCCCCAAGGATTGAAGGCCTTTGAAACTAGAACAGTTTTTTATTTAAGTGGCTGCTCTAAGACCTGCACAATAAAAAAAAGGCAAGAGACACATCTGTGAGCAGCACGAGGCAGCTGACTTTAAGTGCACTACAAAGTCATTCTGGTTTATTATTAGGGAACTCTATAAATCTTTACTCAGAGCACCCATCTTACCTTTCCTCCAGGTAGTGCAGAGCATGCTTCACGAACTCCATGCGCACCTCCATGTTGGTCCGGACTTTCAGGGCATCACTGGCAGGAACCAGGGTGACATCAGTCATTTGTTTCACCATGGCCCACATCTCGGAGATGTTCTATAAAAAAGTCATTCTGTGCCTTAGCCATTAACACAGAGATGAACAAACAACACTGTTTTGAGCTACGTGGTGTTTTGATGTTAAAAGCATAAGAACACAAGAGTAATTCATGTCAGCTTAGACTTGCAATGGAGATACTGGACACAGTCATGAAAGGAAGCTGCTTCTGTCCCACAGAATTAAAATTTCACAGGCTCTTCTGCATCATTCTTGTGCAAGAAGATGGCTATAAATGTTTGACCAGCAACTGTTCCCAGAAATTGACAACTATTTCCAAAACTAGGCTGGGTACTTGGTACTCAGTCTCTTGCTCATTTCTAGTTCACACTTCCCACTCAATATATACCACAGCATCATCAGCTTGCCATGTAAGCAATGGCTCTGGCTGCTGTTGGGAAACTGCAATCAGCTGTAATAAGCATCAAGAGGACACTGATCACTTGGACCAAGTCTCAGTTATAAAAAAAAGCTGAAAACCATCCAGATCTGCTTATTCACTAGGACAAAAGCATATCAGTATTTACAGTACTAGGGCGTCCCTGCTGAAATGGCAAAATACTGAGAACTAACAGCACCGTTCACTTGGGCAAGGGCAGCTCTTTGATCTTGATGCTTCAAAGCAGCAACAACACTGAAACTCTCCGTGCTGTCCCTTGCAAAACAGAGCTGTTCAGAGTGAAGATGAACATCTGTAATTCAGATCAAATTGAAGGGCTTGCCCCTCAGGTTCTGAGCAGCTTTTTGCTCTCCCCATTTGCACAGTTTTTTCATAGTTTGACCCTGCTGCAGTATTCTGCTCCAGGCATTTCTCCACTGTTTGTGAGTTTATTTTCTTTTTTGGGGTAGATCAAGGCAGAACAATTAAAGGAATAGAAATAAAGGAAAGTAGGCAGATGATTGATTTAAAGTCAGTCCTAGGGGTTTTAAGCTTTGTGATGAAAGCCTGTTTCAGCTCTAGCAGAAACTGACTGAAGACCCTTTGCCCCCAACTAAATACCTTCAAAGGACATTAAGAGCCCACATTTTGCAAACCAAACACAACAGAATCCATTTAAAATTAAAAGCAATTTTTCTCTCAACAGCTTATCATTTATGACGGGACACCAGGTTCATTTCTTCCTTGCTGTGTTAAGAAATTTTCACCATGACCAACTTCATCGCAGGTGGGAGCTGCTGTATGGGAGAAAATTCTGGTATTGCCTGTGTTTTCTGTGGAGCCATGCAATTTTTTTTGGCAACATCAGTATTTTTTCCCCCCAATGTCAGCAGGCAGTTAATCACAGCCTGAAAACAGTTTAAATACATTTCCTTATGTTAACTTACTGGCAGTACCTTATCATCCAGGCCTGCAGTTGCAGCACAAAGGTCCACCAGGTTAGGCTGCAGATGTCCATTCACTATCTTCTCATTATAAATATAAATCTAAAACGTAATTAAAGTAAGCATGTTTAACAATACATATTATGCTCCATTCCATCTCCAGCCACAGCCAAATCTAAATCAGGCTTCAAAAACAGTGCTCCCAGCAAGTCCTTCTGCTTCACTCCCACATCAGCCACTTCCAACTCAACAGTAGAGGAATGGTCATCAGCATCACCCCAAGCTTGCATATCACCTCAAAGCCTCAGGCCTGCCTCAAGGCTGGCAGCAGCCCAGCTGTTCAGGGGTTCTGCATGGCAGAGCACTGCAGAATGGTCTGTTAGACTAATTGCAGCTAATTGCTGGAGGACAAAGATTCAGAAGTGACCTGACAAATGGATGGCTGTGATACTCCCCTCCATGGCAGCCTCCCACCTGCTGATGTGAAAGAAACAGGATTTTGCTGGTTTGTGGCAGTATTCCGAGAAATCTGAGACAGGGTAATGAACAGAAATCTGACCCCTCAGAGCCTGCCCTTAAACATATACACACACCTCCCTGTTTTAACTCTTGATCTTAACTGAGCTTCATCTACTATTGTTTATCCTACTCTCAGTTCAAAGACCTTCCACTGTGTCCCAAAATAATAATTCTCAATACCAGAAAGGCAGTGCCATTATACTTTAACTCCACTTGGCATGCAGCACAACTACAACATGCCCAGGGTGCAGACAAGACAAAGAGCTCAGAACTGCAAACAGAATGCAGCATCAGTGAAATCGTGTCCGTGGATGTCACCCTGTTCCTGTGAGACAGTCTGAACTATTCACCAAGAACAATTAATCACTTCAGTGTAATTAAAACACACTTTCACGGCTGCTGATAAATGGAAGCAGCATGGATCTCCAGCTCCCCTGCCTGACCTCCAGGTCTCCCAACTCCCCAGTGAAGCCACAGGAGCCCCACACAGACTGCTGACATTGGCTTATTCTTGAATAGCTCAGCCAGCCCAGCTTCTCTGGAGCCTTGCTGGGAGCACACAGTGACTGCACCCAAGTGTTTGGGTAGCAGAAGCTGGCCACAAACGCCACATTTCCAGGGTACATTGCAGCAGTCCGTGCACAGCCTGTGACCTTGACAACAGCTCACCAGCCACAGTGACTCCACACCTACCCCAGAGCTAGGACTCCCAGAGAGACTGAGCTTCCCATACCCAAAAACTAGCACAGAATAACACTGATGGCTTCAAAGCACAATTATTCTTTAAAGAACACCTTTACTGTGGATATATTACAGTAGATATGAACTAAATTAACAAATTATTAACAGTCACTAAATCAAATGTACACTTTATCAGAACAACCGTGAACCTTTTGCTATTAGTTTCTTCCCAGTTACCGTAACTGAATGCAGATGTAGGAAAACAGATGCACAAGCTGCCTCAGCACAGACTGAGCCAAAGCACACAATAACAGTAATTGTGTGCAAATTAGGCAACACTTTGTCTATGTTGTTTCACATATTCCATTTTGAAAAATCAAGTCCTTTTCTTTCATTTTGTTCTCAACAGTGCTGGTAAACAGATAGTCTCAAATAACAACAGTAACAAATTGGTTATGTAAAGGTTTATCAGTTTTCCCTGAAAATTTTCCGAGGGAGTCTAATGCTGCCAGGCATATTAATTCATAGCTGATGCACTACAGCTTCTTCTAAGCAATGTCATTAAAATAGGATATAATTCAACAAACATCAGGATTAACACTTCAGCTTATTTTTTTCCTACACAATACATGAGAAAAATGATCTTCCACACATGAAAATAAAGGGAATATAAAGCCTTCATTTGTAAACAATCATGCATTAACACAAATCCTAAAAAATTACTGCTTTTGAAAACTTAAAAGAATTTCAGTTTACTTTACAAGCATAGTTTTTTTCCCCAGTCATATATGGTGCCCAGAATCTTTTTGACAAAAAATATCCTATAGCAAACAGGTGAGTATGCTTCTAAAAACATCAAGACTTATGTGTTGGTCAATAGCATTTTATCTCTAGGCAGATATTTTAATGTTTTACCTACCATATCTTCTTTTACACTAAGCTCCAATCTTTATTCTCCCCCTCTCTCTCTACGTAGAACAGTGTTTAATGAAGTTTTTTCACTTCCACTCACCTGACGAGCATATGCCATCTCCACACTGTCCAAAGAGCTGCGACCTGGAGGACCAACCTCACCAACATAGCTGGGCTGTTTAATGAGAAGCATACAGGAAGGTATGAAGTACAGAACTACCACAAAGCAATTTACCAATACATCTGCTCCTGAAGAACAACAGCAAAACCGTGCTCCTGACAGAACTAAGAACAGGGTTTTGAACCATCTACAGAGAAAAATGCAGTCTCACTGCAATACCCCATTATCTTCCCCATACAGCTTAAACTTTCTAAAGTGACAGAAATTCTCCTAATTCAGTGCACAAATCAACCATTAGCTCTCTAGAATTAGGACATCAGTGTCTCTTGGTAGCACCTTATAATTTTAATTCTTTGCTTTTGTTTCTTGAAAGGTTGCTTCTTGTCAGTGTCACGCTGTGAGGCATCTACTCTGAACCTCCATCACACTAAGGACATAGAATTCAACGGAGGAGCCCAAACAGATTCAGTCTGGCAGATCTGATACTCCAGCTTTGTCCCAGTACCATGATATAGACATAAAATAGAACTGCAGCAGTCAATTGTGTGCTGGAAAATGCCTCACTGCTGGTCTGCTGCAAGAGGAAGTATGCTGGCAATATCCTGTCCTGAAAAAAATAGTCTTTTTACCCACAGAGACTATGCCAAGATTGAGATATTTTGAGTGTAGAGCAGGGAGAGACACCCAATGGAATCATAGAATAAAAAAATAATACTCTTCTAGAACTCCTAATACAACATGCCATAATAGTATAATACTTCATAAAGAGATTTTAAGCATTCACTAAAAGGCACAGGTATGTTCTCAGTACAGCAACCATTGAACATAGATGTTCAATACTCCAGAAGAAATAATACTCCCAACAATTCTCTCTGCTATTTCCTGTTTTCTAAAAGAATATTATTCTTCATTTCAGCATCAGCATTACAAGTCTTGAGTTTGAAAAATAAAGTACTATCATTTTAAAGACAGATTCCTTTGAGGTAAGCAGTCCTTTAATATCAGCTGCTTCAGAAGCCATGCTGGTCTGAAGATCAAAGTAAGACAAGATCAGTACAGAATTATAATATTTATTATGAAGCCAACTGACATAGTTGGGGCAAGCAAAAAGGAACAGACAAGCTTTCAGCAAAGCAAAGTTTTCAGGCTTGTTACCATATAACTCAAGGCCATGGATATTCATCTAAACTGGAATGAGTATTTTTTTCCGAGAAAGGGCAGGTACATCTGCAGAGTTTAAAAATTAAGCTTTTTACCATCCAAGTCAGTTACAACTGGCTGCACATCCTCATTAGCTGTTAGAGTGCACCTAAGCAATACTGCCAAACAGCTTTACTGCTTTTCACACTGGTTACCCAGACAGTCAGTACTTTACAATGCAGACAGGATCACCTCCAAGGATTGCTTAAGGACATGCTCTAGTCTTGCCTGGAAGAGTTCACTTAAATGTGACCAAATTGCTGCCCATACAAACAACATAAAGCCTGAATGCAATAGGAAAATCACTGTTTCCACTTCCAGTTTAATCAGCTTTAGAGTTCAGCTTTGCTGACACCTGTCAGACTGCAGCATGGTAGAAGCAATGTTCCTGCCATGACCTGGCTTGTGCGGATTTCAGGAAGAGATCCAGAAATGAATAGCTTTTCTCCAGATGGTGCCATCATTCAGTTTCTTGTTTCAAATGAGGATGAAATACTGGTAGAGCCTTCAAAATAATCTCACTTTTTTTTGGGAACTGTATCCCAACTTCAAAATGAAATAATACAAACATATGAACATCCAGACATGTTACTGATCAGTAACTGAACACTCTCTCAGCCATTCCCAAATAATTTTTTTTTTTTAGTTTAACCCAGAATATCGTCTACTGTATAAGCCCTGTCTTATACTCATGAGCATATGTCCTTACAAAGACAGCTACTAGTCACTGTCCCAGTCCAGGAGTTTTGATCAGTAAAGTGTTCACAAGTTAAAATTTAAAAACAAAAAAGTTACACAATTGCAATGGCCAGCAAAGTGTTCAGCACTGGCTAGGAATTTATACATGAAGATAAGGGCAGTGACCTCTATCAGTAAGTTTTAAGAGCTGTGGCTACAGCTTTCTGTGCAGCATACAACAGTAGATTACAGAATAAAAAATACTCAGCAGTGTTTGTCCCTAATATAATGAAATATAAATGCATAAAGGTACCAAGGATGAACCTGGGCAACCCTTTAAAATGGTTAAAATTAGTTTATTACTGCATTAATTTCTCACTAATAATACTATTTAATGCTAAATGTTTAACCTGATTACAAAATCAGGCAGGTGCATTTAGACTTAGGCTCTATAAAAATGCCTTATAAAAAAACCAAAAGCAATTTCACTTTTTCTTTCTGAAACTGAACTTACACTAATAACATTCTTCACAGTCCCTCTTAGTAGGCACTGATATTCAGAAGCATCTGCATTTTTCTTTCTGTGCCAAATCATCTGACACAAATTCCTTTAGACCCACCTAAAACCCGACAAATTCTTTGTTCTAAGGAACAAAGAAGCTCTTAAAGCAGGTTTCCTGGGAAACAGACACGATGGCAGAAATAGCGCTTCGCAGCCTTTCCCTGTGCCGAGCCAGATAACATGCAGAGTTATTTAAAGTAAGGCTAAATTATGGACATTGTCATTAATTACCAACCAGGTTTTATCTCCTAAAGCAAGTGAAGACTAGCACATATTGACTTAGTGTCACTTTCAGCCAGTGCCCAAGCACCAGGCACATAGGGATTGGGGCTTTGTTTTGTGAATCTGTTCCTTTTCCTGCTTTGTGGCACCAAAGAGCACCCACGTGGCTGCCACTCCAGAGTGGTGTGTGACTGCCAAGTTCAAACCAATTCAGGTAAGAATCTGAATTCAAAAGTGCACACCTGAAATTAAGAAATAATTGCTCTGGGGTTGGGTTTCCCTTTACTTTCTCCAATTTCAGTTTTATTTTCACCATTATGCTTTAAGAAACACTTAACTATCTGCCACAGCTGAGAACTGCCACAATGAAATTAAATTCTTTTAATTCTACTGACTTGGCACGTCAGCAAAAAAAATAAAAATCACAAAGTCTAGAATTTGTCCTTATTTTCTTATACTTTTCTTTTCTATTGAAAAAGAGCCATGGAAGCAAGCTTATTCCCTATTTTTCCCATCTCACGCATGCATTCTGGCTTCAGCATTGGATTATTAAACTACAAGAAAGCACTAGTTCACTGAACTATCTCATGGCTATGCTAAAAGGGAAGTTCAAAAGAAAAACTAAAGCAGTGAGTCAGCATGGGGAAGGCCACTTCCACTGTTCCCCCTGAATTGCAGAAATGGATTGTGCAGGCAGTCCTTCCCAGGAAAAAAGAGACATCCCCTGCAAACTAATGGGGGGAAAACTGGGGAGGTGGGGGGGGATATCCTTTCTTGGCAAATCAGGATTTACCAAGTTTCAAGCAAAAAAAAAAATATAATGAATGTTGTATTCAAAACAGCAGCTAGGAACATATGAGAAGAATCGTGTTCCAGATCAGGTTCTGAAGTTTAACTGGACAAGCAAAATGAAAGCAGAAAAGTGGCGAATGCACAAAGGATTGCAGAAGTGTAAATGCACACACACAGATTTTGCTGTATCTCTAGTCTGACATTGCTTAAACGGCTTGTGCTGTTTTTCTCAACCACCTTCGCTCTTCCCTGCCCTGAATTTTGGTCTTTCCAAAACATTATTCAGAACTGTAATATTTATTCTGAATATTATCCATTTCTCAAAGCTGCAGCTTAGCTGCACTGCCATCACATTTTTATATTTTAAATTCACTTAGCCAAACGATGCTGCTTTACAAAGGAGGTCTCCTTCATTTGCACTCAGCCAAGCATTCAGCCTCACTTGCACACCAAACCCCATGCATGTAAAGATGCATTATTCATCAACCTCATATGCATATGCACATTCCTTAGCAGAAGTCTGGGCAGACATTTTGTCAGCACTCCAAACGGCTTGGCCAGTAGACGCAGCGAATATCTAGGCAGGGGACCAAGCTGGAGAAACCCCATCAAAATACACTGTGGTGGAGTGGAAAGCATCTTGCAGTGCTCGGGATTTAAGGAGAATGAAGACATGATACAGAGGGGCAGAAGAGAAACCAAGAGGTGTCAGCATCTCTGTATCACTGCAGGAGCCGAAGAGCTTACAGCAAGGGCAGAAGAAAAACCTGGAATAAGGAAAAACTTGGAAAAGGACAAAGGAAATGCCTTGGCACCTCATGGCACAGCAGTCGTAACAAACATAGGTGTTTGATACCTTGAAGGCAAATCTCAGGATTTCATTCCTTTCCAGCCCCACAAGAAGCACCTTTTTATCAGCTCTGGTTTTCCCTGACAAGAAGATGGCCAGACTGGAGGACAAGGGGGAAGAGAAAAACCTTAATGGCAAGTCCTGCGCTAGATTCTTTGACTCATGAGCTTTGCCTGTTAATTGGTCTTATCTCCATGAATAATGTGTTGGTATTTCACTCTGCCCAAATTAGCTTGCCCAAAGCTTGAGAACTGGCTGAAGGCAGACTGGCCCCCTGCTGCATTTGGATCTGTGCCTTTTCAGCTGATTCTCCATCTCCAGAGGATATCAATTAAACCTCTACTATATTCTACAGGCTGTGTCTGTTTGTGCCACATACACACAAAAAAATTATTTGACTGGAACAAGGCTTTAGAAGAACAACCTGCTGTGGGGAGGTTAGATAACAGGCTTTTAACACAGTAGATGCACTTCAAACCTCTCAGACCTTTGACTTCTTGAGGCTAAGACTAGAATATATCAAGGATTTTAAATGCTCTTGAAATGACATACTGCTACTATGAAAGCTTTGAAACAGAGAATGGAGTATTACTGAGTGAGAGTGTGGTAATAGAGCCTTTAAACTCATTCACGAAGAACATTAGGAGCTGAGGTTTTTCCCCTCCTCCCTCACACCAATTTGATGCTTGGCATTTCAAGTGCCATGGACTGGGGTTAGCACCCATTTGACAACAGAACACCAGAAGAGGGGTTTTACCTGTTCAGAGTGGGTTATTAAATTACTTCTGCTAGCAGTTAACATGCACATTCCAAAAGGAAAACCCCATACCAGTAACTATCACACAAATCAAAGATGTTAGAAGCTATCAGTGAAACTGCCAAGTCCTCAGATTCACATCCTACAATAATGGGATAGCTGTTCCTAGTTTTAAATTAATTCAGTCTGTAATATTTAGCATTTCTAATATTGGAAAGCTGGACAACCTTTGAGAAGTCCCACTAAAGTATCAGTAAAATACTTTGTGGGCAAGACAGCCTCTATAAAAAGAGGTATGCTAATTGGGATTAACCTATATTTAAATGAACAGTAATCAGAAAGGGATATTTCATTAACAATTTTAATTATTTCCAAATCCCTATACAGGTCATACTCCATTAGCACCAAGGGCTTTTTTTGTTATTTTAGTATACTTGCAGGTCATCCCAATGAACAATAATTCATTTTCATGGGTGGAGAATGTGGCTATAAAAATGTGTCTCTTTTTCAGACTGAAGACACAGCAACTTCCATCCCCCCATTCCCTATCCCCTGTCCTCTCAAGGTGAGCATCTTCATGGAGTACTGTTCAGCAGCTGTGATGTAACTTTGTGCTCCAGGGATCACAGCTGCTGTCTGATGCATTCAGCTCAGAGGAGCCAAGTTCCCAACACTCTGCATGTAACTCTGCTTGGCTCTACTCATTTAACTGAAACACTTTCCTCAAGAGAACAAATTGTAAAGGTTTAAATTGTAACAGAAGATAAGGAATTTTTAAGATGATAGTCCATGTCTCTTTGGTTAAACATGGGGTCAGTCTTGCCCAAAAGATTTAGTCACTGCTGGATTAACCTGAACACTAGAGGTCTGAGCAGCACAGAATTCTAATCTGCTCTGCATGAGACAGTACAATAAAAAGGAAAGCTTTTTTTTTTAATGTTTATTTATTCGGTTTTGCCAAGAAACCTGAGAGTCTTCATCAGCCCCCTAAGAAAGGTCATACATCCAGGCTAGCCCACAGTGATAAGAGGAAGAGACACTAAGAGATATATATATATATATATATATATAGAGAGAGATATATATATATATATATATGTAAGCACAATTGCACCTGAGAAACTCCCTGGTGTCACATCACAAAGGTTTCCTGAAGCTCCCAGTGTGTTTTCTGTCCCTTGGATATATTGACCTAAGTATGTGTTTGTGACTAAGTTTCCAGCCAGCATATATGTTGCTCAAAACACAGCTCCAGCAATAGCAGCTCCATTGCCTGTATCCATCAGCCAATAAACAGAAAAAATCACAAAGGTTTGATATTCTGCTAGACAATGCATTCTGCTAGTCAGAGCCATTCTAGAATTAAATAGGGATTTGTTATTTCTCATTTTCACAGAGTTGTAGCTGCAGAATGTTTCAGAGGTGGTTTCAGCATTGCTGGAATGCCAGCTGTGTACAGTGCAGTGTGTGACTACGCACAGCATTTAAGCAAGACAGAGTTACCTCACTTTCCTGGGTGAAATCAAGAGCATCTTCCCCTGATGCAAGCAGAGAATGAAGAATCCTTTGTTTCACCTGTTCCCATTCAACCAGCATGGATTCTCGGTGATACTCCTCAGCCATGGCAAAAGTCTGTTGGTGAAGAAGAGCTAAGGAACATAGAGAAATACCCACCAGCCTAACTCTGCTATTAATAGACAAGCCCAAAAATGAAACAGAAAATAGCAACTACGTAAATCAACCAGGTCAGCCTTCAAGAGTTAAGGGTGTGCTGCATATTATTTTAACAGGCTTCCTGTTAAAATCCTTCAGGTACAAGGGGATTCAGAAAGTAGGTGTATGTGGAATTAAGACAACTCTCATATACCCCCAGCTGGTAAAATAGAGAAATTGTGTCACTTCCATAGCATGGCAGCACAGGAATCTGAGCAGGCCAAAAATCAGTAGACTTCCTTCTTTATCTTAGCAGCACACACACAATATCCAGGTTCATTACTGATCTGTGTGGTTTGTTGAGACTTAACTTCTCTAATGACCACTAGCTTTTCACCTCCCTGGAAGCTACAAAGCTCTGACTCACTGCACTCTACAAAGATCTGTGTTTACTGCCCACAATAATTATCAGGTTTTTACCACTGTATTTTTCTTGTAAACAGGAAACAGAATAAAAATCAAAATATTAAGGGAAATAAACCAGTGTCAAAGAATCAGGAAGTCTCTTTCATCAGGAACAAAACCTGGGAAAGCACACAGTAAAATCATATTCCAAGAAAAAACTACCTTTAAAATGGCTGATGTGCTACACTGTCTTTAGATGCAATTGGGAAATATATGGGAGGAAATAGCTTTTCCCTCAGTAAGGGAAATATTCCCTTATTTTGGCAATAGCATTAGGATAGAGAAAATGCTTCACTACCTTTTCTGCTACTGTTGGGGTGAGACTAACAGCCTCAGGTATACCAGGACAGGAAATAAGAGAATCTCCACTAATTCTAAATAGAGAATAAGCTCTATTGTGTCTTCTTTTCTTTTCACACAGCTCTGTGCTGCAACATACATAACTAAATGCCTTGGTTGGCTAAAGTTTTAATTTTATTACAATTCACTATTAGGATATTGTCAATTAATGAGCAAAACATTCCTCAGAAGAAATGAATTGATAAGAGATAGTGATACTTGGCAAACATTTAATTACAGTGCATGCTGCAACTAGAGCTTAAGATTTTGTTTCTTTGTTGCATTATAAAATTCACTTTTTACTTTCATGGCAGCATATAGGTCTTACCTGTACCTTCACTATAGTAATTTCAACAGGGTTTTAAATATGCTTCAATAGTTACAGCATAATTTTATGTAATTGAAATAATTTAGTAATGCTTATGTACTGTTTCTTACCATTTGAAGGCTCAGTTCTAAACCTGATGCCCCCAGTATATATGAGGGAAACAATCATAACATGAGCATTAGGAAGTATGGAATGACATTTCCAAGAAGGAGGTTCAAGACAAACATGAGGAAGCATTTTTCCATGGTGCATAATTCAGTTGCAAAAAATCACTGTCCCAGAACTTAACTGATATCAAAAGCACAAGTAGATTCAGAAACAGGGTTAGATTAATTTCTTATCAGAAAAGAAGTTGCTGCTCAGATGATCTTTAAAACAACTATTTGTTCAGAGGTGAAGACACAGGAGATGAAGAAGGGAAGGCTGTCTTTTTCTTACAGACTAAGCACTGATCCCTCCAAGGGAAGAAAGCAGAACTCTGCAAACCTCTCCTGTTTTTGCTTTTAGGCAAAAGCAATGGTGCTTTTTTCCAACTTACCCTCCTCCTAGACTCTTCAATGGCAGACAGCAATGCATTATCTTTTTCATTCTTCAGGAATCCCTGCAGAAAAGGAGAAACAGAACTTCAGCCATAAAAATCAGCCTTGCACTAACATCAGATACATACTGTAGTACTCAGCTATTTCAGCTCTGAGAAGTGCCCAGAGCTCTCTCTGCAGTCCAGTCCCAAGAAGTTTAAAGGTCACTTTACTGCACCAAAGGTACAGTAAGATGCCCATCCAGAGCAATGTGAACATGAAAATGCATTAATCCCCTCTTTTAATATGCATTAAATCCTAGTGAAATGTCCTGCTTCTATTCTCTTTTATCTCTGTGTCCCAGCATCTGCTTCCTCTTGCTCTCCATTTGAGGGAGCTAGGATGAAAGCTGGTAGGAGAGATAAGCCAAGATAAGATTGTTGGACTTGAGTATGCCGAAAAAAATAAAACAGGCTTTGACTTGGCAGCTTCAGGCAGAAGTGGAGCTCTGGGAGGACCGATACAACTGTGAAAAAGTGCCTTAAAAATAGTCAGTTGAGGAATGATGGAAATAACTAAACAGTTGGAAAGCATACAGAAAAAGTTTACCACACAGCCTCTCTCCATGAATATAGTCAGAGTGGGTGAACAGGAAGAACTGCATTTTTAATTCTCAGTATATGAGTAAATCTCAAAGAGGTCAGGTGCATGTGAACAAACTGATTTAGATGAGCTGTTAGCTCCTCATCCCAAAGGTTACTTTTATGACCTATACTTGGAAATATAAAATAAAGTTTTAACTTGAAACAAGGAGCTGCAGGGTAAACTGCAGTAACATAGAGACAACAATCAGGATACGTTTATCACATTCTAACATGCATAATCTTATTTTGAATTTTCACTGTTATATCACCAATTAAATAAAGCAAGCTGACTTGTACGCCCAGACTTCAACTTAATGATTATTGAGGTCATAAAAAAGAAAAAGAACCTTTTGTATCTCTCTGAAGTAATCAGCTTATAAATTACCAAATCCATTAAGTGCTAATATCTTGAAAGTCTGTACACTCATTCCACAGCTCTAAAACCAAAAGCTGCTAACAAACCCAGAGAGAGGAAACTCAGTGGACCATGTTTTATGCTTTTATAAAGTGAAAAAAAAAAAATGCAGCAGTGTCCAACTGAATTTATCAGGAATCAGGACAATTTTGTGCCTTTTAGTCTCCCCATCTTCCTGTAAAGAATTCCTGGTTTTGACACGCGGAGACTTGGGCTTTTGGAAAAACATATTTATGGTAGGTCTTAGAAACCTCCCTGCAGCAGTAATACATACAATCACAAGTATCACAGAGTGATACTTAGCTCTGGGAGGTGAGGAGTAATTGAAATCTTCCCAGTCTGAAGCACCCTGGAAGGACACTGTCACACCGATGTGCTGCCTGCTTCCTGCTCCCCAGCACCATAAACAAAGGGCATTGCACTCCGTGCTTCTGAAATATGTAGAACAAGAATTTGAGGTACATGGGACAGGCTGTGACCCCCTTCAGCTGGAAATAAGAAGGTGACCCCTTTTCCTACACAAGAGAGAGAACAAGCTGCCATCCACCAAGAGACAGTTACCCAGAAACAGCCCTTGAATTAAACACAGAAGAGAGCGGTCACTGCTACCCAGCCTATTCTTCATTTCACCAGCCGACAGGTCCTGCTTTATTTTTAGACAATGCCCACAGAGAAATCACAGTTACAACCTGAAAAAAGGGAAGCTAAATCCAGATCCTTGCACATGTCTGGGGACCAACTATTACAGCAGCTGTCACTGAGACAAGAGTTGCTGCAGTCACCTAACTGGGCCAAGACCCAGCCCCAGCTCTGTGCAGGAGAGGGATGGAGACGTGACTTGTAAGGCTTGTCCCTGCCTGCAAGGGGAGAAGGACTTTGGGAGGGCAACAAGTTTTCTGGGATTTTTTTTTTTCCCTTCATTTCCACACCTCCAACCTAAAATGGAGAAAAATTATCTGGAATTGAAACAGGCAATGCTTCTAGACCTTCAGAGCCCACACCAATACACGGGCAGAAGAGACAGACCTGTTTCTGATAGGAGAGATCTGATGCTGCAGAGAGAAGTGTTAGCTGTATTCTAACAACACTGCTAATTTTACAGGTAAAACAGAGCCCACTGTCTCCAAGATGCAGTCCTAAAGTTACCTGGATGTGATCGAGGGTGTGAGCTTGCAGAGGTCCTGGATGCCTGGTTCCCTGCTTGCTCTGTGAGTACTGGACTCCCGAAAATCCCAAGAGATACAAGTCCTACCTTTCCTGCCCTTGGTATTTCCCCTCTTTCCTTTCAGGGATGTATGCCTAGCAGGTACCTGCCTAGAAATGTACACAGCAATGATGGTAACCAACAGAGTAATTTAAGATGTGCTTGAACTTCCCTTGATGTCAATAAATCCAGGCTGCGTATCTTAATGAAACTGCCCAGCTCCCAGAGAGTTCTACTAGGTCCGTTTAAGGAAACACATTACACCAAATGCCAATTAGAGGATGATAATCATCTTTTTCAATCTCAAAAACTACTTCTTTAGCAAAATAAAATCCTCACACATTCCAAATAACATCTGTAATGCCTCACTAAGGAGAAATATTTTAAATATTTTAAAAAGGTTGCCCTATGTCTTGTGCTAAACACTATGACTCTAACATGACAATTTCTGCTTCAGTTAATTACAGGCTAATTGTTAAACCTCAGAAGAGGGAGTTTCAATAACTGATGCTGGAGTTCTTGTTACTGCTTGCTTCAGCTGCTTCAACTTAGGCCAAGTAAGAGCTCCTGTGGGTGTCACTCCAGGCTTTGGTGGCCAGAGTTTCACCCCTTAATAAAGTGAGGTGTGTCCAGCTGGCTGCTGGATTTATCGCATTGCCACCTAGTGGTGCACTACACTTTGATCACCAGACATGATTTCACGGATATACACAAATGCACCTTTGCTGCATGAAAAAGCAGAGCCCCAGAACAAGGATAGGCAGAAAGATGGCAGAGATGCACTTTACATTGGAGAATCTTTGTCCTCAGAAATCCCAGGTCACAACTTTAAGGGTTCACGTGCCTCTGAGGAAGGCTGGGCTGTGAACAGTGCTGGTTGTGCTCACCAGATACATCTGCCCTAAAAGCTTTCCGCAGTCCCAGAGGCAAGGTTTGACTTTGCCACGAACGCTGGCAGACTGTAACAAGGAGACGGAGGTGCAGCGCTCAGCACGCCCGGGGAGTGCTCGACCCACAAAGCAGGAGCCGCCCTCCCAGGGGAGATGCTGCCGATTGTACAACGAGTAACGAGACACAGCTTTGTATTCAGCATCCAAAGAGAAAAGCAGGAGGAGAACAGAGATTACTGTTAGGAGACAAAAGGCTATTTCGCAAAGGCAGATGGCAAAGACAGGAACAGCCAACACGAGCATTGCTATAATCTCAGAGGTGAAAACCACACCTTGCAGCTCGCCGTGCACGAGCTCTGCCAGTGCAGGGATCCCAGTGTGGTCTGGATTTTGCTTGGAAATGAAAATCCTACTTCCCCGAGGCAGGTTTATGCAAAGAGCCCACAGAGCCTTAATGTCACATCATTCTGCCCCGCTTTAGTGAGTGGCTTTTGATTTTCTTCTCTCTTACTGTCTGACACCCACACATCCTTCCTGCATCTAGTTTGGAAGGGAAGCCTAACTTCTCCATCACCAGTTCTCTGCATCACTCACCACTGAATGTTTCCCACACACCATTTGTACAATATCTGATGGGATGCTGTTTGCAAAACAGGTTCACAGGCATAGAAACACACCCACTCTCACAACTTCAGGTTCCCGCTTCTCAGTTCCACTTACATGTCTACTGACTCACATCTTTCCTAAGCACATTCCACATCCTCTTGGATCTCCTACACCTTGAATTTCAGCCTGATCTCAGTGTCTCTTTTTGCTGAAATCCAGCCTCACTCGATGATGGTTTGTAGATGTGGCCTCACAGTGGAAGGGCAGGACAGGACGTCTGGCAGCCTGTGCTTGCTCCAGTATTACCTGTCATCTCAGACAATCACTGACTGACACAGGCTGCTTTGACAGCAACCAGCACCTGCCTTGCTCCAGCCTGAATTCCAGCAAGAGAGTGTTCCAGTAGTTCATTATCAGTACAAACGGGCACACATGCACACTCCAATGGTCTCCTTTTGACAGGAGACTGAAAGTCCCTTCCATGTACTGCAGTAAATGAGGCTAGTAAACTCTCCTGGCTGAGAGAAGTCTCTTAATTACTTTCATCAGCCAGGCCATACTTTTAATACTTGATCTTAGTATTCAAGCTGTCAAGAAAAGGCGAATGTTGCCAAATAGTATATTGAGGTTTTGGATGTTGACAGCAATGGGTACTTTTTCATTGGCACAGAAAGAAAGAAGAAAATGAAATGAACAATCTGGGACCATTTCAAGTCAATTGCTCTTTGATTAAAATATTTCCAAGTGCTGCATTTCCAGTAGATCCAGTGAATCCAGCAAGGAGCGTTAAAAAAAAAAAAAAAAAAAAAAAAAAAAAAAAAAAAAAAAAAAAAAAAAAAAATCACTCTTTGGCAACTCCAGGTGAACTCCACCTGAATTTATTACTTCTACTAGCAATTCTACGAAACAATTTGCTAAATACAATCCTATTGAAAACATGGACACACCCGAGCCTACTCCTGACGCAGCAAACCCCGGCACAACCCTCCTTGGCCAGGGTACTCTCTGGAAACAGAAAATGAAGCAAGATTACCTTTTTTTACCTAAATTTACCTAAAGTTTACCTGAATTTTTTTACCTAAATTTACCTAAAATTACTTTTAAAATGTAAATTACTGTTTGTGACGACACAAGCATCAGTGCTTGCTTTAAATAGATAGGCCAAAGGGTGAAGAGCCATGGCCAACTACTGTATTCCTGAGGATGGGGACACAGCAGTGTAGCACAGGCAGTATTTCAGCCTATTCACTCTTCCTTTGTATGTGTGACACCACCATATCTTGGAAGCTTCCATAGGTCTCCCATGATTTGTTTTTCAGAAAGCATAAGGTCTTTTGGGCTAAAGCCATGCAGATAAACAGCTTCACTACATACCCTGGCCTGTGCAATACTGTGCCCTTCAAAGCAGCAAGGCAGATGCCCAAAGATCAGCTACTAAGCACAACGAGCCAAGAGCATTTGTGAAATTGGCTTCCTCCTTGGAGAGCTTCAGATGGCAAAACTGCTACAGGGCCAAAACAGACAGAGGGCAGAGAGGAAGACACCCCAAGGAAGGGAGATTCACCAGTCAGTATCACTTCAAAGCTGCATGAGAGGCAAGGAGCGCATCATTGTACACAGACAAATAGGTCCACTGGGAAGGATGGTCTGATGAGTCTCATCCTGTAGCTGTGTACATTGTTCAGTTTAAGGATTTAGCAATTCAAAATTTCCCCAGCCCAAGACAGCTGCAGTTGTCAAACTACAACATTCGTTTCTCAACTTCCTAACCATCATGTTTAGAGCGGGAAGTCCTGCAACATTTTTAATTCCCTGTTGACTGAACAGGAGAAGCAGGGAAAAACCAGTAGGCTTTGGAGTTTGATAAGACCCATGAGTCAGTTGATCAGAGACTTTCAAAGCAATAGCTGTGTTAAAGCTGAAAAGGGAAAAGCATGCAGCAATAGCTAGAACACAAAACTGTTAATACAGCCAAACACTGTGCTTGGAGAAGATCTGCTTCTCTGCTCCCTGAATCACATCCCCCCTATGCACTGTGACTATACTACATGCTTGCAGCCAATACTCAGCTAGTTTGAGAGTCAAGCTAGGAGAGTCACCCTGCAATCCAATAGCATTTGAGTGGCAGTAAGTCATTAAAATATACAAAGCCTGGCTTCATCTCTGCTTCCTTACATGACTAGTAGCAATTTTAAAGATTACTTCAGGGTTTCTTAAGTGGCGTCCTGCTCCAGCAAAATCAAATTTTACAGAGCTGCAATATTATCTTCCTTTCATGATGGAGGAGCAGCAACCTGGGTCCCACCCTAGCAGCAGCAGGAGTTGATGCATGCCAGGCTGGAGCCCATACGCAGTGCAGAACAAGAGGGGCACCACCACTTGCCCGCAAGGCTCTCCCTGGGGCTGTGGGCACCATGGAAGATGCACAGCAGCACCCTTTCCCAGAGACAAGCACTGGGGCAGGAACGGGTCTCCCCTACATCGCCATCAGCATGCATTCATGCAGTGCCCAGGTTCAAACACAGTCTTTAATCTGTGTTACAGAGTGAGCCTTAAGCAAATATTTACAAAGAGCTCTCTGCTGCAGGTTAGTGCCCACAACGCAAAGGTCCAGTACTCTTTTCTGTATTATTTTACTGGTTTAGACTGATCTGTGAAACTCACGCAGTTTTCACAATAATCTTAAGATGGTATCCAGGAACACTGGATTTTGCTGTGTTGGATAAATATAATTATTCCTTCTAGCTGTGACAGGAGAAACTCAAACTGCCGAAAGAAGCATTCCTTGGGAAAATCACGGGATCAGCTCTAACATAAGCAGGGGCAGATGGTGCATGCTCTTTGACTCTTGCTGGGCCTGTTTGAATCTGGCAAGTGAAGACTGGAAATATGTTCCTCAGACATACAGGCTTAAAAGAAAGAAATACAAACACCTCCTAGTGCTCACTTCAGCCAGGACACCATCCATTAAGCATGGAAGGCTTATATCAGACCATCAGTTGATAGCAAACCATCCCCAGCACTCAGAGGCACCACCACATCCCACACCCAACCGCAGTCCTCCACAACACATCTGCAGCATGTGGCCAGCAAGGAGAGCGCAGGTATCTGCAGTGAATAGAAGCAAAACTGACCATGAAACACACAGGAAACACAGCTTTATCCTACTGGAAATGTCTAGAAAAATAGCACTGCTCAGATTTCCTGCAGGAATACTGTGCCAGACACTCAGCAGCACCAAAATCAAACTCTCTGCTATGTGGCACTGCTTGTTCCATGTATAAATGGAGATCATCACTGCTGGCAAGAAACATGACTCTGCTTAATTTTAGTTTCTTCTAACCCAATGTAGGATGCTCAATGAGTTCATGCACTATGAGATTTCAGTATTTCATTTAAAACTGTACTTACACATGGCTTAACTCCTAACATAGCATGAAAATGCATTGCAGTGTTCCTGTGTATTTTAGATTTTACAAAATATGTCAGAGACACTTCCAAGATTTAACAAATCCAAGTGCAATTAAAATGAGTGAAGTAAGACACTTTTAAAAAACACAATGTATCAACCATTGCAATACATATAATTTACATACTACTTACACAGCATACCTAATTATTAAAATATTAGTAACTAGCCATACTATTTGTTCTGTCTTTCCCTTCCACCACAGTGAAATCAACAGAACTTGAATTACACAAGTTAGTTTCTCATTCTCAGACTCTAAAAATCATTGCCATGTCATGCTGGGCTGCACAGCACATGAAAATGCTGTTTAGTAGGTTTTTTCCAAAGTCACAAAGACTTTAATGGCATATGACTAAGAGAATATATTTTTTAATCCAAAATTTTGTAGCGAAGTTGATTAGAATGAGATTCTCTTTCGCAAACAATCACTAGCCTCCACTGCACACATAACTTTGACAGCAATTGTTAATGCAACACAAAAGTAAACAACAATACTACTTTCGCTAGCAATTCTGTCCTTCTCCCCAGGCATATACTCATTTTCCTCTCTCTATCATATAACTGGGAATGGTTCAACAAGAATCCCAGGTTCTATCAACGTAAAAAGCACCACGGAGATCTGTGCAATAACAAAATAGAAAGTCAAGAATAGCCCTAACCTGCTGAGGTCATGCAAAGAACGGGAGGAGTAACAATCGGGGAAAAAAATCTTGAACTAGAAAGATATTACCATCTTTACATTCCTGAATATTTTTAACAGGAATGTAAAACTCTGTATTTTATTAATTGAATAAACATGAAAATGGAAAACTAGGAAGAAGGTAGACAGACTCTTGCCAGCCAGCTATGGCAGTAGGAGAAATTACTCAAGAAGGAGCTTGCTTAATAGGCTAACACTGGTGCATTACACTGAAAATACCTCAGATGGTGTTTCTGTTTGTCGTAATCAAGACAAAGAAACCAAAATGCCACAAAGCCAATTAGACACAATGCTACCTTGCTTGGAGTTACAACTTCTTGAGTGACTGAATCTCTCCACACGGATCAGGCCAGCAGGACTCACAGGAAGCACATCTCCCGTGGCACCAGTGTTTCACCATCAGCAATGGCATCAGCACAGTCTGAAACCCGAGCTCATTCACCAAGTTTCCAAATATACAGCTACGCATTTTTCTTGACATTTTTGAATGCAGAGGGATGACCTTAGTGTGGGGCTTTGCTAAGTGCCATGATGAATGCCTTCAGCCTCTCTCCTGTGCTATACAAGTGTTCACGTTATAATAGTGATTAAAAACCACAAGCCTAAAAAAAATCAAACACATAGAGAGATCCATAACCAAAACAAAATTCAAGGCTTTGCCTCGTTTTTAGAATTTATTTTCAGTAAATTAAATTTAAAGGTAATTCCAGTGGGTTTGAGATCCACAATGCAACTCCATAGTAAAAATATTTCAAGCATGCAAACAAAGATAACTTCTGATTGTCCACTAGAATAAGCTGTTATACCCGCTTCTCTGGTATCACATTTTTTAAGGGAATACTGTGAAAAACCCTACATATTTATATTATTTACTACCTTCATTGTATAGTCATAACTAAGGCAGTAATGTAATACCTTTTGCTGGAAACATGCTCACATAAGGCAGGACGCCTTCAAATCAAGCCATCAAAACCAATTTCACTGATGACGCCATTTTCTTATTTCTTTCGCTGCCATTTTAGCATCGTGGTTACTCCACATTTCCTCGAGAAGTAGCTGTGCATTCTCCCTGCTCTAAGAGGAAACCATGCTCGAATAACACAGTGACAAACAAAATCTGTATGTTGAATTTCTGTCTGTGTCACGTCCCTGCATGCCAGGGGCAGGGGACGAAGCACAGTTGCCACTGCAGACCACACCTCAATTCCCTGCACCGAGAGCTGGAGAGGAGTCTCCCGAGAAGGTGCAAGCTCAGAAACCAGCTGCTGGAAATCCATGGGCACCACAGGAAAAATTGATACAACTGAGGAAAGAGGAGTGGTCCAGCCCTGCTTACAGGGCTCTCCAAACCCCACAGAAAACACTGACCTAGTAATGGAGTAGTTTGAAAAGAGAAGCAAAAGGCATAAAGGAGGCACACAGACAAGGTTGCAGTGTCTGCTGCTGGACTAATTGTACATTAGCATTAACATATAGGCAACCACAAAAACCCACTTAACCTGGCAGCAGAAAATTCATTTCTCAGGATCACATCCAAAAGCCAATCATCCCAGTCAATCAATAAAGTATTCCTTATCCTGAAATGACATTTCGGATGGATCACCAACAAGGGGGAGCAAATTATTAAACCTGCTACTCATTAACACTCAGCCTCCTCTAATTCACTTCTAAAAATTTTATTGCAGTCCTTCAGTCTCCCCCACCCCTTGTTAAGTGCTTTATCCTTTCCCTTCTCTGACTATGAACATGCAACCTTCCTGTTTGTAAGAAACAGGGACGCTCTCAGGATTTTTTGAAAACCAACATATGACTGATATTTCCACATCTCTTCCTTCTCAGTTTCAGATGAGTAGAAACAGTTAAATACCTCCAAGTTAGTCTGAAACTGTAGGTAAGAAAACAGTAATGAAAAAAAATTGGTTCTCTTTACCTCCTCTGGATTTGAGTAGTGAGCCTGGCAGCACCGAGTCTGACACTGTCCCTGTTCTCAGGCTGACTCAAGCAGAAAGATTCGGCTGCTGTGCCCCTATCCCACAGCTGAAAGCCTGCATACTGCCTTCCTGAATGTTCCTTAGGAGCAGGAGTTATCGTTCTGCTCTGTGAAAAGAAAAGCCAAGCAGTATCTTCCAGCCTCCATCTGCATTTCAGACAGAAAGCGATGCAGGCAGCGAATGCTCATTGCCTCGCAGGGACAACGCCTGGTTCAGACATCAAAATCCTGTCAGCACTGGAGATGCAACAACCAAGTTACACCAGGATGCAAATCCTACATCAGCACAGGTGGCCTTCCCCAGTGCTGTACCTCCACAAAGGGGGTTCCTATAACCTTTCTACTACAGTTTGAAGTCTCTCAGAAAAACCCATACAGAGAAAGGAAACCTTTCCCAAGTTAAATTTACTTTATTTCGCTGATAGCGGCTAACACGATAAAGAGGCAAGATTACACTGTAGTGAAGAATGTAGGCTTTTTTTTAAATATACACTGGAATGTCAAGAAAATGTGCAAATTTGAAGTTCAGCCCTGTTAAATAACATGAGATGATATGGCAAAATCATGTACCTGGGTTAAAAAAAATAAGCCCAAATTAGCTACCCCATTCTACCTCAGTATTTGTAAATAAATCATAGCTACTTTGTTCACCTAATAGCTATTTTCAATGTGACACCTTATCCCCTAAAATAAATATTTTACTGACAGTGAAAGCAAGCAACTTGGAGTTCATACATGTCACAGTATCTTTAAATCCTCAATTTAAACATGCCATGGTCTTTAGAAATGTTTCTTCTTTGCTATGTTACTGATACATTTCACAAAGTCAATTATTTAAATTACATATGAATTATTAATTGCAGATCATTAAACTAAGAAACAGAAGTCTGGAATATGCCTGTTATAATTATACAAGTTATATTTAAAAATGTTAGACATTAAAGGGCTCAGAGGGAAAAGCATACATCCAAATTCTCTGCTGCAATAAACATGTTACAATAACCATTTTATCCTTTTCCAGTTTATTTGTCCTATTGTGTAATAAACCTGAGGTTTAAACTTTCCAGACTTGGGGCATGAGGCCGGTGTGCTGAGGATACACCACAGACAATAGGTTTCCATTTTTCTCCTCTGGCTGTACTCCACCCTGGCTAAGGAACTGTCTAGCAGTGCATGCCTTTATTTGCACCTTGCATTAACAAGACACGCAAGCCTTTGGACTTTAATGTAAATTAAATGTCAAGTCCAGATGCTGCCAACAGATATCACAGAAACCCCTGCTATAAGAGACCTACAGCTAATTATTCATTACAGTGGCTCAGTCATTTTTTCATGCATTAATTTATGGAGCATAGTTGAAGTCTGTCTCCCACCCACTTCAAACAAAGGAAAATAATTTGCCACACTGTACTAACTGCAAGGATAACTGATACAGGGTCAGTGGGGATGGGATGGTTTCCTCCATGTTTTTACACAGGGAAACCACACATTTCATTGTCCTTTACTTGATTTTTTGCTGAGCTGCTTTTGTGGAAAGACCCCCGCTTTGCACAGGTAAGCTAGGTGGAGAGAAACAACTTTTTGGCCGTGCTATGCTACTATTCCACATCTTCCCCCTGAGTATTTCTCAGCTGACAAAAGGAAGAGTGCAGAACATGGCACACAGGCACCTTAATATTGGGGAGGGAGCCCCACAGGAGGTAAGTCACTCTACTGCAAGTGCCCAGGTGCCATCCCAGCACAGTATGTTTTATGAAACTGCTTCCTTTCATATACTAAAATAGAATTGGAAGGGAAGGAGAAAAAGCAACCCACCCTGTACTTTTGTCCCCATACCAAAGCCAGGCAGAGCTCCTAGTTTCACACAGCCTCTAAGTCCCCAGATCTGAGAGTATTAAATGAGCTGCCACCCACCCAGCTAGTCACAGCCACCACATTCATATAAATGTTAATTCCCTGACTGCTTCTCTTTAGTTGGATTTTACTAGATTAACCCTTTTCATAATGTATCCTATTCACTTGAAAGAGAGGTGGGACCTAGGCTGCAAACTCCAGTTGACTTAGCAAATATGCTTCACCACTTCATTTAAGAAATTAACAAAAAAAAAAAGCAAATCTCCAAGTACCTTCATTTGCTTTGAAAGAGTTTAAATATTTTCTCTTTTTTTTTCTCACTACATTTGAAATCCTTACTTCAAAATAAAATTAAAGAGAGTTTAACATGTCTTCTAAATAAATCATAAGTGCATATGTAAGAACAGAGGAAAGAGAGTGGACCAACATCTCTGCACCACAATGAAAAAGAGGAAAAAAAAAATCATAATCAAGTAGCATCTTTATTTTTTGTTTAAAGTACTTCCATAGACTTCTCATAGCCTAGGGAAAACAGGAATAAAGACATTCAGAAAGTTATGCTACTGCATTTCTGCTTAAATAAAAAGCAAAGTCAGCAATGTCAAGAGGGTCTTTTAAAAGGCAACACAAATGAAACCCAAAGCAGACACTGGACTGCCCCACCCAACAGCTGCTCTAGCAAGGAACATTGGAAGGTAAAGGCACAGACCCTTCCCATTTCTTTTCTATGAGCAAAGGAGCTTTTCTCCAAAACTACCCACCTGTTCTCTTTAATTACTCACCTACAAATTAAAACAACCTGCAGCAACAGTACAAAGAAAAACCACCATAAAAGACACCTGAATGAAAACTCTCTCTTATCAAAGCAAGCTTTTTACCCTCATTTTATATATTTTAAAAGATAGACATTCCTACCTGTAGATCTCAGTACTGAGGAGTTACAAACCTGTTAATGCTGGCTGTAACTGCCACACTTCAGCTGACTGGTATTTAGGCTTACACAGCTGTATCTATCTCTATTAATGTTCAAGTTTTCTCATCTTAAAAAAAATATATATAAATCAAACCTGCAAGTCCTGAAATGGCTGAGACAGTCAAGAGTCCAGCAAGACAATAAGAAAGCAGCTGCTTTCCACGGCTGAACACCACTGCCTGTAAAGCATCTATATATTTTTTTTCCAGTGGTGCTTTATTCAAATTCTAGGGAAAGCATCAGTCTGAAACCAGTAACTGATGGGAGTAACAGTTTATAGGTTACAGAAGGATATTTTATTGTTAACGGACTGTACCATGTAGGAATTAGGAGGGGGTGAGGCGGCACGCAGGCAAGAAGAGAGAGATGCTACTATTTTTTTTTTCCTGAGCCACTGCAATTACTCTGATGTGAATTTTTGATGACTTCCGACATATTGCATGGTTAATAATCGTTTCAGCTGTCATGTTTGGTTAATGTGGAAAATGCATTTGCTGCATTGTGATGCAGCACTCCAGCTACAGATTGTAACACCAGTTGTGAAGCTATTCCCTTAACTGAGCTGCATGAATTTGCACATACCATGAGGCTGAAATAAACGGTAGTTTGATTTTTATACAGCAACTGAGAGCTTCTGCCATTTTAGACCCACAGAGCTGTTGGTACAACTTGTACAGGCAGATAATTTTACTGCATATTAATTGGTATCGATGCTCTTTAAAAGGGAGCTTTGATTCTCCATTGTTTTGCTGTGTTTGGTTATTTAGCAGTTAAAAGATTGAGATACTATTTATGTTAAACATCACTCTTTTTTGTAGCTTTACACAGGTTATTTAATTGTAAGCATATATACATCAATGAAACTGTCAGCACTATAGAAATGCAGCCTTCTTATTCATACAGGCTCAACCTACTTCTTCCTCCATATAATACTTAAGAATGCGTGTGTGTATATATAACCTTGTCTTACAAATGACTGCATATGAGGTGTGAAAATACAATTATTGCACTTAAGGGGTGAAAATATGCTGCTTACCATCAAATAAAGAGAATTTTATTTGCAAAGTACCAGTTCTTCACCCACACTTTAAACATCAAACAGAAAAGTATAAGGTTACATAAATACTCGCTTGTGCCTTTCACTGTCACCAACAGAAAAACAATGCTGCAAGCAATCATGCAATTACAAGAGGAGATGTAAAACGGCAGAGATGAAACCATGCTAAGAGCCAGTCACCCGATGATTAAAGTCAGGCCAGTGTATTCCAGCAGTCAGGTGATGGTGCCATCATTACGGTGCAGAAAGCCATGGAAAAATCGAGAAACAGACCACTCCCATCTTCAAGAAAAAAATTAGAAGCACCAAAGGAATAAAGGATGCACTTGCTAATATGCCAAATATATAACCATGAAGAAGGATTTCAGAGAATGTGTGTGTAACACTATCAGGAAGTTACTGTCACAGGTCCCAAGTGCATATTTAACCCAAGTCCACATTTAACCCAGCGCTAACCCAGCTCCAGTCTGCAAACTGCTAGTGACACTACTAATTTCAAAGATCACTCTTTTTAAATTCCAGAACAACAGTCCTGCTGCCACATTACTTCATTTCACAATTCAGTAATTCTCCTCACAAATGCATACCTTCGATTTGCAAAGACACACAGGCAAAAATACCCAGATTTTGGATGTCTGCATTTAATGAAGAAGAAAAAGGTATCAGAAAAGTGTTTTACTGTGCGTGAACACTGATATACCTGCAGAATCACCACCAATTCATTATTTCCTCTTCTGCTGAAATTAAAACAACTCTGAAATATATATGTTGGACATGAAATACCAGAAAATATGGTGCAGGACATTTTATATGGAAGAAACAGGAGTCTCTGAATTAACATAGTACTCTCTGGTTTGGGAGCAATTCTCAACAGGATTATGCCTGCAGAGGGTACCCTGTGACTCACGCGCACATACCCCAAAGGCATCACTGCATCTTGCACAATTCAGAATTTCACAGGTGGCAGAGTGATCTCTTACAGTGTGTTTTGGCTTTTAAATTGGCCAACTTTAGGATAAAGGCGATTTTCCTCAAATGACTGAAAGGAGCAATCCCTCCCTACCTGTGACCAAATGAACACCGAGCATCTATCTGAATCCTCCTACCAGGCATTTTGCAAGTAGAGAAGACAGGTCTGAATTCAACACTCTTAGTGGAAAACTGCAGTCAGTTGCAGGGAAAATTATTGACCACAACCAGCTACACCCCATAGTGCAGGCAAGGCCCTTCTGGGAGAGGAAGGTTAATACATTTACAGGGATGATTTAGCTCTGGCATTCCTCCTGCATTTCTGAGCATCCATGTCTGGCACCATCCCTACTGCTGGGCTTGCCTCGGTAACTTGCCACTCACCTCACACACACTGCTCTGGTTTTGATGGCTTCTCTCCCTACTTACCTCTAGTTCGCAAAACCCACCAGTGGTGCAGAGGCAGAAGCACTGAGGATACACAGAACTTTTGCTTCCTAGCCAAACTCTGAAACAGGCAAAGGTACCTGGAGAGACAATCAACTCTTTAGGACACACAGCAGCCTCCCAGGGATTTCAGGAGCACAGTCATCCATCTGGAGCTGGCTAGTCAGAACTTTAAAGGAGTTGCTTTTATCAAGACACATTCTCTGTTATTTGCTGACCACATAAGGCTACTGCAGAAGCCCCATTCAACTGCAGATCTATGCATTACAATCAGCACAATCATGTATTGGTACTTTCTTTCACATACTGCATTGCCAGGGAAAGCCTTACTGGTATAACTCAAGCACAGCAGTCTCCCATTACCTATGGATTTCTTAAAGCAACAGCTTTGAGGGATATGAGCAGAAACTACCCACTCCAAATGGCTGTTAGCGTAAACAACTGTGAGTGCTAACCCAGCTAAGATGTCGGAACTATCTGTTTCACTGGCAATCAATTTAGTGGAGCGTTCAGTCTGCTCACACATCAATCACTTCTGCGCTCTGATGTGACTGTGGGAGGAGAAGAAGGAGAACTACTGTTCAGGGCTGCTGGGCCCCAGCTAATGAAAACCACAAAAGTCTTCCTTCTGAGTAGAAAGCATCATATCTCTAAGAGAATGACAATGCAAAGAGAATACAGAAGCTGTTGGAGTAAGAATATAGTTCTCTGGGTCAGAATCATTCCCTCACTCTAACTCTGGGTGTCCACAATGTCTTTCTGCCTTGCCAGATAAAGCTTCATCTAGGGAGTGAAGCAGATTCCTTCATCAAAACTACAAAAATCAAAAGACGCAATCACCCTTACCTTAGGGAAAAAAAGAAACACCACTAACAAACCATAAAACATGGTAGCCTGCAATCAATGATATAATCTCATTTTCTTTCAGTCTTGCACTGGACAGGGATAAGGTGGAGAATAGGACCAACATCCCTGGATCTGCTCCTGTATTAGCTCCATTTTGAAGCTCTCAGTTTCAACGCCTGCCATTGCCGGTAAGGATTAGCCAGCAAAATTGAAAGACATTGCTGGCAGTGAGTTGTAACAGTGATAGGTATCTCCTTCCCAAAAATTCTTCTCTGCTTAATCCAGCACTGTAGCAGCAGCAGCAAATACTGCAGTGTCATACTGGCTCTGGAGAAAGCTTTAAAGCAATAGCTGGTCCTGTCTGCAAGGCCAGCAGGGTGATTATCCAGCATTAATGACAGGCAAGGTCTCTTCCTCTGCTTTCAGCTCTGCACACTCATCTTACCCCCTCAGAGGGATGCAGAAAGAACAGCCAGAGAGTTCAGGAGTCCAATCCAAGCAGGTTGTGGCGAAGAGGAAGAAAACCCAGGCTAACACTTTAACATCAATACAGTTATACTCACACACAAGCAGAGCAAAAAGTCAGGCTGAGTGCATTATGATGCTACTGGACTGTCTAGCAGGAAATTTGGGCTTTGTTACAACGGGCTAACTTACATGGACTAAGACAAATGAGCAATCCAAAATCAAAACAAAAACTGGAACTAGGAAGTGATCAGCTTCAGTAACATCCAATATCATCATCAGAGAGAGCCATCCTCCATCAGGGGAAAAACCACTAATGCATTCACATTGGGAGTTGCTGGCTTGTTACAGAGCTCAAAGGACACCTGAGGTTCAACA
Source organism: Cinclus cinclus (assembly GCF_963662255.1). Lineage (NCBI taxonomy): Eukaryota > Metazoa > Chordata > Aves > Passeriformes > Cinclidae > Cinclus > Cinclus cinclus. The sequence continues at coordinate 8,190,351 of NC_085056.1, forward strand.
CAGCTTTCGAACTAAATTTGTACCAAACAAGAGGCAGGATGTAAAGGCAGAGAACAGGAAACACCCCTGAGAGAACTGATTGAGGACCAGTGCTTTCTGTGACCAGGCAGATACAGGAAGAAGTGAAACACAAACCCTGTAAAATCAGAAGAGTGCTAGTCCCAAGCAGGGGAGAGGTGGGGGGAGCCCAGCCAAGCAGAGAGGATTAGCACCAACACTGGCAGTGCTATTACTGCCATCCACACCCCAATTAGTGGCATCATTGGTCTGTGTGAATGGGGAACTTGCACTCAATTCGGCAGTTTGACAGGGTGTCACTGAACCACCTCACGTCCATATTTATCCAAGAGGCAAGTGCAGGAACCAGTTTTAATTAGAGCCTGTTTGACAAAGAATCGAGGGTATTACCCATGCTCTCACCATCAAGCGATAATTGAGATGTAATCGTTTAAACAAAGCGCAACAAGTGTCCATTTACCCAAAGCCATTGTTAAATATCCACTAAGAGATTATTTTCAAAATTATAATGTGCCATGAATATGCAAACCACTTTCCATCTTTAGAATTGAAAAGAATAATCACCTTTAAAAAAACCACACCACCAAAAACCACAACTGAAAGCCAAACAGCTATTTTGCAGCAGAATTTGAAGAGCGTTTTAAACATGCCAATGCTAATTTAAAAGGAGGGGGGAGAGAAGTGATGGCTCTGCTTTGGAGCCATTAAACTGTGTCTGGAAAGCCCTATTTTGTACAGCATTAGCCTGCTGTAAGTCTGTAATTATGAGGAGAATGTGTTAATTTTTAATTCAGATTGCTAACCCCTTTTTTATGTACAAACCCAGCATGTCAATCCCTCTTGCAGATGACTGTAAGCACTGACATGACCAAATTCAGCCCTCGGTGGTAAAAGCACGCTCTCCCTGGGAGGTTTGGCACCGTGTGCTGGAAAGCAGTTCAACCTCATAGTTAAATAGTTCTTTTATAAACTGTCACCTCAGCATCGTGGTAAGCAAATCCTCTCGAGCCACAGCCTATTAAACCAGAACCATATGGCCACTGATATTCATACCTTCTTTTCAGCATTCTTTTCTCCGGCTGCTGGAAATCCTAAAACAGCTTCACAGGAAGCTGAATTCCCACATCCCTCACATTCCCAAACACAGGGAAGCACAAGATGAGGAAGTTAACCTAACACTGCCTGGAGGCCCTCACCAAGTTAATGGCTGTCAAACACTAAGCCCATCTTTCATCTCTTCTGACTCCTACAGATGCCAACAATCCACAGAGTAACTGGACTTAAGAGCATGCTTTGACACAGTCCAGCAATGAATTATTAACTCCAGAGGAAGCTGCAAAGTGTCAGCTAGGAGCAAACATGAGCCTTCTATGATGATTAATCAGAATGCAATTATCAATGCGCCTGCTTCTCACAAAATGTCTCCAAATTCCCCATCACAAAGTCCAAAAGACACCACACAGAAATAAACATCCACATGTACGAAAGCAGAAGAAATTCTGTGCTTTTACCCTTTGTTTCTTTAGGGTTGTATTTTCAGTTTGACGTGGTCTGCGAGAAGAAAGCTCTGCCTTGCCACCTGCATTACAGCAGCTGTACATGGACTTCCAATACTAACAGAACAGTCATATATGCAGTACCAAGTCCATACTTTTAATTTCCACATCAATTCAATCCATCTTGGACTGGATAAAATGCAGTCACATAAACTTGCCTGCAGATTCAGGACCATCCTCAGCACAAGCTGTTTGCAGCCCAGGGCCGGACTGCGCACACAGAAGCAAGCAGCTGTGGCTCCAATCCTGCTCACCAGTAATAGATAAAGATAAATGCATTCAACCCTTATGACAATGAATGCTACCCAAAAGGGCAATCCAGCCTCCTTCTGAAAGGCATGGGCCCACCCTGCCAGTTGGATGTAAGGTATGGACCTCTAGCAGCATCCCAACATTCAGGAAGAACAGCTTGCTCAATTCGCTTGCCGAAGGAAACCAGACAGCTCCCTTTATTAAACCACAAGGTGCCAAGACACAACAAACACTAGTAATGGACCTAAAAAGACCTGCTGAATCCCAAAATGCACAAGGATGTTGGCTTGGAATGGGGTGCCATGCCATTCTGAAATTAGTGAAAAGCCAGAATGAAGACCGCATTTTAGGATTTTCTTAGATGAGAAGCTAAACTTGTGTTTTTCCTTTAATTACAGCAGCCAGCTCTGAAGAAAGTGGCATTAGAACTGCTGGCCAGCATGGAAAATGAATACTGTTTAAAGTGAACAACAGCAGTGCATGGCTGCTTTTTCAAACCATCCTTGTATGTAGTAATAATGTCAAGATAGACATGACTAGGACCATTACCAGTCTCTTATTAAAAACTTATCATGCCTTCTCTCAGTGGACTTCTCTCAGGCAGCTCCACACAGCACTGACTCCTTCTCTCTGCAAGTTTCCTTCTTCCTTCTGCATGACTGGCTAACCCCAAGCTGTCCCTTACCCAGCTGCATAACCCCGTCTGTCCCTCAGACAACATCTTCTTACCTTGTCTGTCCCCTGCACAACTGCATGGCCCTTCCTCCCACAGCACAGCCAGCAGACTCCATCCCAAGCTCCAGCAGACTCCACTGACTGCAGCTGACTCTCGACCACTCTCTTATAACACCCATTCTCATTGGACAAGCAAGGCTGTCTCCACTTCTCAGCAATCAGTACAACTGTAATTCATTGAGGAAAAATGCCTTCAGTACTATCCTTACAAACTATCTTCCCACACTTTTATTTCTCATAGTGAAAGTACAACTGAAATCAGTATTGGCATCTCGGCAGGCTTAATTAGAAGTCAGGTCTGCTCTATTCAGGTCTTTATACTGTGCTCATTACATTAATATTCAAGTGCCTTCCAGTCCTGCATTAAGTGACATGACTAACATCTGTCAATGTTGTTTGTTCTCTTCTCCATTTCCTGGAGGAGTGGAAATACAGTGCTCAAGCAGATCCACAGAACACCCAGCGACTGGGAAGGGAGATTCCTTCAGCCCTTGCTCACACAGAGCATGGCCATGTCTGTTTGGTTAATGGTTTTATATCATAGTCATCAGCAGAATGATTAAGCAGCTATACATATTAAAAGCACCAAGTCTCCTCCCAGCAGCATTTCCATGCAGGATTGACATGACTGTCAGACAAACAAAAGTCTGTCCTTTGTGGACCAAATTAAGTCATTTGGAGCTTTAGCATTTCATTTCTCTGCCTGAATCTCCTTGTCTTGTCATCTTACATTAGATAATACTGAGGATACAACTTCCAGCAGAGGAAATAAAAGCATCCATCTGTTGAATTTGACTGAAAGGGACAACAAAGGTATGTACAACTCATCCTGCCCTTAAATTCCTTACAAAACACACATCTTAAAGATACAGAGCTTTCACCTGGATGTCAAAAGTAGAAGACTGAAGTCAGTAATTATTACTTTTGTACTCACGTGCCTTTCACCTTTCCTAATGATTATCTGCCTCTATCCTTCTGATGCTGACAAGTTACCATTATGTCACCATTTCTTCCAAGTTATAACCCAATAATTCTTTGCAAAGACACTGTGAGGACACAGCTAGAGAATGGGAAGAGCTAAAAGGAAAAGAACTGGGAGGGATTGAATCTTAGACTCAAGCAAGATGATGAAGGATTGGCAATGCTACATGTCTTAAGGTCAACTAGCTGGGGTTAGGCAGATGCTTCTAGCGAAAGCAAATGCCTAGAGAAAGGCCAAACTCAAGAACATAAACTTGGTAAGGACTGGGAAACAATGAGCTGCAGGGGACAAGACAGGGGATAAGACTACCTTATCCTCATTTGTCCATCCAAACCCTCAAAACTGAAGGTAACAGAAGCCCACTGAAACTGAGTCACCAGCTGTTAAATTAGAAGCAAAGCAAGGATTCATTCCAGGCAAGTGAGGAGAATGCACAGAGCTTTCATTTAATGCAATGTGCATAGCCATACAAAATGGGGATTAGTCTTTCACAGAAAAAGAACAACCTTTTCAAGTGTATAGATAAAGAGGCTCTCAGGAAGGGACAGTGGCTGACTCAGAAAACTATTAAAAGGACAAAATGACTTTCAAATAGAGGTCACTAGGTCAAACATGAACTTGATCAGTAGTGGCCAAGACTAAAGCATCTAAAGACTGATTAGTGGTGTAAACAGCAATGTGTTGTTAATCCTCCTTGAGGAGCCTATATTGCAAAATCCATGCAGAAAACAATGCAGAATTTACTTTCTTTCCTGCCCCAGAGGAAGAGCCAGGTCTTAGGTGGGTACCCAGACACCAAGTGCCTGTCCCTAGTCAGTGCAGAAGTGAGACAGATGCACTGCTCCATTTGCTTAAAACGGCCAAGTTATTCCTTCTGGTTATGATACTCTATCATAGTGTGCTCACATGTTTGTTGCTGGATAGATATCAGATATTGCACTCAACACCCACTTAGCATCTATAAACAAGCATTAAGATCACATTGCAGGTTTCCAATATTATTTTGTCAGAGAATTTCCTGTGAAAATACTTTGCTGATTCACCAAGGTCACACAACTTACATATTCATGAAAAACAGACCACCAAATGTCATTTATCCTTTCCTCCAACATGGCTCAGAAGAGGCTCCAGCTATCCCTAGAGGTCTTGCAGCACTGCAGACTCAGATGTACATTATGAAAAGCCTTACTGCAGAACATCCTTCCAGAGGACATCCAAAGAGGACAGACAGGATTCCAAAACATACATTTCAGTAATGAAAAGCAGTAAACACAATGTTTACTGCTCAGGAGGTACATCCAGTAATGCAGCTTTAACTTTGGGTGGTTATCAAGCACAACTTGGGTGTCTCCCATCTTCCTTCACAGGGAACCACAGCTCTAATATCATGCCATGCTGCAAAATACAGACATCCAGTAAAGCATTATCCTTCTCACTCTTACTGGGCACTATAACACAGGCTGCAGATGTATTTACAGAGGGGGTTGTGTCAAACCACTCTTCACCTACTACTAAGCAAACACTCCCTTATGGATTTGCAGTTTAAGCAGCACAGTCATCATTGCGTAGATCAATGGACACTTTTATATAAAAATATCTCTTGCTACTCAATTATGATATAGCATATTATTCATGTACTATTACTGAACTAGGATCCTACAAATAACATTAATTCCTGTGTCTATTTATTGAAAGCAAGGACATGCTGGAGGCAAAGATACAGAAGACTTTACTTCCTTTTTAAAGAAAACTTTCATTAATGTTTGTTCCAAAGAGATCCTGCAGCTCCAGAAGTTTAATACCACCCAAAATGCATTTTCCCTAGGGTCCTCCATTATCAGGAAGGGCCTTTCTTGCCAATCAAATCTTTGAAGAGATCCTCTTTGCTATCCAATTTGGGAGACTTAGATATTCAGCTTTTAAGGAATGCAATCAAATCCTGCCCCTTCCAGGCCTTCTGGGGCACCCATTAGTTCACCCTCCTGTAGGGAGGGAATTTACCATCTCTTCCTATTGCTAGTATCTAAAAAAGCAGAATAGAGCAACTTAAATTGGCATTGTAATTATTTAAAGTCTAAAAATAGTTGTTGCCATAGCGTTAATTAAATTGCTATATGGTAACGTCCTTTCTTTTCTTTTAAAGCTGAACTCTAAGTAAATCAGGTAAGCTGAGACCATGCCATGTAAGAGTCCATGGAAAGTGAGTACAAATGATTAGACATTGTATTGTACTCCAGACAAAGATGAGCTGAAAATCTCAAGTAGCTTGTTCTGTTCTCTCTTTCCCACTTGGTATGAAAGAGTTTCCAAACTGCTGCATCCTTTTGAAAAAAATCACCATAAAATTTCACAGACCAACCACAGTAATTGAATGGATATGAACTGCATAGGGCAAAATGAAAAACCTTTAAGTTTTTTTCCATCATCTTCGTATGTTTTGGAAAGATGGTGCACAATTGTGATGGCCACCTCTGCACAGAAATATCAGATCTGGCAGACTATTCAAACAGGGGGATGGAGAAAGTCAGATCGCTGGAGAAATAAACACTAAGCCACAAGATATGCCATGGCAGATAAAAAGTCAAGTTCAACACAAATACCACCCCAAGTTTCATCTTAGTAATTATACCACTCACACTGGTATTTGCTCAGAGATGGAGCAATTTCCACTACTACCCAGTGAGAGAAAAACTTTTTTTTGCAAAAATATAATAACTTATTTTAAAATGGTGGACTTTTAACAGGCAAAAACCATACCTTACAAAACTTCATTATTTAATAAAATGAAATGACAGCAAAGGGACTGCATCAAGTCCTGGCTACAAGGCTACAAGCCAGAGGACAAACTTGTGGCTCCTCACTTTTTGTCAAGTGCTTCCCCTCATATCTGAAAGTGCAGAAAGCTGTTTTGGTCTCCCTTAACTTCCAGTACTTCTAGCCACAGTGAAGTATTTAGTATTTGTGTAATTAGTGGTTTTCATAGCAGGCTGTAACAAACAGCAAAACTACCTGACAGAACCAGATACCTGAAAATGTCCTTTTCCACCAGAAGTGTGGCCATGCCACCACCCAAGCCCACAGATAAACATAAACCAAAACAAGGTTAATATTTTCTGTTTTGTGAAGGTTTGTGTTTCTATAAAAGGTATAGATGGCTCCTGAAGGATCCCTGGTTATCTGTACCAGAGCAATTAAAAAGGAGAGGCTTGTGTAAGGAAAGGCTTCTGGGTTACCACAGTGGCAAGTAATTCATAGCAATTAAAGGTTTCACCCTGTCTACCTGATTAATACAAAAAAGTCACCCCAATTATCAGGACAGCTGCTTTCTACAGGATTATTCATCTGCAACAGCAATAGCATCAGACCTTCCACACCCACCTGTCCAAAACCTGATGTGGTCTTTTGTACAAACTGGACAACTGGCTATCAGTAGCATGAGCCTGAGACTCAAGCAGAAGGGACCAAGAGGAATGTGGACCATTAAACCACACTGGTAAGCATTGCAAGAACTGAGCACAGATTACTGATGGTGCTGCAGGGAAAAAAGGGCATGTTTCACCTCACATCTGGAGAATTACACCGTGACCACAACAGACATGTTTTTATGAGTAGTGCTACTAACATGCAACACACTTGTGAAGCTATAAAAACAAACTTTCCCTTAGAAAAAATAATAACTATTTTTAAATTAATAAATTAGAGCATCCCTTAATGTCTGTTAGCAGCTCAGCAAATGGCTGGGCATGTCAAAGATCAAAGGTCAAAAATATCAAGAGGCGCACAAACCTCAAAACATTAGGATTTTTGTCAGCCTCCCTCTGTCTTCTTTTCAGTGTTTTCTGCTTTAGGGGTTCAATTCAGTATGTGAAGGTTAACAAATACAAAACAAGGAAACTTAAAACTTGCCTATTTATCTTTTTCTTTTAAACCCAAACCCCATTAGTACTTTTGGATAGACAAATTATATTATAAACATAGGATTTCAATATTCTGGCACCAAGCCACATTCTAATGGACATTCAAACACTAAGGAAATGGTTGTGCATTAAGCCTATCAATAAGTTAACAATCAATACTTCAGTACTGCAGTAAAAATACAATGCACCCTTTATAACTGTCACTGGCCTCATCCTTCCTTGTCAAGCTCAGCTCCTAATAAAAAAATAAGAGTCTTGAAGCAAAAAACTAAGCACATACTATTTCACAGTCATTAAGCACTTATCTTAAAGTCTAGACCTATCTGGTCTTCTGAACTATACAGATTTTTGTTTTTCAATTGTGTTCTGACAGGGCAGAAGAGTCAGAAATAAAGAAGGACAGAAGTTCAGACACAAAATTAATCAAGCAGGTCAACAGGTAAGAGCATCAAAATAAAGAAACCTCAAACAGCAAAGCCCCAAGCAACTGCAGATTAGGAGCTGGTTCCAGCTTTATTGCCAAAAAGCATCCCAATCAAAACCAAAAAATCCCATCAAAGCACACTAACACTTGGGTTTTAATCCAATTCATAGATTTTAATTGCCTGCACCATCCCTCGACATATCCATCCTTTCACTTTGATCAAATGAAGCCAAAGGCAACCTCTGCAGAGCACGAGTTTTGGACATTCTCTGGAAATCATGACCATCAGGCCATATAGCTCTGCAATAGAACACATGCTTTAAATTTAGTTAACTCTGGCTTCCCAGTCGCAGCCATGGCCATAATGCTAAGCCACCACTGTATTTCTTGACAGTGGAAAAAAGTCCACAGTTTTTGGATGCTTGGAGCAGATGTATGTGTCTGCTGAAAGGTTCAGGGTATACTTTACAGGAAGAAATTGTGGCAGACATTGATCCAATGCCATGAAACCTGAATGTAAAAACAGGAGGACAAAACCAATCAAATTGATCATTTTTTTCTCCACAGCCTAATAAGCTCAATACTGAAATGGAACTTCATTGTGGAATGGCTAAGCCAGCCTAATAGTTTGGGTAAACAAGACAGCTAAATTCTCCATTTCCTTCTCCAAGTCCGCAAATACACAGAGGGAAACAGATAATGATTATTTTAGAAATCCTTCCACAGATTCCTTACTTTTATTTGCTAAAGCCATCTTGTATCCCTGGGGCTTCAGCTATAAAAAAAGCCCAGAGCATGGCTGAGAATTTGGAAAGACTTTTTACTAATATTTTGAAGCCAGGATATCTGCATCTTGAGGTTGAGCTCTGCAGAAGCAGCCAATGCTGCAAGCCTGGCAGGCAAGGGGCAGGAATGCCCAAGCCCTCAGAGATTATGGAGCAGTCTGCCAGTGCACAATCCAAGCTCAGGAGTAGGGTATGTGTCCAGCAACAGCCTAGTCCACACCTCTATTAGGTTTTGCTACTTCAACTCACTCTCTCTGCATCAGACACATCCTAAATAATCCATCTCAAGTGAGAGTCACCACACTACTAAATACTGCTGCATAAAATGATTATATCGGGTAGCAGGCAGTAGCTGTATTGACCAAAGTTTTAAACTACAACTCTAAACTGCTGGCTTAAAGGGTTTTTGCCACAATTACAGCTCAGAGCAGCAACTAACAGTCTCTGCACAATTTCAGCTCAGAGAAGTTGAAGATCTCCAGACCAGACTGGTGACAACCACTGCAGCTATCTTAATGACAAAAGGGTGGTTTTAGCAGAGCTGCCAGTGGACAGGTGTCTGTAGCACAAACTTTCTTGTGGGAAAGGAACTTTCATGTTTCTTTCTTGTTTCATGTGAGAAAGGAGCTCTGAGGATGGTCTGTACCACAGGGGCAGCCAAGGACTGTGCTGTTTAGCACTGCCAAAACAGAAAACTACTGATGGAAAGAAACAACCTTGTTTTTTACATGGTCTGCTGGTATCTGAGGGGGGGACATTGGAGACCAGTTAAATGTTGCCCAATATTGATCAGGACTGCAAACAATGAATAGGTCTGAGAAAATGGCAGAAAAGAACACATCCACATAAGCATCCGCTAGAGAATCTCAGAGTCTTGTGAGAGCAGTGGTAAACGCAACTTTCAATCCTCATCTGAAAAAACTGATGCATAGGAAGGCATTTCTTGAACTCAAAGTCAAGCATAAAAATCATGACAAAAACTGGATCAAAATCCAGCTTTCCCAATTTCCTGCAATGAAAAGCAGCTGCCACAGAAGGCCATTTTCTAAGTAAATATAAGCATCAGGGGGTGCCAGTCAGGAAAGGATCCAAAAATTCAAGGGTCAGGTGCTATTCAATATTTGAATCAGTACAATAAAACACTGCATAAATATTTAAACTGGCACTCTTGCACCGAAATACTCTTGGAACATATTTCAGCCACTTGCTTTCAAAGTTTTTATCTGACATTCCCTTCTTCCTTCTGTCCTGTGGAACCCCTGTAAAAAAACCCATTCCATGTTCATCCACAACACAGCTGACAGCGGTTTGCTGGTTTGATTTGAATGTGCTGCTTTCAGTCAGCAAGTACAAATAGATAAACCTCAAGTGCTAAAATCCTGTATCCTTAGCTCTTTATGAGCTCTTTTTCTAAATCCACCTTCAGTTGCCCTGAGAAACTCAAAAAACCAAAACCAGAAACTCCAGAACACTCTCCATTTTTTATATCTTATTTATAACCTCTGTCTTCAAAAGCTAATTCCTTGGGCTCCATTTTCAGTTGTTTTCACAACACATGCTATAAAACAATGTAAGATGCAATTTGTCATTAGATACAAACTATGGAAGACACACATTTGCTTAGATCTCAGTATTAGATCTCAAGAAGTCAAAGGCCAGGGACAAATGCATTTTGACACTCCACATGCAATTGAACCTCCCAATTGTTTTAGCCAGTCATTAATGTAAGTTATGATCTTGTAGGGCAATATTTCCCTACTGTCAGTCACTACCTGTGCTGCCCATCCCAGCCCCTACTTTTAAACTATGTGACATTCAATGAGGTGGAAGTTGCTGTAACTGGAGGTAGAAGCCCAGCAGATATGCATTGCCAATAACTCACCTGGCTTCACACTCAATACACTGAATTGCAGCTCTGCTGGAGATTCCCATCCTGACATCTCCACAGTTACAATCAGTACTGGTTTGTATGAATCTGCTCCTACCTCAGCCTTCATTTCCCTCTGCTTCCATGTCCTAGGCCTCTCAATGCACCTAAGCACCAAAATAGCTGAAGTTTCTCTTGAAAATAAAGTTTAAAAGTCTTTTAAAAGGTATTGCAGTAACACATCCTAAGAATCACTAAGGGTTTTGGGAATAAACACATTAACTACCGACCACAGAAATTTGACATTGCATCTGACACCTGCAGAGTTTTGCTTCTGCTGGTAGCAACAGCTTGTTCAGCAGATGCTTCTAGTAGCACCTAGGCAAGTTGTTCAGAGATTAATAGCAAAACCAAACAAAAATTCAGACCCAAACCATACCCAAAAACCAAGGGACAAAAGACAGCTCTTTCAGTTTAATTAGGCTATCAGAAGTAACAATTAATTAAATGTTTAGCATTAATGCAAAAGGAAGTTCTGATGATCCCACAGCTAAGATTACTCTGATGGAATGTACCATCAAAATATATATCAAAATGCTCTGAATTCATACAAACACTTCAAAAGGTAATTCTATACTTAAATTATTTCTACTCAAAATGGTCCTGGAAGAGTCCAAAGGAATTAGGTGTGAGACTGTCAGTCTGAGTAAGCAAAATTTAGTCTGTGAAGCTGTGCCTATCAAAATGCCCCAAATCCAGCATCCCTAAATATCAGCAAGAACTATCCAGCCTTCAAACACAAGCCCCAGACTCTCTTCACAGAGAGGAATGCCCCGCTGACTGGTGGACTCAGCATACACCAGGGCAGGAAAGCCCAGAGATTCCCAGCTGCCTTCTGACAGCTTTCAAGAGACACAGTGTAACACCCCGTACATCCTGGACAGATTTCCCTGAGAGAAAATGGCAGAGCAAGGCAAAAGCAAGCAGAGTAACTCAGAGGAAACAAAGATAAAGGGAGAGCTAACAATTCTTCTATAGTGACTTACAAGGATGTAACAGAGTGACAAATTACCGTCAACTCTCGGCCAAAATTTGATACTACTAGTTGATGGGAATCATTTCCAGCTCAGTTTCCTCCTGCTCTAGCAACAAGCCAGAGGAGGTGTCCAACTTGAGTGCTTATTCTCATTATGCTAATTAATTTTTAAAAACCCAAAAACCAAAACCAAAGTTTTCCTCAGACAAGGAAAACAAAAAAACAAGACATCAGAAAAGGTAGAGAATAAGGCATCTAAGAGTATGATACCACAGACAAACAGCAAAACACTTAGCATAACTTTAGCTAATTATGCACAGCAATGTCATACACTTCATCTTGCCCGGAAATATGAAGCCAAAACATTAACCTCAAGTCAAACAGCAAAACAAAAATAAGAGAAGTGATACTGATTCACTGTATCTGTTGAGTAATCAACATTCTCACCATTAGCAATGAGCTGCAAATTTTCTGCATAAGCCATTTTTAACCTTGGAAAAATTAAATCAAGATAGAGGGGAACTAAAAGAAATATAGCAGGGCTAGATCTGTGAAAACTAAATGAAAACAAACCAACCAGAGTACAGGGTTCAAATGTGTAGTTCCCCAGTGAGATGGATCTCTGCATCCAGCTTCCAGCATTTAGCTTTCACTAAAACCTAAAGATGGTCACAGTCTCAGTCAAAAAAATGGCAAGTCTTTTGACTGATGCATTAGCCCTTATTTCACATTCATTAAAATCTTCAAGTTTTTGTATCTACTTAACAGACAGAGTAAAAAGATTTAAATATGCCATTTTCTGCTACAAGCCTTGGGGCAGGAAAAAAATAATGAATGTTTCAGAGCTACTGTAGGGTAACCATAGCAGGCAAAATCAATTACTGCTCAGAGGATCTGGAGATAACACACAGGTTTTATCATCCATTTGAAATACAGTTTGGGTTTTTTTCCTTCTGCATTTCCTCCCCCATTCTCTTCAGAAATTTCTTTTCTCATACATTAAAATCTGGCCCAAAGAATCCTACTGACTTATGTTTAGAGATAAGGATTTGTCATGATACTGTACAGTATTCTCACCTATCCACCTCCATTTATCTAAGATTAAAATCAAATCCCTCACAGATTACTACTTCGGCCTTTCACACCGAGTTTGGCTACACCAAACATCATTATCAGAAATACCAAACAAACGGATGTTATCAACAACATTGTGTAAGCTGGACAGACACCCTCAAAAGAGAAACTGCAGGACATACTCAGGGAATTGTTAAAGCATGTCACATGGTCTGGGAACACTTTTGGGATGAATAACATTAAAAAAAGGAACCAAGTAAGAGCTGGTACTAGAAATTAAGTAAGCGTTCTAGATGGAGAAGATCTTTAAATCCAGTTTGTATAGGTCTGAACAAAAAGGAAACAATGTCAGTGTAAATGATGCCAAGCTCAAAACCAATAAAAGGAAATAAATTTTAACATAATCTGTAATTGGATTATGGAATTTATTGCCACAGGAAGATGGCAAGGCCAAAACCATAATGGGATTAAGAACTGACTCAGTATGTATATCAATATTGACAGTACCTAGAGCTGAGTTGAACACTGAAATTGTGGAAATAAATATTATTCCTCATGCTTCAGGATATCCAGTCTCTAGCCACTAAGGAACAAAGTGAAGCCTAATAAAGCAAGCAGATATCCCCATGAACTGCTCTGTTAAGCCTAGGATAGCCAACTGAAGGATTCAAAAAGGTTTAATAAAGCTGATGAAACTGAAACTAAGCATTGAGGTGTTTACCACTGCCTTTTCCTCATTCATCAGCCTTTGAACAGCAGTTGTGTGAGACTGGGAAACCTTCCCTTTGCTCCCTCAAAAATACCACGTTGACAAAACCTCTCTCCTTTCCCCCCTCCATCCCCCAGTAGACACTGAAGATAACACAAGCCACAAACTGATGCTCAAAAAGTATAGTCCACAGACACTTCCACTGCAGTCACACCACCTAGCACATGATACTTCATTCCTCTATAAAGTTATTTTAAAACTAAATTTCTCCAACCTTCTCAAGCCATTTTTACCAAGCAACAATTAAGCATGCTGTTCCAATTAATTTCAAAAATTATCTGTTAGCTGTGGCTCATAGTGCTGCATAAGCATTTGGTATTTTTGTGGAGTACCATGCATCTTGCATGCTTACTGAGATACAATAATGGAACAGTACAGAAAATTTCCAACTCATCTCCCTAAGCTTCCTTAAGTCACTTCCACATGCATGGAAAACCAGTGAGACATCTCACAGTAACTGCTTTTCGTTTGGGCAGTTTAATATTCTATCTCAAACAAAGAACTCTTTTGCACCCAAAATAGTGTCAAAGCAGAGACTTGAGTAAAGTGTTGGGTGGAGGTAAGATGTTAATTCAGAGCAGAACAGTGAAGACAATGAACACAACTAGAGTAAGAAAAAAAAAGAGTGGAAGAAAGATGAGAAATAAAGGATAGGAGAGAAAACAGTAGACAGCGAGAACGTAAGTTGTGCCAAAAATCTAAATGAGCAAAACAAATGCATGTATCCTTAGTTCTATCTCAAAAGGCTGCAACTTTCTTTCAGTAACATATCTTGGCGGGAATAAGAATTTCATTTTGACTTCAAGGAGAACATCCCTGCACACAACCCAAACACTTCTTCCACAAACTGCCAAATTTTCAGGCTGCTGTTTTGTATGGGGAACCTTAAGTACATCCACAGTTTGATGCCCAGTCACTGATAAACAGTTGACACACTTCTCAGTTAGTGACTGTTTTAAACCAAACCTTGATAACGCCAAGGATTAAGATTTTGGATGTTGAGTCAAACTAATTACGACAGGGGAGAGGAGGGCATGCATAACAATATACCTGTGGCCCTTCCCAGACTGCTAAATTCTGCAAATGGTTTAATAAACCCCAGTGGAATTCATCAGTCGAGTTACACTTTCAAGAGGCTTGAGTAAACGAGGGGAGCTTGAGAGGAGGGGAGGGAGTTGAGAGCTACAGCAGCTGCTGCTTTTCCTAATGAATTTGATGAACTGCCTCACTGAAAACAGAGTGTCCAGGGTTTTATACTGTTTGTGACCACAGGAGTTCAGCAAAAGAGAGAGTTTGGTCTACCCACATTACAGATTTCCCCTGTGGAAGAGTGATTTGCTCACAGCAACATGAGGGATTAGCTGAGAAAAAACAGTCAAGACAATGCTCATGTAATAAAGACTAGCAAAAAAAATTAAAAAAACTAGCTCAGGAGAAAGGTGGCAAGTTCACCTCTCTTGTAGGTCAGCTCCAAGCCCTTCTTGTCTCATTTCAGACAACTTTGCTGAAGATTTTTTTTTTCCTACTGCACTTGGGAAACTTTTAGTTTTTTTCTCCTCTTTTTCAGAAGAGCTAAAAAGCCATATTGATTTAAATAGGTAAAAGTTAATTTTTTGATCCCACACCTATGGCTTAACTCCATTAACCCACTGCAACACTGGGACTGAAAGCTTCTGCCATGGGTGAGAAGTCCTCTCAACACCACTTCTGTATGGCTCTGAGCAGGGCTTCCCAAAGCCAAGAGCTTCCATCTCCAATTTCCACAGAGGCATTGAAAGGTCATACGAAGGTACACTGAGAAAACTGGATTGCTTAAAAAAATAAATATATAAAAAAAAAAAACCTCTCCTCCAAATTATGGTCTTATACTGCTACTATACAAATTGCAGTTCATACATTAGAAATCTCATTTACAGTTTTGTTAATCTTTGATAACTTTTTCCCCACCTTTAAATGCAATATAGATTAACTGGGTTCACTTGTGTACAATTTGTTCCACTGTGAAATTCCAGCACAGCCCTGCAAATCTTTCATTTCAGACCTATAATAAAGGTACTGGAAAACTCCAGGTTCTCTCCTATAAGGTGTATGCTTTATCTGCTTTAATAAATGTTACAAAACAAAACAGGAGTTATGCTTTGCAAAAGCTACATTTGAGCCTCAAATAAATAAATAAAACCATTTATTTAATCCTAGTAAGTGCTCTATCACATGATATGCGGAGAGGGCAAATTGCCAGGCTGCATCTCAGCATTGTTTCTTTTCACCAATCTGTATAAATGCAAAGACAAAACCATTCTACTAAACTTTTCCTGCACCATGAAAACACCAATTCCAACAGCCTATTTGCACATGCTGAGCACACACTGTCTAGGTCAGTAGTCAATACAAGACCTCAGCCAGCACTAAATTAACAGGACAGTGTGACACTAAGAGGTACCACATTGCCAGAAATGACGTCCTCCTGGTCAGATGCAACACAGATCCTGAAAGTCATTAATGAGCCCACAGTACTTCTTTCAATAGTAACACTGCTACAAGCAGGGTGTTGAGGAAATTCTGGCTCATATCATCACACCCAGGTTTGCTCCTGAGCTCCAGCTATGAAAGGATCCTGCACTGCTACTGTGAGAAGCAGAGATGCCTATACCTCAGCACAGGAGAGGCTGTATTTTGGATATGTGATGTCCAGACTGCCTTTTTATACAGTATTTGCTCCTTCACAGGAATACAAGTTAGCATTCAATTAGAAACTGGAACCATTTTCAAGCAAGGGAAGAGCTACATGGCAAAAGAAGAAAAACAGGGCAGGGGGGAATGAAGTCAAGCATTATGACTCAAAATCCGGTATGTTTTAACATGTTTGAAGTATCTGTCACAAAAATAGCTGTTAAAAGTTTACATTGTCCCAATTTGAGATGCAAAGAACATACTTGGATTAAACAGACAGGAAATACGAAATGTGCCATGACATAACAAAATTTAAATAGATCAATAAATACTAGAAGCAGAGTTCCCAAGTTTTCCATCTCATGACCTTGCATTAGCCTAAAATTCTGAAATATCTTTCCTACCCTCCTATTTACCCACGATGAAAGAGAAAGGCAGATCATCTATCTTCTCTCCCTGTTCCCAACTCCTTAGGGTTAGGAATCCATGATCAGAACCATGATGAACTGGAAGATCACCACATAATTACTTCAATTAGCATGCAACCAAGCAAATAAATTAAATTTAAAATCAATCAGTATCAGAGTATTTACTGAATGACTGTAGTCCGGCCAACTAATGAATCATCTGAGTATTCTACATTAAAGGTACCATGGTTTGGGGTTTTTTGGGGGTGTGCATGTCTGTTTTTAAGGTTAATAAGGCCAAGGTAATTTAAAACTAGAGAAAATTCCTGCTTAGATGTAAATTACAGATGTGAGGGGAAAAGTGACAAGCAAAAGAAACAGACAATGTTCTGGGCTTTTTTTTCCTCCTTTCCTCCTTTTTCTTTTCCCCCTATAGTGTTATTCATTCACCTACCTGATGCCAAAAATAAGCGGGTGTTTTGAATTTGTTGGGTTTTATTCCTTTTACCTTAGAACAAAAACAGACCCCAAAACCCCACGCTGGCTATAAAAATAGAGAAGCCTGCACTCTTAAATCCTATCATATCCCAATCTTTGTACTTCCCAGGACATCCTTTAATCAGCACAGGTCTTGGGAGGCTCTGGGTCAGCCTGTTCATTCAGAGGGGCCCTGGGAGACTGTCAGTGTCAGGGAGGTGGCAGACAGGCCACTGATCCCCTGGCTGCTTTGCCAGGGCTGCAAGCTGCCCAAGGCCCTGCAAACCACGTCACCCAGGAGAGAGCACAGGCAGGCTGCAATTGATGGAAAATTGTCACACCTTACTTAGAAGAAGGAGACATCAAACACAGTAGATATGAGCTGAGGAAGTTTCTGCAATTTCTATTTCCAAGGCCCACATCCCTTAGCTCCATTTGCTGCGTGTCAAAATACTCATTCATTCCCCACCATTGCTTTCTTCAATTGTGTGCAAACTACCTCCGGCCATATATATAATTACCAGGATATTTATATTCTTGATTTACATGCCTAAATGTGTACATTAAGGCTCAAATCCTGAATGCAATCAGTGAGACAACCTAGGCAAAGAAGACAGCAGGGTTTGACACTAGCATGCACTAGTAAAGGGAGGACAAAAAAACAACTTTTAAGAATCTTTGAAGAGAGATGTTTTTGGAACCAAACATTTCTACAGTTTTTGAAGAATTCCCAACTACGACCACAAATAATATTTTTCCTTTGGACTACAGCAATGCAAAGACACCAACAGCTAATGACCAACCCTAAAAAAACCAATGTTGAAGGTTGTCCTCTTGCATTCACCACCATGGCTCTGCAATGGTTAAAAGGTCCCCACAGCTGTGCTGGCATCATTGATTAGGGTGAACAAGGAAGCGACAGAAAAATAAAAGCCACCTTAATTTCAAGCTCCATTAGAACTGAAGGACTTAGAGGCAGGAGGAGAAATCAATGTTTGGCAAATGAGAAAGGACAAAATCTGCAAAAGGAAAAATGCATTTTCAGGCTAAGCTAATGCAAACAATGGATTGTGAACAGCACTTGAGGTTGGCCCTCTAAGGTTGTGTCAGCATTTCCATTTATAAACTCTGATTTTAGTTACACTCTAGTAGATTACCACAGGCTTTAGTATTATTCTAGCAGATACCACAAAGTATATCACAAACGGTAACATAAAATAATAGTAAGAGCTCAACTGTTGAATAATGCACCCTTTCAGTACCTGATGTCAGAGTAAGAATTTTTTAATTATGAGTCATACACACATATACATACACACAAGCAGAACATACAGGGCTAGGGAGAGCATCCTGAGACCCAGATTCTATCAATGCTAAAGTAGAATTTAAAGCTACCTTTGATACAAAACCTGTTTACAGTACTTTGAAAAGCTTCAAAATATCCCAGATATTTAATTACAGTCTGTCTCTTGCTACTTGGACAGATTTCAGTCTAACCCTCTGCCCTCATTTAGATAAAAGCTCTTATTTCTGTACCTGGACCTCTAGAGAACTACTCAGTCAATACTCTGAACATCCACACACAGAAATCAAAACCATACCCTAGTATGCAACCTTTCATTTCAGTTCTGCCTAGATCAGAAGGCCAATGTGAAACCTGAACAAATCAGGTAATTCAATAAAATTTTCCTTCAGTGTAATGGAGCTAGGCCTTCATCTCAAACTTTCTAAGAAGATAAGCAATGCATGCAAAGAGAGCTTGTGTCTGCTTCTAGCATTCATTTCACAAATCTGCACAGAGCTGGACTGAGCCAGAAAAATGAGAGCAAACTATTTTTTAAAATTACCATTTTAAAATTACTCTGGGCTTGTATTTTTCAAAGCAAGCATACAGGGGACCAAATCTAGTGTCAAGGCAACTGACACCTTCAAAAAACAAAGACCACAGTAAAGCATAACATACATTGTAACCAATCATTATCTTAGCAGGAATAAATCAGACCTTGATCTAGCAACTAACTCCTACCTGGTACCCCAAAAATCAGTTTGACAGAGCAGCACTGAATCTCTGGGACCTCCAAAAATAAACCAAACAGCACCAAGTGCAGGGGCCAGGTCCCATCTCACACCTTACAACAGCAAGAGCCTACCCACAGTCTTGGAATAATTCCTCCTCGGCCTGCCATTGCTGCAACCAGAGAGAGGATCTGCTATGACAGTGCTCATTAGAAGATGTCATCATTTGCATCTTTGGAAGAGTGGAGAAATACCTTTTCTGAGCAGAACGGCAGGGTTATGCTTATATGCACATAACCCATCTTTGGGTACAGATTTGCATGATCAAGCCCTACCTAGGATTTTTAAAAGCCAAAAAGAAACAAACAAAAAGACCCAAGCACACCTGACTAACACATTCCATTTTGAAAAGATTTTGCCAAAATAGGCCATTTTGACAATTTAGAAAAATCTTGATCTTTATAAACTCCTGACATAAGAACTACTGTAAAATGGATTCACTGCAAGAAGTGTTTGTTGCTCTGTATGCAATTTAGTAACACAAACTTTGAAATCAGAGAGGAAAAACACAAATTCCTACAATTTAATGGCAAGCCTAGAATCTTTTACATAATCTTCCCGGCCTACTGCTCTAGTGGGAGACATTTCCTGGACTCACAACCCTTTTATGTGCAAGCAATCTACATTTTACAACTGATAAATAATTCAGATAATTAATTGAGCTGCAATTTGGTGCACTTTTTAGTCTGCACTATAGAGTCCCATTTAAAGAGGTTCTGTACAGAAAGCCTCTCCTGCTGGTTAACCCAAGCTGAAACTTCCATTAAGGTGAATTCCTAGATTCTCTTAACACTTTCTGAATGTCTCACACCAGCATCCTGGGACTTCATGCCCTGGATGCTGCCTCTGATTTTTCTTGCTGCTTTACTCTCTATACAAGGAATAGGGTATTTCCTGACATTTTCCTTCTGATGTGCAGATTGCCATCACTTGAGAGATTACATTCTATCATATCTCTCTGTGCTGGCCTCCCACAGGCTGCTACAACAGACTGCACTGGTAGAAGGAACAGAGACAATAAATAAATGCTTTAGGTAAGAATGCAGGGAAAGCTCAAGCAAACTGCCAGAGAATCTCTAGAAGCAAAGGAGTGATGTGGGAACACATGGCAGAAAGTCCAAAGAGTATTTTCACACTGTAAGAGCTTTGATGGAATTTAAAATTCAGCAGAACCCTACAATTCATACAATAAAGATTTTATTACATTTGTAGCCTTCACACAACTGCAACAGTCAGCAAAGGCTATGCATCAGGTCTGTGCTTCTGGTGCAAGTGCCCATATTCACCACCTTTTTCTGCGCTATGGTGCACAGAGGTTGCACCAATGCAGCCCCACCACCTCTTCAGAGGGAAGAGGGCAGAGACTTCCAGTATCAGGTGCTTACCCAAAAAAAAGTTTCAGTCTCTTTGGCAAATGATGCTGTAAGTATTTGTGAATTTATACATGCTCAAACTGAAGATTAAGGGACACATACGAGGAACCACACAGACAAGAATAACTGAAGTGCTAAAGAATCTACAAATGACAAGTTTCACATGGGATTTCACACTAAAACTTGCTGCAAACTACACAGAGTTGTGAATCTGTAATGAGCATCAGGAAAAGACAGCTCTGAGGAAGGACAGTTGAGCCTACAACACTAAGATGATAAAAGTATGGACCAAGTTCATGAAGAATATGTGAAGAAGTTTTTGCTGGTTAAAAGAGTAATGAAAATGCCAGAAGGCACAGGCTGAGGCAGAGCAGAACAGGCTATCCCCATTCACAGAATTAAAGTTTACCAGTATACCTGTGTAAATACTGAGGAACAGCAGAGGAACAGTAAAGTCCTGTAAAGAAATAAAACAAATCCCTCCCTTCTATCACTCTGCACACTGCCTTCCAGATACAATGGGAACAGCTTCTGGAGGAAGGATTCTACACAGTGCACAGGGATAGATAGCTTCATCTGTCCTAAAACAAACACCCCTGAAAAAGACTTAAGAAACTATCTAGGAACAAGGAAAAGAAATCCCAACAATCATCAGGAGGTGTAAGAAAAAGTTACACAGAAAGAAACTTTTGTAGCACATCTTCATCTAAAGCATGAAATAATTTAAAGACCTTCTTGATTAACAGAGGTAATTAGAGGACTATCAGCAGTGTCTTAACACAAAGGTCCTCTTATATAACTGTCTAACACAAAGGTCCTCTTACATAACTAATAGAAACTTATTAGAAACTATTCTAAAAGTGCTGATGACTGCATGCCAGAACCTACAGATGAGTACAGAGACTTGTCCATATTCTAAGCAAGTAACTTTCAGGTACAAGCCAGAGCTGGCACCACATAGACAGCTTGAGGTGTGACTGCAAATATCCTCAGAACAGAGGATGAAGCTTTGCAAGACATAAAATCCTTGCACTCATTAAGTGCAAAAACAAGCAGGGACAAAACATTTTAAACTGACACTCGGCTCATATGCATGCCTCCAAGATGATCTGAAGTGGAGCCCCTTGCAAATCACTTTTAGCTAATTGTCTATGAATGTTTTCTGCACATGGCCTGCAAAAAGAAAAAATAAGATTCAAAGCACACAAATATTAGGCCTCAGAGAAGAGCTGTTGAAGTGGTCAGTGATTAAATCACTAGTGTTAATCATGATTCAGCACAGCAAACAGGGAACTTTGATTTAAATGATTGATTTTAATCCTGTTTCTCATTTGTACTTTTTAGCTGTTTTCCTGAAGAAAGGATTAAATCTCATTGGCTGATTTGGCCATTTAAACACACTGATTTGAAGTTAACCACTTGTTTTATGTTAAATATGGAGCTTTTCCTGAACAGGAGGATACATTCAAATATTGAGAAGGGTGATTAAAAAAAGTTACTGGAGATAAGAAAACATGCTAAGATTAATACCAGAATATCTCAGAATCACCACTTCAAATAAGGCCTTGAGATCTGGTATAACTAAGAAAGAAGAAAATCTTCACATTTTAGTTAGTAGTAGTTTAGTTAGTTTAGTAATCAGCATGAATATATAATATGATTATTATGCATTCATATCCATTTTCTTGTGCCACAAATCTCAGCTCCAAAGAGTCAAGCTCTCCACTGCTTCTGGGTTTGAGAATCTATGATAAGATTCTTCTTAGAAGAGAAAGGAAAAACAGTAGAAACCAAAGAATTAACAGCAGTAGTAAACATGAAAGAAAAAAAAAAAAGAAAAAAAAAAGAAAATTAAAAAGAGGCAAGAGTTGTTGAAAAAAATCTAGACAGAATGAGGCCAAGAAAGACATGTACCAAGTTTAACATCACCAATTAGAAAGACAACAGCATCAGAAATTGGGACAAAGGGAAAAAAGGAGAAAAGACAGAAAATGAACAATGCCAGTGGTTTAGAGCTCTCGCTCTATGATCAGGCAGCAGATAAAGTCTCCAGAGAGTACTAATCTTTAGTGAAAGAGAGGCTTTTGAAACAAGTCTGCCTGAAGACAGGAGACCACAGAGCTCCTAACACTAGCATGAGATTATGGGTGGTACCAAATGCAAAAATAAAACATACATTAGATGAAATGGGGTAATTTCACATGCCACCCTTCCCCTTCTGAAGTTAAATAGTACTTCTGCAAAAAAAGAAAGAAGAGTTTTACTCTTCTGACCCTCCTAAGTGAGCCATCTGCCAGAAAGGAGAGAAAAGATGAGCTTCAAAATCATTAACCAGTAATTTAGACTGTTACCTTCAATGCAACCCATAACATCAATTCCATTACCAGCTCTTAACTAAGTAATGAATATTGCAGGTTTCATCATGAAGATATTCTACAAGGGCAGGAAATGATCAAAAAGCAAAACTAGTTAGGTCACAATAATTTCTAAGACACCCAGGGAAAATTTACAGGAAAGCTTACAAGATAAAATCAACCAGTAAAGCATTTGAATGACAGCAAATTCAGTCTATCACCAAGACAAGGTTATGACATCTGTGACACAATGAAATAAAAAAGCTATACTCACCTACTTTGACTGTTGACTTAAAAGCCCCCTATTCCAACACCTCAAAATTGCCTCAAAAGTGGTTCCACATGTGTTTTTCCAATCAGACATAAAAAAAAGGTTTCAAAACTATGAGAGGTATCCCTGGGAAATTTAGGCTTGCAAGGCCAACAAAGACAGGTCCACAAACTATTAGAACCTAAAGTACTTCTGTTATCTTGGTACTTCATGCTGCTTCTCATGGCTAACCCAAACATCATTCAGCACTGAAAGCAGCATCTCCCCTCTGCACTTGCTCTAGCCGGTGAATTAAACAGAGAGCAAGACAATCTCCACAGAACCACAACACAGGAAGGGCAGTGGCAAGGGCAGTGTAATTCACATGTCAGAAATGTCCCTACCTGGATGTCAGTGTCCTTCACAGGTTCAAGAGGCTCAAATGTAGTGGCTGCACTTAGACTCTCAAGTCTCTGAGAAATGTGGGATATATCAAGCCCTTTAGACCCAAGAAGAACTGATCTATAAGGAAGAAATTGCACAGATATGAAATTAGCATTGAACAGACAGAACTCTAAACCCAGATTAATTGCCAATATTTAGGTCAGCAGCTAGACATGTACAAGACAGTGCTCCCAGACATATTACAAGAACTGCACAGAACCAAACTTTGAACAGCCCTATGTGTCTGTGTGAACACCTCAGCCCTTCTGAACTTTCTGCTGTTCTACTGCAGTGCTGCACAGCTGCCAAGTCCTTCCAAACAGAAAAAAATGTACACTATGTTGGTAAACATCTTCAGCAGCAGCTAGAACAAGGTACTGCACTTTTTGGCTTTAGTGTCCAAAATAACTAACTGTAACCCCTCAGAAAAAAAAAATCCTTCAACTATCCTACTGTTTTTTGGAAGTAGGAGAAAGGTGGGAAGAAAAAAACCAAAAAACTAAACACAAGCTTTGCAGTCATTGCAGTCATTCTATTTCTCCCAGCAGGACTCCCCAAACGTTGGAAACCAAACCCATGAAGAGCTTGCACCCCGTGTGCAGTCTCCAGTGTCAGCACTCCGTACTTACGCCTTCACGTCCGCAGTCTCCTGGGAGGTGCGGGTCAGGGTGCGGGAGCGCAGGCGCTCCCCGGCCTGCTGGATCTCCTGCAGGTTGCGTTCCACGTGAGGGAGCTCCGAGATCCCTTCTGTCTCAGCTGCCAGCTGCTCTGCCTGCTGCAGCAGCTCTCCAAAGCCTTCCGTGTCCATCTCTGCTGCAGCTTTTGCTCAATGTACACAGAAACCTTCAGGGAAAGAGGGAGAATTTTTGCTCAGCTATAAACAGTTTCTATGCTTGTGGGGTCACAGATGGACCA
Source organism: Cinclus cinclus (assembly GCF_963662255.1). Classification (NCBI taxonomy): domain Eukaryota; kingdom Metazoa; phylum Chordata; class Aves; order Passeriformes; family Cinclidae; genus Cinclus; species Cinclus cinclus. Next base: position 8,214,732 of record NC_085056.1, read on the forward strand.
GCAAGAACAGGTCCTTCTAGAACAGGATACACTGTCCATCCTCCCCAGGCATTAAACATCAAGGAAATCCTTTCAAGTGGTCTCAGAGAGCTTTCCCTTTCAGGACTACAGTCTGTGGGCCTGTCAGAAGAGGGATGCAGATGCCATTTCACAGCTCATATTTTGCCTTAAAACAAAGAAGGGTGAAAGCACACAAGTCCCTGTGGAAAACCTGGTGTTAATTTAGCTATAAACTACTTGCATACACACAAAGATTGCTTGGAGCGCCGGACTCTGTGATCGTTACAAGTCCCTTCCCATTCCATGATTCTGCATTTTATATATATTATGAAGGGAGATGCATATATGTGCAAGCATAGGAATATATGAGGGCTGAAAACACACATAAACATGAAGTTAAATTAACAGCAAAACAGTTGAGCTCTAGATGTATACGGACAGCCATAAGTAGCTATCTGTTAAAATGTGTTGCTCCATATGTCATTAACCCCCCAGCCAAAAGAAATAAGTGCATGTTCTTCCAGTTCAGAAGACCTGCGTCTAAATTCAATGCCTGCAGGAAGTTTTACCAGAATAAGAATTCCTTGCATTGACTCAGTGACAGAATAATTAAAGAAATTAAAGCACAAGTCAAGGGCTGTAACAGAAGAGGCATTAAATGCATCATGCCATTCTAAATTCAGAATGGAGCCTGTTATTTTTACAGAAAGGACAAAAGCATATGTGCTTGGGATCACTATGGAAAAGGACATGTAGGTGCAATGGTGCCCACGTTAACAAAATATGAAACCCAAAACCTCAATTTCACACACCAAATCATGATTTGCAGTTAAACCAGCTACAAGCAATATGCATCAGGCACCTCTATAAACCCACTGAAGATCACAGAAATCTGTGGTGCTGAATGGTGCTACAGAGATGGAAATCTTCAGTACAGTCCCTCTCTCATAGCTTTTGCACCCATACCCAGAGGGCCTGGGGTGAAATAAGAGAAACCAGATCTCAAGCATTAACTCCAACAGTTTATCATTTACTCAAAAGTAAAATCAGCAGAGACTATCTGGTTCAAGGAAGCCCCCTATGAAGAAAACAGGGATTTTTACAAATCAACAATAGCCTACAATTCAAGTATTTCTTTGTACTCCTCATCCATACCAAAGCAATTCTGGACAAGAAAGAATTTGAACATTCCTCACGTTCTCAGCCTCACCACTGTTCCCAAGTACAACTACCCAGCAGCAGTAGCAGCGCTTTCCTCTGTCTGGACAAATGATTTAAAAGCACTGCATGATGATTCATTCAGATATATGCAGTTTGAGAAAGAAACCAATCCCTCCTGCCTGGGTGCCAGGACAAACCCTAACAGCAGCATCCAGGAATGGAGAATTTCACAAGCACTCTCCACACACTTCTGGAAAGCTGAGGGAGGGAATGATTGTATTTGCAATGACTTGTTAATAAGGTGAGATAGCAGAGACCGGAACAGATTAGCATGCCACCGAGATGGAGTGGAACAGGGAGGAGGAGGGTGGAAATAAGCAGTTTCATGCCCTGCAATGCAGTACAGAACATCTTCCCAGTGTTTATTTGCAATAACTCAGATGCACCCCTGCCAGGAACAGCCTCTGTTGGCAGACACTGCCCAGAACAGCCACACTCCTGTACATTCAAAGACTGATCAGATCCTCCAGGAACAGCGACTGTGAGAACAAGACATCAGCTTGATTTGATCCAATCTGGTCCACCTCCTCTTTTCATTACCAAGATAAAAAGCCAGGAGTGTAAGAAGCACCAATTTCTCAGATTGCTGAAACCAAAAGCACGAAAAATCAGTGCTAAAGAACTGCTCCCAAACCTGCAGTTTTTACCTGCAGACACCATGTCAATACCATGTAAGGTCTGTCACGTAAGTTTGCCTGTGTAGAACAATTGCAATAACTCTGTGAGACTGAACCCAATTCAACAAATACGGAATAAACTGCTTATTGCAGAGTAAGTTAAAGTACCTGTGATTATAACCAAGCAACATCTCAAAACTCAGAGAGCCAACGCTAAACATTTTTTTCTAAGTGACAGAATTCAAACATTTAGACTGAATATTCATATATTTGTAACAGCACAAACAACTTTGTCTTCACCCTGACAAAATTTACTGTATTCAAGAGACTGCAGTCTGATTCTTCATGCTGCTGTGCAAGATGGAAACTGCTTCCACAGTAACAAGCACAGCAATGGCAGATTTTCATGTCTGGCTGGGGAAGGAGCAACAACCAACACCTAAGAGAAAGAAAATACTGCAGAAATTAAATTTACTTTGGTGAAACCAGACTGACCTTGGGCTATAAGCCAGAACTGAAAAAGCTCTCCTGTAAAACAACTTTGATGACTTATCAATAGAAACTACTACATTAGACTACAATTCCATTAAACCCCAGTTTAATTTCCCCAACATTTAAAACCACACATAAGCGCTATATATTGTACAAGTTGACTAAGTTTAAGCCACAAAAAAAAAAAAAACAGAAGAGATGACAGGTTTCTTAAGTCTATTCAGACTGATTGTAATTGATGATTTCTTACTTAAAAAACTCTAAAAACTCCTCAAAAGCACTAGAATGCTATCTTAGGAAGAAAGCTGTAGCTATTCTATTCCAAATAAAGTCACGATTAACATTTTACTGTACTAGACTCAGAAATACATAAAGCTGAAATACCCCAGTGCACGTGCAAGTGTCTGCTGTACTTCACACATGGACAGGGTTTGTTTCAACTAACCAATTAACTTTCAGAAACAGTAAAAAAATTAGGTTTTTCCAGTGCTCTGAGGAAAAAGAAAGTAAGAAAATGTCAGAGGGGAAAAGGAAAGCCTCACCCACTACATTCAGAGTAGCTGATGAACCAAGAGTTCCACAAGTTGTAGAAAGATTCTTCAAAATGGGAAACAAAAAAGAGGCTCCCACCTCAAAATGCTCAAGATACCCAGCCTCATGAGTCAGGATCAGCTTCTTGTGGAAAGAAAACACAAGAGCACAAGTAGTAAGAGCAAGCCAGCAATGCTCTACTTCCCAGAGCCAAGATCTGAGGTAAAAGTGCTTTTGTGCTTTTTTGACAGGCTCCAAGCCTGGGCTGCTATGGAGAGTGAAGCAGCCTCTGTCTACTAATAATGAACTCATGTCTACAACATGAATAAGTAAAAGGTCCATTCTGTAGGCCTGGGGAATTCTGTCTGAGCAGCAGGAATAATATCCAGCTCTGGCATGGCACATGGCATAAGCAGACACCCAGGCACTTCAGAGAAGTCAGCAACGTAATCCCTGTGTTACAGACAGGGGAAGTGATTAAGAAATACAGAGATGATAATCAAAGAGCAGGGGGACAACTGTACAACACAAATATCTGCTGCACATTTTCAGCACACCATCCTCTTGTCTGTAAAACACAATAATGTTTATCAATCCTAACAGAGGGAAAGCTTCCATACCCTAACTACACTAAATTCAGATAAAATCACAATATGGTACCTTAAAAACAAATACCTAAAAGCATCAAGCTATATTTGGTACTCCATCTGGTACAACAGCCTGTTCCCCATGCAACAAAAGGCAGATGCAGGAAAATCCTGAATAGAACACACAACAACCTTCCAAACCTATTGTTTCTTCTACCACAGCTCAATTAATGCTCCTCTACCTCCTATAAAAATGCTTTCAGTTGTGCATATTTTCTTCTTCATCTCATCTTTAGGTAAATACACAAAGGTCCAATCTTCTTATGACTCCAGAGAGCCCTTACAGTAGGGATGTTGAACAAAAATGGGTTTTTTTTCAGTCTTAAAGGCAGTAACATTGGGTTACCTGCACTGTGAGAAAGGGCAAGAAAGGGCACACAGTGGTTCTCTACACTGTTCATTACTTAAAGTGGAACTGAATAGTAGGCATCTGATTTCTCCCAAAACACACTATCACACATTTGTCAACACTTCCTTTTATCTGCCATAAATTCCTCATAATGGGCTGAAGTCCCCACTGTTCTGAATAACTGACTCAGCTGGCAGTTTTGCCATATTACCACTTACCCTCTTTTTCAAACACTTAAGTCTTTATTTTAAGCACACAACTCAGCAGGACAATAATTAGCACAGGGTGGCAAACTGACCCTTATTAGATAGAGCATTTGGTTCAGTGTTTTAAGTTCCTTATGTGAAAACCCATATCCCTCCCCCTCACTGAATTTCCTGTCATAGCTGCCCCACAGAAATTTTATGGATTTAGATGACAGAATCACATACATTCTTCCCAGCAATTTTAAGCTTTCTCTATTTTTAAGTTTTCCCAAGGAGTAGGAAAACTTTCTAAGACACAAGTGAAACAGCACTAAAGCACACAGGAGCTGGTGCTCCTTTCTCACTATCACCTTAGCTCTCCATGCCACAAGTACTGTCTCGAGAACATGACCAAACTGCAGAAGAGAAGCCGCCGTTCTTTGCACCTGGACTTTAATTCAAGCCATTCCACTCACTGTTTATGTACTCTTCCAGTATCTGAAGGGGTCCTAAGCAAAGGCAGAGAGGGACTCTTTGTCAGGAACTATAGTGATAGGACACAGAATAATAGATAAGCATTGAAAGACAGGAAATTTAAGAAGAAATTCTTTACAGTGAGGGTGGTGAAGCACTGGCACACATTGCCCTGGGAGGTTGTGACTGTCCCATCCCTGCCAGTGTTCAAGGCCAGGCTGGATAATGCCTTGAGCAACCTGGTCTAGCAGAAGGTGACCCTTAGTAGGGAGGGGTGGAACTAGGTAAGTTTTGAAATCCCTTCCACCCTTTAACATTCTATTAATTCCTCGGAAACAACCAGCAGAGCCACAGTAGGGAAGACCCCCATGCACAGAAATCGAAACAGACATCAAACTACACACACGCACATACCCGTTCTCCTGAAACCTTCCCAAACAACCAACTTCTGCTTCCTGAAGCACCAACACTGCACTTTGGTTAAACTAAACTCCCCTTCTACAGCCGGGCTTGGCACTGCCGACCAACACAAACTGGCTCGGAAGAACAGACCCCTCCCCGCGCACCCACAGCCGGCTCCGCTGCATTAGCGCGGGTTATTGACAGCAGCAGCTTCCGGGGAGCCCCAGGAGGGCCCACGAGGAGGCCTGGAGCGCTCCCAGCCAGCCTCCCGCCGCAGCGGCCTACACGAGCCACAGAGGGAACCATGGGCGAGAAGCAGCTTCCAGGGGCTCCACACACGGGGGGAAGGAGGCAGCGAGCATCGGAGACGGGGAAGAAGCGAGGGAAAGAGGCGGAGGAGCGCTGAATCCCCACCGCCCACGCCGCGCCCTCACCTCACCTGCGCTCCGCGCCGCCCGCCGCGCCCGCCGTGCCCGCGCCGCGCGCCCCCATTGGCTGCGCTCTCGCCCTTCCCCGCGCTCCCATTGGCCGAGCTGCCGCACGTCCCGGCGCCGCGTGCTTCTATTGGCCCAGCCGCCACTCTCCGCCGCGTGCCGGTTCCCGCCCCCTCGCGAGAACAACTTCATTGAGGTGTTCGGGGGGGGGAACGCGGACCGAGTGTGGGGGGGCGGCTGGCTCTGGAGACCGCGGGTTCGAGGCTGCGTCCCGCGCTGCCCGCGCCGAGCTCGCCGAAATACGAGATATATAGACAGAAGTAACGTGCATGAGGTTATTCCTCTCTATTCCCCCTCTCCCTTCTTAGTCAGCGCTGACTCTTGCTGGCAAACCCCGTCTGTGAGCTGATTCCTTGGGAGGTAAAATGAGGATAACGATTTTGCCTCCTATGGCCAGATACACCGGCAAACAATCTCACAACCAGCAGGTACTCTCACCATCACCTGCACAATGGTGTCCTGAGGGTGTATAGGGGTCTTTGTGTTTGCTCCCCTCTTGGGCACGGACGCCCTAGATAAAACAAATATTGCCAATGACACGGGATTTTTCGGGCAAAATCTGGGAAGCAGGAATTTCATGAACCCGCAAGGCAACAGCCTGCTTGTGTAAGAGGTGGTGTTTGGCTCTTGCTGCTGTTCTAAAACATCACCCACCAAACCTTCAAAGCTGAACAGATTTCCCCATTAATTTAGTCTCTATTTCCAAATTTACCCATGTAAAAAGCAGTTCCCAGACCAGAGGCAGCACCGGCCATAGTCCCTCCTCCTAATTGCCAAGTGTGTGCAGGGGGGTCAGGGTACATTCTTGCCTGTCGCTTCAGTTTGAGGGGAACGCTTGTTCCCGGCAGGACGCCCTGGTGAAATGATGCCCCAGTAGGAAAGATGCCTTGGTGGGACGATTGTCCTGGTAGGATGGGTGTCCTGATGGGATGGGTGCCCTGGTAGGGTCGCCGTGCCACCCCAGCTCTCCCTGAGCCCTTCCAGGCTCCCGAGGTACCTTTCCAGAGCGAGGGGAGTCCTGGTCAGCCCGGAGACCGGCGCTGCTGCCCTCCGGGACGGGATGGGGGAGCAGCCGTCATGAGGGGCCGGAACTGGGAAAGGGCAGACACAGGCAGGGACCGAGGGAAGCGGGAACAGGCAGGGAGCCGGGGCCGGACGGGCGGCGGTGCTGCGGGCAGGCAGGTGGCAGCAGATCCCTGCGGAAGGGCTCGGCGGCACCGGCGGCGGAGCTGGGGCGTGACCCGGGTCCTCTGCACAGGGGACAAAGGAGTGCTGTTCCCTCTGTGGGTGCCCGTCCCTCTACGCTGGGCGCACAGAGTGCCTGTTCCCTTGCCCAGTATGTGCAGATTGCTGTCCCCTCTACAGCAGATGCCTGTACCCTCCATACTGGGTGACTATCCCAAGAGCATAGGGTGCTTCTCATTCCTGTGCCAGGGCTTATCTAGAACATCCAGACTGGATATCAGTCAAAATACTTCACTGAAAGTGTTGTCAAACATTGGAACAGGCTGCCCAGGGAAGTAGTAGAGTCACCACCCCTAGAGCGATTTAAAAACAAAACAAAAACATGTAGATGTTTAAACTTGGTTTAGGGGTGGGCTTGGCATTGCTGGGGTAGCAGCTGAACTTGATGACCTTAGAGGGATTTTCCAGCCTTTCCAATAGTTCTATGACTCTGTATTTTTTCCTCCACTGGGTACATTTCCCCTCTGCCCTGAGCGCACGTCTCCTGAGGGCGGGGTGCTATTTCCCCTGTGCACACGTGTCTGTCACCGCTGCACAAGGTGTGTTTACTCTCTGCACTGGGTGCATGTCTCTGCACACAGCGCTTGTCCCCTCGGTAGAGGATGATGTCCCCTCAGCACGGAGGTTGGTGTGACGTGCGCGCAGGGTGCTCGTCCCCTCTGCACACAGTGCATCGCTCCTCTGCGCAGAGCTCACATCCTTTCTGCACAGGACACGTGTCCCTGCATATTGTGTATGTCAGCACTACGCTGGGTCACGGACATCCCTCATCCCCCTGGGATTCACACACAGGCAGAAAAAGCAGAACTGAATGCAGCCCCATGGGCAGTTGCAGGGCTGCTCATCTGGGAGTGCACTCAGGATCTCCCTGGGTACCCAGGGGAGATCGACGGTCACCTCAAAACACCGCAGCAAACTGAGCTACGGTTTTTTTTTTCGCGGGGCTGGATAAAGCACATCAGCCTCTTCTTGGTTCAAACAAAGGTTGCCCTCACCCTCCCATTATACAGAGCTGTCCACAGGCTGAGAGCACTTCCTGCTTAATCAAAAAGGACGTTTTTAAAAAAAGTAGAAAATACTCCTGAGGGGACCAGAAAGCCCGCAGTCACCTCACTGAGAGCAGCTACGGGCAAGGGCAAGTACATCGCTGACCAGCTCCTCACATCGGTGCCTGCACCCACTCCGCTGGTCCTGTGACTTTCCTCGTCACAAATGGCTGGAAAGGGCACCAGGGCTGAGGGACTCTGCCAGGCAGGCGTGCAGGCAGAACCAGGAGCAGGCAGGGCAGGTTGGCACTGGCAAGGTGCCGAAGTGTTGTGCCCACGTCCCACCCTGGCACGCTGCTGGGAACGGGGAGCGGTTGATGCCTGGGGCGCTTCCCGTCAGGGGAAGCCCCATCAGCGCCCGGCTTTGACTCCGGTGTAGGATGCGGGTGCCTGGCCCCGGGGGGCTCAGTCTGCAGCCCCCCCCCTACAGTGGCCGGGGTCGCAGCCCTGTTTAATATGACTCCAGCAGAAGAGCCGTGCCAGTCTTCTTTTCCAGCCAAGCATCTTCCCATGGGATTATTTTTCAAATGCATTTAGGGCAGGGCAGACCCTTAAAATCCATTTCCAGCACTACACCTCTGTTGCAACAAGCAGTGCTGGGAGGCTGCTTAGGCAAAGACACACTGATGCAATAAGACAACACATTTAAAAGGCAAATGGGTGCTGAGCTAGGTGCTGCTTTTCTCACTGGCAAAGTTGAATGATGAGCAGTCTGGGCACCCCCTGCAGCACCATGTCCTGAAGCTGGGCAGACTTTGGGGAAAGGGTGAGCCCGGACCATCCTGGATGCCTGAAACATCCCTGGAAACTGGTATTGCCATTCTCCCACTGTGCAGACACCCCACCTTGTGCCACCCAGCCTAGCAGAAAGGACTATGTATGTACCCAAGTGACTGATTCTGCTGATTTTAAAATGTATCTTGTTCCCTATTGCCTTGTCACCAAGGGGTGCAAGAGATTTTCCTGCCAGGCAGAACTGTCCCATTGCCTAAAGAGGCACAAAATGGGTGAGGGCAGCACTGCTGGGAACTTGCATCTGTGGTGGGGCACACCCAGGAGACATGTATGAGCAAGCAAGTACCTAAAAAATGATTCTTTCATTTGGCAGAGACTTTCAGAAGCAAAACACATCCCATTTTCCCACTGCCCCCTCTCCCCCATCCCAGCAGCCACCCCAAATCCAGGCGGCCAAGCACTGCATTCATGGCTATGGTTACCTGCCCTCCTGAATCTGGAGGTCATTGCAGCTCTAAGCAAGGTGCTTCCCAAAAATGAGTTGGAAGTAAGTGTTTGGAGGTTTTATCAACAGCAGGAGCCAGGCACTTGGTATTTGGCATAGGGAGGCTGCAGAGAAAGTGTCCCTTTGGGGATGGATCTGCTCTGCAATGGGTTGGGGTTTGCAAAGCATGAGGTCTTGAGGAAGGGAGGTTTGTCCCCACTAGAACTTGTCCAAGTGCTCTCCAGCAGCAACTCAGGGTGGGCATCTCGCCAGCACACATTGCCCTCCCACCCACCACACTTGCTCCCCACAAGTTCTTTCACCCAAAGGAAGCCCCAAACGTAGTGCAGTGGCACCTGCCATGAAGCCAAAGAAAGGCTGGAAGGGATTAGAGACCCTCCTTATATTGCTCAAAGAGGTGCAGAGCCCACTTAGGGAAGGACATGGGAGTGCTTGTGAGCAGCTCCCTCCCACCCTGCAGCAACAATTTCCACACAGGTGTCCCAAGTGGCAAAAATGCTCAGCCTCCAACCCAGCCCCAAAACAGCACTCGCACCTTCAGACAAACTCCTTTATTTCCATCCAGTTTCACCACTGGTACAGAAAATACAAAACATGAAAAACAAAACAAAACAAAAAATAGGCTTTTCTGTGCCCCCCACCCCCCGTCCCCGAAGCGTGCCGACTATTTACAGGCAGAGGCGAGTGGCTCAGTGGCAGCAGCTGCACTTGCTGCTGGTCGGCTCCTTGCACACGCAGCCCTTGGCACAGTTGCTGCAGCTCGCGGGGCAGCAGGAGCAGCAGCCTGGGGGGGACACAAGAGTTAGGAGGTAGGGGGAAGGGATTGGGGTTCTATGAAGCAGGGGGACCCGATGAAGAGTGGGAAACACCACTTCTGCATGAGCAGGGCTGATGATCCCAGTGGGTTGGAGCTCTCCATGAGGGTCCTACAGGGCAAGGGCAGACTCCTAGAGCACCAGAGGGTGTGCGTGCGTCTCAATGGGCCAGGGGAAGAGGGAAGGATCTCATTAGGGTCCTACACGGCAAGAGAGGGAGTGGTAGGGTCTCCATACGGAGTCCGACACAGCAAGAGGGGTTATCTACTAGGCAAGAGCTGGGAGGTCCCCGTTGGGTCCGAAACAGCAAAAAGAGTTCCCTTGTGGGACAGGAGAGTGTCCATGGAGTCCCACAGGGCAAGGAGGGGCTCCCTAAAAGAGCAGCGAGGTGCCCAGGTAGTCACACAGTACAAGAAGTTTCCCAGTGGAGCAGAGGTGTCCGTGGATGTCCCAAAGGGCAGTGGCAGCTCCCTCCAAACACAAGGCTGGGTTCCCCCTCCCTGAGCCCCCCACTCACTCTTGCGGCAGCTCCGGCAGCGGCAGTTCTTGCACTTGCAGGACCCGGCGCAGGAGCAGGAGTCACCTGGGGAGCGAGGGAAGGAGAGCGGGATCAGGAGCCAGGCAGCCAGGAGTTAGGCGGGAGCCAGCCGGGACAGGACGGGGCACTTACCGGCGGCACACGTGCAGTCCTGGGGGTCCATGGTTCGGCTAGGCTCGGTGTAGCTCAATCTAGCTTAGCTTGGCTCGACTCGGCTCGGTTTGGTCCGGCGCGATGGCAACAGTGCAGACCAGCGCTCGCCGCCCGCTATTTATGGGGCAGGACGCGGGGCGGTGCTGGCGCTGCGCACGGTGCAGCGGGGCCGCCGGCACCGGGCCGTGCTCACCGGGGGCGGTGCCGGGCCGTGCTCACCCTCGGGGCCGTGCTCACCCCAGGGCCGTGCTCACCCCAGGGCCGTGCTCACCCTAGGGGCCGTGCTCACCGGGGGCGGTGCCGGGCCGTGCTCACCCCGGGGCCGTGCTCACCCCGGGGCCGTGCTCACCCCGGGGCCGTGCTCATCCCGGGGCCGTGCTCACCCTCGGGCCGTGCTCACCGGGGGCGGTGCCGTGCCGTGCTTACCCGGGTCACGGATCTGCTCGCCCATCCCCTCTCCCTGCCCGCTGCGGGCAGGCCGGGGTGTCCCAGCTGCACCCCCCTTCTCCCGGGTGCTGCACTCCGGGGGACCGAGGCGCTGGAACGCGCGGGGTGTGCGGATAGCAGCCCTGGCATGGCACTGCCACCCGGTCCTGCACACTTGGGACAGCCCGGGACGTTGCCCCGTGTGTCCAGCGCTGCGGTGCAGCGGTGCCCTCCACCTCGGGGTGGCTGTGGGGTGCACGGGGTTGTTCCTGAGGATGAGACTGACTGTTTCAGCGCCACACTTGAGAGTGGGATAGCCCTGGGCAGCCCCCGTGGGGCTGGAGTGCTCAGATGGCCTCCCAGGAGGGGTGAATCATAGAACACCCCGAGCTGGAAGAGACTCACAAGGATCACTGAGTCCATCTCCTAAACCTGCACAGGACAACTCCATAAAGTACACCATGTGCCTGAATGTGTTGTCCAAAAAAAACCTTCCTAAGCACTGTCAGGTGTAGTGATCACTTCCCTGGGGAGTCTGTTCCAGGGCTCGACTACCTTCTGGGTAAAGAACATTTTCCTATTACCCAATCTAAACCTCCCTTGACAGACTTCCATGCAGTTCCCTCAGGTGAACATGGGGATGCAGTGTGGTAGCTTGGCATTGCCAGCTGGGAGCTGCTGGGAATCACTTTCTCATCCCTGTGAGTTTTCCACTCTGTCACAGGGTTTATGTGCCAACTGGCTTCCACCACCTCGCACATGCCTGTGGTTAGTTCAACATCCAGCATGGAAAAAGTGTCTGGGCCAGGGCCAGGCTGTCCCCATGCCTGCACCCCCTGCTCTTGGTGGCGTTACAGATGGGGCAAGCTGAGGTTCAGAGCTGGTGCTGTAGACAGGAGCCTGGGCCAGCAGGCTCTAGGACTAGGGGAGGTTCAGTGACCCAGGGTGGCTGTGCCAGGGAATGCTTGTGCTTGTTTGCAAAAGAACAGAGTTGTTTTTTTCCTGGAAGTGTTTGCCAGCAGCAGTGAGGCGAAGCCAGCAGGCATTGCACACGCCACTGGCTGAGCGGGAAGGAGGAGAGGTGGAATAACTGAGCACGTGTGGTGTCACTGAACATAAACACGGGTTGCAAAATAACTTCCCTCCTAGACACCCCCAGCGCAGTGCTTAGGGAATGTGCTGCACCCCCAGGCCACCCCCGGGTTCTGCTGCACCTGCGGTCGAGGAAAAGAGAGCCCCAACCACCAAAATGGGATCGTGCACCCCTGCATGGGGCCTTACCAAAAGAAAAGGATGACTGTGCAGGGCTAAATCTGCAGGGAAAGCAGGGGAATTCCCAGATTGCTAGGAATCCTGCATATCCTACGTAGAAGGGCAGTGCTGAATCCTGGGACACATGGTCCTGGGCCCGTGTCACTATGAGCGGGAAAAGGCAGTACAGCATCCCCACAGAACTGTATGTGAAGATGTGATGGGAAAAGAGCCTGGAAAATACATGATTTCCCAATCTGAGCATTTCCACTAAGTGCTGAGGTCATCCTGAAAGCAGAACAGGGAGGAATGAATGAGTATCCCCTGAGCCACAGGCTTGCTGAAAGGCCATGCCAGAAATCAATGGGGAGAGGAGAGCTTGGAGGGGTCTCCTGTATTACTGCTGGTATTCCAATTTCCCAGGGTACAGAGTAGTTAAACCCAAGTCTGTTCCCATGTAGAGAAGTGCCAGGTCCAACTCTGATTCTATAACAGTCAAAAAATGAGCAGCACAGATGCAGCTGCCCAGGTCTCAGGGCTCAGAGTTGGGATGCTGGAACCTCTGTCTTCCCCCCACCCCCCGACATTTCCCCTGAAGGCTGGGGACAGCATCTGACAGCTCTCCCTCATACTGCCATGGGGCACAAGGATGGGCACTGCACAGAGCCATGGGGCGGGACCAGTGCAAACCCACAGGGGACAGCAAAGCCAGAGTGATTCTGTGAGCTTTGCTGGTTAAACCAGATGTTTTGTGATAAACCTCACAAGCAAACTCTCCTTCACTCTTTTGAGTTCACCAGTGATGTTTGGTATGATTGGCACTTACGTCTCTCTGGGTTGGAAGGAATAAAGATAACCCTGCTCTTTGCAGGAGTTTAGTGTGATTGCTCCATGCCTGCCACATACCTGCCCTGCCTAAATTCAGCTGACATAGGGGTGGCCTTTGCACCCGTCAGAAGTGTGGGGTGATGGTGACATCTCACAGGATACCCTGAAGGAGGAGCCCTCTGGGGACAAAGGGGTATTCCCTAGGGACTGGCACCATGAGCAGCTTGTGGGCAGGGGTGCTGTAAGCTGTGCCAAATCCCTGGCTGAGTCCTGGCAGTGGTGACTGGGTGGGTCAGGAAAGGTGACATAAGTGGCTGTACTTGAGGAGTGCAGGGACAGGCAGAACCCGTCATATTCCTGGGAAGCAGCAGAGTGGCACGTGGCACCTGGTGCAGCGTTCTGGCAGCAGCATGGCTGTGCTTGGCCAGAGTGAGCATCACACCCTGACATGGGCATTACAGGCATCACATCCGATTGTGGGCTTTGCACCCTGGCATAGGCATCCCACCTCATCGTGGGCATTCCACCCCATCACAGGCATTGCATCCCATCACATCCCATCACTGGGATCCTGGTATGGGCATTGCAAACCAGAGTGAGCATCACACTCCGGTTTGGGCATCATGTCCCATCACAGGCACTGAACCCTATTGCAGGCAGCGCACTCTCTATTGTGGGGATCACGGCCCATTTTGTGTGCTGCACCCCATGGTGGGGAGCCAGGTTACCTGAGGCTCCCCAGGAGCACCCAGCCAGGCTGGCAGAGGTGGCAGGGGGGTAAGTAATGTGGTTCTTCCAGCCAGTGCGACTAAACTGCCAGGAGGAAAATTAAACCTGTTTCTCTGCCACCCCACCTGCTGTGGAAACATTCCCCCTGGAAATGGGCAGGGCTGGGTGGTTATTACAATGAAAACTTGTAATAATGAGCTGCTCATTAGCCCCAAGGATCTCTGGTGGAGGAGACAGCATGGGATTTGCCCGTGGGTAACAAGAGAATGGGAGGGGGGGGAAATCCCTTGTTGTGTAGGGAAAGTGTTAAAACAAGAGTCAGAACTACTGGTCGGGAGAGCAGAGCCAAGATTAGAAGACAGGAGCAAAAATAAGACACAGGCTCTTTGCCATGACCTCCCACACACACTGTCCTCCCGCTCCCCAGGGAAACTGCCTCACCCAACAGAAGTGCCAAGCTCCTTATGGACCTTTATATACATATCACTTTATTTAGCTAGCTTATTACATGTCAAAGTGACAAACACTAAAGAAATCTGAACACATATATAAAAAAAGACAACCAACATACACAATAAGGTTATTCTTCTTTGCCCCCCCCCAGATGTGCAGCCAGGGGTCCCCTATTTGCAGCAGCTGCACTTGGCAGAGGGTGGCCCCTTGCAGACGCAGCCTTGTGCACACTTGGCACATCCAGCTGGGCAGCAGGAGCAGCAGCCTGTGGAAGAGATAAAAACAAGAAAAAATTAAAGACATTCTCGGGAAGTCTCAAGCTGGGGTTCGGTAGGTCCCACTGTTTTGGAGACCTCCCATGTATTCAGGTTGCTCCCTTGTAGCAGCATCCCCATTCTTGGCAGTGTCTTCCAGGGGCCTTGTGCAGCCAGGGCTGACACTGGAGAGACAGGGGGGAAAGTGTGGAACTCCCAGGTGTTCCTCAGGATTCCCCCAGTCCCTCTCTTTGCAAACCCTCATGGCACACGGCTCTGCTGTGGGTGACATAATCAGGAGCACCCAGAAGAAATCCCAGTGCCAGTTTCCTCCCCAGCATCCCTTTGTGCTGAGCCTGAGGTGCTATTGAGGGGAATGCTCAGGTTTAGGTCGTATTGAGTGACTTGTATTGCGTAGAGAGGGTGTGGGATTCACATTGTACTCCTTTGGAAGGGGGGAAACCATACGTGAGGAATAAACTTGCCTCTGGCAATGCTAAGACTGATTTGATTCGGTGCATACACGGATGAGTAGTGAAAACCCCCCAAATGCTTCTGTCCCCTCCCCCTCGAGGGGCTCAGGGGAGCTCAGGAGGCTCTTACCTTTTTTGCACGATGTGCATTTGCAGTTTTTGCATTTGCAGTTGTCCCCGCAAGTGCAGGTGCCACCTAAAACATGGAGAAAAGGATGGAGAAAAAAAGGTTGAGAAGAGGTGATGGGAGGGGATACCAACAACACAGAGATCCGCGGGGAACAGCACTGCGTCCTCTCCGAGCGTCCACTGATGCTTCAGCCTCCCTCAGAGGGGAGGTCACGGCATTCCCAGCCGCTCTGCAGTGAGATGCTCCCAGTGTGACACCGCAGTGCTGGGAGAGGACTTCAGCTGCTGGCCCAGCCCGTGCCAGAGAGAACATGGGGATGGCGGAGGAGGCCGGCGGGCGGGAGTGTCGTCGTTCTCGCAGGGATGCTGGGGCTCGCGCTGCTCCCCGGGATGGAAGGAAACGCTGCCTTACCTGTGGCACAAGGGCAGTCCTGAGAGTCCATGTCGGGCTGGGCTGGGTGCCTGCTGTCGGACGCGTTGAGCGACGGAAAGAAGCTTTGGCAGCACTCGCAGCCGCCTCCTATTTATCGCTGGCCAGGAGAGAGCGAGTGCAAAACCTCCGCCCCTGCAGCCTGCGCACGGCTCCGCTCGGCTCCTGCCCCGGGCGCTGCTGATTCACTCCCCGGGAGGCGCAGCGTGACCTGGGGCTCCAGCATCCCTCCGCGCCCCCTCCCTGGGGTGCTGCGGCAGTAGGGAGGGCTGTCGGGTGACCACCCCTCTCTGGTGGGGATGTTGGAAGGGGTGAAGAGAACGGCCGGATCTCGTCACACAGATGACACCTGTCTCGGGAGTGTGGCTGTGCTTGATGGGGATGGGGGCTGAAGGTGTGCACCCAGGGAGCCCCCACAGTCCAGCCATTGACTGATTGATTGATTGATTGATTGATGCCAAAATCTGACTGGGGATACATTAATCCTGGAAGTGCCGCCACTGCTGTGAAATCTCAGTGCCCTCCTCTCAGAGATGGCACAGTGGGGTGATGGGGAGCTGGCACCATGAGGTGACAGGGATTCACTCCCTGCTTGAGACCCTGTCCTCTCGTTCTGACATCCTCCCCACAAGTGGGAGCAGCAACAAGCTGGACTGGCCTGGCCAGAGCCTGCCATGCCCTCCCAGTGCCCCAGGACAGTGGCACCCACGTCCTCTTGGCGCCGTGCATGGCACCTTGGGGCCCTGTCTCCTTCCTGGCTGTGGTGCTCCATCCCACTCTTCTGAATTAATTTCCGTGTGCCATTACCTCAGTGTGCAGGGGAGGAGGGTGGCAGGCAAGCTGCCATCACCCTGGTCAACTCCTCCAGCGGGTTTTACCCACCCACTCAAAAAAGCAGTGAGGGTTTGGGGTGGAAGGCACAAGAAGGAAAAAAAAAAAAAAAGATGCTTGCTGAGATTTTTGGTGTGGGGGCAGTCAACTTTATGTGCGGGAGGCATAGTCAGCCATGGAGCATCCTTCCTCCTCATTCCTGTGCTTCTGTGTGCTCCTTGGTGTCAGTGATACCCCATCCCAGCTGCCCCCTCCTCTGAGACTCCCTTGCTTTGAGGTTTTATCCCAGCTGGGTTTTTGCCTGAGGTACCTGGCTGAAGCAGTTTGTTGATGATAATCCAGCCGAAACAGCGGCCCAGGGAGTATTTTTACCACTCAGCTGTCTGGGCTTGTTGGGAGCTTGTTGGGTGACCTGATGAGGAACATTGCCAGCACCCCAACTCAGCGTCTCCTCCAGCCTCTCCAGGCCAGTGTGGGAAATCAGTATGGAAAAGCCTAAGAAAGGCAGAGCCAATGGGCCCCTTCCTCAACTCTTCTACCCTGGAGCAGCCTGTCAGTGAGTGCCCTGACATGCCAACCCTGCGGTCATATGAATGTCACACTGCTGCTGATGCACTGAGGCATGATGGCAGGGGACAGTGCCAGGGACCAGGTGCATACCAAGAGTATTATTGCTCCTGTGAGAGCAGGGAAACACAAACATGGGAAACACACATGCAAATGGTCACCTGCCACCCTGGCTATGGCCCCCTATCTGTATTGGTGTCATGACAGAGGGGCAACATTTCTTTGAGATCTTGCATTTGCTCTGCTCCTTGGATGAAATAATCAGCCAAGCACTCCTGTAGTGCAGTAATATGCTGAAGGAAATGCTTCCTGCCATGTTGTGATGGATTAATGGGGAACAACAATATCACTGTTGCATCTGATGTGTCTTCCCCCACTGCCTGGCACCCTTGGACACCCAGGCATAACTGGCCCTCTCCCCGGCTGGTGATTGCCCAGGGATACAGGGACAGGTGGCTTCTCCAAAGTGGTTCCTCTCCTCTAGCCTAGGGTAAGGAAGGTGAAGCCCACACAAAGGGAAGAGAGCAATTTCTGCCATGAAAGGACAGTGTACAGGAAAAACACTCCAGCATCTGTTCTAAGTCATATCCCAACCCTTTTTACATTCTTTCCTCTCTTACTGCACAAAGGAAAAAAGCGTCTTCCAGGTGATGTAGGTCTGGGAGTCAGGAGTCTGGTAGATCTTACATTGCTCTTGGTCTATTCTGTAACTGATCTGGGATACATTCTATAATTAATTTGGGATTGGGCTGGAATAGTGGGTTGTCAGGCAGACACACACCAATCAGGCCACCTACAGAAACAACCTGTGATTGGGGTGACAGTGATGAGCTGGGGACATCTTCCTGCTGTTTAAATACCCCCCCGTGACAAGGTCTTGCTAGCCTCAGTTTGCCTTCTGGCCCCTGCCCTCCATTTTCCTGGGTGCTCTCCGTCATTTGAATGAGCCTGATGCTGCTCTCCAGAGCCAAGTAAAACAGGCAGGATCCCTGCACAGGATTTATTAACCAGCCCTTGCCATACCAGAGCTGTACCCCTTGGCTCTCATGTCCCCTACGTGGGAATCCTGGCTCTGTCCCCAGGCACGTCCATGGCAATTACCTGAAGATTGTTGGGTGGATTAACACAGGTGAGTCAGCTTGGTGCTCTAATGCTCCAGGCAGAGCTGGAGATGATGTTTACCGGGGGAATGGTGATGGCTGAGCATCACCATGGGCATGCCAGGGAGAGGGCTCCCTACAAAGGAGAGAAGGAAGCTGACAGCTTTCAGGACAGTGTAGAAGAGACACCTGTTCCTGTGACACCTGGGGTGTTTACAGCTGTTTGCTGAAAGCCACAGGACAGTGTCAGGGCTGGTGCCGGTGACTGGCAGTGACTCAAGGCTGGTGCCAGGCAGGCTAGGAGGGAGGCACAGCAGCCAGCTTCCGTGGAGGTGAGCTGGCACAGGTCCTGGCTCTCTGCTGAAGGACACGTGGCTCCAGTCACCTGTGGGCACACAGAAGTGCATAATGGACCAGCATCAGCCTCCAGCTGCCCACAGTGTAGCCACTCAGCACATCTCCTTCTGGGGACCCTGCAGACTCTTACAAGTCCCCCTCTCATGGCACGTGTTCCACAAAGTGCTTGCTCTGGGCTCATCATCCCCTCTGGAGCAATGATGGGTTTGGTGACCCCTCCTTCACCCAGATACAACATCCCAGGCAGCCAGGGGGCTCTGCTGGCAAAGCACCCTGGCTTGGCTGGTACAGACTGTGGGCAGGGATGCAGGGAGCTGTGAACCCCATGTGAGCACAGCACCAAGGCCCTGGAGACAGTCCCTGGAGGTACCATGCCCCTCACCATTGCCTATTGCTTGCCAAGCAGGATGCTGATGCAGGGTACCCAGGGGTGGCCCTGACGCTGCAGCAGAGCAAGGGCAGCTCAGCTCTGCCTGCTCCAGCTTCCTTCTTTGTGTTGGTCTCTGGGCAGGAGAGCCACGGCTGGCCAGGAATCAGCTGCCAGAGGTACATGGGACTGCAGCCCACTGGGACCGTTCTTTTAAACCGAAATAGAGAAACAAAAAATATTTTAGCACCCAGCAAACACCCAGCACATGCAAGTGCTGAAAGCCAACAGGAAGCCCTAGGAGTGATTGCTGCTTAGAAAGCAGGCTTGGCTTTGATCTGAATCTCAGGTTATTGTTTGCTGATGATAAACAAGTGTTTGAAACACGGGAAATAGGTGCTGACGTAGTTTTATTTTGCTAGTGCTTGCCAGCCCTTTGGCAGAGGAGGAAGAGGGTGAATCACCCCTTGTCTGCCCTGGGAAGCCATTCCCAACCACTCCCCATGTGCATAGGCAAAGCCTTGGAAACATTTGGGAGTGAAACCGGATCAGTGCGGTGACCTCAGGCTGTGGAGACTTCTTTCTTTTTCCCAGAAAATTGTGAGCAAAGACTTGTTCTGCTCTCAGTGGCAGACATTAGCTAAGATCATTGTCTTCCACCTTGCATCTTCCTGGGAAGACGCCTGCTTCCCTGCCTGCACCTTGATTGCAGCTTTAGGAAAATACATCCCAACTAGTGCTTCTCCAATATCAGCCATCAGCAAAGACATGGCATGTCCCATTTTCCTGGGGAAATACCTTCGTTGGGGACTGGCCCACATCACGTCTGTAACCATAGGATAGCACCTTCAGCGAGGGCCCGCTGGCAGTGGGAAGGGGACAGGCAGATTTCCATTAAGCAGGAATTGCACGGCATGCAATCCTGGGACGCTTTCACAAGCCGGCAGCACTCTTTGATGTGGGCTCTTTGGGAACCGCCTTGTGACCCAGCCGGCTGCGCTGGGGCTGGGACTCCCAAAGCCGGGATTATGAGTCGGGCTCAGCTGCCGGCTCATCCTATAGCTCCAGGCAAGGGCTTGGCCCTTACTCTTTATTTCTTATCTGGAACGGAGCTATCAATATTACCTTCCCCTTGAAAAAGCAGTGTGGAGAGGGTGGAGATTTGCTCATTACTGATTTTTAGGGAGAAGGGAAAAGAAGAAATGCCGAGTTGATGTCATCAACTGGGTCCAGGGGGGTGACCTGACTTTGCAAAGTTCCTGCCAGTTTTGGAGTGTGCATCCTGAGAGACCCCAGCACAAGGTGGGAGCTCCTGCCTGGCAGGACAGGCTTTTGGGGCCAGGTGATGTGTGTTGGGGCATGTCTGGAAGATGAAAGGGCTGATTTTTCTTTTGATCATGAAATTCTCATAAATGTTAATGGAAATTACTTCGAGGTCTAACGAGGGTTGAATTGCAGCCCCCAAGGGAAGGAAGGGGTTGAGGACCAACCTAGCTTTGTCTGGGAAATAAAAATGCTTGAATTTACCTTGTCCCCCACCTGTGAGAGCAGAAAATCAGTGGGTCAGGGGCTGCCCAGCATCCCTGCCTATTCTTCTGGGAAAGGGATTTGCCAGGTGTTCCCCACTTTGCCCAACATTGCTGGCAACTGCATGACAGGCTTTAAGCATCACCTTAACTCCAGGCATAATTTTAATTCACCAATCTAATTCTTTCCCACTGTACAGTTTGGATTTTCTTATTTTTCTTTAGTTTTGTTTTTTTCTTTACATCTTTCCTTCCCTTTTGTGTCTTTCAGGTTCCCACAGACTTCAAACTCACCTGCTCCAACTACTTGCCGCCTCCCCTGGCTGAAACGTGACCCAGAGTTTCCAAGTATCGTTACCTTGGGCATATTTAATTATTATATTCCCCTTTGTTGCTAATTAGAAGACAAGAGTAGAGGGGATGAGTAATTCCCTGGGATGTCAAGTACACACTTGCCTGAGCTTGCAAAGAAAACATCAGCCCCCTCAGTATAAAGGTGTGAAATAAAAGGATGTGATATTTTCCTTCATGTCTTTATAGCCTTGCTCCTGAATCCAGAGATCCTTGTTGTCTATCCTGAGAATGATTCACTCAGCTGCTGTGCTGGATCCCACCTCCCCCAAGAGCAGCGTAGCTGTAGAGGCAGGATTGGACACAACAGCTCTTTACATCCCCATCCAAAAGTGTCTCCCATCCCAGGAACGGGCATGGGATGGGGGAGAGAAATGCTGCTCCAGATGGGGCAGCAAACCTGGGATGGCAAAAGTCCCTGCAGACAGGCTCATTTTTCATTTTAAGGAGTACTTAAGTGTGCAGATGCAATTGCTCATTCCTCCCCACTCCCTCCAGCCATATTATCCCTCTCCTCGAAGGATGAGGATGGTTATTTTTGCCAACATTTTCCCAAACTCAGTATCTTAGTGCTCCTCAGCATTCCTCTTCCAGGCAGACAAAGGCATAGTGAATTTTTGGTTACATTTGAAGTATTTTCCAAGAAACAGCTTCTGGGTATGTAACAATCCTCATACCTGTTGTGCTGTCAGGGCCAGCTTCTCCATGCAACTTGCCTAGAAAGCTAGCAACCTGTGCCAAGGATGTTTGATTATATAATCTGTATCTATCTCTAATTTATTATATGATATTTTATTATATATTATGTATTATATTAAATCATAGTGGATTAAACAATGTTATATGAAGTGATCATATTATATCAATTATGTTAGTAGGAACTAGAAAAGAGCAAACACTGGTCACAAGGCATTGCTTTGCCAAGTCCGCGCAGAGTAGCCAGGAAGGAGGATGGTGATGATCTCCTGCTGGATTTTAAGATCCATGTTCTAGTGAAGAAGATGAATAATCACACAACTACAATCACACTAATCTTGGCTGCAAAGCAGCTCCGATTTGTGCAGCACTGAAACCCAAGGGGTTAGTGAGGATTTTATCAGATTTCTCTGCTTGTAAAAGTGGCAAAAGGGAAGGACCCCTGTCCTGAGCACTGCTCAGGACTCAGGACTGGATGCTGTACCTTTGGATGTAAATAAATTTCATTATGTTTTATTATTTTATTTATAAAATAAATACATTTAATTTTATAGATGATAGGCCTTTAAAACAAAGGGAAATGAGTGCTAAAAGCCATTATTTCAATATTAAGAGTTTCAGAGTCAGCTGATTCAAAGTGGCAGCTGTAATTTAATTGTGTTGTGGACGTGCCAAACCCAATACCATAATTAGTGATTCAAAATAATATTTACAGCTCAAAACATACATATTTAGCAAGAAGCTGAAATTTCCATCTATTTACAATTTTACCAGCTTTAAAAGGTCTCTAAGCTCAGTTTTCCCCCCAGTTTTGCTTGGCTGGGTTTGAAGAACCTGTTCAGAGCAATGCTCAGAACTGCTGGGAGGGGAGCTGGGGATTTTGTCCCTACCCATGGCATGGAGTTTGGAACTGGATGATCTTTAATGTCCTTTCCAAGCCAAACCATTCTAAAATTCTGCGATATTCCCTGCAAAGACAGCAATGTTTGCTGGCCTAGAGCAACATCCCATTGCGTGCCTGAGCTCATGCCAGCACTTTGCCTTTGTGCTCTGGTATCCAAACCAGCATGAGGGAGGGGGGACCCACTGCCAGGCTGGCCCTGACACCCACGCTCACCTCAAACAGAGACACAGAGGGGAAAAAACACCCTCCTCAACATGCTGCATGCGATTGCTGCCTCGTTTTCCACAAGTACAATGGCACATTTGATAGAGGTGCCAGAGAACCTTGGTAAAAACAATTACAAAAAGAGAAGAAGGAGGTTGTCACATTCAGAATCACATGATCCCTGCTCGAGTGCTGCTTTTTAGAGCCCTCCTCTGCATGCGGGGCAGGGATGCTGCTGCTGGCCAGGGCTTGGCCAATGCACAAGGAAATGCCAGCTGGGATGTGTCTGCCAGCTCTCCTAGAAATAAATGAATCTGTGCCTCAAACTACCGGCCTTTTCAGGGAAGGAAGGAAGAGATGTTTATCCAATGCATCCTCTTCCAAACCTGCTTCTTGCTGCAATGGGAATGATAATGTCCCAGTGCAGGTGATGGATTCAGGCACTGTCAGAGGGCACGGCACCCAAGAGGTTTATCATGTTAAAATATTTCTTAAACCTAAAATAATTTAAGAATTTCTAAAGTCATGACCTTGAGCCAGGGTTTCCCTACCCAGCCTGTGTCCAGGCAGGGAGTGGGCACTGCAGGGAGACCCATGATGGTCTGTATACCAAAATCCACACAGGACAGGGACCCGCATCAATATTTACACTGGGGCCCTGTGAGGGTTTGCCCTCTGTTACCCTCATGTCCAACCTCCTCTCAGTGCCCCAGCGGATGGATTCTGTTGGATGCAGCGCCTAATTCCACAAAACAGCAGTAATGATGTTCTGAGTCTGTGCTTTTGGCTTCACAGAACATAACTCTGGGCTGGGTTTGACTGGCTTGGAGATCTCTCAGTTGGAGATACTCCTGGCAAGGTGTGAGTAAGGATGTGTGTGGCAGCCGGCAGGCAGCAAAGGGTGAGGTGAGGGCACTGGGGACAGAGAGAAGACAGCCCTTGGCCCCAGCTGGGTGCTGATCGTGCAGAGAATTTGGGACTGAGATGGCAATGCGGGTGTTGGAGGCCGCTGTAGCTCCCAAGGGGGGCAATTGCCTCTATCCTCCTGTCCCCGGTTGCCCCCCAGTACCTCCAGTTGCTCCCCCAGTTCTCCTGACCTCTACAAACGCCTACCCTAGTTCCACACCTCCAACTGCCCCCACCTCCCCAACTGCCCCCTGCATCCCAAACTGCCCCTCAGCTCTTCTAACCTCTGCATTTGCCCTCCTGGCCCCCTAATCCCACACTCCAGCTCTCCCAGACGCACCCTAGTCTCTCCAGTTGCACACCCCTGTATCTCTGTGAGTGCCACCCACCTCCTCCAGTCCTACACTTCAGTTCACCTCTAGCTGCCCTGACCTTTGCAACTGCACCCCCCAGTCCTACCCCATCTCCCCCAGATGTCCCCTCAGTCCTACCCCATCTCCCCCAGATGTCCCCCCCCGGTCCCACCCCGTCTCCCCCATTGCCCCCCGTCCCCCCTTCACACCGCCCCCCCGGCCCCACAGCGCCCCCCCGCGGCCGCTCCTCGGGCCGCGCCCCTCCCGCTGACGCGTCGCCTGCGCGTGCGCGCGCGGTGCCGGTGCCGGTGGTTCAGCGGCGGCCCCGCGGCCCGGCCAGGCCCGGCTTCCCTCGCCCCGTCCTGCCCCGCGGCCCCTCGCCCACCATGTTGGTGCCCGTGTTCACGCTGAAGCTCAAGCACAAGATCCTGCCCCGCATGGTGGCGCTGGGCCGGTACGACGGGACGCACCCCTGCCTGGCGGCCGCCACGCAGGCGGGCAAGGTAACGGGGCAGGAGCATCCTCGGCGGCTGCGGCGCGGCCTGGCCCGGTGGAAGGGTCGAAGCTGCGCTAACCCCCGCCGGCTCCCCTGCGCCAGGGCTGAGCCGAGCCCGGAGCTGTGGGCCCGTGCCCCTCCGCAGGGCCAGGCCCGGCCCAGGCGCTGGAGCTGCGTGCGGGCACGGGGACGCGATGCTGGAAGCCTCGCTCTGCTGCCGCAGGGAGCTTGCAAACATTAATAGCAGGTGACGAAGTTGAGCGGTAGCAGAAGTGCCCAGAGAGGCTGCGGAGTCTCCAGCCCTGGGGATATTCAAAAGCTGTCTAGACACAATCTGGAGTAACACGCTCTGGGGGACCCTGTTGGAGCAGGAGCTTGAACTAGGTGACTTCTGTGGCTCTTCCAGCCTGATCCACTTCACAAACCCAAGTCGCCAAGGAAACTCAGGTTTTCTAGCAGACAGCGGGATTTTTTGAAGCCATGGGTTTTACCATGCAGTTTTCACAGCAGTGAGCCTTGGCACTGTTACAAACGAAGCTCTGTGCTGATAACGGGGCCGAGGCTTCTGTGGGTGATGCGCAAACAGCCTGACGGGAGCAGAGAGCATCCTGTGTGCTCTGTTTGAGTTAGAAACATAAACAAAACAGGATTAAGTACAACCTGACTAATAAAGCATAGGTTGAAGCATAAACTCACAGAGGCACTTAGGTTGGAAATACAAACAGGGTTCATCTGTGATGTTTCCCAGCATTATTTGATTTTATTTCGGCACCTTTAGGCACAGCATAGAACAAGGGCTTGCCTGAGGGACAGACTGCACAGCCAAAAATCAAGCTGTTGAGGCTGTGATCCTCTGACTTGGCTCCAGGCAATTACAGTGTCTTGAGTATTGGTCAGTGAGAGTAAAACCATGTTTATCATTCATCCTATTTAAATTAACCACGTTCACCTACAGATGGAGGTTACAGATATGTGTCAGGGAAATTGTCCTAAATGTTTCGGGTATTTTGCAAATATTGCTGCCAGTTGGAGCTAATTTGTTTAGTTTGTTGTTGTTCCCTTTGGTTTCCTATTTTTGCCTTACTGTGAAGACTTGTCATTTTCAGAAACAAACAAAACAATGATGTTGCAACTCCACTGGCCATAGCACTGTTTTTCCTGCCATTTCCCTTTTTCTAGTATAGTTTAAAGAATAACTGTGAGAAATGCTATGGTCAGTAAAACCCACAGTCTTTTGTCCTCATTTAGGTTGAGGGAATATCTTCTTCCCATCACAGTTATTATCTAAACAATAGTCTTTACTGTTTGTATGCAAACAGATACATGTGTTGTGTTAATATTTGTATCTTTGTTTCTACAGGTTTTTATTCACAATCCTCATGCCCGAGGGCAGAGAACAAACACAAATCGAATGGTGCAAAGTAACCAAGATTCAGACATTTCTCTTCTGAACATTAATCAAGGGATCACTTGTCTGACTTCGGGAGTGCTGAACCCTCAGCTGGGTTATGATTGTCTTCTGGTTGGAACACAGACTAATTTATTGGCTTATGATGTATATAACAACTCGGATTTGTTTTACAGAGAGGCAAGTTCGTTTAGCTGTCTGCTTTTTTTAGTACCGCCATCGTTTTCTGTTTCTTGGAATTGTAAAGATTACAGTTTTTCCATTACTTTGTCAATTAATTGTGTGTCTGTGCTATGCATTATTCCTGCTGCTATATTCGGAATGTTTTGTCTCTGGAATATCTGCAGTATTTCAAAATTAATATGGGAAAATTTACTCTCACACATACAGACATACATTGCATTCATATGTCACATCCCCTAGCAAGACCAAATTACAAAAAAAAAAATAGGCATTCAGAGCTCAGCTAAATGGACAGTGATAGTGTTGGAAGCTCTCTTCTTCCCTTGTGTGCTCTGATGTATTACTGCCTGCTGTTTCTTTTTCCTGTAATGCTTCTCTGTAGGTTTCAGATGGAGCCAATGCAATAGTTCTTGGAAAGCTGGGAGATATTTCACCTCCACTCGCTATTATTGGTGGAAACTGTGCCCTGCAGGGCTTTGATTATGAAGGAAATGACCGTTTTTGGACGGTAAGGACATGCATAATAGTTTTGAAGTTAGTAGAATATTCTTTCAATGACACTAAATCTTGATTTTTTAAAATATGATAACAGTTTAGTTGCTGATTGTTCTTAATTTATCTCAGGCCTTAAACTGTGTTTTGGCCATGTATTCAGTGCACTCAGATGTTGCTTGAGCACTGGTTGTGTCAGCTGTTCTGTTGCAGTTGAGATAATAAAAATAATGCAGCTTCTGAGAGCTTTGACCATCACTGAGTACTGTCCTCTTTGCAGGTTACTGGAGACAATGTTCGTTCGTTAGCACTGTGTGACTTCGATGATGATGGGAAAACTGAGGTTTGTGACCATTTACACATGGATTCAGCTGCTCTTGTGGTCTTGCAGTGAAATGATAATAAAAGAACTTAGATTATCAAATACAACTGACTTATATCACCAGTTAGTTTCTCATTTTTCTTTGTGCCAGGAGCAATACAATGAGATGCTTTTCATCATCAGTTGCAAGGCATCTATTTCAGTGGTATTTCTTGAATGTGGTTATGAATTCTTAAATTTCAGAGAAACAACTTGCAGGCTTATATGTAAAAGTGAACTTTCAAAAAGCTGTTCTTTTGAAAAGCTTCACTTACAGTTGGTAAAATGGAGAAATCTGTCTTCACATCCAGCCCTTCTGTTTCCTTAAAGCGACATGGGGAAATGAAATACTCTTTGCTTTGCTGATTTAAAATGACAGTAACTTGTAACACACATTTTGCTGATAATGATATGAGACAAACAATAGGAAACAGCTGCCATTCTGATCATGCAAGCTGCAAGAGATGGGTGAAATTGTGAATTTTTATGGCATTCTCTTTTGGAAGTGTTTCTTCATCCAAAATTAACAATTGTGCTTCTAGATATGAATCTTCAAGAAGAGTAATGGCTTCCTAGTATATGTCAGATGCAAATCAATATGAAGTTAAATCATTATAAAATGATGCTAAAAATACTTACTTTTGTCATCTGTCTTAAGACTTTAAACATAATTATTTGAGCTTCTTTGTTTACTTCCTGAAAAATCCTAATTTGAAATACCAATTGGGTTATGTAATAGTGATGTGGAAAGAGCCTCAACAGTTTTCATGTGTTTTATAAGAACTAAACTGATGCACACCTTGCTTGATTGTGTTCTTTAGGAAGTGAAATGGTTTCAAATTTTCAAATCAATTTCTGCACAACTCCTCTGCATTTTTTTAATGTGCTAAGAGGTGTTATAGAAAGCAGAGACAGTGTAAAGAATTCAGAAACCAGGAAACTGATCTATGGCACTAATTGCAAATGGTTTGCACTTGTGCTTTTAAGTGGGTTTTGCTGTATTTTTCTGCTTGATAGAAGTTCATTCTCAGCAGTTGGTGTAATCTGGTGCTACTTTGAGCTGAGTAGAGCTGCATACAATATCTGACTAACTTGTTGGGCCAGTTACCCAAACGTGCATTTACTGAGATGTTTTCAGGCTTCTTTTTGATCTTAATTATCTAGGTGATTTTAAAGAGTTTTAACCTATTTATTTACTTTTATATGTGGCTTTTGTGAAACTGCCTCCGGTTTAAAACTTGAAGTTCTGAGAAAATGCACAGAAGCAGCTTCGTAAATTATCACTTTGTGTCTTACCTGGTAAATGACTGTGCTAGCTTCATTTCTGTTCTTTCTGCCCCAGTAAAAACATGTTTACATTTAAAATTGACTGATTTTAAAGCTGCATAAATATACTTTTAGTAGCTAACAGAACTAACTTGTCACTACCTTCCTCAGGATTTTTAGATTGATGAAGGTTACTTTCTGCCATATTGCAAAAGACCTGTGGGGCAGAACTTTAACTTGCTCTTTCAAATTTCTGTCCAGTGGAATGAAAGTCACTGATGTGGATGTGGTGAATCAAGCTAAAAAAAAAAAAATCTAGGCACCTCTGGAAAATACAGCATCACCAGTAATTGTTTCAGGATTGTGTGCTTTTATCTGGTTGTCTTTTGCTGGTTGCAACTTTGTCAAGAAATCTGTGCTTCTTAAATGTGGTAATTGCTGCAAATATTTCAGTAGATTTAGCTTGGTGGCTTTAGGTTGACATAATCTGAAACATCTTTACTTGGGAAGAAAAAAAGCCTTTAATCTTTTTAAGAATCCAACTTTGTTATGGATTTGTATTTCTTTTGCCAAGTAAAGATGAAAGGCTCATGGGTTCCAGTGGGGAAAACTACCAGGTTTTAGACTTTGATTTGTAATTCTGTTTGTCATTGGTCTGATGGATGACTTTATGGACAAGGCACTGAGCATATCTGTTCCTTGGTTTCTTAATTTGCAAAAGAGAACCTCCCAATTATCACCATTTTCAGTATGAACATTTCCCCTGGGCTCCTTTCCAGTTAATGCCTTCTAACCTGGTGAACTAGGAAACAGGAAAAGAACTAAAATGTAGGAAATAATAAGGAGTGAGGATGCAGAAGACCCAATTCAATGCCTATTGGTATAATCGTTTACATGAAGATAAAGCCAGTTTTACTCCTACTTCGGAGTAGAGGCAGCCACCACTTAGGTTGGAGGAGCAGAGATGGCTGATACTTGGATTCATTTGGGTTTGTCTTATTTTTTATGTGTGTTTGTATGGTTGTATTTTTTTTAAGTGAGGGATCTTCAGTGCAACACTGGCAACATTTCAGAGATCTGTTGAAACCTCTTAATTGCTGGACTTGAAATATTAATTTTTCCTCAGGATCCTGGTGCTTGCTGCCTTAGCTTGAATAATTATTTTTAAGGAACACTATTTTTTTTCAGCTTCTTGTTGGCTCTGAAGATTTTGACATCCGTGTGTTTAAAGAAGATGAGATTGTGGCAGAAATGTCAGAGACAGAGGTAAATTTTTACTGGCTAATGTTTATTATCATGCTGACAGAGCTGAAAGTATTGTGTACTATAAAGCTTCTCTGGTTCAGATTTATTGTGTAGTTATGTAGTTACTAAACTATTTGGCACAGTATCTGTTCTGCTTGAACTGCAAAAGTTTGAATTTAATGTCTTTCATTATGCAGGGGGCTTTTTGCTTTCTTTATTTACAAACCTTTCATCCCACTGAGAAATGTGACTATTCTTGGCTGACAGTCAGGACTCTGCGCAAGGGTAATTAAGGTTGCTGGTTTGTGATTGAAGTTCTTAGTGTCCTCTGAGTAAATGGATGTCTTCTACAGTTTTCCTCAAATGTTCTTGATGCAATTATGATGATGTAATTTGACCCTGTGTGTATACCCAGACAGTGCATGGCAGGGTAGAAGGGGGATGCCCAGGCAAAACTGGAAGATCATATTGCAATTGGTAAAAAGAGCTATGGTGACTAAAATAAGGAATGGGGCAGATAGGTTTACAGAGGGATAAATAAAAGGTGTAGGAGTTGCTGTTTAGCTTAAGAACTGAGAGAAGATGCCCACTGGTTTTGTTTTTTAGGAAGGGAGTAAAATATCCTTATCACTGCATTTAGAAGTGTTTTCAGTCTTCTCATGGCCCTTCTGGACCCAAGGTAGAGGAAGGTCACAGACCTTTGTCCTTAAAGATCTGAGGCTTCCCTGCTGCCCAAGATGGGACTGAAAGGCTTAGCTAATAAACCACTTATGAAGAGCTATAAAAGACAAAGCCAGGCACTGTTCTGGAAAAGGAGGTTGTTGCTAACACTACAATTAGAACTGGGCCTGTAATATGTCCTGCTTTCTGTGCAATAGCTAGTCTGGTCATTGGATAGTTCTAGTTAAAGGGATGCTAAAGGTCTGTCACTCTCAAGTGTGTTATTTCCAGATCCTCAGTAGAATTGTTTTGAATTCACACCTGCAGTCATAGGAGGCCTGTTACAAATTCTACTGTTCTAATATAAAAGGACATAGCTGAACCTAAACCTTTCCTTTTAGGAAGATAAATTCTGGGAACAGTGTCTTTGTACATTATTTTTAGTTTGGAAGTCTTGGATAGTTTTAATTTTCTGTGTTTAATCACTTTGGTGAAGCTGAAGCTGTAGACTGTTGTGATTCTTATAAATGGACAATAAATTTGGGTTTATTGTTACCTTTGAATTTCTGAATGTTGCTGTGGTTTTCTGTCCTTACTGCGTGCTCACAATTTAGTTTGGTATTTAGGAAAGACTCTGCAGAAGATTGTGAGAGGAAAAGTTAAATGGTTTGGAAAGAAAGTTTTGTGGTAAAACATCCAAAGAGCACAGTCAGATGAGTTTACATAAGAAATTGGGGAAGAATTTAATTTAAGGAAGTCTGTTGTGCTGTGTTGTACAGAAGACCAGACAGATGATTGCAACTGTTCCTCCTGACATTAAAATCTCTAGTATCAGTGTGTGGAAAAACCTGATTTTGAAGCCCTGACAACCTTAGCTCAGTAAGGAATGAGTCTTAAAAGGAGTGAGGAAACAGGCCAAGTTATGACTGTTAAGTCTTTCCCCAGAGCTTGTTCAGGTAGGACACCTAGCCTGGTGTTCCAGTTGTGTTCCGAAGAAGTCCAGCTGTGGGAGTTTTTAATTTTTATCTTACTAGTACTGGCCAAAGATTTTCTACCAATAGTATCTCTGGGGCTTTCCTAACCCAAAGTTGAACCTCTGTCATCATCAGCTCCTTAAGCTTAAGGAATATTGTGTGTAGTTTCTCAGTGATAGTGTGTTAGCACTGATGACCGCAGGAATCCTATGAGCAATTGTTTTGCTGCCTGTGGTAGGAAATAGTTGGTTGAAGTCCACAATTTGAGGGCAGTTCTGCAATCCTTGCTGAAACGTGTCATAACACTGGCAATGCAGCTTGTGTGAGGAAATCCTACAAGGCCTTCAGTGATTTCAGACTGATTCTTAGAAGTAGTTACTTCAGTATTCAGTGCTTCCTACAACAGACTTACTTACTATTTAAAGAATATAGGATTCATATGATATAGATCTATAGCCTGTTCCCACAAGTTCTCACTGCTGTGTCCTCTCTGTCCCTCCTGTCCCCACCAGACTGTCACAGCACTTAGCCCCATGAATGGCAGTCGCTTTGCCTACGCTCTTGCCAATGGCACCGTGGGAGTTTACAGCAAGTCAGCACGCTACTGGAGGATTAAGGTTAGTCCACTGTTGGAGTATCATCACTGGAAGCTTGAAGGCTGCCAGGAGACTTGGTATCTAATTTCAGGTCATTCTGATGTTACCCTTGGGTGAACTTTGCTGAGCAGAGAACTTAATGTAATTTTGTTCCTACAAAATCTACCTGTTTTTATAAGTTAATGTAAAATAAGAGGTCGGTTTGTGCAGTACTTGTGGGCTGTTGGTGGTAGTTTAAACAGCAGGGATACAACCATACACTTAGGGATTCTTCAGCTTAACAAGAGACCTTCAAGTTTGTGTTAGAAAATCCTCTGGTTGAATCAATAAACTGTTTTTCACAAACTGAAATCTTGCATTGTCTATGTTAAAGCTTAATTTTTCTCATCAATAGCAACTTCCTGCTCCAGCAAATCGATTTGGCTAGATCCTTTCCTGATTGTAATATTCTTAATATAAAACAGTATAGTGTATTTAATAGTAATAAGAAGATTCCTCAAGAGGAAGCAGGATGAGGCTCATGGTTATCCTCAGTAGTCTAATTTTGTGACATTGTTGAGGCCCTGATACTTTTTTCCTAGAGGATTTGTTTTTTTGCCCTTTGCTTTTGTGAGTTCTAATCATCTACTAGGATGGAAATGTTTTTAAAGGAACGATCAGGTCCTTTGAAAGCAGTGTCCTAGATTGATAGCACAAGGGCTAAAATGTCACAGGTGTCTGTGACCTTAGAAATAGTAATATTCATGCTTCCTGTTAAGAGGTATAATTGTGTTTCTTTCTGTACTCTCTGTAGTCTTTAAGAGTCCAGTGTTTTGCAAGTGGCAAGCATATGAAGTTCAGAGAACATACCGAAGCTTAATTTGCTCTCTCTTTTCTGCCCTCAGTCAAAAAATCAAGCAGTGAGCATACATGCATTTGACCTGAACTCTGATGGAGTGTGTGAGTTGATCACTGGCTGGTCTAATGGCAAGGTGAGTTTAGATAGGGGGGAAATGAGGAGCTGTAGATAATGGGGGCTGTGTTATCTGAAGAAAAACAACCAAAAAATGAAAAAGACTTAGAAACCTGAGCACAGCAGATATATTGCAGTAAACCTAGTTTGCCTGGTGAGTCCTGTGCCAAGTGCAAGATCAGAGAAAAGCTGCTTCCCTTGCTTAGTTCAGAGTCAATTTCTAAGGTGTGGCAAGTTGTTTCCCTGGCAGCAGAGATCATATACCACATCCTAGAGTTTTTGAGTGTCTATTCAGGTGTGTTCTTGAGGACACTCTAATAATCCTCTGCAGCATGTTCTCAGTGTTCCCAAACTGCAGGGAAGACAAAGAGTTATGTAATAGGAGAGGAGCATCAGTCTTGACTGTAGAAGGATAAATCAGGCATTATTTCGTTTTATGCAGAGGCATTCTATACAGCTCAGTTTTAGTCTTTTAAGCCTGTTCCTTGGTATTCCCCTTTCCCAGAAATGACTGTTTTAACTGCCACATCTCTCCTGGATGCAGCTTGCCAGGTTTTTCTGTAAAGCTGTGCTTTTTTTCTTCACACCTCTTATTACTCTCATTAGCCTGTGGCGCTTTAATAACTTCATATCAAGCTGGCAGGCTGGAGCCCAGATGTGTTGTAACTTACATTGGATTACTGTTAACACTGCTGAAGAGAGATCTTCTCCTTGCTTTGCTCCTGTTTTTTTCCACTGATAGTCTCTACCCAATTTGTTGGTCTGAAACAGTTCATAGCTCCTAGAAAGAGTAATGCTGTGAGCTGTGCTTTTGAAAATACACAGTGCATGGAACTGAGCCCACGTCACCCTCCTTATCGAACGAAAGATAATTGAAGGTTGTGGTATTTATGTATAAAAATTCACCACACAAGGGCTGCAGCTGAGACAAGAGGTTGTAAATACTGCATTAAAGTTATTTCTGGTTTAGTCCCATCATTGCTGCATCAGATGTGCATAACCTTTCCAGTACAGACTTGCAGTCGCTTTTATTTCCTTCCTTTAATAGTTTTGTAACTCTTCTCTGAAGAGAAGTTCCTTCTAGCTCCTTCTGGAGTCTGCCTAGAGGTCATTTCTTGATAGTACTTTTTTCATGTGTGGTGTTTGGATGAGCAGAGCTTCAACTTCACCTGCAGTTCTGTGCGCAGAGCATGCATTCAGTTAACAGCTCAGGGTATGGCATGACACATGTTTTGGAGTTGGCTTTTCTCTTCATGCTGAAACTTGGAACTTCTTGTTCCAGATTGATGCACGCAGTGACCGGACTGGGGAGGTGATCTTTAAGGACAACTTCGCTTCCTCGATTGCAGGACTGGTGGAGGGGGATTACAGAATGGATGGGAGCACCCAGTTAATCTGCTGCTCAATTGATGGTGAAGGTAAAAGCATTGTCCAGGATATTAATGTAATACACAGCAGTATCAGGCACATCACATCATCTCAGGTTAGCTAAACATCGTTTTGGTTCCAACAGTTTTATGTGCCAAATTACCTTTGCTTTATGTGCAGTTAAGGGAATTTTGAGTTACGCTATCTGCAAACAGGATTTTGAATATTGCCTTCTCTGTGAGAATCAGCGTGTGTTTCATTATGATCCAAGAAACCATCAAAATTCATTTGTCTAATGGAAGAAACCCCATCCTAATGCAAAGATAATGATATTCAGTGCAGACACTGGTTCTTCAGGCTACATTATAATAGGTGAATGTATAGGAAATCTTTTTTTTCTATGTTTTAATTCTTTGGCCACTTTACAGTAGGTAAAGGTGAACTAAGAACTAAGGGTGTGTGTGTTTTGGTTTTCTTCTGCGCATGAAGAGTTTTTATATTAGAAATTTTAGATGTTAACAGCACTTCGTTTCCTGGAAAATGCTATCCTGAGACTGGAGAAGTGGTGGATTTATCCCACCATGCATTCAAGAAGTCAGACCTCATTATTGTGAGTGGACATAAATATGATCATGGATGATTTAAATAAGCTCAGTATGAATTTACAGGGATGGCTTCAGGAAAGACACTGGTGTGATTATCCGACTCCTTGGCGTCAGTGGCCTGAGACAAGCAGGTCTGGCACAACCCATTTGAAACAAAAGCCTGTCCTTGTTAAATAGTAGAGTGTTTTGCTGTCTGTCTTAATCACAGGCTGTGGGGATTTGCTGCACTTGGGCTTATAAACCTTTTTCCCAAGCTTACTGAAGGGGAGCGTTGTAAGCAGTTCTGGAGAGCTTTGTCCTAGCAGAGTTATGTAGGTTGGTATCACTGAACATGATCATCCTTTTTTGATGGGTCCACTGTAAACAAGCCTTGGTGTGATGGGGATCCCTTTAGGCCTTAGTAATTAGTGTGGCTGGGGTTATATAGACAATGTTATTAGAGCTCTGTTTGGGACCAGCATCCTTTCACATGAGGTGTTCTCCTGTGTTGCAGTAGTTTTGGTCTTGCTCTCATTTTAAATGAATGATTCACTCAGAAATAATAAAGTGTGTCCTTTCATCGGAGGACAGTGTGCAAGCTGAATGATTTCAAGTTTCTTGCAGCTTTTTACAGGGCAGCAGTCGTTCGCAGTCAGGCAGCATGTTCTTCCCAGGTAAAAGATTTTTGTCCCTGGCTTTCATTGTCAGAGCTGCAATCAGGGCACACAGCCTTAGAGCAAAATGGAAGTTGTATCATCACCTGTTCAGGTCCTCTGTCTCCACAGACAGAGGTATTTACATAACTCTGTGCTCCACTGGGCTACTGGGGAACAAGTCTTACCCCTTGAAGTGAAGTATCCCTTGATTTGGGGAAAAACTGATGTGAGTAAATCTCATTTACCGGCTGATTAACAGTGACTTACAGTCACTTCCAGACAGCAACTCCTCTGACCAGCTCTAGAAATCCAGGTACACATTTTATTAATTTTGCATAATTGTAAACTTGCCTAAGCACCTGAAAGAATGATTGCAGTGGGAATCCTCTTGCAAAAAGGTCTGGGTGCTGCACTTGTGTAGTCAGGTAAGTGCAGCTTAAAGACATGTGGGGTTTTTTTTGTTTGGTTTTTTTTTTTTAATGTGCTGTTCTCTTTCCCCAGTCACCAAGAAGGTGAGAGCCTCTGTGGGTCTAAATCAATTATCAGTTCTCAGGCTTTCAGCTTAATGGTACTAGATGAAGACCAGAACTGCAGAGGTGGTACAAGGGAGTCATGCCACAGAAACTGAAGTTCTGGGCAGGCTGTTGAGGTCTTTGCTGAAATGGGCTATGTTTTATTTTCGTACAGTTCGAGGCTATCTGCCAGGAAGTGAGGAAATGAAAGGGAACCTAATGGATACAAGTGCTGAGCAGGATCTTATCCGAGAACTTAGTCAGAAGAAACAAAATCTGTTGCTGGAATTGAAAAATTATGAGGAAAATGCAAAGGTACTGTTTAAATGATGTGTAGGGCCAAAACACACCTTCCTGTTGGTATAAATCCAAAGTAATCTGGGAAGCAGTTGTGGGGCAGTCCAGACAAGTCAGAGCTGTAGCTTGTCAGGATGCAGTGAGATTGCCTGCTGGGGGCTCCTGCCTCTGCAATTGGCTTGCTCCTTGTGCAAGTTCAGAACTTGTTTTTTGTATTTTAATAATACTTTTCTTTGCTTCTTCTTCTTGCCAGAGCAGTTGTGTTTAGAGCTGGATTCCCTTCAGCCTTGTGCTTTGGCTTATGACTGCAAATTATAGTTTTCAGTGCATAAGCCATCTTGGGCTTATGGGGATTGTGTGAGAGGATCAGGTTACTGGGTGAGGGCTGGGAGCACTGCCAGCTTGAATCACGCTTGTGGCTTGATGGTGTACATTTAAAAAAATAGTCTGAGGAAAGAGCAAACTCTTTACTTGTACAGCAAAGCTTGGAATTCTGTAAAATTGTGTTTAAAATCAAAATAAGTTTTTTTTTAGTAAGGGTTTTCATACAGAGCTGAGGTCCATCCATGGTAAAGCACTCAAACACATTGTAGCCCAAGTGTCCACAGCTCCATGCCTAATCCAACCACTATTCATAGCTAGTTGGAAGTGTCTGGGATGTGACCTTCTTCTGAAAGAAAAGAGAACCAACTTGTGCATACGTTTTCTAGGATTTTTGAATGAAAATCTTGAAATTATGATATTGATGGGTGTGTGTTTCGTAACAGGCTGAATCAAACACTCAGCTGAAGGAAGCTGATGGGCAGAGAGGTGTGATTCCAGCAAACACTCAACTCCAGACAGCCCTCTCAGTTAATCTGGGCTCTGACAGCCAGTCTGCCCATGTGGAGCTGTGTATTTCCACCACAAATGGTGAGTGGTAATCTGCAACCATTGATACTTACTTCATGTAAAATCATGCAAATTTTTGGTTATATTTAGCTGGTAATTTGAATGTCTCCCCTTTATTGTCTGTAATGTCCCTTTTGTGGTTTCTTTCACAGAGTTTTGAATCAAACTGTGTTCCTTGGATGGGTCTTAGGGGAGAGAGTTTGATAGAATTTGTTTCTTATTATGTGTTATTTTCTGAGGCAATTAACATTTAACTTGGATGAAACCAGCCTTGATGATCCCTGCAGCACTTTGTGTTGACTGTAAACACCAACCCACAGCTGCATTTGTGAGGGTGTTGCATGAATGCAGCTGGATCTCGGCTGGCTTTACATGCAAAACTGAAACTACCCCAAGACAGCAAATTTACCTTGCACCAGGCATGCTAGGTTGCATTCAAGTCCAGATGTGGTAATCCTGGTCACCTGGGATATTTTAACAATTCAGAGGAGGGAAGTAAGGAGTTGAACATGCTTAATTCTGAGAACAGTGGCGGTTTGTTGCCAGAGGACAGCTTTTAATTTGGGAACTGCTTTTTTCTTCCTGTTGCTAAGACACAATCATCCGTGCTGTGCTGATCTTTGCTGAGGGCATATTTGAAGGAGAGAGCCATGTGGTCCATCCCAGTCTCCAGAACCTCTCAGGCTGCATTCGTGTTCCCCTTACTCCACCCAAAGATGTCCCTGTGGATTTGCATATCAAAGCCTTTGTGGGTTACCGAAACAGGTGAGTTTTGTGGTGTGATCTCTGCTGATCTCCAGAACTGTGGGACCAGGAAACAGCAATAATGTGGTTTCATGCTTGTCCCATGGGAAGTCCACCATTAATTCCTGGATGCCTCATTTCTTTGTCTTACTGAAAAGAGAGCTAGGATGCCTTCTTAAAACATTGATGCACCTGTGGCATTGAGTTCTTTTCCAGACAAAGCCTAAATTATCTGGAATCACTGTGATCTATTGTGTTCTGGTTCTGCCTTTAGGGAAGGAATACATGTTTGTCCAGGGGATGTCTTACTGTGGGTATGTGGAGGGAATCAAGAGATGAAGAAACTCCTGTCATCCCCAAGGGGCTGGGGCCTGGATAGTGGCTGCTCTGGATGGAGTACTTGAGCAAGCCTGGAGACACAGCTTTGTCTCTCAAGCTGTAAAGTAACCCTGAACCCATTTGGCTTTAGGGCAAATAGGAAGTAACACATGCTTGATTTCAAGACAACATTTTTCCAGTCTCCAATAGAAACATCTCTCTGTAGAAAATAAAATATTTCTTCATATACCCTTGAAAACAGCTTTCTTCCTGCTCACATGTGCCAGAGCTGTTGGTGCCTGAGGAGGCAGCATTCTTTCCCTGAACAGGGAGGAATATTTTGAGAGCAGCTCAGCACCCACTGCAGAGACTGTGGAGGACTGGATTCCCTTTCTGTTTTCTCTATTTGCCTTTATTATTGCTTTTAATAAGACTTACTGAACTTGTAAAGAAAATATCCAATCATATAGTAAAATGGTAAATGTATTAGCCTAGAGAGTATACCTCGGTGGGAGGATTATTGAAAATTACAGCAATAGGGAGGAATCATACAACCTCGTGTTAAGCCTGGAATTTCCAAGTTTATGTTTCTTCCGGGGAAGCAGTAAGCAGCTGATTATGTAACTGGAAACTATGCATGTCAGTCCCTAGCTAAAAGAGAATCAGAGACCTACCATTGCAGTAGGTGGATCCCTGCTGTGTTACTAACTGTTTTTCCATTGGGTTGCTTCCAGCACACAGTTCCATGTATTTGAGTTGACAAGACAGCTTCCCCGCTTTTCCATGTATGCCCTGAGCAGCCCAGACTTGGCCACAGAGCCCCTGAGCTTTGTTAACTGTACCATGAATGAGAGGCCACAAAGGGTGAGTTTCTGCTCTTCTTACTGCTTTCAAGTCTTGTATAGGTAGAGGGTTTGCAATCAGCTTGAGATTTCCAATATCAAAGGAAAAATTATGCAGTGAACTGCGCTACTGGCCTTTGGAGTCTGTGTATTTCAAGTCAGCCCTGCTTTTTTCTGTCTTTAAAAGATGACTTAGTTGAGGCATTCCAAATATCAGGAATTCCTGCAGGAACTGAAGGCCTGAGATCAGAAGGTGTTTCAGATATTATCTTGTTTGATGTGTGCCTGCTGATGGCAGGAGACCTGGAGTGAGTGTTGAATTTTGTAAATGAGCAGAGAACAGGAAAAAGGCAGCACAGTGCACAGGTAGTGACTCAGTTTTGTAGCAGTCTCTGATTGTTGGATTTGATTATTTTAGGAATAGTCAGCTTTGGTGCAAGGATTCAACTGTCCTTATTCTAGCAAGTTCATGACATGGGGTTATGGGATGAAATATAGTAAATGAAATTTCTGGGGTACCCTGAACAGAGTGTTCTGGTGCACATCATGTGCAGGGACATTGTGTGGTTCCTGAGGCTTTCAACACAAGGGATGGCCAGTGCTCTTAATTTTATTTTTGCAAGATCGTTATGTGGCTGAATCAGAGCTTCTTGCTGCCAGAGGATGCAGAGTTTCAGAGCGCTCCCTTTGAGGTTTGCTTCACTTCCCTTCGTAATGCAGGTCAGCTCTGCATCAGAATCAAGCCTGGTGGAGAGGTGAGTAGCTCCCTAGACAAGGGGAACAACCCTTTAATGATACTCCAGTAAAACAGTATACCCGCACTGCCAGTAGGAGGCAGTAAAAGTGAAGGATGACTAAAGAGGCAGAGAAAATACCCAGCAATTTGGAAACTTCTGTGTCTGTTTACTGTCAGTGGCTAAAATTCCAGAGCCTGTTAGTGAAGTAAACTGCTTACCCTGTGACTCTGTAGGAAGGAGAGAAATTATTTCCTCACAGAATGGTTTCCAGGAGCCATAATATGAGGCACAAAGCTGCCTGTAACTTATGCACTGGTCCTGTGTGCACAGATGCCTCTCTATCCCAAACCTGAATAAAAGCCCCTTTGAAATCAGTGTCATCTTGTCTATTGAAAGCTGTAGAGCTTGCCCATGCCCTCTTGATAAAAGGACTTGCTTTGAGCCTAGGCTTGCTTTCCTTTCTGACAGATTTCCATCAACACAGATGATATTGATCTAGCTGGTGACATTATCCAGTCAATGGCTTCTTTCCTGGCCATTGAAGATTTGCAGGTGGAAGCAGATTTTCCTGCGTATTTTGAGGAGCTGCGGAAAGTATTGGTGAAGGTGAGGAGACTTCAGACATTTCTAAGTAGGCAGATAAGCAGTCACTGGGGTTTTTTTTTATGAGAGGATTTCTAAACTGCATCTTTGTTGTGGAAATCAGCCCACAGTGGCTTGCTGTATATTCTGTGGGACACACTCAACTGTCCATTTTTGTTCTGTAAACAGGCTCTTGGTCCCATCAGTTGGTTGTTTAGGG
This sequence comes from Cinclus cinclus, assembly GCF_963662255.1. Taxonomy (NCBI): domain Eukaryota; kingdom Metazoa; phylum Chordata; class Aves; order Passeriformes; family Cinclidae; genus Cinclus; species Cinclus cinclus. The sequence continues at coordinate 8,254,700 of NC_085056.1, forward strand.
TAAAGTAAATAAGTTGTCTGGGAGACTGAGCTCTGGGTTTGGGTCATCATGCTCACCCCCTCTGAAGGCCAAGTTACTTCTCCTGCAATGGGGAGTGAGGGGAAGGAGAAGAGTGTCAGGAATGCTGGTTAGTTAGGTTGGGATGTTATTTCCTGTTGCATGGGCTGAGGTTTAGCCTGAACCCTTGTGTGCCCAGGGTGCCAAGGACCCTTGTTCATGACTTGTTTGCCTTGAATAGGTGGATGAGCACCACACAGTGAATCAGAGACTCACTGCTGACATGGCTGAACACTCCAATCTCATCCGCAGCATGCTGGTTCAGGCAGAAGACGCCCGGCTCCTGGGAGACTTGTAAGCAGTTGCTTCCTGGTTTGTGTGTTTGGGGTTTAGAATGACCAAACTTCACTTTTCAGGCAGAAAAGAGCACAGAAAAACATTGGTTTGATACAAGAGTTGTCTAGTTATGATTTTTGATGTAGAATTGTACCTTTGATGGTCTCACCGTGAGCTCTCCTTAAACCTTGTCAGGTTTTTTAGGTGAGAAACCAGTTAGGGGAAGGCAAGAGGGCAAGGTTATGGGCTTTGTGTGTAGCAGGGGAAGTGAATTTACTTCAAGATGGTGAGAGATGTTAGATAGCTTTTCCTGCCTTCTTCCCTCTAATGTATCTGTGGTGTGTGTACTTTTGAGAACACCAAGAAAGAAATTTTAGGTGTCAGGTTTTCACTCTGATTTGGTGTTTCCTGATAATGCTGAGCTTTACTCTGAAGAGCAGCAGTAAAGAGGTCCAAGCTACTACAGGACAGTGGTACTTTTCACTGGGCAAAGTGTTGTCTCCACTTTGTCTTGTTGGATAAAGTAACTGCAAAAACAGACTGTTCAGTTTTTTTTGTAAAATAATGAGTATAATCAACGTGTCTAGACAAGTCTGTTGTCTTGTAACTGGAAGACATGCAGGTGACTGTGGTGGCCAACACAACCATATATTGCTACACCTTTGTATTGACAAACCAGGAATGACTTTCTTATCCTCAGAGATGCAAATAACTGGATTGATTGTTCCCCAGGAAAAACATGAAGACACGGTACAGTGAGCTGTATGACCTGAACAGAGATTTAATAAATCAATACAAAATTCGTTGCAACAATCACACAGAGTTGTTGAATAATCTGAAAGCTGTGAATCAGGCAATCCAAAGGGCTGGGCGGTTACGTGGTAAGTTTTGTTTTTTTGAAAGCAAAGGGGAGTCTCAGACCCCCAGTGAGGTGCATAAGATATCTCCCAGAGGTCACCTGGGTTAGTTAAGTGACTTCAGGCTTCTTAGCCTGAAACTCAGTTAGTAGAAATAATCTTTCATTCCTTAGTCATAGCCAATTACATGTGACAGTCAACTGTGAGTGTCCAGTATAATCTGGGATCACAATTCTAGAAAGATCAATTTGATCAATAGTTGCCAGATTTCTGAATGAGGCAGAAATTGGTAGTTCTGTTGAACATACTACTTTTAAAATATTTTTAGAATTACATCAGTTCTAAGTTTATAATTCTGCTTAAAAACAAAAAGGCAGCTACTAACTTAAGCAGGACTGTTTATCTGCAATATTAGTCCTGTAGGGCTTCAGGAAAGGAGGTTCTTTTTTGTATGTTTATAGCATTCCCCTTCCAACAAACACTTATAAAGCAGTCCTACCGGGGATTCTTCTTTAAAGAAAGGATTTTTTTTTTATGTACTCGAAAAAAGGTGGTGTTTCATCATGTGTTTAAAAATGATTTGAAAGAAACTCCTAAATTTTCACACTGGATCAAATGAATGTTTTTACCAGTTTCTTACTTTGTAACTGGGTTTTTTTTACTTCTTTTTTTTTTCTCTTTGCAGTTGGCAGACCTAAAACACAAGTGATCAGTGCTTGTCGGGATGCAATAAAAAGCAACAACTTCAACACACTGTTCAGGATAATGCGTGTGGGAACAGCTTCTTCTTAGGGAGAGGAACAGTAGCTGTGCAGAGGCAGTGATTCCATGCACTGGGCAGATAATGCATGACAAGCAGTTAATTCAGACCCCTACTCCACTGTAGGGTGATGGTAGTGCTGTAGTTAAGTTGTCAGGTGAGAAATATTACACAGACCAAAGCTCCATGAAGACAGCATCAGAGTTTAAGTGCAGATGTGGTATTTATGCAGTACAGGAGTTCAAACAGTTATTTTTTATTACAGTATCTTATTTATGTATTTAAATATATTTTGTAGTTAAGGCATTGGTCTTTTCCATTAAAACATAGACTGGCTTGACTTATTTTGTTCTGATTTAGTTCGGGAGATGTACTGTGAAGTTTATTTGTTGAAAAAACCCCACCCAAACAACTTCTCTTGTTTCTGCTGCACAGTTCCTTTACACTTGAACTTCCTGTGCTGTAGAGTCCTGAGTTTCACTGCAGAGATGTGTGGCTCTCTAGGTAAACTGCACAGCAGTGCATGGAAACCACCAAAGGATAACATCTTGCTGGCTCTTTAGCCAGAAGATCTTTGGCAGGTATCCAGTTCCGCGATCTGTGCAGGTAGGAAGTGGTCTGTTTCATATCCAGCACTCTCCCCACACCTGGATTGCAGAAAGTTTTGCTTCCAGCTACTGGTTCTGTGCTACTGCTGGAAAAACTGCAGATATTGAGGTGGGCAAGGGTGCATTTCAAGAGCAACAAAAACAAACTACATACCCAAGCTTGGCACATAATCATGAAGAGCTGGTAGTACTTCATGGGATCAATAGAAGAAGGTATTGGAAAATTACTTGGTTCCTGGCTCAAACCTGTTTAATTGTGTGATCTCTTAGAATTGGATTAAAGTATTACAGGAAGGCTCTATCTCAGATCTAAAGTTTAGAACCTTTGCCAAAGCAAATTTCTTTTGGAAGCTAAAAATGACCTGCGCAGGATGGAGGTTGGACCCCAGTGCTCCTGCATCAGCATCACCCTTGCCACCATACAGTGGTGTTTGCAATGTGGGCAGGGAGGAGTTGGCCCATCTCAAAGTTCTTGGGTGGCTTCTTGGGGCTGTCAGGAGGAGTCATGTCCTCTAACTGCTCTCTCCTATGAGCCACTACTGAATTAAAACCCAGCCTTTGTTACAGAGCCACTGGTGAGCATGGTGTGACCAGCTGAATGGGGAATGTAATGCTTGGAACATCTTTCATCCCCAAAACTGCCTCTTGCCACTGCATTGGCCCCTTCCATATGGAGAACTATGCTGCTGAAAGCACAGACCTGTGTCAGTTAGAATCTGCAGCAGGAACTCATTTGAATCCTTTGAAGAAACTGGTTGTTAGTCAAATCCAGCTGCTTGGTAGAAGGATGGTGAGCCACCCATGCTGTTCTAAGCAAGTGAGCTCAGAGACTTGATTATGGAACAGTCTTCTGGCATAAATGCTGGGCTTCGTGCCACTTGCTGTATCTGTTCCCACTGTTTCATCTCTTTATGTTCAAAATCCCAATGCTTGCTTGCATTTATGTACTCCATGATACAAGAGCAAGAGAGCAGCTCTGATCAGAAAGCAGCTTTCCCATCAGTCTGATTTTCAGGACTATGCACCAGGTACTGACAATCCCAGGTCTGTTTTGCTCCTGGCAGTGAGGTCAGTCTTTCACTTGCTCTAGACCTTTGGTAAGGCTGATTTCCCCTAAATTCCTGACAAGAAGTCTGTAATTAATTTTCCTACAAAACCAACTTTTACCTTTGCCAAATGAAAAATGCACATACTTTGCAAACAACTGCACCTAATTGTGAATACAGATTGGTATCCAGCAAGAGCATCTGGAGAAAGCTCCCATTACCGGTGCTGCATAAATGAAGGCCCCTCTTCCTTTAGTAGCTCACGTAATTTGAAATTTTAGTGAGTGAAGTCTATCCTCTGTACCTGCAGCACCAGTCATGCCTGAGGCTTCCTGTGGCTTTAGAACCTAACAAGAAGGGTGGGAGAGAGAGACATGTTCATTTTTAAACCTTTGAAAGCTAACTGCAAATTTTAAATTAATTCATCTGAGTCACAAGAGGAAGAAGGGTGGTTCCTTGTGTGATCAGGTAGATAGGGGCTTGCTCAAGCAGAGGCTGGTATGCCCTCTAGTGTAATATTTATATTAAAAAGCAGCAAGCTCTAAAGCACCTGACTTCTTCCTAGTCTCCTGGAAGGATGTTCCAAGATCTACCAAGCACATTCTTAAGCTCACAATGCAGTCAAAGAAGTAACTTTGTTTTGTTAATGAATGTACTCTCAACTTTGCCTAGCAGACTGTGCTCTGAATAGCTGTGGTGTCAGTCACTTTTGTTCCAAACTACCCAAATATTTTTTTTTCTTTGAAACCGCCATTACTTGTTCTAGGGGAGACCTCAGAAAAAGAATTGCTGCCCCAGTAGGCAGAAAAGTACCTCAGGAGCCATGATTCAGAGTTCCGTCCTCACTTCAGGATTTGTTTTTAGCTTCATCCCCTTATCTTTGTAAGTGGCAACGGAAGATTAAAACTGAGGAAGTTAGTTTTGGCAGTGCACAGAGATGCTGGCTTTGGGAAGTGAGTGGAGTATGAACAAGATCTTGCAACCACACCTTGGGACAACCACCTCCCAGCCATCCTTTCTGCCCAGCACAAGGGAGTAGCTAGAAATGAGCAATTGCTCATCATCATCTGGGATGGAACTGACACTGGAACTAGAGAGTCCTGCACAGCACTCTCTAACAGCAGTGTTGGCCCCTTGCTCTGGCACCTGTGGGGGATGAGATACCTTTCATTTTGGGAGCATCGGCAGGGGTTCCTTTTTAGAACTTTGTGTATTTGGATCGAAGCTGAAGGCTGTTGCTCCTGTATCTCCATGCAGGCATGCCCATAGGACATCGTACCTGCTCGGGAAAGGATGCAGAGTACTCTTGTCAACAGTGAGCCTTGCTTTGAATTTATTGCTCCTGTGCCGCCAGCTGTGTTCTTACACCACTGTGGTGCCTCCAACAACCGGCCTGGACCAAAAGAAGGAGCGGACTTTAGTCCAAAGCTACCCTCTCCCCACCCAGGAGAGACAGGAGCAATGAAACATGCACACTCCCCAGCTTACTGTAAGCTTGTGGCCTGCCCTGTCTGCCTTGTGTGAGCTGGAAGAACACCTATCTCTCGGTGCCAAAAAGTTTCAGGCAAGCAGGTGCAGGCCAGGGCCGAGCCTCCACCAGGGTGTTCTGCACTCTGGTTGTTTCCTGAAGCATTGGTACAGCTCTGCTGCACCTCTTGGTGTGCTGGACTTCAGAAGTGAAGTCCTGCTTGCAGTGAATGTGGACCAGGTGCTCAGTATTCAAAATGTGCAAGAAAGGGTTGCACTAAGGCCATTCACTGCCTTTCTTGTAGTGGTTACCACAGGATGTGGCTGGCTGTTGTCTCAAATCATCTGAGCTGATCTCCAGTGACGGAAGCCATGTTAAAACTCAGCAGAGCTCAGGACATAACTGAAAGGACACAAGGCCATGTTGTTGGGTGATCTCCCTACTACCTGTGGACACCAAGCCAGTAAAAGGTTAAGTTGCCTCATTCTTGCTTCCAGTCCCTGACCCCTGTTCTGAGGCTAGAGCTCAGAGCTGTCTGCTATCCACCCAAGGAGAGTGTGCAGGAGCAGGTTTCTTGGCTGTTCAGCTTGTAAATTCTTTGGAAAAAGGGCTGCATCTGTATGTCTGCACAGCATTTAGCATAATAAAGTCCTGCTCCTTGTTATGGTGCCAAGTCATTCCCAGTGCCTTTACAGCCTCACTGTCTTCCTTCTCAACTCCACAGAGTTGTGCAGCTGGAAAAACCTCATATTTCCCATGGAGGCACCTTTATTTTTGTCTTGGGAATACAGTTAAGCCCCAGAAAAGGTCCTGGGCATTTTTTAACAGAACTTGCCTGACCAGTGTATGAAATATTTAACTGACCCACTTCCTTTTAATTTTTTTAATAAAATTGGTCAGCACCTTGGGCAATGTACAGTAATTCTCAGCCTGATGGGTCAGAGATGCCACTGTGCTGCTCCCCTGAGAGAACAGCTGGAAAGCTGACAGTTGTGTGACAGTCTCACCCACAGAGCACTAAAAGCAGTTGAGAGCATGTTAGAATTTCCATTTTTGCAGTTAAAAAAAACAACCTGCCCCCACATTATGCAGTGTGATGGAGTTGAAAGAGCAAAGTTTGTCTGTGTTTAGGTCAGAGCTGAACACCTGGGTAGGAACCTGCCCACCACCTACCACTGTTGTCTGTGACAGTGGTCACAATGCACCATCACTCATAATAAACAAATGAAAAATCCCAAAATCCTGTTCTGTTTGGATGCTTGCTCAGGCGTGCCAAGCTTCGATGGTTGATGTATTTCACAAACTTCATAGTTTCCTTGTCTCTATAAACTAAGGCCAAGCAGTTGTCCTCTGGATTCACTGTCAACAGCTAGAGACACAAATATAAGGAATGAAATCAGTATCATAAAAATAGTTTTGATAAAATTCCTAAGAAAAAAACAAAGCAGTTTCAGAAGTTAGAACAAAGGTCTGGTGTTAGAAAATGAACTGTGACACTATTTTAGTTTTAATACCCTTTACCTGAAGCACTGTTATACATTAAGGGCTCCTTACTAGTATGACTGCTCAGCACTGGCACTGATGCTGAATGTGACCCTAGTGAACAGCATTTCCCTGGGAAAGTGTTATCCCTGCTACAGCTTTGTGTCCCTTCAAGGCAGGCTTCCCAAACGGCCCTGGGTGCAGGTGCTAGGAGGCACTCTCAGGGCCCAGGTCTCATGCTTCAGCTGAAAAGCAGCCTCTTGAAACTGAGGCCAGAGCTTCTCCCACGAGCAGTGACTGAGGCAAGGAGGCTCCAGTGTGCTACTGAGCACCCTCAGCATTATGTTGGCATTATGACAAAGTGTAATTATGTCTCTCCACCCTAAACAGTTTTATCTGATTTGCAGCTAGCAACTGAGGTTCTTACCTCTTCATCTTCACCTTTAGCAATGTAGGAAGTAAAGCCACCATATTCAGGATCCCAGTCTTAAAATAGAGAAAAAAAAGATTCTTAGAAACCCCTGTGCCGCTGTGCTGTCCAGGCTCCATGCAACCTTCCTGGAGATGCCATTTTTTCACCCCACTCCCCAGAGTTACTGGATACAGGGTAAGTATTTACCAGTCTATTTGTTTTCTTCTGTTCAGAAACAACTTGAAGCAAATGTACTACGCACGGTAGATGGGCTATTTAAAGTTGTGTGGTGCACTGCTACTCATCTGTAGAAAAGTTCTGCCCTTGCAGATATGCCACAGAATTTCAGTATACTCACATGTGCCAGATGGTTTCAGCTGTACATTCTGGCCTCATCTGGTTTAAAATGCTTGTGTTTAGATTTTTTTTTTTACCACTCTCTAACTAGCAATCAACCCAAAATGCCCAGACTTGGCTAAAGTAACTTCTGAAAACCCTGGGCTTTGTCAATTGGAGGTGTGGTGATAATTCCGATGAGGACAGGGGTGAAGCACTCTGGTGGTACTGTGGCCACACGACCAGCGTCCTTAGATCCATTGCTTAGGAGAGGAAAGGTCTGACAGGCTCAGCCTTTCCCCTGTCCAAGCGCCACCTCCTGGCGCAATGGGGAAAGGCCAGAGATGATTCCAAGGCCACAATCCCAAACTATTGCATGAGGACTACTGAAACCAGGGTTTATGCTGAAGTGAGGACTAGGACAAAGTCTACAGCCACCTCCTACGTAGGAAAAAGCATGGAAATTTTTAGCTGTTTTGGCTGCATTTTGGCACTGCTGAGAACTCAGAAGTCATTCCTTTATGCAAACCTTGTAAAAGGAGAGTCTGACATCTCTCTCTCATCCACTTACCTTCACAGCCACAGAAGAAGAGCAGGTCAAGAGCAAATTCTGTGGCTTGAGAGTCGTGGACAAGAGTGTAGTGTCCATGGGTCCAGCGTCGCAGCTCCCCCACACACACAGGGGTGCCTGAGCCTAGGAAAGGCACAAACACCCAGGGAGAGCCATGAAGCCACATCAACTCAAAGCATGTGAGGAGTTCACTGGTCTTGCACCACTGTGAAATTGTCTGCTGTCCCCAATGAAAATAGGGTAAAGCCACAGATCACATGTCAATATCTTTCCTAGAGATGACTCTAAGTTAGGTACTCTTTAAGTTTGAACAGTGTGTAGGAGTGGGACCAAGATTTGCTCCATACAGTAGCCTTTGTGCCTGGTAAGTGTTCTGGTGCGATTTTTTCAGTAGGACTTGTCTTTTTATTACCTTTTATTCCAGTGTCCACTAACTTGCCTGACCTAGTGCAGGATGAGCACTATCAAAAATTCTACCCTTAAACTTCGGAGTCATTTTAAATAAACATCACCAATCAAAATCCAAAACTAATCTTTGATAGTTGTCACTGCTGATAACTAAGTGGTTGTTTAGGCTGACAAGTGTTTTCTGAAAGGTTGAACCCTAGTTTTAGGTATCAACTTTCTAATTAAAAAAATTATTTTACTTCTGACTTGCTCATCTTCTTTTGGATTTATTATCTCATACAAGAATATGCTTTAGTGAGGCGGGGGTATGAGGATGTAGAACTAACTACATGTAACTATTGACAGTGAAACAAAAGATTAACAGCACCCCCCCCCCCCCCAGAAGTCCCACCCTTAAGACTTAGGTCTGTTCAAAATGGTATCTTCAAAAGTCATTGGTTTAGATTTACTCCAAATTCTTCTGCAATGCTGACTGATTTCAGATGATCAATTTAACATACTTCAGAAGTCCCATGTTTGTGCTAGTGCCTTGTGCTGGTTACAGTACAAGGTGAAACACTAGTTCCATGAAAATCACTGTGGATTTTGTTTGAATCCTTTCACACTGCTCCTGCTCTACTCACTGCTCTGTGTCTCGCCGTCCTGTGCTTCAGAGGTGTTCTCAGGCTGGTGTGGCTGATGGGGATTGCCATTAGCTGGTTGTTCAGTCTCTTCCTGCTCAGGTTTGGGACTGCTGTGCCCAGTGGCTGCTTGTCCTTCCCCAGCATCTTCATCCTCATCAGAGGGAGCTAGGAAGTGCAGTTTTAGGCCAGTGAAGTTGGAAAGCAGTAAAAATAAGGCCTCAGAGCGCAGCAGCTGCAGGAATTTCTTCAGGGTGTCTGGGAGGCTGTCTTCCTCTGCTGCCTCATATAGCCTGAAAGACAGCAGATGTATCTCCTTGTGGGAGAGCCAACAAGGACCATGTCAGTGCAGCCTCATGGCAACTCCTGCTCAGCCTGATCAGCAAGTGCAGCGCACTGTCATTCCCACCTTTTATTGGCTGGCCCCCGACTGCTCCACTGGATCTGTTTGTTCTCCAATGCTTCACATAGTAGTTGGTATTTCTCCTTCTAGGAGAAAGAGATGCATAAATGTTAACATTTAGCTCTCAGGAAAAGAAGGTTGAAGGCAAATATGTTATTTTTGTTGAGTCCCCATGCAGCAGTGTACAGGCAGTCAGAGGGGATCATTCCACAGAATCAGAGTGGTTGAGGCTGGGAAGGGCCCCTGGAGTTCACCTGGTCCATTCCCCTTTAGGTGTGAAACTTATGTGTTTTGTTTTAACAGATGTGCAAGCAAGCCCTTTCTCATCCTTCATGCCATGTGGTATCTGCCAGCCCCTCTGAGCAGTTCTGGCAGATCACTTCAGATTGAACCACTGGGCTCACCTTAAGAAAGTCTTTCAGGAGAATTTCTGATCGCTCCTCAAATTCCTCCTGGATTTGGGCTTGGGAGTTCACGTCCAAATAAACTAGATTGATCCACTCATACAATATTTCATGCTTCAAGGGAAACGGATTAGAACACTGTATTTTCAAAAGTGAAGAAGATTCCCCAATCCCTCCTACCAAGCTGGCCGCAGGGCTGGATTCCCACACACAAACACACTCCATTGCCTTATTTCATTGCACCACATGTATTCATCACATTCGCTGAACTGCTGTAGGTATGCAAAACATACAAAGATGCATAAGAAACTGGATACAAATATGGACAGGAAACGAAAAGGAGAATGGGATAAAGATTAAAGCATCCCCAGTGCATTGATGCATTCCCTAACAGGTATTACAAGAACAGGACAGAGACAGAAATGCAGATATACAGACATAGGCTTCTTACTCACATCACAGGGGATGTGTGGGCTTCTGGCCAAGGGGGCTTCAATCTGCCGTGCAGGTCTGGCCACAGACGGGCCGTGGAACCAACCGCTCACTGACAGGCGGCACTTCTGCGACAGAACTTCTGACACCTGCAACAACATCAGCAGCACGTCACTGCTTGGACAGGGACCAGCTGTAACAGGCACCATGCAAAATCGTGACAGCAGATGGACTTGGTTTCAAAGAGCTCACTGCACACACAGAAATGTCATACAGGGCTAGACCAGGATAGATTATCAGAGAGAGGCCTATTGTCCTGAAGTCTGTTGCAGGTTTCCAGAATTTCAGTCTTTTACTCTAAGCTCACAGAGAATCTATTCTCTCTCCCTCTGAGAGCATTGAGTCATGGGTTTTTAAGACAAAATTAAATCACAACCTGAAAACAATTAGAGCAGTGACCAAGTAGATGCTGCTGTTAAATAACAACTGAAAGACATAAATGACACAAAAATAACTCCCTAAGTAGCCTAAGTAAGGACATGCCCAATCTGTATCACTGATCATCTTCCTCTCCAGCCTTCTGTTCTCTGGCCCTGTTTGATACAGTCCCTGGTACTCTCGGGTGCACAGTAGTGTCAGATTCAGTCAGCTGTTTGTGTCACACAGATCCCCAAATTATTAATCTTGCTCCCAGGCATTTTACTGACAAGTGTCACAGAGCACTCCTTAACGGTATCAGCATTTCTGCTGCAGGGCACTGCACCATGTCTGTGTCACTGAGGGGGTACATCCAGATCTGCACAGTGCCCTTGCACTGTTGGGAAGATGATGGATGGCTTGAGGAGCTATTCTGGTGCAAAGTCATGACCACCACATCAAAAATGTAAGCTAGTTTAAAACAAGCCAACAAACAGAAACAAGTGAGAGCCAAATTCACAGCAGTGGCTTGCCAGGATAGTAACACAAAATAGAAATGGAAATTTTTCTTTCCCAGGATGATGCAGGTAGACTGATGGTTTAAAGTTGGCTTTGTTGGTTCTTGTCCTCAAAGTCCTTGAAGCCCTCTCTTTAGCACACAACACTTAGCATGAGTACCCACTCTACCCACTTCTTCCTCCCCATCGGGACTGTAATAACATACAGAATGAATAACCACAACAATGAGGACTAAGAAATTAACAAGAGACAGTTCCTTGCCTGGTGGAAAGAGACTGGAGACACTTCAAAGAAAACCAGCGTGTTCCATGAAGGCATTAATGACTTGGTGATTTGCTGCGGCTGAAAGTGTTCTGAAGAAGAAAACATACCCTGGTTAAGACACAAACTAGGACTTCTCTCTGACTTCATGACTCTGTGACTGGAGGGACACCTGGGTATCAGAACAAGGGCTTGGTGGAGAATAAGTGCACCTCTGCATGGAGACAGGAAGAGAGAGTTGGGGCTGTTCAGCTTGGAAAAGAGAAGGTTCTGGGGCAACCTAAAGCCTCTTCTAGTGCCAAAAGGAGCTAGTAAGAGTGCTGTAGAAGGACTTGGGACAGACAAGGGCATGGAATAACAGAACAAGGAAGAATGGCTTCAAACAAAGGGTGACTTTAGCTATTAGAAAAGAATTCCTTACTATGAGCAGCAAGGCACTGAAGCAGTTTGTCCAGAGAAACTGTATATGCCCCACCCTACAAATGCTCAGTGGGGTTTGCAGCAACCTGGTCTAGTAGACAGTGACCTGCCTACAGCAGGTGGTCTGGAACAAGATGAGCTTTAAGATCCCTTCCAGCCCAAACCATTCTGTGGTCATGCTGCTGGGAAGTCACTGTCATCAGTCTGGAGTTCCAAGCACATTTACTGGCATTGCTTCCATCTTGCCTCTACTCTTGACCCTTCCAAAAGTTTGTCTGCTGTTGCCTGTTAGCACTGTCCACAAAGTCTGCTACAGCCCATCCCTAAGGGGCATATTTTACTTATACATCAGCTTCTCTGAACAAAGGAGAAACTCTATCTGTCTTCTACTGTTTGAGGTGAGCTGCTGCAAGGGGCACATAAGCTTCATCTTTTTCATCCACCTGAGGCTGAGCTTGGAGCTTTTACCGTCTGTGCTGTACAGATCCAATGTTCCCCCGTCACTTTTCTCCCAGGGTGGGACGAGGTAGAGGATGAAAGCGATTCTCCGACCTTCCAGTTCATCATCGTGGCATAGCAAGACATCTGCAATTACACACGTTTTGCTGCTGTACCATCTTTCCAGTACATGCATGATTCATTCTAACAACTGCTTCCCAGCTTTGTCCCCACAAGGACATGACAAGAAAAGACATGCTCTTTCCAAGAACTGCATTTTCACTCATCAGCATCACCAGCCTGAGTGGGACTTTCAGTTCTGTGGAACTGCACTGCAATTGACAGATTGAGCCACTCTGAAGGTACAGGCAGTTATAAACCAGCAACATTTTTTTCATATTTTGTACTTCATTTTCAGACACTGTTTTGCTGCTGACAGCCTCTGAGACCCTCTAGAACTAGAATGAAATTAGGTATTCTATACAGATTTTGTTCCCTACACATGCATAGAAGCTTTAGAGAAAAGATCACTTATAGACTGACCAGTATATTCATATTTAGCACAGGATATGTCAATAGTTGACTCCAGCACTATCTGAGTCACAGCAGAAAGCCACACTTGGAATTCTTCACACAGAGCATGCCTGAGAAGATAAGCACAGAGTAAATGTCTTCCTGTGTTATAAAACATACCATCTATCATAGACTAAACTAATTTATTATCTCCCAGCCAACTATTTAAACAGTTACAGATGCTGTTGCTGTGAGTGACAGTGTGTTCCTGTAGAACCACACAGGTGCTGGCCAGGAACAGCCCAGTACTCACAGCACTGCTGGCAATAACCAGCAGCAATGCAACCAGTCGGAAGGTGAACCGGGAAGTGTTCCAGAGGTGCCAGATTTAGGGGAGCTAAGTACGGATGAAAGCTTAATAGACTTCAATGCCCATGACAAGCACAGAGCAGATTCAGCGCTCCAGGGCCGGTTTTTGACCTCAGTACGGGGGCAGAAGGCGGCCACGCCGCGGGCCCACCCGCAATCGCCTCCCCTGTGGAGCCACCAAGGAAGAGCGGGCAAAGCCCCGAGCCCACGCTTTACCTCAGGGCGGCGATGCAGGGCTCCGGGCTTGCCCCCAGCTCCTCGGACTGCGGCGGCCCATGGAAGAGAAGAAGGGACGGGGGTTAGTGTGGCTCGGCTCGGCCCAGCTCGGCTCGGCTCAGCTCGGCCCTGGGCCCACCTGCCGCAGCGAGAGGAGATCGTTGTGCCTCCCGCGGAAGTCGAGGCCCAGCAGTTCATCCCGCAGCGCCTCTGCGAAAGCTGGGCCCGCCAGAAAACCGGGAATGACACCGTGCCGGAACGGTACCGGCTCCAGCACCACCGCTTCTGCAAAGGAAAGGCCGTCGGTAAGGGGCGGGGAGCCAGGACACGCTGTACCGTGCCGGAGCCGCTCCCCGCGGGCCCGGCCGGGCCGTACCGTGCCGGAGCCGCTCCCCGCGGGCCCAGGCCGCCCCCGCGCGCTCCCGCAGCGCCGCGTCCCCGAGGGCCGCGCAGAGCTCTGCGCGCGCCCCGCGCCTCCCGCGCTTGGCCGCCGCCGGCGCTGCCACTCCGCGACGCTTGGTGGCCATGGTACTGTCCGGCCGGACTACAACTCCCTGCGATCCCCGCGCCTCGCCCCTGGTGGCCAATCGGATCGCGCGGCAGCGGGACGGGAAGCCGCTGGCCAATGAGCGAGAGAGGCGGGGGCGGAGCGCGGTGGGTCCCGGCAGGCGGCGCGCGGCGCTGAGGGTTGGGCGGACGTTAATGGCGGACGCCGCTCCCGCCGCCCAGAAGTGATCGACCGCTCCCGCCGCCTGTTCCCGCCGCTTCTCGCCATGTCCGTGGTGCCGCCCAACCGCTCGCAGACCGGCTGGCCCCGCGGGGTGAACCAGTTCGGGAACAAGTACATCCAGCAGACGAAGCCGCTCACGCTGGAAAGGACCATCAACCTGTGAGCGCCGCCTCGGGCCTGCCCCGCTCTGCCCCTCCTGTCCTGCCCCTCTGGCGAGCTCGTGCCCCCTCCCTCGGCGTGCGCGGCGGGCTCTTCCCCCAGTGCCCGCCGTGCGAGGTCCGGAGGGTCCCGGCCCTTCGAAGGGCTGAGGGCACAGCGGCCGCAGAGCCCGAGTGCCCATAGGGGTCCCCCCTCACAGGGGCTGCTGAACCGCGCTGAGGGGACCGAGGGCTTGCCGGCCTTCGGGGGAGTGTGGAGTATTTGGTGTAAACGCGTTAGTGCTTAGAAACAGCGTCTGGCTCGGGAGGTGTGAACCCCAAGTAACACAGGAAAGGTTTAGGTGCGTTGAGCATCACAGACCATTTTGCGCTCTCATAGGCAGCCAGAACGGCAGCAGAGAGAGAGGGTTTTTTCTTGGCCTGGCTGGGATTTGGGCTGGCCCTGGGCAGTCAGTATGATGTGGCTGGATATGCCTGGTGTTTGTGGATCGTCTGGTACAGGTGTTGGAGTTAAAATTCAGAGTGTTTGCTGCTACAGGAAAACGTCATGGATACAAACTGCTTACTAATAAGCATTAATGTATTTTTTTATGAGAAGTCATATGTTTTTGCTTCTTCCAGTAAAGTAGTGGATTTGGGATGTGTTCTTTGCTATGTGCATCTGTCAAGTTGTAAAAACCAGCAAGTATTAGCTGCAACAGTCAATTCTCAATTTTAGCTATTAATCACTGACACTTTTCTGTTTTTTTTTTTTTTGACATAACTGAGTTTATTCACAGAGTCATGTGAAAGTTCAAAGATGAACTTCAGGAATTGAAATATTTCTATTGGATTTCTGAAGCAAATACTTGTCATGAAGCTGAGCTAGCAGCAGCATTTTTTTAAAGTCACAGCTGAGGGTTTTGATGTACAGACTAATACATCTACTTTAATATAGTATGGGTTAGTGTAATAGCTTATTATTAAAGCCATTTGTGTATCTAAAAATGGAAACAAATGGAAAAAGAAATGTAGATGGTTTTAAACTACAAGTGAAAGTAGGGGGGCTTGTTAGTAAATTAATCTGTGGTTTGGAAACTGCTCACTTGTCTACATGAGAAAAGGCTCTAACAATGGCAACTGGCTTGCTATTTTAACCACTGTAAAACATGAGGAAAATTGGAGGAGGAGGGGGGCTTGAATTTGAGGAGGGAAGAGTATATGTTACTAAAGTTTGACATGTTTGGGGAAAGAATCCATACCAAGAAGCATCTCAAGGAAAACATAAGATCAGTCATTTATTAATTCTGTTAATTTAGTTGCTGTGTGCCACAAGCCAGTAAAACCATGGTAGTAACTCATCACTGCTTTGCCCAGAACTATTTTCTTTTCCCTTTTGACTTAGCTGGATGATTCTTTCTTTCCTCCAGGTCTCCTGCCATCAGACCTCTCTGTTATATGGATTTAATTGTATAGTAACACTCCCCTGTTGCTCTCTGTGCTGTCTTGGACTGACCCATTTCTTGCCTAACCTTTCCTTTCTGTTCTGTTTTCAGTTCCTCTTACCTGGAAAAATCACTGAGTTTCCACTGTACTGTCACAAGCATGCAAGCTCCCAGTGCCAGCTCAACAGAGGGATCTGCTCACACTCTTACCCCAGGCTCCCAACCCTGTACTCAGAAACTCAGCATTACTCCTCTTCTGTGATCCACATGTCTGATTTCCCTCCCACTTCAAAACAAAACCACTTCTAACAGTTCAGTTTTCAGGCTCTCATAACATCTGCAGAAAAAAAACCTGCAGTCCTGTGCAGCTTCCTTCCTTCCCAGCAGAGCTTTTTCTCCAGTCTCTTTTCCAGCTCCTTTCAGAGCTTCAGCTGCCTTTTCCCTGCAGCGTGGAAATCAAAGAGGGTGGCTGTTGAATGACAGTTGGTTCTGTGCTTCTTTTCCTTCTTTTGAGCCTTCACCAGGCTAGAGTGCAGCTCAACAGAAGTGTCTGTGCTTGTGTGTTCCATAGTGCAGATCTCCATGGGACAGGGGCCTCATAAGCCACCAACAAGGATTTTAGCCCTGCGCTATGACTTACCCATCAAACAGTGAGGGGTCTGCCTCTGGCAGGCTAGGTGCTGTGTCATGGTGATTTAAAGTTAGATTTCTTGTTATGCTGTAACATTTTTTCCCCTTATAGGTATCCTCTGACAAATTACACCTTTGGCACAAAGGAGCCTCTGTATGAGAAGGACAGTTCCGTGGCAGCTCGGTTTCAGCGCATGAGAGAAGAGTTTGACAAGATTGGCATGAGGCGGACAGTGGAAGGAGTTCTGATTGTCCATGAGCACAGGCTGCCCCACGTGTTGTTACTGCAGCTGGGTACAACCTTTTTCAAGCTGTAAGTGTCTTGTTTCTTAAGTGTAACTTCAGTTTATTGTCACAGACCACGAAACATATGGGCTTGAAGTTACTTAAACTGTGGCAAACTGCTCAGTGTTTTGAATGGCATTCATTGCTCGTGAAGACTTAGTCTGGAAAGTATTTTTTGAACAGTGGGGTTTTAATCTAAAGTGTGTTTGACTGTGCTGGTGAGGGGGATGATTTAGTTTGGAATTGACTGGAAATCTTAGTTACAGTGCATCACTACAGTAAAATCTTGTTTAAAACTCATTGTCTGCAGTTGGTGTGCTGTGAATGCATTGCTGTTATGCTGAAAGCTGTTATGCTTCTGTAGCTTACACTAAGCCTATAAAAATGGGCAAGTGGAGGTCAAGGACTAACCCCTTGTAAATGCAGAATGATACCTGTTTACAAACTAATGGCTGACCTGGGATAGTGAGAAAGATAGGATCTAAATTTGAGAAAACTGCTTCAGTTCATCTCACAGATATCACAGCCAGAGTGAAGTTTTACTGTTTGAATATGACTGTAGTGATGGACGTGATTTTCTTTTTTAAACTAGATGGCCTTGACTTGTCTCATGTTGCTATGCTTGTGTTCTTCTGTTCTAACATTTTATATTGTTTTGTGTGTGTGTTAAGTATAATTTTACATCGAGATTAGTTTTTTTATTTGAAGGGTTGTTGCAGACAAACTAGGCAAGACTGTGAATGATTTGCAAAATGCTATAATGATGAAAATGAGTAATCCTGCATCATTTTCCTACATGAGTTTTATTTGCTACTTTCTGTGTGCTTCAGTGAGTGCTGGCTTTGTGATAAGAACAAATACAGGCAGTATTTACAGCCCTTCAGCTTCTGATTATTATTGTTAAAACTTTACCCTATAAAGGTCCCAGTTATTTTCATGTGTATTGTTGTGCTTTATCCTGCTGAACTGATGGTATTTTATGCAATGGTTATTTTTTAGGGTACATAAATAGCCATTTTAGTTTCAGTTTTGATGAAAATTGCTGCTGTCTTCAAATTCAGCCAAGCTAGATCTGGAACTTTTGACTTAAGAGCCATAAGTGAATTTGTAACTCCCTATCTGGAAGCATACTGGAAAACTTTGGTGGAACTTCTCATACTGTGCAGATTGGTAAATACAATAAAATAACTGTAGTTTTCATCATTGATTATTTTAACAGACCTGGTGGTGAACTGAATCCAGGAGAAGATGAGGTAGAAGGGCTCAAACGCTTAATGACAGAGGTCTGTTTTCTTTCATTATGTTGCTAAAGCAGAATTGCATTGCTGTATTATTTTAGAATTACCAGAATAAGCTAAAGTATTAGAGTAGTCTTCTTACCACTGTTGTTATTTTGTTGCTTTTGTGATGTTCTCAGGTAGTTAACAAATAAGGCAGTCAAGTTTTCATTTATCTGCATCATGAGTGTGGCTGACTCCTACCTGCTGCTCAAGTCCTGTGTTCATTTGCAGCTTTGCTTTCTGACTGGCTTCAGGCAAGTGAGTGTAGAGATGAGCAATAACATATGTTGTGGAGGACAACTGATGGGGACTTGCCTTTGAGATGGTCCTCCCAATGCTCCATTTTCTCCAAATAGCTAAATTAATTCTGCTAGATAATGTAATGATGTATTTAATTCTTCTCATTGCTCTGATAGGACTCAGTCCAACTGAGTACAGCATAGATTTTGAAAAGCTTTGTAGAGTGTCCTTGTCCTACCAGGTGAGGCTTTTACTAAAAAATCTCACTTAATACAAAAATACTCTACAATTCTATTGAAAGCTGTCTCAGAGCAGTTATGAACTACATCAGGCACATATTACAGCAAGTCTTTGTGCTTCCAGTATGTGTTTACTAAAACAACTTCCTTGAGGTAGTTTGAGGTCTGATTAGTACTGGATTTTTGATAGATACTGGGTCGTCAGGATGGTGTTCAGCAAGACTGGGTGATTGATGACTGCATTGGCAATTGGTGGAGACCAAACTTCGAACCTCCACAGGTGAGTACTCCCATGGGCTTCCATCTTTTTTGGTCAAGTTCTGTTTGTACTTCTAAAAGCCTTTAACCTTCCAGATGGGCTTCTTGAGTACCTGCTGCATGAGCAATTAGTTTTTCTGGGTTTTGTTATTTCATCTCCTTTCTGTGGCTGAAGAGAAACTACAGTCTTATTTTTAATGGAAACTCCCGTCTCCCTTCTTGCATTTGTCCTGATGGATGAGAAACCACTGGATGTAGTAGCTTCCAGTTCTGTGCTGAGACAGATGCACCATTTAAATTCCTTTTGTAGCCACAATGGAGACTTGCACTGCTGCTTATGGAACAGATGTCCTGTGAATAAATTAGTCTCACTACCCTATTTCTAAATGCTTTAATATTGAAAATCCTTACTTAGTTTGCTTTTATGCATTTGTTTTATTGGGTTGTTTTAACTGCTTGTGAGATTGGTGCCAGGCTTCAGAGCCTGTCAACAGTTGTGACAGCAACAGCATTCCTTTTTTAAGTACTTTCTCATGAAACTGGTTTTCTTTATTTGATGCCATGAAAGAGCAATATTGAAAGCTTGTGCAGGGCTTGATAATTTATAAAGTAGCACTTTAGATTACACAATATTTTCAAAGCTCTGTATAACTGTTTTTTACCATTTTTCTTCTAGTATCCATATATCCCAGCTCATATTACAAAGCCAAAAGAACACAAAAAGCTTTTTTTGGTTCAGCTTCAAGAAAAAGGTAAGTGTTTGTTTACATCAAAATGTTGCATCTGTAGCAATGTTTAAATGCTTGCATTTCACACAAGGAAAACCAGGTTGTGATTGTATGCTTGCAGTTGTCTGTGGTTGATCACTAACAAAGGCAAATGCTGGTATTTGTTTTGAAGGTAGATGATCCTTTGAACATGAGTTCTTAGTAAATTTTCATTCCTGCTCCTGCATCAGTCTGTGTACAACATGTGAATCCCACATTTAACTAGAAAAAGAATAAACCTGCTTCAGTGTTCCATGTAGAGAACTTGTTTTGAGGTCTATGCAAGACAATACCGTGGCTGAATGTGTGCTGGTTTTTCTGATTCATCAACTTGTATTTGTTTTTAGCTTTGTTTGCAGTCCCCAAAAATTACAAGCTGGTTGCTGCACCATTGTTTGAGCTCTATGACAATGCACCAGGATATGGACCCATTATTTCCAGCCTTCCTCAACTTTTGAGCAGGTATGTTGTATTTTTGTAGTGGTTCTTGGGAACACATTTGCTGTGGGACACCAGAGCAAGGCAAGGTGCTACAGAAACCAACTTGAAAAGGTGGCATCTATCCCAAAGATTCTGCTTCAGATGAGCTGTGATGGACACTTTTGAGGCACTGATCACAACTGGCTGGCACCAGAGTCCTACCTAGCAGTTTTAACTAAGGAAGACACAGAAGACAATGAGGATGAGGCTGTGCACAGACTGAGGAACAGCTTCTTGTAGCTATTGGGGACAGCTGGAGAGTTAAAGCCAGGATGTGAGTTTGAAGCACTGATTAAGATGTGCATATTATCACAGCTTTGTGCTAGTTTAATGTGGTGGGTTTTTTACACTTCCTAGTAGAGTTAATGGAATGTAGCATCTTTGTGAGACAAATACCTGTGGGGACAGCTGTATTTTTTCCTTTCTCTTGCAATATATACATGCTTTGACTTTCTTACCTGGAAATGGCTTGTGGCTTGTCTCCAGAGCTCACTAGTCTCACTGGTCTCTTATTTAAGAGAATGTTCATCATGCCAGGAGGCCCACAACCTGCCAGCTCTTCCTCAGGAAGAAGCTCTTCCTCTGTCTTCCTCTGTCACCTACCTACTATGATGAAAAAAGTATGTTAGCAGAATGTTAGCATTGGTGTTGCCCATAACATTCTTGTTTCCTGCTATTTTTCTCTCTAGCCCAGATTTGGCTTCCCCTCCTCTAAAGACAGCAAGTACTTCCTCTTGAGTACTAGCAAAATGCTGTCTGTTGTACAGGTTGGGTGGGCAGTGGTACAACAGACACGTCCAAAGTCTGGGCATTTGGAAGATGAGATGGATGCTTGCTTCCACAGTTATTTGTGAAACTTAGTTGGGAAAAATTCTCTCTTCAGTATATCTGTGTGTTGCCCTTGGAGCATGTAAGGTTGGCATGGCAGCACAAATGTTTTGAAAGAGTTGCTGATGGAGGAATGTAACTCTCATTGTGATGTATGTATTTATGAACCTATTTTAGGATATTAAATGTTAATATTTAGTTCTTCAACCATAAGAGACAGTTATGCAATGCTAGTGTAGGATTGGCTGTTAAAAATGATGCTTCCTGCTGTACTGTAAAGCTGTCTTGTTAAAAAATGCACTTCTGTCCCCTCAGGTGGAGGCTTACCCAAAGCAGAAACAAAACATTTCCTTATTCATTCAAAAACGCCCTTAAAAAAAAGAATGAAAATTCCTCACATGGTATAATTCTTTTAATTTAGGTTCAACTTTATTTACAACTGAATTCCTATATACCTGAAGACTCCAGTAGAAGCAGTCTCTGTGAGCACAGCTTTGAACTGTAGAGAAACGAATACGTGTGACACAAGGATTTTTTTGTCATTCTGTTCCTGAAGGCCACTAAACATTCTATGGTATGAACAGAGAAGTGAATCTCAACTGTTTAGCTAGAGAGATGGCAATGGGCTACCAGTGTTTAAATCCCTTTTCATTGTGATACTCACTGATTTTTTTTGTTTTGTACAACATTAAACAATATGGCTAAGATTCTGTTTGTCTTGGGTTTGGTTTGGTTTTTGGGTTTTTTTTATTTTTTTTTTCTGTTTATAATTGTTTTCTTTTTCCTTATTGTCTCTTACTTTTAGGTGCATATTTTAAACTTTAATACTTTTCCTCAGGGATACAGATGATCTTGGAATGAAGAGGAGGAGCTAAGCCATTTAGGGCCCTTTCAGATACTGCGATCTCTATCCCTGATCCCTGAGCAGGAAATATTCCTAGGATCAGGGAGAAATGAAATAGCATAAGTGGGTTCAATATCGTTTTGAGTCTTAATTAACTTGGAGACCAAACTCCTTTTCTGAGGGAGAACGAGTACTTAAAAGACAAGTGTAGCCTTTACCTTTTTTTACCAGAACTGATCTGTTTGTACAGGGCTTGGAGGACATGCAGCATGCATCTGTTCCTTCAGTGTCCCCTTAAGACAGTAACAGCCCCAAAGATTCTGTTGGATTGGTCTAAGATACATTTAAAATAGGGAAAGTGAAGTTAATTTTGTATATTTTTCCTTAGCTATGGGACAGAATTAGGGTCATGCTGAAACACTTAGCCAATACCACATGCAAGTGGTTCCATGCTATGCTGTCCTGTGCTGTCTCATCCTGCAAGGGATACCCTCACTTTTGCTTTTTCTCAACATTTCAGTCTCTTGTAGGCAGTAAATTCCAATTTTTCTAATTCTGGGGTTTTTACATGCTTGGCTAAATTTAAAGTCCAGTTGGATATGACACTTTCCAGTGCTTTTAGTCTTCCATAATTTTGCTCAATGAGTCTTTAAAAGATTTGTTTCCAAGTTCTGCCTCTGATCAGAAGATGTACTGTTGCTTGTGCACTGTCCTCTTTTATGAAGACAGGAGACTTGTCTGCTGCCAAGAGAACTGAATCTTGCCAAAGTGCTTGGCTGTGCTGCCATCTGCACTGGTAAGCAATGTACAGAACAATCCTGACAGCTTGGTGCTTTGGTCAAATTGAAGCTGTGCAGTATGGCGAATGTACTGCAAAATGCTGGGAAAGGTAGTGCAAGGGCTGTTCACTTTGGTCCTATGGATAGAAGGCCCAGACAGATGGTGAGTAGAATGTATGGTTTCTTAGCTGCCAGCTGGGGGAAATGAAGCTAGCAGAGAAGTGGAAAAGAGAATCCTTTTTGTCCGTGAAAGTAAGGAAGGGCAGGTGGAAGTTTAGAAGACTTGGTGCTGCAAGAACAAGGAACAGAGTGCAGCTTTCGAGCCCTGACACTTTAGAGCACCTCTCACCTTACTTTCCACACGGTAGTTCGTGAGACTAATTCTTGTTCCAGGCCGCCTGTGGAAGGGCGCTCCAGCAGTCTCTACGCGCTCTCCTCTGCCACCCTGCCTGTAGGTTTGGGGGCTCCCGCAGGCCGCTCCAATGCCCCCCGCACGGCTCCGGCGGGGCGGCCGCTGTCCCGGGCGCGGGGGGGTGCGGGGCAGGGCCGGGCCGGTGGAAGCGCCGCCCCGGCCGTGACTCAGCGCGCGGGGTGACGGGCGGACGCGGCGCCCGGAGCCGGGGCGCGGGGGGGGTTCGGGCCCGGTCTCTTTCCTTTGCCAAGCGCGGGCGGTTCGTCCGGCCCCGGGGAGGGGCGGCGGGGCGGTCGTTTAGCCGGGGAAGCGCGCCGGCCCGGGCGGTGGCGAGGGCTCCGCGATGCCGCTGCTGTTCCTGGAGCGCTTCCCCTGGCCCAGCCTCCGCACCTACACGGCGCTCAGCGCCCTGGCGCTGCTGGGCGCCGGCCTCAGCGCCTACCGCGCCCTCAGCCAGACGCCCGGCGGGGCGGCGGGCAGCGAGCCGGCCGAGCCTCAGCGCTGCTCCGGCCCACGGGCCCTGGACGTCGCCTACTACCTGCTCTCCGACAGTCTCTGCGTCTGGGTGAGCCTGGGGCGGCGGCGGGGCCTGCGGGCCCGCGGCCTGCGGGGCTGGCATCGGGATCGGCCTCTGCCGGCACCTCCCCGCGGCCGGGGAGAGGCGGGCGGGTCCGGGGGCTGTTTCGTTATTGTTGTTTGAAAACTGCTCGCGGAATAAAGAGGGGGCTCGGCTGGGTTTCCCCTGCCCGCCCCGCGCCGCCTCCGCCGCCGCTTCCCTTCCTGCCTGGCCGGGGCGGTGGGGCAGCCTTGGAGCCGAGCGCCCCGAGAGTTCAGCCTGCAGCTCGTGCTTCTCTTCCCGAGCGGCCCCGCTTGTCCTGGCTGGGGGGGTTTGGGAGAAGCTGTTGGGAGCGTTTGCCGCGGTCCCGGGGGCTTAAGCTTTGCCAAGTACTGCCCGACCTGCTCTGCTAGAAATCTGAGTAAGGGGCTGTCAGGTATTAGAGCCCAAGCCTTGCCTGCATTTATTTGTTTATTTTTTAAACAGCGCTGAAAATGTAGGTAAAAGGAAACGTAATCACAATTTAAGGAACAAAAAAAGGAAAATAATTATCTTTTTAAACCCACATCTCATAATGGTTTATGAATTTTGGCACACTGATTTGTAGTTGAAATAAAGGCTCTACAAGGGGATATTGGAAGCCTTGCTGAGTTGTTGCTGTTGAACTTTTCATGTGTCTGTCACTCGAAGGTGGCAGTAGTTGGACATCTGCTTCACAACATACTTACTTGCTTGACTGTGGTGCTGATTTTCAGTACACCAAACACGTTCCTCCTGTTGAAACCTGGTCCTCGGGGCCTTAAGAACCCTGGAAAAATTTATTGTACATGCTTTGGAAATGATAGGGAGAGACTTCTTCATTATCCACCTTTTAGCATTTTTAGTGTCCTGCTTAGGTCAAAAGTTAATTACAGGTGCCTTTGCCAAATGTGAGATAGCAGTTTTCCCAGGCCCATGTGTTCTGCTTCTTGCTACTTTGCTGTAAAGAAGTTTCCTAATAAAGCCTCAAGCAGTGTTGTTACTGAAGGGGTGTGTGCTATTCAGCATGTTTTGAGGCAACCTCTGAATCCTCTTACTGTAACAACAGATTCAAACTGGAGTTTTCTCATCTGCCATATGTTAAACAAAATGAGCATCTTGGTGATCTCTAATTTTTGTCCCCATGTTCTTTTATGAAATTTGCTAATCTGTATGAAGTAACTTACTGTGAAGAGGAGCACTTTGTTGACTTTATTGCTCTATCAAACTGACTGTGTTAGTATTTCTAGAAAAAAAGCAAAGCTAAGTGACTTAGCAGCTACTTCAGCGTCTTAGAAGAGGCCAGACTTAAATTTCACAAAAAAAGAAAAAAAAAAGAGGTGACTGATGGTGTTCTGTGAACAATTGCGGGCTTTCTTAGGCTCATTCATTCCCCTTCTCTCCCAAGCTAAATAGGGCGAAAGTATTTGTCACTGACTGCTTTAATTCTTTCCAGGTACTAGTGAACACTGCCTGCTGTTTTCTGATGCTGGTTGCAAAGCTAATCCAGTGTATGGTGTTTGGTCCTCTTCGTGTCAGCGAAAGGCAGGTGAGGCAGCAAACAAGGAAACAGTGAAACATGACAAATGGTGTGACTTTCTAAATGGAATTGCTGAAACTGAACAAAAAAAATAAATTTTACAGTGTATGTCTTACCATTTGGTTAGCTAGTATATCTACAGCCACAAGTTTCCAGTTTATTTCTAAGGAATATTTGTAAGTATTGTAATGCATTTTATAAGCCCGCAGTCAGCTTGAAAATCCTGTTTCTTTAATGCACTCTGTCAAATTTCTTACAAGCCCACCTCACTTCAAAATATTTGTAATGTGTTTTTCTCTATCCTGCCTGCATCTGGCAGCATTTCTCCACTGCGTTTTGTAGTTGTCAGTGCTGGCAGTCTTGAGTTCCCTTTTCTTTTGTACCTTGACTGCTGGAGAAGTGCTTTTCATCCTCATACACTGAGTGGATGGTTTATCAGCCTGCAGATTTAAGAGGGAGTAGGCAAGAAAATCCCCAGAGAAAGAAGGTGAGCAGGACTGAAAACTGAGCCTGTTTAGCCCTGCTCTTGGCAATGTGAGAATGTTTGTAAAAATTCAACAAAGGGAACCATGAAAGCCCAGAGTTTTTAAAAACATGATCCTGCAGAAGGTGAAAGCAGCAGCAGGATGTTGAATGGTATCTCTATATTTTTTTTCAATGTAAGACAGATGCATAAGTTGCTTGTGTAAATGCAGTAGCAGTGGTTTGGAGCGTGTTCACATATTAAAAACGTCTGTAAAAAGAGTTCTTTAGGAGGAATCAGGCCATGATGATTTTTGACAGGCAGAACTGAGGCGCACAAAGCCTCATTAATAACTGTGGATCTCTCAAAGCCTTTTGTATTTGTAATTCATACCTTGTAGAGGCTCTAAGTGGTATGTTAAAACCGAAGGACTATCAAACTGTACTGGGCCAGATTTTCTTTCCAGTCCAGACTATAAGGATCTGGAATTTTAACTGGTGGTGGTTTTCAGGATGTTCTCTACCCTCTTAAACACTGAAGTGAATAGCAGTAGCAGTGTGTATCCACTTGTGTTTGGACAGTTTGGGAGTTTGCCTCAGCTGTCATGTAAATGAAAGCTGATTATTAGTACTGCTGAGCCCAAAACAGCAGCATCATTAAGGAATTTAGGGCCTGTCTTAACTAAACTCCTGGTGACTTCATCGTGTACTTTAACAAAACACTTTGTTTCATGAATTTTTTTATCCCTTCCAAGCTGGCTTGCTCTCTGCTGCTTGAGAACATCATACTATTTCTTACATACTTCATGTGTATGGGAATGGTTTTATTTTCATTGCTCATCCATCTTGTTCTCTGCTGTAGGCATTGTGATTCTTAAGAACAGACTTCATCATCTTGTCTTAATCATCCGTATTTTTTGGCAGGTTTTTGGAAGCAAGGTGCTAGGCAATTTGGGCATCTTGAATAACTAACAGTGGCAGCTCTTCAAGCAGAGGTGACTGTGTTTGCAGCCTGGTAGCTGAGTTGCTTGGGCATGAAGAATCAAATTGAGACCAGACTTGCTTTGTGCTGAGCATTGTTTTAGGAATATATCAGGAAACTGCATTGTGTGCTGTGTAGCACAGTTATGCTGAAACAAGAAACTAGATAGACAGTAAAGTCTGCTAGTATTTTTACTTGAGTAAGAAACTTAACTACTCAAGATTTGTATGCAGAAGACTTTAGCTAATGTATTGTTGCATTTTTACTTCCATGATTTTTTTTCCTTTCCTTTTCTCTTTTCCCTTCCTTCTCTCCAATTTGTGAATTGTCAGTGCTTTCACTACAGTAACCAAGTCTTTTCCATTACAGCATCTCAAGGATAAATTCTGGAATTTCATTTTCTACAAGTTTATCTTCATTTTTGGTGTGCTGAATGTTCAGACAGTGGAAGAAGTAGTGATGTGGTGCCTCTGGTTCTCTGGACTTGTGTTTCTCCATCTGATGGTTCAGCTCTGCAAAGATCGCTTTGAATATGTAAGTTTTGATTAAGGGCTGTCTTTTGGGACATGCAAATTCTGTTTCTGGTTCAGGCACTGGCTCAGATAAGGTACAAACAGATCATTTAGACCTTTTCCACACCCTGCGGTACTGAGCACGTGCACTTCCCATTAGCTTCAAATACTTGCTTTAAAGTACAATGTCAATCTTACTCCTTCAGTTTTCCCATGAGACAAATGGAGCTGAAGACACTTATTTTCTTTAATAAATTGCTCCTTATATGTGCCCTGTAATTACTATTACATAACTGTATGAGATGGCTTCATAGCTCTCCTTAGTAAAGACATCTTAACAATAGAACGTCCCTTAGACTGGTGTGCTTTAGGATTGGCCTGTGGAGCCTGTTTCTGCAGATTCTGTGCTCAGGTTTCACACTCACTTAGATACACTAAGTGAGTGTGTAAGAATTTTGACTTTCAGTGTGTTTACAATATACTGTGTAATTTTCTCTCTAAGCTACATTCCACTTTCTGTTAATTCCACCAGGAATAAATTATGTGGAGATACAGAAATTGAAGGCTAGGCAAGAAAGAAGAAACTGTTATTTTAACAATGAATCTTGGCCTTTAAAATATAATGGGCCTGCATTTTCCTAGGCTTCTCTCTCCTGGCATAGTAGTTTGACCTGAATTAAATCCATACATTTATTTTTGGTAGATCTGGGCTTTGCAGGTCTGGGCTTTTTTTTTTCAATAATGTCCAGTAAGGCCTGTTAATTCACAGGTAGCTAAGCACTTAAATTTGAAACTGAATTGGCTAGGGTTAGGAAAATTGAGACAGCAGTGAACAAGGCAGTCATCTGGTATTTTTAGTGTTGTTCAGAAAGCTGTGAAAGAGCAAAGGTCACGTGAAGAAATTGTTATATTCCTTTTGCATTCAAAGCATGCATAGTAATTTTTTGCTTGGACAAATGATACTTGTATGATTTGCTTTGTGAAGATGGGGCATGTGGAGCTGAACCAGATACAAAGAAATAAGAAAGAATTAATTTGAAAACAAAACATGGGAATCGACTTTGTTGATTAGATCAGAGTGAAACTTTGGGCAACTCCTTCTTTCCTTGTCCTGTTCTTTTTCATCCTGGCTTAGAAAAAAAGGATGGACCAACATCCCCTTGGGTTGCCTTTGTTTTAAGCAGATGAGGTGTAGCCCTCTGTTAAGATAGTTTATAGAGATTTAGGACACTGTGCATGCTATTGAATGAGATGACTGTTTTTCAGCAAAATCTGTCCAGCAGTCTCTAGCTGCAGCTTAAATTTTTTCTTGGGTAGACTCTCTTTCTTCCAGAAGAAAATGACAGTGGAAGAACTACTGGACAAATGACAGCTGGAAGACCAAGCTGGACAAATTCAGATCAGTTGTTTGGTGAAAAATTGGCAAAACATTGCTTGAAGACTGTGTGTTATGTTAGGTGTCTTTGTAAAATACATATTAATCCTAAGCAGATGCTGTGGATTTGGTGCAGAAACTGCTGTGTTCCTGGTTTTCTTGCACAGGTGATTTAAACAGCTGAAATAATTATAATAATTGTAAATTAAAAAAAGGTGAATGTTACTGTAAATGACAGTAACATGAGTGAGGCTTTGGGATAGTGTGTGGGTTTAGCTTTATTCTTTATAATTTATTACTACATTGCACTGTGAAATTGGTTTTATTCTAGAAAGCAAAAGATTTTCCTGAATGAGGTCTTGTTTGGTGAGGTGACAGTGGAAGGCAGGGCGGATGAAGTACTCATTTAAACCTGTCATGTATTTATGTGTTTGTGTTTCAGCTTTCCTTTTCTCCTACCACACCCATGAGCAGCCACATCAGAGTGCTGGCCCTGCTCATAGCCATGCTCCTGTCCTGCTGTGGATTAGCAGTTGTCTGTGGAGTTGTTGGCTACACCCATGGCATGCACACATTGGCTTTCATGGCAGCAGAGGTGAGACTTTCTTCATATGTGTTGTGGTTTCTGCTTTGTCTTTGACCCCTGACTTGGGGGTATCCTGGTATACAGTGGATTTCCTTTTAATTCCCCTAAGAAAGAAACTTTGAAGACATGAACAAATCCTCCCATGTTCTCCAGTAGTTGCCAGATTGGCATGCTTTCTCTCTTTAACCTTTAACCCTGAAAAACATCTTAGTCTGAAGAAGAGAATGAGAGGATCGACCCATAAGATGATGCCAAAATCAAATGACAGCTTAGAAAAAGTAAAGATTGTGCTTCATGAGCATTGCAAGAAGGGTTGGTGAAACAGTGCTTGAGAGATGGAGAGAGTGTGCATCAAAGTGTAGTGTGCACTTCAGCATCTTTCTTTGAGGTTGTATTTTCTATTTAATTTCTTTCCAAAAGGAGTGAGACATCCTTTCCTTAAGGCATACTCATGGGATTTGCTTATGTTTGTGTAATGAGTTGTATCTCACCTGAGATGAGCATTTCTTTGCACTGTGGACTAAACATAAGTATGTTCGTGGAGTGAGCATCAGTACGTTTTTGATGTTGTGATGGGTTGTTGCACTCTGCCTGAGGAAGTGATAATCTTAAACAAAGGAGAGAATCCAATCCAAGTATGTTGTGTTAGCACATCATTAGTTCTGTTTACAAATCACATGTACAATTTATTTTTCTTCTCCCATCTTGAATTCATTATTGGAGTTAGGGAGCAGGAAGGAAAACAACTGATAGTAGGGGAGAGTATGATGCTTATCACACCACAGTTCAGTTATTCAATACATCACTTTATTTTTCCATGAAGATGAGATTATGCAAGACCAGATTTGTAACTAAACAGTGGAGGGCTATTGGAAGATTTAGTGGTGTCTCTAAAAGGTGGGGTCTTGTTGGTGTCATGTCTCTTATCTTGGCTTGCCAGAAGGATTATCAGCATTGCACCTTCTCGGGTAGGTTAGTCAGGGGATGTTGTGGTGCCTGTGTTGCCTCCTCAGCGCTGTGCTATGTGGTAGTGTGAGTGTTTGGGGTTGCAGAATGGAGCCCAGTTGTTCATTTTAGTGGGAGCTGTTCTGTGTGCTGATTAAGGAAGGAGTGGCTCAGTCAGTGGAAGTGTGGGGTGTCCAGCCAAGCCCTGGATCCCCTGCTGTGCTACTGGTGGCAGCGAGGAACTTTGTGGGGAATGCAGAAGAAAAGGTCTCCTAGCTTTGCTTGCAGCCACTGTTTTTTGAGAGCATTCCTGAGCTGAGGGCTGTACAAACCCACTGGGTTTGATAGTCCCAGATGTCACTGGAAAGTTGTCTGATCATTCATTGTACTTGTTTGTATGTTAGCCTCTGTAATATCCAAAGGCAACAAATTCCACGTTTATTTGGCTTTGTGTACATGAAAGAGCTCTTTGAGTTGTTCTTGTGTTTGATAATCACAGAATTATTTGGGTTGGAAAGGATCTTAAAGATCACCTAGTTCCAACCACCCTGCCATGGGCCGGGAGTAATGTCCTTAGCTATTATCAAATACAGTTATGATGAAAATAAGCAAAGAATCATTCCCTGTTTAAGCTTTTTCATAGAATTTGTGATTTCATCATCCTTTTGCCTGTTCCTTTGTTGCCTTTCTTCTAAGCAAGAGAGTTCTAGTTAGTTTATTTTTTTTCTCGTAGGATATTGTATAATGTCTTGCCATTTTTGAGCATTTTAAATATTCCCTGTATGGATTGGGCAACAATGAATAATTTCCTTGGTTTTAATACCCAGCACTCATGTGAACAGAATAAAATATTTAGGTTTCTTTCTGTATGGGTACTGGCAGTGACACCTCATAGCAGACTTCAAACTCTTAGTAAAAAACAATAAATCTTTCAGACTGAAATGTTTTTCTGGTGATGGCTTGTGTGATGCTCCTTGAGAGGGACCCTGCCAAGTGTATTCCATTAGTGTGAATGAATTACATTAAGTTACATTAAGCTATTAATCCTTCTTCTGCAAACATTGATTTAGCTCAGGGTTTTCAATAAGGCAATGTTTTTGTTGTATTTTAGGTAACTTCCCTTGTTCTCTGTTGCTTGTGAGCATTTTTTTTTTTCTGCAGAGGGTGGATGTGAAATGTGCAAATGCCCAGAGAAAGTTGAGTAGGGACTTGTCTGTATTTTTGAGTAAACGTTAATCTTTTTTGCCTTAATATATGGTGTTCAAGATTTATAGTATAACAAGCAGTGTCCAGTCTGTCTTTGCATGTTATTTTTTAAAGCCAGCCTGTAAACAGTTGGAAGATATGTTGGGTATTGCAAAGGGTTAAATATGCATAGAAGTACTTTAAGAATGCTTTTGACAGTTGGAAAAAAAATATTCAAACCAACCAGCTTATTGCTACTTTGGGAAGGAAATTAGTGGTTTTGATAGTTTTTCAGTCCTGTTTGTAGTACTTATGCTGAAGGCATGCCATCAGACCAGTTTCACAGAAGTGGTTTCAAGTTGCTCATTGTAAATCCCCTGCATCTCAGTGTCACTTGGCCCCTGCTAACTACAGGGTGGTGTGGGCAGTCTCTGGGGGAAGCATGTCTGGTGTTTTTTACTGTGAGGATAGAATAAAGAGATGGAGCACTCTGTGCATGATGGATTACAGGGAGGTGATGGGGCCACCATCTCTTAGATGACAAGAGCCTGTGGAAGTGCAGTTACCTTTTTGGTGGCTTGTTTTTACACTTCTCATCTTATACTTTCTGATCTACTCAGTATTTTTCTCTGTACTTAGCCTAGAAACGTAAGTATGATTAAAGAGAGAAGTTATTTTAGCAACATTTACATCTCAGCAAATGGGGGGGGGGGGGAATTATTTGAAATTATTTTACTGAAATTTCTGTTATTATTCAGTTCTTCAAGTTTTTTTTTTGTTTTTTTTAAGTGGGATGAGAAGAGATAGTTGGTGGAATTGTGGTCTCAGCACTTGCTGGTGATAAGAATTGAAAAAGGCAATACGTCCTGTGTAGTTGGGAAAAAGTGACACTTAACAGCAGTAACACTGTTGGCTGCTTTAAAAGCATCGTGTCTTTGGGAACAATTACTTCCATATTCATTTATAAGCTTCATGGTTGTCTCAGGTATATTGTGCACACAGTCACCTATAGTGGTCATTGGTTCACAGGAACTTGCTGAGATGCAATAAATGCATTTTTGTGTTTTAGCCCTTGAGCTCCTGCATCTGAGCCATTGTTCCTGCCAGAATGTTGTTCACATATATGGTGGTTTTTGTTCCTCTTTTGCAGTCTCTGCTGGTGACAGTCAGAACTGCTCATGTGATTTTACGGTAAGTAGCTTATGTTTTACAGGGTGGGTGTTTAGGAGGGTAGTGCATATCACATGTTGATGTAAGAGGTGTATGTAATTACATCGTTGAATTACAAATGCATGTTTGGAGATTGAGAGCAGCCCTGAGGAGAGACTTGGGGGTGTTGGATGAGATGCTTGACATGGCCCAGTAATGTGTACTTGCACAGAAGACTCAACCACATCCTGGTCTGCATCCCCACAGTGTGGGCAGCAGGTCAAGGGAGGGGATTCTGCCCCTCTGCTCTGTTCTGCTGAGACTCCACCTGGGGTGCTGCATCCAGCTCTGGGGCCCCCAACATGAGAAGGATGGACCTGCTGGAGTGAATCTAGAAGAGTCCTTAGAGGTTTTCAGAGGTGTGGAGCACCTGCTGTGGAGACAGGCTGAGAGGGCTGGGGTTGTTCAGCCTGGACAAGAGAAGGCTCTGGTGAAACCTTAGATCACCTTCCAGTACCTAAAGGGGCACCAAGAGAGCTGGAGGGGGACTTTGGACAAAGGCATGGTGTGAGAGAATGGCTTAAAACTGATAGAAGACAGGGTTAGATTAGATACTAGGAAAAAGGTCTTCCCTGTGGGATTGGTGAGTCACTGGCACAATGAGTGGTTGCCTAGAGAAGCTGTGGCTTCACCATCCTGGAAGTGGTCATGGCCTGATTGCATGAGGAAGCCAAAGGGATGATCTTCAAGATTCCTTCAAACCCAAACCGTTGCAGGATTCTGTGAGATGAGCAAAGGTGGTTAGCTTTAGCTTGTGCTGGTTTTTAAGTGCAAGTTTTGCAATTGACTTTTTTTTTTCTTGCTTTATTTGAGTAATGTGTGTGTCTTATGCTGAAGCCTTTATTTGAACAAAAAATTGTACTGGTCTTCAAGTAGTTACAGGAACATTTATTTTAAAGCCATCTAGTAAACAATTGGCAGATATGTTGGATAGTACAAAGGATTAAATACATGTAGAAGCATTTTAAGAATGATTTTTGCAGATAGAAATGCATTTTAGGAGTGCTTTATACAGATGGGGGTTGAAATGTATGGATAGCTTTAGTGGGTGGTGATAGCTTGAGGCATGGATTAAAGTGGATGGGTGCTGCTGGATGAGAGTTGATAGATGCTACTTAATGTCATTCTACAGGGCTTAAGGCCTTGGTCTCTTGAAGGTTTGCTTTAAAAAAAGTCCCATGCATGTGTACCTGTAACACACCCATGTGTGCATGTGTAAGACATGGTGTGTAACACAGGAGCCTCTTTAGTGCAGGTCACTGTCAGCATTTCAGGTCTGACACTGAGCTGTAATGACTCACCTAAGAAACACCTCTCGTGCTGAAAAATGTGCTTCTGTAGTTACTATAATCCTGAGATTGACTTTCAGTACATGAAGTAGTTTTTAGCAAAAGCTGCATCTTTTCTAGCTGGCAGTGTCTGCAGTGCCAATGTGGGCTAAGCATTGACTGCTTTTTGCTTTTTCAAAATGTTGCTGTTTGAAACCAGTAACATTAAAAGAAATCCCCCTTGAGTGAGCACAGACTGTGGGCACAGAGCCTCAGAAGGGCAAAAAATCCATATCTAGAAGTTTTTTGAAAAATGGACAAAATAGTTTGAATTACAGAGATACTGTGTAACAAAAAAAATTATAATTATTTTAATTTCCTCACTCTTGCAGATATGTAGTTCATCTGTGGGATCTCAACCATGAAGGAACATGGGAGGGCAAAGGCACTTATGTCTATTACACAGATTTTGTCATGGAGCTAACCTTGCTTTCCCTGGACTTGATGCATCATATTCATATGCTGGTATGATATAACTAAACATAATACTGAACAAATAGACTGTCTTTAAAATAAAGGGTATTGGGTGTACATATTTTATATATTTTTTTTACTTTGCTTATTTTAGAAACCAGACAATACAGAGAAGTTACTTAAAATAGAGACAAAAATATAGAGGGGGCATTCTGGCATTCTTTCCTCCTGTGTAGTTGAAGTCATCACAAATAACTTCGTTAAGGAGTATCAACAACTGTGTGTAATTATCTGTTTAGTAGGTGTTTAATTAGCTTTTTTATTGAGTAATATCAGTCTGAATTATTTTCACTGGCAGCAGGGGATGCTAATCTGGACAGGACTGAATTCAGTTTACCCTCATTGTAAGTGCTGTGTGCCCAAGTGGTATGTGAAGAGCTAATGAGTGGTGGTACTTTTGGACACACGTGCTTGGTTTGAAGGGACTCAACCCAAAAGAGAAATTCTTCAGGGCTGGTTACTCGATTTCTTTGTCTCTTAAGAGCCGATGCAGCTTCTTGTTTCTCATTGTGCTTGTTTGTAATCACTGCTCTGTTTTTGTCCCCAAGTTGTTTGGCAATATCTGGTTGTCGATGGCAAGCCTGGTGATTTTCATGCAGCTGCGCTACCTGTTCCACGAGGTGCAGCGGCGAATTCGGCGGCACAAAAACTACCTGCGTGTGGTTGGAAACATGGAAGCCAGGTGAGCCCCTTACTTGCTCCCAAATCTTGATGTAGATCTAGTAGAGAGGATCCTGAACTAGTTGTGCTTCTTTTATAGTCCTTTGATACACAGTAGCATAGTGTAAGGTGGACAGATGCAGTGTTGCAAACCTGACCCTTAAGTCTCCACACTTGGAGTGTGTTGTCACCCATTTTATTTGTTAGTGGGAAGACTCTTTCTGTTTTTAACAGATACGTAGGATTGACCTGTATAATGGCAGTATTACTGGTAACGTATAAAGTGGCAAAAAGTGAACTCCCCTGTCCAGTATTTCTTCTGCGTTTTTTTGCATACTACCTTAGTGGGGTGACAGAATCTCTGAATGGCTCTGCCTGTTTTAGCTGCCAAATACTGGCTTTGGCTGTGATAGAAATAAATGCTCTTAATTTCATTAGGCCATACCATTAACTTATTCACTGAAATGAAATAAAAATATTCATTAAATCCTGCCTAGCCTTTATCTGTGTATCTACTAAACCTGAAGCCAGCTCTAAGACTCGGTACCTAAAGAGGAGCTGAGACCACTTTGGCAGTATTTTAGTCCATTCCCTTATAGTGAGGTAATATGGAGAAATTGGGAGGCTTGCTGAAACCTAATATTATACCAGATACTATTGCATTTCTGACCCAATGTTTTCAAAATTTAGCTATGCTCTTAAAAATTGTAAGAGCTACAGTGAGTTTTACTCACTGTACTGTTTCAATTTTGGGCCTCTGTGCATTTGATTAATTCTGATTCCTGCTGCTGTAGTCCAGGTGGAGAAGGCTGGCTTGTCTAGAAATTCCTAAGGCTTTTTTTTTTTTTTTTTTGAGAAGTCATTTAATAGCTGTGATATCACATTAAGAACTGCATAATAAAGTTCATCCACAATACATTGCTTCTTTCCAGTAAGATGCAGCCATTGAACCCCTTTGAGCTGCTCACAAAGCTGTTTTGAGTTGTGTGTGTCACAGACTTGTCTGAACCACTTGATGTGTTTTGGTCATTCTGATTGAGCTGGAAGAACCACGTTCTAACTTCCTTCTGAAGCTGCTGTTGGCAGCTGCCTTCATGTGCTTGTTCTTCAGGTATATTCCACACCAGCAGTGCTGTGGAGTGTTGTTACACCACTCATTTCTATATTGTCATGTATATGGATACTGTGTAGTACCTGCTTACATGGCACTGTAGCTAAAAAAAAAGGGAGAAAAGTCAAGACAAACGGAAATGGCAAAATCTGAAGCCAAAATTAGTCACCAAAAATGCTTATGATCCCAAAGAGACAGCTTAATGGATACAGCTATTAAAACTCATTTAGAAAAATGACATAAACCAAATCTATACAGATTATAATTTAAGGGTCTCAACAAAATGATCATATAATTGTCCCTTGGAAGGTACTAAGTCCAAGCTTTTTGCACTTAGGATGTATGAGGAGATGTGCAAAAAAAGTGCCTGCAAAACACATCACTGGGTGTGTTCCTTTGCAGTGCAGCCTGAAAAATAACAAATAAAAAAAAAAAAGACAAATCTATTGGCATAGATCTCTTAATGGAAAGTTGACATGGAGGGTAAGGTTTTCTAGTGCTGGATTCTCTAGAGACAAGGCCATGCTAAGCTTGTGTAGTCATTCCTTCTGTCTCTTCCTGTTTCTTCTACATAGGTTTGCAGTTGCAACACCAGAGGAGCTAGCAGTGAACAATGATGACTGTGCCATTTGCTGGGACTCCATGCAATCAGCACGCAAACTCCCTTGTGGCCACCTCTTCCACAAGTAGGTGTCCAGACTGGAGAGGGTGCACCCAGCTGAGAAGGGGAGGGATGGATGGGCATGGCTGAAATTTACAGTGGGATGACAAGTAACAAACTACCAGCAGAGCTGTTGGGTGGGTCTTGAGCTGTCTGGGTCCTCTTGGTCTGCTTCTGTTAATGAAGTACAAGTCTTTTTCACTCCAGTCATTTGCATGTTTGAGTTGTTCTACCTGGTGTGCTTCTTATCCCCCAAACTAAGAGTGTGCACCTTGTCAGTTAGTGGGTAACTAGTGCTGAGGTTCTCAAACACAGGTCGGTAGATTTGTTGTGTGGAGGTTGTGTTGATTTTCAGATGAAGAAGAAAAATTGGAGCTGGATCCTTATATACTTTCCAGATACCAGCTTTTAGGAGAAAAGAAGTATTTTTATATAGTGCATCCTCACATGGTGAGTCCTCCAGGACTGAATCTGTGGTTTCAAGGGGCAATGAGTCCATCAGGGCTGCAAAAAAGGTGAACCAGTTCAGCAGAAATGGTCCATAAGCAGCTGGTAGTTAGAACTGGGAGACTTAGGGCCAAAGAACCTCTCTATACACTGCTTCTTACACTCATTCAGTAGTGAATAGCAGTAGATGCATGTGAACATAGCGTGCTGAGCTGGATGTGACTTTCCTTGGATCTCTTGAAGCAGTGCCTACATGCCTGTGCTTAAATATGAAATGAGAAACAGGCATTGAAGCAGGCATTTTTGGAGGGCCATGTGATGAATATGCAGGTCAGTTAAATTGTCCCTGTGGTATTACTTTCTGTAAATAGCTTTTTGCTTTTCTGGTAACTGTCAAACCAGGGGTTGTAATCTGTGCACTAATTTGTTGTTATTTATGACAAACCTTGCCATAAATATTTATCTGTGTTCCAAGAAGTCTCTAATGAGATAATGTTCCTCCGTAGCAGAAACTCCTTTTCCAGTGCTACTGAATCATGTTAATATTTAATCACCTGCTGAGCACTTGAGAAGCCCAGGGTCTTCTCTTCAGAAAGACATTTTATCTGTATTTAAAAGGATCCTTTTGTATTTTTTTCTGAAGCAATTACAGTTCTGAAGCAAGTTCCATTCCTTGGTGCTTTTAGGGAGGGAACATGTTACAGTGGGTGGCTTGCATATAAAGCCAGATGTAACTAATAACCCTATTTACAACCTGAGAGTGGTTTCTCTCCTCACAAAAGCCCGGTGATTTTGTCAACAGGCTGAACACTCTGTCCATTCTCAATTATGTGGGATTTTTTTCCCCACCAATTATTTGGAGGGGAAGAGAAGGTGGCAGGGAAGATTCATGTTGCTGAGATCAACCATATGCCCAAATGTAAAGGAAATTTAATGGTAGTAGGCATCTGAATCTTTTAGGCATGTTGAAACCCTCTCCTTTACCTTCTAGGAAGCAGGTAATTTCAAGAGTTGTTGCTCTGAAAGGTTGCCAGCCTTGACCTGCGGTTTGCCCTCCTGCTGAGGTGCTGTGGGTGACCAAGCCCTTCTGCCTGTGTGACACACAATGGGTGTGACCACAGCTGGCTTTTTGGGTCTGGTGCTGATGCATGCAGCTGACACAGGGTTGTGTCCATTCCAGCATCTTGGCTGTTGAACTGTTGAGGAGCCAGCAGCATGGTGGTAGCTTGGGAAACTCAGGGTGTTTCCCAAGTGACATTTGGAGTACAGCTCTAGCAGAGGTTTGAGTTTGCTGTGGGCAGGGTGATTTTCCTGTGGTTGGGGAAGTGATGTTGGACAGCACTGCCAGTGCCAGCATGCTGGTTGTGCTGGTGACCAAGGTGGTGGAAGGTGGCAGATTTTTACTGTAGTGCTTTGGTTGTTTTGGGAACCCCATCACTGTGTATCCCTCCATTACAGTATGATGGAAAGCACTTTGGCAAAGTTTCAGGAACTGGACAGAATGCTTGTATCCTTGACTTCACTGTAGTTCTGCAATTAGAGCTTTTCCCTTGCTCTGTCAACCCAAACTTGTGATCTGTGCCTTCATGTTGTTTACAAATACACATTTTTGGGAACAAGTTTGTTTGTTCTTTTTTTATGTCTTTACCTTTCTAAAGTGTTTTGAGAACTTCTGGGAAAAAACCCATCCTGCAAATGCGAAGTATATATTATAATATTGAGAAGTGTTCAGTCATGTGAAATTCAGTTCTTGCACCCTGAAAATTAGGTTTAACTTGAACAAATACTGCAATTGGGTCATATTAGCATGAATCAAAAAGCATGCACTGCTTCAAGTGTTTCAACCTGCATTTCAAACACTTCTCACTTTCTGCAGGACAGAAAAATTCAGAATTAAGGAAGGATTGTAATGGCACAGGATTGTTAGTATTAATAAATCTGTTTAGAGAGTTCCAGGAGCGGTACTGACTTTTGTGGTTTGGGTACTGGTATTTTGAAAAACTATTTGAAAACTCTGGAAGTGCCCTTGCCTCATCACAGGCAGAACTGCTGTGAAAATGTGTCAGGATACATTAACTATGTGTCCAGTTGGTTTTTGCCTTTTTCACTTGTGAATGGTGAGAGAAAAGAACTTGTTTCTTTTCCCTTCCAGGCAAAGCTTGCTTGTTCTGAGCTAGAAGGACAGCGAGCTTGGAGGGTGTTTTAAGCTTGTGATAAATCTGCATGCATGTTTATAAAAAGTGAACACTTGAGTATTTTCAGCTGAAAGAAATAGGAAACCTATGCCAGAGTCATCAGGAGCTCATTCAGGGCATCTCTGAGCAGTCCATGTGTTGATGTTGTGTACAGAATATGCTACAGCTGCTTGATGTACTGGTGATAGTGATCTCTTGGAAAAAACACTGCAAGCTCACCACAGTGTTACTGTTTTCCTGTCAGCTCATGCCTGCGGTCCTGGCTGGAGCAAGACACATCTTGCCCCACCTGCAGAATGTCTCTTAATATCACTGACAGCCATCAGGTGAGGGAGGATCACCAAAGGGAGAATGAGAACCTGGTCCCCGTGGCAGCAGCAGAAGGCAGACCACGCCTGAACCAGCACAATCACTTCTTCCACTTTGATGGTGAGCTGAGCATGTTTGACATCCGCTGCTGATGCCTAAATAAACAAAAGGAGCAGCCTTCTGTAGAAGGGAATTCTTTCTGTGCTTCAGCTGAAACTCAAACTATTCTCTGCTTGTGTTTGTCAAATGCTTCTGTGTTTCTGATGGTTTTTTTCAAGAGCTCAGCTGTGTCTCCGAGTTTTCCCAGAACTGTGGAGATTTCTTGAAAGATTTTGGGTTTACAAGTGCTCCCTTTTTCTGGATTTGTTGTGGTCAGCAGCTTCTATTCCTGCCATTTATTCACTGTGTGCCATGTTGACAAGCAGAATGGGAAATTCCTGAGTCTTTTTTTGTTACCATGTGGTGGTTAATCAATAACAGTCAAAGAGGGAAAAAAAAAAAGCCCTCTGTGACAGGGCAGTCTAAAAGTCAGTCTTTCCCCTATCCCCTAGTTAATGTGTGGTTGTCAGAAGTCCATTTGCCACTCAGTTTATAAGACACTTGCAATGCTGGTTAGGTGCAGAAGATTAGTCTCAGAAGGAATCATGTAGCCACAACAGTTTAAAATGTTTGGGGTTTTTTAGTAGTGTGTTACAAGTACTCTCAAAGCAGATGTGATTCCAGGCCATGACAAGTTCTGTGTGTGGAGACAACTTGTTCTGAAAAAGGCAATTTATGTCATTTGTCTTCCAGATTTTTTTAGAGTTTTGGTATTGGTGTGTGCTGATCTTCCACATTTTCCCAGATTTTGATGGCAGTCTTTGGTGTTTCCCAGATGATTTCAGTACTGCAAATATTCAGCTTTGGGCTCTGCCCTTGTGGAGCTCCCATGAGGCAGACTGCAAACTTGCACAGTAACCTCTTCTTCATCTGGGCTTGTTTTGAAATCTTTGGAGGCTGTGGGGGGAGAATAATGGGCAGTGAAGGGTCAGACAGTTTCTGGGTATGTAGAGACTGGCTGATAGCTTCTGCATGGCTTCACTTCTGGGTGCTTTAGGTCTCCAAAGAACATTTTATTTAGAATAACACTGTATTTTTTATGGTTGTCCTCCCCAGTGCTCTCCAGTGACTTGGAGACCTGCAGAATTACCATGGAGATAGAAGGAAAAGTAGCATAGCCTGTGTTTATTTAAGTGGCAGAACAGAAGGAGGAGGGAGCCACCCATGTGCCCTACTCTGAAGCACACAATTGCAGCAGTCACTTTGTTCAGTTACTGTGTGTCCCTTTGAAGTAGTGTTTCTCAGTGATGACCTATTTTGGGCCTGGATTCAGATTGCTTAGAAGCTGTCCTGTTTTTGTAAAATTGCTGGATTTATTCATATATTCCAGAACTGGATTTGACTCTGGATTATTTTAATTTTCACTTTAATAGGAACATTAAAAAAACCCCAAAAAACAACAAAACCAAGGATGTGCTATTTCCTTGATAATTTTCCAGCCCCCAGATTGTTAAACCACTATGATAGTGTGTTTCAAAAGAATATGGGCAGTTAGTGATTCACTCCATCCATCTCCATGTCTGGGAGACCTTAGGGATAGACTGCCCTGCAGAACTCCTGCACTTACCTTGTAGAATATGGAGACTTATGTTAAACACATGTAGAAGTACATGGCCTGCTGAGATTCTCGTGCTCTTTCTTGACTATCTTGGTGATTTCTTACTCCCAGGCTCCCGAATTGCCAGCTGGCTGCCCAGTTTTTCTGTGGAAGTTATGCATACCACCAACATCCTTGGAATTGCACAAGCCAGCAACTCCCAGCTCAATGTTATGGTAAGACTGCACCTCAGCCTTCCTGTTTGTGTTGTGTAGGGAAAAGGGTTACATGGAAATGGAGAACATAAAGCGGAAGGAAGGGGAAATAGTGGTTAGACACTAGATGAAAGCTGTTTTTATGACTGAGAGAAGCTTTACTTCAATGAAGTTAGGGCTATATTTGGGTTCAAATGTGCCAACATAAAAGAGCAGGTCTGGAGGTAAGTGAATAAGTAGAAGGATGACATGTGCTTCCTGGGTAGATAAGTAGACTTTTTCTCAGCTTGTTTAGTGCAAATTCTTCAGCTTTTTTTCAGTACTTCTATGACAACTTTCAGCACCAAAGGGTGTGAGTCTGTAATTAGAGAATTTAGCTGTTGGTCAAATAGTAACTGATCAAACCATTCTATAGGTTTTGGTTTGTTTTTAATTTTTTAATAGCACTAAGCTTCAAGATAACAATTTCAGTGTCTCATCAGTGTGAGGTGGGCTCTCTAGCACCCTTAGCTTTTGCTGATTCATGATGATAGAAGTGTAGAGGATGAAATTCTATATTTGTTTAATTCATCCATAAAAACTCTAATGTAGTACAAAAAGAAAAGGATGTGGCCTCATGAAACACTACATTTTTAGAGAAGTGCTGTTTCCTTTGAGTTCTTCAAGCTGTGTTCTATACCACGGTAATAAATGTTCAGTGAGGTGGTTCATGAAAATGATGGAATTTTCTGGATATTAGGTCTTTCCCACAGAAAAGACTATACTTCTATTTAAACATCAGCAGGGTAAGGCCACTATATTTAGGGTATTTGAGGTAGGGAGGGACCAGTAAGATGCTGGCAGATGATTTGTTAGTTAAATATGCAGGAACTCTGCATCTGAGGTCAGTTTAATTTTTCTTTTACTGGACACAGTGGCACAAATGGGCTTTTTTTAAGGATGAGAAATGGTGTTTTAGGATTGTGTACTATGAAAACTATAACAGCAACTTATATTAAAATATCTAATGGGAAACTGGCTAAAGTTTAGCAAATTAAAGTATTTTTAATAGAAAATAAGTGATGTTCTCCCTTGTGTTACTGAATGAAACCTAAGGAAGTATTTTGAGGGGAAAGCCAGAGGCTGAACTGCTAAATCAGTTGGTTTGGTCACAAGTTAGTACAATGAAGGGTTAGGTTTGCAGTAGTTGCTTGTGTCAGAACTTGCTGTCAGTTGGTGTGTAGTTTTTGCTTTGTTCTCAGAACTCCTTCCATCTTTCTTTTCTTATTGCTGTTCTCATTCCCCTCTGCCCCCCATGACTTTGGGCATTAGTGAAAATAGACATTTAAATATTAAATGAAATCTAGTTGTTTGACTCTAAAAGCATATGATTTGTTTTCCCTCTTACCTTTACTTACTTAATTTGGACATTATGTAGCTAATTTGAAATTCAATAATAACAGTTCCCTGACAACTCAGTTTAATTTACTTGAATTTTCAGACCCCGTTAAACTGGTTTGTAGGGTGGGTGGCTGGAGGGAGTGGGTTATTAAAACTTGCTCCACTTGTCCTTATTAGTACCATTTTGGAACCAATATGGCAAAAAGCGAAATTGTTTTTTTTCTTCCCAGTGTTGATCTAACTTTCAGTCACCTGTGAGTTGTGTATAGATCTTTATTTAAAAAACTGTCATAAGAAGAGGGTTGGGAAGCTTTTGAAACCTTTGTGCATCTACAGGCACTGTTCAGGGCCATGTGGTGTCTCCCTAGGAGCTGCAGTTTTGGTGTTGACTTCAGTAGAGGCAGCATATTGCCCTGTAAGTCAAAGCCAGCATGGGTTTTCTTTCTCTTTTCTTTCTCTCTGTGGGTTTGCGTATCATAAGCAGCATCTTTGAGCTGGTAATATTTTTAATCTCTTTCTGTTGACATACTTATCAACTAACTTCTATTTACTGCTGATATTGACTGTCTTGCTTTCTCCAGGCCCATCAGATTCAGGAGATGTTCCCTCAGGTTCCTTATCATTTAGTTCTGCAGGATCTGCAGCTAACTCGTTCTGTAGAGATCACCACTGACAACATCCTAGAAGGGCGCATCCAGGTGCCTTTCCCCACACAGGTGAGTCATAAGACTGTGCATCTAAAATTACTTTCTTATCACAGCACTGAGCCTCTTAATAATGAGTGAGGGGAATGAGGCAAGTTGAAGCACTGGTGAATTTTGGATTTGTTTTTCCCTTTGTTTAAATCTCTGTAAATGCAGTGTATTCAGTTATGTATCAA
Organism: Cinclus cinclus; assembly: GCF_963662255.1. Lineage (NCBI taxonomy): Eukaryota > Metazoa > Chordata > Aves > Passeriformes > Cinclidae > Cinclus > Cinclus cinclus. The sequence continues at coordinate 8,298,013 of NC_085056.1, forward strand.
AAATATATTGAAAATGTCCTAGCTAGACAAGAGACAAATATTTGCTCAGTTAAAGCAGCTCTTCCCAGTCTCTCTTGTGCAGAGCTTTTAGAACAATTTCCAGTTGATTTCTCTGCTGACAGATAATTGAATTGTACCACTTAGGAAGATTTTTTTTTTGCAGAGAAAGTCAGCAAAATGATGCCTTGTTCTTAATTAGTGCCAGCAGATTTCAGTAAAGCAGTCTGGGGACAATGTTTCTGTTCATAAGTATATTGAATTCTGGTTCTGTGCACATCAGATAGCACTGTTATCTGGAGTCTGCGTGTGGGGAAGCAGAGAGAATTCTCCCTCAACACAGAGCATTCTGTTTATTGCTTACTTATCTGTTTCTAAATTGAACACAACGCCTGACATTGCAGTGGGCAGAGTTTGAATGTGTTCAAAGAACTCGGGTTTTTTTTGCTGTTTCCCACACTGTATTAAACCCATGATGTTTGTGTTTCAGCGTGCAGATAGCATTAGACCTGCATTGAACAACTCTGTGGAAAGGCACAGTACTGATCAGGAGGATACTGGAACTGTCACACAGGTAAATTGGCATAAAAATGGGCAAAAAGCACAATTAGAAGCTGCATGGACTGTGTCTTTGGTTCTGTACCAAGTCAGATTGGTGGCAGCCTTTCCTTGCATTTCACATCAGAGCTAGCACAGTCAGGCAGATAAATCAGATATTAATATAGTGCCCCTGTAGAGGATTATCTGTGTGCTTTTCTTTTTCTTCCTCGAGGAAAAGTGCTCTCAAATTGTACAAACAACAGAAGATCATCATGTCTCTTTTCATGTTTGGTCTGTCCATGACTGTCTATGGAATATGAAGAACAGGGTGCATTGCTCTTCCCTTTCTCTTCTCATTCCCATTCTGTACATCTCCAAACACTTCCATTAAAAGCAGGAGTACTTCTTTTCTAAGAATTCTTTTGTGTTCTGGAGGAAGCACTTTAGGACATGGGGAGCTTTGGTGGGGATGGAGCGAGATATGAACTGGACCAAGAGGTAACAGCCCTTCTATATACAAAGCACAATAATGGATTTTGCTATTCTTTGCTAAGATCTTTACTAAGCAGCATGTGCTAGATGGAGTGTGGCAGGAAAAAAAAATTGCTCTGTGAGTAAAGTAAGATCTCATTTCACTTTTGTTTTCCCATGCTGTAATAGTGACATCCTGAGGGTTTCTGTTTTATAAATCTCCCTTTCTGCTGGCTGAGTGAATTTGTGAGGTGTGTGACTTTCTCTGCAGCCTTTAGTGACTTGAATAGACAGCCTGTTACTAACTGGAATTCAACTGTGGCAGTTCTCTTGTTAGCAGGCTGCAAGACCAAAGACCCTTTGATTGGGTTTGATTATGCACTTGAGGCTGAGGAAGTGGTGGTAGTGATGGTACAGGTATTTGGTGAGAGCCTAGGATAGCAGCTACAGAACTGCAGGAATGAAAATCTTGGTCTGGATTTTTGAGTTTCTCTGAAGATTTTGGAGGCATTTGCCCTGCTCTTTAATGAGAGAGATCTCTCTTGGTACAGATGTATTTAACTAGTTATCCTTAGCTTTATTCTGGCTTCAAATCCCACTTTAAATGATTGTGTTGCTGTTCATCTTTTTTCCCCTCCTGCCTGGCACTGCCTATATATCTGTCCTTTCTTCTTACAGAACCTGGAAAACCTGGGAGTCATGTCCATATATCACAGCACTGAGCACCTGCTCTGTAATAGAGATGCCTTTTTGCTTTGCAGTACTGCTGAGCTCTGCTAAGATGGATGTTCTGGCTGGAGCAAATGGTTTGGATGGAGAACCTGTTCTTATCATGTAGGATACAACAGAGATGACCTGGAGACAGTGGAACAGTTGTGAATATCCTGCAGTTTAGTCAGGCTGCTGATGGTGGCCTCTCTGAGGGTTTTCCTGGATGGAGATGTACTGTGCCAAAGGGGAATTGTAGGCAAGAGCTGAAGTGGGAGACTGAGACTGCCATGCCTAGAGAGAAACCTGCTGCTGGGTAGTGTTTTGGAAGCTGCAAGGGGCTGCTGTCCTCTTCCTGCCTCAGAAATGCTTTGTGCATTTAATGTTAGTTTAGGCTGCCTTTGGACAAGCTGCTCACTCTTCTTACAGAACTCAGAATTCTACCAAGGAGTCTTACTTAACTCCTTGCTGTTGAGAGTATTTCTGTTGTGGAGAGGAGTCTTGGGAGCCTTTGGCTCTAGGAAACTCCTGTCACTTTGGTGTCCCCTTGATTTTGATTTTAATTTCTAGCCAAATACCTGGTGTATCTCTTTCTGCTTGCCAGAAGAATCTGTTGCTGTAGTAAGTCAAAGGCTTGTCTGAGAAAAGGGCAAGCAGCAAACAAGCTACTTCAGGGTTCACTGGAGTTTTGAGAAGCTTTTTAAAAGCAAGTGGGAAGGGACGTAAGAAGCTGCCATCATGTCCTCTGAGTGTGACTTGAATTTCCATGTTGTGGATAGATAGACCTTGACACCTTATGACAGTCTCTGAGAGAGACCATGGAAACTCCAGTTCCTTTGTGCTGCAGCCTTAGAGTAAGTTTTACAAGCATTCTACCTTTTTTTTTTTTTCAATCAGCATACCACTGGGAGTCATTGTAGATCTCCAGCAGCAAGTGGAGATCAACAACCCATCAGTTCTGCTTGTTGGGGACAACACTTCTTAGGGCAGCTAAGATGCTCAAATAAAATAACCCTTCTTCATGAGTAGTGTTGGTTTTCCTAGTGTCTTGTGTCATATTATGACTTCATTCTGCTTAGAGTTCAAAGGTCTTAAGATATAAATAATGACTGGTGTTTTTTTATTTCCCCAATTGTAGCTTGTGGTTTTGGGGAGTAAGTGCTGATATAATGTAATGGTAGTTGAGAGGCATCTCTGAGCACCATCACGGTATAAATCATGTTAAAATTTGGTGAGATAATGCTCTAAATATTGACAGCCTCTATCAGTCTTGGACTGTACTCTTAGTGAGACACTCTTAGTGAGTGGATGTGCTTCTCTCCAGCTGTGCATTGGAATGCTGATGCTTCCAATGATGTGCATAATGCTCTGCCTCCTCTCCATTCCTGTGCCATATGCCTTCCCTTGTTTAAGTACTAGATGTCTATTTAGAGACACTTTGGAGGCATCCCATGGCTTTCATGAAACTTTTTCTCTTGGAGCCTGGAAGAGGAATAGTCTCTGTAGTATACAGGCTTCTGCACCTGTGTTCTGCTGCATTACTGAGGCTTGTCATAACCTTTACTGCAATTAGCTGTTGATAGTTTTGTCTCAAAAGCCTCCTTGGTAATTGTTCCTGTGCTCAGATAGAGGATTGGGCTCTAGGTATTGATTTTTGAATCTTTGTAACCTTATGAAAAACCCCCAAACCTTAGGTGAACCAACTTGCATCTTCTGTTACAAGTAGCCCAGGGGCAAAAATGAGTGATCTTGTCTGAGCATTGACTGCAATAAGTGGCCTCCTCACTGCTTCCCCCAGCAGAGCTTCCCTTTTCCCTGCTCACCTGTGTCGTAATTGGAAACAGCAGCTGAGTTGCTCTGTACCTGTTCCACTGGGTCTGCCAAGGTCATCTTGGCCCCAAGTACAATCCATTGGATCATTCTGTGGGGCTCTCCCTCCCTGCTCAGGGATGTGGCAGTGCTTTGAGGCAGTCCAGTGGTGCCCCTGTGTTATCCCAGTGCATTCGTGTGCGTACTGGTGCCCTTTGGTAAACTGCAGCAGTGGTGTTTTTGCTGAGAGAGGCTGAACACCCATATTTGTGTCTGAGGTTGCAGTGTCTGTGCTGTGCTGACTTAGGCTCTGGGATTCCTGCTTGGCTCACCTGCCTAATGGGAAGTGACATTTGTCTTGATTTGTCTTGGTGTTTGCTCTCTGAAGGCGTTGTGTCGGGGAGATGGCATTACTGGCCTGTCTCTAGGGCTTTGGGATGACTCAACTTGTTTTGCACATCAGCTGCCTAAACCTGTGTGCTGTACTGTGATGCTGCCATGTCTGGGTTGTTGGGGCTGGAGCAGCGATCCCATGGAATTGGCCATCACAGCTCTGCCAAAGGCCCCAAACCAGGCAGTGGGAGCTGTCTTGGCCAATACTTCCTTGGAGCATCCCACTGGCTTGAGTCATCCTCTGGGATACCAAATTATGTCTGCACCTTTCAGCCTTTCACTGAGGTGATTTGTTTCTTGACACCACCGCTCTTGGCTCTCGCCGTGGCTGTGCGCCGTGGGCTGATCTGATCCTGTGTGGCAGGGTGTGATCAGGATGTGCTGTTTCACCTCTGCTGCTGAGCCCGGTGCCATGATCCATCAGCTCAGTTTATGGGTTAGTGTTATCAGCAGGCTGTCAGGGGGGAGGGCTGCCATGTGGGGGCTGCCAGCTTCTCTCTTGGCACACCGTGCTCAGGACAGTTGCCAGCCTTGCTCCAGCAGTCTAAACCAGGATAATTTGGGTGCTGCAGAACCCAGTGAACCGAAGCCTCATAAATTCCCTTCTTGAGCACAAATAATCTTTGCAAATACTTTATTCTTTCCTTAGTATGTGGATTTCTGCTTTTTCAACTCTTTACTGTTGCATCACTTATCAAGTCAGCTGCAGAATCTGACTTTCAAATGCCCCATTTTCAGAGAGCACTAATTATGAGTAATTAATGTTTGTCTTTGACATTACATTCAAACTTTGCATAAGAGGTACAGCGTTACAGGATACAGGATCTTTGAGCATGGTTTGAAATAGCTTTGTTCTGTTTTTTGGCTGGGCTTTTCAAAGGAACCCAAGGGAATTGGGTATAGCAGGTGGGACTCTGGTTTCTACCTGTGCCTCAGAAAATGACAATTCTTTGTAGCTTGTTTTGATGCAAAGAAGCCCAAATTTTGCAAAGACGTATGCCTTATTTCCTTTTCTCTTAGACTGAGAGAGTGCCACTTGAACTGAACTCCAGACTGGAAGAAATGGTGGAATTCAATGAAATGGAAGCAGAACCTAATGAAGCAGAAGATTTTGAGGCCAGGGGAAGTCGCTTTTCCAAGTCAGCCGATGAAAGGCAGCGTATGTTGGTTCAGCGGAAGGAGGACTTGTTGCAACAAGCTCGAAAGTACGTTCCTGCCTGAAACTCCAGCCTGGCCACTCAGGTGGAGTCCCCCAGAATGGGTTTCAAATGGATTTGGACCACTGAGAGCCTGGGTTGATGTGAAAAGCAGTAAGAGGAATGAATACATCTGCCACAGCAGGCTTAGGATGCTATTTGACACTGCTAAAGCCAACTCTGAAACAGAACCATGTGTCCCAACATGCACACAGCTTCCTGTGCGCTTCATCCAAAGCTCTTTGAAATCAAAGACTCATTTTTCCAGCTTCAGTGTCTTTAGCCTAAGAATGTACTGAGTACAGGTTACTTGGGCCGAGTCCTTTAGCAATCTTTAGTTTGGCTCTTGGCACAAGGTGTCAGCCCTCACTGCCTGTGTTGTTACAACTGAAATTCCTGTCAGGCACCACTTTTTCCAGATACAGAGTCCAGAGCAGTGCAGAACGGACAGGTGACCCTTATTAGACCTCACCAGAGGAGCTCAGCACCAGTCAGTCAGGACTGCTGAAGAGAGAGGGGCCAACTTGAACTGTTTCTTTTAGCCCAACCAGTAATGGCTGTTGTAGGTAGAATTTGCCTTTTTACTGGTATTCCACATACGTTGGTGGATTTTACTAGCATCCAGTTGCTGATTAAGCAGAGGAGGAAAAGCACTTCGGTGATGTAGAAGAAACTTTGTAGTGTTTTTAACAAGTGTTTTTCCTTCCTTTGTATCACAGGGACACTGCTGAGAGGGTCTACAACAGCCCCACTGAGTTCTGGGTCCTTTGGTGTTGTCAAAAGAGCTACTGCTGCTCTTTTCCACACTGAAATGCCTTATAAATACCTGGGAATGTGACACCTTTTACAAGTCTATAAACAGACTTGCTCTTGGTCTTAAATTTTTCCTTGATGTTTGAAAAGATGTCTTTTAGGGAGACAGAGTGTTTTAACTTTCTGGTTTACTGGTTTGAAGAGCTGTTGAATTTCAAACTACTGTCTTTTGCCATTAAAGTGTAAAAAATTCACTGGGACGTTAACTCTGGCAGCAACTTCCTTGCCCTCTGACCTTGCCTTACACTGTGCAGGCCCTAGTGCCCCTTCTGTCACGGGCTTACCTGCTGCCATCAGGGAGTGCCTTGTTGTGGTGGACAGTGCCAGAGGCTGAGGAGTGAAGTAACAGGGGCAGAGGGAGTCAGTAACTCACCTGCTGAGAATGGCTCTGAGATGAGAGGACAGCCTTGACCTTTAGAGCTGGCTCCCTCCCACAGGCACAAAGATCCTCCACAAAACCTAAGAGCTTCTGCCAGCTCTGCAGAGCCTGTTGTAGGTGACATGGGCTTTTCTTAGGAGCACATATAACCTGTGTGCACTTCTATTGAGGCATTTTCCTGCTAGTTTGCCTTCCAGCCCTCCCCGACTGCAGGGATGCATTTTCCAGAGCCAGAAGAAGGTGGGCTGTGCTCACTCATCTTTTCCTTTTTATCCTCAGGCGTTACTTAAACAAAACCTCCGATGAGGAGCTGAGCACAGAGAAGCCTTTTCCCGAGGGAGCGGCGGCCGACGCCGTCACCCTGCGCCGCAGGACCCTCGCTGCCGCTGCCGAACGGAGACTTCAGATGCAGCAAAACTCCTAGCGCTCGCTGCCCCTCCTTCCTCCTCCTCGTGAGCAACGTTGAATAAATAAATTAAATACAAAAAAACCCCTGCGCTTTCTATACCAGCGGGAAAGTGTCTCTTCAGAGTTCAGCTGGCTGTGCTGCCGAGTGAGCTGGCTGCCTCTCTGCTGTATAAAGCATGTGGTCTAATAATGTTTGGACAGCTGACAAATTAACCTTTTTTGTAATATTTTCTATGTGACATTGATCCTCTCCACAACAAACGGCAATTTCTAAACCACGGGCATGATTTCTGCAGCTGGCATGAGCTATGGGGCTGACTGCACAGCAGAGGCTGGGGAAGTGTGTTCTGAGGTAGCTATGGGTGCAGGTCACGGAGTGCACGGGCATGTTCTGCTCCAGATAGAGGCAGCTGCTCCCAGGGAAGGAAGCTTAGAAGCTTGCAGCAAGCCCGGTGTTAGGCGAGCAGCCTCCTTAGTCCCTGTTCCTTCAGCAGCCAAGGGTGACGTGTAGGGCAGCTTGAAGGGCTGGGGGAGCATTGCTGGGAGGTTCTTACACTGGATGAAGTTGTCTGGCTACACAACACAGAAAAACCTGAATTAATGAATTGTGCAGCAAAGCGCCAATTCACACCGATTCCCACATAAAATACTTCCCACTGTTGCTGGGCTCTTCTGCCCTGGCAGAGGCTTGGCTCTGTCCATCCCCAGGGCTACACTTTTCCTTTGTCTTTTATGTCCAGGAACAAGTGAGGGACAGAGAAGGGGTTTCCATCGAAGAAGAGGTACCCCAGGTAAGGTTACAGTGTTGCCCTGAGCTGAGGGAGTCAAAAGTAAAACCTGTTTGTCCTGGACTCCAGCGCAACATGGACAGGACGGCATGGAGATCGCTCCAGTATCTTGATTTTTATTTCGTTTTTAACCCCACAGTCCCACCCTGAGTTTATTCAGAGAGACTGGAGGAATGGGGCAGCTGGACCTGTGCTGGCTGCAGCCCAACCTGCTAACCTGGATTTTCTTAAGAACTTTTGCGATCCCCTTGGTGCTGCTGCCGCTAGCTTACATAGTTGAATTTTACATGGCAGTGACTTAATTTTTAAAATTCTGAAGAGTGAGTTCTAGTTTCACCGTCCTTTAGAAGGAGCCCAGTATTATCTAGAATTGTTGGTAATTTTTTTACCGTTGTTTTTTAGGTGGAGGTGAATTTAATGAGAGGAATTGCATCGATGTTTAGGTGAAAATTATTTCAATAAAACTCTTTGGGAAGCCTTACCTTGCAATGCTATTAGTAAACCTCAGAAAAAATTTTTTGAGATCTTTGGTTTTGCTTTCGACACAGCTGTTTTGTTTACTGTTAAAAACCCCCAACCAAACAAAAATAAAATCTTGATCAGTGTTGGAAATGCTTTGTAAATTTCTGTGGTGTGATTTCTCATGTTTTCTCATGGTGGGGATGTTTTGGAGACTTAGGCTGTTTTTTCCTCCTGACTTCTCCCAGCAGCTCCCTGAGGAGTGGACCCTGGCCAGCCACTGGATGGCACCTTTACCCACAGCACCGCTGCAGAATGACCTACTTGAGCCGTGAAAGGCTGGTTTGTGCAGAGGAGCACAGGACCAGTGGTGGCCTCTTGGCTGGCTCTGCCTCCCTGGAAAGGGAGGTCATCTGAGGAGAGGCCTGGTGGACTTTCCCAGTGCCAAGATAGCTTCTGGTGGCTGTAAACAGCAGGGACCTTGGAAAGGCCGTGTTGGTCAGGAGCTGCTGCTGCTGCTGCGGGCAGGACTCTGCCAAGCACCCCTCCCTCCCTGGGGCTGGGCAGGGGACATGCCAGGGGTGGCATGGGGGGGCCCTGGATGCCTGGGTCACCTTGCCTATGGCTCCATCCCCGGGTGGTCCCGTGGGGTTTGGAAGCGTTCCCGTGGCAAGGGAGGGGATGTTGGGTGTGGTGCCCAGCCCCGTGCCAGGCTGTGCCAGGCTGTGCCCAGGGGTCTGTGGCTCTCCAAGTGTCCCACCTGTGGTCACGGTGCTGGCATGCATAGGAGCTGGGCACCTGGGATGAAGGAGAGTGCAGGAAAAACCCAAACTGTGGAAAAAAACCCGAAAATCCAAACAAACCCTGAATTGCTTGAGCAGCAGGGAGAAAACCTCAACTTTCTGGGAAAACCTTCCTCTATATGTTAGGGGTAAAAACTTGAAAATTGTGGGACTTGTGATGTTGCCATAAATGAAGGACTCACCCTAGTGATTAGCTTTGCATTCCCTAAAGAAATAAAAATACTTTCTTGCCTGGGGTGGTCTTTTTGGGAGGATCTTTGCTCACAATGATGTTCTGTAGCACCAGAGAGCTTCGTAAGATTTACACCCATTCTATAGTTGCACCAATCCACAGTTCCCTTGTCCCTCTGCTGCCAGCAGCAAATCCCCCCAAAATGTGATTTTTGGCATTTCTTCTTCCTCTCTTGGAAGGAGGCAGGCAGGCACAGGGGGGAAAGAAGGAGGCGGAGGCACGGGAGGGAGAGCCCGGGGTACAGACAAACATTCTCTTTATTGAGCTACACATGAATTTTTCCATTAGTCAGAGAAAGAGATTGGCAGTGTGTAATATATCACAGAAACCTCACTGATTGGTAATAGAAAGGCTTAGAAAGACCTGGCGCTTTTTATATATATATATATATAATATCTTTTTTTAAGTTTCCTCTTTATTTATTCATTTTCTTTTGAACAGGTGTGACTGCTCTTCTTCAGCAAAGGTAACTTGTAAAAGTGAAACTGTGAAGACGTCTGGTTACTAATCAAAGTAGAAATGATGAGGGATTGGTCATGAAAACAGTGGCTTCAATGTAAACACTACATTCGATTTTTGTTTATTATTTTTTAAATTATTTTTTGTGGTTTTGTGTGTGTTTTTTAAAATTTTTAAATTATTTTCATTCTTTCTTTTTTTTAAGTTTGTTTTTTTAAGATTTTTTTTGCTTTTTTTTTCCCTTTTTTCTTATTTTGCAGCACAAACATCCCCACATGAGAGAGAAAACACCATTCACTAAAAGGGAGAGAGGACTGGGGCAGGAGAGGGGGAGAGAAAAGCAGCACAAAAAAGCATTCACTGGAAAGAGTTTAAAATAATAAAAACAAAACAAAAAAATACTCTAAACAAAAAATAAAGTAATATATATATATATATATATTTGTATAGCCCTCCCTGGTGTCCCTGGTCGGCCCTGAAGGAGGGATGAGGGGGGACTCTGGCTGGGGGGGCTGAGCTGTGCTTTTGGATATGGACCTGGAGAGTGAGCAGTGACCAGGAGCAGGGAGATGCTAAACCAGGAGGGAAGAAATGGGAAAAACCCGCCGGCACCAGCTGGTGAGGGTTTTGGCCTGAATTGGTGTGAGAATTCAAAAAATCTGACCTAAACCTCCCTGAAACCCTGGGAAGAGAGAAGGAGGAGGATGCCCCCACTGCAGATTTCCCCCAAACAGTCAGGGTGGGAAATGGGAGAAGATGTTTCCCTTTTTAGCTGTGACATATGGCTGGGGGCAATTTTTAAATTTTTCCCTCTTTCTTTAAAAAAACAAAAAGAAAAGAAAAGGAAAAAAAAAAGAAAAATCTTTTTGTTTCTGAGGGCGGCAGCAAGGCTGGGGACAGGCAGGGGCAGCCTGGCCTTGCCCATGCTGGAAAAAAAAAAAATCTTAATAATAATTTTAAAAAGACAACCCACAATAAGGAGTTATAATCATAATTAAAAAATAGCAGCCCATGGTCAAACGGCTGCCGGGAGGAGAAGCCCCTGCCCAGAGTGAGGCCGGGCGCTGCCCTTTCCCCCTCTCCCTGCCTGGTACCAGGGGAGTTGTTGGGATGCTGGGCTGGGCAGAGCCCCCCTGGCCCCGGGGTGCCCCAGGTGGGGACACTGGGGACTGGAGGGAGGAGCCTGATGGGAGAAGGGGGTTCAAAAAAAAACCTAAAAACGTGGGTGTGGATTTTTATATATATATATACGTATATATATAATTTTTCCTTATGCCTTTTTATTTACCAACTCACATGATTATGATGACATTTTTTTCTCTCCTTCAATCTGTTTGTTTCTTTTCTTTTTTTTTCCCCCCCGCGCGCGTGTGTGTCTGTGTGTCTGTGTGTGGTTGCTTTGGGGTTTTTTTTTTTTTCTTTTTTTTGTTGTTATTTTTATGTTTCTTTTCTCTCCTGGCGCCGGGGGGTTCAGTACAAGCCGCAGCCCCGCAGGTTGTTGGCAATGATGATGTCGGTGACGGCGTCAAAAACCACCTGGATGTTGTTCGTGTCTGTGGCGCACGTCATGTGGCAGTAAATCTCCTTGTTGGGGGAGCGGTTTTTGCTCTCGAATTGTGCTTGGATGTAGGCAGCTGCATCCTCGTAGGTGTTGGGACCTGCGGGCAGAGCGGGGGTCAGGGCTGAGGGCCACCACCCTCCTGCCCACACCCGGCCCCGTGCTGCTTGCCAAGTGTTTTCATCGGAACAGAAACAGGCAAAACGATTTATTTCCACCTCTCCCACCTCCCCTTCACCCTTTAGCAAGGTCCATTTTCCTCCCATCTCCCTCCTTTCCACTCCCGTTACCCTTTTGCTCCCCCCTGCTCTGTTTTCCCCCAAAACTCATCACACCTGAGCCCTGTTGAGGGCTCCTCCTTCCCAGGTGTCGCTGCTCCACCATCTCCCTTTCCCCCTGGGAAGGGCAGGATCCCCCAGCTGTGCCCGCTGGGTGCTCGGGGGTGTCCCTGGGGAACACCTGGGGAGGAAAGGTCTGCCCGGGCCAGGCAAGGGGAGGGATGGCCAGGAGAGTTGGTGGCCACCCCGAAATCCCCCACGGACCCTGGCTGTACCCCCTTGGTGGGGCTGAGCCCCTCTGTGCCCCCCCTGGGCTGGGTGGGATCTCACCCCAGCACTGGAGTGGTGGTGGCCCAGGAGCCCTGTGGGGACACACGTGCTGCCTGCTGGCTCCGTGACGGGGAGGTTTCTTTGGGAAGGTGGGCTGGAGAGGCGCCAGATGTTTGAGCCGAAAAATGTGCATTATTGCATTAAGCTGCTTATGGCAGCGAGAGAAGCTGTGCTGGCCCTCGTGGGAAGCCACAAAGCTGAGTTACGCCCCTGAAATCGCCTTTGCAAGAGCTGCTATTATCTGGAGATTTCTTTTCCATTCCCAGCTCGCTGGTTCCCTTCGTTCAGATGCCGTGGGTGGATGAAGGAGAGGGAAGCTGGGCCGGTGCCACCAGCCTGTCCCCATCCACAGGGCAGCCTGGCTGTGCCATACATGTGGGACAGTCTGGTTTGTTCTACCAGGGGGCTGTGAGACAAGCGCTGGTGCCTTCAGGATGGAGAAGCCTGAATGCCTGTGGTGGAAATGCTGGTGCACTTGTGCCACAGGGGAATGGGTGCCCCTTACTGGGGGACTCCCTTGTCCCCATGGTTTGGCATCCAGGATGGATGTGCTCTAGGTGGAACAGTTGAAAGACATCTCAGTATCTGTAGGGGATGCTGGAATCTGAATTTAAACTGGCTTTTTTCTTTCCCTTAGAGAATTCCAAAGTATCTATTCTTGCCCATTTTCTTGGTTATTTATCCTTTTCGTCAGGCCATGTTGGTTTCACTACAAAATGGATGATTCTCTTGTGGTTCCACAGAATCCTGCTGTGAAGGGGCTCTTTCCTCCCCAGCCACACCCAGTGTGAAGGCACTCCCAGGAGGATGCAGCCTGGAGGACCACAGATCTTAGCTTCTCTTGCAGAAGCTTCCAAGGAGCCACCAGTAAACAGGATGGCTCCAGTGATGGCCAGTCAGCTCCTGCCAAGTCTTCTTCTTTCCACAGCCCCCTGTGCCCAGGCTCATTTCAGCTCCTCTCCATTCATCTTGACCCCCTCTCTGTCCCACCAGCTGCTCAGGCACCTTTGCCACAAGAACTGTGCCACCCAGGACACAGCCCCAGCCCAAGAGAGGAGTGCTGGAGCTGCATCACAGGTCATGAGGTGCTTTTGCAGTGCTTCTGGATCCCCCAAAGGTGCCTTGTCCCCACTGTCCCCACTGTCCCCCCTGTCCCCCTGTCCCTGGTGGCGCAGGGTAGGCGTCACAGCAGCTGTGCCGTGTCAGCTCCAGCACCTACCTGTGTACTCAGGGAAGCAGATGGTCAGAGGTGACTTCTTGATCTTCTCAGCAAATAGGTCTTTCTTGTTGAGGAAGAGAATGATGGAGGTATCAATGAAGAATTTGTTGTTACAGATGGAGTCGAAGAGCATGAGAGATTCGTGCATGCGGTTCTGCAAAGGGGAGCACAGAGGGAGGAGAGGGGAGAGAGGAAGGCAAAGACAGAGTTAGAAGAGAGGAGAACATCTTTGTGAACTGAAACGGTTAGAAAGCAAAAAAAAAAAAATCTCTATAATAAGACAGTGGTAAATTTAAGCTGGTTACAAAGGTGGAGGAAATGGGGTATTGTGCTCTTCTTGGGCTGGAGGCCAGGGCAGGTGTGAGGCTGCAGCTGATCCTCTCCCACATCCCTGTGGGGCCACTCTGGCAGGGCAGATACTTGAAACTTCAAGGAAGAGCAGGGAAAAAGTCATTTGCTGCTCCCCTGCCTCACCAAAGGAGTAGGGGAAGGGCCCTGTCTCTCTTCAGGGACTGGGTGTCCCAGAAGCATCCTTTGGAGAGCCCAAATAAAGCATCAGCCAGCAGCTCAGACACACTGGGCATGGGGACTGGGATGGAGGGGACTTTGGCCATCCCAGGGTGGTCCTATGGATCTGCCTGGAAGGGTACTTGGCACTGAGTGGTGTCATTGTAGTGAAACCAGTGCCAAGGTATTGCCCAGAGGTTGGGGCAGGTCCTGTCATGGTGGTAAGCAGTACAGGTGCCTCTGTCAGCCCATTTCCCAGCTCTCCTGAGAGTTCTGGGCTTGCTCCAGGGAGACTTTAAGCTTGGAAAAGCTTTGGTAGGAGCATAAAGGTAAATTTATAAAAGATGTAGTTTTGTTGGGTGTTTTTTTGGTTTTTTTTTTCCGATTTACATGAGAACAAAACCCATAAACAGTATTTTCCCCCCATGATACCAAAGTTTCTTAGAAGTGGAGAGCAGACAGCAGAACAGGAGGAGGTGAGGTGAGGTTGTCCTGTGCCCCAGTGGCTGCCACAGGGCCCCACAGAGCAGGTGTTCCCATGCAGGTGCATGCACTCACTGTTACTGTGAAGGTGCCAATGGACAGGACAGATCTGGCCCTCCAAGAGCTCCCAAGCAGTTTCTCCATCATTAACTTGCTCTTAGAATCACCAGAAAGCCATTCCCTGCTCGCCCACTGACAGCTCTAGGGGACATTTCAGGAAGTCCCTGTGTCCCTTTGATTGTTTGTATCCACCTCGTTTCTACTGAACTTGTAAAGCTTCTGGAGCAAACCCAGGGCTTGGTGAAGCCTGAAGCTGTTGCCCCTTCCTGTAATCCCTGCTGGGGATGAGCCCCCTAATTCTGGCTCGACTGCCTCAAGCGTGGCTGGGAACACAGCTGCTCACAAAATCCTTGTGGAAATCTCCTGGAAAGATGTGTACACGGGAGGCTCTGCAGTGGGAGGAGAACCCTCCTGCAGCACACATGTCCCCACAGTGTTCCCCCACAGCTCCTTTTTTTTGGAGGTGCAGCAAAGGGGGATCCAGACTCACTGAAGGTTCACGAGAACACGTGTGTTTGCTAATGAAATGATGACCCAATTGCACATTTTGCAGTTTTCCATGAATGTTTTATTAGTGAGTCATTTTATTAGCTCCACTTCAATGGTAGCTTCTGCATGCAAAATTTAGCAGCTGTCTGATTTCATCTTGAAAGGCTTCCCGATTGCACTGTCGGTTCCTTGACAAAGAGTAGCTGGGGATGCCAAGCAGGCGCTTTCCAAAGCCTTGGGACTTCAATTTGATCCTTATCTTGAAATAAAAAAAAAAGCCTTATTCATAGGGAAACCAGAAACTGCCACAAAAGGATGTGGCTCTTCTTGACTTGTGGCTGTTGTGAAATTGCTGGGCCTTGAGATTTTCATGGAGAGTGTTAGGATGGGCTTTTCCTTGTGCATCTCTGGTGCTGTCCATATATGTATTATATTTAAATGAAGAAGTGATGGTGTTGGTGGAAAAGCAGCTGAAATAGAGCTTCTGTCCAGGGAAATAAGAATTCCCATTCAGGTAAAATAACCCTGATGACTTCAGGGTTCTGAATACCCAGGCAGAATCTGAGCAGGATGGTGTCCTGGAGGAAGTTTTAAAAATCCCCAGTATCAATACACAAAGCAAAATCCTTTCCCTCTCAGCCATTTGCTTTTCACAAGGCTGGCCTGTAGTTCTGTCTGACTCATAGGATAGGCCACATGGGAATTCCTGTCTGAGGATGGGTCCAGCTGAAGCCACATCACTGGAAGCTGGTGAAGTCAATAGGAGCAGTGGTTCATTTTCCTTTGATGAGATTTATAGAAAATTTTCTCTTGGTTTCTTCAAGTTCCTTACTTCTATATTATGCCCCAAATAATGGAATATCCTTAAACATAAAAGAACAAACTGGCTCAAGCATTGTTTAAAAGGGAGGGAGGGGTGCTCCATGTTTTGTGCTGCAAGAAGAACACAACATTTACTGAATTGAACCAGCAATGGGTCTTCTGACTCTGTGCTCACACAAAGAGACAGTGGAAAAGCAAAGCTTGTGACTTGTGAAGGATTTGTAACTGACGTGGTGGAAGAAACAGTTGGGCAGCAAGGATGCTCTGCTCTGCTGCTGCCTCTGGTGAGCAAAGGAAGAAAAATTCCTGCCAAATACTTACATAAAATGAAGTATCTTTTGGTTATATCCTTTTTAAATTCCTTATTTCCAGGTGGATGAGGCTCTAGCAGACAGCTGGTGCTGTGTGTTGTGCAACTGCTTGTGGAGCAGCCATAAGGTTAAATAATAAGTTTGAGAAGCTGGACGAGCTCAAGGGAGACACAATAAAACCACTCTCACACTAGAAAAGAGCTGGCACTTTATTAACATTTTGTAACTAATAAATACATTACCAACAGCCAATAAATTATTACAATAACTAACGCTCTATTAAACCAATGGACAGTCACTCTCCGTACAAAATTACAGTTAATACAGTTTGGGCCATCAAACATGCAGGAGAAATGATTCAGTGGGAAACCAGACAAGGAAAATGGTGATGGCCTCCGGTGATCCTTTGGGAAATGTGATGGGGAGCAGGGAGCCCAGAGGCAGGGTGATGGCCACTCTTCCCTTGTTGAGCTGAAGTGGGAAAAAGGAGGTGGGGGAATAGGGCTGAGGACCATAAATTAGGGACTGGGCTAATTAGCAGGGCCATGGCTGGTGCTTAAGCCACCCTATCTGCTTGCCCAGCACCACCAGGTTGGTCCAGCACTGGAAAAGCTGGTGAGACTCAGGCACTGCTGAAAATGGTGTTTTACCTGCCACGATCTCTTCTCCCCACCTGGAGCAGCAGCTTTAGCTCTGGAGCTGTTTGCCTGCACTACAGTCAGGACTGGGTCTGAATTTCCAAGACATGGGGTGGAAGAGGGCCTGGGGTTGTGAGCAACCAGCCAGCTCCCTGGCCCTCTCCTTCTTCTCCTGGTCTCTCCTCCCTGTGCCTACTGCACTCAGTGTCCATGAACAGAGCTGCCCTCTTGGGGAGATGGGAGCTCTTTGTTGAATCCAGCTCCCTTTCCCTCTGCCTGCAGGGTGCCAGCTGGAGGCTTTGGTCCTCCTCTCACTAAGGCATCAGTGTTTAAGGGTTGTACTGTCTTGTGTTTGCACACAGGCTGCTGGTTGGGGCATGAGTGGTCCTGTGCAAAGTCCCTTCCCATAGCCACATTCTCACTATAACTATATAGGTCATGTACCTATATCTGTCAGCATCAATTATCTTGTGTCAGAGCTGGAGCTCAGAAATGACATGGTACCCTCAGGTCTCAGGAGCCTTGGGGTGTGTTTGCCTGCTCTTTCCTGCAGGGTGGTAGAGGCAACACCATGATCTGCAATTTTGTGCCACTTGGATCATGCCTCTGCTTTCTCATGTGTGCACTGGGGATGTGAGTGAGTGATGGGTCTGGGTGCTCAGGGTGATGCTCAGTAACACCATTTCTACTAACCTTGACTTGTCCAGTGTCAGATCACTAATAAGTGCTTTAGTCTCCTTGGAAATGGTTGTGGAGTTTTTGGTGGTAAGCCTGAAGACAAAACATGAAAACACCCAAGCACACTGGGACTAAGCTTCTCTAACTGACTTGACAGATGATCATCCTTCTTCCTAGGAACTCATCAGCTCTCCCTGGTGCCAGACTTTTTGACCACAAAAAGCTTGGGACATGTCACACAAACTAACAGTGCAAGGTTGGTCCCTTTCCCAGCACTGACTGCAAATCCCCCAGAAGTGATGTTGAGCTGCACAGTGAGGCTGGGCACATGGGGACCTTCTTGCAAAAGGACATCTTCTGTATCACATCCTGACCTCTTGGAGATTGCACTCCTGGACTGAGAACAACATCTGTTCCCTTGCAGACAAGCACTGGGCTCATGCCATGATAGATGAAACCCACCAGATATGTTTTAACATACATTAAAGACTGCCCTCATTAATACTCTTAGTGTCCTGTAAAACAAAATCACATCAATAGAGGAGACACGGCAGGCTCCTCCTGAGGCTGCTCTCCCCTCCATGGAGGGACAGGCTGGCCGGCCATCCAGGAAAGCTGACTGAAGGCAAGGAGCTAATTCCGGTACAGAAGTCCTGAGGGAGATGTAGTTGAAGCGTTTCTGGGCAGGCAGCAGGAATGTGGCCATGCAGGCGCGGCGGGAGCGCAGGGCAGCAGGGATGCTCCGCACTCGGCAGGGCCAGATGGCCGCGCGAGCGCTCCCGCTGTCCTGCCGGGCTCCTCCGGCCCCTGTGAAAACCAGACTGTGTGCCACTTCAGTATGCAAGATTAAAAACTGCCTTTGGCAGTCTGGAGCTGTATTTTAGTATGTGCTTCCCCAGTACGTGGTATTGCTCGTGCTCCCAACCAGCCCAGCTACTGCATCCTCCCAGGAGCTCTGCAAATCAGTCCGGCAGCGCTGCAAGACTTTGCTTGTAGGGGTTTCTCTATTTCATTGAAATCGTTGTTTAAATAAAGAAGCTATTTGCATTTTTGTGGTCTCATGGCTCCACAACTGACCCTCTCATTGACTAGGAAGCAAGCCGACAGGGAGCTTCCTTGTTTCTTTCTGCTGCTGTCTGAAGCTCATCAAGAGTTGCTAACGCTACTTTCAATGCTGACATCCCTTCGGATGCCTCTGTTGATGGAACAGTGACCTGGGTCGTTAAAAACCTTCTGCATCCCAAAAAAGGCTTTTTTTTTTTCCCTACAAATTTTCACATTACCTTTGAAGGGCAGCAGGGTGTATACATAGCTGTTTCAATATTGTGCTTTTAAAATCTATCCTCCATGCCCTGGTAGGATTTCTGATGAAGCAGTACCAGTTGCAATATCCTTGCTATGTGGAGACTGCAAATGAAACACAGCTCTGGATCTCCAAGGGTCTGGATTCAGAGTGTGGCTATTGCAAAGCATAAGAGGCTGTTAAGAAAAGGTTTTTGAAAGCAGGTGATGTATTTCAAGGTACTTTTTAGTCAACCGCTGCAAGAATTGCTGGTGTTTAGAAAAAGCACGGGGCAAAAGATTGCTTTTGGAAGGCACATCTGTCAGGAAGGGCTTCAGAGGATGCAGAAGCCAGCAGTGAGTAATAAGAGTTCTGGAGACACAAATCTATACATGACCATCAAGCAGGAGAAATAGTAGTGTTTAACACTGGAAGCATTTCATCTTCCAAAGGCTGTTTCCAACATTTGTCAGTGAATCCTCATGACACTTGTGTGAGGGAGGGAATGTCAGCAGCAGCAGCTGAGATGAAGCTTTAGACACACAATATGTCAAAGAAAGTGAAAGAAGAGGCTCTGTGTGGCAACATTTCCTCTGCCTTTTCTCCCCATGGGGCACCAGCTGTTGATGGTCACCAATGTGCCAGGGACCTGCTGGAGCTGCAGAGTGGGCTTGGACCCCCCCAGCTGGCAAAGCTGGGAATGGGTTACCTGAATCCAGCCTGAAGAGTGGTAAAGCCCACTGAGCCAGCACTGGCCACTTGACTGCATTTGACAGTTTGGAGTTGAGTTAATTTAAATTTTCTTTACCAAAAATATTCCTGTGTGCTAATATTCCTTATGCTTTATGGGAGCTCACAAAGCCTTGGTGTGGTGCTGCCTTCCCTGGGAACAGCTTCTGTTACTTATTTCCTTGGATAAAACATCATCCACAGAAAGGGGTGGGAAGAGGAAAATCTCCAAAACTCCAGTGCTTCTGATCAAAGTCTTCTTGCAGAGCTTAATAAAAGACCTGCATCCCTGCCAGCACCAGCCATCAGTACTCTGGGTCCAGTGGTTACACAGGTTAAGTACCAAATGTAACCAATGTGTGGTTTTTCTGCCCTGGGTTTGACACGACATCCACGTGGATGCTGGGTACTACTGCAGGGGCTCAGACAGATGTGTGGGTGGGCTGTGGCATGAGGAGCTCCTGGTTCTGCTGGCCAGCTCTTTGCAGGAGCCAATGTCACTCGAGGCATTTTAAGGCTGAGCTGGTGAAGAGAAAGGTTGTGCCAGAGCAGGGGAGGCAGGGAGCTGTGTTATTGCTGTTAGTGCCCAGCAGAGCAGCAACAGGTCCTTGCTGTACAACAGTAAATGCATAATTTAATGCTCTCTAGGGGTTACTGACAGTTACCATCCATGCTGGACTGTAGCTGCTTGGATGGGTGACAAAGACCTCGTTTTCCTCTGCAGGCCAATCCTGCTTGCTTCAGGTGCTCATCCCTGGCTGGGGATTTGTCACAAATGTCCCACAAATACTGTCCTGGCAGAGCACAACCCCTGATGGGGACTCTCCTCTGGCTCCCAGCTGCCCTTCTCTTCCCATCCTCCCTGCTGTCTCAATCTGCCTTGTCTCCCTTCTGCAGCTTCTCTCCCAAAATGTTCCCTAAGCCTCTCCCACTGTCTTCTCCCTCCTGTGCCACCTCATGTGTTCTGTCACTGCCTCCTGCACCCTGACGCTCACCTGGCCCCTCCCCTTTGGGCTGTGCTACTCTGGGGTGCTCTCACACCTTATCTTCTAAATAGGCACAGTGAGAAGGGATATTGTCCATCTCAACCACAGCCCCGCAGAGACCTCCTGAGACCTGAAAGCCACTCCTAGATCAGGCTCCCAAGACAGGACAGTTGAACTTCTGGCCAGGCTGCAAAGATTCATGTTTTTCAAGATAATGGACTTTTAAGAGAGGCAGAGAAGAGGCAGGGATTAACACTGCCCACCTGTCCCCAGGTGAGGTGGGCCCTGAGTGGGACCTCTGAGGTGGTTGCCTCACCCAGACAACAAATAAGATTTTTGGGTGGGCTTCTAAGAGTCCCTCCATGTCCACAGAGGTGACACCCCCACCTCTCATATTCTCTTCTGCCTTCAACTCAGAAGCACCAAGAGTTCTTGGTGGTGGCCACATGTACCTCAACCTACCTCCATTTGTGCTCTCTGAGCCCCCAGTTTTGCTGTGCTGGGTGCTACCCTTGCCCTTCCCTCTCCTCTCCCTGCCCTTCCTTCTTCCTTTCCTTGCACTTCTCTTCCTACTCCATCTCTTGACTCAAACCAGCTCCCTGAGCTCTCCTTTGCCAGTGTTAACCATCCATCTCAGTAGAGACACTGGTAAAGAGATGCCCTAACTGGAGACACCAGCCCTGGAGCTGTTTCTCTGGGATGCTCAGGCAGGAGGTGACAGGAAAGCCACTGGCTTGTGCCCAGCCAAGGAGGCTCAGAGCACAAGGCTGGGTTTCTCAAGGGGTTTAGATGCCCAAGGGGCAATGAAGGGCCACAAGGTTCTTGCACATTTTGCTGCCACCCAAGCACAGGGAGGTTTCCCAAAGCACCTTTCCCCATCTCAGACACTTCAAGGTCAGACTCTGCCACAAGAAGCCAGGGCTAAATATTTTTCATGCACCCCAGCATTTCAAGGCTGAAGTTTGGAAAGTGATGCTGCATGTGTGCAGGATCTGCTGAATCACTAGGGCTGGGAGGTGCTGTGGGAAAGGTCCCCAGGCTGGATTCCTTGTCAGGATGCCAGTGAGTGTGGAGTCTCCATCAGGACACCATTCCTGGGGCATCTTCACTGCCTACAATCCAGGGATTACAGCCCAGTGCCTCCATGGCCTCCATGGAAGTGCCTCAGAAATCAGTTACAGCAACCACTAGATACACTTTATCATTAATTTTGAAAAACTTGAGGTAAAACTGCTACCAGTAGAGAATGCTTTTAGAGGAGGCTTAGTAGGCTTTGTTACTGTGTCCCTGTTATTCAGACACCAGCAGAACTCGATATGGCTGTTCTACTTGTTCAAATAGCTGGAAAAAAGGAGAATGTACAAATCCAAGCTATGGTGGCTGCATTCAACACCAAACCCTCCAGCTCTGGGGTCAGAACTGGAGCTGTAGGGTACCCTCAAAATGATCGGGTTGTATTTAGCACTTCCCAAAGGAATAGTGTTTAAAAAAGAAGCAAATAACCAGGAGAATGAACAATATCCCTTAATTTTCAAGCAAAAAAGAAGAGTTTTGGTTCCAAACTACACTGTTTCTGACCAGTATTTTAAGGCTTTGATTTTTTTCTCTCTTTAAAACTGAAGTATTTTTGTCTTTTGGCAGTTGAAATGCACTTTGTGGGAAACGCGTTAGCTCCCTGCACAACACTGTGAATTGGAACGGAGGAGTAGAATGGGGCAGCAAGGGAATGAACCAAGAATGAGCCAAAATAAAATAAAATAAAACAGGTCTGGGGAAAGCAGAACTTGCTGCAGAGTTTTCTGGGACAGGAGGAGGGAATTATGTATTTCTTCCTTGTCATCTTCTGAGGAGGAAAAAACAAGGAAAGGGAGGACCTGTCCGCAGCACCGGAGGATGCTCCGGGCGGGTACCAGGAGAGGAGGGAGGAGGGTGCTTCAGTAGAGTCCACACCCCCGCAGGTTGTTGGCGATGATGACATCCGTGACAGCGTCGAAGACGAACTGGATGTTGTTGGTGTCGGTGGCACAGGTGATGTGAGTGTAGATCTCCTTATTGGCAGACTTGTTCTTGCTCTCGTACTGAGTCTGGATGTACGCCACCGCCTCCGTGAAAGCGTTGGGACCTGCAGGAGAGCAGACAGCAAAGGGCAAAGAGGGGGTTAAAGCAGCCCCATGACTTGGAATCCACAGGGTGCCTGCAAACACCTCGTTGTGGGGATGTGGGGAGCTTGCGTGAGGCTGCTGCAGTCCAGGTGCCCTCTCTCCATCTCAGGGATGGGCACTGTTACCAGCCAGGATTGCTGCCAGGCAGGACACGCTCCCTGACTGTCAGCTCAGCTATATTTTTACTCTGAGTTGCTGTTTATAGTCTATGGAGATGAAATGGATGGGGGAGCTGAGTGTTAAACAGGCTGTGATGGAAGAAATTCCACATCATGGTGACAAAAAGGGAAGAAACCTGCCAGAAATGCAGTAAGTGTTTGACCTAGGGAAAAGGCTTAGCTTTTTTCCCTTTTTAGATTTTTTTTTATTAAAGCTTCAGTTTTTGATGGAAGAGTTAACATGAATTGAGGACAGTATTGGTATCTGTGCCCTCCTTTCCCTAAATCATTCAGAGAAAGGGACATGAAAAGATCCAGCCTTTGTTACAGAGAAAAATGGGCTTTTCTCAGGAAAAAAAAAAAAAAACAAACCATAAAAAAACCAAAAAACCCCCCAACAACCTGAAAACCCAACAAAAGACTGATACAGAATGTCCCTTTCTTTTTAGGAATTAGGATTGCAGTACTCTCTGCTACAGCCACCACTAAAATCACACTGTGAGCAGTTTCTTGTTTTGATATATAGAGATGTCTGTTCCAAACCTCATTATTCCTCAAATTTTGTGTTAAAAAAAGCTTAGAAGGAGTCATGCAAATGAGGAGATCCTTTCTCCTCTGGCCAGCTCTGACCCTGCTCACACATGGCTCCACTTGGGCACCTCCTCAAGGCTGATGAAAGCTCTGGCTGGTCTGGAGTGCAGCTCCCAGCACTGCCAGGCCCTTCCTGACCCCCAAAAGGCTCCACAACAGTAACACTGCTACTGGGTTTGGGTCCCTTTCTCTCCATGATGCTTTACTGATGGGAAATGCTATTTACTAGAGAGAAGCTTACTGGGGCTGAAGATGTGCTGTGGTGGAAGGCAGCTGCTCTAGGAAATCCCACTTGCACACACATACATTGCTAGTTGAAGACACAAGTTCATGAAGGCCATGGGACTTGAGAAAAAGTGTGAAGTAAGAGAAGCAAAGTTTTTTCTGGGAGCAGATTCTTCCATGAAGAGCTGTGTAAAGAATCAGTTCCACACAATGAGCACAACCAGGAGGGTATTTTATGAACAGGAAGTTGGTTGTTCAAAGACATAAGGATTTAGATGCTTGATTCTGTCTAGGAGAGCAGAGAGAATCACTAATGCCAGCTTGGTTTAAATCAAGCCATGGATTCTGCTGCTGCTTCACTAAATATTGTGGATTAGTTAAAAGCATGCATGAATTAAGGGGATGGAAACAGTGGTCTAGCAAACAGCAGGCAAATTTGTGGATGCAGTCTTCTAATAATTCCCTGTCAGCAGAACTAATGGACATCAGAAATTTAATTTCATTAAAAGCACTTTGTGGAACCTACTTGTGATGTTGAAAGTCTGCTTTTTCAGTTTATAGGCTTTTATCAAATAATTCTTTTTAACTCCAGGGCAGCATTCTAATAATGTTGCTTTTTCATGAGGCCACGAGGATTTCATCCTGTGGGCTGTGGCCAGCAAAGCAGGGGTGAGCAGGCTGAGGTGTGTGCTTGGGTCGAAAGCCTGGGCTGGATGCCGGCACAGCTAACTTGTAACAGCATTGCTGAACACCTGGGGGTGAGAGAACTCCTTACCTCAGATCCCTGTAGGATCAGTAAAAGGACTTTCAGCAGTCAGACTTCCTGCCTCTCTGATGGCACAAGAGAGACAGGAGATCTTTTGAGGGTCTCTGGCATTGTGAGAACTCCCAGGTTCCAGGAAAGCATCTTGAAGGAATTTAGAGAACCTTTGGGGTCCCCTGAGACTTGGGGAAGTTTGGTTTCGTTCACTCACAGCTGAACTGCTCCAGACAGAAGCTTTGTTTTCCACTGTTTAATCAGCCAAGAACTTAGCTCCATGTGTATGAATGTCTGCTTCCCCCACTGAACTTCCCTCTTGGGCTGGGATAGCTTGGGAAGGGATATGTAAAATGACATTCCTTCTTGTTCTAGTCTCTCTGACATCAGGGGTTCAGTAAGAATGTTATTTCAGATTGAGGTTTCTGGGAGACAAGAGTGAAGATCTACAAAACCAGGTGAACAAAATGTGATCAGGAAGGAGTGACAGGTGAAGGTTTGCTTCACTGAGAAAAGGGAAGGAATAGGACATGACAGAAACCATCCAGTATACAGAAGCACTGCTATAAAGAAGATGGTGATGAGCTGCTCTACACGCCATCCAAACACAGCAATCTAATTTGCAACCAGGAAAATTTGGGGTAGGCATTATTGTGAGCTCAGCTGTAAAGACTGAAATTTCCATGATTAGATTTTGTCAGACAAATGTGTCAGGAATATGTTGGTTCTGTCTGGACCAAGCAGATGACTAGATGGCTGAAATGTGCTGGCAGTGACAAACACCAAAATCTTCCCCGGAGAGGAAGCCTGCAGATGTTCTGACTTCAGCTGGAGTTATTCAGCTCCATGGCCACAGACCATTCAGCTCAAAGCAGCAACGAGGGATCACTTTTGTCTATTCACAGTGAAAAATCAAGTGCTCAGAGATAAGAAGCTCTGGTTAATAATTTGTTGGCCTGCCCAGAACTGTGACACTCCTGGTGCTCCTGGTTCACAACTGTGTTTCCTGACAAAGAGATTGGCTTCTCTGTCTGTCAGCTTGATTCATTTGGAAGTCTCCGGTGAGTTTAAATAATTCACGATGACAAAAGTTTATTTTTGTGCCATCTCAGAATGGTAATGAGGGTTTGTGGAAGCTGGCGAGATGCAGAGGGAAGCAGCGGGGTGCAGCTGCAGCCTTTGCATGGGTGATGTACTCCCATCATTAGCAGGTCAGATGCCAGGCAGGCAGCAGGAGTGGGGGCTTCTTGCACACTGCCCATCCTTCCACACTGCTCCTGCTCTCAACTCCATGGGTCATCAAGGCCTCCTTCTCCTCAGCAAAGCTCAGAGCATGGCTCACTGTGGCTCTCCTCTGCCTGCACTATGGGTTAAGAAGTGTGGGAAGATCAGAATATGAAACACCTTTTTTTTTTACCTGCACTTAACTGGAAATTAACTGATCTTTTCATGTCTGGACACTTGATGTCAGCAAACCTCAGAGCAAAACTGGGGACTCTTCAACTGGTGTAATGAAAATGTCTTGCTTGAGCTGAAGCAGTGAGACCTGCTGTGTGCATGCTACCCCCATGGAGGGCTATCTTGGAATCATAGAATGGTCTGGGTTGGAAAGGATCTTTAAAGGTCATCTAATCTAACCTCCCCGCAGTGAGCAGGGACACCTTCAACCAGGTCAGGCTGCTGAGAGCCCCATCCAGCCTGGACATGAATGTTTCCAGGATCATGATGATTCTACAGCCCCCAGAGTGCCTGGAAGTAGAGAAAGCGGCCAGGAACTGCAGACGGATTTTTGTTGTGGCCATAAGTGAGCATGGTTGGGTATGAAAGAACAAAGCTGTACTCAGCCTGAGGACAGCCTAACAAACCCTGTGTGTTGGTCTCCTTGAGACCCATTTATAATGGTTACACCCACTGCTCTTTCTGAGAGACCTGCAAGAAGGTTCATGATCCTGTGTGACACAGGGAGCCAGTGCACATGGGTTTGGGAGTGCACTACAGCCTCACACCTGCAGATGCTGGCTTGGCATCAAACACTGGTGAGGTGCAGAGCAGACACCCAAATCAGTGGTGGTGGCCCTTTGCCAGCAAAGAACTTGGGTCAAGTCAACCTCCTGCTTTAAGTGGATCATGGTGGGGGTGATCCTTTGGCACATACTGAAATAAAACCTGTAGTGAAGCAAATGGGAGCTCTAGCTCTGCATCTTTAGCCTCATTGCCTGTGATACACTACAGCATCAGCCTGGCTGGGAAGAGCTCTGTGGTCTCTTTGCTAAGCACTCCTGTATAGCCACATTTCTCATTACCTGTGTACTCAGGAAAGCAGATACTCAGTGGAGATTTCTTAATTTTCTCCTCAAATATGTCCTTCTTGTTTAGAAACAGGATGATAGATGTATCTGTGAACCATTTGTTGTTGCAGATGCTGTCAAAAAGCTTCAGAGATTCGTGCATGCGGTTCTGCAATAGACAGGAAAGATCACATTAGGCCAAAGCCAGCAACTCAGGGATGATCAACATGTAGGGAAATCTAAAACAACTAAATCAAGGAGGAAGGCAACAAAAAAGAAAATCTACAATATACATAATAAATTTATGTATACATACAGCTGAACATATACATACACAGATGCAATCCCTATTACAGTTGACATACAATTAGTAACTTAAGGGCATTTAACAATACAGAGCTGTTCTGATTTTGCATAACATTAATTTACAGGATCCCAGCTCACAGAAATCATCATGCACCATGCATGGATGGAGAATTATTTTTGCCCTTTGATCAGATTTACGTGTTGGTGTAGCTCATGCAGATTTTCTAAAATGTTTTCAATAATTTTTCTAAAATGTTTTTCCACTTTCTCGAATGTGTGCGGCACACAACTGGTTGGATACATTAACCAAGGACTGGTAGATCCTTGAATTAATCTAGAGTTGGAAGCAGACATCAAGGTGACATAATTTTGGAAATGACCTTGCCGTGACCTTTGCCTGGTTTTGTTATTTTGCTTAGTGTTGTCTGTTGTTGAGCTTTTAATTTTTAAACTTTTTTGTTTTAGTTCTCATGGAAGATGGCTCAACAGAAAGTGTCTTGCAGAGAGGGAAAAAAGTGAAAAAGGAAGAGAAAATAGTATAAAAAGGAAAAACATAACAAAGAACATCTAAGAACAACCAGACTAGAAGTCAGGCTACCACTGGTGTTAGCTCATGCCTCTAGAAGAAGATTAGCAGAAGAGCCATACATCCAAATGTACACACAGTGAGAAGTCAGCTGTTTGGTTATAGGTCATGCAAAAAAAGGACACAGAAAAAGAGAGAGATAAGAGGAATGAAAAAACCAGACCAGTTAGAGAGTTGCAAAGTCCGCCACATGGGTTTATGGTGGTGGAAAGAGCTCACGGCAAAGTCAACCAAGTGTCATGTTCCCCGCTGCTTTCAACTCTCAATTCGGTTTTTCTTTTCTTTTGTTTTTTTCTCAGTTCAAGAGAAGCTTCATACCTGCCAAATTTGGTTGGTCTCTCAAATGCTCATTTTTTGGCCTTTGTTTGGCTAGATAAGGTCAGACGGCCGAGGAAAAGCTGTGGAGGTGCCGAGGCTGGCGACGTTTGGCGCCGAGGCCGACGCCGGAGTGCGCACGCCGGTCGCGTGGCCGTCTCTCAGCCGGGAGCCGCGTAGCGCAGAGAGCA
Source organism: Cinclus cinclus (assembly GCF_963662255.1). Taxonomy (NCBI): domain Eukaryota; kingdom Metazoa; phylum Chordata; class Aves; order Passeriformes; family Cinclidae; genus Cinclus; species Cinclus cinclus. The sequence goes on from NC_085056.1 coordinate 8,325,417, forward strand.
GGCGCGGTGAGGATGAAGCACACCCAAGAGTCAGGGGGTTATCAAAGGCAAAGCATGGTACAGACCAGACCGGCTCCTCGGCTTTTCCCAGCGGGATCTCCTTAGGACAGCACTCCCCAAACCCACCAGAGTGCGTAAGAAACCGGTTACAGCCACCACCACAGACACACTGGAGAGAACTGGGCTGCACGGGCTGGTTGCTGGAGGGTTTTTTGGGGTGGGTGCAGCATGTTCTGTTGCCCCCAGCCCTGGATTTGGGAATGTGGAGTGGTACATGAGTCAGCCAGGGGCCTTCACCCCTCTCCCACTCCATTTCACACCTGTGCTGGCATAAAGCTGAGCCCAGCACTTCAGCGATTAACACATTGCTTTTCATTGACAAGCTTTAGCATCTACTGAATGTTTTATATAGAGAGAAGAAGCTCCATGGATGAAAGAAACACCTGATCCAGCCCAGAGTGAAACAGGACACGTGTGATTTGCTGTGTGTTCAATGCCCGTGCATTTCCCCACCGTTTGTATCGACACACAGTGACAACGCGATCACGTACAAACATAAAAATGCATTTGCTCATTGGCTCTCAGTTGCAACACGTTGCTTATCTGGATCATCCTGTGCCTGTGGGCTGTTTTTTGCTAACCCATTTGGTACTGGCTGGTGTGGGAACCCCTGGAGCAACGCTCCTCTTTGCTACTTGTGGTGCCAAAATTGTAACCACATAGAAAGCCGGCGTACAAAGGTTTTGTGCAGGAGATCCTTGGATACCCAAAGCCTTTGGGAGGAAAGAATGAAGTGGAGGGTGGTCAGGGGAACAGAAAGCAAATACAATTGACCATTTTTTTAAGCAGGGTCCCTCACAGAACATTTTAGATGACATTTTTGTCATCCTTTCTGATTTAAACTAAAAGCGTGACTAACTAAACACATGAATGCTGCTTGTGGGCTAAACCCACAGCTCATCCACAGCAGCCACCAGCCACCTGAGCAGCCTTGTGCCACAGCTGCTACACTGCACAGCCCTGGTGGAGAGCAGAGGGGTAAAACTGCTCTTTGTGGCATGGGGAGCAGCATGGGTGACATTGGGTTTGTTTAAGAAACAGAAGCTGAGGACATTTGAGCTGGCCTTCAAGGTTAGGTGAAGCCAAATTTTCTACATTGTAAGACTATGTAAGGATCCTACAGAAGTCCTCCTACTTCTCTTATCCAGTTTGATCAATCTGCATGTTAGCAGATGAGACTGTTTTCCCAAGAAATAGTGACTCTTAGTGTTCAGTGGTAATCGGGATACAGAATCACAGAATCATATACACACAGCACAAACCAATACATCCCACTACAACATGAAGGTTATACTAAATCACCTCTATTCCTTTCAGATTCTAGAAACAAGGTTCAAAGCTTCCTAAGGCTGGCTGACCTGGCTTTTCTGATCTCTACGTGTTGATTTTTCCTCCAGCTTTGCCAGTCAGACAAGTAAACATAATTAACTAGTCTGCCCTCTCATCCTTATTTATGTGGGAAATTTTTTGGTCTTAAAATACACCTTTTTCTTTCCCATCATTAAAGAGAAAATGATATTATTCCAAAGCCAGAAGATGACATTATTCAAAAGCCATAAATTTCTTTCTGTGTATGGCAAAAGTGCAGAGCAATATTCTGGTGAGCAGGCATGGATGCTTCAGTTGTCATACCTGGATGCCATATGGGAAATGCTGTTGCATCCCAGGAGGGCTTCTGGAAGTCCATGCATGGACACAAGCTGCCCTGGTGCTGGCTAGCATCGGGAATCCTCACTGTCTCCCTTTCTCTTCCCAACTGTTACTATTTCAGTAGATGTTTGTAGGAGCCCTCCAACAGCTCAGGCAGACCCAGGTGCAGAGGCAAGGATGAGGAAGCAGTGTCTGGGTACCATATGTAAAAGGACAGACTGCTGCTAAAGGAGGAGTGAGAAGTTAAATTCCCCCAAATAATCCCCCTCCCCCCAGTAAATCCACAGTGGAAAACCCATTTAGTCCCTTAGAACTTGCCTGGGGCCCCTTTCTGCTTTGATGGGGGAAATATGCCTATTCTGCTAGGAGGCACTAAAAGTTATGCTTCTCATACTTTTCACCTGCTTTTGGACCATCATGCTGCTTTTTCTCACTTTATGTTGGGTCTATCATTAAGGGAAGAGCTCTTCAGACATTAATTTCTTAATGTCACTTCCTATTTCAAAATGAGTATTTTAAATCCTTACACCAGCAAATATTTCATACCCCAACAAGAAAAGTAGCACCAGCAACCACATTACAGAGGAGTAGCCATTCACCCATGAATATTCAAAGTCCAGTTAACTTTTCCTGCACAGGACAAGAGACAGAATTGCTCATAGCTGAGTTCAAATGTCATTGCACAGCTGTGTTCTTGTCACTGATGTGAAGTGCAAACAGCTTTTTTCTCAGCATGAGGGAGAAAGGATGCTGCAGTCAAGACTCTGTCCAGGCAGAAACACACTCATAAAAAACACGGGTTTTTTTTTTTTGTTTTTGTTTTTTTTTTTACCAGAGTATGGGAGGAGACCTGGTGTTTTCTGCAACACTCAGCTGATTCAATATTTTCTGTTTTCCTTGGTGATTAAGTGCTAACTGTCACGCGAACTATAAGGACATTGATGGTTATCCTAAGCACAACAACTCCATATTTCCCCTCCTGCTTATATTTCCTAAGATGTCCAAGCCACTTTGGCTTGCTTTGTCTCTCCTAAGGCAATTTCCGAGCACTGCAATTGCATTTTCCTTGTCCAATGACAGCAGAGAGAGCACACTAATCAGGTCATGCTGTATAATACAAACCAACAGGCCAACACTGATGCACACCAAGGGTTACCAGCACAGAGCCTTCCACCCATCCCATCCTCAGCAACGGGGACACAAACAATACTTGCACGTCTTGGCTAGATATGGTTGACCTAAATATCTTAGCTTCAGAGGCAGCAATGTGCAGCATCAACATCTCTCTCTCTTGCCATGACTCCTTTGAATTTGCAAGGTAAAAAACAGAGGATAGTCTTAGTTCCCATGGCAGGTCCCGTTCCATTGCTGTTTTTAAAAAAAATCCTTAAGGAATTCTATTCAGAAAGAACAATGGAAATCTACCTTTGTGAATCATCTTCTCTAGTTTTAATGCATGATATGACTGCCCCTCTCTTCCCAGATTACAGAGCTGAGGCTTTTCCTTCTGTAACCTCAATTTATGAAGCAAAAAGATAAGTCACAAATGAGACAAAACAGCCTTGTTATGCAAAGACATAATCCAGGGAGGTGTTCTGCCAGTTAAAGCAGGATGTTTCCACAGTGTACAAATATGGCAGAGAGCCTGGCAGCTCCTTGTGAAGGACTTGGTAAAAGCACAGGCAGGTGTGGTACCTTGAGGGCAGTGCCCTGTGAGTGGGATGGGCTGGGCAGAGGGTACCATTTTGCCACATGAGCTCTGGCTTGGGTTGTGGCTGGCAGCAGTGGAACTGATGAAGGCATTGCTTGTATCTCTCTCATGCCTTGTTCCTCTGCCCTGGGAGTCGGGCACACAGGGACACAGTTTAGATCTGCCAACAGCAGCATAACGTGTTGGAAGCAATGGAAGAAGTTGGATTCAGCAGTACTGGGAGTTTCTGTGAAAAGTGTGATCTTTATGGGTGTATGGGCCTAAAAACCACAGATGCAGAAAGTTTTCTTTATTTTCTTTATGTCTGTCTGATCTGGACATAGGGAAGTACTTGCTTGCCTGGACTCCTGCTGTGTGGCTTTTTGTGACAGAGAAATTAGAGAGAAAATACATCCCTTATAAAAGACTGCCTGCCTTTAAGGAGCAGGGACAGCTTGAAACACAACCATCTTGTTTTAGCTGCTGCAGGAGGATGGGTGCTTAGTCTTTTAAAACAAAGAACACAATAACCCACAAAACAACTTTGCAAGCATAGAGCTTTGTTTGAATTTTAAGGGCAGGGACAGGTCAGAGAGTGTTTCACCCAGCCTTGTTTAACCAGCTCTTTGGAAAAGATTCACAATAAACCTGCTTGTGAGCTTTTTTCAGTGAGACAAGCTGATCCTACACTTGTCTCACCTGGAGCTTACCAAGGTGAGCCTGTCCCTGGCCCACATGATGCTGAGTGCTCCTGAACTGCAGAGAATTGCAAAAAGCACCTGTGAAACCCTGGGCTCGTTGACCAAAGGGTGCTAAGCCCAGGAGGAAAAGCCATTCTCTACATGCACCCAGCTTTGGAAGGGTTTTTTTGGACCCTGATAAACAGTTGGGCTCTTTCCCTCCCATGGCTCCATGCCAGCAATGAAAGCTCTCTGCGAGTTCCTTTCATACTTATGGAGACATCTGTGCAGCCCCCAAACCTTCAGTGGCTCAACACAGCTGCAAGTGCCTGGACTGTAGTAAGTGTCTCTAAAAAATGAAGCTGGAGGAGCAGCATCCATCTCACTTTCTCAGCTGCCTCCTCTTTGTGTTTTCCAAGGGAGAAGCAATCAAAGCTGATTGACGTCATTAAAGCCGGCAGATGTGACCGATGCAGACAGCAAATCAGCTGACTGAGGAGATGCTGTTTTACTGCTGGGTGTTTGGAGAGGCACCACATTAACAAGGAGGGGGGCAAATGCTTGGGGGGTTCACCTGGGATGGGTTTGTGGGTGCCATGTTTTCCACCTGCCATTTGTGATAGGGATACAATAGGGCAGGCAAGATCCAGCACCACTGTTTTTTCCTGAGTGCATTGGTGCCCTTGCTCAGGGCTGTTTATTTGGGTTAGGCAGGGGCGTCCTGCTGGCGTGGTGGTGGCGATGCCGAATTCTTTCCCTGTTTACGCCGAATGTGCAAATGAGCAGCAGCTGCCTCTGCCCTCCTGTTGCTCAGCATCCCCCTAAATGTGTTGTGAGCAGGGACTGAAATAGCAAGCAAATGTCAGTGCTGTGCCAGAGCTGTACCAGGCTGCTCTCCTGCTGCAAAGGGAAAGTTGGAGATGCATAAATCCCAGTTTCTGCAGCGTGGCACTTCAGGGGGGAGGCTGAGCTGGCTCTGGGGTGGTGCTGGGTGAGGGACAATCACTGGCAGGGCTCTCCCCAGGAGAGATGCTCTAACCTCCAGTTCAGAGGAGCAGAGATAGGGCTGACATTTAAAAAATGGCATTGACATTCAGGCCATTCCATTTTGTGCTCCATGGCTTTGCATCACAGGCTCTGGCTTGTGCAGATGGGCACCCAAAGGTGACCTGTAAAGGTGACCTAAAAGCTGCCTTTGGCTTCATAATTTGGGTATCACAATCCAAGTTATACCTACAGAGTACCTCACTCTACTCCTATCACAGCTTTGCTCCCTGTCCCCTGGACCTGCCCTCTCCCTCTGTGTTCTTCTGTGTCTCCTGGCTGATTTTGCTGCCCAGCTGCAGAGCTCTATAGTGTTGAGCCAATGGCTGGATTTTTCAAATCACATCAGGAGATTTTGGTTCCTTCCTAGTAAACCCTACAGGGCTGAGCATCCTTGAACGTATCAGGGCCAGGGTCAGAGGGAGGAGACAACTGGGGATTATAAGTAAGTGGACATGACAGGATGTAGAATGTCTCAGTCGGACTGGAAGGAGACACAGTCATGATCACAGAATCACAAGGACCATCCAATCCAGCTCCTGGTCCTGCACAGAGCAACCCCAAGAGTCATACCATGTGCCTGAGAGCATTGTCAAAATGCTTCTTGAACTCTGTCAGGCTTGGTGCTGTGACCACTTCCCTGGTGATCTTGTTCCAGTGCCTGCTCACACTCTGGGTGAAGAACTTTTTCCTAATTTCCAGCCTGAACTTCTCCTTGAAAGAGCCTCATGCTGTTATCAGTCCTGTGACTGGTAATGTTAATATCACCCAGAATTCTGGCACCAGTATGATTCAAACAACTAGGTGATTTCATCAGTTTGCTAGAGCTCATAAACCTGGCTTAGAGGCTAGAAACCACAGTCCTCCTAGTCTTTTTGGGACTAGAAAAGGTTCACTTAACAGCAATCTTTCCCTCGATTCCATCCTTATCCACAGCTTCCTGCAAGCCTGACATCTTTTCCAGCAGGAGAATAAAAAGCCTCAGAGAGAGAGAGCTGGCAGGAGCAAGCACTCCATGCTGCTGCTGCAGATTGGGCACCAATGAAATCATTACTGAGTCTGAGTATAGCTTCCAATTCCTTTTCATTAGACAAATGTAACTGGGTGCCCACAGCAGTTGTCATTAATTCCAAAAACATGCATCCCCATCATACGGAATGAATGGTCAGAATACAGTAATGAGTCTTACTGCATCCTTTTTTGTGTATTCAGTTCACTTGTATTAATTGCACTCTAATACCAGGGAACACACAGGTCCTCACCAGCTTTATTTACAGATGGTGTTTTGAGCCTAATGTCACAGTGGGAAGTCATAAAATCTCTCCTAGAGCAAATTACCTGAGGACTTAAACAGTTCCATTCTCACTAAGGAAAACAAATTTCAGTAGTCTGAAGAAATAGGTTATATTCCTGGGCTGAGCACTGAGCATACACTGCTGTCCTGCACCTCTGCACCATGGCCTGACTGCTTCCCTGTTTTAAAGCCCACCCAGCTGTATCCTCTTGCTGGTTGTAGGGTCCTGTAATGCATTTTGAAAACACAGGTTGGCTAGAAAGGAGAAGCAAACCACTATGCCTTTACCAGTGTAAGGAAGCATTACCTGGGCACGCAGACTTCACATCAAGGATTGTGAAGGAGGAGAGATCTCCCCAGGATTTGAGAGTCAAGGGGGAGCGACGGACAAAAGCACATTACTGTAGCACCCCAGGGAGCATTCGGCGATCTCTGAGGAGTTGCTGGCTATGCAGTATCCCATAAAGAGGTGTTGGGGCCTCCAAGGCCCTGTTAGACTCACCGTGGTTTCGTCTTCATGGAGCACCTGGTCGTAGCCACTCAGCGCGACACAGAAGATGATGGCTGTGACGTCCTCAAAGCAGTGGATCCACTTCTTGCGTTCCGACCGCTGGCCCCCGACATCGAAGAGCCTGTGGCACAGGGGAGGACCATCACCACTCCTCCCTGGTTACCAGGGAACTTCAGCATTCTGGGCACTCTCTGAACACACGGGCCCTGGGAGGCTCCAAACAAAAAGCAGTGGGTCTTTCACTGCTAGCTTGGTCTTCTCCTCCAGAGACTGCGGCCGAGGAGGACCAGGAGGAGCAGTTACAGGCAGGGATGTGGGGATTTGTGGGAGAGCCTTAGCAGCGTGCTGGGTCCCCAAGGGTCTGTGGAGGTGGAGACCACACACTCTTGACTTTTATATGTTCTAAATACTGTTTGTGTGTGGCTTTCTGTCTTTGTGCCCTCTTCTCTCTACTGGATGGCATCATGAGGGTCAATGCACTGTGTTAAGTACGCGACTGACCCACTTCAGAGAAAAGATCTGGCCAAATATTTTTACATTTATGAGGCTTGATCAGATTTGGGGGTCAATCTTGTATTATACATTCCAACAAAGAGGTGTTGTTTGGGTTAGAAGAAGCTGCCATGAGCTTCTATCTTACAGGCAGTGACTTTCAAGACAGGATTGCCAAATTTTTCGTACTGTTGACCCTCTAAAATGCTGCATCTTCTTCAGTGGGAGCTGTCCATGCATTAACCAGCAATTTAACAACTTCTCCTTTAGGAACTATGGGGAAACCCTGTGATAAATAGTTGTTCTGAAAATTTATTGTACAGTTTCAGACTAACCTGAAGTGGAGGTTTTTGAATGTGAAATGGGTTTCTACGATGCCAGTTGTTTTGACCCTGGTTCGGAGGATATCCTGCTCCGTGGGCTGGTAGTCTGCAGCTCCAATTCGATCTAAGCTGTCTAGGTAGCTAAGAGAAGGGAAAAGAAAAAGAGAACAGTTAGAATAAGACACACATTAATCTTTGTCAGTCTCAGATGAATCCTTCAGCTTCCTATTAATCTTTTTCAATCTCATTTTTCATGGCTGAATGTATTGTAGCTAAAGAAAAATAAAAGTCCTATTCTGGGGAAAAACAAACCTCAGTAAGCTAAGCATAAAATCTGATAGGGAACTGAAAGCAGGAAATTAAGCATGGTGTGTTGTGAGTCCTGCTTGCAATCTGTGAAAATACAGCTTTAATATTAACTTGCTATTTTTATTCCCTGAGGAATAAGGGTCCAAATCAGTCCATTGTGCTGGATCCTGTACACACACCTTTTTCTGCAAGGTTTTATTCAGATAAGAGGTTGGAATATACAGGTCTTGCTCCCAGACCATACAGGTCAAGTCCCTTTGGACATGCCTCTCTCTGTGCTGGGAAGGGAGGGAGGGACATGACATGCCTTGCTTTCAGTCAGCTCAAATGAAGGGAGATGAATCTGCACAGGTGAGTCACTGCTTCAGTTCAAAATCCAGCAAAGGGCTGGGGCAGCAGGAGATGCAGCTCTTGGAAAGAATCCAGGACCCCACTTAAATAGTGATAATCTGGGAGTACAAACTGGGAATTTGGGGGAACAGAGAGGAGATTTAGCTTTCTGAAATGCTGGACAGTTTAAAATATGTTACTTTATTGTGCTTTAGGCTTAAAATCTATGAACACAGACAATACCTCCCTAGGCTGAAACCTGGGGAAGGAAACCTGTCTTTTGGCATGAAATGCTTGTGTAGAGGAACCCAACATCTTTGCACATATGACCACAATCCACTTTTCCATCCACATTCAAGACAATTTTAAAAAACAATTTATAAAGAAAAGAGGAATATGGATTACCATTTAATATGAATTATAAACACAGACCTACATCACACAGCACGGTCTTTCTCACCACTATTAAGACTGCATGCAGACACTCCAGGTTCTCCTAAAAGGGGTTTGATGTGCCTTACAGGCATAAATGCCCACCTCTAGCCTCAGAAGCATAAATCTAATGATCTGAGATGCTTTCAATATATTGTGGGTATAATAGAGCATGTCTGTGCACAAACAGTGACCTTTTCCTTTTATCCCTGTGCCTGGATGACACTCTGGATGACAGAGAGGCAGTGGGGCAGGAGGAGGCCTGCTGGTGGCAGGACAGGAGGGTACCTATTCAGGTGCCAGAAGATGGCAGTTTTGCCCAATGCAACAGGCAGAGAATAAAAAGTAGTAAGAGAAGCTGCACAGTTGCCGAGAAGGAAAAGACTTGTTGTTTCAGGTAAGAGTTTGCTGGTGAGTGTGAGATGGTATGAGCTGCAACCATTCACTCAAGACAGCCATGATATCTATGCTATGCTTGGCTTTCAGTTTAGCTAAATGCATTTTTTTAAAAAAACACAGAACATTAATTTAGTCCTGATGGGTAACCAAACCATCCTCCCTCATTTGCCTTGCTATAGCACATCCCATTTGGCCTGAACTTGGCCCTGACCTGCTGCTGGAGAAGATATCCCTGCTGCATCCAAAGTAGGAATGGCTTTCCATTTGTGTCCTGGAGGGAGTGCACTGAACCAGGGCTCTGGAGCAGGACACCTGGTGAGCTGGGGCTGTGCACTCTGCTACCCAACAAAACTCCCTGCCACTGTCTCTCATGCCTACCCCACAAGCCTGGAACAACTAACAGACAGTCAAACTCTACCCTAAGGTCAAATACAAACGTCACCCTGCTCGTATCACGTAATTTCCTTACCCATCATATTTATAATTTATTTTTGCTAAGCAATTCCAGAAACACATTACCCAGAGAAAAGTATATAAGCTAAGCGGGCTTATTTTTGTTGTGCCCTTTTTCAAGCATTTAAAGGCATTGTGGTTTTGTGACAGATGCTCCTTTAATAACCCTATGCTGGGCACTGGATGGATGAATGGGGCTTCATTTGAAATCAGATCCTTGGCTATGACGGCTGAAGCCACGATCACTCATCTATTCACAACTGGTGCCAGCTCCTGTTATTTAAGAGACAGCTGCATCTCTTCACAGGGCCCTGCAGACTGAGGTAGTTGTGCAGTGCTGGTATTCAGAGACTCAGGCTCTCCTCCATCCTCAGGAACACAGTACTTCAAGATGATATGAAGAAGTTGAGGTGTAAGGGGGGATTTCCTCTTTGCAGTTCTTGGCAACACCCTGAAGTCCTCTATCACTTTCTCCATCTTCATTTTCTGCATTTTCTGATGACCCAACTCTCTTCAATTTAACATTCCCCATTAATTATTCTTGCTTTTGAGATACTCCTTTTATGCTGGGAGTGCAGCAAAAGAATAAATCTACTGCAAACTGGCCAAAGGACTCAGGTCGTCAGCAGCACAGTGATGGATACAATGATTTGCTGGTGAATGGCAGCAAATAATCTAAACCCTGGGTTGTGTGCTGGGATTTCAGGACATTCTCACTCACGCTACAGCGTGCCCAGTCCATGGCTCTTCCACACAGCATTCCCCTTGGCTGCCTGACAGCAAGGCAGCTCCAGATTTGATTTGGTCTTGCATTCAACCTGGCTCTGAGGCTTGGAAAGCCTTGCCTCCTTTCCCTTGTGATGCAGCCTCGTGTCTGGCTCCACCCAAGTTCTCTGGGGAATCAAGGGTTTGGGGAAGTTGGTGCAGCCTGCCAACCTCTCAGGAGGGCAGGATGATAGTGACAGAGAGGGGAGAGCCAAGCAGGGTCCATCCCATCTAGCAACTCTTACCTGACACATCCAGTTAGTGATCCCAGCTGGGATATCTCCATAGGAACCTTGCCTGGGGACCTTCTACCCCCTGCTTCCCAGTGCTTAACAGGTGTTTGGCAGAAAAATACTCAGTACCCCCAGTACTGAACCTTTTCTGGCTGCAGGTGAGCTGAGCTCTGCAAGTCTAGAGCCTTGATGTTACTCCAACACCAATGCCTCCAGCCAGGCTGCTGGGCACCCCAGCTCCAATACCTGCTTGCCAATACACCCTTTGCCTTTTCTGTTAACTCCCCTCTTCATCTCTTTCCTCATCTCTAGTCTTTTCCAGCACTCTGTGTTTCTCAATGACTTGAATTCTTTCAGCTGCCTGGGTCTGCTTTTCATCTGTTCCTGGGAGTCTCGATGGGGGTCATCCGTCAATTTATATGAAGTTATAAAACATTTTCAGTGCTGGTTTTGAGGCTGCATTCCAAAACCGTTTAAATTTTTGGCTGCTCTCCCCTAGAAAGAGACTGGGGCTGTGGCAGATTTGTTTTCCCCTGCACTTGGCTGCAGCTGAGCTGGACCCTGTCAGTGTGTGCAGCCTGTGAAGCTCAGCTGGAGGAGTGTGCCATGGCATGGCTGCCACACTAACACCCAGCTGTGGGAATAGGAGGATCAGCCAGGCTGCTGCTTGGATGCTAAGCTGATTTTAACTGTTGCTTGTTCTCCTGGGTTTCTCCTGGAAGCATCTCTGAGGTTTCACTGGAGTGCTGGTGCTCCCTGCCCATGCTGCTTGGAAGGACCTGCTGGTGTGAGCCTGTGCTGGGGAAGGATGGTGTACTTTGAGGGTGCCACTTCTTTGGGAACAGTGAAACCCAAGTGGGGACAAATTGCTACACATGGTGCTGGATGGCAGCACTGATGGTATGCCCCTTGAGCTGAAAATCTCAAGGCCAAACTGTTGTGAGAGATAATTAGTTGTCACAGCCAACAGGCTCTATGACACATAATCCCCTCAGAAGTGGCATCTGTTTAACCAGCAGAAATAAGAGCACTTTGGAGGCCATGGAGTGAGAGCTCAGTTCCCCCTTCCACGTCATTGGTGCTGGCATCAGAGCTCTTCCATTTCCCAGCTCCAGGGTTTGCACACTGGAGTGGAAGCATATCTGAAATGACACATCATCTCGTAGTTGCAGCCTGCCTTGTCCCGGGTTTGCAGGGGTTAAAAAAAAGCTGAAGGAAGGTTAGAAGGTCTGTGAGTACTTGAGTAACCCTCTAGCATTTCTGCTCCTGAGCCAAGTAGCTCCATTACTGCTTATATCTTTTATTTTAAATGCTTTGTTTTGAAGCAGATTGCAGGTTTCTGAGTCACTCAGTTTACCATGCTCAGGGAGGTGAAGCCAAACTATTTTATTCTGCTAAAAGCAAAATGCGGAGGAATGGCAATTCACAAATACAGGGAGAGGAGATCATTGAACAGAGGCTAAGAAAGGCAGGAGCTCTATACAGGCTAGTTGATAGTGAATAGCTATACACAGTAGTATTGCCCCTTCCTTTGCTGTTTCCAAAAGTATCTGGTAGCAGCACTGTTGAAGCCAGAGACACTGCATGGAAAAAAGGAACTTTAGTCCAGGTGTCCCATGGGAACAGCTCGGTGGCAGCAGCCTACGTGCAGTGCATGCACAGGGACCTCCCCTCAGGCTCTCAGCTACCACGAGAACCTTCTCCCAGGACTGTGCTGCCTATGCCAAAAGCTCCACTGGCTGCTTTCTTGGATGAAGAAGTGCAGCTGAGGTTGCAGGCTGTGGTCAAGGCTGGATACCTGCGGCAAAGCTTACACAGACAGACATTCACATCTATTGAGCTTAATGGCACTAAGATGGTTTAACGTCTTTTGGGTTTTTCTTGCTTTGAGGGTGACACCTTGGCAGTCTTTTTGCATCACTGAGCTTTCGCTGTGCACACCCAAGGTGCTCACACCATGCTGATGCCATGCTCACATCCTCAGTGCTCAATGAGCAGCAGCCAAAGCTGGGTCTTGATCTGGGGCAGGTCTGCAGGGAGTGGGAGTTGGAGCTTCAAGACAGCAAGCCTGGAGATAGCAGCATTTTCCCAGTGGCTCCTCCATCCTGCCTGTCCTGAGTTCTGGCCATGCCTCCTCTGTGAAGGAAAGGCCACATGTGCGTGGGATACCCCAGCCTCGATTTGTTGGCTTGCACTGTATTTGATGAGGAAGCAGATCCCCATTTGTCAACACAGGCAGCTGAGTCACTGCTGGGTTATTTTGGACTCTGTGTACTGAGGCACTCAAGGGGCAGCTCCAACACTGTGTCCTGGCAAATGCTGAGTTTTTAATCAAGGTTGACATGAGCAGACTCCATCTCATCTAAATCTAAGTGATTATGTAAAGATGGCTCTACCTGAGCACTCCTTCCTTGCTCAGGGATGGAAGGCTGCCTGAATCTGATCTTATCTTCCACCTTATCTTCTTCCTTTCTTACAATGATGAACACAAAACTCAGTGTATATTTAGCATTAAAAGCATTTAATATTTAGTGACTACAGAATAAGGGTTAAGAGAATAAGCACTGGGTTTAGGGAGTGTCAGTAATGGCTCTACACCAGCAGAGTAAACTCTTGTAGTATCTCCTACCAGAGAGCAAAACCATGTGGGCACTGCTGCAAGGTGTGATACAGTTTGGTTTGGCTGCCCAGGGCAGCTGGTGCTGGGCAAGTACCCAGAGCTCATAGCACCACAGTGTTTTTTCTGTAGACACTATGTCCACTCAGATCTGCTGTAATATTTGAAGGAAAGGGGAAAATAAAGCACAGCCCGCTCTCAGAATCTATCACCAATCCAGCACACACAGAGGTGATGTCACAGATGTCTTAAATAATCATTAGTTATGAAAGGCTTGAAATGTTGCTAAGCAGTGGCTTCGTGTCCCTTCAGGAATCAATCCTGTCTAAGGGCAGAGACTGTGCAGAGCCCTCCTCTCCTCCTAACAAAAGCCAGAGGGTGGTACACACTGTTCCTGAGGCATTTCCATATGGGTTGTGGTGGGCAGAGAAAAGACCTTAGGGAATGAGGAACTCAGCTGAGGACAAGAACATTGTCTGGTGTTTTCTCAGTCCAGCCTAGGGAAGGAAGGTCCTGGGAATTTGCTCCTGGATTTTGGGTAATGAGTTTAGTGTTTCTGACTGTTTTCCTCCATCAGCTAGTCCTGCCTCCATGGCAATCACATGAATTACATGGCAAGCCCTGCTATCTTGCTGCTGCTCCTAATGATAAATCTCATCTCGCGTCCAACCAGATGAGATACCAGCATGAAAACTCCCCAACTTCCTTCCCCTAACTTAATCCAACCAGTGAGATATCACCTCTGGTCCCTGCTTCTTGCAGGTTGCTAACAGCTGGAGTGATGGTCACTAGGCTCAGGGATTACTGGGGTTACTTTCCTGAAAGAACCTTGCTGGGTGCCATGAATTTTCATTACTCTTCTCTGGGGAGTGAGGAGGATGGTCCCTGCTATTAAAAGAAGGTACCAAATCTTGATGAAAAAGATGCTGAGTTGTGATAAATTTTTTATTTTTTTGGCCCTGCACTGAAGCAAGGTTGTACAGGGCTTGTACATCAAGATCAACTTGACAAGTTGATATTAATACTAATGATAGGCAGGGGGAATGAATAAAAGCAGGTTGGAGTTCAGCTGTCCTAGTTAGATTTGCAGTTTTCCAAGGCATAACTGGATCCAGAATAATTTTTAGCACCACGTGTGGATGAGAGGAGTCACTAAATAGCAGCTGTATAACAAAGGTACTTGAGGACATGAGATATCTCCAGGTGCAAGTGCTGGCTGGCTTTGCTCACAGGTCTGGCCATGTCTCTGCTCATTACTGCTAGAATAAAAGACCACTATGTTATGGTTTGAGTTTGTGATCAGAGAGCTCTGGCTGGGGCTGAGGTAGGTTTTGGAAGGAAAGCAAGCATGGACAACTTAGCCAGAAAGGATTTTCGAGGGGACCTGGGAAAGGAGATGTGGGCTTATCTTTTTGCAGTGAAGCTTGAAAATTGGATGGGATGTAAGAGGGGATGAAAAAGATATTTTTTGACATATCAGAGTGCTTATAAAAGAGAAAACAAAGTGTCTGGGTTAGATCAATGACTCACTTAGCTTAGCTAGTGTCCAAGAGCAGATGTTAAGAGAAAAGTACGAATACAGGGCAAGCATGCAGTGTTCAGCTTTCCCAGCCTCCAGTACTTCATATGGATAACAGTTTCAAAGAGAAGTGTGATATCTTTATATTTATTACCCCTCAGTGATTTTTCTTCCAGAAATTTATCTAGGCACTTTTTGCATCAACAACCACATCTGCAGCAAGGAATTTCCAAGCTCAGCTACCCTGTCTGTGAACAAACTGCCTTTTCCTGGTTTTTAAACTGCCATGTCAGTTTAACTTTGTTTATTTTTGAATGGGAACAGCTGTCCTCTCTCTCCTCCCTATCCTCCACTTGTTTCTCTGTAGACATCTCTGAGACCTCTGCAACATCCGCTGCGCAGCATCTTTACTCTGCTACCAAGACATTACTGCACAGAAGCACTTCAGAGCCTTTCGTCACATAGGAAGGGGTTTTCCTCATCTCCCAAATCCTTTCTGAGATGGAGAAAGGAGGGAGCCATAGCTGTCTTGTTCTACCATCAAGTCACCATCTGTTTTATAGTCACTCAATCTGATGCTATTTGGAGAACCAGGCAGTGTAACACCAGGCCCCTGGGGCTGCTACACAGGGCAGATTTGCTGGCCACAGTCCACCAGCAGCGCTGCAATGCCTTTTAGCAGTGTCCTCATCTGGGCAATGCCACTGTTTTATATAAAGTCTGTGATTTAAATTGTTGTTTAGCAGAAAGCTGCTGACCACAAGGCACCCTTGCCTTTGTATTATAAGCAAAGGATTTTGACAGGGGCTGGCTGTGTCTGTCCAGTGCTCTGCGTAAGCCCGGGATGACGCATGGCTCAGGCTGTGCAAGGGCTTCTCTCCTGGTGGCCCTGCACGCAGGTGTCCTCTGCACAGCAGGGCAGACACAGGCACTGGTCGAACTTGGGCTGAAGCAGAGGAAAGCTCAAAGCTCCAGCCTTGCTCCGGCTTTACGTAAGGCTCTGCTTCCTTCTGACACCCAGCTCTGAAGGACAGTAGCTGAGCTGGAAAAGGGATGAGGAATGGTGGGACTTGGAACCCTGGAAGTGAGCAGGATCTGTGCCTAAACCTTTATGCAACAGTCAGTGGGTTTGAAGCTTTTTTTCTTTGCTCCACGACTGCTGTTATAAGCTGGCTGACAGTGGAGCTGATGGTTTTCTATACTGTAAAAAGAAGAAAGGAAAGAAAAGGAGGGGCTAAAAATAAGCCCCGGGGAGTTTGGGATAATGAAGGGCTTGTTCTGGGAAGGAGTTTTGCTCAGAGAATGCAGGCCCCGTGCTGCAGCGGGGCCCCTGGTGCATTCACAAGCATCTGCTGAGTCCAAACAGGGGAGAGACATCAACTAACCCAGTTTGCTGCGTGCACAGCCTCCAGTGAGCACACCAGCACAGGCACGAAGAATCGCTTGCCCCAGTGCTCCTTGCACTGCACAGCAGACAATTCAGTTTGGCCCCAAGGCCAAATGAGTTAATTACTCAGAATTACTCCAGCCCTGGAAAGCAGACAGCTGGGACCACAGATGAAATCAGTCCCACAGACTTCAACCTTTGGATCAGCCGCTGGCCAGAGATATTCATCAGGGTGTGCACAAAGGCCTGGGACATCTATTAACACACTTGTTGGTGAAGTAGCATAAACATCTCCATTTCTAAGCCTGAAGAAAAGAATTAGATATAGCTTCAGTGTTTTGTAGTGCTCAGCGTCTGTCTGCAGCAGTGATAGCACTGGTGATGGATTTAGATCCAAGGCTGCAAAGGAAAGCTTCACTTAGTGGCATCTGTGTTCTCATACCAAGTAGCTGGAGGATGCCCATGGCTGGATGATGGTGCAATTACAAGGAGTGGGGTAGGTCTGTCGGGAGCTGACTTCAATCAGGAGCCTCATTTATCTACTCACCCTGCTGAGGAAGATGCATTGCTGGTGATGGAGTGGGAATTGTACCTCTGGATCTTCTCATCTGTCCATTTTCCTGATCTATTAGCAAGCTATGGGGATTTCTGCTTTGAAATGTCATTTAGGCATCCCTGCCAAAAACCATGGGTACCAAAATTAGCCAGTGCTCTGCCATGGACAGATGTGACTCATAGGTAGCAAAAGCAAAACCTGGAAATTTTACCCTTGGCTGCACGCTAAAAATATCTCAGTTATCCCAGACATAGGTGGATCTCTTGGGCGTGTAAAATCTGTGCTACACAAATGGACTTTCTGGTCTTTCTCAGCAGCTGTCAGGCTGAGGCTCCTTCGAGAACAGCTTTGCTTGTGGTATTGCAGCATTTTGGTTTCAGTCCAGGCCCGATCCAGAAGCAGAGACACGTAAGGGAAAATTCATGGAGTTTCTCATCCCTTTAGAAAATGTTCAACTGAATCATTGTCAGGAGAAGACTGTTTATAGTATATCAAAATAGCTCAGTTTTTCTCACCAGGAAAGGTTGTCACCAGCTGACCCCCCCACTTTTCCTTCCTCCCTGTTCTATTGGCAGGAGCAACCTCAGAGGTCTATTACCACAGTCTTCTGTCACCACACACCCACTCCTGGGGTTAGGCTTCTGCAGTCCTCCAGACAGTGCTTTGGGTTGCTCCCAGGTCTCTGCAGGAGTGGGCTGATCCTTGGGCTCAGCTCGAGATGCATCAGGGAGATTTGCATGACAAAACTGATTTGGGCTGTATGGGACAGCCCAGCCACAAAGCTGGTGTAACTTTTTGGGAGATGAGCTGAGGACACCACCTCAGAGGCATGTCCCTCCAAGAGGGCTGGGGACAGCTGTCTGCACTTGAGCTTGTGCAGACTTTCCTCTGTGCCCTGGGGACATACCCCTGCCAGAAGCAGCCTCTGCTGCCTGCCCATGGACCTGTCACTGACCACATCTCTTGGGAGCAAGCTGTGGGCCAAGGTGCTGCAGTAAGCCAGGCAGGCAGAGCTGGAGTTCCTCCCTGATTGTGGGAGAAGTTTGAATTGACCCAGGAGCACTTCACTTCCAGTGGGAGGATGGAGTTGGGCCAGAGAAATATTAGTTCTGGAAAACATCAGGAGTTTTTCCAGACATTGTGGGCTTTACTCCCAATTAATGCCTTTGGTGTGCTTCGTCTTGGCTGTAGGAGGGGAGGAGAGCACCTTGAGCACATGGCTGGTTAGCAAAGCCTTGCCTCTGCTCCCTGCTGCTGCAGCACCTCAGCTCTCGCTGAGCAGGATTGATGTGTCCTCCCAGGCTCCCACTGGAGCAGGGAAATGCTATTAATCACTCTTGCTTTAGGACGAATAGAAGTCTTAAGGGGATAAATGATTTGCCTGAGGACATGATGGGAAGTCTGTGGTGGCACTTGGAAGTCACTTTGGGTTCCCTAAAATGCAGTCAGAAGCTTTGACCACCAGACCTTTCCTTATTGAGTTTTATAACCCTCAAGCAATATTCTTCCATGCTTTTAATAGAGATTTTGCCCACTTAGGGGCAGGTACTGCAAGGCTGGTAAAAACCAAAGGTATTTTATTAAGGCCTACTATAAGAAAGAAAAATATTCCCTGAGCAGATGATAAAATGGTGTTACATTTGATACATGGTGTTACAATTGATGATTAAATCACAAGTTAACCCAAGAATTTGAATGGAGATGAAGAAATGCTTTCTTCTTTTTTTTTTTGGTGAACAAACAAGGCTGAAAATGGATGTTGTCATGTACCTTTCTGCTCCATCCAATATAATTTCATGCATTCCCTTATGGATTTTGATGAGTTCTGCAGATCAATGACACAGCACTTAAACACAAGCTAAGCAGTAATTACAGATGCATGCAAGATTTATTTATCTGGTGGCACTGCACCAGCTGATGGAAGGATCAGCTGTATCAAATCAATGTTTGAAGCTTCTCAAAATACAGAGGTTTTTTGGCTCCCACTGCAAAGTGAAAACAGAAATAACCTCCTGAATCCCAGGAATGTCTCCTTAGGTTCCATACAGGGTAAGGCTGCAGGATGGATCTGGGTCATATCTGCACTGTTGTTTATCCCTTGCCTCTGCATCCCCATCAATATTTTTCCTGTGGGGTCTTCTCCACATGCTCACTGCATGACCCACTTGTCCCTAGGACTCAAGACTGGACTGATGACTTTTAAGGCATAAGTAAGGAAAAAGAAGAAGCAGCATTGCAGGGAAAAGGAGCAGGCATGTCCCAGGTGCCCAGGCCTGGCTGCACAGGCTGGGAGCAGCGTGACGTGTCACTCTGTGGTACGAAGGGAGCACCTGGGGGACTGCAGCCAAAGCCACAGGGGTGTGTAATGTGGCACTGTTGTTATGGGAACACGTGGCAGGGGAGGCAGGGTAGCATGTGTAAAGAAAGAGGCTGGATTTTGTCCAATTTTTCTTCAGGCTTTCCCTGTTGATGTGAGTTATCTGTTCATATAGGAGGTCTTCTCTTCCATGCAGCAAAGCTGCTTGCTCCCCACGGGGTGCCCTGACAAGCCAGGGAGTCCCACGCTGCAATTATCTTTGCTGGGACTTCAGAGAGGGTGCTAATCCTACACCCTGCACTGCCAGCCCTGAGTGCAGATGGCATTGGATTGAGACTGTGAATCAGGAGATTCAGCTCTTTATCATGTGTGGGGGAAAAGACTCTTCCATCCCCAGGTGTGATCCCCTGGGCAGGGTATAGGTAGTTGAGCTCCTGGGGAGAAATATGCAGCCTTTTTTCCTGAATTTGTTTGTAACTTCTGCATTTGTGTAATTTCTTTGTTTATGTATTTTTGTTCAACAAGAAGGTCCTCTTGGGATTTCTTCATCTGAAGTTGCTGCTTTAACATCAGTTTAATTTGAGCAACAGTTTTTGCCTAGACTTCATTATCAATTCCCAGCTCTCAGCAACTGCTAACTAGCATCAGCCACCTCTGTCTCTTTTCTTTTCCTGCCCATGGCAGATTTGGCATCACTGCTTAGCATAATGGTGCAGTATTTTTAATGTTAGGGACCACAAGACCATGGATCTCTTTAACTATAAATGTCTAAACTGATATTAATGATGCTCAGTAGGATGTACTGGCTGGTGTTTTCCTGAAGGAGGATTTGGAAATGGTTCTTATGCTATTGCCAAACCCTACATACCAACAGCAATACTGAGGGATTGGGAAATTCTGATTTATACCACCAAAAGTGCTGTAAAAGCCTCGGAGCTACAGTGACTGCTCACACGGTGTTTCATGGACCAGGCTTGTAGTTTTAGAACAATAAATTTCTTTTCAGTGCTGGTGGTCCCAGCAAACCTGCTGCTCAGCACTGGGGTGAGAGTGTAGCCCAGCAAGGAAGGGCTTACAAGAACACAAAGTGCATTGCAAATCCCCAGCGAAAGACTTGGACTAACCACCAAAACCTGAGCTGATACTTCCTTGGCGTGGCTCCATGGTGCAGTTTGTCCCTGGCTTCCCTCTCCCCTGTATCTCCTCCTTCCTCTTCCAACAACATGGAGTAGGTGCTGCCTAAAATCTAGGCTCAGAACTATTTCTCCTCTTTTTTTCCCAATAAATTCAGTCTCCAGAGAGTGTCAGGGTGCCCAGGGACCTTTGAGTAGTAGGTCCCTTCTCCAGGCACTCAAGCATTCAAATGCATTAAATGTATTGGAGGTGGGGAAGGTCGTAGCATGAGGATTTTAGCACAAGGACGGGTGTTCACTCTTGCTGTTCTCCAGCCTCCTTCTGCTGTCATGAACAAACTGAGAAAACCTGCCCAGAGCCTGAGCCTACAAAGCAGAGAGTGTGTGCCTGTCCCGGACAGTCCCTGCAGGAATACCCTGAGAGCCTGAGCTGGGCAGGGGAAGAGGCAGGTTGGGGGTTACAGGGTATTCTGGGTGGACTGACAATACTGGAGTTTAGAGTTTGGATCTGTGTGATATGTCAATGGTCTGGAGGCAAGGAACACACAAGGGGAAGATGAAACAATAGTTCATATGCAGTCTCTGTTATTTTTACTGTAATAGTGTAAAAGATGTGGATGAATGGACTGATACGAACCTAGCACTAGCTAGTCCCAATTAGTGTGTGGCGGGGCAAAAAGAAAAAAATATAGGAAAAGGTCAAAAATCTGTCGGCAGTGTATTAGGCCCCCTGTGCTGGCTCATGCCCAGCTCATATGGTAGAGTGGCACGGGAGCAGTGCTGTGGCAGCATCACATTTGTCTGCCTTCACTTCTGCTGCCCAAATCAATGACAGTCTCATCTGTGAGTGCTCTGGGGGAAAACAGGTACAAACAAACCCCTTATCAGGTTTCCAAGAGAAGGAGGAGGCAGGAAGGCCATCCTGGCACTGACCCAGCCCTGGAGTGCCAGTCTCCACAGGGCTGTACTGAAATCCCAAGGAAAAGCACAGCCCCCTTGTTGCCTGCACAGCCTGTGCCTGAATGCCCCTGGTGCCAGGTTTCTCCCAAGACACTCCTTTACATACCACACACAGCACTGGCCATGTCCAAACGTGTGTCCATGCTGCTGAGACTTGGAGAAAGGACCCCATATTTCCCCTCTTCCCACCTAAAATGCAGTTCGATGGCTGGGTGTTGAATGTTGGCTCAGCACACGCGGGGATAAGCAAGACACAAAGGGCTGTTTGCTAATTAGAGCTATTATATCAATTAGTCTGTGAAAGAATCAGTGCCTTGAGCTCCACAGAGCCAATCCCAGCCCACAGAACTCTCTTGGCCAGGTGCTGGGACTCTGTTGCCGTGGGGGTCCCCCAGCCCCCCCAGCCATGTTCTGCCTGCCCAGCCCCACCGCTCTGCTGCTGCCCGTGGACGTCAGCAGCTCACACACAGCAGTGTGTTATTGTCCCCACCAGGGAACGTGACAAGGAGCTTCAGCCTGCTGCCCGACAGGCACCACGGGCTCCCAGGGGCCTGGGGAGCTCTGCTTTCCTAACAGAGGCTGTGCTACCCTCCCTTCATGGGCAGAGACCTGGCTTCAAACCCATCATTGCTGAGTCCTGTGATCTTGTAATTTTACGGTGTGTCACAACGTTTGCTACATCCTTTTTTTTTTTTCTCCCTTCATTTTTGTTCTCTCAAGCCCCTCAAGGCTGGATATTAGATGGGCTATTTGCTTAAGGAAATAAAAAAGGGCTTTCCAGCTCTCTTGTTCACAGACAAAATGCTTTAAATTGCAAGCCAGAGGGTTTAGGAAGTAGCAGATAAAAGCAATTTTCCAATGGTTCTCTTAATATATTCTGAAAAACAAGGAGTTTTAGCTAAGCTTGTGATTGGTTTTGAATTTAACTCCTAACCTTAAAGTTGGATTTTGGATAAAATTCCTAACCTGAGCATGGGGATGCTGCATTCTTCTAGTGGGAAGGATGAGTGTGTGTGCACTGTCTGGTCCCGAGGAAGGGGTAGGGGAATGAGTGGCAGCAGCTGCACACCTCTAGCAGTCACTCAAAAGCTTTTGGAGCTTTCCTGCACCATGGGGCCTGATGAATTGTACCACTCTGGTACAGTGGTGCCAGAGCCCTGAGCAGGGCACAGGATGGGGAATGGGATGATCCATGGAGAAATCAGGAACTGTAAAGGAGAGGAAAAGAAGATAACTGCATCCTGAGCACACAGAACTGATCAGTCCTGCTTGGCAGGGCTTGTCCTAGGCTGGAGTGGCTCCTCCTAGGCTGTTCACCCCAAGGCTGGTTCACCCCAGAGTTCCCAATGTGCTGCTATAAGCTCCCTGGACTGCAGCAAAGTCCTTTCTCAACTTTTCCTTACAAGCTGGGATGATTTCCGGGATAGGATTTGGGGAAGGGGGGCACAGGCGGCTGTGCAGCATCTCCCCATCACACTGCCACCACTGGTGCCTGCTGACCTGTGTAGAAGACAGCTTGCTCCATCGTGGAGCCTGGCTACAAAGAAATCCCTGCGTTCCTGCCACTCTTTGCCATTTAAAGATTTCAAACGGAGAGCAAATAGATCAGGAAACCACATGGAACCGCCACGCTCACCTCCCAGCATCACAGATGGTGCCAGACCTGATGCCAGCCGTGTGAAGAGCCTCAGCATGGTGGTCTGCTGACAGATTTTCCTGCAGACACACTGCAGAATCAGGA
The DNA here is from genome assembly GCF_963662255.1 of Cinclus cinclus. Taxonomy (NCBI): domain Eukaryota; kingdom Metazoa; phylum Chordata; class Aves; order Passeriformes; family Cinclidae; genus Cinclus; species Cinclus cinclus. The sequence continues at coordinate 8,348,312 of NC_085056.1, forward strand.
GGCTGAGAGCAGCCGGATGGTCCCCACGTGGCCACATGTATGGCTGGGGGACAGGGCTCAGAGCCCCGGTGCACAGAGCTGGGTGCTGACTAGATGGCATAAAGCAGGAATCACACACATGGGGGGACATGTCTTGCTAGAGCTATCCAATTCCCCAAGGAGCTCCTAGGAGCACGAGTTACTCTGAGAGCCTCTCTGCTGCATCCCTCAGGAGGTGCCCCATCTCCTGCCCTCAGCCTGTGTGAGTGATGCTGTTTGTCTTGCAGGGCAGGGTGTGATGGTGGAGCTGGGGGTACACAGTACATCACACCTCAGGGTGCAGAAATGGCGAGGGCAGCTTGGATTCCTTGGCTTTGCAGGGGACGAGGAGCAGGGGCTGCGAGTTCCCAGGAGGGTCTGGACTCCCTGGCTGTGAAGCTGCATCCCAGCACTGCCACACCCTGGTGTGATGAGGAGATTGGGGTGAAAGGTGGGAGACACAGTGAGGGGCTCACTGCAGGGTGTGAGTGTTGCCAGTGGAAGGGCAGAGCTGGTGGGAGAAGGAAGCTACAGCCAGCAATAGGGGCAGCAGTGAAAAAACAAACCAAAGGGAACAAAAAAAAAAAAAAAAAAACAACCCCAACCCTTGGTGGCAGCCTGCCAGCTCCAGCTGGTTTCATAAGGACATTTCAGCCTAAAAATACACAAATACTCAGCCAAAAAAAGTCAAATCTTTCTGCGCTGAATCTGTCACCCACAGCCCTTCACAAGGCAGGAAGAAATTCCTGTTGGGTCTGTCAGTGGGAGATGAGAACAGATTATCCGGGGTTCAGGACTACGGTTCAGCAGGTTTCCTTGGGGGGATGCCCTGTGCTGTGTTTATAGATGGTGCTGGCTGCTCCTCACCACTCAGCAAAATGTGAAAAGAGAAGAGAGAGTTTCCAAGTTCTTGCAGTGTCTCCTCCTCCAGGCAGTGTGAACTACCTCAGCTCCTATCCTTTTGGGTGTAAGCTTTGCCAAAATGGGGACAGCCCTGATTTGATGAACCCATTTAATTGTGTCTCATTAAATACCAATTTACTTAGTCAAGATGTCAAGATTTTACTAATCCCAGGCCAAAGACAACACAGTTACGATGCAACACAATGAAAAATGGCAGTGAGGTGGTAAGTACTGCTATGCCTTTGTCCTCAAGGAATGAACTACCTCTGTAGCTTCTCTACTTCTCCTCACAGGGCAGTCTGTATCTCCTGTGTCTCTTCAGAGCTGTAGCCTAAAAGAGAGTGGGTCTGGTGGAGGTCTGCCTCTGCCCTGGGGTCTGAGAGGGGCCGAGTGGGATGGGCATCATAGTGAGATCCAATGTATTATGATGAGGGTATGTTATGCAGAGTCCTGCAGACTTCTGCCTGTGAGTTTTCTGCCAAAGAAGCTCAATCCTCATGCTGTCCTGTCAGTGTTTGGTGGGATATGAAGGTGAACACCACTTATCACCCACTGCCAAGATAATCTGATGTGGTATCCACTCTGCTTTTGGCCAACAAAGGCAGCCCCTGGAGAGCTTGTACCCAATTTTGGTGAAATTGTGTGTTCCAGGTGGATGAAGACTGAGGGGGAGATGCTGGATGACATCCAGCTAATTTAAAAAACAATGTTAAAACCAATATCTTTCCTATTGTCCTCTTCTTCCACCTCACTCTCAGGCCTAGGTGAAGTCATATAACAACAGCAATTCTTTAATTTATAAGGATAATAATGAAACCTAAGACCTCTACCAAGCCCAATCCCAGCTAGACTATAACTGGCTGAGGCTCAGATTGCCTGTGTCTCCCTCACCTTGCACTGACAAGAAACAGCCCCACTCCAGAGCCAGCACCAGCAGACATTGCAGAGCTGCTCCTCCCTGGAAATAGATTTGCATCTCAGTTGTGGGAATGGAGCAAGGTTGGTGATTCCAGTCAACAAGCTCTGGCCTTTATGGACTGTGTTGCTTTCCTTGTCATAGGGGGTGAACTTGATTATTCAGAGCTGGGGGGCATATTTATTTACTGCGGTAAATTAAACCATAAATTCAGACAAATGTACCTACCTCTACACTTGTGATGTATTTTTCCTTTCTGCTTTATTGGGCTCCAAGACACAAAGGTGGATTGTTCAATAAACAGTGCAATGCAAGTCATCCCAATTAATTGGATTGTTCCATTTATGCTGCTACTGCCTCCAATTAAATGCAAGGGAGCACAAGTGACAGGCACGAGTAAGATGGGTGTGCAGAAAACCATATTCTAATGCAAAAGCTGTGATGAGAAAATGGAATCTACACACCTGATGGGAATATTAATGCAAAACCTTGACCTATAATTTTTCTTTCTTCAGTCTGAGCGTGCCAGAGACAATTGCAGCTCATTAAAATGGATCATGTCCTGACAGTCACGCATAATGACCAAGTCCCACAAGTCCCATGGTTTAAATGTTTACCTTGCTGGTGAAGCCAGCAAGGTAAATGTTTAGACCATGGGACTTGTGGGATGTGGACATTATCACAGAGATGCATGGTCCTGCATGACTAGACACAGGAAACTGCAAGCAGACCTCAATGACCCTTTCTCTCTTCTGAACCCAGTATTATCAGAGAAAGTGCAAAGGGACAAAAATCAAATTCAAGAATGCCAGTGTAGGCTGGACCTCTGGAGTTCATCTGGCCCATGCCCTTGTCCAAAGCAGGACCAGCTTCAAAGTTAAATTCAGTTTGAAAGCTCAGGTGGCTCAGTGTTGAGCACTTCCCAGGATGGAGATTTTACAGCCTCTCTGGGCAGTCTGTTCCAATGCTGCCTTGTCAGGGCTCAATCTGGAAGCCATTCACCACATCACAACATCTGGCTCTATTTTCTTAACTGCTTTTTTGATGGAAAGTGTGTTGGCACGTGGGATGCAGTTAAGTATTGGTAGGGAAGGTGATAGCAAAGTGCAAAGACAATTCTTTTGCAAGGAAAATAGATCAGAAAACAGTCCCACACAAGATGGGGTGAGAAGGAAGGCACTGCAGTATTTTATTCTGATTCTGGTGCCGTTTTTCTGTAAGACACTGGCAGACCAGTTCTTGAAGATGGAATAGCCAAAATGTTGTCCAGTTTGGGCTTGGTATTTGGCACAGACTTGAGATGTCAGTGCTGTGGTTAGCTGCGGTAGAGCAGCAAACACAATTGCATCTCTCTCCACTGAGCAGTGAGGTCTGCATCCCTCTTCAGAGGCATCTCTCTCTCCCTTGGCTCCTGATGGAGGGAGCCAAAGGCAGCAAGCTTCCTAGCCCTGACACCTCTGATATGTGCGAAGATGGATGGGTTGAATGCAGGCCTAAAATATTTTACATTTTCACAGCAATTTCACAGCCCTGGCATTATCAAATGATCTTTCAAAGTACTTGGAAGCAGGAGAAGAACTTGAGATAGGTTCTAGCTTTTTTGTGTCTGTGTACTTGCAAACTGTCTCTGCCTACACATCTTGCAGGGCCTGTTCCTGTTTGGAGATGCACACGGAAAATCAGTGCTCGTGTGGATGCTCTGTCTGCTCCATTTCCCCCCTGAAGTCTGGAAGATGTTCAAAGCAGGTCCCCATCCCTGGGTGGTTAAGATCAGACTTGCCCTATGTGCTGCACTCCACTGACCAGCCTAGTTAGGAACTCGAGGCTAGGAAACACAAGACAATTTTAAAATCTGAACAAAAGTAAGAGATTAAGGAAACCAGCTGGAAACCTCTATTTTGCTGATTTTGAAAGCAAAATGTGGGTCACAGATGTGCTTCCACAGACAGAAACTGGCTGGAGAAGAAAAAGACATCAGCATTGCCCAGTCTCTTTGATGATCAGAGGTAGATTTAGCTTCTAGGCATAGAGACAAGAAAGGAAGAGGAGACTAAGTCGGAATAAAAACATAATCAAGATATTAGGAATGTAGAACGCAACCCACCCGTAAATTTGCCTTAGGGAACTGTGAAAAAATGCAGTAATAAAAAAAGACGAAACCAATTGCTACATCTTATTCTCTTCCCTTGTCCTGCCTTCCTCATGGTTTTGCTTTTTGCAGTCCAAGACATAGGGGGTACTTTACAGAACCTTCCCTCTTCCTCGATCATGTTTTTTCCTTGCAAAGAGCTGTTTTCTGCTGCTCCTTTGCAGCAGCTACGAAATCCTTGCTAAGGACCAGCTGACTTTAGAGCCCAAAAGAAACAAAGCTTTGCAGGAAATTCATGCTGTCTGCATGTATCAGAGGCTAGAAAGCAATGTGCTCTGACCCATCTGGCTCCAGAAGGGAGCTACTACTCATTTCTTGTTGAGTCTAACACAAAAGATTAAACTTATTTGCAGTGAAATTGATGACAGACTGGTAAAAGCCATGCTGCCGACCCTTGCAGGCTGTTGATTAGCCTGTGACTTGGTCTCCCAGGGGCTGCAACAGAAGGCCTGCTGTTCCAGCCATTTAAAAAAAGCTCAAGGTAAAGCACTGGAAGAGCAATTAAGGACAACAGCAGCACTGACTCAGAGAAGCCCAGGTGGTGGTTCCTTAGAAATAGCCAAGCAGCAGGGGGGAGGTTCTGAAAAGCATTCAGGGCATTTGGTGGGTGGTTTCTGGGTGAAGGGAAGTGCCAGGAGCACTCCTGAAGGTTTCACCTGTGCTGGCCACAACACAACCTGGTCACTTGGTGCCTTCAGGCTTTGTGACAAGTGCTGAGCAGCCATGGAGCACAATCTCCAACTCCTGCAGGAAACTTCCCTCCTGCCAGCAAAATGCCAGTCCCTACATCTTAACACCAAGAGAAGCCTGAAACAAGATGCTAGTGTAGCTCACTGCCTGTCATTCTTTTTCAGACTTTGGGGAACTTAGAATTCAGGTCTTCTCTGGAATTAATTTTTCTCAGCACTAACGAAAACACATTGTGTAGCTGTTACCATTTTAAATTGAGTATCAGTGTCAATAAAGACAAGCCTTTTCCCAGGGTGGGGAAAAAAAATATAAAACTCTCAAATCTTCCACTCAGTGCAAAAGTATACGACCCCAAAGCATTGAAGAATTAAATAAAATATCTTCTTCTTTTCACTGGGAGTCGACTGGGTGTGAATAAGTGCCAACTGAGCTCTCACTTGCACCACCATCTCCTGTGTTGGCACCAGGGCTAGAGGTGCAGCAGGACGTGTTATGGTGCCCTGCCATGTGACAACATCTCTGCTCCCAGTGGTGGAACCACCAGAGGCTCCTAAACACCAGCAGGGTTGTAAATGAGAAGGACTTTGTTATCTCCAGCTTTCCCATCCAACCTAGCCAGAAGAAAAAGGTGTCCAGACACAGCACAGCTCATAGTGCAGCTGAGGAGTGAGGAAGCACAGTGCTCCCCTGGCAAGGAGGGTGATCCATCCTCATCTGGATGCAAGAGATTTTATCAGAAAGACCGGAATTCATTTGGCTGGGCTGCAACCCTTAGATTGAAATTGCTGTGAATACTACAGCACAGAACCTCTTCAGTTGATGTCTGGAAACTGCTTGTGGTTTCAGAGCTCTTGCTGATGAATTGCACAGCAGCTGGTCATACTGGGAGGGCTCTGCTTATTATTTTCAACTGCTATCTTGCATGGAAGGAAAATCAAAATACTTTCCTCAAGGTAATTGGCTATAAAACAATTGAAGATTTTTCCACAAGGTTGTAATGCAATTAGGACTGGCATTTTAGATAATTTATATCTCTAAAGGTATGTTTATACCATCATACCCTTATTTTGTAGAAAGAAAAAAAAAAGCTGTTGGCAAGAGAAAGCTTATTTTGCTGTTACAGGCAATGAAATATAGATTAAACCATCATCCACCTAGTACTGATTAAAAGGCAGCAAAATGCCAGGATTATCTCTGAGGTGTGATCATGGTTGGGTAGAGTGCTGTGTCACCAACCACACATCTGCAGGTTTCCCATTCAGTTTTCCATCAATGCCAAATGATGTGTCATCACTTGCCTTCTGCTGCAGCACCTCAAGAACTGTGCTCCCCAGCTGCCCTGCCAGCTTAGATGAGAGCAGCTGGTGCAGCTGGGAGCACCAGGCCCACCACACAGAACAAAACCAGCAGCCACGCCAGTGCCTGGGCTGTGTTTTGATAGATATCCAGGAACATCCCAAGCAGAGATGCCAAACAATCCAAACATGCAATAACAACTCCAGAAGTGCATGAAACAGCTGGTGAACTTGTTGATATGGGATGTTGTGATAGCCAAAAGCATGGATGTAGCATTGCCTGACACCATTGGGAAGCCTCTAGTTGCCTGACTACCAAAAGGTCCAAGGGTACACTTGGAGAAATGAACACTCTCTGCCTGCCTGTTCCTTATGTTTATACTCAACCACCTTTGGCTGGCTCTTGCCCAAGACACAGTCCAGGGCCAAAAGCATTTTGCCTGACTGCAACAGATGCTGTGATTGAAATTATGGGATGAAAACCTTTAGTCTCCTGGCCTAGGTGGCAACAAACAAATTGGACCAATTATCACTACAAATGGGTCTGAACTGAAACTGTGGAGACACTGAATGTGTCTTCAGAACCACAGCAGCCACAGCATGGGTGGATGTCTTGTCCTCATGAATGTATGAACCAATGACTTGGATTCAGACAATCCCTGCTGAATGACATCTGGATGTGGTCTCTGATGGTAGAGGAGCCACTGACTGTATTACAGGAGTAATTCAATGCCCCTGGAAAAGTAAAGATGTCCCTTACCTTTGGTTGTAACCCAGCTGACCTATCAAGACACTGCACAACTACAGAAAAGACAGTGGGAAAGAAAAGCAAACAGAGGAAAGAAAAGCAAACCCAAGAGCTGTACTGCTGTACAAAGCAGGTGATCACACCCTTCTATTCTCAGCCAGAAAGACAAAGGAGCAGTCTGCTGTGCCCACAGGTTGGTCTACATCTATTTGCTAGATCCACGTTCGTAAAAACCTACCTTGAGACATTTGGGAGCAGTTTGGGAACCTGGCCTTGGGGTCACAGACGTGACCTCAGACTGGCCAAGAGGGGACATGAATATCATGCCTGACCCGTTGTGCTTTGCAGTGGCCTGTGACACAATACACATCCCAGACTGTAAGCAGAGACAAGTTCAGTTCCACTGCTATGAGGTCATTCACTTCAGGTAAAACTTTAACAAATCCAAATGCAGCTTCTTAACATGAAAGACTATGGACAGGGACACTCACTATTGGGCTGAATCGTTGAGTTGATATTCCCGGGACCGGTTGAAGCATTCTTGGATCCCAGAGTCTGCCCAGAGCCTCATCATAGCTGACAGCAGCTCTGGAGAGAAGGGCTCTGTGTCCTCCATCCGACTTACAACATCACAGACCATCTTGGCATCAGCCTGCAGAGGAAAGAAACAAGAGGTCACATAGATGCTCAAGGCAGAATTTGGAGCCAGACATTTCAGAAACAGTTCACCAAACCATCAGGAGTAAAGAGGCTGTTTCTCAGGATGGGCCTTTAGCATCCACATTTTGTGATCCAGCAGAAAGGGCAAAAAGAGGGTGGAGGAAGGAAATCACAAGGAAAAAGATTGTTTGTGCAACCCACCTTGTGTCAACAAGTATTTCTGTTCAACAGGCAAAGCAGTCTGCACTGCATGTGTGTGGAATTTCATAGAAGCAGAAAGAAATTCATACATGTACAAGGATATTTAAAATGGTTAGCAACAACGTCTCCTTTAACCGAGTGTGGAACCTTGCTGAAGTGGGGGCTTTGTATCAGAAAGAACAGCAGAAAGACTCCAGAAACAATTTTTTCCAGATGCTGGTTTATTGCTTTTCCTGAATTCTTGTTCTTTGCTATGAGCCCCTGCTACGAGGGCTAATTCATGTTAATGCAGACCACCTTGGCTGGCTGTGGTGCTCTGTGACTCAGAGGGAGAGGAATCTTCCATGGTCATGGAGCGTGGCAGTGAGGGCAGGGCCAGCTGGCCATTTTCAGACAGAGTTTTTTGGTGAGAAAAATGAGATTCACTGGGACAGCAACTTTTTCTAGAGGATAGTGCTCTGACAGCTTGGGTCCAGAAGACATCTCAGATTTAGGATGGGAACGTCTAGACAGCCTTAGAATAGCTGAGTTCAGCCCTCCTGTAATAGTCCACAGTAGCTGATACTTCACTTATTTGTGAAGCAGGACACTCAAATTCATGACCCCCTCTGCTTGCTTTGCAAAAACTAAATGTCCCACAGCACCCACAGACTCCTTAAACCCTTGGGATGTTGACTAATCTCCAGAATTTTTCTTTCATTGCTTTGAAAATGTCTCATATTTCTACTAGCTGAAACAAACCCAATTATTATTGCTATAATTAATTGGAAAAGAGGAGCTCTTGTTCCTTGTGTGTGTGCAGCAATCTTGTGCAGGCAACCTTCTTGTTTTACTACCTTGTCTCTTGTTCTTGTCTCTAGACCGAACACCATTCTTGGCCAAATGCATGTGGAAATCTTTGCCTTCCAGGGTGTTCGATCTAAGCCAGAAACACAAATCTCAAGAGGGGAGTGCAGGCTCTGCCCATGCTTTGCTGGGTACAATTAGAAGTGCCATCATTGAGGAGCACCACAATAACCTTATTGTATGGATGGGAATGACAAGTGGATGACAGGGTCTGCATGGTCAGGATCAAAACTCTGTAGCCTCTTTGTTGAACACTGAAACTGTGGAAAAATTACAGGGCACCAAACCAAAAGCACTGGAGACTGAAACTGCTGAAGATTTCAGTGCTCAATGAAAGAGCCTCAGCTGCCCTGAACATCCAGCTTTTATGGGCTGAAGAAGTATCAGTACTGTATGCCTCAGTACTGTATCCCATAAAACTTAATGGGGTGGACTCTATGCATTGAAGGCTTTATGAACATAAAATCTTTCTCACAGAGCACTTAACTTCATATTTTAGTGCCCAGGAATCCTCCCAGCCTGCTGTACACACTCTGCTCATTTTGGAGAAAAAGTATTGGTGACTCACACCTCAAAGCCAAGACAAAGGAAGAACCTTGAAGAGTTCAGTTAATTTCAAAAGCTTGTTTTCTGCCCAGGAGTGCTTTGTGAGCGGAGTGAATATTCATAAATCATCTGTATGGTTTTCCCGCCCTGCTGGAGCTGCAATTCTGCTCTTTTCACAGACTCTAAATGACATAAAACCTGCTAATGGCTGTGGTCTGCCTTGGCCTCATTATTTGTGCATGGGTGATGCAGGAAAAGCATCCATGCTTCCAGTCAGGTAGAAGGATGTCTTTCTATGTTATCTTGACTGCTGCAGGGGGTTATAGGTATAAGTCACAGATCTGTTCATCTGTCTGCAATGGCAAAGCACATTTGAAGCTCTCCAGCTGTCATGGGCATGGTCTGGGCTTCTTCTGAGTTTTGTGGATTTAACTGCAGGCTGCTTTTTGCAAAACATCAGAGGGAATGGCACAGTCATCGTATTTTGTGTGCTGGAAAATAGCTGCATCACCTTTTCAGCTAGTGAGACTTGGGGCAGTTCCCTGTAAGACCCAACACAGGGGGTTTTGAGCAGAAGGCAGAGATGAACAGCAATGACAAGGCAGAATGGGAATGACCATACACAGACATTTCTGGCTGTGGTTATCTATGAATCTGTTGGGCCAGAAGTGGGGCTGAGCACGTAGAGCAGGGGATTATTTTGGTATGCGCTCCTCTGCAGTCACTGGAAGTCTCTTTTGGGAACAGGAGAGGCTGTCCTCCCACAGCATGGACAACTGCCTGCAGGGCAGACTGAGAGTCAGGAGGCTGAAACAGGGGAAGAACTCGAAGGAAAGTTTATTGCTCCTGCTGAGCAGTAATAAAAAATATTCCAGACTTAGTTTTATTTTGCAGAGTGAACTACTGAACTCTTAGTTTTACAGATAGAGAAAAATCAGGTGAAATGAGTACTTTCAAAAATACTCAAAAATACTCCCCTGCCAAGGCTGAAGTCCCTCTGTCAAGGAGCATGGGGCCATCCAGGAGTTCAGGCATTTGTCAGATGATTTAATGAGCAATTAAGGATCCAAGAGAAGATACCCCTTTCTTTTCTCACTCTCCAGGCTGTGTCTCAAGCTGGGAATGACATTAAAATCTCCAGCTCCCCCTGGGCCCAGCAGGTAGATTTTTAAATACTGCCTGATTGACTTTTTCCTGCCTGCCTCCCCTGGGTCTGCTGCTCCTGCTTTTCCCGAGGTGAGAGGAGCTGAGCCTCCTACCACGCTCTGCCTCTGTACTGCAACCAGCAATTAAATAAAGCAAAACAAAACAGGCCAAGCAGCCCCCCCACTCCCTTGCCTTGCAGTTCCCATCCGACAGGGTTGTCGTTAATGAACATCATGGTGGTATTTCAGCTACCTCTGGAGCTAAAAATAGGCAGTGCTTGGCCCCTGGGATTGCTGGAAGGAGCTACAAAATGGTGCAGGGCTCATCCCACCACTGCTGTCTCTGCCTTTCCTAGCTGCTCTGTCTCCCATCTCCTTGGAACACAACATCTGGGAGGAGGATAAGAGGTCAGGCTGGTCTCCTTCACCCTGGTTCTTACCCATCACGATCACCCTGGTTCTTACCCATCACGAGCATCCTAGCCTATCTCTGCAGCATTCACACAAGTCCTGCTGCCACTCCCCAGTGGCTTGGATTTCCATAGCAGGTGAAACCCTAACACCTGAGCTGAATGCCTTTGGGCTGTTCATTATGGAGAGTGGGATTTGTCACTTGGTGTAATTTCTGAAAGCTGATTCCATCCACCTACAGGATGAATCTCCTACAGGAGAATTAAATCTGGCTGGGCATGGCCTGGGGAGACAGCTGAGTTTAAGAGACCGTAGTAAGGTGAAATTATACATCCAGACTTTAGACATCAGGCTAAGAGAACAAATAACTCTTTGCTAAAGAACAAACCTCCACTCTGGTCGGGAAATGGAGAGGGTCTGTAAGCCCAGGGCAGGGTCTGAAATCCACAGAGATGTGAATAAGAAGCTTGTAAACACAGTGGGAAGTTGGCATGTGTCATTCCTAACCCCGGTTGTGGACCTGTGCACCACACTTTCAGTATAAATACAATTCAAAAGAGACTCTGTTCTCTCCCTAACATGGACATAACTGCAGTTATTTAGTTGTCTCACATATGTCACTGTCACCAAGCTCACAGCCTGTGCTCAGCTTACAAACTTGTGACTTCACTTGCAACAGCCACCCAGCCCAATTAATGTGTTACCTGGCTGGAAGGGAGAGGGGCCCCTCCCTGCAGTCTGACACTACTGGCAGTTGTGTTTGTCTCTGCAAGCAAGTTATTTTCCATCACACTGATACAGACCACCCCTAATTACTTGTTCCCCACCCATGACTGGTGCCCACGAAGATATCAGCAAAGCTACTGCTGCCCTGGCTGCTGTAGAGTTACACTGGAGTAGGACCCAGGTCCCCATCTTTGACTATCCCAGGGCAAATCCTGGCTGTGATCCTTTGAAGTTGCCTGGACACTGACTAGAAGACTGGGTTTTTTGTTTGTTATTGTTGTTTTGTGTTTTTTTTTTTTTTCTTTTTTTCCAAAATGAATAGTTTTCTGGAAGGGGAAATTTAAGGGAGAGGCAAAACCTTGTGTGAAGCTCTGTGATACAAATCTGCTAAACCCTACATAACTGTGCTTTGTTACAGCCACCAGAGATATGAACTGGTGTACCACACTGTACTGTCCTTTCCTTTTGGTAAATTAAATCCCAGTAAATATATATTTTTTTTTGCTGTTATTTACTCTAATTAATGATACTTGTCAGTTAGTCTATCTCCAAGGTAAACCCTGGGGCTCTTCCCTCTGGTGACTGGTTGTACCAGGAGCTGCTTCTCAGAACATTTCAGAAAATCCATGCAGTGGAGGAAAAGATAAGCACTGCAATGTGGCTGGTGGTATGAAGCAAATCAGCACAGTACCAGTCATCAGCAAGCAATCTCGTGAAAATAGTAGAGGCCATCATGAGTCATGAACCTGGGAATAACCAAGCTAATGTCTTAAGATCATCCAGCATCCAAAAAGGACATCCTCGGAAGGGAACCCTTGTGGGGTTCCAGATCCTGACCTCAGGGCACAGCAGTATGTGCCTCTGCTACTCCAGTGAGAAATGATGTGCTGTAATGTCATGGCAGAATGTGTCTCATAAACTGAAAACCTCCCCCTTCTCCTTACAGGATGTCTCAGAAATATGAACCTGACTTCCCAGCCAAAGTGTGGTTACATTGCAGCAAAAGCCAGTGATTTTCACAGCATTTCATCAAGAATAAATCCTGGAAACAAAACATGGCTGGTGAATATGCCTTTTCCAGAGACATCCAGGGCCCAGTTTCAAGTCCATAGCAGTTTTTGTAGACACTGAATAAATAGCTACATGTATGACTCTCCCCCTCACTCTCCCTCTCTTTCTCACACATCTGTGTTTCAGAGATGACCTCTCAATCTGTGGAAGCCTATCTGGCATTAAGCAGCTGCTGTGCATCGTGGGAGAGACAACTTTCCTCCTGCACCCTTCCATCTACCCTCAGAATATTTAATTGAGGCCTCCCACCTCAGCTTGGCATTTGGCTTGCTGAGAGATCCTGGAAGGCTCTGAGCAGGTAAAAATCTATCCAGTGGCTTATTAATACCTACCCTTTTGGAGATTACCTTGAGGTGGGCATCCCAGACTTCCCCCTGCATTCTTGTTAGCTGGAGGTGGAAATGAAAAACTCTGGATACAGATCCCAGTGGTCTGGGAAAGGGGTTGACACAAAAGCTCAGCGTAGTGCTCTCTAGCAGTTTGCATCACACAAAAACCTAAGCCTAAAAAGTTACATTAGAGAGGGCTGGCTTTCCACAGAGTCACAGTAGCCATCTACCCTGGTGTAAAACTCTCACAAAAAGGCTGGCTGACTTGGATACAATGCTGAAGGGCTTCTGTCTGTCTGGGAGCAGACAGACTCCTCTGGACAGAAAGCATAACCTGACAGCCACGGTGACATCCAGATCTTCTCACGAGCTTGTGCTGTCCGGCTGGCAATTAGCACAGCCCTGGTTTTCTTATCCTTCTGGAGCCAAGATGGCACCATCACCTCTGACCGTCTTGGCCAAACAGTTCTGTGTGTCTGGGAAATGGTCTAGGATCTCTAGCCTGAAACCTTGTTATTGCTGGCTTTTTTTTTTTTTTTTGCCTGCTCCTTCCTGTTTGGGGAGACATTGAGCAGGACTGATATTACAGATTATTATGTTTCTTACAGCAGGCCAACTGCTCTGTGTTCAGTATTACCTTCATTCCCATTCCGAATGATGCTGCAGTTGATCATATAAAATTTGCCAGCCCTCAGGTATAACCCTCTTTTCCTCTCCTGTCACACACATATAAAGTAAGATTCCTGGTTTGCTTGGACTGATGACTATCTGGCAATCCAGAGACTGGATAATGCATAGACTAAGCTCTTGGGCTGCCAGCTGGCCACCATCATAGTAAGAATTCCTATATCTCCACATCCTGTAGAAAATAGTGGTTCATTCACTCCTGGGGGGAAAGCCCATGACCCAGCAACACAGAACTCAACCTGCAAAGACAAGTAATTTCCTGAATTTGGTTTTTTTTTTTTTTTTCAAGGAAATGCAGGGTCCTTCCCTCTTCTTGAGGAGCTCAGAGAAGCTCCAGAGCTGGGCAAGACAAATGTGGTGGGTAGCTGACCTGATTTTTCCAAGCAAGGATGGGAAAGCCAGAAAGCATGTGTTAAATGGTCTCAAAATAGGTCCTGACCCACTATCTGCAAAGGCAGGAGAGAAAACAGAACTCTGTCAATCCCAAGCCCCTCTATTTCAAGAAGAGGGCATCCCCAAGAGACCAAGAGCCACTGCAGCGCTCTACCAGCATCGTTCCAAGAACAGGATGCTCTAATGGGTCCTCTGCCCTACAAGCACTGAGCAAAGGGGCTGGGTACAGGACCTGACAGCCCAAACATCATCCCTCACAGAGGGCTTTCAGGCCATGCAGGCACAGACAGCACTGCCCACCAGGGAGGGGATGAGACAGAGAGTCACAGATGGGGGACATTAGCCGCATGGCTTCATGCTCCGCAGGGAAGTGCTCTGCTGCAGTGCTGAGGAGCAGGCTGGAAACATGTAAAGATGAGAGAGCAAAATCCTTGCAGCTTACTGCCCTTCTCCTCTCCCTAATATCCTGTGCTGGGTAGAAGTCCATAAAATGTAACAGCACTGGAGTATTTGTGCTGCAGTAAACGGCAGGGAAATGCCTGAGATGCCACAGTGAGAACACAGGTGGGGAATCTGCACTGGCTCCTGGCATTTGTAAAATAAATGGCTTTTTTCCATTCATTGCAACACGGATGGCTGAGGATGAACAGAGTGAGAGTGGTGGTGATTCTCCAGGAACTCACTCCGGGTTTGGGAATTCCTGATGGGTTTAGCCTGTACATCTTCCACTCTTCAAATGTCTTTAAGATTTTCCACACCAACATCCCTCTGGGCGACTGTGTTAAGGGTGGCAGGCCAAAGGGGACAGTTTCACTCCAAGCTTTCCCACCACAAAGGGGGAAAATAGGCTTTGTCTTTGTAACAGAAAGAGGAATTGGCTCCTATCATGGCTGCATTCCCAGGAGAAAGATTTTTTTAACATTTCTGGCTAAATGCCACTTGTGTATGATGGTTTATAGGGCAGTGCCTTCCTGCTGGGAAGTCATGCAGTGCTGGAACCTAGTAATTAGTTTAATGCTCAGAGCTTGATGCTGAACGGTGGGTGCTGATCTCCACTCTACAATTAATCTCACAGATTTATCAGTGCCTATGTGATGAAGGACTAAGCCTGTGGGTTACATTCATCTGTTCCTGAAGAAAGAGATGGTGTTTCAACCAGAAAGAGCCCTGTTTCATTTTATGGTCCCTTTTTACCTGGTGATCTCTGTTGAAGATATACCTAAAGGAAAACAGGGGAGAGGGAAAATCCCTCCCTTCGCCCCAACCCTGTTAAATTTCATCTCCCTGCTGCCTCTTTTTTTTCTCAAAACTCACAATTTCTTCTGTAACCCATAACTGGGATATCTGGGTAGAGATTTTGTACTGTCCTCCACTGACAGAATAGTCAGTGGGTTTACTGTGCATACTCGAGCTTTGTGCCTGATGTGATGGGGGTCTCAAAATTATTTATTGCATTGCTGATGTGACATTAGGCATCACAGCAGCCAAAGAATAGCGATTCTTCAACTTGGTAACACAACTGAAAAAATAAGGTGGTGTAAAAAATCAGTTTAGATGAAACATGGATTCTCCTGTGAACCCAAAATCCTCTGAAAAATTTAATTTCATCTCCAGCCAAAGCACTTGCCTTAAGTCCTTTCAAAATATTTTGAGTTATTCAGGTTCTCAGTATTATTTTTCAGAAGTATGTCAAATTTCAGACAAAAATTTTGGGTTTGAATGAAACGTTGGAAAAAATGAAAACAAATTACTTTGTCCTTTCAGGACATTCCTTTCAGGAATGCAAAATCTTTGTGAAAAATTCTCACATGATTTCCTTTTTTCCATGACTACATGTAGATTTTGACCGGAGTTGTAGATTTTAACCGGATTTGTAGATTTTTACCAGATTTTGCAAATGTTTTTGGTTTATTTCAGACTATTTTTTAGTCATTTCATCAAGCATTTATGTCCAGGTCTATTAATAAGTACAAGAAGTTTCTCATCAGGAGTCCTTCATTCACAGTTTATTTTCTGTTTTAATTTCAACTGTCACCACATCAAATTTTCTGGTTTTTGGTCCTGTGCTCTTTCACCTTATGCCTTACAAGATGATCAGTGCTGAGTTTTCCTTGCAACGAAGGGGTTTGCAGCAGTTCTCAAAGCAAATACCCAAGTGAGGTCCTGAGTAAAGCAAGTCTTCCTGTCTTTGGCTCTGCTGGTAACTTCCTGCATTTTGGTCTCTGGCTGCAACACAAGGAGTGATGGAGATGTAGGGCGACCCCAGACAAGGGGGAAGGACTGCACACTGACACATGGCAGGTTTAGATTAGAAATTAGGGAGAAATTATTCTCTGTGAGGGTGATGAGGCACCAGCACAGATTGCCCAGAGAAGCTGTGGATGCCCCATCACTGAAAGTGTTCCAGGCAGGTTGGTTGGGGCTTTAGGCAACATGATCTAGTGGGAGGTGTCCCTGCCCATGGCAGAGAGGTTGGAATAAGATGATCTTCAAGGTCTCTTCTAACCTACACAGTTCTAGGATTCTATGATACTAACTTTGTGAAGGGGATAGACTGAAACAAGATGTAATTCACTGAGGGACTGGTTAGCAAAATTTTGCCTATGACTTCTTACTACTACAATCTTTGTTTAGCTTCTCTCCCTCTTAATTTCCAGGTGATCCTTCTCTGCAGGGAGGACCAGAGATAGGAGCAGAGGAGCATTTGACTGAGGTTCAGCTGTGAGTGGAAGCTGCATCTCATGGGACTGAGGTTGAACAGTGACTGGTTGAGGAGTCTATAGCTGCTTAAAAGGAGCCCCAGAGTTTAGAGCAGATGAAAGACAAATTTTTAGTTCAATCTCCCCTGTGCTGCTATATTTCCAGCAAAATCAAGACTTGGGTGCTTGTAACAAGCTTGGAGGAGCTCTTCCTTTGATCAGCAGGGATTACAGAGACTAACCTCCAGCAAGTTCCTCCTTACCAGAGCTGAGGCACGTCACACACTAACAGATTTGCTCACACATTGTTTCAGGTTGCTGCAGAGAAAAAATGCCCTATATTTTCCTTACAAGAGCATCAAGAAAATTCCCCAACCCTTTGACAGGGGGAGTGTAGGATAAGATGAAGAGGGAAAGGGAAAGAAGAGAGAGGGGAAGGAACCTGTTGGGTTGAGTGTGAGCATTGCTATTCCAGGGGAAGATGTTCTCAGAGATATTAGGAAGAACTTTATTAACACCTCTTTTCAGAGAAAATGGATAAATGGGACCTCAGGTGCATCATTAGATGAATGGATAGTTCATATGGTAAGTGGCTGGCAGAGAACTACCTTTCTAACAGCTTAACAAGGGTAGGCAGAAATAGGCTGGGGGGCTGGAAGAAATCTTTGATGCTGTTGTGTATATTTATTATTTATTCTTCTGGCACAAATATAGCATCAAAGAATATCAAAACCAAAAAAGCCCATAAACTGCTGTCACTGGATTAGTCCTACATCTCTGTAACCATGGCATCCTGTAGTAATGACAGGGAAAATCAGCAACAGTGGGAAAAAAGCACCCAGCCTTTATGACACTTGTGAGGGTGAGGCAGACTTCCTTGCTCTGGTGAGGATGCACCAGAAGGGATAAGAAAATCTGGGAGCATCTTGCTAGCCTGGGCATCTGTGAAGCTCAGCTATGGTGGAAAATCCACCAAACAATGGAATTGCTCCCTTGTGTGTAAGCCTGTGTGATACAAAGAGAGGATAGAGGGTGAATACCCCGCTGAAACCCTTTGCTGCCATTACCTCAAGCCCCACATGATGTGGGGATGGCACCAGTCCCTGCTTGTAGTCAAGCATGGAAATGGCTGCACCATCTCAGCACCATGGTCGAGGCTCTCCATCACTGTGACCTGCTGGTGCTCATCTCTGGGAGTGTGGCACTGCTAGTGCTCACCCTCTGTCTCTCATGTTCACCTCATTTCAGCGCATTCCTTCCTTCCCCTCTGTGCTCCCTCTCTCTTTGTGCCACCCTCCCTGGGTCAGCAAGTGCTGCAGCTGCTGCAGTGGGAAGCCCTCCCTCGTGGCTGTACAGAGCAGAGGACTGTGCTGACATGAATAGCAAGGCATGAGCTTAATACTGTACTGAATATTTATTGGAAAATTATATATATTCACTCTTTTCTGGAATATTTTGGCTGGATTGGACATATTGCAAGTACCATCCGGGGATTAGGGAGCTTCTTTTAAACTGCTTTTGTTTTGTTTCTTTTTTTTACATATTTGCAAAAAAAAAAAAAAAGCCTCCTCCAAAATGTCCTCTGTGGAGGGATTGAGATTTGGCAGTGTCATGCAGTGATGCCAGTGGATAATGGGATGGGATAACACTACAGCCTGACTGCCTCCCAGAGCCCCTTTGCAGAAAGGGCCAGACTTCTCCCACAGACAGATTTGGGGCAGAAGTAACCAGCATTCTCCAGCCATGCAGCTGAGAGCAGTGCTCAGGCTCGGGGTCTGTTTGTGCTACCCTGGACTCACCCAGCAGCACAGAGCAGAACTGCCAATAAAAGCCTGGAGTAGAGATTTTCACAGCTGCCTAATGGGTCTAGAAATCTGATTTCTCCTAAAATAAGCAGTCCAGGCCTGTAGTCACCATGTCCACCTCAGCAGCAGAGTGCACACTGGGTCCCTCCATGGCACCGCCAGTTAGTGGGAAAGTGAGAAACCCCAACAAATCCAAATTCTGCTATTCCTAACTCCTCTATATTTTCCCTTCCTGGTTACTTTAGCTTTTTCTCTCCTGGCAAGCCTCTCTCCCCAGCACTACTGTGGCTCTGTCTGCCTGCAGCCATCCCAGCCTCAGGAACAGCCCTGCCTGTGCAGTACTCTCTGGAGATGCCATTTCTCTTGCAGGCCTTCAGCCCATGGTGCATCGCAAAAAAAATCCCCAGCGGAGTGAACGATGCCAGTAAGACTCTTGTCTTCCCTCCACCTCCCAGGGCTACTTTCTGCCTTGGCTACAAGCCTGCTGCATCTTTGTGTGGTTAATAAAAATAACCTAAAAGTACTCGGGAGCAGACAGAGCAATCCCAGAGACTCCAAACATCTAAGGGGCTTTGTTTCCAAGGCAACATCTTGTCTCCTAGCTGCAAAAGGCCACGGGAATGAAGGCAGCCTATGGAAAATGAATAGCTAAATGACAACAACAACAAAAAAATCTGCTGGGGAGCATTTCAGAGAGGGAGGGATGTTCATAGGGGGGCCAGGAAAGAGCGAAGCTAAACGAGCCAGGAGTAGCTGCACAGAGCATGCAAAGGGACAGGGTGCAATTCATCTCATGAGAAGCTCAGTCCTGCCCCCATTGAAATGCAGAGCACCACTTCCACAGACTTAATGGGAGCAGGGGAGCTTGCACAAATCAGCTATTCTTTTCTTTTCCCCCTTTTTTAAGCTACAGTGTTTGAAGATTGGAGCTAGTTAAAAATAATCTATTGTCCAAGGCAGAGACTTCCCCGGTCCCAGGAGCTCCCCAGCCAGGGCTGCAGCTCACTATTGATTTTGGCCACCCGAGATTCCCACTGCCAGAACTGCCTCCTCCCTCCACAGCCCAGGGCAGTGAGGCAGGCGGGAGGTGCCAGAGCACCAGAGCATCCCCTCCAGCTCTTCTAGGAAAGAAACATGTTTTCACCCATTTTCTAAGGTTTCCAGAGCTGTGCAGTGTTTTAATATCTGTGTGCAGTCCAAGCTGTAGTCAGTTCTTTCACTATGGCTGCAAGGATGGCTTTGCTCTCGTGGCTTTTTGAGCCAGCTGCCTAGATAGCAGACTTGGAGCATCAGGCATGGGGAAAACACAGACTCCTCTGCCCCCCAGGTCCCCCCATGACACCCATGGCCCCTGTCTGACACCACCCTCACTTGATGAGGGCAGACAGGCAGGCAAGTCTGGGGCTCTACCATGGTGCATCTAATGTGCAAGCTGCCCTTAGGTAAGTGGCTGCTGCAGTTAAATGCTCCTGGGATTACTTATGGGATTGATATGAGACAGGGAGGGGAGAGGCTCCCCATGCCAAGATGCCTGCCTGCAGATGCACTGCTCCTGTTGTTCCTCTTCCTCATGTCTCATGGGAATGCCTAAAAGCTGAGCATCAAGATTCCAAGTGGGCTGCCAGAGCTTCTCTGTGTCTCAGGAGGTGGCACGGATGCCCCGGGAACACGACAGGCATTGTGTCAGGAGCTCCTCCGAGCTGGGTCTCAGCTCCTCAGCAGCACAACCTGCACGGAGCTCCACCATGACTGAAGTGGGCTCCCAACACAGCAAAAGGAGCAGGAGGGGGCCTGGGCATTTCCCTGGGGTGGCCAGGAGAGATTAAGGACATTAGGGTGTGTTGGTGCTGGTCTCTGCCCTGGGCTGGAGTCAGCAGGAGGGAGGGCTGAAGCTCTCCCTCTCCTTTCCTCAGAGACTCTTTGGGATGATGAACAACTCAGCCACTGATGTCCTGCCTGATGTTAAAACATTTTACTTGACTAATGTTTTTTCTTTGTACCTTCTCTCAATCAATACCATGTGAACGAGAGGTTCCCAGAGGGAGAACTGATGGGAAATGCTCACCTCACACCTTTTTCTTCACATCCTCTGCTGTGGGCAGAGCCAATCCATCCACATGGATGGATGGATGACTGCTATTTATTATTCATCTTGGTATGCGGAGCAGAGCCTCTGTCGGAGCAAGTTTTGAGATGATGAGGTTTGCTTCTCACTCCTCCTCCTTGAAATGGTTTTAAATTTAGCTTAACTTCAGGGAATTCCTCTGAAATTGCCCTGGAGAAGCAAGGCTGGAATTTGGTTCCTATAGCTCTGCCCAGAGCTGGAGGGCTGCCATGGGAAGCCTGCCTGCAGGGAAATAGAGCTGGCCTGTCTGCTGTCACCAGCACTCCCGATGGGCAGTGCTGGTGTGTCACACTCCTTGACTCCTGGAAAGCAGTCAGTACATGCAATACAGGGTCAGGAGGCACAGGCTGCTGGAAAAGAGGGGGACAACCAGTGTGACCAGTCATTCTGTTCCCCCTCTTCCCAGAGGGCATTCAGTGGGGGGAAACCCCAGCAGCAGGAAGCTCCTGGGGATCGAGGATGGACCAGTAGGGATGAGACTTGGTTTAAGAATGGGGAGACTTGGATGGGGACTTGGATGTTTGTATCAAAGCCACCACAGCCATTTTACCTTCTTGTTCCCATTTCATCCATCTTGCAAGTACCCACGGAGAGTATTGTGCACTTATTACTTTTCTATCCTAAACTCCTTTGCTGTGTTCCTGGATCATTTTCCAATGCTATAACTTTCATCCCTACATGGCTGAACTTCACTTCTACATGAAATGATTCCCACAGATCACATTGATTTTCACCTGCAAATACTCTTGGACCACTTTCAAAGCACTCACCCCCACTTAACCATGACATAAATTGTGTGGTACTCTCTGTACAACTGGCTGCCAAAATAGATCAAAATATGAATACAGGAGCTGAGATTTTCCAAGGTACTTGGTATAACCTGATTCACACTGAGCTTAGCAACAGGGAACAATAAATGTTCCTGAAAATCCCATCGCTTGGATATAATGATAGAGAAAATAGACTTTGCAGGATACATTATTATTGGCTTGTTAAAAATTCTTACCTAGATATCTTTAAAAATGCATCTGCTCAGGTCGTTATTGGCATTTGCATGGACAGTCTTGTCATTATGTCTGAATGAATAAATAGTATTGATTTATACTATAGTAAATTTATAGAGTAAGTTAGACCTAAAATACATCCAGCTGGGTGGCTGTGTAATACTTCTTTGGAGTATTTGCTGGCAAATGTCTCATGTTTTGGTTTTTCAAGAGGACTGAACAGGGGAAAATACACCTGTTACCCTTGGTCCTAACATGACCAGGTGATAAGTATCTGTTGAGCAGTCAGGGCACTCCAACCCCCTCCTAAAACCTGTTGCCCCTTCATTTTTTGTGCCACCCTTCTGCTTCAGGTGGCTTAACTCACTGACTTGGGCTCAGCAGACACTCAGGCTGGCTTCTAGACCCTCAGCCAGGGATAGACAATACACACTTACATCTCCACAGATAAAAACTGTCAAGCTTTCAACTTGCCTATGAGCTGATATCTTTAGAGTAATAGGTCAAGCTGGAAATGCATTTCCAACCCATGACTGCCTACCAGAAGCAAGGTCTCCTCTGCTCCTTGCTGCTCCTTGTGAGCCACAGCACTCAGTAATGAGGCCATTGGTGGAGCAGTGGTATGTTCTTTTGTCCCTGCCAAAACCCTGCTCCCTCCTATTCAACTCAACAAGATGTGAAGCACTGGTTCTGCCAAGTGTCTTTTCAGCTGCCAAAGGAAAAGGAGCTAATCAAATGAGGAAAAGAGCCCAAGTACCAGGCTCCATTCCCAGCTCAAAGCCTGTGGATACAATACCCACCAGCTGGACCAGTCGGCTCTGAGCAGCTCCTGTTCTGCCTGTCCTGGGGTGAGAGCTGTGGGCTCTGCTGCTCCTGGTCCTCATTACTGCTGCCTCAGTTAGCCCGCGTTGGAAAGCTGCTGCATTGATCCCTCTCAAGGCACACCACAGCCTGTACTTGTTAGTCCTTTATTTTTTCTTAAATTCTGTTCCACAATGCCAGCTTCCTATCTCTCCCCTCCTTATTTCCCACACAAGGAGAAAAGCCTCATGCTGTGCCTTTCATGTCCCTCGGCCTGTCAGTGGACAGCACCTTTGAAGTCATCTTTTTGGCCTCTGTCTCAAACTCTGCAACTCCAATACTTTCTCTGTAAAAATGGGAGGAGACTGTTAGTTTTCAGCGTCAATATTTGAAACAGTGTATGGGTAGTTCTCCCATAGCACTGCTCAGCCAGTGATGCTCACAGAACTGGATGGGCAGTGCCTGTCAGCGGCACCGCTGCGTTGGTTCTGCTGCTGCTCCACGTCCAGTTACACCAGATGAGGATGGGGTTTCTTTTTGGTTGCATCCTGATCTGCTTCTCCACAACATTCTTCCATCTCTTCATTTTTAGCACTGACATTAAGTATTTAGAGCATAAAATGACTAATTTGCCTCTGCAGCCGCTATGTTTTGAGGCCATTTGGGAATTGCTGAAGTTATTTGCCACCTACAGCCCAGTGAGTTTTATAAAGGCATCATACATTTCCATACTACTTCCTTCCAAATGCTTATGTACCACGGAGACACCACTGTGACAATGACTGGGGGGCATTAACCTCTGCTGAGGTTAAATGCAGAGGTTACTGAACAGCCTGCTTACCACACACAACAGTTTAGGATGGGAGGTGAAAATGCTGCTTTGCTAAATGAGTAGCACCAAGTTATCTGTTTCAGCTGGAGCTGTTCCAGTGCTTTTGGCATTTCAAGAGCTGATGGACACTGCAAAGAATATTTAAGGAGACAAAAAGTAATCTGCATGCTTTGGAGGTTGGCCACGGTGTCTCTGTAAATGCCTCTCTGCTCTAGTAAAAACTGCCACAGGCCCTTCAAAGGTCATGGGCGCTCAGCTGCTCGGGGTCACATCTCTCCTGCCAACACAGGGCTCCTCACACTGAAGGCAGAAACAGGCCAGCTCTGAGGTAGAGAAGGATGCAGTATTCTCAGCAGCCTGGCATCCCTCTTCTGATGCTCTCCTCCCTCACTGGAAAGACTGCCTGAGCAATCTGTCCATGGGTGCACTGATCCTGGCTTGGCCAGAGTCACTGGAGGAGCAGCAGCCTTAGCACTGCCATTGCAAACCATCCCAGGCTGGTGAAGTCGTGCAGACAGCACTCGTGAGACAGGGAACAGTGCCATGGGGCCGAGCTGGTGAGCAGCACAGTGCTCCCCAAACTCAGATACAGCAAATGCACATGGGGCTGGTCAGTGTCAGCAATGGTGCTGGTGCCATATCACAGAGGGGTCAGCAAAACCACTCCTGATGGACCTTTGACTGCTCATGCTGAACCCTGACTCATGCCTACCCTGTACATCACTCAGCTGCAGCACCGAGGTGCTGGGGCTTTGATGGCCTTGCCCTGCTGTGATGTGAAGGTGGCACAGGAGCTTTCCAGCAGCTCTGCTCCCAGACTCAACATGGGATGTGAAGTTGGGGATATGCCACCTATGGGCCCATGCTCCCATCACAGCCCATGATCTTCCCACTGCAGACAGGCCCTCGTCACTCGTGTTTTGGCTCATTCTTTAGCTCCAGGAAAATTTCTCCTCACTGGCTAGGATAGACATGGTCTGTCTGCATCTGTAGTTAATGCTTGCTGAGGGCCCAAGACATGAGCTTGTGGCCTTTCTCTAGAGGTTTAGCTGAAAGGATCATGGTCTACAGCAGGGAATATTTTGTCAATCCAGTTTTTATTTATTGTCATGGGTGTGGTGAGTCTTGCCTTCAACAGTCACCTCTGAGCTCTGCATGTTGCTGAATTAGGGATAACAAACTCCTAAGGAATGGTGTTTTGCAGGGAACACTCTTCTGAGCTGTAGTGTTAGGCACTGGTGCCTTTCTGTGTCTGACATCTGAGCCCTGGACAAAGCTTACTCCACGGGAGTGCTGTCTTCTTTGGCCATGCTACCTCCACCTGCCCATCCAAGACCAAACCAGAGTTTGTGTGATGTAGTATCTCACCTGCTTTCACTGCACTCCAGCAAGTTTTCTTTCTCTTCTTCATTTCTATGAGAAGCTGTACAAAGCCTGCTCCAGCATTAGGGCCTTGCCAAACAAGTGAGTAACACCCATGCATGACCTACCCCACCAAACTTCCCATCCCACTGCTCCAGGCTAGCCTGATGGAGCTAACCTCACAAGCTTTTCCATTTTAATGTGAATGGTCCTCATCCCCCAGCTGGGCTAATGAACACTGGTGGGAATTTTCTGTGTTAGTAAATATCTCCCTGCCACTGTGAAGAGGCTGTTTTTCCCATTCTTCGGATCAGATGAAGATAGCTGTTCTGTCAGCTCACCATGTAAATTTAATAGCATTCTAAAACCTCTGTCCTACATAAATATGAATGTATTTCATCCAAGAGGAACCTGTTATTGAAGGAGCTGCATTGCTAAATCATTCAGAAGGTTATTGTTTGAAGTACTTGCAGTCAACAGTGTCTTGGCAATTACAGCTCAAAAATGGAGGGAGGGTGGAGGAAAAGAATGAGTGGGGATCATGGAAACCTCTTTAAATGAGGGAGCTTATGTACTGAGATCATCAAGGTATAAGCAGGACATTGCCAACCAGCAGGTCTGGCCCCAGAAAGATGGGCCAGCTGCAAGCAGCTCTACAAATTATTCACTGGCAATTGCTTTCTTGCTGCTGCCCTGACTTATTTACACTCCAAAAATTTCTGAAGTGTGTTTATTTAAGAAAGATAAATCCAGAGGCTCTGGAAGGGGAGAAGAGCTTTCCAAAGGAATCAGACCTTGGCATGACACAATTCATTTCACTCATTAACCCCTCCTCACAAGGAACACACTAAGTGCTTATTCATTATGCATCATCAGGAAATTCTGATTTGATGGAGACTGAAGGTTAAAAGGCATTTCTGTGCTTTTCCTTACTCCTTATTGTCATGCTGGAAGATGGAGACATATCGTGGAGGTGGGGAAAATTGGGGGAGTGAGAGCCCCTGTACTCTGACACCAAGTGCCACAGTGCAGATGGGAAAAGCTTCACGGTTGCAGAAGGACATGTGTACCCTTGATGTCAATGTCTCTTGGTGAATTCAAACATTTCCACCCTCTTTAGTAAATTCCCTACTTTCTCTGAACAGTTTTGTGTCATCAGTACACAAACCCACCCAAATCCTCACCTTCAGCCCTGTTAAGAAGTAGTTTTGGGTACTGCAAGGACTTGGAGAAGGCACAAGGTCCTAACAGAGACCTTGTTCAGGTACTGCATCTTCCTAAGTTTGCAAACCAGCAGCTGGCAGACCTCAGAGTTTCTAAGCTGATTTCAGTCATTTAATTGATTATTCAGCTGTAGATATCTACATCTCTGTCATTTACTTTTTACTGATTAATCTGTTCCTCAAGCAAATGTTTAAAATTAATTTGCTTTTTTACACCTGCAAGTTGCAAGTGTTATATTTTAAGATGTCAGTCCAATCTTTTGGAGAGTACATGTTTATCTGCCCATAACAAGCTGGGTGTATATCACATGTAGCCGTAAGGAATAAAAGCCTTTATATCCTGCAGAAGTGTCCTTTGGGAGCATGTGTCTCACAAAGAGGAACACCCACTAGCATTTTGGAGATGCCCATCCTGGGCATTGTTCTCCTGGTACTGGTGCAAGGCATCTAAGACTGATCTTGGGCTACCATGGGATAACAGTGCTGTATCATTTTGCTGTTGATCCAGCTCCAGATAAGAAGTGGTTGTTTTCTTGTTGCTTTGCTCCTCCACATGATGCTGTTCAGCCCTTTCTAACAGCAAAGGTTAGGACCCCATCTTGTTTTTACTTGGGTTCAGCTGCATGGATAATTCATACGAAGTGCTCACTCCCAGGGCTGCTGCTGGAAAGGCACCTCTGACACCATTGGCCTGGCCCCACTCTGATGCTTGAACAGCACCTACTTGTTTTTATGATGAGTGAAAGGTGTCTTTCAGAGTTCTGCTGAAAGTTCTGCTGAGATGCTTAGGGTTCAGAATTTTGTTTTCTGGCAATGGGCTTTCACAGTCAGATACTTCTCAAGCATTACAACAGGATGAAGCTATTAAAAAGACAATTTAATTTTGGTCTTTCTGCTGATAAGTCCGGTGGGAATTCTCACTTACTCAAACTTTAATGTTTTCCTTGTAAATTTCAGTAAAATCAGTAATTGCTCTGATAATTGAATTTTCAGATCATGTCAAAGGAATAATGACATGCATGGGATAAGCAGCAGTCTGCCTCTGGAAGCCCAAACATCTGAAATGGAAAATTCTGCAGAATTTAGATAAAGATTTGAATATACTGCTGTGGAGCTAAGAATAGAGCATATTATTTATATCGTCAAAGGAAGCAGCAGAAATCACAGAGATCTTCAGAGACTAAAGATGCTCAGACAGTTATGCACAGGAATTGTGCTCACAGAGCTGACGTGGAAAGTTACTGACGTCTCAGCACAGGCACGCTGCTCCCAGAGGGCCCCATGGACCAGGCAGCATTTCATGCAGAAGAGAAATGCCAGGTTTTCCCTCCTGGAAGACACACTCAGGGTATCTTCCAAGTACCTAGGCAGGGAGAGGGGAGTAATGTGCCCATGGCAGAGATGCCTTGTGCCCCACCTGGTGTATCTCCCCTGCACTGAAGTTCCTGTGTGCTGCGTTGTGTCCCAAGTTTCCAGTGGAGAGACTAATTTCAGAGATTTATTAGTGTTTTCCCGTTGAGTTATTCTCAAGGTCCATTCTTTAATAGGAGCTGATTCCTAACTAGGTTGGAGAATAAGTGAAACAGCTAGTGAGAAAAATTCAAAACATCCTTTCAATTAAAAATAAAATACAGGCTTCATAGCCATAACAGATGCCTGCATTTCTCTGACGTTCACATACTTTAAGAACTGTACCTTTCACTCCTGGGACCATGACAGCAACATTCAGTTTTTCCTATACTTTAGATGCTTTCAAGCTTGGAAGCATTTCCAGAAGTACAGTAAATGCCTGCTTTCAGCCCTTGTTTAATTAATCTTGATTTTCTCTCAAGCATGGTTCTTGTCTCTTCACTGACACTTTCCACCTTGTCCCCTAGTTCACTATCTCCCAAATTCAAGATGACTACATCCAGCCCTGAAAAAGATATAGATGGAGTGATCCTGTTTCCTCTCTCTCCCAGTTTGTACCTTCAGTGGCTTTGGTGAAATTGCTTCTGCTCACATTAAAATACAGGAGAAAAGAATGAGAGCCCATGAGCTCACTCCTGCTGGGTCTGTGTGATACCTTCTTCCATCAAGTGAAGGCTCCAGGGATGTGTGAGATGGAGGTTGGAGTGTGCCCATCCGCAGGGGTAGGAGACAGATGCTGGGTGGGTAGCACGGCTGCAGTCTGCTCCGAGAGGCTCAGGTGCCAGATGAAGGATCTGCTTTCCTGGGAGGAACAGGCAGTGCCAAGCACATGCTGCATCCAGGACTCTCCCCTGCAGAGGAGGGGAGCAGGGGCTGTTCTCACACTGCCTACGTGGGTGCCACCAGCCTCTTTAAGGAACTGCAGTCAACACTTGCAAGGAAGGTGATCATTCATCACTCTCATCAGCTTAGGTGAGGAGGGAGAGATGATGTTCACACTAATTCAGGCTTCTTTTTTTTTCTTCTTTTTTGACATGAGATGTGTTATATGGCTTTGCCAATCCTATGTCCATCAGAGCCAGCTGGATGCTGGCATTTCTCCTCAGTGCCATGACAAGAACTTACACTGGTTTTTGCAAAACAAATGTGCCAAGAGATTTTGGCAGGTGTTTCTCCCCATGCCCTGTTTAGATAGTATTAGGTTCTCTCACTTCAGCAGTATCAAATGTTTGCACTAGAGTAATGGCAAAACATCCCCTCGTGTTTTTTCCTTAAATTTTAATTTTCCTCTCACTTCCATTTATCAGCTAAGCATTGGTATTGCTATGTAGCAAAAATTAAGATATTCAAACTGTTCTGCTCAGGTTTTCACTGTCAAAAATTCCAGCAGAACCACCTTCCCTGAAAGTGGTAGATTTTGAAAAATCTGCATTTTTAGACAGAAAATTACTTCCAGGGAAATAAATAAAATTGGATAGAGTACATGTGCTGGCATTAGCTCAGCTCCTTCCATCTCGGGGAAGGGGAGTTGTTTTAAAATTCAATCACTTGGATGTGCAGGAGAAAAATGGCTCTGATTTGTTTTGATGATTAAAATGTCCAAAAATATCAATTTCCTGTCCATCATTCAGAGCGTGTTTATGTCAGACAGCAAGATGAAGGGAAGTTTATCCTTGAACAGTAACAGAAGACCAAGTGATTGGCTACCTCCAGCTGCCAAGGGCCGCTTGCCACTGCTGGCCTTGGTGGTCATTTCCACACTACAACCAACCACTGTGTCAAGGCTAAAGGCTTACAGAGTTGTGAACACATCCATCTACAGACACAGAAATCCGTAGGTAATTCCTTATGAATGGCTCCTACTGCTGTAAAAATACCAGGAATTCTGTGCTAGCTGATCAATTGGGCAGGTTTTGCTGACAGCTTTTAAGTAGCAAAAGTGCTGTCACTCTGTTGGTGAGCACCCCCAGATAGCACTGTGTGGTTTTGCTGTGGGGATAGGAAGCAATCCCTGGCTTCATCCTTCAGCATTGCATCTATGATGTTAACTACATGTTACTGGGAAGAAAACACGGTCCATCTGCTACATTTTAAGTGTGAGATGGGCAAAGAGAAGGGGCTCT
The DNA here is from genome assembly GCF_963662255.1 of Cinclus cinclus. NCBI lineage: Eukaryota > Metazoa > Chordata > Aves > Passeriformes > Cinclidae > Cinclus > Cinclus cinclus. The sequence continues at coordinate 8,377,430 of NC_085056.1, forward strand.
GTAGTGGTTTGACAGTTCACAGCATCCTCAAAGGGTGACAACCATGCTGTAGGGCCAGGAGAGCTCTTGTGCTGCTCAGGTTCCCTAGTCACTGCTGATACCAGGCATTGTGGGAGGAAAAGAAAAAGAGGTTGTGTAGCTCTGAGATACACATGGAGAGGTAGGTGGTTTGCAAGTAGTGACAAAGAAGCGCTGGAGGGAAAGGGTGCTCTCAACAGCAAATTACTTTCCAGAGTCATATGTGTATGACTGCACTCTGGGCAGCACCAGGGATGTGTCTTTACCCAGAGCCAGCTCTTCCCCCATGCGGTTCACACAACAACCATGCTTTTCCAAGAAAATGTCAGGGGAACATACTGCTGTGATGGCCTAAGTTGCATTAATTCCCCATGCATTCCTGGGGAGCCTGGCAGGGATAAGCCCCCCTGAGCTAGTGGGCAGCGCATACACAGGGGAGCACTCCTGCATTTCCACGGGGCACACGCAGCCAGGCTCAGACCTCGCATGAAGACAGAAGCACTGAACCCACCTTCCAGAACCCCGCAGGCTCACTGAAGAAAAAGCAGTGGGAAAGGAACAAGCTGTCAGTTAACAAACTGACAGATGTTTCCAGCAGCAGCAAGTTGGACAGAGAGGTGTGGGATCCAGGAATCGTGTCTGTGGGTGACTGCACATCAGAGTCAGGTGGGCTGGGGAGCAGACCCTGTGCTCACAACCAGTAAGAGCTACAGCAAGTCTCAGCCTAGAGACTCAGCCCAGTCTGTGGGCATTTTGTCAGGTGGTTACACTGCCAGTACTTCTCATCTGCTAATGATGGTTTAGCAGAGCCACATAAATGGAGAGACTGCTGTACCAAAGGGGCTCTTGCTCTGAAGAGTGCAGGATTCTGAAGGGCTGACCAGATGCTAGGAAAGCACCTCTCTGTTGTCTACCAAAATCAAGGGCTCTGTGCACTGGAGAGGATACATCATGTTCAAATGTAGCAATTAGGGCTTCTGCTAGAAAATCCATACTCTGTTTTATGGGAGTTCTGACAAGTAATAACAGCAGATTAGCAGAGTACAGAGGGGCTCTAAAGCTCTGAACAGCAAAGTTATTCTCTTCAAGATGAAGCTGTTGATAGGCAACCAAGTTAAAAGTTGGCAAGATACAGCTGATGTCTTCTCTTTCCCTTTACTCTCATCCTTCTCTTCTAACCCTTTTAGCTTCTAACTGCATTTAATAGGTGCTCTAAAACAGTCACCTCTCTAAATCTGGAGAGGAAAAACTGCCCATTTCTTAAAGGTTACCCAAGTTATTTGCCCCTGGTCAATTCTGTCTGGAACCTGACTGCTCCTCTCCAGCCACCTATTTGTCCGGAGGCAGCTTTGTGTCCTCTGAGCACAGAAGGACCCAAGCTATGGCTTTGAGACTAAGAATCTAAGTTTTAGACACTTTTCTTTGGGAGAGAAATAAGCTAAATCACCTTCACAATAAAGACTTTTCTGGGCTCTGGCTCAACTGCTTGGGTGTTCTTTGCAGCAGTGTAGGAGGAACTTCTGGTTTTAGGGTTCCTGCAACTGAGAGTGGTCAGGAGCTCAGCCACAGAGGAGAGGGAAACCCAAGTATGAAATCAAAGCCCTTGTATTGCTTTTTTAAAAGTTCCTAAAGAAGTGGAAAACAACAAACTGTACCATAAAGTTGGAAGTTTGACCCTTGGGAACTCCTCTGACTTTGACTTCTAAACACCTTTTTTACCTCCTTGTAGCTTGTTTTTGCTCTCAGTTATACTATTCAGATCCTGTTTTGCTGTTTCCCTGCTCACCTTCTTGAAATGTGAAGCTGATTTGCCACCCTAAGGCTGTTCAGCAACCCACTGGTCAGATCCAGCCACAAAACCTGTCCACCAGACAACCCCATGGTGGTGCCCAGTGTGCCAATGGTAAGTGCCACTGGGAGTGTGCAGAAACAGCAGATTTCAACCTGCTGCAGCCTAACTTCAGATAATGAAAGCCCTCTTTACTCACTTAATCTTAGTTGCACAAACCATAAAAGCTTCCACTCTTGCTCACTGGCAGCTCTGGAACTGACTGACCCAAACCCTAAGTGCTTCCCAGCCCTTCCAGTGATATAGAAGAGCGTGGATTTGGATTCAGGTATTGGAAGTTCCCAGCTGGTGAAACATAAAAGCTTGTAACTTTTAAAATCTAGTCAGCTGCTCTCTTCCAATGCCTGTGTATGAAGGGTGTGAGGCTTGTTACTTGTTGGTACTGAGTCACTGGGATGCAGAACTTGGACTGAAACACTGGGAAAGTTCACAGCTTCAAACTGACCTGACCCCTATGACTTGGGATGCCTGTGTAAGCACTATATGAAATGTAACTTTAAGGTCAGGATCAAAACCTTAAGAATCCAGCACTGTGAGAAATAACTTGAAAGAGTTTGGAGAAGTAACTTGCAAGAGTTTAGAGGGCTAATAGAATGTAGAGACTTAACTAAAAGACACCTAGCATCTTTGAAGGTGAGAGAATCTCGGGATGTGGCAACTGAATGGGTAAATATTGCAACAGCCTCAGATATTCAGAAATTTTCCCACCCACTACCAGGAAGATGAGTTTGGAAACATCAGCAATGACTCTGTAGACCACCAAAATGGTGTGTTCTGTGAGAGACCACTTACAGGGACAGAAATCCCTGAGGTGCTTCCAACCTCATTTCAAGTTCCCAAAGTAGTACAGCAAAGGCAAAACAGAGTGTTAAAAATTGAGAGATGTGGAGGATGAAAGGTAGAAAGAAGGATACAAACCCAGGACAAATAAATATTGAGTACTGACTCACTTCTGAGTTTTCTTCAGTGTACAGAGCATACTCTGCTGGACCTTTTCTTTCCCTGCCAGCCTGGCATAAGCCCAAATTAAAAGAAAAGCATATTTTTCTCAATGCAAGTGTTTTCCCCTGATCTCATCCTGTTATTGGTATTGGACATGGGTAGCTAATACAATCAAGAAAGTAAGCACTAGCGTGAAGCTTGGAGTAAGGATCAGGAAAGCAAAGGTTGTGGGGGGTGGGAATGGTCACCAGATACTTGGACAACTTGACATGATTGACCTCATGGGGAAAAAAACCTAGAAGGGAAGCCATAGGGTGTTGAGGGAAAATAAATAGCAAAGGAGGTTTATTGTCTCCTTGCACATATGCATAGCATTAGGTAAAAACACAGAAAGCAAGATTGCATACCTCACTATTGGTTACGGGTCAGGCTGTCACCTCATGTTAAATCATCTTACTCAACAAGCAAAATCTCTTGCTGGGTAACTTTTCCTCAGATGCTCAGTCTTCCTCCTCTTAATTTTTCCTACAACAGTAACTTTCTGCTTGAGGAAAAGCTGATGTTTATGATTACATTTCCAAATGCCAAAGTTCCCCAAGAATCAAAACAGACTCATAATTACCTGACAAATATACTATTTTAAAATCTCTTGCGGCAAAAAAACTCAATGGTTAGGCAAAACTATACATAAATAGCAGTCAGCTTGGTGTCATTATCCCAAATACAAAAAACATTTGGGGACCTCTTTTATGTGCTGAATATTTCATTCAGTCCTGCAGTGCAGTGACTCCCTAAACCTTCTCAGGCTGAGCTCTGCTTTTAAGGCTCTAATTTGCTGTTGCCATGACATTGTTAATGTCTGAATTGCTTTTTTTAACCACTTTTTTCCTTTTTTTTTTCAATCTCTTGCAGAGGCATTCTGAAATAGTGGGCATGAGCTGATCTCGTGGAACAGCCTGCGTGTCCTCAAAAATAACAGAAGAGTGTTCATTTTTACAAGCTTTTTGGCTGATAGAGAACTGATGGATGGATAATTACAATCCTGATGGATGATAGCTTTTTAATTGGAGAAACCACAATGAACCTATCTGACCTAACTGAGATCATTTTGGCTTTGGTGGGGGAGGGAGAAGGGTGCCATTTCATCTCTGTTTTTTCTTAAATAATGACAATCAGAAAAAATGTTATTAAAAAGAAGAAACATCCTTGTTCTCTTATGCTTAATCAGGCTTCCAGAGTGAATAGAATGTACAGGATGACATTATGTTTCTCAGCAGTGAGTTTATCAACATACTTGCTTCCCAGATCCAAATGAGAAGGGCAAAATCTCTGTCAAGGTCAACCTTAGCAGAATGGGCTGCTCAGGAACATTACTTGCTCATTTACTTGCTCAGGAACATTTTTTGCAGGAGATGTACTTCCTTTAATGGAGTAATACCTTCTAATTGCCAAGCTTCTTAATAATACAGCAGCATTTGCTGTCCAAGGGTTTAAAGATGATGTTTTTTGTTGTTCTGAATAATAGGTCAGCTCAGCTCAGCTCAGCCTCCCTTGGGCTTTGCATCTTCCCTCTCTCTGATCAGCCGACCTGGATATGGCCATCCCTTTGAGACTCAGATGGCAGCAAGTGCTCCCATTTCACCTGTAACAGCAGCTACCCCAGACTGGCAAATACCTCTCTGCCAGGGAGGGTGAGGAGATGGACCCCAGGCTGTCTCTGATGCTTTCTTGAGGGGCAGATCTCAAGAGCCTTCTGAGCCTAAAGCTGAAGTGACACAGCTCAGGTCACCTGCTGTCATCTCCTCCTGGCAAATGTGTTCAGTGCCCGTCCCAGCTCCTATCCCAGCATGAGCCTGAGATAGATTCCAAAGAGGAAAAGGTGGAAAAGGGAGAGACAATCCTCTGTCATCAGTATTTTGCCTTTGAGGTATGTCTCTGATTACCAAGGCTAGAGAAGTGGGAAATGTTTAATAAGAGTCCAAACTTTGAAAAAAGTACCAAGCTTGTCAGAATGAACAGCATATTCCTAGTCATATAACTTAATTTTAGGTGGTCCTGTGAGGAGCAAGATGCTGGATGTGATGAGCTTTATGGGCCCCTTCCAGCTGACTGTCTGTGATTCTCTGATCCTCTAAAGGCACTGTTAGGATTGTAGATGAAACTTTAGCGACTGTCATGACACAGAAGACAGGCAGGAAGGTGATGATAATGCTGGGAGAGCTGTCCTTAGCTGTCAGATGTGCCAGCTCCCAGGAAGGGGCTGATACTGAGACATACTGGGACATACTGGGCCACTGGTAGATCCCATGCCTGTGAGCTGGGCTGTACTGTAACACAGTGGCATGTGCAGTAGTTATGCCTCTTAATGGCACTGATTTAAACCCTGACATATCAAGCAGAGATCCAAATCAGTTGCTCCCAAATGTTCACTCTTACAGGAGAGATGGTGTTTCCTCAATGCCCTGGACAGATGTAGTTGTTGTCTTTGCAGTTTGATCTCTGCTGGGTGGCTCTAACCAATTCCTTGAGCAAAGACTCCTCTCTCACTAGGCTTTCTCAAGTCAGTGATAAAATTCCTATTCAATGAAAGAAGACCAGGTCCACAAATGTTAGGTTTTTTGGGGCCATACAGAGTGCAAACCACTACTCAAAATCTAATAATCCTGTAATGGCTCTAAATATTTCCGTACTTCAGTCTCAGCTTTTATAGCTACATCTGAAAATAAATACTGCTCTTAGAACGCACTGACAGTGACATCTGAGTACTTCCAGGAACCTACACTATAAAAATGTCTGCCCACCACTGAAATGAACACAGATCGACATTTCAGATAACAAACAAATGCCTTTGATTTTCTCTGTGTGCCAAGGAACACTGATATTGTCTCTGTCTCCTGGGCATTCCTCAATGTGCCTCATTAGAACGTTATGAAATGTTGCTCTATTTGTTCTGTTGTAAAATACCAAAACAAGCCCTGGGGCCAGATTGACTCCAAGGGAGCTGGATGTGCTCAGGCTGAGGATTGGCCCTGTGCATCGGGATGCTTGTGCCTGGCATGGCTGGGGCAGGGAGGGCTGGAGGAAGAGGGAGAAAAGGGAGAGAGTCTCCTTTGGCATATTCCTGCTGTTTTCTTCCAATAGCTCATCTAAGGAAAGCCCTAACCTGGAGCTGCTGCTCTTTAACGCAGAAGTTTGACAAGACCAATTTTGCTGTGTTAACACACATCTGCAGCATTTCAAAGGTTTCAGTCTTTGAGAAAGAGGTGGAGGCAAAGGCAGATAGAGAGTACTTTTAGAGATGGTTGTTTTTCTGAAGTTGGAACTCTTAAGCTAAACAGCTGAGAATCTGAAAATATCACAAGGACTCTATGGTCTTACTGTGTCTTTTCACTTGATGAATACCAGGAAAAAGTGATTGGTTCTTTTTTTTTTTTAAAATAAATACTTGCAAAGACAAACCAGAGGTCCAAGGTTAAAACATACATGGAAAATCTTTCTATGGCTAATTTTGCCACTGCATTTAACAAGTCTTTGGTGTTCACACCTACTAAGGAGTTTCCTAATGATCCAAAGTGGTTATCAGATCTGCACAAACATTCACTCATAATACATAGAGAATCAGCCCACACCTCTTCTGCTATTCCAGATGCCAGTGTGTTAAAGGGGAATGTCTAATCCTACCCTGTGCTAATCCCATCATGTTTGCTTAACTACATTAGTCCAGTTACTTCCAAGATCTTTCTCTCTACTATGAATAATCTTGAAGCTCAAGTGGCAAAGGCCCATTTCCATTTTTAGAGATTTAAATGTCAGCCACAAACTTAGATATAGATTGGTCTGGAGATGTACCAAATATGGACTCTTCAAAATTCAGTCTCTTCAGAAAGGTCAGAAGTAACTGGGATTGCAAAATCTCCTCTAGCCTGGCAAGCTTGCTCTGAGTTGCCATGCTTTGGACTAGAGCTTCAACAGTGTCTTTTAATCCTGGTATTTCAGACGTCATGATGGGATGTTGCCATGTGGACTCACATCAGCTTTATGTACAAATCAAAGTGGTGCATAATTGCTGTCTTCAAACCCTTGAAGAATTTGCCCTGCATGATATAGTTAATACAAAACTTGAAAATACTGTGATGGAACAAATTAGAGTGGCATGAAATAGGATTGTAGTTACAACATCTAATTAGAAAGCACTGTGAATTATACACTTTTTATTCTATGTAAGCTTGTTATAAATAGGACAGCAAGATAGACCAACAAAAAGTTGCATCTTGAAACATGCAATGCAAAAGAGTACCATAGAATCAGCTCTTTCACCAGAAACCAGAGCACTTTATGGACTCCCTGGCTCAAGCCTTGGATAGCTGATTCCCAGGACAGCAAAGATTAGTTTCTCTGGTTCCACATGCACAAATGAAGTATTTCAACTTATGTTTTATCTGGGTAGAGACTAAGGGATTGTTGACAATATTTTTAAAGCTTGTGCTTGAAGATGAGATGCTTTCACTGAGGAATCATTTCTCAACCTACTGCACCTATATCAGCCTAGCAGATATAGAGGGTTGTTGATACAGAGGGTTCCAGGATTTAATGCTCTATTCATAATGGGTATGGGTCTATTTTTGAGGACTTTCTCTCTGGAGCACTTGGATATGGTGGTGGCAGCAGAACCTCACTGTGTAGGCTGCTGAGGTTTAGCACAGCCTGTAAATATCTGCCTCCCTCCATCTACACATTAAGATAGAAATGGCTTTGCTAGACAGGTGTCTCAGGGCTAGCTGGCTCCAGCATCCCTGGACTGATGTGTAAAGAAGACAGGATGGCTGCTTCGGAGATGATGGTAATGTGCAGACCCAAAGGAACTGTCCCCTTCCCCTCTTGCACTGTATATTTGCTACAGGATCTCTATTCCTGAATGAACACCCAGGGATTCCCTGCGCTGCCATCTTGGTCTCCCGGCATCATTTCTGTGAGACACACCAACTCCGTTTGCCATTTAATAAACTGATTTGGTTTTAGTCTTGTTTCTTAGTTGCCAATAAAGTGCCTTACTGCCACCACAACAGAAGGACACCCATAAAAGCATGGGAAAAACACGGTTGGATTACTCCTAGCCTTGCCTGGCTATTCTGAGCAGAGTGGCTGTCAATCTGTATGTGTGTGCTGCCAGGACTGTGGGGTGCCTTGGTTTTGACTTGGTATGAGAGAAAAAACATACAGGCAGGCCTGCCAATGTTTCTTTCCTGACATTTCACCTTAGAGGGTGGAAAAAGAAGCCCAACTCCAGATAGAGAACCTTGGGCAGTGTGTATGAATGAAAAGCTTGTGGCTTCTGCCTGTGCTTCCAAAGGGGTGCTGAACAGCAGATCTGTGCTCAGGGTGCTCTGGCAGTGAGCACATTGAGAGAGAGAGTGAGCATACAAGAGAGAGAGTGCCCCCACAGAGGGGCACTGCAGCATTTTGAAGCCTGGGGATGAAGGCTTGGCAGTGAGGATGGTCCACGTGAGCCATCTGCCCTGTTGGGTTGCTCCCTGCCATGTTGTGTGTTGTATCTGCAGAGGCAGAGCCTGATCCTGGAGCCAAGCCATTCTCAGTGATAATGGATGGGACAGCTTTAGCCCTGTTTATTTCAGCCTGTCCCAGCCAAAGGCTCAACTTGTGGATGAAAGGAATAGCTGTTCACAGAGCTAGGAGAGTACATGCAGATCTGACCTTTAGAACAACCTTTTGCAGTTACAGAGATGCTACGTTTATCACTCCACTACTTGCTATGCTATTTAGCATTCAGCTAGAATATACTGCCCCTTTCTTTCCTGTAAGAGCTGCAAACAACCATCTAAGGATCTTTGCTGGTGGTCCTGCACATGAAACTGGATCTCCTTTCCTTCCACACATCAAGCCCGTTTACTTCTGACTGCTCCTAGCATATGCCCATTTAGATTTAGGTGCTGGTCACTGCTTCAGCTGCCGTGGATTTACAGCTGTAAGTTTCTGTGTCTGCACGAAGATGCTGGCAGTTCAGCAAATTGTTTCACACAACGTTGTGATGTCTGGTTCAAGCCCAGAACTATGGCAACCCTCAAGTCCCTGTGGCTCTGTAAGAATTTAATCTCACAGGGCTACCAATTTTATCACAGGCATTAATGGGCACTTTTCATTAGCAGCCTCCCTTTCCAGGACAACTGAGAGGAAACAGAAATGAAGTTGGTGTCTCCCTGTGGCATGCCTGGGCTCAGGCTGCCATTTGCAGAGGGTACTTGAGCTAAGCTCACCTGAATCCTGCCACTTGCCTTGAGAGGAAGCAGTGATTCTTACCCCAGCTCCTGCCCCAAAGGAAAGGAGCTGTCTGGTTCACAGAGGAAGATCAGAGTGAAGTCAGAGCTGCCTCTGCTCACCTAATGAAGCCCTACCCTTTAGCCCATAGATGATCACTCCTTTCCTGAACAGCTAAGAGAAGAATGCAGTTCAGTGCTGGTGGGGGAGATTAGGGATGAACTGGAAACTGCCCTGGCACTACTAAACCTCCTTTGCGGTTTGAGTGTAGCAAACTGATCAGTAACTCATGGTCTGAACTAGGAGCTGCATAATCAGTATGAAGTGAAATCTGATTTTTCTGGCTCAAGGAACTTGCTGGACTCATTCTTTCCAATCCCAGGCGATACCCTCCAGCTTCTTAAGGAAAAGGGCTTAGAACTGCACGGTATGCTGGTGCTGCCTGACGTGTATAATAGAGTTTGCAAGGGCTGCTGGGCAGAACATCTGCTTACATCTGGAATTTAGCTTGCAGAAAGCTGGTCCTTTGTGGTGGAGCTGGGTCCTGAGCTCAGTTCTCTTCCTGAAGGGCCACTGACGACTCTTGAGCACTGGAACTAATTTCTGGCAATCTCTTGTAGCATTTCAAGGAAGTCAGATAATGATAGTGTGGACTGATAGGCTTCCCCTCCCCATCTGCCTTTACTATTTATTAGCTGTCCACTCCTTCTTTGCAAAGTTGAAGGCAAAGGAGAAAGGGACACAATGCAATAGCCTGTTCATTCTCTTCATCCTTTGTGCTCTTGGATTGGCCTGGAGATACGAAGCTGAAAATGCATGCTGGCAAGCAGTGTGAGCCCAGAAGTGCGGTCTTGCCTGCCCAGGATTTTAGGAGACAGATGATTAGTGGTGAAAAGGCAGCTCAGAGCTACTGCTGCCTGTGTGGATTACTATTAGCAGCTCTCTCCTGATCATCTTTCTTTATTTACAAATGCACCAGTTGATCATGCCTGCTGGTAATTTAAGTGTGGTGGGCATGGCTGGCTCCTTGGCCGTGTGGTGCAGCAGTGCCTGGGGAAGGACAGTCAGAGTGTCCTGTGGTGGTGTGGCTGGCTTGTGGTTAAAGGCAGCTGGGGGACACTGAGCCCAGACACTGCATGAGTTGGGCCAGGCCTTGCACCCTCCAGCTCCTTCAGGAATGGGAAGAGGAGAGCCAGAAAGGGGGTGTTACCCCAAGAGGTGGCTTTTAAGCTGATTTAAAGTCTGTGCATACAACCCATGACTGAAATAAGCACGACTGTGGTTTGGGTCTGGTGCCTCTTGGTTTCTGAAACCTCATGGCCCAGGGAGCCTTGATGCTGAAATTGCTCAGAATCCTCATGCTGGAGGACAGGCTTCCTCCTCCTGGTATGTGGTGCAGGGCTTTAGGGTTGGGATTATTTTAAAGGTGTAAATTTTTTGCTTGCATCACCAACAAGAAATAGAAGATGCTCAACTCTTGGTCTGCAACAACATAGAGATCACCTTATCCGAAAGCTCAGCCCTGCAGAGCCTTACATGCTGCAACAAATCATCCTAGAGCCTTCCCTGAGGTTCTATTCTTGAAGAGAAAGTTGAGGAAACAAGGATTTTTGTCAACTCACTGGTCACAAGACCTGCCTGAACTTGGCTCACAATCCACTGTAATGCTGAATATGGTCTTTTCAGCCTCGGTATGACTTTTGCCTCTGGAGCAAATTTAATAAAGAAGGCTGCAGCAGCAGCATGCACACCCCAACTGCCGACAGCAGATTTAACCTTGTGCCATTTCCTGGGTGAAGAGTCTCACAAGTGGAAGTGAGCATGGGAAGAATCTAAAGCCACAGCAGCAATGAGATGCAGAACTTGAACTTGCTAGGAAAAGATGTCCATCTTGGTGGGAACTGCCTGCAATGTGCATTGAGGGCAGCTGGAGTAAGGCAAAAGCCTATTTAAAACCAAGGAACTCAAATGAGGACAGCACAGATATCACCAGTTAGCAACATGCGCATGGCACAGGAAGTTAGCAAGAGAAAAGCTTTCTAAAGCTTATATAGGACCAATAACAGCAATTAAGAATAAAAGCTGGAAGAAAAATGGCTGTAAGACCTTTGACTAAGGTGCTGGTGAGGTAGTGAGGAAAAACTAGCCTAAAATTCCCCTGTCTTTGGCATCCACAGTGTCACATCGCACCTCCAGATAGGCTGTGTTGAAAACCTGCCCTGCAGAAAAGAAAAAAATTCCACAAGTGTGATGACATGTGGAAGGGAGAAAGAGAGGTGAGACCTGCTCCTCACTTGGAAGAAATGAATTTGTAACTTTACAGAATAACTCAAACTCACTGGTTTGGTGGCTACTGGCACCTCTTTCTTCTCAGAAAAAAAAAAAACCAAAAACTTTTATTGCCTGTAATATCATCTACCAGCACTAAAAGCTCTCACAATCTTAAATACAAACATAGTAAAATTGGCAAGCCAAACAGTTTACTGAACTCAGAAAACCCTATTTCTCTGCCATTGCCTCCTTTTGCTTGACTTTGATGGCATGGACAGAGACACAGGTGGGAGCAGGGCTGAGCTGTGATCCAAAGGGAATGAGCATGGCTGTATCCTGCTGTGCCCTTCCTGAGGAGGACTGGGCAATGAGGTTTCTCCTCTGGACCACAGCAGATGCTGGCAGTTAGAAGGGAGCAGGATGGGGCCCTTTTTCCTTCCAAAAAATGTAAAGGGTTATTTTGGAGATGTAATTCTGTTTGTATCCTCTCTGGCTGCTGGATGCTCCTTTCTTTTGTACAGTACAGTCCCCTCCTGTCCCTACTGGTAAAACCTCATCAAACCAGAAGCAATTTCTCTGGAGGACAGTCTTGCTCCAGTTTTACTGTCAGACTAACTGAGGAGTAACTGTTTGTATTCAACACATGACCATACAACCTAAATATCAAACTGAGCATCTGTAAGGTGTATTCAGCACCTAAGATTGACTTAGTACCCCCCTTCATGTACAGGAACAAACATCTGCCCAGGGAGGTCCCAAATACAGAATGGTGGGTGACAAACATGTAGCTACCCTGAGCATTTACTGCAGGATTGCTTCTGTGTGTCACTTGAGTTTCCATTCCCACAATCTCAGTGTAAATCAAGAGTAATTCCCCTCTAATCAATGGAGTTAATCTAGCCTTAAACCAATCTGTAGGCAAATGAGGACTTAATTATACGTAGCCAACTTAGGGGAATTATTTCTTAGTAAGGGAAAAGTATCTAGCAACAGTCTCACTGTCAACACAGATACAATGTGTTGCAAACCAGAAACTCCTACAGCCCTGGAATGGGAATAGCACAGCAAAACGGAGAAAATGTGTTCAAAGCCTGTGGGTAAGATTTTCTTTGGCTCCTGAGTAGGTTTTGACACTCAGAAGGGATGTGCTGTGCTGCTTGGAGCAATTCTGGGGTGACGTGATGCAGATGTGAGTCTCTGCTGGGGAAGGATGAGTTGTCCTGGGGCCCCCAGTGACTACCTATCAAAAGCCCTAAACCAGACACAGGATAATTCATGTATCCTGCACTTTTTTCCTCCACATTTTCTCTCTGTCTTTGACCACAATGCTAAATATTGCCAAGGTACAAAATGGCAGTTTCACAGCAGATCTTTAGGCTTTGTTGCTTCCAACCTTCATGCGGAGGAGCTTGATTCTTTCCTTCCTTTTAATAAAACACCAAGAACTCCTGCCCAGTCACCTGCCACAGCAATTCTGACCTGGATGAATGGTGTCTTTGAGCTCCTGCATCCCTGGGTGAGGCTGGTCCCTGCTGCACGGCCAGACACCCTCACATCCGACTCAGTGGGTGAGGCTGAGGTCAGAGCAGTAATTGTAGCTGTTAAATGAGTTCCCTTGTGGTATCTTTAATCAGTTATTACCAAGGTACACAATACTGATTAATAGCCTCAGTAAAACCTGTATTTGGGTAATAAAGTCTTAATGCATGGCAGACATTCTGCCATCCCCATGATGGATGAAGTGCAAGGGACACGTTTGAGGTGGCACGGTCCCACTGTGCCTCTCTGAGAGGGAAGGCAGCCATCACACTCTCTCCCCAGCTGGATGATCCAGTGTATTAGAAACAGCTAGTCACTATGGAGGGGCAGGGTTCTCCTTGGGTGGTGTGAGGTTTGGGCACAGCATTGGCACATTTTAGCTTCCTTAAGGACAGCAATCAGCTGGGAGTTTTGTGTCCTTGCCTCATCAGCTCAGCAAAGTTCCCCTTTCGGAAGGATGGGACTTCACAGCCACAGGCCGTGAAGTGGCTCCTCTGCTCCAGTGTGTTCCCTTGTCTGGGTTCATTTCAGGGTGTGAAGGGAGCAGGCTGTCAGCGAGGCTTTGACACACCTCCCTGCTGAAGACTTCAGTGAAACCTACTCTCACAATGGCTGAGCTCCCAGGTTCTGTGTGCCCTTGGACCTGGTGCTCCTGCGTGGACACCTGACACTGTGTCCCTTGGGGGACATTGTTTTGGGGTCTGTGGCCAGAGCAGACCATGGCAGAATATTGTGTCCTGAGTTTATGAGCATCTGCTGTAAGCAAGGAACATGTTCTGTGTCCCTCCTCTCCCATGTGTCTGGGCACAGCAAAGCAGCTGCTCACACTCTCCTTCCTCCATCCCAAGCTGTGTCAAGCCCACCCTGCCTGTGCTTCTGCCATTTTGGAGCAAAGACTACCCCTTACCCCTATTCCTGAATAAATACCATACAACAGAGCCAAGGGATAGATCATTTGTTTTATGCTTTTTTCTGAGCTATGCATCAGAGATCTGTTTAAGGCCAGGAATACCCTATACAAATGTTTTCATTTTACATCTGGAAACATTCAAATAATAGGAACATCATAGAAGGCATGTGGAAAATAAGTATTTTTAATGGCATTCCTAAAACTGGTGAATAAGCAGCATGACTCAGCAGTGCTTCCCAACATTTCCCAGAAGAGATGGGAATAAATCTACTTAATAACTGACATGTATGTGAAATGTGCTGAGTAGTTAGTTATCTGCAATTGCTGCTCAGAGAGCTGACTTGCAGTCATACCTGAAGGCAGCATCCTGCAGGCTGCAGCCAGATGCAACCTGAACTTCAGTCTCAGACATGGTGGTGTCTTTCTGGAAAGACTTCAGCAAGTGCCTGATCACCCACGCTGTCAGAAGCATCTGTACAGATGATGTACAGGCATCTTTGAAGCTTCTGCCATGCCAGTGTTTAACTTCAGTGTCTCTGTTGTGAGTACATCAAATACCTAGATGTATTTTTTGTCCTGGCTAACAAACCCTTCAATCCCTTTATGGAGAGAAATGCTCTAGTGAAGGACAGACAATATCTGCCTGTGCTCACCAACACCAGATGCCACCCAAGGCAAGGCCACTGCCACCTGCTCTGTGGGGAGTGTCTGTGCTGAGCCCCTTCTGATAAGATGGAATCTGCCCTGGCCTGACTGTGCCATTCACCAAGGAGTGAATAGGGTGTGCAGCCAGCTCTCTCCTGACCCTGGACCCAGGAGCTACCAGAATGCCCCTTTTCACCAAGGTTTTCCCTTTCTCAGGGTTCTGCTCCATCTGCCAAATATTTTTGAACATTTGTGGGAATGGAAAGCAGCACTCCACCTCTCATTAATTCACTGCAAGCGTTACAGTTCCATGTCTGCTTCACCTTCCCCTCTGTGCCTTTTCCCTGTTACACCATGGCTCTGGCAGCCCTAACTGCAGCTGCATTTGAATAACAAACCTCAGGTATAACAAATACAGGGGAAGGCAGGCAGCCTTTCTTCCAAGGAACAGGAATGGGTGGGGTTTTTTTCTTTTCAAACTAAAAATATTCCCTGCATCATCCAAAAAATCAGTATCAAACACATACAGGTCATGGAGGAAAAATACATCCCTCTCTCCGTGAAAAGAAAGAACTTGCACACAAGGAGGAGGAAAGCCTAACCTCCCTATGGCATGGGGTCTGCAATTTCACAGGTGAACTGGGGTGTTGGACAGTTTTAGGGGAGGTGAGGATCCTTTTCAAGGATGCTTTGGAGGGTTGTTAATTCCTCAGAAATCAATCCTGAAATGGCAGTTGATGGCAAAAGCACCATGAAAAACTAACATCTCTGAAGATGGATTTGCACCTGAAGAAGCTGTGCCTTCCACCACCCAGGGAGCAGACAATGCCAGGAGAACTCATCACAGATGCTTTTCTGCTGGTGGTTGGCTGAAGAGGAAGGCAATATCCATAATTTAAAAATTACCTTTTGGGTATTTTCTATTTTCACTGATCCTCCCATACACAAAGACCTCTCTTATCGCTCCACTCATCTAATACCCAAAGGGATGGGTAGTCCTTCACGTGCAGACTGCTATGGTCTCTCCTGATACCATGGAGAAAAGGAAAGCACTGTGAGCCCAAGCTCATCTCTGACTTTAATTCCCTCTCCTGGCACCAGTGATTGCTGCCTTGTCCCCTCACTGTGTCTCTCTGGCAATACTCTGGCACCATCTTCTTTAAAGCCTCCTTTAGGTGGTGAAAGATGTGATTAGACTCAGCCTGGAGCTAGGAGTTGGAAAGAGGTGACTGTGGTCTCTCTCTTATCAATGATCCCCTGAGACATCTCTCTTTATCTTCTGCTTTTCTTAAAAAAAAAAAAAAAGGCTAGTTTTAATTCATGAAATCTGCTGTGGTCAGTGCTTTTGTAGGACATTTAGCTATAAGACTCACGTCAGAATTAGGAAGGCAGCATGGACAGCAAGTATCATCAACCTACAGTGCCTGGCTGATGCCAAGTGTTCACCAAAGAAACAGATCTGGTGGCATTTTAAGGTGTGACCACACCTTTTATTCTCATCTGGCTCCCTGAGAAATGACACTGAAGTGCTTTACAATACATTTTCTCCCCAGAAATGAGTTTTTTAAAAATAGATTTCTGACTGCATAGAGGGACTGGAAAACCAGTTGAACTTCTATTGCACCCTGTCCCTTGACTGCTGTCCATTCACCATCAGTGTCCAGGAGAACCCGAAAAGCAGACCCAGTGTTTACTTTAGAGTGAGGGTTGCCATGCCAAAACCATGGATATCATCCTGAAACAGGACCAATGTGGAGAACATCAAACTGGCACATCAAGGTGGCACCTTCCAGCAAGCCACCTTCCACACGACACGTGTCTCCAATGTGCTATGTGCCTGCTGCCCACTCTCCCCTGCCTCCTTTTGGATCCATTTCAAGCAGTCTTTTTCATTCTATTGGAATTTTAACTAAAACTGGTACACTGGGCCACCCTGGGGAAGTTTTGATTTTTAGAGCTCTTGTGAGTGATTGACAGTCTTCTGCTGAAAGAAAGGTTACTAGTGCAGCCTCTGGTGCAGCACTGGCCATGTGGTTCAGTTGCTTGCCTACAGCATCCAGCTGTTTCTACTACTACTACTACATTTTCTGGCCATGATGTGTTTATAGCCATGACTCCAGCAGCTTTTTCTCATTTCTGAACATTATGTGTATTAGCAGCATGAGTACAGCAAAGCAGGCACTGTTTCTGGGGGGCTTTTATTGTCATGTGAAGATCACCGTATGTCATAGACTTGATGATCATGACTTCAGCTCTGCAGGAGCACAGAGCCAGGCTGTACTGCTGCTGCTGCAAAGCTAGGTCTCCCAGGTCCAGCCACAGGTCTCAGCTGACTTGGCTGGGATACCTTCTGGTTATGACAGAGTTTGACTCTCCCTAAGAGGTAGAGCAAAGGCATGGAAGTAGACCACTCCAAATTCTTTCAGCTGGCACAAAGTGCTATTATAAACTGCCTTTGTGCTCTGCTGATAATTTACTGCTCATCATTTATTAGGAAAGATCTTGTATTTTCAGGGGCTCGAGGGGTTCTCAAAGGAGGAAAATATATCAGTAGAATATAGATACTGCTTTGGTTAGTGAGACTCCAGGGATGATGCTGTGAGGCATGTGGGCCATGCCCTGTGACCATGCAGGCAAAGCTTACTCTGGGCTTTCCCTTGTTCTTTGCTGTCTCCCTCTTTCTCTCACACCCTCATTTTGCAGCAAAGATTGGCCATCTTGGCTGGCAACCACAAGCGTTTCTTGAATGAGCCAACCATCTCCCTGGCAACAAGGCAGCCTGTGACAATAACAAGTGCTTTCCTCTCTGTTTTATGTTTCCCACCTGTCAAGAAATGCCCTGCCCTTTAAATGTTCCCCACCCCTCAGAAACATGAATAATGGCAACTGAAATGTGCCTTGTGGAAGGACCAAGAGGGAGGTGTGTGAGAAAGATGGCTTCAGCCTTAATGGAAAAGTGACAGACCTTTACAAAGGGCAGGATGAAATATTTGTCCTGAACTGTTACTTGGGTATTTGTACTGGGTCTGATAGAATACAGCAAATATGATTATATGTGAGCTGTGACTACTGCAAGTGGACATTGTCTGCAGCTCGACAAATGCTGACACCAGGTAAATGGCATGTCTAGTGCCACCTCTTTATTCCATTTTCCCTTTTCTTCCACTCCATCCTGGTCTTCCACAAAGCAGCCCTAAGTTTCCATCACCATAGCAGATCAGCAAGGACTGGCTGCATCCTCAGTCAAGCAGCACAAGCCCAGGGATGTGTCCATCCCCTAGATCCAGGTAGCTAATGGAGGCTTCCTACCAGCACAGCCTGATTAACCTCACCTGCCCTCCCCGAAGTTATTAGCAGCCTTTTTGCATTTCTGAGAGAGCTTGGGCTGGGGACATGCAGTAGGAGCCAGTTGGTCTAAACAGATACCTGACTCAAATGAAGTAGCACAATATCTTGAGCTGGCAAGTACAAAAAGCCAGTTACACAGGAGCAGATCTTATGAAAGAGAGATCCTCCCCCACATTGCTCCCCTCCAGTGCCTGGAAGGCAGCAGATGACAGCACCTGTGACTTTGCTCCTGCCACTGCCAAGCAAGAACAAGAGGAAGAGGGCAGCTCCTAAAATCCCTTTTTGGCATGTGCAGAGGGGAAGGGGCTGGAGGCACCAGATTTCTACAGGCACCTCTCTGTTCAGAACAGATTTGACATGGACCTCTTTGTTTGCCTGTCACCCCGGGTGGGCTGTTCAATTACCCTACAGAAGGGGATTTTTAAGGCTACTAGCTAGTATTTTAGAATGACCCAGCACACCTTTCTTTGGCTCACATTCTGGATGTTGAAGAGTGTACACAGGAGAAGGTCACCACAAACACATTTTGCTACAAAGTCCAAAAGAAAAAAGAAATCCCAATCAAAATATTTTAATACTTTAGCAGTTCTTTAGTTTTCCCCTTCACAGCTGAAGCAGAGACATGTCCAGATTCACACTGGGAAAAAGTTCAATGTGAAGGTTACTGCCTGCCACCTCTGGACCCCAAGTGCTAAACCTGTGACCACTTGCTTCAGACACTTAGATCTGAGCCATGCAACTGATACTTGCATTCTCTGTTGAATACTTTCTGAACAATTCAGCCTGTTTCTGTCTGGTTTATGAAAATATGAGCATGCTCTACAGTTGTTTTCATACCAGCCTGCACAGGGCAGGATGCCCATTGCAGCCTGGGACCAATCCAACCTGAAAATACCCCCCAGGTCCCTCAGCCTGGCTGCAGCTCTGGCATTTCACCTAAGCAGGATTGCAAGTCTGCATTTCCAAGTGGGTTCTGGGGTCAGCATTGGCCCACAGATGAAGAGACTTTATGTTTCTTCTGTCTGGGGTTTCTGAAGCCAGACTTCGGAACCAGATTTTCAAACAGAGATATGAAAATCCATCCTTACCCTGCCCTTCCTGCTTGATCCTTTCCAAACACTTGGACTGACTTCTAGATTCCTGGTTTCAAACATCCATTTTCCATTTGCTCTGCCTGAGTACACTGAAATGGAATCAGTGAGGAGCTTGTTTTATTAATACATTTGCACTTTAGGGGACCATTTAATCCACAGGCTACATGTTACAGCCTGACTCCTGCCTGTTAATCTGATTATCAAGGTAAGGACTGAGTAGTGCCCTACAGACCAGCTGGAGAGTCCTGAGTAGGCAGGTGAGACTAAGCCTCTGCCTCTCTTCCTGTGTGTAACCCCCTGGCTTGTCAGGGATCCAGACCCAGGGCAGTGGTGGCCCTGGAGATGAGCAACACCCACAGATGCCACTTCTGCAGCTGACTCCTGTCTCCTCACAGACTGCTCCTCTTCCGCCCACCCTCTTGTAACACGGGAAGGATTTGTGACTTTGCACTTGACCAGCTTTTCTGGAGTTTCAGCCTGGCCTTCCATGCTGTGTGCAGTGATAATGTGCTGTGAGCTGGCAGGATGTGCTCCTGCCTCCCGTGCTGAAGGACATGAAACAAGGACCTGGGTGCTGCCCATAGTCCATGAGCCTTTCGTGTGCTGGGCAAAGATGCAAGGAAACCTGCTGCCCTGGACAAGGAGCACACATAAAAGTGAAATCCAGCATGCAGACTGGTTTGTTCTCAACGTGGGGACAAGTCCTTATCAGCAGAGAGGGTCAGTGAGACCTGGGGCATATGCTTGTTGTGATTTATTCTGTCTTGTTCAATCCTATTTCCTACACTGATCTCGCTTTGGCTGCCAAAAGCAAGGGGGTTTAGTCTTCCCCCAGTCTTTTCACCTCTATTAGACTAAATACTGGAGGTACAATTAGGGGCAGGAGAAAAATAAGAACAGTGAGAGGATTTGGTTATTTTCTTTCAATAACAACATGCATTTATTAAGCAGGGGAGGGGTTTTTTTGCTTTAAACATGGTCAGAGTGCCATTTGGAAGGGATACAGGTGCAGATACATCTCCCAGAAAACGGGATGGGGGAAGCAGTAATAGCCAAGTGATGAGGAAAACCTGTCCCAGGTCCAAGTCCTCTCCTTCCCTGCTGCTGAATCAGGCTGGAGCAGCCACAGCCCTGGCTCCCCTTCCTGAGCTCCCTTCTATTGGGGGCTTAAGTGATGAGTAGGGGAAAAATCCCCCACTAGAAGATTTGCATTGGAAACCCTTGGCTGAGGAATGACTTTTAAAATAGAAAAGCTTTGCCTGAAAAGGGATGAACCACGTACCATAATACTCAACAAATCGCCTGTTAATGGCCTCTCTTTACAGCAGCTGTGCATTAATAACAAAAGCAGGGCAGCAGAAGCCATGTGCTTCTTTGTAAGATTAAAATAAATACTATTTCATACTAATACCAGCCACTTTCTGTGCTAAGAGAAAGGAGCAAGTGGAAGATCACAGCCTGAGAGGCTTGGTTTCCTTCCCCTTTGTCTGCTGCTGGATGAAGAAATACTTCTGCCATCTGTGAAGGGAACAGATACACTGAATCAGCCCCCCTAGACAGTGGTTTAGTTTATAGTGGTTTGTGGCAGGCTTGTCTCAGGCAGTCAGCATGACACCATTGTAAGGCAGGAGTAATTCCTCCAGAACTACATCTTAGGGGAAACTAGGCAGGGGAGAACTTAATCTAACTTACTTGTCACTTCGCAAAGAGTAACACAAGATCCCTACTGCAATAAAGCATAAATTGAAACAACAGTGGTTCACGCTAGACATAAGGAGAAACTTTTTCATCATGAGGACTGTAAGAGCAGAGGAGCAGGTTGCCCAAAGAAGGTGTGCAGTCTCCATCCTTCAATAATTTCAGACCAAACTGGGTAGAGTTTTGAACAACCTGGTTTGACCTCAGACTTTACCTGAGCAGGGGCTAGGCTTGACACATCCTGAGCTCCTCTCCAGTCTGAGGTATTGTACAACCCTAGAAACACTTGGCATCTTTTCCAGGGGAATATGAACGGACACAACATTTTGTTCAGCCCAGTACTCCACCTCTCGTTCCTGGCAGTCCTGGTAACATCTCTCCTCCTCCACACTCTGCACTGTGCCAGGCCTGGCACTAAAGCAGTGATGAGTTTTCCCTCCTCAAATTAGGATTTTAGGCATTAAAAAAAAAAAAAAATTACATTTTAAAGCTGTCTACCACAGACTGTTTATCAGACATGGAGAATGACTTGTTTCTGTTTTCCTAGGCATAGGTTTTAGCTGAGTGAGATACGTTGCCTTGCTGAGAGCTGAGTCACTGAGTAATCAACAGATTAATGCATTCAGTTTGAAAGCCATCAGCATCAGTTCTCGGCAAGCTCACAAGAACTCCATTATGGTATCATCTCCACGTTTGGGATGGAAATGTCTCCAGGATTTAGAGTTCCTGCGGGAAAACCCCTAGATGCAAAGAAATCCAAGTATCTTTTTGTGACTGGGAGAAATAAGGTACCCCCTCATACAGTAACACCACAGCAAGATTTTGGCACCCCTTCTAGTGAATGCTTTTATTATCAACCCTCAGATAAGGAGTTTGGAGTATGTTGCACATCTGTCATTTGATACCTACCTAAAAATAGTAATGACAAATTCACTGGTATATAGGACTTTGCCTTTACCAGGTTTTTAATTTGAAATTATTTCATTTCCAGTGAAATCAAGTAGTTTTGCTTTCTCTGGGATTGCAGCATGAAAAAAGGTTGGTTTTGACTTCACTCTAGGGTTCTGAGTTCCTCTGTGTGGGTTTGGTCTGAGCCAGAAAAGCAATAAGGTAAGGCAGAGGCTGGCAGGGGCACCTCACAGAGGAGCCACTGTTTAAAAATAGGGAACTGATGAAAGTAATCACAGACAAGCAACTGTAAAAGGACAGGCTGGCCTAGGTGTGTGGTACAAGAAGGCTGCCAAGCATCACATAGCTGTTCTGATAAGACAGATGCCAATGCTGCTGCCTAAGAGCCTGTCCATACCGACCTCACTGAAGTAATTCATCCCCTTGTTTGCAACTGAAATTGCTGTTTGGGTACACTTAAATGGGAAATGTGCGAGTAGAAGCCAGTCAAGCCACAATCACGTTAATCCTAAAAGCTTTCCTACATTAGCAGGCTGGTAGAAGGGCTTTGAATGGCAGCAAGATATGATTCATCAGTCCAAGCAGCCTGTGTGTCCAGCACATTCACAGGACACAGGACACATGTTCTTACATGTTTTCTCAAACATAACAGTAAATCTGTCTAAGCTGTCTCTAGACAACAGATTATTTTTCTTATCTGGCCTGAGTAGTGCCAGGTCATGAAAGATTGTGGCTTTTGTGACACAGTGGTCCCCAGGTCTACACTTCCCAGCCTAATTGTACAAATGGTACATCACAAGCAATTGTGTTTCTGATGTACAAAATGCATGTGCAAGACACATACAACAGTGATGTAAATCTTCCCTATCTCTCCAAGGTATTGAGATTGTGCAAATGTCTCCTGTTCATGGTCTGGAGTCTCTGGTGCTCAGCTGTCTGTACCCAAGAAGGTGATTTTAACTTACCCGTCGCTCCTTATCACCGTACTCAATGCCCAAGGTATCCATGGCACGGACAATAGCTGCCAGTGACTGTATAGTGTTGCTGTAGACCACTGGCTTGTACTGCTTCACATCTTCTCCAGAGAAGCCATCCTCATGGATGATCCTAAAGAAAATGCAAAGGAGAAAAAAATCTTGAGAATGTAATTTCAGTGGAAGAGACATTTAAAAGACAGCTGTGCTCTTCTGAAGAGCACATCTGCTGCCTTGATTTGCTTAATTTAGTCAGCATTTCTTTTTAAACCTTTCTGGTTGTTCACCAGTAGTGTGTCTGAGCCCAGTGCTGGAATTAGCATCCCTTTTGCTCTCTATCAAGAAGGTTTTGTGCACAGTTGGTGCATATGGTACCTCCTTCCCAAATGAACTGCAAACGCTGAAGCCTGGAGCATCTCGTGTTTGCATGTTCAGCAGTCACAGGGGGAAGGTTTCCAGGTCCTACATTACCTTCCCAGTTGAGGCCCATGGAAATATGTCGACAAATGACCATCCGATCAAATGTGAACCACTGAAACAAGTGACAGAAACTCTCTAGTTCTTGTTTAGTCCTTTAAGTACTAGTAACTCCTGGGGTACCTTACAATAGGAACCAGAGTCAAAATACCCCTGTACACTACACGGGGACTCAGGCACAGAGGGGGGAAGTGTCTTGGTTATGAAGCACTTACAGTACTTACCCTCCACACTTCCTCCCCCCTCCTTCTCTCTCCTTTAGAATAAGGGCAGAGATATTTTTTTACCTCAAGGCATGTTATCCCTTCCCCAAGCAAGATGGAAATATGACCCACAGTTCTACCAGCTCTGCTCGCTGGATGCTCAGTGCATTGCTCTCTATTAAATTCTGCAGAAGAACTATTTGATGGAGCAAGTTATTGCCATCCCTTGCTCAGGTCAGAAGACTGACCCCTGCAATTTATTAATCTCTAAGCAGCTCTAGAACTAAGTCTGGGTGTGTCTCCAAAAACAACTAGGATTTGCAGAACTAATTGTGTCTGACAATAATTCTTCCCAGTGAAGATATAGGTTATGTCTTAAATGTCGGAAGAGAGGATGATCTGCTTTTCTAAAATGAAATCCTAGTTTGCTCATCCTCAGATGTCACTGGACAACAAAGGGTCCTTCAGTAACAGATCTGGTCTCTGACAAAACCTAGCACCCTTTCTGTAACAGGATTTTTGATTGCAGTTTTTTTCTAAATCAGATACATGCCATCAAAGGTCCCGACAAGCGCTGGCATCCCCTGGGAGAGAGGGAGCACTATCTCACACTGTGAGCTTGCAATAGATACAGTGCTGGGATGGAGAACAGGGCTGGATGCCAGCCCAGTGTTATTAACAGATGACTACACGAAGAACAAGGCTGGTAGAAACATGCTGACCAAGACAGAGATCTCCTTCCCCTGATGTGAAGCTCACAGAAAGGTTTTCTAATACAAGTGACTGATTCTCTGCTTGTCCCCACCACAGACTTTGCTTACTCAACACTGAACACTGAACTTCTCGGAGGAACTGATCAACAACCCCTGACTCCTAGAAAAACATGTCAACAAGCAAAGACAGCCTCAAACAGACAATAATTCAAATCAATTAGTGACCAGGAAATGTTTAAGCTATTGATCTGAGGAACTAGGCAGAGCCCCCTGCTTGGGTACCCTCCAGCAAAGGCAAATGGTGCTGGTGTGCTGGAAACAGAACAGGGGGATGATGATTGCCCTCACCTAAGCTGATGAGAACAGGGGTGGATGAAACCCTTTCTGACTTACTAAATCCAGACTTGCCAATTTGCCAAAAAATATTTTGATACCTTATTCTGATTTTGATGGAATTATGGTCAACAGCAGTTCTTGCACTTTGTAGCTTTTATATTCTGTGAATCCAGTGATTGTGGTGAGGTTTGTAACAGTAGCATTTGAATGATGGGGAAGGAGGCAGGGCAGCAGAGCTGTGTATCAGTGCTGGATCTCATGGATCATTTATTGTTATTCAGACAAGTTGCTGAACTTCTGGGAAAGGTGTTCTTGGCCAAAAGGAGCAGTCAATCCCAAGAGTTATGGGTGGCATAAGGCAAAAGGATCTGCATCAATTCTGTTTGAATTCAAGAGGGACTGTACAGCACCACTTCCTCCCAGCTCTGAGCACAACAGCAAGCAGCACAGCAGAGCAGGGGTCCCATGGGAGGCAGTTCATGAAAGCATCACCAGGAATAACTGATTCTTTCTGGATAGTTGGCTTGCATGCAGTTGGATTTTGGGGCAAGCAAGATTAAATGCTGGGTTTTGGGCAACTAAGAGAAGGAAATAGAAGAGGGGGAAAAAGAAAAGGGGGAGTTACAAGGGGAATTGTAATGGCCTCAAGAGGATGATGCTGAAATTTGTTTGGACTAGCTGTTGGTCAGGCTGGTGGAGATGGGAGTGATGCTCACAGCCTGGGCTGGATTTGTTTCTGTGTTTTACTCACAGGCATCAACTCAAGAATTCAGAAAGCAAAAAAAGGGCTGAACAGCTGTATGGGGGAAAAGGTGAACTTTGGTTTCTGGTCTTCCTCAGAGTTTAAACCATTTTTAGCTTTGTGCCATGAAGTTGGTGTCTGACATTTTCACTTCTAAATACTCAAGCCGGTAAGTTCCCTATCAAGTAACAGGGCTCCTTGTCCTGAAGGGGCAGAATTAAGGGATGGAGAGTGGCTCTGGGATCCCTCAGTGAACACACTGCAGCTGGGAAACAATGCTGCCATCATTCAAACACAGAAGGAAAACTGGTACCTTTAAAGGGAGCAGAGAAAGAGTAGAGAAAAAAACATCCTGATTGTTCCTGTGTGAAATCTCTGTAGAAGGCAGCCATGGTGACTGAAAGCAGTGCTGTGGGTGCCAGTATGGAAGTTTTGCTGTAGGAAGTACCTAAGGATTAATCAATCATGCAATGAGCATGTTACCTAATATTTCAGTGAGCAAATCCCCCCGACTCCTCTTCCAAAGCCTGCCAGGACACTGTGAACTGGTTTATTGTCCTATATGCTTTTCACAAATGTTTCTCCATTTGCTTGCCTTGGTGATCTGATGGCTCCAGCCCTGTAGCAGCTTTTTCCATAGTCCTTTGGAAATGTTCATGCTACCACTCACCTGCTTGGGATATACCTTTCTTCTCGCCTGCTGTTGTGTTTTACTGTCTAGAGCACATTTAAAGCTCCAACACTACTCCTGGGAGGTATCTTGCTATGGGACATAGATTGAGCCAGCTCCTGGTGCCACAGGACATGAGAAGCAGTGGGGTTTGTGTGCTGTAGTGAACTGTGACCATTAAAAAAATACAGGTGTAGGAAGTAACAGAAGTGACCAGCATGCCAAGACTGTAAAATCTTTACATGTTTAGGCACGGTGGGCTACTCCTTAATCAACCTGCAAATTATGGGAGCAGAGGATTTTCAGCAACAAAAATGTGAATTCTCTGTTTTCTAAGAGGCATATATTTTTCACAGTGTCCAAATTACAAAGGAAACTGCTGCAGGCAGGTTCCTCTTTGCCACACTAGAACTGGTTCTCTCCAGGGCAAAGGAAGAAAAGGGATTTAAGAGGATCCCCAGGGGCTGTGGAGGGGGGGGAGAAAGTACTGTAATTTAAAAAAGTGATTCTGAGCAATTAAAAAGCCATTTCATTCACCAAGTGACTAATAAAACACCGTGATCTGAAGGGAATGGTGAGAGACAACGGAAGCAACCTGATTGCCTAAGGTACCCATTAATGCCTGCTCCCCATCCCTCAGCTGCTAACAGCAAAACCCATATGTTGGCATGTTGTGTTGTGCTCATTTCAGAATGGCAATAACAGGCAGGTATTTGCTGGAGAAAATGGTTCCACCGCAGATCAGATCCTCTGCCATCCCCCAGCAAGTCGTTAATGCTGAAGAAGTGCCCAGTGCCTCAGCAATTATTGCTTAATTACAAAATAAATTAAATACTTGGAAACAGGGGGTGCATTCTGTGCAGCAGCTTGCTTTGGCTTCTGTTCAACAAAGCACTTACATGCCTTCAGCCTTTCACTCCACAACGAATGCATTAGGAAGGCAAAGCCAGAGATGATTTTGCCGCCTGTCCCTGCTGACATGCACGGCCCCTGGGGAAGAGCAGCTCTGAACAAAGCCCACCACAGCTCCAGGGCAGTAGGGCTGGAGCTCAGCTGGGGCTGATCCCACCAAGGAGCCAGTTTGCCCAGGTCACTCCTGAGGGAAATACTTGTCCATCATCCTGAAAACTTCATCATCCATCATAATTCCCATGCATCAGTTCCAGCCAAGCTATTCTGGTGCTTTCCTTCCAGCCCTTCCAACCTGAGCCATGTTTAGTCAACACACTGACACTTCCCTACACCTTCTCCAAACAGGTTCTCCTCCTCTTTTTTGAGGCACAGTGCCCAGACTAGACCCAGTCCTCACATGTCCAGTCTGCCAAGATAACTTGAAGTTGTAAAGTTTATTCTCTCATGTGTTGAAGCACCTCTCCTAGCTTCATATCACTGCCAGGGATAAGTAATGATGCATTCCATCAATTTTTCACTGATTAAAATTTAGAATGAAATTGATGCAGACCCCCTATCAGAGTCGCCTGCTCTGACCATAAGACACTGATAACTGTATACTTTGGGAATGAGTTATGCTACTCACCCATTTTTGCGTAAGACCTGTAGGTTTATCTGCACTATTTTCCCAGGTCACTTTTTAAAAATCCAGAGGGACTCTGACAAGCCCTTCCCAAAAATCTAGATATTTTTTGAGCAACTACTGCTCTCTTACTTTGGCTGAGAAATCAAATGAGACTAGTTTAACATGCCTCATTTTTGTATAATCCATGCTGCATGTCACTCATCTCCCTTTTTATCTCCTAGGTGGTTGCAAATTATATGATTGATAGTTCAATTCTCTTGAAAGCTTCTAGAAGTTGACTGGTCTATAATTCTTACTCCTCTTTTCTCCCTCTATATTTAGAGAGAGGCACCATGTTTACATTTTTTCCCTGTCTTCTGGTGCCTCACCTGCCCTCCAAGAGCACTCAAAGAGAAGTGTTTGTATTTCTGAGATGGCGCCTATAAGTATGCACCAAGAATTTCCTTAAACACGGCTAACCTGAAGGCATTTAGTCTTACTAAACTTGTCCTTTCTGTGCCAGAAGGAAGGATTGGCATGTGGAGATTTGTGGACACCCCCTCTTGCTTCCAATGCTCAGCATCCTTCATCCCTTTCACAGCTTCTCATGCAGGTTCTCATGCCCTAACTGACACGGCCCTGATTTGTCTCCTGCCCTTTGTCATCGGTCCAAAACCTCCAGCCAATGCCTCTGAAATATCTCCTGCAAAATTCAGGGACCTTTGTGTGGCTTCAAACTGTCTGCATCACTGTGAAAGACATACTTATAAACTTCCAATTGCCTGCCAGAGAAAATAAAACCCATACTGTTTCTGTTTTACCTAAGATAATTTACTTTCAATCAGCAACATGTTTCCAGCTGAATGAAGTTTTCCCATATCAATGCACATCCCTACAATTACAGTGATTTGCTTGAATAAAACCAGGCAAGAAATCACCAGGAGATTATTACACTCAAAGTGTATCACAAGCAAATGAACGGTCCAGTTCCTGTAAAAGCAGACCTAGTCCTCACCTTCACCTGGACAAGTTAAAGAATTTAAAGGTCATTGCACAGCCTTTCCAGAGCCCTGTGCCTTGGCAATGAGTTTCAGCTCTCAGGGCTCTGGGGCACCGAGCTGGTTTGGGCTGGCAGTGGCACCACCCTGCGTGGCACCTGCAGGTTCCCTCCAGCCTGGGTGGCTCTGAGCTCCTCAGCAGCATCTCCTTCCACCTCAGGAAAGCTCAGGTCTGCACAGTGTTCCAAGTCCACATGACACTGTGGGACAATGCAAGATGTGTGAGATGATGCTGGTGGGTGTAAAATGCTGTGTAAAAGGGAGGAGATGACTTGGGTCATGGCAGAAAAGAGGAGGCATTACAGGGACAATAGAGAATTCGTCCACAGACACATTTTTGCTCAGGCTGTTGAGTCCCATTAGCACATTCAGGGGTATGGTATAGACTGATCCAAGGTGGATTTTATATGGGGAATCTTGGAACAAACACACACCAGAAAAATCTATTTTTGCTCAGCAAACTTTTCTGATTTTTATCCCCTCCTTTCTTCCTCCTTTTTTCTTTCAAAAATAATCTTTCCTGTCTCCTGCTCAGAATCAGGCAGGTTATTCTGGTGGGGCTGGGCAGAGCTTGAGTCAAAAGAAAAAATCTAATTCTGAAGAAAACCCTGCAATCTTTGTTTGCAAAAGGGGAAAGCACAAAAATCTGACTTTAATATATAGAGAGGAAGATGATCAAATTCTGATGGAAAATCTCCTGCTAATCAGCTACTTAAAATTTATTTTTATCTTGATATGAGGTTAAAACTTTGTTTACAGGGGAGTTATGAAGCTAAATTCCAGTGATTCTCTTCTCACTCGTTTAATAGCTTGAAATGCGATTAAAAACTCCTGGATTATGTTAAACTAAATCAGCGCAGATGCCCATGACCTTGTGTTCAAAGGCTGCAAAGGCACAGTTCAGACCTCCGTGACAGGGTGCAAATCTCTCTAAACTCTCATTCTTCCCCCCAGCTGCGTTAGAATGCCATGTTGTACATCCTATTCCCACAAGAAATGCTCCGAGATGAAAATTAAGATGACTGTTTGTCTACATGTCCTTTATTATTTTAAGAAAAACAACTTCCTTAGTCAAGGCCATCTATAAACTGCAAATGGAGCTCATTTTAAAAAGCATGATTTTTTTCAACTTGGACTTTTAACACTGGTCCAAGAAATACTGATGAAGCCCTGTGATAGACACCTAGCTGGGGCAAATCTCCTTTCTGGAGGAAATACCTTTGGGTCACTCAAAACTGAATTCTTACCACCAAAGTATTTCTTGCACGCAAAGATATTATTCTAGCTAAGCAGATGGTTCACGTTAAAAAATAAGCAAATCCATCAGGCGATTGAAATGCTGCCAAAATCTACAGCCCTGGAAATGGCCAAGCTTACTCAAATCAATTGCAGAAGTTTCACAGACCTGTATAAGGAAGAAGCATTCTTGCTCCTCTAAGACACTTCAGTTTGTGCCTAATGCCTGTAAGTCCCAATGATGCCTTCATGGAGTCTCTTTAAAGCCAGCCATGTGCTTCTGCACCTTAACTGCTGGCCAAAAATCTTGAAGATGATGTTACAAGAAACTCTTATGTCTGCTCAGAATCAACATTGCTACTGTCTTATCTTTGTCTGTAGACAAGCGACTGTTGAGCCAACAATGATTAGCTTCCAGACATACAAGAGTCAGATATGTCTGCATCTTCCCTAAAACCTTTGATTTCAGATTGTTTTCAGGTGTATAAAATATTTGCAGAGTACTCTTCATTTCCAGTTTAATATTGCCCTAAACTAGAAACATGTACAGCACTCCCAACATGGTGCTGTGTCCCTGCAGCCCTGTGGCTGTTTGGAAGTAGCTCTTAGTCTTCTTTTAATTATTATTATTATTTTTTAATTGAGTTCTACATCAGTGCCTAATTTTGGCTTTGGGCTGTCTTGAGGAGTGATCCCTGCTTCTGTTGAATGCTGTAACTGAGATGAGGGATGATTTCCTGGACTGCATGCTGAGGTTCACACTGTGTCCTTCATTCGACTGGGGTGTTGGGTTGGCTTTTGCACCCCACATTTGGGAAGCATCAATGACCTTCCCATCTCTGCAGTGTGAGGATTTTTTCAGCACTTACATTTTCAACAGGAAGCAGTGGAGTGAAATTCTTTGTTTTTAAGTGTGTGTACAAAACAATTTCAAGAGTGCAAACAGTCAACTGCGTCCTGAAAGTAATTAATTAGTGGTGATGAATAAAAGACACCAGTTCTTATACTTCAAAAGAAAGCAAGGCTGGGCAGGCAGAGCAAACCCAGCTACTGTGCTAGTAATCCACCCAACAGAACAGGGATGTAGTCATCCTTTGAAATTTAACACTACAAAGCCAGGAAAATCATAGAATTGTATAGGTTGGAAAACACCTCAAAGATCATCAAATCCAACCCTTACCCTAGCACTGCCAACTCCACAATAAACCAGGTCCCTAAGTGTCACATCTACATCTACACATCTTTTAAATCCATCTAGGGATGGTGACTGCCACTTCCCTTGGCAGCCTGTTCCAGTGCTTGACAACCCCTTCAATTCCTCTGAATATCCAATCTAAACCTCTTCAGGTTCAATTTGAGGCTATGTCCTCTTGTCCCATGGCTTACCTGTGACAATAAGCACTGTCCACACCAAGCCTAATTGTGCACAGTCAACCACACCAGTGTTTTAACCCACCTGAGGCAACCTAACAAGTTTTTTCCTGCAGAGATTGCTGGCCACTGGTCCCCAGAGTTCTGGTTCTGGATGCATTATCCTGCTCCCAAGTGTTAATGACCACAAATTAGCTCCTCCTTTCTTGGGAGCTGCTGGTTCTGGCGAGGGCCAGGCTATGAGCTAGCTGGGAAGGTACACTGATGTACACAGGCTCGGGATGTGAGTCCCAGCATGCAACTGTAGGGATTCAGTGCCCAGCTCAGACCCCAGTCCAAACCTCACACCCTTCCCTACAGCACAGACAGGGAATGGAAGTATAGGGGTGTAGTCAAGGGAAGAAAAAACAATCATACTCGCTAACACAGAAGCCACACATAGACCTTCTTTTTTTCTGCCCCAAATCACTTTCCTCTGCTCCTGAGAGGCAGATCTGGCCAGATGGGAAGCAGAAGATGGAAGCAGGGTTCAGGCAGAGGCTGGCCCTGACCTCTATGTCCTACACAAAGCTGGGAGTGGTGCAGACTTGGGGTTTATGCAATGTCAGGCCACTGGTATAATTTGGTTTTACTAAAATTTGCAGTTGGTTAACTTTGATAATGCACCCTCTCCTGGGGCCTCTAATATTGAGATCAAATATTGAATACCCTACATGCAACTAATTAGTTTTAATATGCATCCTGCTCGGCTCAGTAAGAACAGCAAAGAAACACAGTCAAAAACAATTAGATCAGGACTTTTTTCGATTAAAAAAAGACAGCTGGACTACACAGATTCCTGCAGCAGCATTTGCATTAGATGAGATTGCATTTTTCTGTGGAAAAAGCCTTGGAGCCAAAAGGGTTTCAAATAGCACCAGAGGAGGCTGACAGCTGCATTCTTTGTTGTGCATTCCCAAATAATAATTCAGTGAAGGAAAAAGTGTTCCTGCTCCGAGTGACTTATCATCTCATCCCATGCAATGTGCTACATAGTCAATCTACTTTGTCCACACTCTGCCTGAGACCAATGAGATCCCTCAGGGGAAAAAAATCCACCGGGCTGGTGATGACCCACATGAGAGAATTCTCATTAATTCCTTGGTAATGTTACATAAGGTCATTTTGTTGAATTAAAATTATTGGGATTAATCCTCTTAAATGTTCTCTTAGATGCAAGGGGGATCCAACTGCAGCTGGATCATCCCACAGCTGGTTCTAGAAAGTCAAAATAGTGTTTTAAAGCCCCATAATGGTTTTGTTAAATTCATCCCCTGAACAAGGACACAAAGCAGCTTTTTATGGCTTTTTTAGATCACTTACAACTTCTGTAAGCTGTCATTAACTATCATCAAAGCCTGAAAAACAAGGCAAATGGGTTCAATGTCAGTTTTACTGCCCAAACCTAAATAATATTTTTGGTTTCCCATCTGCCTCATCTGAAGTGTTTTGATAGCTGCAAGGTGACTTTGCCTTTCAAAACCTTTTCAGACATTGCTCTCCATAGCCAAATGTTCTGGGGACAACAGAGGAAACAAGAGGCATGCACAGTCTCTTCACTGCCCCATGCATTTCATCCTCACAATCCAGTTCCACAGCCAAAACCCATGAGAAGATCAACCTTGTATATTTTACCCAGACATTAAGAATGAGTGTATGACTCTCTCAGTGTATTAAAACAAGGCTTTGGTAGAATGTACCTGGTTCCTTGCCCTAATGCAACAAACCTGGCTTCCAAAGCCTCCCATTCCACTGAAATTCACTGGGATTCAGAGTTCCTCTTCTGTGTCTAGAGCTGATCTTTGCACAGTTGACATATTTTTCTGTGTGTCCTAGTTGTATTAGTGCTCATTAGGAATTGTGTGCTGTCATGAAAACACTCAGCTAAAATAAAAAGATGCTTTAAAGCAGCTTTGCTTTTTTGGGATATCAAATCTAGCAGCAACTGTCTTTCTGAAGCAATAATTGATGTGTTTGATTAGATCTGGTGGCAGATGGGGGTTTTTCAGTACTTTTGATGTTTCAACATGTTAAGTTGAGAAGGAATCAATTCTAGAAAGAGCTATTATGCCATTCCTTGTATCCTGTCCATCTTCTCTGGCACGATTACAGCTCAGGGGCTCCATCTCTGAGCAGCGTGCTTGCCACAAGCCCCTGGGTGTGCTGCCAAGCTGACATTAGCCTCCACTAATCTCAGCTCAGAGATTTTTGAGTCATGGTGTTCCCAGCTCTGCAATGTGCTGCCTTTATGTCAGAGGATGTAATCAAGCATCACGCCACACCCCACAGAGCGCAGGCCAAGAGAGAGTATCTGGCTGCTGGGAAAAATCCCTGAAGACTGCAATGGATCCTCCATCAATGGAAAATTTTGCAGTCAAAATGAGGATGTCTGGTGTAGCTGAGATACAAGTCCTGGGTGGAGGAACAGCACTGTGGCCTTTGTCACTCCTGCTGCTGCAGGCAGCAGAAAACCAAACCTTGCCTGTCTAACCATGCTATTTCTTTCAATGGGGCTGCAAAGTTCCTGCTTTCTGATTTTACTGGAGCCCTGTGGAAGTCTGCCTGCAGCTGAAGCATGGCTCTGATTGAGCAGCAGTAGGCAACTCCACAAACAGAGGTGGTGAGAGCTTCATTTGGGCCCCTGTGCTCAGTAATGCCAGGTGATAGTTCTGAGCTTCTCAGCCTGCCTGCTCAGGTCTGCTCACTGAGGCTTTCCAAGCTGAAGACTTTGAGCTGAAACCTGGCAGATAACAGTATTTTAGGATTCTGCCCACACTGCTAATAAGATTTCACAGCAGGAAGGAGGTGTGTTGCACTTGTGGTTAATTACATGCATTTGGATATATTTGAATCATAACTTCTACACTTGTACTCAGAGAACAGGTTATCTGAAATGAAGATAAATGCACAGCTTTTACAGCTTTTCCCTGACACTTGCCACAAGGCTTCAAATAACCCTTTAGTGATTCTCAGATTCAGCTGATGTTTAGAAAATACTGGTGGGGAGGACAAGACCTCTGTTGGTCTAACTCAGCACACTCCTCCAGACATACCTTACCTGTACTGGGGGAAGGCCTCACCTCAGCTCTGAGTCTCCCACCTGAAGTTATCATGGGGAAGATGAAGGAACAGATTTTTCCAGTTTTTCCAACCTATTCCAACACAATACTGTTTGAAAGATGATTTGAAGACCTTGGGCATCCTCAGTGTCTCATGGCCTTTCCTGGCACAGAGGACACCTGCTCTGGTGTACCTCTGTGTGTCTCTCCATCTCCTGCCTCTCTGAGCTGGGACAGCCAGTCAGAGCCTTCATGTCAGGCTGCAGGGGCACTGGGTGGAACTGGGAGGTGGGGTGCTGCCAGTAGAGGAAGAATACAAACATATGCCAAAATGAATGCACCCACTGACAAAAGACCACAAATAATTGCTTGTCCTTGCTCTGCAGAGTGAGCTGGCACTTTGTAACCAGATCCAAGTGCTGTCCTGTGACCTCCCGGTGGCAGCAGGAGAGAAGGACAGGGCTCTAACCAGGAGAATTCCTATAAAATCAGCAGATCAAGGGCTGGCCAGTGGCACAAAGCAGACCAGCCCCCCTGCATCCCTGGGTAACTCAGCCATCCTGATGGGATCTGTAGAGCGCCCTTGTGCCCCAGGCACACTCCTCACACCCTCGCTGGGTAAGGCATGGGACCCTGTACTTTCCTAGAGTTTCATATCAGCTTTTGGCACAGCAGCTCCTGCCAGCAGAGTGATCAAGAATCAACTATCTGGGGTACCCTGGCCAGACACTCTTCCATCTGAAAGACTGGCTTAGAGCCAGGCCGGCACTTAAGTTCTCCTTCCCAGGCCCGTTCTTTGTTAATGGAAGCCTCAGGAGCACTGCACTACCAAGAACCAAGGTGGAGTCTGCTGGGAAGTGACCCTCTCTGGGAACAGACACTGGAGAGCATGACCCTCTGGGGACAGTCACAGGAGAGCATGACCCTCTGGGGATAACCAGTGGAGAGCGTGATCCTCTGGGGACAGCCTCTGGAGAGCACACCCGGCACCTCTGCCCCTGTGGCTGCACTGCCTGGTGGCCACCAGACCCTGCAGAGGCAGCAGATGCCATGGTGCTAGCAGCTGCCCCTGGGTGTACCAAATAATTCTGCTTCAGCCACCACTGGCTTTGTTGGGGACACCATAACTGAGAACAGAGCCACATTTAAACAGATGTGTAAATGTGTTTGCCCATTACGCTGGGAAGCGACCGCTGCTGCAAACACCTCAGAACTTGAGTATACTCCTCCTACTGCTTTCATCAGTCTTTGTCATCCCACATGTCCTCATCTTCAATTGAAAAATTCCTCACTGATTTAATTTGCAAATTTGCCTTTAAGTCTCTCCCAGGAGTCCCTGAGAAGATTCAAGGAAGTTCAAAGTGACTGTTTGAACCGTCTCATAAAACATCCAGCTAGATACGGTAAATCTGCATCGTAATAAATTTATTCCACATCTGATCATCAGAGTTTAAGCTTATCTCTAGTATTATTTTACTGTCCCCAGTGTGAAAGATTACTGCCTTCTTGAGAGGTTTGATTAGATACAGAGAAGCTGAGGTTTAATGAGCATAGACTTCTTTGACTTTCTCTTCCCACCCACATAGTGCGTGCACTGCTGGTATTTGGATGATGAGCCATTTTGATGGTGTAGACTTCTGTTTTTCCAAAACCCATCTACGAAAACTTGGACAACTCATTTGTTTCTCAAAGCTTGC
Source organism: Cinclus cinclus (assembly GCF_963662255.1). Classification (NCBI taxonomy): domain Eukaryota; kingdom Metazoa; phylum Chordata; class Aves; order Passeriformes; family Cinclidae; genus Cinclus; species Cinclus cinclus. The sequence continues at coordinate 8,413,017 of NC_085056.1, forward strand.
AAGTATTCCTAACAGCACCAACCTTCCCTTCCCTCTCTGGCCGGGCTCTCCTCCTCTCACCTGTAGTCCCGTGAAAAGGAACTGCTCCCAGCCTTACTTCTGTTGGCCTGGGGTGGTGAGCTGGGAGGACCTCAGCCCTTTGGGAGATATGGGCAGGAAAAAAAACCAGAAAACAAACACAACAATGATCTAAACTTGGGGAATATTTGTAAGGAAGCGCTGACCCTGACAGCGTCCCCTTTAAGCAGGGTGATTGTGGATCACAAATATCACATATAGCAGATTAACAACTTAAAGAATATGGGGAAATGCATGATAAAAAGCAGCACCTAATCTATAAGCAGAGGCAATAGTGCTGAGTAACCTTCGGCAAACAAGAGGCTCATTAACCAATCAATTGACAATGTTAAATGCAATAACTCACGCTGAATGCTGCTGCCCCCCTGGCAGGGCTGGGGAAGGTAGGCAGGGTGAATGAGTCCATCCCCACTCTGGGAAGGATTGTAGCAGGTGTTTCTACATGTGAACTAGAGAGCTGGAAATCACTTTTATTCCAACTAATGCCCAAACAAGAGCCTGAGACAAGTTCAAAGGTCCCCTGAGAAAATTCCAGGAAACAGGCTGGCCTTAAGGCTGTTTCATCTGGCTGAGAGAAGTGAAACTTCTATTGCTGTTCTTCAGTGATACCTCTCAGGGACCCCCAAATCCCTCAGAATATCATGACGCAAGATTGTTCCCTCCTCTTCATTCCTAAATCCTTGCTTTAGAGGATCCTGAGCAATGAGGCTTTCACCTCTTCTCTAGAAATAATATCCATAGCATAACACATTTCACCCCTTAGAAATAATTCCTGCTGTCCAGTCAAAATTTATCTATTGACAAACTCAAAAGCACAATGTCATTCACACAGTTATTTTTAGTATCAGTGTTGCCAGCAGAAATAACAGGCCTGATGTGTTTCCTACCTCCCAACCCCCCCCCCCCCCCCCCCCCCCCGGTTTAGAATGAGGCTTCTGAAATTATAGATGGGAGCACTAGCTGAGTACTAAGAATGTTACAAACGATTTGCACTGCTGAGGAATCTGGTAGCAAACCAGTGTGCTTCCAACCCCACTTGCACATGCAATTATGCCACTGTCCACTCAAAGGGTGCATATCCACTGGCAGGAGTATTTGTGACCACAGTTTACGTTTGTTGCTACAAACCATCCCTGGCAAGAAAGCATTTCACATTTCTTACCCAAAAATAACATTAATCTTAAAGAACTTCCCCTCCCCTTGTTTTTCAGTTGCGGTTTTACAGACATAATAAGACTGAAAGGAGTCCTTCGATTCTTTTGGTTTCTGTGGTGAGGCGATGGACTCATGCCCACGGTTCCAAGACTCCCCTGACCACCTCCCAGTCCCACACAGGACCAGCCCAGGAAGGATTCCTTGCCAAAGTCTTGCAAGCAACAGTGCACAGCTAAGGCTAAACTGTAACACAGATACGGAGCAACAAAAGGAAAGAAAAGCTTTCTGTTCTCCAGTCATTTAAACAAATAAGATAAACAGCATTTCCCAGCCCAGGAAGATTATGTGTGGCTTTTGTCTCTCCTGTTTTGGTTTCCTGTGCTAAGCACTCACTCACCCATTCATAGTCACTAATGCCCAAGGCTCAGAGTAGCACTCCCTTGTGTTGATTTCCATGTGTACTTTAGCGTTTCTTTACATACCCAAATCCTCATTATCACTCTAAACCGTGGTAAATTACAGGAACAGTGGGCTGATAAAAGTCCTCCTAATTCAAAGCAATAGTGAGCCTATTACTACTAAAAGCACTGGTCCCTGGCTGCAGCAGCACACAAGAATTGAGTGGGAGAAATAGAAAGAACCTGTCTGGCTAAACAGCCGGGGTGGAAGGATGTACCAACAGCACAGGAGTGACACAGCTCCGCTGGTGCGAGAGCAGAAGGCAGACAGGCCCCCCCACCAGGGCTGGGGGAACAGAGTCATCTCAGAGGATTATTTCCACCTCAAAAGCAATAAGGCTTCCTGATCATTCAATTCAGATCTCTCTCGTCCCCTCCCTAGTGTCTTCCTAACTCAATATACATATTTGTGGCTTATTTTTCTTTCAATTGCCTCTCATTTCCTTATTTTACTCAGTCTCCTTTTCTTGAAACGTGAATATTAATGTCAATCTCGGCTCACTTGGTGCTGCCTCTTGCCACCCCACTCCCTTCAGGACTTGCCTGTGGCAATTTGGATCCTTCCTTTTATCAGTTTGTCCACCCAGGCACTCACAGCTTCATGAAACCTTGCGCACCTGCGGCAGCAGAAGGAATCGTGTCACATGGAAAGCCAGCGTGTCCGAGTTCAATTGAATCCTGTTGGCAGTGCAGCTGTGGGGGGACCAGGGGCTCCATCCCCCTGAGCTACCTGCCAGATGATGGAAAGACACAATGTACCTAGCGCTGAGTCCTTACTACGCACATTTCCTGGGCCCTGTGCAATTAGTCATCAGCAAAGGGGCTGTTAAGTGCTGCATAGAAACTCTACCGAAATCTGTGAGTGTCTCTAGTTTCTTACCCAAGAGTTGGATCAGGCCCTGGGAATGCATTTGTTTGTTTTTCCCTTGTCATCAGCCTGCCTTTGGCTGAAAGCTATAATCCATTCAGGGAGGACCTGTTTATCTGTGAGAATAGCAGCATTGCTGTGAAGAGGTAAGAGTGGGAGTGTGCTTCAGGCAAAAAAATGCAGATTATAGCCCCGCTAGTAATGAATTCAGCACAGAAAGAAAGAAATGCAGGCTGTTCTAATTTTCTGAATAGATGTAATTCCATTTTGTTCCCTGTGAGTCCCTTCTCTGACAATTGTCTGAGTGGAGGGAGGAAAAAAGGGTTCCAAGCAAAACACTTGTCTATGAAGGATGTTATTAAAATGTCCTACTTGAACACAGGCTCTCTGCAGACCAGAGTTGCAGAATACAAACGTTCTCTCTCCCTTAGACAAGCTTTGTCTAAATTCAGAATGTTTGTCAATTATTTTCCAAAAGCACAATTGCTATCATCAGAATTAGAGCTGGCTTGACTTGTCCTGCCTGATTAAGCACCCACTTTAACAGGGTAGGTTCAGAAGTTCAACATGAACTTGAGGGCTGTTGGATTTGCAGCAGGCTTTAAAAAAATGCTCAAGAAAAAAACACAGTGAGAAAACAGATGTGAGATATACAGAAAACAGGGACAAAACCTGAGAGTGGTCAGAGAAATTAAGAAAACCTGTGGTGAGTGAAAATTCACTGAAGAAACTGTGGCACAAGTGTCTGACTGGGTGAACTTTCATCATTTGGCTTCTGAGGTCTCATGCTCATTCACACCTGCACACAAACTTGGTTCCATAGATTTGCTCAACCTGGCAGTTCTTTCCCCAAGAATTTGGATGGAGGTCTGCAGCATGGATGTCAGTTAAGTTTTAGCACAGAAGTTTGCCGTACCATCCTCCAATATAACTTCCTTTTCTTTATTGGTCAGGGCAACATGTCCTGTCTCGGGCATGTGCTACAAACAGGATGGGTGCCCCATGAGACAGGAGAATTTGTATTTTTGTGGCCATCTGTGGGGTTTGTTCACTGAAAAATTTTGAGAGTGATGAGGCTTCCCAAGGCACTCCCTGCAATGCAATCAATTACATCACATCATGAACCTATCTAGCATCTCACTCTGTCCTCCAAGTGCTTTTCTTCAATCTCTCCTTGATTTGTGGGAAGGAGTCTTAATTCTGCAGAGCTGGATTCCAGCTAGACACAGTGACTACCATGGGCTAGGGCTGAATTAGAAATAAACAAGAGAGAACCTGGCTGTCCTTCACCCCATCACTCTCTTGAAGGTTGAAGAAACTTGTTGTGACCTTTACTCTTAAACTAGAAGAAGTTTTGAATATGAATTCTGATCTGCCTTTCACATTTACATTCCCATACCACACAGAGGTACCAGGGGCACCAAAGCTTTATGCTAACAGCAAAGGGAACTGGGGAAAAGTGCTAAGGACAATCACTTTCTGTTCATTATGTATGTAGCAACACCATCCCCGGTGTGCTAGGGCCATGTCCCTTGTGAAGAGGACACAGTCCCTTCCCCTAACCACTGACTATGTGACCGTGCTATTATTGGTACACTCAATGCTGAATGGCCAAAGGAAAACACTGCACTGGCTTCTATTTTTTTTCATATATAGAAAGGACAGCAGGCACAAAGGCAAACATAGCCTCTCCTGTGCACATGTGACAGTCACTGCATAAGCGACTCGCCATCAAAATGCCTCATTCCTCCTGACAGGTCTTGTCCTAAAACAATGTCTTAAAGTCTGCAGCTGGGCTGGATTTTCCATAGCCAGCTGAAACTGCCAAAAGAGCAGCAAAATCCCTGCTAGCAGAAAAGATGCCTCTTAGTTTGGAGAGAAAAGCCTTCCCAGCAGTCTGTCTATAAGCAGTGGACATGGTTTGCCATCCTCCTCCTGAGTGGATGTGCAGCTGTGGCATCTTAAAGCAGAGTATGCTTGGGAAAGGGTGTCTGCTCTGCTCCACACCTGTGCAGAACAGTGGATAAAGGGAATTTCACAGAGAGGGAATGGTACAGTTCCCATAGTCAATGGGCTTCCTTTGCTGTATTCATCTAGATTTGGGCTCTTGGCTCCAAAGTGTTGAGTCTATTTTCACATGGCACCTGCTTGGTACAGACTGTACCCACATAGAAACTTGGCTTAACTTGGGTGAAGTACAGTTGCAGACTGGGAGAATGTAGTTTCCCCCTCTTAAATGTAGCACCTTTATAATTTTTACTGAGTTCTACCTCATTGATTTTCCTGGGCTGTTTCAGCAGCACTGTTTCTTCTGCTATCCACAGAAGCCCTTGCAGTTCTTCCCCAGTATTTCTCAGCTGTATCTTCTCTGAGTTGTGCTCTTCTTATACTACCACACCAAACATGAATGGGAACACTGAATACCACTGTTTGAAAGCACATAAAAACAATGTGGGCACTTACAAACCCACTGTACACTCACTCTATGCTCAACACCATGACTTACAAGGTGCTGTTTATAGGCTGCTTGATAATTTTTGATGGCATTCTTCACTACCAAGTTCAGGTAGAGCAACACTGACTTCTGGAATCACTCTTTGTTTTTCTAAATTAGTGGTTTTGCTTTCTCCCCCCTGTACTGAGAGCTTTGCAGATAATCCATAAAATAAAAAGGTGTACCTTTCCATTTCTACCCTAATGGTTGCTTCTGAGCTGTTTTGCAATAAACAAGTCATCCCTTACAAATAAATGAGAGCCCTTCAAACACAGCAGCCTCTAATGCTGCCACTGCAAAAGTCTCTTTGGTTTGTATCTCTTGTGAAAGAGCAGGGGGGAAGAAAATCCTGAACTCATCAGCAACAAACCAGCCTCTCCTACCCGGATGATCCCTGGCTTCTTTCCAGCCTAAAAGAGTAGCGAGAACAAAACCCTCGCTGAGCGTGCTGCCTCGGATCCTGCCCCGCTCCAGCGAGGGATGTGTTGACACCAAGTGCTGTGCAAAGACAGACTAGAGCCAAGCTGAAATGCTCTCCTCTTGGCTGGGTGTCAAAGCATTGCTTGGAGCTCAGCTGATCCAAGGGCAGGTAGTGTAGGGTGCTTGGCTGTGGGAGCAATGCTGACCCTTCACAGCCAGGCTCAGACTACAGAGACCAAGCCCCTGTCCCTTCTTCCAGGGGTAGGTTCCCCTCCTTGCTCCCAGTAATGTCCCACAGAGTCCTGTTTTTTGAAAGCTGTGGTGGCCTTGGCAAGCAACAGGGGACCTCAGGCACCTGCCTGGAAAAAGAAATGCACGAGCATCAGGAAAAGAGCTCTCACAAAATGAATTAGCCGAGCATCAGGAAAAGAGCTCTCACAAAATGAATTAGCCGTGTTAACTAGCACACATTCCTTACAGAATGTCACAAGGAAATCCCAGACAGCACTTCTAAGCTTTATCCAACTTGCAATGGTTTCCACCCTTGCTGTTGTTTACAAGCTTAACAAACTGAAGACTGTTTGAAAGAGATCACTCCTTAATCTGGCTTGTCCTAAAACCAATAGGAGAGGAGGAAGGCAAGGTCATGCATATCCAAGGCCAGCACAGAAACATCCTTATTTATCTTCCCTAAGCTGTTTTAAGTGTTAACTCCTTCAAGATGTACTGAAATAGTCAAACTTTGAATTTGGTGGTGGCTGCAGGTGGTGGAGAAACCCTGACACTTTGTTAGCAATTCTTTTTGATTGGGTTCAAACTTCACCCTGTTTGGTTCCTTTGTGCAGGTCCAAGCCATGGGATCAAATATGCAGCAAAGTCCCAGATGAGCATCTCCTGCCTTCTACTTCCTACTCAGCTACAAGCTATGGGCCAGCCTCAGAGCCCCACTTCTGTGGCACTGCCAGGTGCCTGAAGAAAACAATCTTTCAAGAGTCTAATTATGCATACCCAATGTGAAAAGCCATCCTCTAAATATCTGATTGGCGAACACGGAGCCAAGGAGTGAGACAGGCAGCTGAGTACAAAATTACTTTTTAGAAGCTGAGTTTAAGGTTGGCTAAAAATATGGCCTATCCCTTTCAAGGGTTATTTTGCTTACGGTGTTGACAAGAATAAAGCTATTAGTAACAGAGCATTCAGAGTATTTGGGGCTGGTGTTTGTCTGTCAGTCACTCATCCTCCAAAACACTCTTGTCAACATTTGGAAAGCAAGTGGGATGTATGCTCCGGCCCCCTCCCGGGAAGGCTGGGAGAGGATAACAAAGCTGTAAGAGCTGCAAAAACCTGGGGCTAAAGAAAACAGGAAGGGGGCAAGAAAAGAAAAAAAAAAAATCTGTTTAGAAGGAAACATATTAGAAACCCCAAAATGTACAGGAAAATGGTTTCAGAGGATGAAAAAAAAATCAAGTACAGGGCAAAATAACAGAAAAAATTTGTTGACAAATAACCATGAAAATTGAGAAAATAAAATAATAGACAATTAGTGGATATTCCACAGATGAAGAGGAAAAGTGACCATAGGAAAATCAATTACCATCTTTTCCTTGTGTAGTGCAAGAACTGCGTTCACGTAGCATGGATTCCCAGGACATGTAAAACACTTCCCTTAGAAAAAGAGCTCTGTGCCTCAGGCACCCCAGAAGTATATGACTGGGGGATAGTTTGAGCAACAGCCTTGCAGTCTGCTCTCTAACCCAGCTTGCCCGGCTGTCAGGTAGAAGAGGTGATCACAGGGAAATTGAATTCTCCTTATGCTTCTCCTTATCTCCCGCAGCCAGTGCATGAACCTCTGCAGTCTGCACCAGCCCAAACCAGCCCCTTGTCTCCCTCCTCTGCAACTCTAACAGATCCTGTAACAAGAACATGCTGTCTCCTTTCGTCTCCTCTGCTCTTCAGGACTGAGCTCCTAGTGTCCAGGACATTCCTTTTTCAAAGGAAATCCTTTGCATTTCCCCTTGGTGCTCCCTTTGGAAGGTAAGTGTTCTGTTGTCTAACGTGTTAAATACGATTGTAATTCAAAGTACTGCTTGGAAAGGGGAGCAGGAACCTGGTAGGGGTTGTTCCCTGCACCCATTGTCTTGGGTAAATTGCCTGCTTGCTTTCTCTTCATCACAATACCAGCCTCACCCCTACATCTCCACCACCAAGTTAAAGATCTGCATGGCCAAGAGACATTCAATGTTTAGCACAGCAATTTCTGTTGTGACTAATCCTGCAGTTAGACACCTTTTCCCAGGGATCCCATTGCTGACACAATCAGCTCCCTCTCTGCCTGGATCCATGGCACACAGTGGAAGAGAAGGCTGAGTGAGCTCAGCCTCAGCAGCTGCCTGTGCCCGTGTAACACACAGAGAAACCAGTGAGCTGCCTCTCCTCACCTGGGCTGTGTTGGGAAGAATGGGCTCAGCTAAATGTGCCAGGCAGTAAGCGTGGTCTGCAGAAACAGGACAGTAATCTGTCAGCACAGTAAAACCCTGAGGTGCCCAGCCTTCTCTTCAGATGATAGAAATTATTAACTGAGCAGTATCGAGCCAAGGGGGTTTTGACACTAAGGTACCACTTATGACAATGAAATGTGCACAGGCAAAGTGTACCTTTCCAGTCATAACCTGGGGGATGAGAAGTAACTTTACTCAGGCTCAATTTCCTCAGTCCATGTAGTAGGTCTAAACGGATTGAGAGTGGAGTCACTTAGAGCTATCTTCACAAGGAGCTCATCAATTTGAGTAAGCCATCAGCCCCAGGCTATAGCATGTGGCCATCCTTGCCATCACCCTCCAAAGCAGCACTGTTGAGATCTGTGGAGCTGTGTGGATTTACATCAGTAACAGCAGAGAAGGAATAATCTCAGTGCAAGAAAATGGTTGTGGTCCTGCTCCTGTTAAAATCCATCTGAAAGCTTGCTCAGACATAGCCAGGAATGCAGGTGACTTGGCCAGCTGTGTCCATGAGCAAGCGCAGAGCTCAGGAGAAAACAAAATTATTGTATAGGAAGAAAACCCTGAGATGGGGTTCCTCCCCTCTCACCTGTCCCCTCTGCTCTACAGTGAGTCACTGGGATCTCACGTCTGCTTATTGCTAAGATGCCAAATAGCTTATCCCTAGGCCTGAGACCAGCCTGGAAAGGCTGCCATGTTCCAGAGGGCACAGCTCCCTGTGCAGGCTCTCTCTGTGCAGGTGGACTCGCTCTCCAGGAGGACACAGCATGTGCTAAAGGGAAATGGTGAAAGCAGCAAAGTGTCAGTGGAAAAGACATGAGCAGAACCCAGAACTCCATGCTCTGCACCAGTTCACATGAGACCCATTGCAGCGTTTAAAAGAAAATGAGGGAATTAAATGGTTTTGTGAGCAAAGACACATTTTCAGGGTTTTTCAACTCATGGCTTTGTCATTACCTTTCTAAAGAGGAGCTTCTACAATGAAAAATGCAACTCATCCCACTGGTTCTCCAGAAAGGGGTAAGGCTGCAGTCACCAAGGGTGAAATCTTGCTTGCTTCACTTGTGGGCCTTAAACACACAAGAAACTGTAAATACTGCTCAGAGCAGGTTTACAAGGTGGAAATCCTTTAGAGACCTTTTACTGCAGGAGAAGGAAGGTAAATACGCCAATGATATGAACAAATTCTAAATATTTAGTTGTTTAAATAAATAAAGCTTTTACAGATTTTTGGGATCTATTATTCATGGTATGCTGGAGGTTGTCTAGACTGTGCACAAAGGGGTAAAACCATTTTAAGAGGGTAGAGAAAGACATTTAGACTCAGAAAGGTGAATCAGTTTGTGTACTGAGTGCTGGTACAGGCCTGTGTATCACTGGAAAGATGAACGCCAATTACCTCAGTACAAAATGTGCCACAATTCACTGGGCATTGTAGCAAAATGACAAGCAACAAGACCAGAATGTGATTATTGTCTTTTCTAGACATGTTGAACAAGAAGGGGATCTCTGTCAGCAGTCACGTTGCAAGGTGTACGTGTCCCCAGGAAGGGGATCAGCAAAAGGTGGTAATAAGCAGCTGTGCTAATTCATTCACTGCACATGAAATCGGTCAAGAAACGACCCGATTTTCAGCTTTATAAAAACACAGAGCATTTTAAGTGCTTTGGTGAAAATGATTGTTTGAAGCAGTTGGAGGACTAGAAAAAAGGCCATTGTAATCCTTTTGGGATGCAGCTTTCCAGTTAGCAGTATGCCAGCTCAGTGCTTCAATACAGGCTTTCTGACTTGATTAAAACACCACCCTATTTCTCTAAGACTTTAAAATGCTGTTCAGAATCCCGTGTTTTCCCTGTGCCTGTGTCTGTAATCACAGTGCCTGATCTCAGAGAAAACACAGCTAACCAAAGATGGGCTGCTCTGACCTGAGCAACTGTCTCCTTGTATTTGTGCTTTTGTCTTGGCATTTTCAGTAGGGTACAATTAATTAAAATTCCTGATTAATTAAAATGTTTTGCAACAACAGCAGCAAAAATTACTTGGAGAAAAGCCTGTGCAAAGTGAAACTGGAGCCTGGTTGGTAAGAATACGCATAGTTCCCAAAGTACACTGTACTGGCATGCACAGCCTGTGCCCAAAGTAAATGACACAGTGAAGGAGGAGGAAAGTAGAGGCTTGACAGACCCCTTTACACAGGGATGTAAAAATTTGTGTTAACCCCTGCATTTGCTCGACTGCCTGTACCGCACAGTGCAAGTGCATGGAAATACAGCGGCTTTCAGTACAGCTGGATGAATCCATGGCTCTGCCAAGGAATTAGGACTTGGCTAGTGCTCCTGCTCCTTGTTCTGACCATCACTGGCTGAAAAAGCTTGTACAAGTTGCTTTCCCTTCTGGGCCTCAGTTTCCCCTTTGTAAAAAACAAACACCATCACTCCTCTATCTTGTGTGAAGCGCTACAAGAAGGAGAGGGAAAGAAATACAGTGCAGAAAGAGAAATACGTGTTAGCAAGTGACTGTCTTTCCTTTTGGCTTTGTCAAATCCGTACTATACCAGCAGCCAGCTCCGGTCGCTCGGAGCTGTGAGGAAACCTTTGTTGTGCTCTGGAAGCCCTGCAGCAGACTGTCATTGTCAAAGCGCTGATGAATGGTTCCGCTGGGGATCCAGAGCCTGCTCCGGCGGGAAAGCAGCAAGCCTCAATAAACAGCTCCTGCTATTGCCCAATCCGGATAATTAACGCTTCTGCAGTTTTATACGGAAAATGCCACGTTGTTGCAAAGAACGCAGGGAGCCCTTGGCCCCGTTCTGTCAGTGGAAGCAGCCCCAGCCCTGGCTCTGTCTCTCAGAGGGAATGCCCTCTTTGAAATGCAAGCAAAGGGGATGGAAGCTTCGCCCCTTACCCTTCTTTCATTTTAAAACAGGGTTTCTTTGGCAGGCATGACTCCCACTTAAGCAATTTAAGGGCTACGTGGAAGAAGTCATATTTTGAAAGAGCAGTTTCAAAAAATATCTGCCTGCAATTGGTGCACGTTTATGCAGCAGCTCTGGAGTCTCCAGCACCCCTGGAGGGGGTGCAGACTCTGGGCTGCTCATTTTTAGGGTCAAAAATTAAATTTTGCAACTTCCACACCAAGAGGGCAAAGAGTCAGAAAGAGAGATCTCTTGCCTTGAGCAGGATTACCAGAGCCCTTCTCCCCATGACGCATGCCAGTGCAAGGCAAAATACTTTCAGGGCAGGATGACACATAACGACCATACTGCCATAGTCACTGGCTATGGTATGTACACAAGTCAGAAAAAAAATCTTGACTGTGAGAAGTTTTGCAGATTTTCAGGTGTTTAAAGAGATTATTCATATGAAATTGCTGCTCTAAAACATATAAGAATTGCATTTCTCAAATCTCTTATATTAAAGCATGACAAACACACAAAATTCTTTCTAGTTATATTTGGATTTTTAAGGTTTTTGGGTCTACTGTCAACTTCTCTACTGCTACAGAGGATGAGATTTTTATTAAAGAAAAACCCAAGCTCTAGAATTGAGGTTTCTAAAATCCATGTGCCTCCAGGGGCTTTTAAGGAAAATTTGGAAGGCATCATAATGCTTGCAAGGAGGAGTGGGAGCCCTGCAGTGACTTTGAGCATAGTCAACACTAAAATTATGAGAGCAGAGTCACAGAAGCTTAACTTTATCATCTTTTTTTAAGAAACAAATCACCAAGTTCAAATTTATTACTATCCACAATTATTTACTGCACTAGAAGTCCAGTTATGTGCACTGACTGCTCCAAAATTTTGGCTGTCAAACTGAAACGAATAATCCTTTATGTTTTAAAGACTACCAACCCTATTTCTTCTTCATTTCAAATAATATTTACTTAGATTATGTTTCAAAGAAGGACTGGGATTTTTTTGTTACTCAAAATCCAGCAGGTAACCATCTAGGAGGCTCTCAGGCCAGCAGAATATCACAGCACTATGCAGCGTGGAAGCTCAGTGAATCAGATTAATTTCCACCAAGATTCAAAGGTAGCAAAGAACATTCCCTGGGAACATAAATGGTCATCACAAACACTCCTTCCAATACAGAGAAGGACCAACCTGTTCTTCCAAATGCTACAGGGATCACTGGCTTTTTACTGCTTCTTTGGTTAAAATAGAGTAGCAGTAGGCATCCTACTCCCTCCTCCATAGGCTCAGCTTTGCAGTCAGCTCTGCTTTTCTGTGGGGCAAAAGGGCCACTTGTGGAGAGATACAAAACCCCTCTCCAGAGGCACTGAGTGGGAAGACATGAGCATGTACCTTGAGCTTGCTGAAGGTGCTTAGGATGTGGAGGAAGGAGGGGATGGGAGACTCTCTGGGTTTGACCTCTGGCTTGGCCAACACACTGCCAGATGCACAAGACAGTCCCTCAACCTCTTTCTACCCCCGTTTCTCCACCTGTAAAATGAAGAAACAATACTGGTCTGACCTGAGAAGTGCTTTGAGATTCACTAAGAAAAATGCTCTGGATGGGTGTTATTTTCATCTATCCATCTAGTACTGCCAGTCCTGTTGACTTAAATAAGCTCATGCACGTGGATAAAAAGTATGCATAGGCAAAATGCTTAGCATATTAAAGGAAATATTTCTATAATATTAAGCATAAAATGATATAACATTAATTTCTATTATGTTTATATAACATTAGGCCATATTTAGGACTAACAACTGGTTGCAGAACAGAAAAACTGATTAGCACAAGCAAATATTAATTAAAATTACAGTCTGTATTCACACACAGGTTTTCTTTCCCATTCTGTTCCTCTGCTTTTTGATTAGAAAATAATCATCACATTACACTATATTTTCCTCATTAAACTACAAATATCCCTTGCTTCTTTGGCCAATTAGTGCCCGTGTACAATCATCAGGAATACAAATCAAAGCATGTTCCAGCTCTGACCTAATAAGTCATCTAAGTAAAATATAAGCTCCACATTTTTCTGTCACTACAGCAATTCTTTTTTCTTTACCCCAAAGCTATCAGCACTGAACAGAACCCTTCCTTTTTTAGGAAACTGAACCAAAATGGCATGGTGCTGGGGGCTGCCAGTCACCTCCAGCTTTGCTGGTGGCTTTATTTTAATCAATAAACCCCAAGAATCCTTCTGCACTCTGCTTGGGTGCAGGGCTGGCAGGGTGGGTGGCTCCCAGGACACAAGGAGAAAGAGGAAGCTCTGGAAGACTGGAAGAAATCTGCATTTTCCTCAGGGCACATCCTGCAAACAGGGCCCTTTGTTCCTGGTGGCTGGTACCCACTTCTCACCACAAACAGATCCCTTCCTGGCCTCTCCTTTTTTCCTCCTCTCAGAAAAAGGCCATTTCCAGAGTTTGTACTTTTACATCCACCCCCGCCCCAAATCTGTGTAAGTTATTCTCACTTAAGCCAATTTTGCTTTCCCACTGAGTACCAAAGCGTTGTGAGTTACGCTGTGCCGCGCTACTCACACCCACCAGACAGACATTTTCTGACCAATTTCCTTCTGACATGCATCTTAACCGTCTTCAGCTTCGCTTATGAATTTGGCCTAAATTGCAGAATAATATACTGAAACTCTGGTAAAAGCAGTACATAATTGATCCCTGCCAGAAGGGGGATATGAGCTTTTCTGTTGTTTTTCAGAGAGATGGTGGGGGAGGTGCTAGGAAGGGGGCTGTGTGCCTGGAGATTCAGCTCCTGTTTTCCACTTCCCCAGCTATCTTACAGAAGGCAATTAGCAGTGTCTGTTCATCAGTGTGATTCTATTTATTGAAACTTGTTAATAAGCCCAGAATTAGTTTTCCTTGTCAAAAAAATTGCTTCAGTGAAGAACGATTTCAGAGTGGCTTTAGTATGTCTACTTGCCTAGGAATAATTAGGTTTCATATTTGTCCAGTGGTTTAGGAAACCTGGGTGATTGCTCTCCCAAAGTGTATCTCAGTTGGCTCTTTCTCCATGCATCACCTGCTGCATGGCCATCCATGTACTTCTGCATAATCCTCCTGCTCCTCCTTCAGTAATGTTTCTGTTTCTTGGACAATTTTAGCAAATCTGGTGGAGACCTCAAAGTAACTGGGCTCCTAGATGAATTATACAAGTTGTGGTGGAGGAGAAAAAGCCTCCCTTGTTCCATCTCTTGGGGACAGGCATCCCTGAGGAACAAAACTGGTGCTCACTTTTGAGAAGGGACTCACTGAAGCTGGAACTCACCATTTCCCATGCTCAAGGCATGATTTGATTGATGGAGAGGTTTAAAAGGAGCAGGGAGAATCAGTGAGAGCGCACCTCTATGCAGCAGGGACCATCTCTCTGTGTTGGATGTAGAGTTCCTAGTGTGATGGATCTTGCTCAGGTTACAGCTTGCTTGTACTCTGGCAAATCACTGTAGTGGAGCTGTCCTGATCCCTTACTGACTTCCACTGGGTGGTTCTCCATGGAGGAGAGCCTTCCTCTATCACTGTGAACTTCCCTAATCTAATTACTGCTAATCAGAGGTGTGAAGAAAAGCATTTTCTCTGGGTCTCAGATGCGCAGCAGGCGGAGCAGCCAACTTGTGGAGTACAGACATCTGTTTGTTCAAGTGTCTGAGGAAGACAATGCACACTGCAAATCCTGCAGCATGTCAAAGCAGCTGAAAGCCCCATGAAATGTTGGGGTTGGGTCTGGAAGCTGTGTAATTCCCTTTGAATTTTCTAGAAGAGGCTATGGAAAATTTTGTGATGGCAAAGGAGTGGAATTGGCCTCTTTCTGCTGTGATTCACCTCACTGTAGAATGTGTGGCACCTGCAGCTACAGACTGACCCAGTATGTTTATTTACTGAAACCATCAAACCATCTCTTGCCATGTGCTCCAATCCTCCAGCCCAAATTAGCGGTGGCTCCACTGCTCCAAGTGGAACAAATGTCAGTGTCGTGTTTCACTTGGTCTCCTCCTGCTGCTTTATTTTATTTTGGGTCCTGCTGCCTGTCAGGAAAGAAGCACAATCCTGATTTTGTGAGGTTCAAGTGAGCAATTTCACTTTGAAGCTGAACAGGCCATTGCCAAGGGTTAATGACCGTTTTTATCAGTATCCTGGAAAATTGAATCTTTCTCCCAATGACAGATCCTAAGGGCTTTTTCTGGCCAGTGTAAGCCAGCACATATCAATTGCTGCCCTTCAGCTGGCTTGGCAGTGCGGGCACTGAGGGTCTGATGTCCCCTGCGTGACCAGTGCTGGCACACCACAGCATCCTGTAAGCAAATCCACCATTCCCAAGCACTGCAAAGACAAATCATTCCACTGCTAGAAACCTTGGCCTCTAAAAAGCAAACCCATCAAAAGCATGTACTGCTTGCTTTACATTAACGGGATGCATTCCAGGCATATTTGTGCTGCTGATCAATGCTTTAAAAAATACATCCTTGGCTAGGTGTGCAGAAACACATCATCAGCAAAACGAGCGTGCGATAGAACAAGTCTATTTGATGCAGAGGAAATTTTGTTAGCCCAACACAATCTCAGAATAGTTAAACAGAGCAAAACAACTTGTATTTGTGCTCAAATCCTGATTATGTTTATTTACTAGGACAAATATAGCTGAGGGTAGCAACTTATCAACGCTTGCTTTATTTCAAGAGCAAATTGCTACCATGGAACCAGACACTTGATGTTTCCCTGCTATCGCCCAACAAAGAAAGCTCGCTTTACTGACTCGGCTAATGACCAGCAAAGTCGCCTCACGTGGATTATAAAAGTAAAAAGGACAAAAGCTTCAGGATGAAAAATAACAATTTCCCTTGCCTGCTTTTGTGATCAAACAGTAGGGAATTCACAGCAGAAAACTCTGCTTTGAAATAGAAAAATAATAGTAACAGTGAAAATAAATGACAAGGTCTTGGTTCTATTGAGCTTTAGTGAGCCTGAAAACCCATAAGTTTTGCTGCTGGAGAGTGTATGAGGATTCATTCAAAAGTCAATAATCAGCAGAAAGGGATTAGTGCCTTCCAATAACTGTTCTAACTACAAAGACAGTAAAAGGTTCAAGAAACATCCATTATCTTATCCCTTTATACAGGCTCATGGCCCTGAGCTTCACATGTACCATGTTTACTATTACGGCAGCAAAGCAAATTTGAGCAGAGCAAAATCAACAAAGAATCAAACAACACTGTTGGATAAAATCTTCCTTGCTACGTCATGAATTTGCTGAGCTGCTGCACCCCAATCCGGCTTTCCTGGACTCTGGAATAGGCTCTTGCACAGCCTGATGGCATCTGCAGGTGTGAAGCAGACTCTTGAGTCCAGAACCCTCTCACCTCAGCTAGGTGGGAGCAGACCAGGACACTATCAGTTTGTTCTCTGCAAGCATTGAAAATCCAGGTGTGATAAGAGCTGTTTCCCCCTGTTTTGCAGCACCCACAAACAGATTTACTTAAAAAATTCATAATGTAAGAAATCAACCGGAAATGGAAAGTTCAATATCAGATGAAATTGGTTTGGCTATCTCTGACACAAAATATTTATCTACTAAGTTCCCAGAGACATCAAGTTCTGAATCAGTTATCTTAGCACAAATCTACAGTTGCAAGTTCTCTCATTTTGGGTTTGAAGTCACACTTCCATCTTGGGCAGCAAATGGCATTTTACTGCTGTTCCTTCAGCATTACCACTGTCCCTTCAGTTTTACTGTTGACATGTTTCTAGGATAAAAAAGATAATTAAAAGTGATCTGTGTGCTTATGCACTCTGCTCTTCATACTAGAATTTATTCCTAGCTGAAGACCTCAGAACACTTGGTGAACTGGTTGGTGGCACCTGGCCCTCTGAAGCTACCTTAGCAGCCACCCTAGCAAGATAGCAACCTGAATTTAGTCTTGAGCATGGACAAGGCACGTGCCAGACCCTATGCTGAAGTGTGGTGTGAGCTTGCAGGGCACATTTGGTCCTGAGGGCTGATCTGCAGACCGGCTGCACCTGGAGCCTTGCAGCAAAGACATGAGACAGCTTGAGGAAGGGGCAGGTGGTTGCACATAGAGAGCCACTCTTGGAAACAAGATGTCTGTTTATCTGGCAGAAAGAAAGCTGTTCTTCCCTTACGGGCTTGTGTTTTGGAGGAACTGCCCTACAAGCCAGTGGTCCAGAGCAGAGTCTGAGACTTATGTCTCTTTATTCACTTCTTGGTTTATATTTCCAAGACTTCTCTGGGAAGATCAAGTCCCTGAAGAACACTCCTGCAGGCCAGGTTGGGATGACTGCACGATGAATGTGTCACACAAAGTTAGGTTAATTCTTCTGTGACACCTCTAAGAAAACCTCCTCTGGGTTTCCACACCTACACTGCTTCTGGTTCAGCATTTAATGCCAAAATCAAACACCTGGTTTTCTTGACTTTGAAGTGAATTCAGTGTAGACTGGTTACTGCTCCAAAAGGTTCCAGTAGTTGTCCTTTGTTCATATGGTGTCTCTCAGAGGGGGGAACACACCATATGTGTGCAGTGTCTAGGCTCTAGGAAGACATGAGGACACTACACCAGCTGGTTTCCACTCAAATGCAAAGACATCACAGGGGCTGTTACAAGGAGTTGTGTGATGCAGATATCAAGCTGCTTTGGTGTCAACCAGCAAGCAGCAGCCCTTTTTGTAAGGGTGTAGTACAGTCTTGAAAACCAGCAAGCAGTGCCCATCAATGCAGTAGGGTCATTCATGGTCTGCAAACAGACTGGAGAAACCTCTTGAAGTACGGTAACCCATGGCAGGACAGATGGTATATCTAGATAAGAACTTGTGAATCTCAGGGAAGGGGCCTTGTGGAGATCTGTAAGCTTGAAAAATTTGAGTGCCTCTGTCCCTTATCCCTGTGTTTTTGTGTTAGAAAAGGCAGAGGGGTTGGGAAAGACAGGAAGAGTCTAGATCCACCTTAAACACCACCAAAGAGATGCAGCCCAGAAGAAAAGATAAGCCAAACAAAGGCATTTGCTGAAAAATAAACTATATCAACAAACCCCAGCTCCTGCAGCTTGGTGACTATGCTGCCCAGTGACTCCTGTTCATAAAGGGCTGATTCTCCTCCCTTTCAGAAAACAATGTGTTCCACACACTGAAATAAATAACAGCCCCTGACCAAGGCCCCGGCAGTGTCAGGAGGTGTCAGGCTCTGCTCAGCAGATAACAAAGGCGTCAGCATGGAGCCAATCTCCTCCTGCCATCTCAGGCTGCCCTTGCTGCATTGAATGAAATTTTTTTCCTAATGGAAATGAAGAAAACCTCCAGTGCAGATAATCCTCTCTTATAATGGCCATATATTTGGGAGAGGGGCCAAGCAGTATAAAGAACAAGCCAAATCTCTTGTACTTAAAGCCTGGCCTGAATGTGATAATGCAATGACTTTGATTGGGATGTTTCAAATGCCATTCATTGGGATTGATTTAGCACATAGATGATATCAGCCAAAATAATTAAGAACGAGGAATTGAACAGATAGGATCAGCTGACTCCTCCTTCCCAACAAAGCTGGTATCCTTTTGTAAGTAGTACAGAGGACTACTTGGTTTAAACATTGCTTAGTCCAACCCAGCCAGCACACTTTCACTTCCCTTTGCATTACCCTTTGCTTTCTGTAGAAGGATCAATAACTTTCATCTTAAACACAGGCTGAAGTCCAAGGGACCCTCTTTGCAAAGGCAGAGTTCCTGGTTATTTTGTGCCTAACCTCGATCTGGCCACTGCTGACCACACTTTGCACTCAGAAGCTGATCAGAATCCCACTGAAGTCCTTGGGAAGATTCATGTTAATTACACTGGATTTTGGATCCATGAGTTTCTTTTAGCAATGTGGGTTTCCAAAAGCGTGGTAGCCTTGGCTGTTGTTTAGCTTCCTAGTATCTGTCATAGCTAACTATTATTTCTGTTTTACAGACATGAAACACAGCTCAAACTCTGATACTACATGCAAGCTTTAAATGGCTTTCAATTACTATTAGCAGGCTTTTAAAT
Organism: Cinclus cinclus; assembly: GCF_963662255.1. NCBI lineage: Eukaryota > Metazoa > Chordata > Aves > Passeriformes > Cinclidae > Cinclus > Cinclus cinclus. The sequence continues at coordinate 8,431,984 of NC_085056.1, forward strand.
GGGATTGTGGTGACAACCCAAAAGAAGCAAAATACTTAGGGGAGAAATTAAGCTATTGGAATGACTGGTTATGTTGAACATGCTCCTCACACAGCTGGCAAAGAGCAAAATAAAGCTGAAATAAATTTATGACGATCACATTCTGGAGGAATGACAGTTTATCCTAAAAGAGAAAAGAACATTCCGCTTCTCTGCTAAACAGCTTATGACACTGAGCATTTGGACACCTCTCCCACAAACCAGAATAACCAGTAGCAACCAGAACAACCACAATATATCACTTTCTATATCCCACACCAGCATAACTGAGGGCAGAAGGTAAAATGAGTGCAAAATGCCACCATTCTGAATTTAATATGTCCAATTAGCATCATTCTGATGGCTGCAAAGGATGGAAGGCAACAGGGGGTTATATTCCCTAAGATTTCAGATCTTTCAGTTGGCAAATAAACAGAGACCTTTAAAAAAATCTAAAAAAGAAACCCCAAAAAACAAACCAAACCAACAAACAAAAAACCCCCCAAAAAACCTCATACATTGGACAAGCTTTGGAATGGTTACAAGGCCAAGATCTATTGTTCTGGTTGAATTTGTTAAAAGCCCTTGGCATATCATAGAGGAATATCTGTATTTGAATGTTTTCATGTTCCTGGTCATCTAATTCAGGTCCTTCCAGGGAGGCGATTTATTTTCTTCACTGTCACCTTCATTCACTAGGTTTAGAGATGAAATCAAGACACACCAGCAGCCTTGAGCAGGGCGTCAGTGTTACTTTGAATTTTTGTTCTCTTCTGTTTAATTGAATTTTCATTTGTATCTCCTCAGTTGTTTCCCCTCCAAGGCCTTTCCCCCCTCTCTCCCCACTTTTCTCCACTAAACCATATAGATCATACAAGTATTTCTGGCAAGCATCAGCTGCAGATACGAGTTCTTAGGCATCTTCTGCTTTTAGAAAAACACCAAGAGCCCAAATAACACCCGTGCTTGTTCTGTGAAGCTTGAAGTTTGCTTTTCAGAAAGGCCAGTCTCTTTATTAACTCCACTGCCCTCTTGAAGACACATGTAAGACATGGAGGGCTGCAGAGCTGTGTAGTTGTCACTGCAAAGGACAGAAAGCTGTGTCTAGGTTTATAGCCTCTGCTTTGCTGGGTCAGCATAGCCAAACAGGACTTTGCAGTAGCATTAGAAAGAGTTCTTTTGAGATTTGTCTTCCACATTCCCAAAAATTGCCCTGAGCTCCTGGCAGGCCAGCATTCCAACCACAGCCTACCCACAACCTCTCCACTTTCAATGAGTTTGCCATCAGCATAATCTTTCTTTCAGATTTGAGCCTGCATCATTAGACACAAATTCACTATGAGGGATCTGAGATGTAACCTGTGAATTCTCCCACCTTGAACTGGTATTGCTTCCTCCGACCACCTCCTTTCATTGTGGGGACTGAACAATTCCTGTCTGTGGTTGAAGATAGTCTCTCTTGCACTGGAAATCTCCAGTACAGGAAAACACACCAACTCCTCCCTCCAAACTTTGGTACGAAAGCTAGAAAAGATACAGTTCCTTACAGAGATTAACCAGTCATACTTACTACTCCAGCTGAATATGATCAAAGCACTTCTGTGTGGAGAAGTGATTAGGAGAAGCAAGAGAAAATTTCAGACAAAATTATCAGGCCATCTGAGAAAGTTCTTTAATGCAAAACTATCTGCAGCTGAGTCATATACAATTCATATAACAATTTAAATACTCATGTCCTTAAGTTGTTTAAAAGTAAACCATGCAGAACACTGAGGAATATGTAATCTAATAGAATTCTGCATTAGAACAGAGATGGACAAAATGACCTTTCCATGATCTACTCCATCACTCACTAGTATAATTTCTGCTTGTAATTCATTACTCTGAAGCTGTTTACCATTTTGTCTATGACAAGGGCAACTTCCATCAACGAATTCTTGAATGTGAAATTCCTGGCTCGCTATCAGAGGAAACTCAGATTCTCATTTGAATATTCACCTTTCTTGCTCTTGTACACAGTACTTGATCCATCACTGAAAAGTTGACATTGGCACTGATGCTCTGTCAATCTGACATAACCTGAGAGATATTTAGGGTATGTTTTGCTGCTTAGTGAAAAACTACAGCACTTCAGTCATTAATAATTAAGTGTGAGTTTGCAATTGGATATAGATCTGCCTTTGTACCTATGTAGGTTTGCATTTATTTTTACACTCATCACACTGCTGTTGGATATATACTGCAGGAACTTCAGGCAAATGGTTCAGTGTCTCTCCACTTACAGTAAGGACCACTACTCACCATAATATGTATTAAGGAGGTCTTCCAGTAGAGAATAAATCAGAGATTAAAGAAAGCTTGCCTGTAACCGAAGTTGAATTGAAACAATTTCTCTCCCTTCCCCCGTGTTTTGATGTTGGTTATGGAAGGATGTATTTTAAAAAGGAAAATGCACATTGTATCACCATGTCTTTTAGGTTGTAGAGTTTTGAGTCTTTCTTCTTCGGCCTCATTTAGGAAGTTAGTCTTTGAGCCTTACCATGAAAACAGAGCTTGCTAGAATCTCTCTTGCTGGCAATCTCTTATGGTCACATCCTACAATGGGGGGTTGCCATTTCTGCTGCCAGCTTTTGCCTTTCTTAACAGCTCTGACAGCTCTGATCCTCTTACTCTTGGCACTTGCTTTGAGCAAGGTTCACATTAAGATCTCAGTGTCCAGTCCATGCATTGTTGTATCAAGCCGCTGTCAGTCTTCTGGATGACTGCTTAGCGAACAACCTCATTTTGTTATCCAGAAACTGAACTTGATCATGATTCCTGGTTTGACTCCTGCTTCAAAAGATCAAGCTCTGTCCCTTTTTGCCTCTTTTTCACTATCTACATTAAGTTCTTGTCTTGCCTGGTGGTGTCAAACCTCTGCCAGGCTGGACATTTCTCTCCTGCATGTTTGTAAGTGATGCTAACAAGTAAACAAAACAAGTATTTAGGGTCTTATTTTCTATTTCCTTGGGGGATGATGCAGAAACACAGTTGAAGCCAGAAAGTTACTACCGCAAAAGGCAATGGGAGCTGTGAATTGTTCAAATTCAGAAGCAAGTGGGGCTCTAAAGAACACTCAACAGCCTGGTGGGCTTTTGTAGTTTTTCCTAAGTTCCTTAACATATAGCATCTTCTTTCGGGAAAAAAAAAAAAAAGGTGTTGAAGTGGGAAACCTTCTTTTAAGGAAAAGAGGAAACACAAAACTCACAGAGGAAAGGGATAGGGCAGGTTCCTTCTGGAGCTTTTGAGAAGCTACAAATGTGACAAATATCTTTCACAAGAAAGACTTTCTATCTTTATTTACAGTAAATGCACAAAAGGTGTCCTAATGAAGTTGTGAACTGCTGAGCCCTTGTGAGGCCAGGGGAGCACTGGGATAGCTCACTGAATGGGAGATGGGTGAAGATCAATTCTGTATCTCCTTTTAAAAGGCAGCAGTGACCAAACCACCTTGAGCACCAAGGTTAGCATAACCACATCAATGACAGGCTTTTAATGCAGGCTTCAAAATTTGCTCCCAATAACATGGAATTTTTAAATGTTGTTCAGCACTCCTGTAATCAGGATTCTGTAGCATTTTGGCACCTCAAGAGGGAAAGTTACCTTATAAATGACAAAGACTGTGTCTAAGGCTGAGTCAAAATAGAAGAGAGAAGTCTCCAAAGCCCGGGACGACTAAAGCCTGTTACAAAACCAGAGCGATCATTCTAGTGTGAAGCAAACCTGAGCTTTGCATTAAAAATGTAAATGTGATTGAAATAGCATAACCAGATTAAATGGATTTGACCTCTAAAAGCATAAAAGATAGTCTAAATACAGTGAAACAGCTACAAATGGCTGCGCTTTCCTTTTCACTGTGTTACATATCACAGGAAATTCATTTAAAACAACACAAAAATTTAAAGCACATGAGAGACTTGCATTCTTTTACAAGAACTCATAGAAAATAAGGCTGGTTTGGGAAAAAACACCCATCGTTTAAATGCCTAAAGCTACAGAAAAACTTAGAAAATACTTTTCAATCTTGAAAGCAACTGATTTACCCTCAAAAATTTAGCCCTAGCACACAAAACTAGCCAGGAGTGACAGAATTCTTCAACACAAGCCCACATCTCAACCTTCAGTACATTGCTGCCTTAAGGGAGCATTTGATGGACATTTATTTCTGAGTTTTTGGAAATTTTTTTGACTTAACTCATATCAGTGCACTGCCATACATCACCATACAAGTGCCAACATACCACCATAGCTGGCAGGGACAGACATCACCAACAAAATAAAATGTTAGTCAAACCCCAGCTTAGGACTTCAGAAGGTTGCCAGTAAAATGCTGTATGGAATAAATCCAAGAAGAAACACTAAGAAGCAAAGAAACAAACCAAAATGGTGTGAAGGGGAATTAGAATAACAACCAAACAGTCCCAGCTAAGCCTGGCTTTTTAGGCACTCGCAGGGAAAATTTTGCTAGTGCTGTGCAACACTGTCCCTCTGGTTTTGAATTAGAGAGGTAGACCTTTAGTCAACACTGACATTAGGAACACTGAGTAACGAGACTAAATTGGGTTTTCTTATTATAGAATCATTGAATAACTTGTGGTAGAGGTCCCTTCCCAGAGCAGAACTACCATCTCATGTAGGCCAGGTTGCACAGGTCCTTGTCCTGTTGAGTTTTGAAAATCTTCAGGGATGATGACTCTTCCCCTTCCTGGGTCCACTTTTGCATCAACCTCCCCATGAAACATTTTTTCCTTATATATATTCCATCTTAATTTCCATGAAATGCTTCTATGTTGCCTCTCATCATTTCACTTTGGATCTCTAAGAAGAGTCTGGCTTCACTTTATCTCTGGCCCTCTTTGGATGGTGAAAAGGAGCAGCAAGGTCTTCCTCAGCTTTCTTTGGCTCCTTCAGCCCCCCTTTACTCGACCTCCCCCAATACCTTGGAGGGCCCAATTTATTGTGATTCACCCCTTGATTTAGGGGTTTCAGATTTAGGTATTTCAGATGCTGCTTTGTGAGCACCAAGAGCAGGGGGAACAGGAAGATTTAGGTCCAGATGATTTCACATGACCTCATTTCTTGAAGTCATTAAATACATATAAAATGCTACAATTAAACCTTCTCTTCCTAAAACCAGTGATTTTTCCTTCTCCTTATGCAAGTAACTTGGAAAAGAACTGTAACTGAAAAAATCTGAAAGCTGGTACCTGAGAGCTCCTGTGGCAAAAAGGAAATGCATGTGGCATGAAAAAGCCCACAACACAAGAATCATTTTTTTTCCCTGATCTTTTATTTTTCAAAAGGTGTAAGAAAAAGAATAGTATTTGGACAATGGTTAGATACATAGAGTGACACTAAAACTGGGTGGCAATCATCACAAGCAGAGATGATGTGGTCTTCAGCAAGGCTCAGGTGTTAACCCAGTTCTGTTCAAGCCCGTTGATTTTGATGTGCACACTATTAGAAAACTCAGTTGTTCTGCGGTTTGGGGTCTGAGCATGACTGAAACGTGAGCTACCTCCTCAACTTAATCACATACAGACGAGTTGTAGCTTTGATTGGGAAGCCCTGTAAGTCCTGTGGCCCCACTGCAGCAGTGCTGAGCTGTACAGCTGTCACACAGCTGTGGGGCTGCTGAAAACCGGCAGCAGTTAAGCAGAGACTGAGTCTTCAGGAGGATCCAGACAAACGTTCTGCTGAATGAGGAGGATTCTCCTGGAGAACAGACTGAGCAGGATGTGTCTGAGGGCTTCAGGCAGGCTCTGCGCTGCACCAGTGTGTATCCAAGTTAGTGAGGGAGCCACTAAAAATGTCATGATCTTGGTTATTTTAAAAACCTCAGTGTATTTATCCAGTTACTTTAAAATCTAAACACACCACTTCAGCTCAGTTTGTAACATTGTTCTGGATACTTCATAAGAATTTTTTTCCAATTTTTTTAATGGAAACTCCAAAAACCTATTTCAAAGACCATGAAGGAGCAGTGAATAAAATCAAAATTAAAATTTCATCCTGTATACTGTATATTGGTTTATGCCAGAAGGCCTCACCTATTTCTTTGATCACAGATGGGGAAATTAGTACTATTTGATCTCACTGATCAGAACTAAATGTACCAGCATAATAATTCAATTTTCATGCTCTGCCATGTAGAAAAAACTTTATAATTTATTCAGCTAAATATGTGTTAAAGAGATTTCTTGAAAGTATCAGCAAACAGAAGTAGTAGATAAATAAAAACTTAGAAAAACAAAGGCTAGATTCTGAATTATTTACTAAACCATATTAAAATTATTAATCACTAATTTTTTACCATTTATGGGCTCTATTAGTGTTTCTTTCCTCTTCATGTCTGTTGTTGTTGAATGCTTTTAATAATTAGCTACGATAAATGACACTGAACAGACATCAATATCACCACAGAAGATACCAAAATTTTGATTTGCTATCAGTACCTGCATTCCCCAGTGCCAACACTGGCTTTTCTCTTTCCTGCACATCCCACCTCTCTGCAGAGGTAAGATCTGGCTGGTTCCAGCAATGTGCTTCCAGGGGAATTCTTATTAAACATGAGGCTGTTGCCAGGATGAAGGTATTGGGGGACCTTCCTCTTTTCTAATGTGACCCTGATGCCATCAGTCAGTGCTGGAGAAATGCCAACCCTGGAGCTGGGATTTGGCACCGCACTCTCCTGCTCCTCCTTACCAGTGTTTCACAAGGGCTCAAAGCACGCAGAGAGATGCAGATAACAAACCATGACCATCAGCTCATGTATCTACCATTTAAACATTTTAAATGCACACATTGAGCAGCATCAGGTTTCCTGCTGAAGAACTGTCTGGACAGAAACCAACAGCAACAAGTTGATACAGCACCGTGGCTTTCTTCCTGAGCTGTAAAAAGCAGGAGGATATAAATTTATTGTACTGCTAAATTGAGGAAAACAAGGGCATGCTTCTAGGAGCTTTCTGCTTTATTAAGTAAACATCTTCTCATTCATGTAGAAAATTTCTTCCAATTTGGCTAAATAATTATTCACCAAAGAGTGACTGGTGATTAACGAACACTATGATGACTTTCTGAGGTGTATGTTCATCACGACAATTTTCCTTCATCCCAGTGATTTCTGCCAGTGTTACTGACAAAATGTCAGTGTCTCTGGTGGGGGTACAGACATTCCAATGATAAAAACCTGCCCATTTTGGAACTTACAGGAGGTGAGATGGGGTCCCCACCTATCCTTGAGAAGGAGAATCTATCACCTGGGCATCAGTGCACCAGCCTGGCAATGAGTGACTGATTTCTTATTCTCCCAAGGGCCATGTAGTAAGAGCTTGCTTTGGCCAGTGGAAAGAGCTGGTTTATTTGCAACAAGCTAAACCACCCTTTAACCACCCCTGCTGTAACACCCTTTCACACTGCTTATAGATGTAAAGAGGCTGTGAGTAAATAAAAACAGATTCCCAAAATATGCTGAATCAAATACTCAGTTCTGCACTACTTAAGAAGCCAAGCTGGTTGTGTTACATTTAAAACTCATTATGAGGATGGTATTTCCCTCCTGTGGATGAAGCTGAGCAGAAACCTTCATGCTGTGGAGGAACACGCGCCCTGCCATGCCAACCATTTAGAAGCACAGGAGAGTATGACAAATTCACATAGCCTTAGCTATTGCAATCTGAAATTAGGGCATGCAGATCCACATTGTGCTACCCTGGAAGTGATTTTAAGATCTCACCATGAATTTTGGAGAGATCCAGAGCTGGTTTGCACCAGTTCCACACAAAATTCCTCCAGAAATATATACATGGGACTATTCCATTGAGAGATATCAAAATGAGATATTATCCTTCCTTTGCTGTAAAGACAGGAGCTAGATTATAGCAAGGTCCAGCTGTAATAAATAAGGAACACTGTACTGGCAGCAAGGAAACATCTCTATGTCGCTACAAGATAGCACACACCACAGCTTTAGAAATCCACTGCTATAACTTCTCATTTGTTACCTAGATAATTCTGCTTAATATGCATTTTTTTGCACTTAGCCTTTCCTATACACTTTTATTTAATGCTTTAAAACTGGAACTACTTATTCCAATCAGCTCTACGAGAGTGAGGATAAACCACCAAATTCTGCTGTGAGGTAGTATACATTTTTATCATTTAAATCATATTTTCCTCAACAGAGGCCCATTCTCATCTCATTCCCTTCTGTAATGATTTCCAGCTGATGCAAAATACTCCCAGTCTTGTACCAGACTGTTATGGTGTGTACAAGTTTCTGTTGATTATGCTCTTGTAGACAAGAGCATTTAATACAAGTCTGAAGTTACTGGAATCTCAAAGCACACTGACTCACTGCTCTGCCTTTCAGGCTGTTTTAAGCACTTGAGGGGCTGTTTCAGAGGAGGGACATGCACAGAGATGAAATGTCCATTGCCAGCCTCCCTGCCAAGGTGTAGGACTGGGGTCATGAGTTCTCTAAAGAGGATATTTTCTCTTGGACAAGTGAAGGGCCGCTGAATCACTCAACTGACATGGCCTCTCAATGGAAACATGGATCTCCCCATTTCTACGTTAAGTAGCCTGACAAATGCCAAAGAAAAGAAAATCCCTTTCCTTGTTATCAAACCCTGTATTTCCTAGCAACATTGGATCCTGCTTCTGCTGAAACCTGCTCCAAATTTTCCTGGAGCACCTCAATCCTAAACAGTCAATCAAGAGCTCTGGGCTTTGGCAAAGATCACACCGCCAAGCACTTACTAGGATCAGCTTGTCCCAACCATTTCCCATTAGCAATTCCTGCACATGAACCAGCATAATTTCTGCTGAAAGACTGCAAAAGTTATCCTATAACAAATAGAGTGGATGATAAATTGTCTTTGGCTCCTGAGGACACAAGACCCCACAGATAGGCCTGATGGGGAGAGGAGGGCTATTAACAGCCATGGCCTAAACTCTTTATATTGCAGGAGGACCCTGTGTTACCCATCCCTCTTGTCTCTCTCTCAAGCTGTATTCCAGCTCCTTTGTTTTAAGCTTACAGATTTTATACTCAGATAAAAGATTTGCTGATGAACTGAAAATATTTTTGGTGACCAAGCAAAGCAAGACATGCCCAAGAATAAAGAAAAACAAAGTAATTTCAGCTCTGCTAGTCCTTCCCTTTCAATGTCAAAAACTTTATTGATTAGCAATTGTAAAATAGGCATGATGTCGGTTTATTACAGTTTCCTGGGCTCCCTTCTAAGGGCACTCCTCAGTTCTTTCTCAACTAACATGAAAGCTGGGGAGAATAAACCTTTTTACTGGTAAATTAAGAAATGCCTCCATCAAGAGTTCTATTCTAATATCGCAGTAAGTACACAATGATTGAGTTTTGGATTAAAATACTTTTTTCTCTTTATTTCTTAGCACTAGAAAACCATTGGTAACATTTTTCAGCCTTTTGACTTTTCTGATTTTAGTCAGATTCCTAAGAGCATCTTATAATCAGAACTGTAATCCTCCAACCTCCCTTACATCTGTCATTTTCCTGAATGGTCTTAAAAATAAAATGAGAATGATTCAATTAATGGTTTAGAGGGATTTTTACATTAGGCAGAGCATTTCTTCAGCATTAGAAAATATGTGGCACAAATCATTAGTATTTCCCTCTATGAATAAAAAAAAAAAAATAAGGCAAGAAAAATGGCTGTAGGTTTAATGCGTCAATGCCTTCCAGATCTTTTTGTTTCCTGGTTTTGGTTTTGTGAGTGAAACTTAGCAACATCCAGGATGCCGCCAAGTGTCACGCAAACATTTGAAATTCATCACATCTCATAAAACCTACAGATTGAACAGATAACATCTTCAGTGTAGGAAGAACTTGGCCCAAAGTCCAGTGAGCTCAGAGAGAGGATTTGGGGTCAGTAACATTCAAATTGATTTGAAAAAAGTGAGGTTGCTGGTTTCAATATCACCACTGCTAAAAGGTATCAGGCTTCAAAAGTAACCAAGAAATCAGATGCATTTGGTTTCCTCACCATTATCTGGGACGTTTTTTATTTTGCTCTCAATTCTTGAATACTTAGGACAGAGTAAGGTATTCTATTCTAGAATTCTAGAATTCTAGAATAACAGAATAATAATTCTATTCTTATTCTAGAATAAGACCACCTGCAACCAGAGCTGATCCAGTCGTCATGTCAGTCCAGGCTCAACAGAAGTCATTTCAGGCTCTACACAAACCCACAAATATCAGATTTGCAATAGCACCAGGAAAAGTGACTAGGCTCTTAAACACCCTGGCCACTTGAATTTGAGGTTTTGACAATTCTTACCTGCAGGAGCTCCTCTTTAAAGCAACATAATAAATAAAGGACCAAATCCCATCTTTCACACTCAGCTGCACTCAGGGTGTAACCACGGACTTCAGAGTGTAGAGGATGGGTCTATCTGCGTGCTGTGCAGTGGCTGCCTGGTCAGAAAAGCTTTTTGCCTTCTTCACTACCTGAGCAGGAGTTTACAAAATTGAGCTCTTGGAGCCTGCACTTGCATCATGCTTTCTGGCTGCATAGCCACTGGCTTCAACACTCATTTGTCATTTTGTATCCTGCAGATCCAGGAGAAACCAAGGGGGCTTGATACTTGCAGAGGTAGGCTGTAACTCTGAAAGTGGACTGAAGAAATCTAGCAATGATGAGTGTGTGAGACATTCCTGACGGCCTGGCTCTTACTCTCCAGCAACCTGTTCCTGCCTTGGCCATCAGTGAAGCACTTCTTCATCTCACTCTTCCTCTTGACCAGACCAAACAGAAGAGCCAAACAGTGCCTTGACCATTATTTGTCTCTTTTTCACTCTTCACCCATTTTAATTATCTTCCCTGTATTCCCCAGGTAAGCACCCTGGAGAACTCACACCAGGTATGAATTTGTATGCCAGGCAAATGGGAAAGGGCAGACTGAAGAGAAAAACCACAACCTTCTTTCACTTGTTATCTAATTCATTTGTCAATCTAATGTCTCTTACAACTTCTGGGTTAGCCAAGCCATAAAACAAAACAGATTCCTGGTTACATTTGTGCAGCAGATTTGTCTCTTTCTTCTAAGCTCATTAAAACAACTGCTTTCATCTCATTAGATTGCTAAAAACATTTCCAACAGGACTAGATGTGTCATGTCAGAATATGACAGGCAAATTTCTTTTAAGGTTTTAAAACTGGGTTGGAAGAGGAGAAGCTGTGCAGTTCACTGTTGTCACTGAAAGATATTTTTACTTTTATGAGTCCCTAAAACAAGAAACAAATTAAGAACTGTCAAGGAAAAAGAAAAAACACATACCCAAAATGTATTCCATCTTGCCTCCTAATATTGTTACTGCTTTTCTCTGAAATCTCTCTCAGTCTAATAACAAGAACCTTAAACATAAAAGAAGGAACTATGGTTGTTAATGTTTTGGCACAATTAAAAATCCAAGAGGAAGGAAATAAATCTGAAAACATGGTTACGCTTTGCAACTACAAGCCAAAATGAACAGCCTCACTTTTCTCCATTCCCAGTTCTTATTCTTCTTGCCTGGTTCAGGGGCAATCTCGCTCTGCTGTGCCACTGCAGTGTGGAACATGACACCCACAGCATCCAGGGATGCAAGACAGCATCTAGGAAGGTGGGGAAAAAAGTTGCAGTGAGGGGAGAGGCCCCTCCTACAGCAGCCTCCACAGGGGTGATCTCTGACACCTGGCAGGAGACCCTGCCTTGCTGCCCAGCTGCCAACCCAACATCCCAGAGCTGCCCCAGCAGGCAGTTTGCTACTGGTTTCACTGCAGGTTTCACTGCCAAACAGCCCTAGTGGAGCCTATTTCCTCCTTCCTGGGGTCTGTGTGCCACCGTATGCACTGTGCCAAATCCACACCCAGGGCAAAGGGCACTGGGGCAGGTCTTGGGAGAATGACACAACTTTACTGGGAGGGCTGCAGCTCTTTCCCCTGCTTGTTGAAACCCAGTTTAAATACTGCCCAGGTGCAGCCTGTCGCTGCCCTACTTTGGGCTTTAAATCACAGAAATCCTGGAAAACAGCAGGAGACAAGTCAGGATGAGGATGGCTCAGCCTGATCTGGTGCTCGAGTGAGGTTCGTGCCTCTGGGTTGCCAGCTCACACCACAATCAAACAGTTCCCAGATGGAAGCAGAGCCGAGTGGGGCTCTGCACCCAGTGCCACAGGACAGAAGAGCTGTGCTGGGGAGTGGGACAGACCATGAAGATGCAGTTTGCAGCCCTGTCCCTGAGAAGATGCTGCAGAGGCAAAGCAACTCTGTGCCGTTAGCCCCTGTGGGGTGAATTATTCCTGGGGGAAGGGGCTGCAAGTGTGAAATCACTATGGATTTGAGACACAGACATGCAGCAAAGAGCACTCAAGTGGGTGTTCACAGCACATCATTTCATTTCAATGGCATTTGGTATCAAATTGCTGTAAAACCAGTGGGTGGGGATTGCTTCTCACTGAAGAAGTTCATTAGATTATAAGCAATTTGGTTATACAGAGAGCAAGTAGAACCTGGGGCTGTTTTGAGGGGCTTTTGGAAAAAGGTCAGAACAATATATCAGTTGGCTGTTGGGACTGATGGCTGTTGGGGAGAAGAGAGCAGATATTTCAAGATAAGCACTGTACACTAGTGTATTTTTCTCCTGATTGTATATTTCCATCCTTCTCATACTTAACACAAAAAAAAAAATTGTGAAAACTGGCACAGAAGAGAAGCCTATCAACTGAGTTACTACCAGCACTTCTGGTGAAGTGGCACATAGCTGCTCTGGGGGACATGCAGGGCTGGATGCTTGGGAATCTTATGAAAGGAAGCTGGAGCCAGCTCTCTGCAGCCAGCTCAGCAGGGGACAAAAGTTGCTGCTTCTACAGAAGCAAAATCCAAAATCAAATCCCAAGCTCCAAGATTTTTCCTGTGGGCAGGTGAAGCCATGTATCCTCTGGAATGCCACACCTATCACTAACCCCTCATTTGGGAAGCTGAAATACTGCCCTGGCTCACCATCCAGAACGGTGGCTGCTGAGTAGGTGGCAGGACCTTGTTTTTGAAGCCATGCCAGCTAACTTATCCTCTCTGTGCAAGCACAATTAAACACTGAATTCCCTGGAAGGCTTGTGCTGATGGCAGCGGATGGTGTCCCCACCTGAGCAGTCCAACCCTGCTCACCACTGGACCATTGCAGGGATTTAAGTGTCCTGCTAAGCACTAAGAGATGGAGACATGCTCGGTGTCCTGCTCTGCTGGGGCTTTTGATGAACAAGCACATTCACCAGAGTTTTAAGTCCCCACAAAAATATCCTAGAATAACATCAGTCTTGATTTCATGCTACAATCCAGATATCCCAGGAAAGAAGATTATAAGTTCCAAATTCTGCATGTGCTTAACATTTACTTATATATATGATCTAAAAAATGTTAACATCCATTGCACTCCTACATCATGAATTTACTGAGATGGGGTGGTGTGAGTGGAAGATGAATTTCTCTTATCTGGTAACTCTCATCTTCTAGCTTGGGTTTTAAAGGAAAGCCCCAGCTTTGCTTGGTTACAGATGCTTTTTAGATTAAGCTGAGTGAAAATAGAATCTGGTCACAGCCTGATTCTGAATGCTGTGGCACACTCTGGAGTCTCATTGGCTTGCATGGCACAACCATGCCTTTCAGGACTGTTCCTCTGACTAGCTTGGCTCTGACCCTTCATTTTGAGGCATGGGTAAAAGCATCTGGACTGCAGGACTGGTTGTGAAAAAATACAGCAAAATTAATCAGCCAAGGTGGAGTAATCAAAGCGCAAGGCTTAACGGTGTCAAAACAACCATGGGTGCTAAGAAAAGTGTCATTCCTAGCCTGTGCTGCCACTGTTTGAGATGTACATTCCAGACTCCAGTTCCATCTCTCTGTTATTCACCAGTAGCTCTTCTTTTGCACTATAACCCCCCACTCACCAGCTAAAATGTATCTCCAAGTATTTCACACAAAAAAATCCTGAATTAAATTTACAAATCTTTATCTCCATCCTGGCTACACTCTCAAATTACTAAAATTTCTACTTCTTCTCCTGTACCTAGAATTTCAAGGATTAACTGGGCAATGTGTAACCTCTTCTAGTCCTACGTAACAATGTCTGCTCTCTGTTCCTTTGTCTTAGCATTCTCCAATCTGTCCATAGATTCCTGTGCTTGTTTACAAGGCAATATCTAAGTGTGAAGCTGCTTTAGCCATTCAGGAGGATGAGATTTATTATCTAGAAGCACACCAATAATACAGTATTAAAAAAAGGATAGCAGTCTTTCATCAAAATCTAATGAACATGCGATTTAATCTTTATTAAGAATTCATTAGGTTCTCAGCAAGCCTGTCTAATGGAGCTTGACCAGGTGAAATGCTAATGCCTACATTATATTTAAATTAATTTTCAGCAATGTTAGTTTCCCCACGTTGTTCCCTGCACATCGCTCTCCCCGGCGCCCGCGGCTGCACGCCTCTCCCCAGATGCTGCTGCCGTGCTCATAGCAACACTGCTGTCCCCACCCCAGCCTCCGCACACTTCACTGGAGTTTCCACACTCATGGATTCCTCCCAATTTCCAGCACTATAAGCCCATCCACCATAGCAGCTTCCTTGACGTTTTCATATCAGGTACAAAGCTGCAATCCTAGCATGACTTACTCTGAGTCTTTTGAATGAAATTCATATATATATACACACACACAAATGGGTATATTTCAGTCCTCAATATATCAGTCCAGTCCAGCAAACAGGCTATTATCGTGATGTGATTTGCTTCAAAAAACAAGAGCTCTGCTCTTTGGAAAACGAGAGTGATTGTTCATTTATTGTGTAGCCAGTGTGATCACTGCCTGTTTTCCTGCCTATGGGCTCTATGTGTGCACTCCGCTGTTGTAGCTCCTACAGCCTCTCCCTTCAAAAAAAACCCATCACCCGCCATTCCAGCATGCTTCTGCAGAAGCAATTCCTAGAGATTAAATAATTTATTGGTCATCTGCAGCGACATGTCTCTGACCCACCTTTTGCACACAAACGAGCAAACCAAACCCACCCCACCACAGACCCAAATCAAACTGTGGGGGTGAAAGGGGGGAAACCCCCCTTTGGAACAGTGAAAGGGGATAATCGGAGCCTCTACAGAAGTAGGGTACGCAAACGTCAAATGGGGAAAGCCACGGACACCACTGAGCACTGAAGGCGAGTCTCCTCACAGTGAGACCTCCCAGCCCCGCAGCGCCTTGGGAAAAGCACTGCCTCAGGCAGGGATGATGGTTTCATTGAACCCCCGAGGGGTGGGCACAGCGGCCGCAGAGTTGACACAGAAATATCCGGGTCACCCGCTAAACCACCCTGCCTGGAGGGGAGCTGGGCTGAAGGCCCAGATCTACCCCCATGGTGCACGCACATGCACGCGCACATGCACACCCACATTCACACACACACACTCACACCCGCATTCATATACACACTCACACACACATACACCACTCACACGCACAACCGGGGCGGATACGGGAGCTCAGGGCAGCAGCTTGCGAGGGTCGCGGGCCCCTTTGGTTACTCCGGAGCCCTTGGGGCATCTCCCCAGCCCCTCCGGGGGCAACCGAGCGCAGCGCGGCCGCCGCCGGGAGGAGCCGCGCGGTGCCGGGGGGCCCCGCCGCCAGCCGAGCCCCCGCCGGGCGCTGTCCAGCGCGAACCGCCTGAACGCCGCGCCGGGACCCGCCCGTCGGCCCGCGCAGCCCCGGGTCCCCGCGCCGGGACCCGCATCCCGCTCCCCGCGTCCCATCCACACCCATCTCTGAGCCTCTTCCCCTCGCTAAGCAACCCCGGTCCCGGGGGGGCCCCTCCCAGCCACGGATCCCTCTGCAACCACCAGCATCGCAAAGCGGCAACCGCTCCCAGATGAAATCCAGACCCTGAACCAGCGCCCAGGCTCGTTCCGTGATGGCGCCCGCCTCCAGCCAGCCCGTCATGTTTGTAGCGGTGGGAGGACGGGGTATTTCATTGTATTTTAATTTGAAAGGAAAATGGGTGGGGGGAGAACAGTAGCATCACGGGTGTACCTCCACCCTTATTAGCCTTCCTTGCACCTGCTTTCCTACGGGGTGCATTTACACGAGCCACGGGGATGTTTGGAAAGGACCTTGCGGTGGGGCTTTTCACTGCTGTTTATTACACGGTTACATCTAATTAAACACAGGAAGAGGGTGTGGGAAGCCCCAGCGAGGAGCAGCGCGAGTACCATAGGGACACCCGGATCCCAGAGCAGGTGAGGTTTGAATGAGATGAGTGGCCAAAGCTCGTCGTTCATTAATTAAAGGAAGGTACGAGCTCAATAAAAGGGGCTTTCAGTGATAGGTAGCCTTGGTTTAAATCCGCAGAGCCGTCAGATAACACCCCGACATTAAGCTTAACTGACTGAGGTTCGCTTCACGGGGACATCTGCGCGGAGGGGGAAGGTGGGCTGCCGGCCTCCCTCCGCCGCCGCCCGGGGCGACGCTTCAGCACCAGCGGGCCCTGGACAGCGCCGGGAGCGGCGGCGGCCCCGCCGCGCTGTGCCTGCGCGGTCCCCTCAGGTAAACATGGCGCCCGCGGCCCTCGCTCACCTCCGCGAGCCCCCGCCCCGCTCTCCCGCCCCGCACCGCCGCTCACTCGCTCCCCCCGCGGGACTTACTTCATTTGCTTCACGATGGTGCTTTTTCCCGACTCTCCGGCTCCTGTTGGAAGAGAGATGAGGTGGGATAAGAGCGGGGGAGAATGAGGAGGAGGAGGGGGGCGATGGGGGGGGCGACCGGCGGGTTCTCACCGAGCAGGAGGAGTTTCACGTCTTTGGCCGCGCTGATCCCGTCCTCCTTCAGGTTCTTCTCGATGGCCTTGCTCCGCTCCAGGGCGGCTCTTTCCTCAGCACTCAGGGTACATCCCATGGCGGCGATGAAAATTAAAAAAAAAAAAAAAAAATTAAAAAAAAAAGGGGGGGAGGGGGGATGCAGCCCCCGCCGCCTCGACTGGCTCCTGCGAGCAGAGAGGAAGGGGCGACCGGGGGGCAATAAAAGAATTAAAGCAAATGGCCGTAAAGCTCCGGGTAGCGCAGCGCCTCCGCGGCGGGGCTCCCGGCTCCCTCCTGCCCCTCTCTCCCCGCGCCCGAGCGCTCAGTGCATCCAGCGGGGCTGCAGCGGGCACGGCGAGCTCTTCCCGGCCGGGAGGCGGAGGCGGAGGCGGGGGAGGAGGTGGAGGAGAAGGAGGAGGAAGCGGGTTGGCGGCGGGGGGAGAGTCCGTCCCTCTCCCGTGCTCCCGGCTGTCGCTGTCCCCTCCTCGGCGGGCGGCGGCGGAGCCGAATGGAGGCGCGGGAGCGGCGGCGGGCGGGCGGGAGGGAGGAGGGAGCGCGGGGGCGCGCCGGGCTGCGCGCTCCCGCCGGCCTCGCCCGTGACGCGCGCGGCTCGCGCATGCTCGGCGCGGCCCCGGCCGGGCGGGAGAGGCCGCGGCTTGGGCTGGTGCCGCCGTTCGCCGTGACTCGGAACTGGGATCTGCCTTGGTGCACGGTCTGGAGGGGACGCCGTGCGGGGAGCGGCTGAGGGCACTTGGCTCGTTCAGCCTGGACAAGAGATTGAGGACAGAGCTCATCGTGGGCTGCAGCTTCCACAGGAGGGGCAGTGGAGGGGCAGCACCGATCTCTTCTTGCTGTGACGAGACCCGAGGGAAGGGCTGGAGCTGTGCCGGGGGGAAATTAGGTTGGATATTAGGAAAAGGTTCTTCACCCAGAGCGTGTTTGAGCACTGAACAGGCTCCCCACGGCAGTGATGACAGCACCAAGCCTGGCAGATTTCAAGAAGTATTTTCTCAAGGCTCTCAGGCAACGTGGTGTGACTCTCGGGGTTGTCCTGTTCGGGGACTTGGGCTCCGTGATCCTTGTGGGTCGCTTCCATCTCAGGACATCCCACGGCTCTGTGGTCTGGCCCAGCAGTTCGGAGCTGAGTGCTTGGGGATGGGACAGCAGTGTGTGTCCGTGGGCACTGAGCTCCCCACGTGTGCCCTGAGGGTCCCCACAGCTCCTGCCCCCACCCCACAATGCCGTGTTTGTGACCTGACCTGCAGGGAGCCCTTTGGGAGCTCCTTACAGTTCAGGCACTTTGATCGATGCTTGCAACGCGAATCGTTTACATGCTCCATGCAAAGCATCATGTTTCACCACCATGTTGGATTATGTTTTCCATCAGGGTAATTAACAGATGGTTTGGGTTTTTTTGTGCCGCAGTGCAGTCACAGACCTCACCAGATGACCTGCCTTCTTTTCACAACCATTTCATGACATCTAACAATGATTTAAGAATTCTAGTGAATTAGAGTCACACAATTTTCCTGGCAGGTTTTGCCATTTCACAAGGTTGGAAAAGAGAGAAGAAAACAGGTGTCAACAGGGAAAATAAAATAAATAGAACTTTGTTTAAAATGTTTTCCTACAGGCTGAGACAAGTCACAATATGCTCAACTTTAATCCATAACATTGATTGATATGTGACAATCTAGCTATAAAAAGATCTAGAGAGGAAAGAAAGAAGTATTGAGCACAACAAGGCAAATATGCATCAAACTAAAATGAAGCTAATCAAGGATTGCTGCCTGGTCCATGGAAAGGACACCCACCATTTCAGTAAACAAGAAATCTGCAAAGGGTGGTTTGTTTGTTCAGAAGTGGATGTGGATACTGAGGCTGCTGATTTTGCTTCTAAAAGCCACTCCACCTCTCTGCCAAAAAGCAGCCAGCTACAGGAGGCTTGACAGAAACGTCCCTGTGCTGTGGGAGGGAAATGCAGGGCTGCCCCACAGGGGCTCGGGGAAGGCAGGGGGGTGCCATTAGTGCTGTTGGGTGTGGATGACCATGTGCTCCCACTGTGTTGGTTTTCCACTTGGGACCTCTGATCACTGCCTCCTCTGGGATTGTCTTTCCTGCTGTCCTGAGTTCACCAGATCCCATATCCAGGACAATTTCCTCAGGGGTAGAAATATAATTTCTAATAGCACTTAGAGTATTTTAAGCATGAAGTTGCAGGCACTTTCCTTCCAGGCAACCATCATCTCCTCCCAGTGCTGTTTCTCATCCCTTCTTCCTCATGGAACATGTTCTTCCCATTTTCCCTCACCTCTGAAACAAAAAGGAAAAGCAGGATGTGTTTAACAAGGTAAAGAGGGGGTATGAAAGAAAAGCAGACAAAAGAAAGCAAAAGGTAACTCAGTGTATTCAAGGACCAGTAATATTTGCTACATATTTGTGAGCTAATAGGTGCAGTATATTTGTAGTTTGGTAATGTGTTTCTGGAAGCTCAGGGGACTGAGCAAGCCTACAACATGTGTTCATCAGGGAATAAATGGAGATGGGTGTGGTTACAGAGAAGTTCCTGCCCTTTCATATTCACACAAATCGCGTGTAAAATCAACAGGATCAGAATTTCAATCAATAAGTTTCATTTCAATGGTTCTAGCCAGAGGGAATTATGGAAAGTGCCATATATAAAATCACAATGAAGAAATCCAGAGGCAGTGTCCTCATGAGATGGCTGCATTTTCTTCCCTTCTCCTTCAGCAACTTGCCAGCCTTACACTCATATTGGGAAACTCTCCAAGGGTTTTACTAAAAGAATTAGTCTTTTGTATCAGCCTCTGGCTACTCGTTATCTGACGAATTTGTAGCCTGAGCCTCCTGCCATGGAGAAAATTATTTCTCTTCTTCTTGACCAGTGTGGAGTCTGCAGTCAGCCTTTTGTCCCATGAACATCCCCATTGCTACACAATAATCTGCTAATTTCTTTCTTAAGGGAAAATCAGAAATTGGCAAATCTTCTCCTTGCTCTCTCAGTTCTCAGAAAAATTCAGGGGAGCAGCTGTGAAATTGAGCCATTTCTGAACCTTTTTTTTTTTTTGCTGCTGCTTACTGAGAAGAGCTGGTGGAAATGTTTCTTTCAAAATTTTCTTGGAGGGAAATTTCATTTTTTTAAAAAATTCTGCTTATTCATGGCAGATGAATTTCAAGAACCTGAAAGAAAAAAGATTGCCTCCTCCACCAAACAAAATGCATTCCAGCCTACTTGGCTTTTGAGATAAATATATTGGGTTTTGTTACTGAAAAAGATGTTTCCCTTTTTCAGGAGCTGACAGAAGTCCTCTTAATAAAAAGTGGTTGCTGGTAGTAACAACTTCAGATGAAAATAGTCTTCTTTTTTTTTCTCCGTGTAAATGAGAGAACCTCTCCATTAAAGGTGGAGAGGAGGAACTTTCTTTCTGTCTATTCCTGCAATTAAACTGTTTCATCAAGGTACATAAAGAACTTCCTTGTTTCTCTCAGACTGCTGTCCTCCAAACCTAAGAGTCAGCAGTGTATTTTAAGCATGAGCCTTTATTCTCCTGTATCTGATCTGTGCCTCAGCAAAGCCCACCTTCTTTCTGCAATCAGTTTTCGAACATGGTACTAGAAAAGTTAATCAGATAGTAATTTCTTTTAAAAATGAAGGATGGTAACGGAACTGATGGATGCCATTGAAAAAGACTGTTCCAAAGTGATGTTGCAGGATAGAGGACAGCTTTGTGATCTCTCATGTGTTGTCTTATCCTGGGCGCTTCCAGACTGGGGAGAGATGAGCCCTCCTGCACACATCACCATCCTGGGCTCTGCTGCCAGATCAAGGGTTTGTAGAGTGCTCTGGCTTTCTTCCTAGAATCACAGAACAGTTTGGGGTGGAAGGGACCTTTCAAAGCCATCTAGTCCAACCCCTCTGCAGTGAGCAGGGACAACTTCAACTGGACCACGTTGCTGAGGGCCGTCCCCAGTCTTGCCATGTATGTTTCCAGGAATGGAGCATTCATCACCTCTCTGGGAACTTGTAATCTTTCACGCCCCTCAAAATCAATTCTTCCTTATATCTAATTTAAATCTACCCTCTTCTAATGTAAAACCATTACTCCTTTTCTTATTGCAGCAGATCTTACTGAAACATTTGTTCCCACAGCTTGTCAGGATGGTAGTAAAGAGGGGTGAGAAAACTGTTCCATGGGCCTTGAGAATCTCGTAGCTACCACGACACTCCCACCACCACAACTGAGGTGCAATAGTATTGGAGGGAATACCACATTGGTTCCATCCCCATATTGAGGGATCAGCCCATCCTCAGAGAACTGGTGGGTGGCATGAGGAGGGAGTGGGGCAAGCCCAAAATGATGTGACTGTGGGAGGAAAGCTGCAGAGCTTTGCAGCTTGTCTTTCCCCTCCTACTTCAGGATTGTTCTGTCCAATCTATAATCTTATATTCCTTCAGTGTGGTTTTAATGTACATGCTAATGGAACAGCCACCAATCCCATGGAGAGATAGCAATGCATTCTAGCAGATTTCACCATTAGGAAGTTTTCCCCGGATATTCAGCCTAATTTTTCATTCTTTAAATTGATGTCAATTACCCCCTAGCTAAACCTAGTTATGCAGTGGAAGACAGGTTTAAAATACTGCATGATCTCACTAAATTGGAGAAATGGACAGAAATCAATACAATGAGAGGCAATAAGAACACCCATAAAGGTTAAGTGGTTGATGGAGGACGGATTAATGAAATGCACAGATACTAGGTTAAATTGCAAATATCCTTACTTCACTCTTACTCACTCCATACCCCACAAATATGTTCTACTCCAGCAAATCAAATGAAGAAGCACCTTAGAATTTGGCTAGCCATTTGGAGAAGTAGAGATGAGTATTAAAGGAAGAGATGGTCTGGGGTGGATTTATTGTGTGGGAAGTTGGGTGTAAGACAAGAATGAGACACCAAGAGTAAAAAAAAAAAGTGACCTGTTGATAAGAATATGACCTGCTATATAATTGGTGTTAAGAGGTAAGTTGAACAGCCTGATAAGTGTAGAGAAATGCTGAAAAACCTACTTTTGTTGTCAGTTTTTCATGCTTGTCTGGGTGGACAATGATAACTACAGTACGTGGAAATCACTGGCAGCTCCTGTCTTGGAACTAGGTGAAGTTTTTGGGCTAGGGCTTGTGGGGTTAACACATTTGCATGGCAGAGAGATACACCAGCTTGTCTTCAAAGTAGTCGGAACTAACCTTGGAAAGTTTTCTGTTCAGGTCTGTCATGCCACAGAGAGGAGAACAGGATGTGTTCTGGGGAAAGTAACGAATGCCAGAGAGAAGATCTGCAGGAGAAGCTGAGGAGAATTGCATGTACCAGGGCTGGAGGAGGTCCTGGGGCTGGTCTGTCTACCAGTCTCAGAAGACAGCAGCTGAATGAAAGCACTGCTCAGTACTGTGGTTCAAACCAATGATTTCTTGAGAATCCACATCAGTTTCTGCACAACAAAGTGTTTTTAAATACAAAATTAAATGTTTTACTACTTACTGTGAAAAAACATTTATTGTGTGGCCTGAAACAGGACATTACCTGCAGAGAGTCCCAAGTCAGGGTGTCTCAAAATGAGAAAGAACTTGTCAGCAGCCCTTAATGTGGTGTAAGCTCCTCTCTCTTTCCTGCAATGACTCTTTGCAGTGTCAATGTTTTCCATTTTCTCTTGGTTCAGGGATACATAGTGGTTAAAAGGCTTGTAGGCCTACAAAAAACTTAGAAGCAAAATGATTAACTCTTATGCTGCTGATCATTGAGAGGAAATCAGTAGAGATTCCCTCATGGGTATTTTTATTGTTGAGGACAGATTTACAGCATGATGGGCTATTTTCTGCCCCTTCATCCAATCCAATTTCTGCCTGTATGGTAGGGCAGATATTCATCCTTTGATGGTGATGGGAGAACCCAATGGAACAGGACTAAAAGCAGGGAAGAAGCCAACATTTATCCACTTTCCACAGTAAGAAATATGTGATAGCATGGGTGATTCAGCAGGTACACCAGTAACCTTGAAAAGCCACAAAACTGAAGCTATGCAATGTTGTCCTTCAGGCAAGGGTGAAATGGTGCCAAAAATGAGACAGGGTAGCTGACCTTGGCTTGGAACTTAATGACAGCAAGGATCCATCAGCCCTTAACTATTCCTATTTCCACAACATCAAGGGTGATGATTTAGTAGTAATTAAATTATTCCAGCCACAATCCGGGAATGCTGGTTAGATGCAAAGTCTTGATTACTCTGTGTAGGAAAATCAGTCATTGCTTGGTCTTGGTGAAACTGAGCTTAACCTTCTGCATTAAGCATTCAAGCTCAGACATGCAACTGATTGCACACAAGTTTCATTTCATTCAGCTACTGTCATCAGATGCAAGACTTGGATAGACAATTAAAGCAGTTCCATTTACAGCACTTCAGGAACATTCCTGTTTTTATATAAAAGCTATCCAAAAACCTTGCAGCTCTCATTTACACAAGTAGTTCTGATGAGTGATCTTATTGAGGAATGCTAATTCAGTCCCTGAAAATATCAGTGTATACTTGTAAGTTTCATAGCTCTCAGAAGCTAACTCCAAGTACAAATATACCACTAACAACATACAACTCCTGAACTTTTTCTCTGTGAAAACCTCTCTCTTTTTTTTTACAGAATTATAATTGTTTTTCTATCAGAAATGCCTGTTAAAATATTAAAAGAAGTATTGGCTCTACCAAGTGTTGTTCCAATGTTAATGCAGTGCTTCCTGATTCTAAGTACTTACGTGATTCACAAAGGCTGGCTTTAGCTGACAGAGGCTGTAATCAGTGGAGGAAAAGAGACACTCCTCTGGAGGGTGAATAACAGGGATCATCTCTCACCTCTGATTTTGGAGAGCCTGCAGACTGGCTGTCCTTGGCTGAAGCTAACCTTCATGAGCATCCCTCACAATGCCCTAAGACAAGGACGTGCTTTCACTGGGAGGGGATGTGGGAGAACAAATTCTGCACATGCTAAACACGCAGTGGTATTCTGAGAAGGTCATGTTGGGGAAAATGACATCTCGGGCAAGAATGAAACAGTACCTGAAGCAAACACTGTATTTGGAGGATCAGTGCACTCAATATCAAAATATTGGCTGGATGCTAAACCTGATCCAGGTTCAAAAAGCAGAAGGAAACAGTCCTGTAGAAAAGATCCATCAAAGGTTATTAAATACAGAAAATTACTGCCTCTGGCTAAAGTTGTCCCCAGGTGACAG
Organism: Cinclus cinclus; assembly: GCF_963662255.1. NCBI lineage: Eukaryota > Metazoa > Chordata > Aves > Passeriformes > Cinclidae > Cinclus > Cinclus cinclus. Next base: position 8,456,202 of record NC_085056.1, read on the forward strand.
ACTGTCAGGAGCACGAGTCCAGGAGGAGAGGCTGCAGTGCTTCTCTCTCTCCTAGTGCAGCCTCCACTGGCCTTGGAGAGAATCAAGGAGGCTGGGCAGCTCATCAGTCTGCCACGGTGTGCCATCCTTACCTACTGAGTTTGGCTGTGGCAGAAAATGCCATGAAACTTACTGAGAGCATGGTGTTTCCCTGGGAGCTGCTGTTGGCTTCTTCTCATGGCTTCACCGGGCAGCAGTGAAACTCCCCTTGATTTCTGTGATGTTGGAAACTGAGCATTTGGCCAGCTCAAGAGAGTTCTACATTAGTGACTAAAATGTTGAAAAATGCATTGTCACAGCATGAGGAATTAAATTTCTGTAGTAGTCCAGCTTGTCTGAGATATATTTCATTGTTGCCTGGACCAGAAGATCCAAGAACTGGCTGAAAATGCTTATTCTGTGGCTGAAGAAGGGTTTTTCAAATATACTGCATGAGTTCCCTGATCTCCTAACAGAGTTGTGTCCAGGAGGTTTGGGTGCTGGGGGGGGGATCTCTGGCAACCTGCATCAATTGTTCATGTGTGAGTATTAAGCTGGCTGCCTCTTGCTTTCTCGAATTTGTGTAATGTTGTATTCTTTTCTTCACCTCCTTTACTGCTGCTTTAATAATTTACTAAATTATTAAACACCTGTCCTATTCCACCTATCAGCAGGAGGTGACATGAGACATAGGTAGTCCTATAGTTTAGTGTTCTTTTTTTGGGATGAACAGATATGTAAATATAAGTTATTAGTATTTTCTTGATTTTTTTTAAACCTTTGGAAAAGGTAGATGACTCATTAGCATACACATAAGGATGGTATTTCTTTCTACCCTCTTTCCTTTTCTTTGCTTGATATGAAGAATAAAATAGGTCAATGAGGAGGGGTTTTTAAGTACTGAAGATGAATGTGGTAGGATTTACCCTGTGTGCAGAGCTGGAAGTTGTTTGGAAGAGAGAAAATTCTGGCTGTGTGTGAGTCCACTGCCTTCAAAGGCAGTGCCAAAGTAGAATTAAAATGTGGTTTTGCTAAGAAAGAAAGTAAGGGTCTTAGCAATTATTTTTTCTTCCTAATGATAATCAGTGGTTGTTGAGGGTTTGGAGGTTTGTGTGACAGCCGTAGATCTCTTCTGTCCCAGGACAGCCCTGACCTGCACGAGCTGAACACCAGAAGCACATTTTGGAATGCCACCTGTACTCCTGGCAGGAGGAGGATGGTTCAGGAGCTCAGCACCACAAGTGTTATCAAGCAAATAAAATGTGCCTCCCCCACATATCAGCTCTGTCTACTTTAGCATGTGATTACAAAATAATCAAACCAAAGTCCAGCAAGGAACAGAGGATATATCCTGGGCAGTTTTGGCATCAAAAAGTAGTAGGTAATTTATTTCCTCTATCCATTGTAGCAAATGGGTCATGCTGGCTGTCTGGCTTGGGAATAAATACAGTTTTAATCTCTTAACCAAGTCTACAGGAAATCAGTCTCAGTGAATCTCAGCTAAATGAAGAGATATAATGGATATACCTGAGGAAAGAAAAATCTTCTTGCAGTGTGGCTGGGCTGCTGGGTGAGTGGGTTGCTGGGCTCACCCTCCATTCATGTGTGCCCAGATGAGCCAGAAGATTTTGGGAATGACCAAACCATGCTGCAATGATTCACCCCTTCATCACACCGTTCCAGGAGCAGCCCAGGAGAACACCTTGCCCTGGGGTACTTGGCCACTGTCCTGAGCCTTCTCTGATGAGCAAGTGGCTTCCCTGGTTGCTGGGTGATGGCAGCACTGAACAGCAGCACAAACACATGCTTGTGTTGCTGGGCTGGTCCAAGGCAGGGGATGGAAAAGCACAAACCTCTGCCTGTTTTTCTCTTTCCATGTAAGAACTTCAGCCCCATGCCTTACTCTCAGGTTCTGGCCTCTGCTTAGCCACAGTGAAACTGCAGTGTGTTTTCCTGTGGAACATAAGACAAAAAGGAAAATAGGCTGTGCATTACTATCAGGAGGGTCACAAAGAGGAGAGGACCCCAAATCCTGGATGCCATCTGGAAAGTGGCTGTTCCCTGAAAATAATTTTCACAGTTTCTGTTACAGTGTTATGAATAAATACATCCCAAGTCCTCAAGCGTTTGCTCAAGTTGCATTAACAGGGAGCATTGCAGGGAACAGAAGAACAGGGCACTGAATCATTAAGTATATACAGAGTTATCAAGTGGTATCTAAGTTTCTTGGGTTATGACCACAGCAGGACATGTAGGTCCATACTGTCTCCCTCCAAAAATCTCCATCTTGTTCCACTAGACACATAGAAAAAATTATGAAGGGTGTCTGAATAATTTTTGTGAATGTGTGAGGAAGATGGAAGTGTAACAAAATTATTACTTTATAGAAAGAAGTGAAAAAGCCTTATCTGAAGAAAATCAGAACCTGTAAAAATCTCACGTATCTGAGAGCCTTCTTGAGACCAGGCTTAACATTTCTTCTTTTCTTCCTGTGATGTTTTGTCTCCAGATTTTTTCTCCTTCTCCCTTAACTGCCTTTCCCCATTTCTTTCCACATTGCTATTCCCAGGTTTTTTTTTTCTTCCAGCTCCCTTTTAGAGAGCATGGGGGTAGCTGAGAAGATGTCTGTGAGTCACAGATAAACAGTCTCCACTGTGAGTAACTATTTCAAATCTTGCCATGCAATGACACGGGGTGCTGTCAGTGTCTGTTAAAGAGAAACCCTCCTTTGGGAGCATGTCCTTGCTAACTAGGAAGTTTTATCTTCCAAATACCTTTAAACCCACACTTGAGTCTGCATTTACTTGTCTCAAGACAAAACTCAGTAGCTGCTGTTGGTGGTGCCAAGGTGAGATGACGTGAGCCTGTGGATATGGGTGCCCTGCTCTGGCTTTGCTTGCTCTCTGCACTGCCAGGAAGCTCTCTGAAGGTGGTTGGACACGGTTTATTTGCATAAGGCTGGGTGCTGCAAGAATTACACTTATGTGACTTCAACTTAGAGCAGAGCAGATCCTGGCAGGGGGATGTGTTCCCCCACCCTATGTTTGAGTGGGAGATTCTGGAAAAACTGACATTATTTGGAGCAATATCAACACACTTGGTAGTGATCCCCCAGCCACTCTCCATGCCAGTGTGACAGCCTGAAAAATGTTTTGTTTTTTTTATGTGATACTGCTCTGGGGCCAGATCTAAGGAGCAGGATGTTCCCAAGCCCTCCTCTTTAGGTTTTCCAAGAGATGTTTCTTCTGGGACCACTTGATGAGATGAAGAGCTGCAGGTTTGTGGAATGCTATCCATGTTCCCATGGCTGTGGCATTTCAGGAAGGTGCATCAGGATCTGCTTTGAAAGTCCTAGTTTGCTTGCCAGGAGATTTTCCCTGTTGATGTCCCTGTGGTGGTGGCCCTGGGTAGGCACCATGTGAGAGCAGAGCAGTTGTTTCCTACTGGCAAAAAGCAACTGAGGCAGCTCCAGTCTGTGCAGTGCCTTTGCTGATACAAAAAGATTTGCTTTTCCCTTGTGACAGGACATTCTTACCTTGGTTTGCTTGGCTTTATTGAGAGAAACAAGCTGAAGGGGTAGGAGTTATCTGAAACTCCCACTCATCTGCCTGGTACATTGCTTCTCTTGCAGAATATTTAGCTTTCAGGCCATGGAGACTGCATCAAGCTTCATCAGCTGATGTTGAACGTTTTTGAAGTTTCAATTGCTTCCTTGCCTGAGATGGAGCTATCATTTTTATTGCTTTGGTTGCTTAGGCAGGAAAAGGGAAAGATGAACAAATCAGTACAGCCCTCTTGAATTAGGATTGATTTTCATGAATTCTTCTTGTTGATTTTGAAACACAATTGTTTCTAAAACATTTAATTGATTGAGGTTTTTTCTTTCTCCATTCTTTTCAGCAGCATTTGTCCTCAGCCATTTGCCACTGCTGCGAGAGAAAAGAAAAGAAAATAAGCTCTGTGTGAGATCAAGATTTCAACGCATTACACACCAAAACATTTGTTGCTATTTACTTTTAAAAGTGCCCTTCTGAGGCTGCACGGCTACAGCTGCCATCTGTTCGGGATTACGCTTTGGAACTCCTGGTTTCTCTGCAAACCTCCTGCCTGGTGCTGCTCCCATGGCAGAGGGAAGAGGTGCTGGGGACAGGGCTGGCTGCAGTGTAGCAGCACCTTCACAGCTGGATCTGCAATCCTGGTTGTCAGGAGACCACCAAGATGGAAGAAGATTGTAGTCAGTGAAGATGACTCCAGAGCATTTTTTCCAAGATTCAGTGAGCTATTCATTACGTGCTTGTTGAAACACCAGAGGGCCATGACAGGAGTGCTGGTATTCCTCTCTGTTTAGTCAGACAGCAGGGGGATGTGGCCAGCGTGTGCCTGTACCCCTGGAAAAGCCTCTGCCCAGCTCAGCTTCTGAACTGTGTGATGTGGTGGCAGAACAGAATTTTTCAAGGTGTTGGGAAAAACATCATTCCATGAAGTGGCAGGAGCATAACTGTGTCCTGGAGTCCATCTCTCAGCCAGGGTGAGTAACTTCCAGTGCTGGAAATCCCTCACAAGTGTGTGACAGCCTGAAAAATGCTTTTTCTCACACAGGCAAGTGTGCACATAAGTTGGTGAATCAGCTGAGGGAGGTTTTCTTCAGAAGCCTGTGCAGGCTGTGTTTAGCTCTGTGTTTTAGGAATAAAGTGCTATTCCAGTGTAAGAACCATTCATTGTGGTGTAGTATTTTTCTCTCTTTTCCAAAACCAATCTGTGGAATAGGTCTAAGCAAATTCTCTGGGATTCGTTTGACAAGGAAAATTCATTTGAGAAGGAGCTCCTGTTGCTAGACATGCAGGCCCTGCTCTGAACTCACAAATTTTTATGGCTCCAAGAGCCTTCACTAGTTCCTCCAGGTGGTGGGAAGCTAGAGGGTCCCAGTGACCAGCCACAAACCCAATGGAGATGCTGGCACAGCATTTTCTTCCCTGCTCCGACCTTGCTTACAAGCACTGATGGCAACAAAGGCAAATAATTAACATAACAGTTGTCACCTTTGTGGCTGTAACTCTTCTCTACTCTTCTCTGTACCCTTAGCCCATCCGAGCTCTGACATCACTGGTGTGACAAATGGTTAAGCTATGCAGGAGCCTGAAGATGGGTCTGTGTTTACCAGCTTTGCAAATCAACAAAAGGATGTAATAAAGGCTGAAGGCAGGGGATTGCTTGAGCCTGCATCAGGGAATTCTGCCTGAAAGGGTCCTGCTTTTGCAACATGGGCTTCTGAGGCCAACTTTATGAAATTGCTCAGAGACATGAAAAATGAGCAGTGTTTTTCACAAGTATTCAGCAAACAAGAATTATTGTTGTGCCAGTCCTATGCATAAGAAGGAAACTTGTTTCTCTGGGCCAGATTCTGGATGCTTTTTTGCATTTTTTGACTTGTGGTCTTGGATATCTGGGGAAGGTCTGAATTATGGATAGTACAGTAATGCTGTTCCTCTGAGTCCCCAGTACATGCTCTGAGTTCCCAGTACACTTCCGCTACGGAGGCTAAATGGATCTGCTTTTCTAGATAGTCTCTTACTCAGATTTGTAATTACAGCCAGAAATAATATTTTTTTTAGAAACTGACAGAATTTAACCTCCCAAGTGGCGAGCAGATTTTAAAAATTGCCCTGGTGCTTCTCAGTGACTTGAGTAAATTAGAGAAATATATCCTCTCATGTGCTTCTCATCTATTTACTTACGCTTCTGCTGCCCAGAAATTATTTGCACAGCTAGCAAAGAGGCAAGCCAAGACAGTATCCCTGTTTATATCAGCGCTGCCATTTGGAGGATATATTCTTGCTTTGGTTCACCCTGGCCATACAAACTCCAGCCCCCAGAGCAGTACAGGGGGCTCAGTGCTGGCACTTGGCATTCCTCCACCTGCTCAAGGAAGATGATTTGGGAGAAATCAGTGTGGTTCTGTGGGTTGATTCTCAGCTTTCAGTGGTAAGGAGCTGCTGTACTTTTGGTGTGCACAGTACAGCTGCTCCAGCAGAGCCCTGGGATGGTCTCATCCAGCTATATTGGTTCACACCCCAGATTTTTATGGGTTTATCACTAATCACTTTACATAAGCAAGGTGGGAACATAGGCAAGGTTGGTTGTGTAGAGGTTTTGCACTTGTTGGACCACATTGACTCAGAAAAAAGTTTCTACAAACCTGGTGCCAGGTTTGTGAGGAGGTGGGGATGGGGACGAATTTCTTTGCTCTTTAAGTGGCCAGATAGGCTGTGCTGTGATGTGCAAGCATTTAGCAGGTCCATTCTGGAACTAAACTACATGTTAGACCTTTTCATTTCCTCTAGGAATGTTTTTTCCCTTTTCCCCCTTTGGTCTCTGTGTCAATAAGATCTGGACTGAAATCATGCCATTGCCTTTCCAGATAATATCACCAAATGCAGGGGAAAGGAATAATGCACTTCCTGGATGGGTCTCTGGGGGCTTGCAGAGCTTCTGGTGACTGCAGGGATTCTGGCTGTAGGCAGAGAGTGAGGCAAGAACCATCTGGACAGCTCTGGGCTGGGAAGGCAGTGGCCAATTTTTTCTTGGACTAATCACATCAGGCAATGGAGCCAGCAGCAAACTGTGTCATGAAGAATGTAAAATATTGGCAGCATCCCAGGCCTTTCTATTAGGGCTGGATTTCCCATCTCATCTCCCTCCTTCATCAAACCTGTGATGATGTTGCTTTTTCTTGAAGAATTAAAGTATGTCAGGTTCTGGCTTCTGTCAGGTCACAGTGTTGTCAACTCAGGCATCCTGCCACAGCCCAGTACAGTCTCAGGGAATCTGCTCTCTAAGGTTACAAAATCAAGGCTTGAATTGTAATAGAGAATCAACCTTTTCAAATTCGCCTTTAGCCCATGTAGTTCTCACCACCTCTGTATTCATATTGTAAGTGGGCTTGTAAGTTTGCTGGAAAAAGAAAGGGATAGTTTGCATTCTCCTTGCTGGAAAGCAGCACTGTTTAACCCTTTAGGTCTGATACGTGTGGCTGGAGGGAGTTGGATTGGTTTTGCTGAAGGCTGGGGTTAAATTTGAGAGGCACATTGGAGCTGGGACACAAATGTAACTTACCAGGAAAGTAAGCTGAGACCTTTCCCTGACCAGGTTTCCAGTGCTCCAATGCTGACCAGCATCGTGGTTTGCAGCCTCTCCAATGCTGAAAGGCTGGGCTACCCAGAGTCTTCACAGAGCTGCCTGCAGCACTCAGTCCCTGCTACACCTGCATTAGCAGCATGGCCAGATTCAGTGCTGCTTTTCCATTGAAGCCACTTGCTTGAGCCCAGGATTCAGCAACTCTTTGGACAGAGATCAAAGACTTCATCAGAGAATGGGGGTGATGTTGCTTTTGCTTGGTCTGTAGTCAAAGAGGCAAAATCCATCAGCAACTCATGTTGACAGGACGTGCAGGACAGTAAATCCCTTCTTTCTTCCAATGCTTAAGAGGTGCTTTTGTTTTTTGGATGCATGATTGTGTTCCTTGGTTTTCAGGCTGTGTTTAATTATTTAATTAGTCATGCAAATTTCGTTGGCATCTTTGTACGTCCAGGTTGTTAGTCTAGCAATTAAAAGGCTGCTTTGATGAGCTCCTTTCACAGTGTGTGGTGCAGCAGAGCCTGCTCAGCAAGGTTTGGATGGGGTGGGCGGTGCAGTGATGAAGGAGACTTGCTTTCTGGTGCATTGAAGGACCACCAAGGGTACAGAGAGGAGGGGTCTGCTCTTGGCAGTGGAACACTGTTGATCTCTAGATCTTGGGAAGCTGAAGATACCAAGCAATAGCTAGTCTTTGTTGCAGTAAAACTTTGGCCTGGGGCACTGCATGAACCCAGCACTTCCAGTGTTACTGATGGCAGTAAAAGTCCCATGGAGTCACTCACAGGATGCATCATCAACCACACAGCTAGGCAGAAACATCCCAGTTTCCCCTCTCAGCTTCACAGAGAATCATCAGGAGGCAATTTTTGATGGGCAATGAGCTTCTTTGAAAGAGAAACATCCAGTGCCACGTTCCGTGGTGCCTTCAGACCAAATTGTACATATCTCCTTGTTAAATTGGACAAAAACTGGCCAAGGTAGATGGAAGAGTGACAGTCCTCAGGCTTGTATGATGGGGGCAATTATTTTCTTGAGAGTATGTGTATGATATGTGCTGAGCTAAGAAACAGCATCTGTAGGTTCCTCCTCTGCCAGAGGAAATGGTGGTAAACAGGAATAGTTTCCAGTGGCCCATGTGGGCACTGTGGGTAGGGAGGTGGAGGTAGTATCAATGCGTGGAAGTGGCTCATTATATCCTGGAGTGCAAGTGACTGCTGCAGATGGGTCCAAGTTTTATGGACCTACAAAGCCTTGGGGGTAAAACCATGTTTTGTTGGTTCTGGAATGGCAGGAGAAATCCTTGGGACAGAGAGTGATTGAAGAGCACAGCCTGGTGCCCTGCTGGTTGCATTCAAACCAGCATTGGTGGGCTTGAAGTGAGTTCAAAAGCTTTGACTGTTGGTTCTTTGGAAATCCATTTATCCTGCTTATCACCCTCCTAAAATTAAGTTTTGTTTCTCAGGCCTGAATTGTTTTACTTTGTCAAACATTGTTTAATGGGAAATCAATCTCAGTGTTTTTGCTATTGCTTTCTCAAAGAGGCCTCCCCCTTCTCCAACTTATTCCATTAATATTTATTGCACTGGCAGGTAGGATCCTGCGTTAAAGTTTCTGTTATTTCTCCATCTCCCTGCTGCTTTCTCTGTACTTTTGATCAATGTTTCCTTTGACTCTATAAATTCATTGCCCTACATTTTCTCTTGCAGCCTCTAAGCTGCAGCTGTATTTTGCTTGCAGGCCTCCTGAATCCACTTCTCCTTAGCAGTGTCTTCTTTCAGCCTCCCCTGTCCCTGACTCTTTTAGATCACTGTAAGGAAGAAGCTGCTTTAGGACCTCGTAGCTCACCACTGTAATTAATGCTGCATTTCAACCCTGTATCTGTCATTATTGGAGGTGAGCTGGGGATGGGATTCATGTTGGAAGGTGGTGAGGAAATTCTCCATTGGGTTGGCATTAACTTCACACTGTCCCAGCCAGGCATGGTCATCACTGGGTTGGCACCAAGGCTGTTGTGCCTCTGTGGGGGCCTGGCCTGTTGTGCCAAAGCCCTTAATGTGGGACACGGATGGGTGGCTGGAGGGAGCTGGGGAGGCAATTCTGCTGATGTGGAGCTGGTGTGATGCTTCAGCATGTGAATGGCCACCATGCCTCTGCCAGGGAGGTGTTTGATTACTCTCACTGAGAATGAGACTTCCTTCCTCCTGGAAGTCCTGTCCAGGAAGGCAGAGGAATTAGCTACATGAATCTAATTGGAAAATTCACAGAATATAAGAAGACTGTTTCTGCCTGTTGGAGCTAAACAATTCAGGGGCCCAGTGGTATACACTGAAATGGGCTTAGCAGGATAGGCTCTGTCCCATAAACTTCACCCCTGGATGAGCAGGGCTCTGCAGTGACAGGGCTGGGAGGGGAAATTCCCCAAAGGCAGAGCTCATTTAGACCCAGCCTGTGCCTTTTGGGGCAGGGGAGTAGAAAAGGTGCACTGGAGGGAGACTGGGCTGTCATATTAATATAGCAAATGGCTTTGGTAAACTGCCTTACCAAAGAGGAAAGAGGGTGTTGGCTGGCAGCACATGAGCTTGGCTTTTCTTCTGTCCCAGCAAGCTGTTAGAGGATGGCTGCCCCTGCACTGAATCTCAATGGCAGCACGTGAGTGATGTGAAGTGGCTTTCTCACCATCTTCTCTTATCATCCCACGCTCCAACTCCCCTACTATCCCTGCAATGGGTGCTCCAGCAGCACCCAGGGGTGCTCTGGCCAGCACAAGAAGAGAGGGAAAATGAATGATTCTGTGATAGTTTAGTAGTAAATTATTATTTATTTATGTTGATGTTGGTCCCCACATCAGCACGTGGCTCAGGGTGGGATTTGCACTGTGTGCTGTGTTTGGCAGAGTACCAGGTCCCAGTGCTGTGTCCCAGCACAGGGCTCTCCTGCACGCCCTGGCAACTGAATGAACATGAAAGAAAGGGAACTTCCCCAAAGTTCTGGGGGTAGATGGTGTTTGTGCAGCTCAGTGAACCACTGAAGACTTCATGGATGGAAAATCAGGACAGGAGGAAAACAATGACATAAGAGCCAAGAAGACACTTATTACTGTACCAACTTGCTCAGCCCTGGCTGTATTAAAAAGCCATTTTCTTCCCGTCTGTCTCCGAACAACATGCCCCTACGGCTGAGGGTGGGATCTGGTCCCTCGGTGATGTGCAGGACCTTTTCCCTGTCATGCTGGGCACATCTCCCACGGGGACCCTCCCCCGCAGCAACACGAGGCGAGCTCAGGTTTCAGCCCTTGGTTTGCTGACTCAGGACCTCGCTTTTGGCTGCTGCCGCTTCCCGGAGCTCATTGTCTGGCCACGCTTCCTTCCTCCCCGGTCCAGCACTGGTGAGGGAGCGGGATCCCCTGTCTGGGAATGAAGGATTATGCTCCCAGGTGTCACTTCACCCCCATTTTCAGCACACCCCCTTCCCCATCCTGACACAGCAATTATTTCCAAGGAGAAGTAAGGCTACAGAGGCGGGGAGAGGCGCTCCCTCCCTGCTTCTCCTCTTCAATTCTTAGATCCAATGGGTACTCAAAATCCACCACTGCCTTCTGAAACTAATCGTCAAATGACAAACTGAATTGTAGAAACATCTGGGATAAACCTGCTAGGATGCCCTGACCAAAGTGTGTCACCTTGACAGCTCCCTGTTTTTAGGCTATGATCATGTAGAAATGGGTGTTCAGGAGAAAATGTTCTTCAAAGGCTGTTGTGTCTTATGAAAATGGAGAGATAAACAGAAATTACTTGAAATGTGCTGAGTGAATGATGGATGAAATCTGGCTTGGTCCAGCTGGAGGTTTTATGCAGAACACAGTCTGGTACATTGTTGGGCACCTAAGCTTTGCTTAACTTCAGATTTACAGAAAATAATTTTAGTCCCATTAAAATATGTCCTGACAGTCATTCAGTCCCATCTGCACAAGGAATTGTACCTTTTCCCAAGGCCAAACAGATCTCATTTGTGCTTCATTTGTTCAGCCCATTTATGTTTCTTCTTTGTGTTGCTTCCTTTCAGCCCTCTTTGAATAAACCAGAGCTGAATTATATTCTGGAAAGAGAATGCAATTGGTCAGTGCAAATGAGGAGCAGAAGTGGATTATTTGGACAAATATTCATTTCTAGAGGCTTTTGGAGGTAGCAGTTTCCAGGGAAGCACATGGCCTTGTGGAGGATGGATGAAGGCTGGATCCAAGCAAGGCTTGGGATAACCCCTCCATCCAGGACAGAGCTGCATCTCTTGGAGGCCCATTTTATCCCCATAAGATTCCTGTTCTGACCACATTACCTCATTTCAAGAGCTGACTTCAGCAAAGCTCTCCTAACTCAGCTGCTCACAGCAAGCGTCTGGGCTCTGGGGGCTCTGGCAGGGCTGGCAAACTGTTTGGCCATAGCTCAGCGTGGCTGTCCCTGCTGCAGCAATGTCAGTGCATGAGCTGTGAAGTGCAGGGATGCTCAGGGAGGGTCAGCTCCTCCTGCTGTCACTCACCTGGCAAAAAACTCTCCACTAATCCAAGTTTACTCATGGCCTTCTGGTTAAAAAAAAATAATAATTCCACCTTTTCTCTTCTCACTTTGGGTTTGTTTTTCTGTGTTTGCTCACCTAACTCTTCCTCTCCTCCAGCTGCGGTGCAGTTTCACTAAGGTAGCCCAGCTGGTCTTTCCAGACTGCAAGCCCTTTTCAGAAAATAAGGGGAGAGATTTTATTGTACATCCATTCTAAAAATAAAATGGTTCTGTATTTCTAGAGCATCTTCCAGCTGCTGATTTCAAAGATCCTTGAAATTCTCAATTAGTGAAGCATCCCAACTCCCTCGGGAAGGAAGCCCTGGGTATTGTTTTTGGTACACCCTGTGAAGGAAGAACTGTTGCTTGTTCTGGGCTTTTCTCAGTCCCTGAAACTGTGAGTTCCTGCGTGACAAGAGGGGATATGAGGGGAATTGAGCCCTGGCTTGCTGTCTGCCAGATCCCAGCAGGAGCAAAAACTCTATTTCTTGTTTTAAATTAGGAGATTTGGTCCCATGCAGTTACTGTCTGTATTCTGCTTCCATCTTGTATCCCAGTTGCAAGGTGCAAAATCACCTTCTTCCTTTCATTTTTATACAGCACTGTGCACAGCCAGGATTTGGTCCAAATTCCCCCAAATCAGAATATGTTAAAACTGGGGGTTTTCCCCAGAACTCACTATGTTCCAGTGGAAGAGGGCACAATTCCCATGTCAGATTTGACAGAACAATAATACAACAGCCCAGTGTGCAGGGTGGTGCAAACACACAGACCTACCTCAGGCTCCCCAGCTGTCCTCAAAGCAGTACATCCCCACAAAAACAGGAGGAAAGGTTTCAGCATCTGTGTGAAAGCCTCCAACACAATCCCCTATACTAAGAAAGCTTTCAAGGGCTTTTTTTTTTTTTTTTTGCATGAAGCATCCTTGAAGTATAATGTTCCTCATGTTAGATGCTTTTTAAAAGGTTTTTTGCTTTTTGAAGGAGCAGGAGAGGAACAGCAGCTGAGCCTCACCCCATGGCACAGCGCTCCAAGCCCGGCCCTGACCGGCTCTTATGGAGCATCCAGGAGCATCGCCTCCCGTGTCCTCAGATGGCTCAAAGTGAGGAAGAGCAGGAATGGGAGAGAGCAAACCAGAGCCATCAAGGTCTCTTCCCAGCCTCAGGGAGGGGCAGGATGGGGAAGGTTTATTTTGGGAGCTGTGGCTGCTCTTCCCGGCACTGGCCATGGGGCAGCTGTGTGCACGGGCTCTGGCCCAGCTCGTGCTGGTGCTGCGTTGGGCTTGTGGCAGGCTCAAAGCTTGTGGAAAAGATCAACAAGGGCGGAAAATGTGGAATTTTACTTTTCTCAATCAATATAATGCATGGAGAATAAGTTACTTTTTTGTCTATACCAACCCCCTCCCCTACCCCAACCAGCCAAACAACGTTTGAGTTACATAAAACTGGTGGGTTGAGACTTCTTGATCTTTCTTAGAATGCTTTGCAGTCCTCTGGGGGACACTCCCTGTTCCTGGCTCCCTGCAAGGGACATCTCCTGATGCCCCTTGTCATACTCTGCTAGAGGTGGTGGAAGCAGGATTGATACTCCCAGGCAAAGCAGGATAGGGGAGAAAAAAGGATGCAGAAGCTTTTTATATGGTGCACAACATCCCTGAAGCCCTCAGATACTGTTTTTCAGGGTTTGGAGCCCTGTTGAGGTTTTTCCCATGGTTACAAACCCATGCTGCCAAATTCAGTGCTACTGTGCCTGCTGATTTCCAAAGGAGCCTGCACAGTCCTGCAGCCCACAGGACCCACGGCAGAGATGTTTTCCTGGCATGCAGAAGCCTGTGAGATCTCAACAGCCTTTGATATCCTCACTCCTGTTTTCAGCTTTTTTATCTTTCCAAGAATTGCTCTTTTCCAATCCTATTCTATTACCCCTGTAGCAAGGCTTTCATCTGCTGGGGCATCAAAAGCTTTTCTGAAGTCCAGAGTGAGTCCTGCCCACTCCTTCCACTTTCTTGAGTGTTTGATTACCCCCCAAGCAGATGATTGCCCTGCATCACACTCTTACAGCCAGGAGCCCCAGCTCAGCCAGACCCAATTCTGGCACAGGGAACCTCAAAACCATCCCATTTTCCTTCTGCTTGGATATAAATGAGAAACCTAAATACCCACATCCATCCCACAGCCAACTCCAAAGTGGAGAGTTCTTCAGGTGGAGTACAGGGGGAAAAAAGAAAAAGCAATTTTTTTTTTTCAAACACGATTTTTAGAATTATTTTTAGATCCTGATGCACGAATGTGAATCATGGGTTTAGCCGTATGAAACCTCATTTTCATCTTTTTACCTTATCATTATCCTTGCACACTCAGTTTTATCTGTAGTTTGACATCTTTTATCCCCAGCCTTGCAGACAGCAGAAATAAGGGCAGCTCTGCTCCCCAGCACTGGAAGCACTGCATATGCAGGGCACACCGATTTGAAATTATAATCCTCTTGCTGTTGTATCCTCGCACTGTTTATTGTTACTGTATATACTGCTTGTTGTTGTAGTTTTCCATTTCATGCAAAATACATTTTAAAAAAAATGCCACAAATGCTTGAGGTCTGTTTGTTATTCTCTGTGTTTAAAACTATTTCCTAAAAACTTAGTTCCCCGAAGTGCCTGTGTCTGCCCTCCTCTTGCCATCCCTCTGACTCCACTTGTATTAGCACGAGCCCTGTGAGCTTCCCAACTGCAGAAGGCTCTTTCTTTATAAAAGCTGGAGGAAAAACTGCAAGTATGTTCCCAGAACCGGGAGCTTGTCCCTTTGCTTTGATTTGCTGCTTGGCTGATGTAACTTGGGACTGTTTAGATTTCTTTGATGTGGCTGGTGCTGTGGGTCTGTGATGCTCCTATGGCTTTCTGGGTAGTCATTACCCTGTCTCTGTCATGATGCTGACAGCTTTTACGTGGCCTTCCCCCCTCCACCCCCCCAACCCCAACATTTTAAAACAAAACAAAAATACATCAAACGGCATTTTGTCCTTTGTCTTTAATTTGGCCCCAGTCTGCACTTTTGGCAGTGAGGGGAGGGTTTCTGTATGCGCCAGGATGAAAAGCCTTCCTCTGCAGTCCTAGGAAAGGAACCATGGAAAAAACACCACATAACCTGTAGATTTTCATCCCTGAGCTGTGTTTTGGGCTTCCCTGATGCATCTCCCTCTGCACAGTGCAGCAAGCAGGGCTGGTGGTCCTCATGGTGAGACTGGTCTGGTGGCAGTGCTGTTGGTGGGGGGCAGGAAGGAAGCAGTGCTCTAACCCTGAGTGTACAGCTGCCCCATCCTCTGCTCCTGACTGGAAGTGGACCCCAGAAAAAGAAAGAGCTGTGGTCACTGCTGCTTGGTAGAGGAGTCAGAGCCAGAGCCAGCAGAGTCTCTCAGCGAAAGCAGGGACCAGAGGACATGAGTTGCATGCAGGGAGATTGAGGCTCTGCTCCCTGATCCAGGGCAGGAAGTCACCGATGTCCCCAGATAAAAGTGCAAAGCTGGATGCTTCTGTTCAGTGGGGTTATACAACCTGGCACAAAGAAATCTCATTTATTTTCTCCTATCAGCCTAATGTGATGATTTGGGAGAGGGGGGAAGAGCGATCTCCTGAACAGTTGGGCTGGGATTACACTTTTTCTATGGAGCTCATCACTGTAATAACCAGGAGCTCTGTTTATCAGCCCACCAGCCATGCTCTTTTAGGAGATTACCATTTTCCAATCTCATTTCTCATAAAAGAGGATTGCTGCCCATCCCCTCCCCATTCCAAACCCCTCGCTTATGAGTGTTTATCTGCTCAGGGTGTTTATGAAGCTCCAAACAGGAAACTTCTGTTTATCCTCTGCGTCATCAAGAGCTGGAAACTCAATGGGATAATTACTCTCTCAACAACACACGTATTCCATCAGTAGACTTTGGCAATTTGCTGGTGTCAATAATATATATATTTACCCTGCAGAAAGACATAATGCTTATTTGTTTCTCTTCCCTGTCTCTTTAACTTAGTGTGATATTGGGGTTTCTGGCTTTCAGGTTATCTAATGGAAGGGAAGATTTTTACTTAAGGTTAAGGACAGGTGCTGCTTCCCTCAAAACCAGTGGCACTGATGTGTCAGCAAGAGGGGACAACTTGCTGGACAATGCCAGCCCCAAGACATTGCCTGCTCTGGCAGGACATCACCGACTGCTTTCACCTTGAAGCTGGAGAAGTCACATGTGGAGATGGCTTCTTCAAATGGTAACACAAGCACCTAGGCTGGGAGAAGGCTGAGTAATTAATCATTTATTTGGCAGAGCTCTTCCCTTTTCTCTCTCTGCAAGTTGTAATGTAGACATTCTGATTCCCTTCACCCTTCAGCTGACAGTTTTTGAACTATGCAAAATGCAGAAGTAAGTTCATTAGTGATATCTACCCAATGAAATGCAAGATGTGAAGTGTTTTGACTAGTGCTGTTCAAATAGAGGAATCACTCAGGAGTATATTGCAATCAGTGCATTAAGATAAGATCCCAGAGCATTGGGTTTTCAGAGCATTGATTATAGATTAGCATCCCACTGCTTCAGAAATTGAGTCAGCCACCCATGTATAAACCAGAAGAGCTGACAGATATGGATGGACTCATGAGGGAGAGGCAGGGAGCACCAGAAAACACTGGTGTGCAGCATGGTCCCCAGTGCCACAGCCAGCTGAGCATGCCTAGGCAATTTGTACAGACCAGCAAATCACAGCATCCAATTTTTCTCCAAGGGCTGCATCATTCCTGCTATGCAGGGGCTCCCCTGCTGCCCCCCAGGACCTGGCCTCCCTGACCATGCACGGAGCATTATTTTGACGAGGCTACAAATGTGGAAACCTCATGAGGTTGGTCAAAGCAAATTCATTCAACAGGAGTGAGTGCTTGCCAAGCTTTTTTTTTTTTTTTTTTTTTTTTTTTTTTAAATTCATTTTAGCTGTATTCACAGACCACAGATCTGCAGGCAGGAATGGGAGCCGTGTTTCTAATTTGGTACGAAACTTTTATTCCCACTTGGCGCAGAGCTGTTGTAAACGTTGAAGGCTGTTCCTAATCCTCTGCCCTGTGCACTGAAAATGTGCTCCATCCATCCGGAAATGGAGTTATTTGCATTGCATAGCAATTTTCGGGCGATAAATACAAGGTTCAGTGTTTGTGGGGACAAGGACGTGGCATCCTTACTGCATCATATGCAACCAGAAAGCAAAGGCAGCAGTGAAGCTATGCGGAAGGGCCAGATTTCAAGAGATTGCAAAGTTCAAGGCTGCCTTAAAAAATTTAAAGTCAACTTTTGCCTATGTAAACAGGGAATTTTCAAGATGCTGTTGGAAGAAACCAGCACTTGGCTGTGTGCTTAATAAGGGGACTTGTCCAGGTTTTGTTCAAGTCAATAGCATTAGCCCCATGCTGAGGGATAGGCACCGATTTAACCAGTGGGGTGTTGGGGTTTGTGGGGCAGCCATGCCCAATAGGGTGAGTCCTCCTGACCTCAGCAGGTTCCAGGTGATACTGTCCATCAGTCAGGATGTGATGTGGGAACATCCAGGGTATGAAATGTTATGTGTCAGGAGTAGAGGTGTCTCCAAATTCTTTCACCAGTCAAGAAATTGGCAAACCAAATAAAAATTACCTGCCTTGCCTCAGGTGTAAATGTGTTCAACATAATCTAAGAGTGATATTTCTCTGCAAACCCTACCATCACCTTGTGATTCAAATTGAAGATGAAATCAGCTCTACAGTTGAATCAAGCTGGAAACAATATCTCCTTTTTGAAAGCATCCTGGCCTTCTTTTTCATGCCCTTTTCTGAATTCACGTAAGTATGCATAACTCTTACCCAGGGAATACCCACAGGATATGTAGAGAAGCTGTGGCTGCCCCATCCCTGGACGTGTTCAAGGCCAGGTTGGACGTGACTTTGGGCAACCTGGTCCAGGGGAAGTTGTTCCTGCCCACATCAAGGGGCTTGGAATGAGATGAACTTTAAGGTTCCTTCCAACCCCCACCATTCTGTGGTTTTGTGATTTGCAAGAGGGTTTAAAAGTCCTAATCAGCATTGATATGGATGCTAACTCTGCCACAGATCACTGCCAAGGATCACTGCAGCTCCTGTGGCTGTTGGCTGTGGGCTGTGGTTATCTTTCCTCCCTTTTGGGGGCTGTATTTACCAGTAGAGTGCTTGTCTTGTTGCTCCCTTGGTGGGAACTGGATAAGCATCTCCTGACAGCTGTGAGTGGGGTTTGAATCACTGTGCAAAGCAAGAATTTGCAAGGAGGAAAGCCAAGAATTCTCTTTTCAGTGGTAGTTTTTGTCTGGAAGGTGTCGTAGCCCAAGGAAGGGGACAGATGCAGCATTTGCAGAGGTGTTTGTGAATAGTGGAGGAGATGTGAAAGAGAGTGGCCAGAGCAATGTGTCTTGAAACATAGGGAAGATTATTTTGATGAACTGCGTAATTGTCAGAATTTCTGTTTCATAAAGGGTTTAATGGTACTGGGGAACTACAGGGCTTCTAGATCCTGGAGGAAAGAAGTTGGACAGTGATAAAAAGAGCCCTTCACACTGCCACAAGCCTGGCACCATGGGAACACACCCTTGCTCCTCCAGCAGCCTGGCTCCACGGAGGAATCCAATCCTTTCTGCAGTGCAGGATGGAAGATCAGCCTCTCCCCTGAACTGCTGGAGCACACATCCCTCCTCAGGCAGTGAGACTCTGCAGTGGTGCTGTTAAAGAGCAGCCTGGGATAAGCAGCAGGGAGCTTTGCTTAAGATGTCAATAGGGAAGAGAAGGATTGGGCAAGAATAGCAGGGCTGTGATTATTTTCCAGAAATTTGAGTCCCAGAGGCAGCAAGCCACAATAAGGAAAATCCTTGTGTGTGGATCTCATTCCTCTGCCAGGAATGCATCTCTTGCATCACCCCAGGCCAGGAGCTGGACATTTTCATGTGCCACCTGCAACCATAGCCTGCAGAGAGCAAGGTATGCTGAGGGCACGAGCTGTGTGCCCCCACGATCCTCTGCAGTACCGAGCACAGGGGTTTCTCCCTGCCCTGCTGCTCCTCACTGCTACCAGTGGCCAGGAAATACCACAAGGAGTGATGCCAGAGGCAGGGAGGGAGGTAAAGACACCCACAAAGATTGACAGCAGCATCTCCCAGGGTTGGGAGCTGCCCGGCCACGCTGGCATGTGTGCTATACTGGTTTCCATGGAAACGGAACACACGGTGTTACTTCCACAGAGGAGTCACCAGTGATGCAGAGTGGACTGCAGGTGATCTCTGGTCCCCACTTTGGTGGCATAGTGGGGGTTGTAGGGCAGAAGGGATGCGTGCATCTGCTTTAGGATGAGCCCCCGTGGAGCACAGGGGTCTGCTCCTGGGGGTGTTCTGGATGCTGTGCTGCCTTTGCTGCTGCCCTGGAGGGAGGAGGTTGCCAGTGCAATGTGCTCTTCACCTGGGGTGTGCTGGGGAGTTGCAGGGGTGTCCCACGGGGCTCCAGTGGAGCAGTGAGGGCATGCTTTGAGCTGTGGAGAGAAGCCCTGACACATCCCTGGAGTTCTCAGGCCCTGGATAATATTGGACTGGGGCTGAGACAGCCTCTCTGGAATACCAAGAAGGAGAAATAAGGCTGCTTGATGGGGTTTTTATGGCGCCTTTGTTTTGCCATCTTCTAAGGTCTGCTTGGGTTTTAATATTTCATTAAATCGCATTGCAGTTTTCCCTGCATGGCCAATGGAGAGCAGCATCTCCAGGTCGGATGCTGCCAGACTCATCCTGTATGGAGCAGACAGCAAAAACCCTGTCCTGGATGTTTCCATCACCCGCAGTGCAGGTGGTTCATCCACCTCTTGGAGATACATTGTCCCAACCCCTTGGACTCTGAGCTGCCAGTGACAGAGTGGTCCAAGAGATGTAGCAGTTAATGCTCTGCTCTGCCCCAAGCAGGGAGGAGGGGATTTCTCCTGCCTCGTTTCTGCTGCAAGATGTTGTGGCCAAGCTGCTCTCACAGAAGGTGGCTTGGAATGGTGCAGGATAGAGGGAAGCAGGATTTGGTCCAAGGGACCGTGTCCCTCCATGCCCACAGCTGAAATCTGGAGCCACAGCTGGGATGAGTCACTCTGGGCTTATTTTATCATCCCAGGAGGAAAGCAATGTGAATCATCTCATCCAAATGCAGAGGTGTGCTAGGGTGCCTGATGTACCTTTTGCTGCCTGGGGCTTCCTTCTGGCTGCACACTTTACAAGGGACCGTAGCGCTTGGGAGTCAAAATCTGACTTTGAGGCACTGTGAGTCAGCTGAGCTGAGCCTATTACTGTCCTGGATGGCCAAAGAGCAGCACACGGTCTCACTACAATGGGTGCATCACATCCTAAAGCCAGAAAACAAACCACAAGGAGGAGGATCCAGGTATTGTGACACGCAGACCTTTCTGCTTCCCCACCCTTCCTTCCAAAGCCAGGCTTCTCCTGGCGCCACAGGCTTTATCTCCCCCTTGCTCTGTGTCTTGGAACTTGATCCTCTTAATGCCCAGGATTGCTGATTCCTGGTGGAAAACCTGCCTGCATGGAGTGGTACTAGCTCCAACAACTGCCAGTGTGTGCAAGGAAGGAGGGTGCCAGCTGAGGATGCTCTCCAAGGTTGTAATAGGGAGTAGATGGGCTGTGCTAGTGTTGAATTACCTGTCGGTGCAGAGGCAGCACTTCCACCAGGTGAGTGATGGGAGCATTGGTGTCACGTAGCACTGGGCTGGCCAGGGTGTGTGGGGACAGAGAAGCCATGTCCAGGTCCAGGTGCTTTGCTCAGCAGTGCTGTCTTTCCTGGGATCTCCTCCAGTCCAGCGCTAGGTCCAATAACCAGACCCAGCTTGGCAATGCATTCAGCTGCAGAATGGAGCTCATCTTCCTGCTCTGCTTCCTGCTTTGAAGCACCTCCACACCATTTCCCTCTGCACCAGCTGAGTGCCCTCATTGCCCATTGCTGGCTTTGTTGGAATGGGCCTTACTTGTTTTGTGAAAACTGACCACAGTGTAACTCTCATATTCAATGGAGATGAGCAGCAGAATTTCTGTGTTTTTCCTGCCCTCCACCTGGGGATGCTGGCAAGGTTTTGGGTTTTGACCACCTCAGCCTTTGCTGGCCTGACTCCCAGCACACCATTGCTCCTAGACTGTAGTTTCCATGTCCAGATTTCCACCAGCTGCAAACACAAACTTGAGTGTCTGACAGCTGGATAGGAGAGGGGGTTGAGGAATATGGCAAGGAAATAGGTGTTTGCAGATGGTGCTGGCTCTGCCTCTACTACCTCCTGGTGAGTTTCTTTGAGTTCAGGATGGAAAAATCATTCTAGGCTATGCACAGCATGTGTCACTGGTGATGTTGGATGAGCGCTCTGCCCTAAACATCACCCTGCTCAGAGCAGATGAGGAGTAATGAAATGGGTGGTGGGAGATGCACATGATTCAAAGGTGTGTGAGTGATGTGGTGCCTGAGCATCTCCCCAGCATTGCTTGTGGAGGAAAGGAGAGCCATGTTTTGTCAAAGCAGAACTGTGTGGCTCATTAAATGGAAACACAATCTCCCAACCATTTTGGGGTTTCTTAGCCAATCCTGGCCCAGCCCTTGCAATGCCTTTCAGATTTAAAGCAAGGGCACAGATCCCCAGGGAAAACTGAGGCAGAGGGAGGTGAAAGGCAGCTCTCCCCAGAGTGCTGCCCATGGTCTTCAGCTGATTTTGAGGTCAGTCCTTTCCCAGCAAAGATGGAGCCAGGAGGGCGCATGGGGTCTAAGCCACAGGGCTGGGCTTGGAAGGGGAAGACACCCTGACATCCCCCCACAGCTCAGCTCTCCCCAGAGGGCATTGCAGAGGAGGGAAAAAGTGAGTGGAGAGACTCAGATTACAAATGTACAAGCATAGGAAGCAGAGATATATATTCCCTGGATATTAATTACCTCTAAAATGTCATCTTTTTCCGGTGAGTGGGTACTTTAGGCAACTGGATATATGATGGAAAGGAGACTGTGTCAGGCAGTGGGAGGACGGACACGGCGGAGGCAGCTGGACACCACTGAAGGGCTGGGTGCTGCATGGAGCACTGGGGCACCCCAACAAGGCTCAGGCCAGCCAGGGACATTGCCCTCACACACTGCTAGGGTTGTGGCCCGACTCGGTCCCTCGCCGGGCACACTCAGCTTGAGAGCTTAGTTCAGAACAAAAACCTGCTGAGGGGAAAATCTTTGGGTCTAAATAAGAGTAGGTTCAAAAAAAAAGTGTCATGGAGCATCATGCTCTGCTCTGAACTGGGAAGGGGCACCTCTGATTCAGCATGCAGGGCAAGAGGCAGGGAATGGCCAGCATGGTGTGAGTGGAAATGTTCTTCACATCATCAGCCTGTCAAATTAAACTACAGAAATCACTGAGGAAGATATTTTGGTGACTACATCAAAAATAAGGGCTACAATTATTTTTTCCCTGTGGTTTGGAGTTAACTCTCCCTGTGGATGTTGCTGAAGGGCTCAGATGCCAGCAAGGCATCTGAAGGGCTTTGGGGAACAAAGCTGCATTTGGGGGGCTTAATATGGTGTAAACCTGCTTTTACATGAGAGCTAATGTACCAGATGGATCCAGGCAATGCTGGCACCTCTAGTGGGAGATGCCTTGGCCTCTCCTGACATTCAAAAGAGCAGGAAGAGGCAGTCCAGGCATGGGGGTTCTCACACTGATGGTTTAGCATAGAGTGGCAGCAAAACCCATAACAAGACTTTATTAAGTGTCAAAGCCTTTTGTTTCACCATTTTCCAAGTGAAACACTGCAAATGTTGGCTTTGAGTTGACCTTTGGTCACAACATTACCTTGCCTCAATTAAATATTAAAACCAAACAAAATGTCCTGAGTGTGGAATGAATTGTTTTGCTCCACCTACAGGATCCCTACAGGGATTTTTTAATTTTACTTTAGTGGAACATCTGAGAGCCCCGTGTCACATCGTCTCACCCTGAAATGAATTTTTGTTCTGTCTTCCTATCACTGAATGTCAGCAAACGAAGAAAAGCAATTATTTGCTGAGTATTTTTATGACATGAGAATATACCTCCCTTTCCATACCTCTGCTGGGATTTGGGTGTTTATTGCTTTTTGCTGGCTCTA
Source organism: Cinclus cinclus (assembly GCF_963662255.1). Classification (NCBI taxonomy): domain Eukaryota; kingdom Metazoa; phylum Chordata; class Aves; order Passeriformes; family Cinclidae; genus Cinclus; species Cinclus cinclus. Next base: position 8,479,077 of record NC_085056.1, read on the forward strand.
AGGAAGACTCATGCCTGATGCTAGGTTACAGTTGGACCCACAAAACAAGTTGGGTTGATGTGCTGGGGTCTCCTGCTGAGGCCATGGAGCCTTGCTGTTCCCTGCTCTTGGCCAATGCCAGTATATTCATAATTGTTATTGTTTTACTCTATTATTTATTCTACATAACTGCTTTATTGTTTTTTCCCATTGGGATGCTGAAAAATCAGCACATTTAAATACCCTGTGAACAAAACTTGAACTGGCTACTGACTTTGCAATCATCCTGACAGGAATCATTTAATCATAGAACGACAGAATGGTTTGGGTTGGAAGTGAGCAAAGAACATCTGGTTCCAACCTCCTGCCTTGGACAGGGACACCTGCCAGACCTTCCTTCTAGACCAGTTGCTCAAAGCCCCATCCAGCCTGGAACTGAATGCTCACAGGGATGGGGAATCCACAGCTTCTCTGGGCAAACGGTGCCAGTGCCTCACCACCCTCACAAGGAAGAATTTAATCCTAATATCCCATCTAACCTTGCCCTCTGTCAGTTTGAAGCCATTCCCCTTTGTCCTGTCAGTCCATGCCCTGTCAGTCCAGTCCCTTTCCAGCTCTCTTGGAGCCCCTTTAGGTACTGGAATCTGCTTTAAGGTCTCCCATGAGCCATCTCTTCCGAGTTTCCATGAATACCCTCCAACAACCCAGGCCATTCCTGGCATGGCTACTGGCCTGGTGTGTTGTTGATGCTGAACAGCTGGATTTCACAGAACAGTTTTCCTTTCCCTTCAGTCCTTTTGCTTTTTGGGATGGACAGAATGGATGGGTGGGATGGATGGGTCCATCTGCCTCATGCCCACCTGAGATGTTATGCTCCAGCCTGGGTCACCCCAGGTTAAACCTCATGGAGCAAGCTGGCCCAAAGAGAGATTTACAGCACCAAATCCCATCCTGACCCTGAAGATGGATATTCATATTTCACTCAACAGGGATATTTACCTACTTAGGAAAAAAAATACAACACTAAGTGCTTTCTTCCCAGGCATGTTTTTGCCTGACAGTGTGTGTAATCCTAATCCCCTGGCAGGGCTAAGCCAGCACTGGAATAGGCAGGTGCCTGGCACAGGGAGGGAGGCAGGGTCTCATGGGCACTGGGGCTGAAAGAAGGACTGGAAATATCAGGCAAAGTGGCTGTAACAGGAGAAGGAGAGGAAGAGTTGGCATAACTCAGAGGAATCTGGGTTCTCCACCCTGCTTATGCCAAAAGCTATACATGGACCACAAATTTTGGGGCAGAGGCTGAGATGTGGGAAAGCTCAGGTCTAATTCTGAGGAAGACCATGGTGGTTTGAAGGTGGGTGGAAAGGCCTGAAGGATGCCACTGTATGAGGTCTGGGATCTGGACACAAGATCCTTCCCAGCACTGTTGTCCCCAGATGCTGAACTTGTCCAATTTCTACTTTAGAAAAGGAATGCCAAAGGAAGAAGGAACTGGTTTATATTTTCCCGAGAAAAGCCAGTCCCTTGCATTCTTCCCCCAGGCAGGCAGGATTAAATTGCAGCTCTGGGTATGTACAAACATTCCCTTGTTTTTCCAGCTTTGAGCTGGTCAAGGGGGCTCAAAGGTCGTTACTGAAGTTTGGGTTGATTTGGTAGCAAAAGGGTGACTCAGAGAACAAGTTCAGGTTATGTTATCACAGGATTATGTAGAGTTTTAGACTAAAATCTTCTTTAGAGTCCTTGGGCCTTAGCCAGATGTCAGATTCCCCTCTGAGCATCCACCCGATGGGGCTCAGCTGTGATAAGGCACCTCTCCAACAAAATGGCTTTTACTGTGGACAAATGAGCTGAGCCCTGAATGCCAGAGAAATGTAAAAGACAGTAGCTGTGTGTAGCCCCTGACTCAGCTTGAGAGGTCCCAGGGCAGAGGGGTTTTTGTTTGAAAACCTATTAAAGTCCTTCAATTTTAAGGGTTTAATTTGGCCCCTAAATTGTTAAAGCTTGCTGAAGGATGCGCAGCAACTGGTGGGAATTATCTGCTCCTGCTTAATGCAGAGTCTGGGAGCCTGGGAGCTGGGCTCTGTGCACTGTCACTCTGGCTTGGCAGCACAGAGCATCCTTCACATCCCTGACAGTGCAAGGTTGGGGGGAGGAGCCCTGATCTGCTTGATCAGGGCTCTTGTCCCAAAATCAGATCAGCTTCCCGCTTTCATGCCCATCCTCTTTCTCTGCCCTCCATCCTTTTCCTGGAGCTGAAGCCTTCTCTGAGATCAATAACCTCATGGGGATCATGAACAAATGTCTTTGCAGAGCACTCAAAATTTCTGTCTTTGTGACAGTGCTGGGTGATGGGGAACTGAATCTCAGCCGTGGCTGTTGCCAGCATCCCCTATACTGTTGAATTCTTTAAAATGGCTTAATCTGGGAAATACTGTAATCCTTGTCTGACTTTGCACGCAGAAGGATCCAGGTGGCATTTTGCAGTGCCAGCAACAATCCTGTTATCCTGGCTGTGTGTTTTACACTCCCTTCAGTGTCCCTTGGAAAGATGAGCCCATCAGCTCAGCAACTGGCAGTGCTAAAGAAATAGGAAGTTTTAGAAAATCAAATCCTTTGAAGGGAAGAAGGAAAAAATCAGTGCATCAGCTGCTTTATAAGGTCTGAAAAGCATTAGCCCAGGCACAGGGCAGTGCCAGGGAGCTTCCTTTCCCTGGCTGTTTGTGGATCCTGGTGAGAAGCAACCTATAAAAAATGAAATATCCATGTAATATCATGGCTGTTTTGGTGGGTGGAAAACAAGCTAACTCCTCAGTCCCCTGGGGAGATGAAAATAGCATCTCTGGATCTTTGCTCTGAAAAATATTTGAAATATTCCCAGAAAAAAAAAAATAGGAAAATTCAGAGTTATGTTTAGTGACAGAAGCCAGTTGTGTCCTGAGCTGGAAGACAATGTGGGTTAAGAGTAATTTCAGGGCAAAATCACACGTGCCATGCACCAAGATTCATGTTTGAGCTCCATGAGGAAGGGTGTGAGGAAGAGAAACCTGGATGAGGGATCTCTGCTGGGCAGTCCAACAAAGCCCAGGGCCAGGGTGGCTGCAGTGGGGGCACAGGATGCTCCTGGCCCTGGCAGCAATCCCAGGACGTTGGGGTGAAAATTGGGCAGTCACCAGTCAGGAGAATGTAGCACATCCCTCCCTGGTAGCAAGGAGAGTTCTCAGCCCTTTGATTCTCATCACCATAATTTATATTTTATGCCTTTTCCAGGCCTAATGACACAGGAACACTGGAGCCTCATAAATAATGTCCGCTGGTTCGAGACTGTGTTAAAGCTTACCCAACTTCCTTCTGGGTCAAGTGGGAGGCCCCAACCATGGCCCTTGGTTGTTTCCCACTCAACTTTGCTCTCTCTGATTAGGTCCTCTCCATTCTTCATCACTGCCTTTTCTACCCCTCATCATCATCCTTCCCATTCTCTGTCTCTTTCTCCATTCTCCACTATCGTCCTTCCTATCCTTCATTGCTACTTTCTCCATCCCCCATCATCATCCTTCCCATCCTCCATCACCTTCTCCATCCTTCATCAATATCCATGTGGTGGGTGGCTCTGCCAAATCCTGACATCCCCAATGAGCCAGCACAGAGGCACCAGCCAAGTGCATCTTTGCACATGATCTGGAATTCAGGGATTTCTTTTTGACTTCTTTAGGGAAAAAAGCAGTTGAGCAATCACGTTTGGTTCCCTAGCAACAGTCCTCCTTCTAATTCCTGGTTATTTTTCCTTTTGGGGGGATCCTTCACGTGGTGTGCCCTAAGCCACAAAATCTCTCCATCCCCAGAGCAAGGAAGAATCCAGGCAGGAGGACAGTGCCAGCATATCCATGGCATGGCCAGGGGCAGAAAGGGCTCAGGGACAAACCCCACTGAGATGGGTTTCCAGACCCACAGCCCTCCTTGTGCAACCCAAATCCTCCATTTTTAAAAATAAATGTCATTTGTGAGGGCGAGGAGACTCCTGCCAGTGTCCTCCCCAGTCCTGTGGTGCTGGGTGCTGATGTCAAGTCGAAATACCAGCAAAATTATGATGGTGAATGGAGCAGCTCTCCACAACTAATGGAGGATTTTCCTTGTGCACAGAAGTTCTTCAATAAACCAGCCATGAACATCTCAGAGGAGATTACTACAAACAGAAACAATTATGTGCTTAAATAAGGAGGGAAATAATTTTAAAGGCATATTTGAAGTCAGTTTTAAGTGAGCCACTGCTTGGAGGAAAGTTTTCCTCCCAGTGGTGGGGTACGAATATGTGTCACTACTGCTTAAGGTGGCTTTTGGCTGAAAATTGAGGTTTTACACTTTGTGGGTTTGGATCACTCTGGCAATGCTTTCTAAGGGGAAAATAAATAAAGCTCTGATGAAGAAAAATGTTTTTGGGGTCTTTTAGGTTAAACATTCAGAAAATTTTCTCAATACTGCTTAGAAGGGAATATTACAAAACACAAAGTATTTCAGGGCTTTTCAGTGTGGCATTCACACAAAACCCCATCTCTCACTGGGCAGGGAGAGGAGATGGACTTCACTACAAAATCACTACATTCACCAGCACCACTCTATCCCCTAAACTGCCTGAAAGTAAAATTAAATTGCCCTCAAATCAAGGGGCAAATGCGACTTGCACAGGCTGCAAAAGTCAATCCATAAATGACAGCTCGGGACTACTTTTCTGGCAGAGAACACTCCCTGGTCTGACTGGAGCATCTGCAGGATTAGGACATGTCTCAGGAAAAACACCCGGCTGCATTTTGCAGAGCTCCCTTTTCCATATCTTTTATATTTTTCTTCTAAGCAACATAATGGAATTTAGTACAAAGCAATATCCATGCTGGAAATTTCTTTTGCGAGTAAAAGCCTGCCAAAAATGTATGATTTAGCTCTTTCAAATTTCTAAATATACATTTGCATGCAAATTTGTGACTTGAAATTATAAATTGAAATGTGCATTTCCCCTTTGCTGATGTTAGGAGTGTTTTCCTTAAGCCAGAAACATTATCCTCATTATTTGACCAAAATGCGTAAGAATTTTATCGCCTATAAAATAAATGTTCTTGTTATTTAAGGCGTGTTTAAAAAAAAAAAGCTCACAGTACTACTCTCTTGGCTTCATTTCACAACAAATGTATCATTTCCAATGACTGGCATGGAGCAGGAGATGAATTTAAAGTGTGTCTAAATCCAGCTGGTTTATTCCCAGCATTGGTGTGGATGTGGCCAGTCAAGCTGAGGGAAAGCAGCTGCTCCCCATACTGGAGTCAGACCTGGTGTGGGACAGATCCTGCTCCTGGCCCTCCTGGCTCAGGGTTTAGATTTGAGATCTAAGGGGTGAGGATGTCTGGCCCTTTGTCCCCTGCTCCCATCCCACCATAGGAATGGTGCAGTTTGGCACCCAGCTCTACCTGGGCATGTAATGAGCCCTTTATGCCCATGTGCAATTCTGTGTGGGTTTAAAGGCAACAAACCACCCCACTCCAAAGCTTCTCTTTTTGTATTTAACATACCAGAAGCTCCCATTGTCCCTTTATATGGGCAGGGGTGCCCCACCTCCCCAGGCTGTTCTGTGTGTCCAAGATTGATGCTCCAACCCTCCGGGTCCCTGCCCCAGGGCTCTGAGCATCCCGGCTGTCTGTCGAGGTTTGCAGTTCAGCTCTGTCTGCCCTAAAAATCTCTCCTAGTACATCCACTGGGCCATATTGCCTAATCTCACCTGCTCTGTTCCCAACTTCTCCTCCGGGAGCCAGGATCAACCCCTTGGGAAAGGAAAATCTCCCCCTGTCCTGAGGGTGGTCTCTTGGCTTGCAGCAGTAGCAGCAGCAGCAGCACAGACTCCTGTCTGGAGCTGTGCCAGGCAGCAAGCACAGAAGGATGCTCCAGGTGTTAAGCACAGCACTATTTTGATCCTTTCGTTGTGGGGAAATTGCTTCAACAATCTTTTTTTGGTGTAAGCAAAGCTAGAGTAATTACTGGGGAAAAAAATTTTAAAAATCAAATGTTAACATTTCTATGAGAAAGGTCTCATGATGATTAAATATTTCAATGGGTTCCTCTTTAGTAATGCAAAACTAATCAACTTCCAGATGATATTTAAAAAGCAGAGAATGGTGTATGGTTTAATATCCTAGTTTCAATAGGCCAAGGTTTAGAAGACAGCTAATTATAAAATAATCCTTTTATGTTGTGTAAAACATCATTTAAAGCAGATACTCACTACAAACACAGGGTTTCCTTATTGCTGGAGGTAATTAGCTGGGTGCTGATTAAACACATGAATGTGCATGTGGAGCAGCTCTCAGGATGTGTTGAGATGATGGAGATGATTTTGGGGTGAAACATCCCCTCTTTGGACTTATTGACCCATCCCAAAGGATGTTTTGACAGCACGGAGTCTCATTGTGCTCAGTACATCTCCATCCCTCTTGGCTGAGAAGAGGAAAGGAGAGCTATCTGAGCCTGGAGCTGGGGCACAGCTTGGTGAGAAAAGGGGTGATAAATGCCACCAGAACAGACAGCAACATTGCCCAGCAAGACACACGGCCAGGCAGCACCTCTCAAACCTCACAGCACCCCAAGGTTGGGACAGAAGATGGCTGCGTTAGTGGGTACCCCATTTCTGTGGTCTCACAGCCAAGGTGTCACTCCTTTGGAGCCCCCTCCAGCTCCAACAACAACAGAGAAATAACTGGAGCCATAATTAAGGTCTGCTCGGGGGCATCCCTACCCTTCTCAAGGGCTTACCACCAGCAAGAAATTTTCACCATGTTCTCCAGCTTTGCAGCTCCAGTTTTGCCTCCTTAGAGTGGCAGAAAGCAATGGGAACCAGTGGCAGGAACAGCACTGAGCCAAAATAAATTAATCTGGAATTTTCCCTGTGGAACTGGGGTGAAAACATCCCCAAGTGATGCCAAATATTAAGTCAATGCAGGGATTTAAGGGTCTGGATGGGATTTGCATGGGGGAAGAATTGTGAAGGGCATTGCACATTGCAAGTGCTGCAGCAGAGTGGCTTCAACATGTGCCTTGAATTATAAACACTGTAGAGTGCATTTAGGCACACTTGGCTCCTGCCAGCCTGATAAGCACCACAACAGGATGAGTTGGTGGGGGGCTGCTCCCCAGGAGCACGAGGAGGGATTCCTTCTGTATCCTGGCACACAAGATGGGGCTGGTGCTGCCCCAGGGGAGAGGGTGTCTGCCCAGGGCCTGTGGCAGAGGCTCCAGGGACACCACCCCTGCCCTTCCCACATAGTTATGGCACATGCATATTTCATGGCAAATAATGGGATTTTGCTGTCGATACCACTCCCAGATTTACTTCCACCCCGCTACGTTTTCAGGTTAAATAAATGTAAGTCTTTAGGATCTCTCCAGCTCCAGGGGAAGGAACTCTCCTGGTGAGTTGGCAATGTCCCATGGTAGCAGCCAGCACTGGCCAGAAGACAGGCATGTGAGGGCTTGTGCTTGCCCAGTGCAAAATCCAGCCCCAGCAACTCATCTCTATGAGCCCATGGAGGGCTCTGAGTGCCAGCTGCAGCCAGACCATTTGCCCTGCATCTGTCCTCATCTCTGCAGGTGGCATTTGGCTGAGAGGGTTGGGGACAGAGACAGGGAGTCTTGGGATCACCCACAACTCCGTGAGCATTCCTTTCTGAGGGGTAGGAGAGCAAATTTTTCCAAACATCCTCCCCACTGTCCCAATCCACTAATAGCCTGGTAATCCTCTTATGCGGGTCAGCCTGGGGCAGCCGCAGATCCTTTGTGTAATGCCAGGGAGGAGAAATGTGTTTTCACTTCAGCAGTGAAAGGCTGGTGCTTGTTGGCTGCCACTGCCCCAGGACAGGGATGGGGCCCAATGCTGCCCCATGCCCGTGGGTGTTCCCAATACATCACAGCTCCAGACATGCTGGTACCTTCTATTGCCATCCTTTTGGGGAGCTCCCTGGCAGGAGCAGCCCCATTTGGGCATCCCCAGGTCTCGGCAGCCTATTTTGGGACCTGTAAGTGATGGTTCTGCTTTGCCTCTATTAATATCCTGCCCAGCCTCTCTGCATGGTTAAGCTCCCATTAAATGCTGGGCTGGTGCCAAGTGAGACTCCAGGAGGGTGAGTATGGTTTGGCAGCTGCTCAGGGTCTCCAGCCCCAATGAAGCCTCAGGACATGTCCAAGCCCCCTCTGTCCCCAGGGCTAGATGCACATGGTCCTGCTGTGGGCTCCCTGACTGGCACTGCCACTAGTACAGCACCCTATAGGATTAGAATTAATGATCTGTGAGTGAACTGCACGTTAAAATATCAGTAATTTCCTCCAAAACTGGCTACTTTTCTCTGCAGGTAGTGGAAAATGAAGTGCAAACTCCAGAGCAACAAGGATTTTGTGGCAGCATCAGACAACAGCGCGGTGTTGGGTGCCAGCAGATGAAGAAGAGCCATTTTCCACCACGTGCCAAGTGCTGCCAATTGGTGACGTTGCTGATGAGGCTCAAGGAGACACTCAAGGACCATGGTGGTGCTACCACAGACATAGCCATGCTCTGAGGCATGATCCAAGCACGTGGACTCTCAGACCCAAACCCCAGACCTCCTCCCTGGGGCCAGATTCCCTGGGGTTCTTTTTTTAATCTCCAAGACCTTGCAAGTGCTAGCCTGGGGCCTTATTTACATATTTTGCAGGAGCTGTCCTAGTTGCCCATCCCTCCTCATGCCCTTGGGCCAGCACAGGCAATGCTGCAGCCCAGGACGGGGTTTGGGGAGTTTCAGCCCCCCAGGAGTGAATTGGGGTTGTCACCAGCTTGAACATCCCCAGCAAATGAGCTACTTCACATCAACATATTTATTCCTTTTTGGTAATGAGACAACTTCATTTCCACGGGTTGCTCGAACAGTGCACAGCATCTGATTATTAAAAATGCTGCTGGAAGCTAGCCCACAACCTACTTAGGCATTAATCTTCCTTGACAGATGCTGACGAGGAATAGCTCCAGCAGCCGGGCCCAGCTCCCCTGCCCAACGCGCTTCATCCCTTAAAAGCCGGGAATTATCCCCGTTACCGCCGGCAGGAGCCGCGGCTGATGCCCCATTGCAGGAGGGGCTGAGCCGGACAAGCGGCAGGACGCGCATCCCAGGGGGAGCTGCTCGCCTGTCCCATGGCTGCTGGTGATGCTCGGGGCTGGATGGAGCTGGGTGAGCTGGTGCCAAGTGGCACAGGAGCTGCTCCGGTACCGGGCAGCCTTATTGAGTCACAGCATCACGGAGTTTCTATTTTTATTTTTTTTTTTTCTCATCCAGAAATAAGCAGAGTCATGTCAAGTCAATCACTCCATGGATTCCTGTTTTGTTCATCACATTTTTTTAGGAGGGAAAAAAAACCCCTTAAAATTTGTCTCCCAAGTCAGACTCTTTCACACTGGTTATCTCAGAAGGATTTTACGCTTTTTCTGTACTGACATTTCCTCACCAAATGTAACCCAGTGCAATTTAAAGTAGCAATTCAGGATCCAAAATTAAACATTTTACCCAATCCAGTTGCCCTTTTCTCATACCAGTTTCTATTGAACACTTTATAATTCCATGTACCCCAAAAAACTTCTTTCCTAATGGTTTTACTTGGTTTATGGTTTGGAGAAACCCATCCTTGTTGCTGCTCTCCTGTAAACCCCCAGTTCATATATTTGGGGTGCAAATATAATACATGAACAGCCAAGTAATTACCCAGATATGATTAAAAAGCATATTTCATATTTCTGGTGCTCACTGGGACATTTGGACATTGTGAGTACTTGGGATGTCTCAGCCGTTTCAATCAGCTACTGTTAGAGGCAGAGGAAAACCCAAGGAATGTTATCCCATGTTTCAGCAGAGCTGTGACACCTCCCAGAGCCGGTGGGATCACACTGGGTGTGGGCAGGCATGAGCTGTGCTCCTAGAGTATGGATATTGGCATGAAGGCACAAACATGGGGTTCCTGTGCTCCCCCTCCCACTTGCTTCCTACACCTTGATAAAAAAAATTCATTTTTAAAACCCCAAAGGAAACCAGCCAGGTAGTAGGGGCAGCACTTGGAGGGATCCTCACCTGCCAGGATGAGCCAAGGGTTCCCTGGCTTGTGCGGGCAGTGGAGGTGCAGGGATGTGGCCAAGGCTGCTGGGTGAGCTGGTGGCAGCATCATCTCAATCACTGTGCACAGTCTCCCATTGCTGGGAAATCAGTCTGGGTCTGGCACCTCCGAGGAGTTTTCTCTCCCTGATTGCAGGGTGGACAAGGAGAGGCGGATCCCTCACCATCTTCCAGGGCCCCCTGGGACAGGAGTGTGGCCATGTCAGCTCATTCAACCCTATCTGACAAAATGCCCAAGCACTGTGAAGCAAAGCTGTGAAAGCTCGGGTGCTCATTGCATTCTCTTTGCTGCCTCTGAATTATTTTTAGCAGCGCGATACTGGGAGAGTGGCGAGAAGCCAAGGTGAACACGTGGCGAGGTCGGGTCCATCTCCAGCCCGAGGGCTCTGGTGCTGCCGTGTGCTCAGGGGGGCTGAAGAAAATTCTCCAGGGGCTTGAGAGCTGGTGGCAGTGGCAGGGGTGGCCTTGCTGAGGTACAGCAGGCGCCAGCCAGACCCAGTCGGGCAGATAGAGCCGGAGCGTCGCGTCCCCAGGGCTTATCAGACCTTGGGAAACTTCCCCTCCCTCCCGCCTGCTGCTTGCTGGCTGCGGTTTTTCCAGCCAAACCCTTCACCCGACACCCACATAAGGTTACAGGTCACTACAACCCCCTGGGATTTAACTTTCCAATCTATGAGATCAAATTAAACCGGTTTTCCTGCTTCACTCTGAATTACTATGATGTCCTCACAACTCCAGCATCCTCTGTATGTGATTTTTCTCAGAGAAAAGATGAAATAAAACCAAGAGTCCCACTGGTGGCGGGTCCTCACTGTCCCAATGCCCCTCCCCAGCACCTCTGCAGATGCTGGGTTCAGCAATTACTCCAGGATATCCTGTGGCCCTGGCCGGATCTGGGAACAATGAGCTGGGCATCTCCTGGCCATGCGCATCCGGTGAGGTGAGAAGTGCCAGCTCCTTCCCAGTGCTTCCCAGCCCTTGCATCTGGTTCAGGCTCCATCCCCAGGGTATGGTGGCACCTGAGCCACAGCTGCAGCTCCTTCAGCAACCAAATTTCCACCCAGAGGCTCTTGCTTCCCACTTCAGTGAGCAGAGGCAGCTCTCCCTCCCTCTCTCCTGCTTTGTACAAAAACAATTGCAATTAATTAGGAGGATGGCTTCATCCTCAGCCAATGTCAGGGAAATTACCAGATGCATTGCTTTTCTTTCTTTCTTTTCCCTGTTTGTTATGAACCTTTGGGTGCTGAGGGGATGCTGTGGTCTCCCCAGGTTCCTTCCTCGGCCATGCCTCTGCTTCCGGCCAGAGTCCTACCCCTCTTCAGGAAATCACTGCTTTGCTTCCAGTTTCTGTAGTGCAACTTCCTCCCTTTCTCCATTATTGTGTGCCACACAATCACTGAGGCGTATGTAACATCAAATAAATGCCCTATACCTGCCCTGGGAGCAAGGGAATGGTAGAATCCTGAAACGGTTTGGGGCAGAAGGGACCTTAAAGCTCATCTTGTTCCACCACACCACACTGCAATGGGGAGGTCAGGTGGAAGGAGCATTTCTTCATGGAGGGCCAGGCTGGGAAGTGCCAGTCCCTTTTACAGATGAAATGGATGAATTTGGGATGAGTGTGTCCTCAGATCTGCTTTTGGTCCTCCTGGTGAAGTAGCAGGGGTGTTGGCAGCAGCAGTGCCCTGGGAAATCTCAGTGGAGGGGCAGTGCCTTCCCAGGAAAACTCCCTTCCAGCCAACTTACAATCAGACGGATAACCAAATCAAAATGGTAAAGCCTTCCTTATTTTTGGTAAGTGAGCACAGACTGTAGGTGGGACCCAGCTTGCCCAGTCTCAGCCAGGACTGTCCCCTGTCATAACCACTGCCCAGGTTGTGCTGGCCCCCAGAGGGGTGGAAAGTGTTAATCCAACATGGACAGTGAATATCAGCTCTAATGGAACTTCTGGCAATTAAGAGCCTTTCTGTCCATCAGCTCCTGTTGGGCCATGGCTCTCCCTACCCAGAGCCCTGGTTTTACAGAATCCAGATTTTTCATCCTCATGGTCCGTTGTGGTTTTGCATCCTCAGGGATGTGGAAGCATCCTTGCCTGTGACAAGAAATCAGCACTGTGCATTGCAAGAGGCTCTCCTCAGGGAAAATCACTGACCTGCTGCTGCAGCCCTGTGTGCCAAGCACCAAACCCCCAGCCCATGGCACTTGCTGTGCCTGGGGTGGCTTTGCTTCCCATCCCATCCCTGCTCCTGGAGAAAGCCAGGTGAAACATCTCTAATGAGCTCCTGAAGTCCAGACATTTGGAGTCACCTTGAAACTGCAAATGGGGTGGTTAGAGATGGCTTCTGGTCAGGTTTGATTTCTTCTCCTGAATCCTTGCACTCTGCAGTTGGATTTTAGAGTGAGTTTCTGTTGACTGGTGTTTAATCTCTTGGGGCTCAATCTCTGCAAATATTCTCCCTGTATATGTGGTGGTCAGGAGATCTCCTGAATGCCAGGAGCCTCAGGGCTGGTGCAGCTGGGATTTTTGAGGATGGTGCAGCACTTGGAAGAGCTGGGATTTGGGCATTTACACAGCCATGTCACACCAGAAATGGTGCCTCCCTCACATGTTTTTGTGAGGCACATTTGATTTTTTCCATATTCTGAGCATCTGTACAGTTTTGTTGCTACTTCCATTGGGTTTCTGAGTCGTTCCCGCTCCTGAACCTTGGAGGATTTGGTCAACAACAAGAGCACTTTGTTCTGGGAATGACAGAATGAAAAGTGAACGTGTCAGCTCTGGAGCATTTAGAAATAAGGTTCTGAAGAGACTATTTTTTGTTTTCTTAATTTCAACTCTTGAAAGTGCCTTCACTTCTACTTTTCTTCCCCTTTAAAACTCTAAGCATCTTTAAACATTTCAGAACTGAAAACAATCCTTTCTGAAATAAAACACTACCCATCTGACAGAGCAAATCTCCTGGGTTTGAACTTAATGCAGTAAGGGGAAAAAAAGTCAATTCCATGCCCAAGCCATATTCACCCTAAATTTTGCAGGATGGACATTTTCCATTGGCCTGGCAGGAGGAATAAAACCATAACTTCACAGTGTGCCTGGTTTCCTTGCAGATGGATTTATGGGCATCTTGGATTTATGGGTGACATCTTGTCACCCTCTGTTGCCCTACCACCCACAGAGCCCAGACAGCAGCAGCTCCCTGGTGGCATTGACTCTGTGGCTGTCCACCTGCCCACTGGGATGTAGGATGCTCTCCCTGGTTCTCCCTTTTGGGGAGACTCCCATCACCCCAAATCTCTGCCCACAAGTCTTGTGCAAGGGAGGGAACAGCTGGGCTGAGCAGGAGCTACCACAGTGTGGTGAACAGCAAAGCCTCTGAAAGTCACCTGAATGAAACACTCCAAGCAAGTACATCCAAAGAATATCCAGAGTATTTCCTAGGAAGATGAACATCAACACAAGCTCTGCACGTGGTTTGTGTGTGCATGAGCTGCACCAACCCTACTCTGCCCCACAGCCACACACACCTGCACACACGTGGCGGTTCTCTGGATTCATAAACTGGAATAGACGCTTATTAATTTTTTCTCCTGTCCTGTAGCAAGATGAATGTTGAGGTCGCGATGTTTTTGTGCAGGAAGAAGAGGTTTGCTGCTGGCCGGTCGCTTTTGCCGGTACATGCTGCCACCTTCAGCATCTCGCAGGAGGAGCCGGCTCTGCCTGAGCCCCGCCGGCCCCACCGCTCTCCTCCAGCTGCAGGAGCAGCCTCTCCGGCTTCTTCTGATGCTCAGCAGCACTTGCTGCAGGCATGTTAATTTAGTTAGTGAAGAAGAAACCGCCTCTGGATGTAGACTCAGCTACGTGAGCTGGGGAGGGGGAGCGGGAGCAGCTGATAGTGGCTGGAATAGCGGGAGCCAAGGGTTGGTGTGTGAGAACCACAGCACAGCCAGGGAATGAATTCTAAAAAATCCCCAGCAGATTACTGGAGTATTTTATGTTAGATGGAGCATCTTCTATTCTAGTCAAGCATCATAATATCTATCCATGGGGCAAATCAAGGGCGTTTTATGATAGCAGGAGGGCACAGGTGATGGTGTGGGACAGACTTGCAGCGTCCACAGCCACAACAGCTCCAGACCCAAGGCTGCCATATCCCCAACACTGACTTCAAAACCCTGGGACCAAGCCATGGGGCTCTGTGGCTGGAAATTAATTTTAATTCCTTTACCAGCCTCTGAGAGCAGCTCATGGAGTTGGGAAATCACCAGCGAGCTGGGATCCCGCATCCATCCTCCCTAGTGATGCTCCACACTGCTGCTGCTATTAATCACAGCTGCAGTAATGAAGTTAATGATCTGGGATCTCTTCTAATTATGTCTTCCCCAAACACAGGTCTGCCTCTGCCTTCACTGAGGGGACTCAGTGTGGGTGATTTAAACTCAACATGCTGCAGATGGCTCAGATTTCTAAATCAGCTTCAATTTACAAGATGGCCTTAGCTGAACTCATGTTTTTTCCCCAGGCTGGCTGACCGGGCAGCAGGACACCCTTGGCCACAGACCATTTCAAGAGAGACTTGTATTTTATCAAATTTTTAATAGAGTGAATTTCAAAAATAAATAAAATATAAACTGGGTGTCTGATTAAAACCCAGATCCTTCTGCAGCTCCTTACAGTCATAGTCTCAGGTAAGGCAGATCCACCTGGTATGGGGAAGATCGGGGGTTGTATTGCTCAGGAAAGCTACTCAGTTTAATAGCCTGGAGCCTGGCTGTGGGGTGCACTTGCTTTGCTAACAGGTGGCACTCAGTTTTCTAAAAGAAACTAAAGTAGGCTTCATTTTTATATTTAGACGCCAGCCCTGGGACTCCTCACAAGGGATGTTTAGTTTTTGTAGCACAGGAGGTGAAAGGTAGTCATGGTCTGCAGCATCCCCCAGCAAAACCAGCTCTCACTGGATCCCAAACATACAATTTTTAGAAAAATGTATGAAGATTTCAGAAGTTTCTGAGGGAGATGCCAACCCATACTTCTGGAAGCTGATCAGGTGCCTCAGATGACAAAAGCATCATTATAGCTCTTGTGGGGAAGAGCTGAATGGCATCATGCTGAACGACACTTTCATTCCCCCCATCCTCACCAGACTTTTACAAAGCAGCGTTGAGCTCCTCAGACATTCAAGATGCCACAAGAGGTGGCTCTTAATAGAGCTGGGGACTTTGTGTCTGATTTGCCAGAACCAGATTAATTGCAGCCCAGAACGGGTGTGGGGAGCAGCACTGTTTGCTCCTTGGGGTAAAAGCAGCGTGTTTGCACAAAGCGCCTTTATAAACTCCTGGGGGGTTGAGGTTAGTTTGGCATTATTTTCCTCCCTTTCCCCTATTTTTCATACTTGAGCACTAAATCAACACCATATGATGTCTGGTTCATTTTCTCATTAGAGCAGCTCTGTTGACTGTATAATTTCCCAGAGTCACGTTGCAGCGCTGCCACTTCTCCGATGATGCCCCAACAGCCAGTGCTTGTGTGCTTGGGCATTTGGGCTCTGCTTCAGGCAAAAGAAACAACTTGTCTCCTTGGGGTTTCTCTGGATCCCAGGAGGTTGAGGGAGCATGGCATAGAATCATAGAACTCTAGAATGTTTTGGGTTGGAAGGGACCCTAAAAATCATCCAGTCCACCCCCCTGCCATGGACATGGACACCTTTCACTAGACCAAATTGCTCTGAGCCTTGTCCATCCTGGCCTAGGACACTTCTAGGCATGGGAGAGCCACAGCTTGTCTGGGCAACCATTGCCAGGGCCTCACCACCCTCACAATTTCTTCCTAGTACCCAATCTAATCCTACCCTGTGTCAGTTTGAAGCCATTCTCCCTTGTCCTGTCACTCCATGTCCCGTCAAAAGTCCCTCTCCAGCTCTCCTGGAGCCCCTTTAGGTACTGGAAGAGGTTCTGAGCTCTCCCCAGAGTCTTCTCTCCTCCAGGCTGAACATCTGCAGCCCTCTCAGCCTGTGTCTAGAAAAAGAGGTGCTCCATCCCTCAGAGGATCTTTGTGGCTTCCTCTGGACTCACTCCAGCAGAATCCATGTGCTCTTATGCTGGGATCACAGAGCTGGGCACAGCACTGCAGGTGGGGTCTCAGCAGAGCAGGGGTGAGTCTCCCTCTCCTGAGCTGTCTGGGGCTATCCCAGCAGATGCTGAGCTCTAACACTGAATGTATTAAACCCAGATCCAAACCCCTGTTCTGATTAGGGGTTGAAATCGGGATGGAACATACGGAAATGGTGAAGAAAATATTGAGACCAAGGGGAGACAATGTTTTGTTTCTAAAGTGCAAAGTTTCACTCTGAATATGGTAAATGAATTACAAAGAGTGTCTGATCAGTCATTGAATGAGGTCCAGAGCCCCGGCTAAGCTGTCACCATCCGTGTCCAAGACACATCCCTCTTTGGAAAAAAAGGCCCCAATAACATGTTAGTAAACAATATTCAGCGCTGGAAAAAAATTATTTACAACTCAGCAGGGTGTAGCCCAGACATTAAAGAGCTGTCAAATGCTGATGGACGTGGTGGAAGACCTTTCCTAAGAGTCCAGCAGGAGCGCTGGAGGCGCTCGGGGCTCTCTGGACCGGGTTCGGAGATTCGGAGCGGCCCGGGGCTCTCTGGACCGGGTTCGGAGCCGCCCGGGGCTCTCTGGACCGGGTTCGGAGATTCGGAGCCGCCCGGGGCTCTCTGGACCGGGTTCGGAGCCGCCCGGGGCTCTCTGGACCGGGTTCGGAACCGCCGGGCACGGACCCGGGGCCATTCCCCGCGCGGCCGCCAGGGGTCGCGGCGAGGCAGCGACGGGGCGGAGTGGGTTAATTAATTTTGGAGGGGTGTAATTAATGTGTAATTACACCCCTTGCCCCGAGGGCTGTGCTCCGGAGGTGCTGCATGCGTGGGGCTGTCCGCGGTTTTCTCACTTGCCGGACATTAGGGTTTTTGGAACCTGAGCTCTGTTGCTCTCCCAGCGCTGATGGATTCCAGCCCCGGAGCGCTGTGCCTCTCTCAGCCTATCTGCTGGGTCTGCATTCCCGCCTGGAATCTCTTTCGTGGCTTTATTCTTCCTCACTGTGACTTGCGAACATGGAGACCTTTGGAAACTAACCTCCACCTTTGGACTGAAACGTCTTTGCCGGGATGAGCTCACTAAGGCTCTGCGGTCGTCATCAGAATTCTGGGCTAGAGGAGCATGTTCCTTTTTGGAATTGCGATTTCCTATCAACAGGCTGTTGGCCCAAGGTCACGGCTGTAGCTGCCCCATCATAATGTGGTGACTGTCACCGGTAGATGGGATCACTTCTCATGCCAGGCTCAGATTCTGCTCCCGATGCGGTTTCCAGGCAGAAGCATCAGCTGTGCCCAGGAAAGCAGATGTGTGGTACCCACAGCTGGCTCGTGCAATGGATTAGGGCACAGGTCTGCAAGTCCTTCCCCAATGAGAAAGATATGTGGCCTATAAATCCTGAATCAGGCAAAGTCCCAAAGTGAAGTCAACAGAAGAACTTTATTTCTTCATGGTTATTTTTGATTAATGGATAAATGTTGCTTAGTTCCCTTCTCAGCTGCTTTTATTCCTTCACATTTCTGACAGGATTTTCCATCTCGTCCCTTTGAACCCATTTTTGAATTCTCTTCCCAAGCACATAGATACCTGGGGTGTAATCACTGCAGTGGGATCAAATGTCAGGTTAATCCTCCCAGGAGACCTTTCCTGTTCTTTCTGCAGCCCACTGATAATGTTCTCCAATTCCTTGGTTGTATTCAGAAGTACAGATGCTCATTTTCCCCTACCCTACCTGCAATGAGATCCTAGTGTGCTTGCAGCCTGTGTGTCAGCCTGCATCCCAGTGCCATCCCAGTGCCACCCATCAAGGGCTGGCACATTCAGCTCTCACGTTACCCTCTGTCCCAGCCTGACTGGACACTGCTGGTGTCACTTGGCAAAGAGATTGTGACTGCTGCAGATTTATTCACTAGGGTAAGTGCTGACATAGCTGAAATCATCTTTTCTGGCCTTAGGGTGTGGGAACAGCCACAAAGTTTGGTTTTGGTGGAGGTCAATGATGAGTAAACCTGTGGGATGCAAATGGGGGTAAACCCCAGGAGAGGCCAACCATGGATGGTGGTGACAGAGAGAGGGCTTGCAGGTGTCACTACCCCAAATCTCATGTCTCTTTTATTCCTAATGCTGCTGGTGTGGGTCAAGGCCGTTGTTACCCCCTGTAACCATCCCCAGTGCTGCCAGGGACAGGTACCAGCTCCTGTCAGAGTGTGAGGCATTTTAGCAACAATGAACACTGATTGCCAAACCAAAATGAGAGAAAAGGACAGGCAAGGGGATAAGCCTCCCGTTGGGAAGTGCAGGGGCCAGCTCTCCTGTACACCTCCTGTATTTATGGCATGTCTCTACTGCCTTTGTTCCATAAATTTTGTCAGTGACTGTCCTTTGGTGCCTCCGTGAGATCCTCTATCCAGGATTTACTACTCAACTTTGCCAAGGAGAAATACAGCCCTGGCCACAACTCACGGTGCCGCACCTGCCAGCCCCGAGTGCTGCGGTGCTTTCCCAGCTCGCCCTCCGCCAGAGCCTGGCCTCGGGCATCATCACTTTTTATTTAGGACTCTGTTTGCCGCTTTGTCGCAGCTCTTCGGGTCAGTATCTCACGTCTTGGAGCTAAGCAGAGAGCTGGTGCTGTGCAGGCGGGGGGGACTGGCCTCGGGGGCCGCCGGCAGACGCCGCGGGCGAGGGAGCGTGTGATGGTATCGCGTGTTGCTGTTGGGTTTCATGCACCACGTACAGGTTTGGGCTTCCTGTTCTTCTTGATATCGCAGAGCCCATTAAAGTTTCACATCTCATGTTATGAAATATGGCACACGTCAGGATTTTTTCCCCCCTTCCTGGGCTCCTCTCGTCTTTCAGCTGACAGCCTGCGAGAGCCAGCAGCCCTTCCGCCCAGCATCCCGCTCAGCATCGTCCTGGAAGGGCTGGTACCCACCCCATCGCTCCCTGCTGATGGTCTGCTGAGAGCTGGCTGTCCTTTCCCTCCCTTCTGCTCCTGCAAGATGCTGCTGAGCCTGGCTGCCCTTCCCAGCAGTTGAGGCCAAGCTCTCTCACTACATGACTGGCCACCCTTTTTGCATAACTACTCTGCTTTTTCTCCCACGTTTAACCCAGGATGATTTTGCCTGTGGACTGAGCCGCCCTCAGGGTTTTACGGGATCGGCCTGGCCCTTTGCCACCCCCAAAGGGGGGGCAGGAGGGAGTTTCCCAGCTTCTCCCCGGGAGCAGGACAGCCCCGGTGTCAGCGCAGTGGGCTCGGCGGGGGACAGGGCGCTCCCACGACACGCTCAGCCTGGCGCTATCAGCCTTGGCATCTCCAGCCGCGCCTTCCGTGGGGATTTATCTCTGCCAAATCTGCAAATCGTAGCATGTAATTTTCCCTCTTTCTAGTCCGGGGGAGGGTTTGTGGCCGGAGCGGAACAGACAGATATTTGAGGCTGGGAGCAGGGAGCCTGCTGCGCCACGTTCGCAGCCAACCCCACAGGGCAGCCTTGTCAGTAACAGCCACGGCGAGATCAAAGATGCTGTTTGCCACCAGGATCTGTCCTTGACAGCCAATGGCTTCCCGCGGAGAGCGGGGTATCTCATCTCAGAGAGGGGAGTCATCTGATGTCTGGATGGAGGGGAAAGACGAGTGCTGTGTTTCACCAGGCTTTCCCAGCCTGCTGCATCAGTGCCGTAATTTCACGGCTGGACCCTTCTGGCCCACCTGGAGGCCCAGGTTTCTAAACCAATGCCTTTATTTTTCAGCAAAGCCTCAACTTTCCACAGGCAGTAAATGAGGTTGTTTCGTGCTGCCCAGCCTGGAGTGCAGGGATGGGTTCACACTTGTAGTTTTTACAGATTTTCCCCTTTTTCAGGTCTTGTGAAATGGCAAGTTCAGAAGGTGATTTAGTGGGTTGTGTCCTGATTTTGCTTAGCTAGAAGTTATGGAAAATTACATTAAACCGGACAGGGATAAAATAGGCTCCAGTATAACCAAAACTGTGAGTATCTGGCCTCAAATGCTCAGTGAGAGGAACTTTTTTCCCATCTGGCTGCTGAATCCTTCCCCTCTCCGGAGCCGGAAACTATCACCTTGGTAGCTTAGTTGCTACAGAACCTGCTTCGGGCAAGACAGTAGAGGCACATCAGAAGTCCCTGGGGACGGGCAGCCTCTGCCCTAAGGAGGACGATGGCTGTATCTGCTGACCTCCCCGCTCTCCAGTCAACACAACTTGGTAGCGACAGGGCCAATTAGTGCAGCTACAAATTGTCACCCCGCTCCAGCCAGGGTGGGCAGTGGTCAGCACATGGCCGGCACCTTATCACTATCAGCAGCCTCCCGCGCCGCAGCTCCCGGCGGGATAAAGCCAGAGGTGGTTAATGAGTGTCCCGGGGGAGGGCAGGGCAGGGGCTCTAATTGCTGCTTCCAGCCGGGGGTCACCAATTAAGAGGCAAAGTGCCGGCGGCGGTGCAGAGCCGAGCGCTCTGCTGCCGTGCGGTGATGGCCGGAGAGGTGCCGGAGCTGCTCCCGCCTGGCTGCCCCTTCCAACAAGTGCTTTTGTCTCTTCACCGCAGGCTCTCTTGCTGCCTGGGCTCCCGGGGGCTTCGTTAGCACCGTGCGCACGGGAAGCCGCGTTCTCCGTCCGAAGGCGGAGGCTGCTCGCCCATCGCCGTGCGATGGGAATAGCAATGTCAGCCCCGCGATGGCAGGGAGCGTCCGCCCCTCCGCCGTGCCCGTTTGGCCATGCTCTGTTTAATTACGCTCTCCCAGTCTTGCCAGTATAAATGAATGCTCCCAGACCCAAGCCGGCTGCGTGATGCCTCGATGCCTGCCCATGGAGGGGGCAGCAGGAGGGGACAGAGAGGGGCAAACCGGGACGCGCCCGCCGCCCCTCCGACAGTGTCAAAGTAAGCATCCTTCAAGAGGAGCGGCAGTACAAGCAGCCCTCCAGCAGAGACCTGGCAAAGCCGGGCATCCTCAGCTCCCTGGCATTGCTCCTGCGTGCGGGGGTGCTCCCACCCATTCTCTCTGATGTGGATTCTCTGGTGTGTGCGAAGGGTTGGGTCCCCACTGTAGTCCCAGCGCCCTGGTCCCCACGAGGAAGCGGAGGGGGCACGCAGGCTGCGCAGGGGGACAAGCAGATACAGCCATAACAAACCGCGGCCGCTCAGCCGAGGAGGCTCCTGGTGCGGCTGGGTGGGCCAGGGCCTCCCAGAACCACGGCAGGGCAGCGTGTGCCCAGGCTGCCAGCTCCCCGGGGAGCAGAGCCGCATCTCCGCCTCCCTGCCGGCCTCCCGCCGCCCATCGCCTCCCGGCCAGGGCTTTTGGGGGCTTGGGGAGGCCCCACGATGCTGGCCGAGGAGGACTATGTCTAGGGCTGCCCCTCCACCCTGGGACACGAAGGTGGGGCGTCCCTGCCCCTTTGGACTTGGACTGTTTGCACCGGGACTGGTGGGGAGCGAGCGCATCTCGGCTTGGGGAGATGGGGACACCCTGGGCTCGGCTACCCCATAGGCACCTGCCTGAGGGAGCTGGGAATGGCTCAGGCTGCTGATGAAACTGCTGTGGGGAACTGGATCAGCTCTGGCCCTGCTCCGCCTTGGCCGAGCTTTTAACCCCTCATCGCCCAGCGCCGTGCCTTTTGGTGAGGATGGCTGTCTAGCCCTGCGTGCTCATCTCCCCTCGCAGGAGAAGGCTTTAATTCACCCTTAAACCCCCTCTTCCAGCAAAACACTACAGATTACGGCAGGACAGAAGTGCGGGGGACTCCCGGGCTGCTCCCTGCCGTCTGTGCCGAGCCAGGGCCACCACCACCGGCAGATTAGCCCCTGGATGCTTCCCAGGGCTGGCAGCTTCTTGCTGCCGTGGGCCAGGGTGCGGCTCTGCTTCGGTGAGCGATGCAATCAGAGGCCGGTGCAAGGGCCAGCCTTGCCAGCCAGTGACTTTGCCATTGCCTAAAATAAAATCCACAGGGAAAAAAAGGGGAAAAAAAAAGAAAAGAAAAAAAAGAAAAAAGAAAAAAAGCCTCGACTGGATTAATAATTCAGGCTGGCAAGAGAACAAACCCATCCAGAATCCACCTTCCATTATATGCCCACAAACCACATGAAATGGAAAAAGAAAGAACAACATAAAAGCCCAACGACCTTGAGCTTCAGTGGCAGCCCCAGATGTGCAGGGGCACAAGCAGAGGGAACAGGGTGCAGGGATGGTCCTTGAGTGTGAGTGTCCTGTCCTTCCTGCTGCTGGGGCTGTGCAGAATGGATGCTGGGGTGCCCCTGGTGAGGTGGGGTGTGGGATGCTGTGCTCGGGGGTGGCCAGACCACACAAAATGCAGTCCAGAGAGCCCCAAGCCCTCCCTGCAAAAAACAGTGCAGCAGAAATGTGCTAAATCCTCAAACTCAAACAAGGTTTGCCTGCCACAAATTGCAGGGGAGATTGGGGAAAGAATTTGCTACCAGAAAAGTGGTAGCAAGCTGGATGTTAAATATTTAAGGTGGAGATGTCCAGGTCCATAGTGGGGGAATGCTGAGCTGGGTCAGTGCTTCTAGGGACCATAGGAAATAATTATAACCAGGTAATTATAGAACCCTTTCCAAAAGAAAATCCCTTTAGGAAAGATTTTTCCCTCCATGGAAGCATCCTCCAGATGCTTGACACTCTGCCCAGCCCACCCAATACTCAGCCCCATTCCTCCCTGCTGCTTCTCCAGCCTCCAACCTGCCCCAACCAGGGAACCCTCATGCTGGCAAAGCAAATGGAGCAGTTCAGCCCATTTTTTCTCCTCCTCACTTCTCTTTTGTGGTTGTTGCAATGAGAAATTGCTCAAAAGGAGCCCTCTGCTACCAGAAGTCTGCCTGGTAGTCTAGAAATTAGGGAATGGGATAAGTTCTGCCCATGTGAGCTTCTGGGGACTTACTGGACCTTTCCCTGTGAAGGAAGGGAAATATTTTAAGTCATTGCCCTGGGGAGCTGTGGCAGAGTATCCCAAGAGAAGCCCCTGGGTTTTGGATCTTGCTGGGTGTTCTCTGGGCCACCAGCTCAGGCAGCAATGCCTCCCATAAAGCCATGCCCAGTCCCCAGAGCCAAACTTTCTCTGCCAGTCCAACAGCAAAGCAATGCAATTTAAACTTTAAATGTCCCATTGCTCTGAGGCTGGGAGTAATGTTTCCTTAGTCTCTCCAAACAGAAGTGAGAAGCATTGCTAGAACAGCCTTCTTCTCCCTCACTCTGCTTTGTGTGTTCATTATTATTATTATTATTATTATTATTATTATTATTATTATTATTATTACTTTTCTTCATTTTTTTTCTTTTCTTTTCTCTTAAATACACTGCCAGCACAGCAAGGCCCCAAGCACTGCCTCAGCTGCTGCTGCGCCAATTTAAACTTCTGATTTTCTATTAAAAGTTCCCAGCATCTCCTGGGAAGGTGTTTTCCATGGAGGTGGGCAGGGGAAGGGGACTAGAGGGCTGTGGGACAGGAACCTTGTCCAGCCATGGTAGGCAGGGGCTGTAGTGGAAGTGATTACATCTTAATTCCACCCTGGAAAAAACTCTCCTGCCTGCCCAGTTTCTGTCTCTCGTGGTTTCAGAGCTGGTTCATGCCCCTGTGGCAGCACTAGGAGGATCTCCCCCTGGGAAATAGGGTGGTGGTTGTGGGGTGACCAACCCCATGTCCCTCACTTAGCCAAGATATGTGTTTAAATGTGTAAGTCATGAGGTAATGACAAGACAAAAGTTATATATCTCTATTCTGCAGCAGTGTTGTTCCAGTGACACATAAGAAATCCCCACTCTTCAAGCCAGAAAGGGAAAAATCTCCACAAAAATCCTCTTTACACCAGAGAGGGGTAACAGCCCTGGTACTCAGTAGGACTGTGCCCACAATGGAGCAGGGTGAGAAGGGACTGGGATTCCAATATCTTTGGGCACCAGGGCAGTAAGCATTAATTGAGGTGTATTAATGAGCCAGCAGACAGAAGGAAAAAGCTTTTAGTATGGGAGTGGGGCAGCCCTGGAATGCAGAGCAGCATTGGGATAGGAACTCTACAAACCCCACAGGCTGGGAAAGCAGCAGAGCCCCCACTCTCCCCAAATCAAAATACATATATATATATTTTTAAAAAAAGCACAGGCATTGCAATGAAATAGCTATATGTGGTTTGAAATCCCCAGCTCAGCTCATGCCAAAGGAATTTCCAGGCCTGGTTTAGATCTGATTCAGCAAAGCTTTTATAACGGTGTGGGGGATGTTCAGAGGACCCGTGGCTGTGGTGGGTGCTGGGGTACCACAGTCCCTGTCTGGCCAGGGTGCTGAGGCTGGGCCCTCCATTGGGATCCCTGAGGTAGGAAAGGTGGGCGTGTGAGCTCGGGGCTGCCTGCAAAACTTTGGTTTTCTTTCTCCAGCCTCAATCCTGGAGAAAAAGAAAGCTGGTACCGTCCTGGGGGAGGGATGTGGCAGTATTTGTGGCTCTTGCCCTGACTTCAGCACAAGTTATAGGCCCGGTGGGATCCATAATCAGCCCCAGGGGTGATCATGCTCCCCCAGGTTTCATGAAATCACTGGGTGGGGTGAAGGGAGAGATTTTGTCTGCCAGCACAGCCCTTTCCAGCCACCAAAGCATCCACACAGTGGGGTGACTCCAGTGGGGACCAGGCACATCCCCAGCTCTGTTCTGCTGCCAGGGGGCTCTGGCAGCAGGAGAGACAACCCCCCCTACACACACCCCATCCTCCCAAAGTGAATAATTCAGACAAAACAAAGGGAAATGGTGAAAGTTGTGGTGTCCCAGTATCAGGCACTGGAGATGATGGTTTCTTCAGGCAGAAGTAAGAAGAAAAACAAGCAGTGTAGGCAATTATCTCCCCCATGAGTCACTCAGGACTGGGAATTTTTTTTTTCCATGGCTAAGATTTCCCAGAAACTGGTGAGCTGTCTGTCTGGGGGGGTGTCTGTCTGGGAGTTGGGGGAGTGTCTCTCCAGGGATGGGAGAAGCAAAGCCAGCCATGGTCTAGAAGCTCCATGGATCCCCCCTGCCAGTGGCAGTCCTAAGGCTTGAGGATCAGAGAGGGGTCTGGGGATGCTCTCTACATCCATACTCAGAGATGTCGAGCCCCCCAATCCCCACAGACTCTCCTCCATCCTTCAGCCCCCAACATTGGCTGCATTTAATAATCACTTTAAAAAAATATTTTATCTCCATGGGTGCAAGATAGGGACAATATAGACCGTCAGGGGTTTCATAATCAATCCTAGGAATAGGAATCCTAGGAATCCTCTTTTTTGGATTTTTGGGTCCCTCCACCCATGGATGGATTCTCCATGCTTTTAATAGAAGATGTCCTTGTCTGTGGCAGGGGGGTAGAACAAGATAACCTTCCAACCCAAACTGTTCTGTGGTTTGATGATCCTTGCATCCTGGTCTCAGATCCCTCTGACCAGGAAGGGTTATCCAGGGATGATGGCACATCTCTGTAACCCTGGGGAACTCTGCAGATGGAGTTGCTGCTGCTTTGATAAGGCTCTTCAGAAGCTTGATTTAAAGCTTGCAAGCCTCTTCCGAAACATTTTTTAGCCTAATTATTTTTCAAGATGAAAGGGAAAAGAAGAACCCCAAACCCTCCTCTTTACTCCTCACTGTTAAGGTAAGGGCTTCATCCAGCTCCATGTGGAGAAGATGCCCCACATCCTCTGGCCCTGGCCAAGGGCTGCATCCCATGTCCCCACAGTGCCAGCACAGCCCCTGCATTACAGATCCCGACTGCCATTGCATTCTCTCCCCCCTCTTCCTTTCCTAATTGTACTCCATTTCAATATCATTGAGGAATAATTGCATTAGGAAAGACAGCTCCAATCTGGCGTTAAGGGCCGTTCTCCTGCCTGCACATCACTGAAGGTCCTGAGCCCTGGCAGTAATGGAGCTTACCACAAGCACTCAGGGAAAGAGCTCTCAGCACTTCAGCTAAAACACTTATTTGCTTTGAACACATCCTGACCTTCTGAATCTCTTCCCTCCTTTAAAGGCTCACATTTGCCAAGAGCACACCTGGGGCAATAGCAATAGCAAAGAGGATGGGTGAGCTGCAGGGGTTTGGACATGCTGTGGGACAGCACCACATGCCTATGGGATGTATGGCATTCCTCTCTCCATGCCCCAGCTGGACAGAACAAACCATTGCTGGGGATAAATTAGGTTTTTGCAGGAGGCAGAGCAAAGGGAACGAGTGCAGCAAAATACGTGCAAGGAGGATGCACAGCAAAACTGCAGCCTCACTTCCTCTCTCTCCTTCCACTCCCCTGCTCTCAAGAGGAGGGATCATCCCCATCCAACCTCAAGCAGGAGCTGACCCTTTGGCACAGCCACCAAGGTCCTTTTGATTTGGAGCCAGGTCTTCCTTCGTTACCTTGATCCCCAAACCCTTTCAGCTGCCGCTGCTGTCTGCCTTGTGGTTCTTTATCAAAGGCTGCCTTGAAACCCAGATAAAGGGTGGCGTATGCAGGGAGGCTCCCACCCTCACATGTAACCACTCAGACATGCTGTGGAGATTAGCCAGAGCCCAGCTCTCCCCTGGTCCCCATCTCTGCCAAGAGCCAGACCTGCCCAAGGCAGCGATAGCAATGAGTGTATCTCCCCAAGACTGAGCACTCGCTCACGCACTGAGCAGTGATGTGCACAGCGGTGCCACACAGACATTGCCCTGGTAGGGTGCTGCACAGAGGAACAACGCGTCTGTCTGAAATGTGTGATCCTCAGAGGCAGGCCAAACATGTGCCATTTGAAGCCAAATCTGGAATGCATTTTGGCTAGTGGCTGGGCTTATCAGCGTTGCAGATGGATGAGCTGTTGTCACAAGCCTTAGGACAAATGTTCTCCTGAGGTTTTATGTGAAAATATGAAAAGGCTCCAAGAACAAGCTCACCTTCAAGATTGGACAAGGTCTAGATTTGGCACCATGCCTCTTGTTCCCGTGCAACAGGCCAATCAAAAGCTGGGCTGTCCCTGGGGGCTCTGCACCAAATGTGGTGTTCCTGCAGGGAAAACCTCATCTGGGCAGAGTAGAAGAAAATCCAGACTGGCTTTGCAGCTGGGTAAACTGAGGCAGGAGCAGACAAGGACTTGTCCCAGATCACCTTGAAAACGTGTCTTCTCCTGTGATGCTCCTGTCTACCACTCGCCCTTTTAACTCTGCCAGAGCCATTTCACACCCCTGGGTCCCACTACAGCCAGCAATGCCAAGTGATAATGATTTATTATTATTGTTATTACTCCTGCTATTATTATTGCTGCCTAGATAATCCCCTGTCAGAATATAAATGTGCCTTCCCTTCCAGCATGAGAGTGTCCTGCTTAATGATGTTGTTTTCCTCTCACTGGTACCTTCAGCTCTGACATATCGAAGGTTAATGGCACCAGGAGAGCTTTGGCTACGCTGCTTCTTCAGAAGACAGGTCATTATACCATCAACCACCCTGGTACAAGGACTGCTCTTCCCTCCTCCTTTATTAAGATTTGCCTTTCCTTGATTAAATTAGCTTGAACGGCTTCTTCCTCCGAGGGATGGATGCCTCCATTATCGCCTATTCCTTCTGAAAAGGATGGGGGGGGGGGGGAAATACAACGTGGCCCAGGATAATTGAATGAAAATTTAATGAGCACTTGCGAGAATACGTTAAGAGAAATGCCAATCGATAGAAAACTGATTTCCTGATTTTAGCACCAAATGGACTCGTGCTGGAGAAGTCATTCCCTTCCACCTGTAGCAGGAGTAAGAAGAAAGGCTGGAGCAGCCAGCCTGCCCTGGTGGCAAACACAGCTGCAAACCTGGGACACAGACGTAGAATTAAGCTATTGACACACTGGTAATCACCTTGCAGACCACTACCCTGCCCGGTGCCTTACTCTGGCTGTTGTAGGAGGAAAAATAGCTACTGACTACAGAGGAACATAAATGGAGGCTGAGCAACCCCTACCACCCAGCTATATTTCCTAGCTCAGTTTAACTCTTCAGCACTAACCAGCTGGTGAAGTGGTTAAATACAGGCTGTCTGACTCGTACAGCCATTCCACAGTGAGAATGCAGATGATCCCATCACTTTCAAAGCTCTCACATGAGCAGCTCACTTCAGGGGTCCAGCCCCCTGTATCACACACATTTCCCACCCCAGAGAAACTGTGGGGGAATGGCCTTTCCTGTGTTGCAATTGCCTCCCTGGCTGACCTCAAATCCATCCCGGAGCAAGATTTTCAGAAGGGCACCATGCCAGGTTTGGAAAGATAGCACATATTCTAGGCAGGTTTTCCCAAGGCACTGTAGCTCCCCCAGCCTGGGTTTTCCCAGGAGCTCGGCCCAGCACCTTCCCCAATTTAAAGTCATGGCAACTGAATCCTTGATGAAACTGCAATGCTTTTGCCCTTGGGGCCAAAGGTATCCTTGGTAGTGACCCTCAAAAGTCACTGGAGCAGATCCAGTTTGGTCCTGTGGACAATTTCTCAGTAAAACTGGTAAATAAAAGACAGCGACAGGAGAAGAAGAGTGCAGTTTGCAGGTTTCTGCCTGCTGCTGTTAGAAAATGCTTTTTTTCTTTCTGATGAAAAAGCAGGAGGCTGCACAAAAGCAGCACTTTATTAACTAAAAGAGTCCCCATACAGGGCTCTTGGCATGCAGTGGAGGCATCTCCCTACCAGCAACCCCCAGCAGGGCACACACCATGGTTTCTCACTCCTGCAAATCAAGATCCTGAAAATTCAGGCCACTTTCCACTTTTTATTGCCATCTTTCCAAGAAGAAAGGATCTGAGCAGCCATCCTGGCAGGAGAATAACCCAGCTGCCCACACCACAAGACTGTCCTCATGTCCCCAGATGGCCCTGGAGCCCTGTGGAGAGGCCTTTGGACACACTGACATTCTCATGTGCACGTCCTACAGCCCATGTCCAGCTCATGTCTGAGCTCCACTGTGCCCTGGGAAGCTTTGGTTTCACCCCAGATGCCCTGAGCAGGAGGGTGGTGGGGGGACCCCCGGGAACCCCCACCCTCCCACAGCTGCCCGCACAAAGCAGCCCATTCTCACAGCTTCCAGCACTGCTCCACAGCAGTAAATATTGCATTAGCTGCGGTGGGCCAGGGCTCCGGGCCCTTTTCCAGCTTGGCAGGCTCCTCTCAGCCAGCCAGCAGAAGAAGCAGGGATTATGTGAACTGGGCACAGAGCGAGAGGGGCAGAAAGCAGTCCGGGGGAGCAAGAAGTGCTGCCAGGGCAGAGATAGGTTATCTTTATCCTGCTTTCCGAGCCGTGATGGCTGACAATACCCTAGTGTCACATGTGGCTTTGGTGGAGTCACAGATTTCCCCCTGGGGAAGAAAAAAAGGAAAAATACAGTGATTTTTGGACTGAAGCTTTTGGGAATCAGAGACGAAAATCTACCAGTGTCGATCTGAAAAGGGCTTTTCCGCTCTCAGGCGATGCTCTGGGGTTTTGCTGTTGTGATTTTGAAACTTTCTGGAATTTGTCGGGTTTTGTTTCTGCTTGCTGGGAAAGGTCATGGCTTCCCGGGCAGGGAGGCAGAGCTCTGCTTTCTGGCATAGCCCTTCATGCCCAGCCTGCCCTGGAGTGCCTGCTGAGGAAGTCTGGGGCAGGAGGAACCTGGGGAGACAAGACAGAGGCATTAACAGATCATTCTACGAACAAAACCTACATGTAAAATCCAGTTATAGTGGGGCAAAATAAATCCAAGGTGGTCCTTCCAGAACTGCCTGGCTAAATGAGTTCCTGGTCCCGACTCTGGCGTTTCCCCTCCATCCTGTGCACAACAGGCTTTTTGTTAAATTTCACATCCTGAAAGAATTTAATAGCATTTTTATTTTTAATCCATCACATGTGTTTTGTTTGGACTAATCCAACAGGTCTGCGTTCACAAGCAGCTCTTTTCCAACATCACTACATTTCTCAAGGCTTAACCTGTTGACAAGGACGGGATGCGTTCGGCCCACGTTACACAAGCATCATTAGGTGCACAAGGACTCTAGCCTGTGAGCAGATGGAGTGGTCAGGGGATTCTGCTGACAATGGCAGGAAAAGTGGATCCCTGCATGGAGGGGAAGCTGTCCCACCTTTCTATTGAAGGCGACTTCAGGGTTGCTCAGCAGCTTGCAGGAATTCTGCATTGACTGCTTCTGCAGCACTGGTGCTTCTGCAAACCAGACTGTGGGGTTTTTCTGGGGAGGAACTGGTGTTGCCATTATCCAGCTGAAGGACTGAGCTTGGAACTATAGAAAGCAGCAACACTGATGTCCCTTAATTGCTGTAATTCAATTAAGCCCTGCAATGGGTGCAGCCAGGCAGGAAACCAGCCCATCTGCAATGAGCCCAGGGCTGCTACATAGCCACAAGACATTCAAGCACAGGTTTAACTTTAAGCCTGGTTTGAGGATTATCTCTGCTTATAAAAGTGTTCACCCCTGAGGTAACATGTCCTCAGGTCCTGTTGCTTTTCTGCAGGGCTCATGGAGGGGAAGATTTGTGTGCTGGGCAGCACAGCAGTCAGGGATGGCCTCAGCAGGGTTAGGAAACAACTGGGGAGCCTACAGGCCTATGCACAGTGCAGATGTGCCTTTGAGCACATCTGGATCCTGTAATAATTTGGGCCGTGAAGAAAACGCGCCGACGTGAGCTCACACCCCCGTGAAGCGCCTTTGTGTGATCCCTCAGAAGTGCCTGATGCCCAATCTGCGGATTGCTGCTCTAATGAATTCCAGACGTTGTTTTGAATGTCAGATAGATTTCAGTGCTGCTGCAGAAGATGTCCCTCACCCCATCCTTGTGCAGGAGCGGGCAGCAGGCAAGGCTGGGCTGGCAGGGCTCAGAGACCTCTGCGGGCTGCATGCCAGGGCTGCCTGCCTCGGCGAGGCAGTGTCTGTGGCAGTGTCTAAAGCTGGATGGTGGCTTTCAAGGGACAATAGCACAGTGAGAAACCCCACTTCAGACACTGCTTGCTCAAGAGAAGCCCAGCCAAGAAACCGCCAGCAAGTCGGGTTTTATCGCTGCAGGGCTCAGCCGTCAGCCTCCGGCACGGCTGCCGTCAGCACGCCCGGCTGCCCCTTGGGTCACGTCTGCACACCAGGCTCTCCTGGGCTTGGATTTGAGCTGGGAGTTTTTTAAGGAGCACCAGATTGTCCTATAACCATTATTTCTATGTGCAGGTGACCGTTTGGTTTAAATCCAAGCTGAAAAATGAGGTTATTACAACATATTCCCTCCCAGGCCGGCTGCTGCTGAGGCAGTGAATGGAGTGAGTGCATTTTATACAAATCCATTTGTTTTGAGCTCCTCAGTGACAACCAACCAAATTTCCCTCCTTGCTGGCAGCAGGGGTGCTGGATGCAGAGATGTCCTGGCTGTGGGTGGACACAGCTCTGTAGGAATTCTCTGGACTTGATGGCCGGTTGAGCTTCTGAGCATTGTGGTGAGTTGCCATCCCCAACTCCAGGGTCTGAAGGCCTCTGAAGATTTGTTTTGATTTAAAAATGAAACCAAAGGCAGAATATGCTCAAGTTTGGTCTGTAGCACAAGGCAAGTTCTGGGAGACCTTTCTGAAAGCTATGAGACCCACTGAGGGCAAACTAAGGCCATCAGCACTCCCAGAAACATGCCTGCCAAAAGGGACAGCAGGATGTGTCCCTATCAGCAGAAAGGAACAAGGGACAGTACTTTTGCTATTTTCCAGTGTTTAACAGAGAAGCTCCATGAGGCTTTCAGGAGGTCTGGAAGGATGCCTTGACCCTGAGGTCTTACAGCAGTCACCTGGTGACAGCCAGTGAGTGCCCTGCATTTATTTATCCCCCTCCACAAAATGCGTGAGCAGGTCATGCAAAACCACTGTGGCCCCCTCATTAAATCAACATGTGCCTGGTGTGGCAGGGCCTGGAGATCTCCTGGTAGGTCAGTTTGGGGTGGGTTCTGTGTTTGGGTTACGTTTGATACTGGAGTCAAAATTAATCATCTGACAAATCCAGGCTTTGTCAGAGATTTGCAATAAAGCCCCAAACTGGAGGAAAATTCTGTGCTGGGTTGAGTCCAAGGGTGCTGCATTACACAGGGATCATGTTCAATTAATGGATTTATTTTGTCCCTGGGAACTGGATCCCTTCGAGCTAGCTCCCGGGCTGGGGCGGCACAAACCCCAGCCACTCCCTGAGAATAAACCTGGCTGGATAAACTGTGAAGAACCAGGAGACAAACATCTCATTCACCAGCTCTCCTGGAAAAGTCGTCGGGATAAAAGTCGTTGCCAAAGCCACTGCAGCAAAGGCGTTTCTCTTCAGCACACAGGAGCAGGCAAGGATGAGCCTCGGGGTCAGGGTGACCTGGGAGGAGATGGGAATGATAGGGCTCTGTGGGGTGGTCTGTTTGCTGTGTGGGCCATGGGAAACCTCCCAGTGTGGTGCTCATCTCAATGGGGGAAATCTCTCTGCGTGGTGCTTTGGACCCTTGCCTGTAGGAAAGGACAGCAGTGCTTCTGCAGGGAGTTTCAAGGACAAGCTGAGGCTTTGTGGAAGTAGACATTAGTGTGGGGGGAAAAGGGATTGAAGAATGGCCAATGAAAGCAGGGAGGGGACTGAGGTGTCTTTGTGCCCTGACAGGCCTGACCACATCACACTGGGGACATGGTGTTGGGAACGTATTGGGAGCACATTGGAGAGATGAGCTGTGCTGGCTGCTCTGGGACAGACCCTGCTCAGCCTTTCTCCTGCTTTGCAAGGAAGAGCTGTTATCCATGCATGCATGCCCCTGTGCCCTTGTGCACTGCCATGTTCACATGCACCTCTGAACCACGTGAAGCCCCTGTGTCCAGCCTGGCATGGCAGGACCCATCTCTTACCAACACAGTGCCCTCATTCCTGCTTTTTGTAGGCTGATTTTTCTTCAGCCCAAATGCCAAAGTACTGCAGATTTTGGCCTGGCTAACTCGGATCAGCCTGCCTAATTTAACAGCACTCAGTTTAAGAAGGAAAGGGTCACTTGCAGTCATGTAGGTGAGTCCAGAGCAGCCCCAGGGCAGAAGAGCCCATGTGAGGCAAGCAGGAATTCGGACAAGGATGGGACACTGCCAGGGATGCTGCACTCCCTGAGCTCTGTCGTCTGTTGTATCTGAAACAGTAACTTCCTCACTCAGGGAGAGGCATCCCCTAAAACATCTGACCTGCTTCTGCCTTTCCTACTGGGAAATCCCCATCCCATGAGATGAGCCCGCTCAGGTGCAGCCTCTGCAGTAAAGCATCCTGTGGAGGAAGTATGGGATCCAGATGCCAGGGGTAGGGTTTGATTTGCTTTCAATATAAAGCATACAAAAAGGTCGAAGCATAGACTATTTATGGATTTTAATGAAAATAATATGTTGCCTTGAAATGAGGATGTTAATTAAAAGGCACCCGCTGCTCTTTATCGCTGGCTGGGTCTCTGGCAGCAGTAAAGAGAGAAACGAGTGGAGGAGCTCATGCCAAAACCTCCCTGCAGGGAAGGTGGATGGTGCTGGGAGTGGGATGCGGGGCTGGAGCATTCCTTCTCCTCTCTGCTCTGAGAGAGTAACTCTGAAAATAAACTCTTATGAAAGCTGGGCTGGCAAGCGATGTTGTTGGAAAAGTGGGACTGAAACCCAGGCTCCACTCCGGCCAGCCCTGCCACTCATAGCACGTGAGTCTGGGTGAATCCTGCCCCAGCTCCCCTGTTTACTTAATAATTTCACACAATAGCATCCTTTAAAGAGATAGATTTTTTTTTTCCCTTCTCCTCGTTGGGAACGAGACCACTATGCAGACAAAGAGGCACCATGCACATAAAAACTTGCTACATCTTGCCTAGAGGCAGCAAATTTAAAAGCAAAATTGAATTCTTAAGGCCCCATGGAAAGTGACTGAACCTGCCATGCAAGATCTGCTGGCACAAAGGCAGAGACGCTAAATAAAAACCCCTGGGTGAGTACTACAGACTTCTGATATAGATCCAGCAAGCAAAGGCACCAGGCTTGGAGGTGGGGAAGAGCTTCTGAGGTATTTGCTCTTGTCTGGAAAAGAAAGATGATTATGGCTCAAGAAGAGTTCAGCTGGTGAAGCATCCTGCTTGATTGCCAATAGTTCACCCTGTGTGCTGTCTTGTTTCTGCTCTTCCCCAATTCCTGGCCCTGCACAGCAGTGCCCCCCTCTGCAAAACCCTCCAAGTAGTTTGGATGGTTTATCGGTTGATTTTTATCCCCAGGCACTGAGCATTGCCCTTGCCTTCCCCCTCTAAAGTTGCTTTCTGGTGATGGATCAAACACTGTTCTCGGTGTGAGATTTACAGTCCTCTTCCATCCGTCAGAACTTGGATTTCCTCTCCTTTCCACACTCCTTTTCTCATACAACCCACTTAGACATCAAAAGCCCAACTTCTACTGCAGGGAAGTGGGTGTGTGAGCTCAGGACTGGACTCCTCAGCTGCCCACAGAAGGGCACACTCCACACACCCCAGAACTCTCCAGGAATGCTGGCTGATGCTGAGAATGCCAAAATCTATGGAGAAAATATATTGGGCGGCTTTATTAAGAAATAATCCATTCAGAGAGCTTCTGTGGGCTTTGGCCTGCTTAATACGGAGCTTGGGGCTAAAAGCAATGTCAAAGCCAAGCCCAACCTGTTACTGGAGGTAATTCCTACAATGTTCTATTCAATTGCTGGTATGAGATGTTCAGAAGCCTTCCAGAGGCTTTTGAAATATCCAAGTTCTTTTCTCCTCTCTCTTTCCATGTAAATTCGCACACAGCCCATCCACAGGTGCTCTGTTCCAGGGGTGCCCTGTGGTCCCCCCATGCTCAGGGAAGACAGAAGCAGGCAGGGACATGCCCAACGTGCCCATGCAGAGGTGGAGCCTGAGGTCCATATGGGCTAAGTTTAAATGATGCTTGGGGGGCTTTGCAACCAACAATTAGACATGTTTACTCATGTATTTGCCAAAGGTGCCTCCCTGAGCTCCCAGTAAACAGTATCAAGAGCTACCTCTCCTCTGCAGAGACTTCCCAGGGCAGATCCTGAGTTCCCTGAGGCTTGTGGTGGGGAGAGCCATGTAACTCCAGTGGCTGCAGGATGGCCAGGTCGCTCATCAGATGGTGGCAAGTTTGTATAGATGGTGAAGAAAGCGAGAGTGCAGCCATTCACCTGTATCAACCCCAGCTCTTGCCACGCTCAACCACATCAAAGAGCTTGTGGGGATTACTCAAAATTCGAGTTGAGCTGTGTGAGGCAGCAGGCAGGCTTTGCAGGGCTGGTCTCGCAGCCTGCCCATGGGCATGCCAAAAACAAATGCATTCAAATATTTGGTTAGAAAATGGTTTGGGGATTTTTTTTTTCCAGGGTTGTTTTCTCTCTTTTTTTTCCTTTTTTTTTTTCTCTCTAGGTCTGGAAGCCATGGGTGAGTCATGTCCCAGCTTTCCTCAATGAGAGATCTAAAGTATATTAAAAAATATTAAGAAACAACCAGAACACGTCTGTTGTTTTAATCACGGCTTGGTTTCACAAGACATAGCTGGTCTGGGCTGTGATGCAACTGAGTCTCTTCTTCCAAGTCACACACATGGGTTTTTAAGTTTCTTCTGAGATCCTCTACCAGGCTGGCAAAGCTGGTACATGCACCCCCAGATTCCCCCAGGGACCTCTGTTGCTGTGAGCACATAATGTCTCAACATGATAAGCAGGATTTCTTACCCTAATTTGTTCCTCTCCAGCACTGGTCAAGGCAGTTGCTGTTCTAATTTGAACTAGAAGCCACTGCAATCAGCTGCCCACCAAGGTTGCTGTGCATTAGCAGCTAAACTGCCAAGGGATTTAGGAGCCAGGGCCCCATGACTGCATGTGCTGGTGGTCAAATGCAGCTTGCCTCCTCCCTGGCTTAGTGCCTGTCGTGTGAAACATCTGTGAGTGTGTGGGGAGGGTTAAAGAGTGATTTATTTTGCCTGTGGGAAGTTGGAGAGCTGCAGCCATGGGGATTTCTGATATAAAACAGCGATCGATTTTTATCTGGGTGTAAAACCCCGCCAGAAACCAGGACACACTGTGGTGTACAGGCACAGCCAACATGGTTTGCTTGCTCTGGGAGAGCTTGGGTGAATAATGCACCAGTGAGAGGCTGCAGGGCTGGCTGAGAGCCTGCAAAGGCAGGCAGCACTGGAAGCCTGGCAGTAGGATGCTGGAGCAAAGGGCAGAGCTGGTTCCTCCTCCAGCAATGGAGCCCAGGCATCTTCAGATGCAGAGCTGCTGGGTGGGTTATTCATCCTTGCATTTAACACGAATAAAGAGCTCACAATCCTGGTTTGCTCCATTCCCCCTCTCCCCTCCAAGAAAATTCCACACCCCCCCCCCCAATGTGAAGTGAGTGGGAATATTTATGAACTGTGAGAACATCAACCACAATGTTATTTTTAAGTTTGTTTTTGATGAGCAGCTCTGGCTTTTCCACGACATAAATCAGCTGTTGAGCTGTGTTTGACAGCGAGGTTACTTTTTTGATCTGAAGGTGATATTTCCAGTGCCGGGAAACACCCGGAGAAGGCTTACGTCCTGCGGAAAATCCTGCTGGGCTCTTCCCATCTGTAGTCAGCATCATTTGCCATGTGTTATCATTTAGAAATGAGCTCTTTTTATTTGGCCAGGCAGGAAAAGTGGTTGGAAACCATCACAGACCCACACAGCCTTTTCCTCATTCCCCTGTACCCTGTAGCACTTGGGGCAAACAGCAGAAAAACACAGGGTCCTCTGTAACATTTGACAGCCCAGATCCAGCCCAAAAGCCATCAGAGAGCTGCTGCTGGTTGTCCAGAATGAGTGTGAGCTGCCCAGTTAGCTCCAGTGAGCATCAGTTCTGAACCTCCTGGGAAGTGGGAGGACAGCCTTGCTGCCTCTCCCTCCAATGGACTCAAGTTCTTATTACACAGAGATTCTCAGCTTCACTAGAAAATCATTAAGTTTACAATGTCTCCAAACATCAACTCTCAAAATCTGCCTCTCTACAATGCAGGAAAAATGTATCCCTGGCCTTCCCTTATGAAGATAAATGTACAGTATAGAAAATATAAAACCTGGTTCTTGTATTAGAGGTGTTTTCCAGACAATGGCTTTCCTTCCAACATGAGGCTACCACTGCTCACATGGGCACCTAATTCACTTGTGCCAAACCCAGAAACTCCCTTACTCAAAGGGAAAATGAACTCTAGAATTCATTCCTGGGGGATGTACAGCACCAGGGATGTCTCCCTGGGAGCCCTGCCCTTCCTCACAGTTGTGCAGGGGACTTGGGCCCAGGGCCCCTGTGGGAAGGTGGAGCTGGAGTCTCATCAGCTGCAGGATTCACTTATGGATCTTGGAGCAGAGACTGTCTTTCTATTCCAGAAGCCTGGAAGTAAACACAGAGCAGTCTAAGGAGTCTCTGGGGTTTATGTGTGGAGACTTCATTAGTAATCAAATGTACCTTTACCCTGTGGAGTTTTAGAAATGTGCTGTTTGATTGCAGGGCTGAGCAGGGCCTGAAAGCACAAATGCAAGCTCATGTGCTTGTGTGTAGGAAGGTTTTTATTCCAGAGGGCAGCTCTTCCCAGATTGGTGTCACCCAGTGCCGAACCACGAGCTTTGGGAGAACAGCTTTGGTGAAAGGATACAAGATGCTGCATGAAAGGGATGGTGTCAAAGCTTTAGGTCCTGAACCCAACACCAAAGCAAATGCACTGGCAGATTCTCAGCTGAGATTTGTGGGGGCTTTGAGAGTCACAAAACCCCACGGGTTATCAAACACCTCTTCACATTCCCCTCCTGCCATGGAGGAGGACCAGGCGTGCTACATCCTCTTCATGTGGCAAGCTGTGTGTTGCCACTGTGCCGCAAGCTCAGCAGAGGTGCTGAGATGAGAGAGTGTGGCCTTGCAGGAAGGCTGTATGTTTCACAGAGAGGCAGGAGGATAAAAAGCACACACCTAGGTACTCTCTCCTACCAGGTATCCTACACCCTGCAGGTGGGTGTAGTGCCACTCACTGCTTTGGGATGGGGGTAGTGGGCAGCCACTGTTACAAGGAGGGGTTATTTGGGATGGCTGGGGGCAAAAAAATGGAATATTTCCTTGCCAGGCTGCTTGAGAGTTAATTCAACTTGCCCTTTCCGTACTGGAAAGGCACCAGCTGCATATGGCTGGCATGACTCTGAAGGAGGATGAAGCAGTGCAGGGTAGGGTTTTCATTTAGACCCCGACCCACAGGGTGTAGGGAGGGATGTGGTCACTGCTGGATGAAACAAATCTGCTGAAAGGATGGAGGAGGACCAAAAGGCCTTAGCCATGGCTATTTTTGACATCATACCTTGATTTGAATACAACACCCACCACAGCAGCAGGAGGGTAAAGATGTAGTAGATCTAGAGATCAGTTATGGTTCCCTGCATCACTTCTCATGCCTACTGCCCACCAGGAGCTTCTGTCCAGGCTTTGCCATCCACTGCATCCCCCAAAAGGGTCCCAGTCCCATCCACATGTGGCCACCACAATGAGATCTGCAGGACAGGTGTTGATGCCCAGACTTTGCTGCCCAGTCCCTACCCTGCTGACAGCTGTGCTGGCACCCACCTAGAAAGCATGAGGTTTTCTAACTTGGAGTAAACTGTTACTGGTGTAAATCCTGCCCACAGCTGGCACGAGATTAAACATGCACAGAGGGACCATGGCAGCCCTGACTGCCTGGGAAAAGTGGGCTGTCACCTGCACAGCCCTTGATTTGAGTATGAGGCCGTCCCCCCATTAGTCCCTGCATGCCCCAAAAGCAGGTGGAGAAGCTTGGGGAGGGCCAGGAGGAATGGCCTCAGTGCTCCTTGCTGTGCCCCAATCAGGCCCTTCTCCTAATTTAAAACATTCTGTGAAAGGTGAGGTCTGGCCAAGGTCCTCCGAGAGGGGCAGGAGTGGCTGGGAATTCCCACTGCACTAGCCAAGGGGAGGAAGCAATGCAGGACCTTGTACATTAGCTCCAAGCCACTGGAGGATCATCCTTGGCCAGCTTTGCCTCGCCTGGGGTCAGCCACGAGGAATTGTGGTGGTCTGGGCACTGGGCGTGCAGCTCCCCACCGCCAGCAGCGCTGCGTGCCAAGGCGCCCCATGCGAGGCAGAAGAGGAAGCAAAAGCGGATTTGCATGCCACGGCTACACCCTGCCTCAACCAAATTACCGGTAGATGAGCACCGGCGCATCTCCTGCCTGTTCCCTGATTTATGGCAGGAGAAGCAGGGAGG
The DNA here is from genome assembly GCF_963662255.1 of Cinclus cinclus. Taxonomy (NCBI): domain Eukaryota; kingdom Metazoa; phylum Chordata; class Aves; order Passeriformes; family Cinclidae; genus Cinclus; species Cinclus cinclus. The sequence goes on from NC_085056.1 coordinate 8,518,592, forward strand.
GGAAGGTGAGGGGGAGTAGGGGAGGGAGTAACAAACATGACCATTATACATGCAAATACAGCACTTGGTGCTCCTTCAGTGCTTTCCCTCTGAGCACCCCGTGTATTTTCCCATCACTAACAAACTGGCCGCTGTCCTTCACGTTTTGGGGTGCAAAGGACTTTGGGGGCAGAAGAGCAGCCGGTGCTGTCTCATCTCGTGGTTGTCTCCATCCCTCGCCTGCCCGGCCGGTCCTGCCCGGCCCCCGGGCTGTTTGGGCAGAGCCGCTGCCCACACCTGCCTGCACGGCCGGCTGGGAGCTCCGGGGCTCGCCCGAAGCCACGCACTGTGTCTGGGACGGAGAACAAAGCCTGTGCTTCACCTCCCCACCGACCTGCGCAGACTTCCTCCTTGGACTATTTACCAGTTTTTCCAAGGCAGCTTCCCATGGGACAAGCCAAACAGAAGCTCCTGTGAGGATGGCCGTGCCCGCTGGGTCAGACACATCCTCCCCATTTACCTGCTGGAGCTGCTGCCTCCAAGGAGCCCAGCTACAAAACAGGGATGTGCCGACACTCTGGAGCCCTTTGGAGAGGCGCCCCTCCGCTTTGGTACCTCTGGCCTTAGGTCGATGCTGTTGGAGAGGCTGAGGTTTGCCTACCCCGGCAAATCGAGAGCAAACCTGCTGAGCAACTTTGGTATTAAAAGAGTGAACCCAGGATGGAGCAGTGGGAGAGCGGGATCAGTCCTTTTGCAGCTCCTCCAGCAAGGATCTGTAATGCAGCAGTCCTTTGTGCATAGCAGGAATGGAAACAGCAGCCCTCAAGTCTGACCCCAGACAATTGTTTTCAGTGAAGAGGGCTGGGGAGGCAATTAATAATGTTTAAACAAAAGAAATAAAAAAAGCAATACTGTATCTAGAAATTCTTCTGAGGGCCAGAGCTGTGACAGAAAGATATATGCTTTAGCATTGCTGTCAGAATAAATGACCCTCCTGAGGGAAGGAGTTTTCCAGGCTCTTTCTGCCCCACTGGATACAATTTAAGAAATGCTTTGCCGCTAAAAATCACTAATTTTAGCCAGAAGATGAATTGCATAGGATCGTGTTTTGACTCATATGGTAGAAGGACAGGGGACATATTATTAGGGAGCCAGAATGCAAACGGTAGTTTCTGATTAGAAGAGAACATCATCAGCATTTTTCCAATTAGGCGTGGGCATCAAGTTCCCCGGCACGCAGAGGGGCTGTTAGCAAACCTTTGGCTCCTCCGCTGGGAGCAGAGGAGCCGGCTGAGGAAATGCAGCCCAGCTCTTCAGAGCTGCTGAGGAGTTTCTCAGAAAGAGCCACCTCCTCGACTCCAGCTGTCCGTGTGCTGCAGCCCTGCCGCCAAGGGACTCTCTCGAAGAATAAGAAAAAAAGGTGTTTTCCGTATCTCCTTCCAGCCCTTGCCTTTGCAGAGAGGTTCTGCAGTGCCGATTCTCTACAGCATGGATGCTCATCCCCTGAGATGTGAACCCAGATCATCAAACTCATTTTGCAGAGACCACCAAACGGCCATCTGAGATCAATTAGCTTGTCATTACTCATCCCCATCAGATCTGAACTGCTGACCTACAAGTGAAAGTCCGTATATTTGTCTCCCAGCAATGTGCAGACTCATCCAGCTATCTAATGAGAAGAGCTTCCTCCGTAAACAAAGCCAAGGAGGTCGTGCTCTGGCCGTCCATCCCCTGCTCCAATTAGCTTGAACCCAAGGGCCAGGTTGAGCTCAGTGTGATGGAGAGGCAGGAGTCTCTGGGGTGACCAGCTCTGTGACAACAGGCTGCTGACTGGAGCAGAATGGCTCCCATTAGTGACAATTTCAAACAATTTTACCACTTTAAATGCCATTTTAGCTTTGCATTTGAATGGCTGCTTTGTTATTTTAAACTGCTATTCAAAACTAGTTAGTAGTTGCAAGTATAACCTTATTTATTGAAGATACTAAATGTGAAATCCTGACGCAGTATTTACCGGTGCTTTGGAAGTTCATTATTTAGATAAGGATAAGTAAAGTGGAAGGAGATATAGCTCTTTTAATTAAAGGAGCGTGAACTTGACTGAAGCATTTTCTGCCTGCAAAGGCTGTAATTATCACACATGATACAATTCTTCATTTGAATCTAAAAGATCCACAGCCCTTTTCCTCATTTAAATGTATGTGTTCTTGCATATCTCTTTTCTGACGGAGTATGGGGAGCCCTTTGAAACAGCGTTAGTCCCAACTTCGAATTACTTCAGGATGCCTGGGAGGCACCAGTAGCTTTTGGACCGTGTGGGAGAGTTGCTCCAAGTTTCCAGAGTTTTCTGGCATGTGTGGATGCTGCTGTACAGGTGTGGACGGTGTTAAGGTGTCTCACTGTATGGGCTTGAGAACACAGATGTAGAGAATCATTTAGCTTGGGAAAGACCTCTAAGACCTGAAGTCCAGACTGGAGCATCATCAGAGGGAGCATTTCTCTGCCCCTGTGAGCGGTTGCAGCTCCCTCCTCTCTACAGGAGATGGTCTCCAGCAGCCAGCCCCTAAACCAGCTCAGGCTGTAAATCATCCCATCCATGCCCCTGGATGCACGGCTGCAGCTGGACCAGTGCCTCTGAAGTGAAGACACTGCCAGCAGCACCGGAGCTGTTACTTGTGCCTTTCTGGTGCTGGAAATGCAGCTGGGGGCACCAGCCTGCTCAGGGACATCTTCATGACAGCAGCTGCACAGGCAGACCACTGGCGTGACCCTTCCTCTGTGATTGTGTTGCTCTGAGCACAACTGTCAGCCTTGCTTAGAATTCACTGGGTTTATTACCATTTAATTTTATGACCTAAATATAGACCAATTGTTTTTCCCTTAGAGTGATGGAGAATTTCATTGTGAGCTGCATTTTCCAAAAACTTCTCAAAAGGGTAAGGGCTATCAGGGAAGCAAGTACTGGCTCCAGTGGGTAATTTTGGATTTGTCTTGAGCTTCCCCTCTCTGGTGTGGGTGGGGTCCATTGTTGGTTCCTTTGTTATTATTTTAATTAGAAATACCCAAAGGCAAATGACAGCTGGATATGACAGATGAGGCTAGTTTGGTGTTAGTGCTGTATGGCAGAAACTTAAGCAGTGCTGTTTTTATCTTTTAGAAACAATGTGCCTCTACCTAAACTGTTGGTATAAAGAGAATTTTTGGAAATTGCCACAGCCTGGAAAATAATTAGTTATTTTGAAAAAAATCCTAAAGTTAATTAAAACCATACCCTTCATGATTAAGACTCTTTGAATGTTTTCTTTGCTGTATCTTTAAATTCCATATAAATCAATGCCTCTATGGAATTTTCAATTGACACAAATTTGTTCCACCTAAAATGAATAGTAAGTCTGAGAAAGCAATAGGAAATTGTTAATTCATCACTGCCTGCCTTCCCCTGCTATATTTTTCTCCTAATCAAAATGCAACCTGATATTCAATCCAAGGAAAACATTTCAAGGAGTCAATCATATGCCACAAGCTTCCAAATTTTCTAAATCTGATAGCAAGAAAACAACATATATCTTAGTCATTAATATACACTATGAAAAGATAAATGTAAGGTTCAGCTTTTACCACAGTTGCAGCAACCTGTAACTGATGGCCTTTCCACAAGATTCATGAGCTGATGGAACAGCAGCAGAGGGACATTTCAGTATACTGTGTTACAGTCTTGGGTTTCAACGTTTAAATGAGCAGAAAAAAATATCCCGTCTATCAGGCCTTGTTTCAGAACAAATCTGAGGCACAAGCCTGAGGCTCATTCAGGTCAATGGCTTTTGGGCATGTGCTGAATAAATGTCTTCCTGAGCTGGGGCTGTACCCATGAGCATGGTGAGAGCACAAGTCATTGGAAACATATTGGCAATGTAAAGAAAGCAGCTGCTCTTGATCTCCTATTTCTGCCTTTACAGGTCAGGATAAAGCTGTGCCCGACAAGCCAACCCCTTGGGATTAGGGCAATACATCTTGCAGGAAAATCCCACAAGAGTAATGAAGCTTTAGAAAAAAAAAAAAAAACAGGCTGAAGCTTATGTTCCGCTGCAATTGAAGCACCTCTGAGCTCTGTGCCAGGTGTGTGAGCCTTGCCTGCACCAGGAAAGCCAGAAATGGAGAAGTGGTCCCTTCCTCACCTCCCAAGCCATCAGCAGCTGGAGCACCTTCTCTGGCCCAGATGACTTTTAATAGCTGCTGCTGGCTTAGTACCCTGAGGAGCTGTAATTGTCTCTTTGAACACGTGCATCTCATATGTGCTTGGCACTATATTTAAGTTACAGGTTCATCAGCAGAGAAGTAGGACCTTTGCTGGGGAATGCTTGTCATAGCAAAGCTCCACATGGTCAAAATGGAAATTAGGAAATCAGAAAGACAAAAAACCCCTATTCAAATAGTTTCTGAGCAGATTAATGGAAAATGCAGGAAAGTAAGACTGTGAACATTGCCTCTGCAAGGGTACAAGAGTTTCTGAAACACTTGGGGAGCTAGGGAGATGATAAAGCAAGGAAGAGTTTAATGCTGAGCAGCTTTCACAAACCAGTAACTAAATAGTTGATGAGAATATAACTAGCTGCTACTGCAGATGGAGGCTCTGACTTGAGGTTTTTGAATTGCAGTTGCTGCTTTGCTCTAGCTCATTTTATGCAGCTGAACTGAAAAATAAGCTATCCCTCACTTTTTCTACCACTGCTCTCAGGATTTGGGGTGTGCATTTAGCTGTCTATAAAGTGTTTCTGAAGTCTTTGAAGAGAAAGCAGGATGAAAAAAAAAGTACTTAGTGCAACTGCTGATAAAGACAAAGTGCTGAATTTTAGGCTCCTTTTAATCTTTCGGCAGTCATGTGCTCCCTGGGTACTTGTGTTTTCTTACAGAGCAAAGCATAATGAGCTTTACATCCTGCATTGCCACGAGCACTTCCTCTTCAGTTCAAAGGCAGTGCAGAAGGATCGAGATGGAGAGACCCATCTTCATGTCCATATTCATGCCCACCTCTGCTTTGACTCTATTTCAAACATAGCATCTTGCACTTAGCAACTTGTGATCCTGTTTTCTCACTTCTGTGTTGTGGCAATGTCGCTTTCGTTGGAGAAAAGTTCTTGTTTGTCATTAAATACCGGTGTTTGAGAAACAAAGCGGAGGAGGATGGTACTTCCAAACCAAGGGCATCAGCATGTTTTTAACAGCCTGCCTCCGTGCTTGGGACTGCAGCTACTTACGCGAGGTACTCCGTTTTGCCTACATAAACATAAAAAAAAAAAAAAAAGGTGGATTACAGGCAGCTTCAGAGGAAAACGTGCAGACCTGACTTTCAAAGCACTTCGCACGCCCTTCACATAAAGAGAGGGAAAGCCGGTGTGCAGACAGGAGCCGTGGGAGCAAGGAGCTCCCAGGCAGTGAGTTCAATCACTGCACGGTGCTCCTGGGCTTTTGTTAGATGTTTGCTGACAATCACACTATTCCTAAATGCAGTGTTAGTGATAAATGGCTGGGAAACAGACCCACTGAGAGCACGGCTAGGACTCTCTGTACTCCTGTGCCTGGGTGGGGACGGCAGTGGTGTGTGGCTTTGACGTTGAGCTCTAGTTACCTAAAGACCAGAATGACTCAACCAGCTTAAATTTCAACATGTGCCAAAGGAATTCAGGGACCGCAATTGCTTGAATTCAAAGTGACTATGGTGTATTTTTACTGGATAGAAAGTGGAGGCTTTTCCCGGCCTTGTGGTTGTCAGGGGGAATTTGCTTCCTGGGGACACTTTTGGGTGTCTATGGCTTCTTCTATGGGAAATTAAATTCCAGCCAGGGGAGAAAACCCACTGAAATTCAGCCTTTAGCAACCAAGATGCACAATGTGGTGTGTGACAGACCTTGTAACAGGGAAAGCTGGACGTTAGGGCTCTGCTCTGAAATGCTTTACTGGTGCTCTTACATGAAAGTTAAAGTGCTTGAATCTATACCTTCTGCTAAGAACAATTTTCATGGTCATTGTCCGATCCCCTCTCAGGTTACTGGTCCCCAGAGAGACCAGGCCTGCTCTGACAACTTTTTAAGTGTGAAGGAGCTGCAAAGTAACAGCAAGGCTTAGTCTGTCCTTGACAACAACCTGCAAGCTTTCCTGCCTGCAGGCAGAGCTCTAAGGAAGATAATCCCTAAGTGCCATTGCAGGTTGTCTCTGGCACACTTTCATCCAGATTGTTACTCGTGAAGCCTTAAGGTGTGATTCCCTCAAATCTGTACTTGGCATTTCCCAGACACTGAAGCCTAAGGTGGGTGGCCAAACCCACCCAACACCCCATCTTGACCCTAAAACAGTAGCATGAAGAGCATACCAGGTTTTCATCTCTGGAAATGCATGCTTCAGGCTCCTACCAGATAAGAACATACTAAAGGGCAAAGGTCTGCAATGGCAATAGACTCCTTATAAGAACAGAGAAGAACCATTAAGATGGCATGGTGGAAAATGAGTTTGTTGCCAAACTGAATGAGAGCAGATGTGATGGGGGCCAGGATCCAGCACTCTGTAAAATCAGTCTGCAGACTGCAAAACAAAAACCTCTGGATCCCAGAAGATCTGTGACACTCAAAATTGATCCTCATAAATTTGTTATTACACAATAACATCAAGGAAGCTGTTGCCAAGAGCAATAGAGAAGTGGTGATGAAACAAGCCAAGGTCATGAGCTGCCCACCAGACATCCTCAGCTAGGCAGTGGTGGGTTGTTCTCTGTGGAATCTTCTGAAACACTCAAGTGGCTTCCTTTGAGGATGCCTCTTTGACTTCCTGCAATTAAAACAAATCCTTGAACAAGAAAGAACAGAAACATCAAATAAACAGGATTCCCTATTTTATGAAGTAATTAGATATACAGTGAAGACCAGCCAGGTTGGAACTGAAGCAATAGAGTTGAAAAGTAGATGATAAAAATGGGGAGGAAAAGCTCCAATTCAGCATCTTTCCTCAGAAAGATGAAACGCAGCAAACTGCTAGATAAAAGGGACATAAGCAACCTTGGATCTGACAGCAGAGTGGAAATCCCCTGGCTGGAGAAAAGACAGGATGAGGTGGCTCTAAGGAGATCCTAGGGTAGTGGGCTCAAATAAGCCCTAGAGCAGAAGAAGAAGCAGTCAAAAAAGGAACTCCATCAATCAGTGGCCATAAAAACTGCATGTGAACTTTTAAGAAATTCCCAGGGAGAAGAACAATTTGTGTTGAGAAGTGATGAATACAGAACTCTAAATACTGGTCACTGGCCCTACCCAAACTAGTTTACTGTGAGCATGGAGAGGTCACACAGCCCCCATGGGCCTCTGCTTCACCACTCCTTTCAGACTGGGGTAGAGATATTGTCTCTGTTAAAACATGGATGTAAAAAATAGATCACTTTAGCATATATAAAATCCTTTCACTAAGGGAAGAGAATTATTGCTCATTATTATCATGTGTAGATGATTGTGTGTAAACAGAGTCTTGAAGTGTCACCCAGTTCACTTTTTAGCTGCTCTTTGCTATATCAGAGATTATTGCATTCCATCTGCTTCTGACAACCTCCTGTGATGGAAGTTCAGTTCTCCTGGGAAACCTATCCCAGGACTCAAGTTATCTTTACAGTTAAATGTTCTCCTGTTACCTAATCTTGATCTTGCTGCTGCAACTTGAACCTGTTCATTACTGCTCACCCTATCTGCTGTGGAGCACAGGTTTTAGTAGATGTGAGAGGTGTCTGCGTTTTTATGAGTGGGTTTGTACCCATCAAGTGTGTCGTGTGGTTTTCACTCTAAGAAGCAGTCTGACTACTTACAGCTTTGCCAAAGCTCAGCTATTTAGGCTAAAGCCTTTTCATGCCAGGCATTTCCCTCAAGCTCTTTTCCACCCCCTGCTTTTTTTATTTCATCTCTGCCTTTTTGTTTTAAAATGCAGCCAAAAATCTCAGCTGTTGCAGAGAACAAGGTTAGGGAATGATACTGCTGCATTATGGCTGTACAGGAAAACTAGAGTGGGAGCTATATTTGGAAACCTTGAGTGCTCTGATCTGAAATCTCAGAGAGGGGTTGTGACTTGAAGATCAACCAGTCAAGTGATAACCCCCCCAAAATGACAGCTGCCCATGGTGGACACAGGTTGGTTGGCCTGGAAATCTCAGTTCACATTGAGATGTTGCTTGTGAGAGGTTCAGAAGTTACTCTTCTTGTCCTGAAATGACTTTTCTTCCACTGCATACACTCATTTGGATATGAACTTGTAGTAAAGCAAGGTGTGGGAGCTCACTACACCTGTGCACATTTCCCCCCTCTTTTCTGTCCTCTTACACCACAAGTTGTTGAGTCTTCAGGTCACACTCAAACAAATTTGAGTGTGGGAGGGAAAGCAGGCTTCAGAAATTCCTTCGAAAGCCTTTAGATTATGTGGTATGAGTGAAAGGCATGAATAGAGGTGCAAATATTGAGGAAGCCAGAGTACCTTTCCTTAATGCTCTGCAGGGCAGACCGTGTTTGTGGAGAACATTTTCATTTGTTAACATCCCTGTGACAAGATCTAACTTTGTATTTAAGACGTATTTTTCCTCCTTCAGCTTTCCAGGGTGTTTTTTTTTTTTTTTTTTTTTGTTTTTTTTTTTTTTTGTTTTTTTTTTGGTTTTGTTTTGTTTTGTTTTGTTTTCTATACCCAAGCAGTTAAGACTGTTTAAAATCCAGCATCTCTGATGAAACCAGATCTGCCTTCGATACACATTAATCATGGCTGGATTATGGGGTTGGAGTAGCCACTGGAATTTCTTTCTGGTGAAACTGGAAGTGACCTTTGTTTCTTCTTGTTCTCTGGGTCAGTCTCAAGCTTAACTGGACATCTACAAAGGCTGCAGCTGCTAACAGAGACCACAAAGGTGACTGAGGGCTGAAGAGCACCATCTGCCACTCTCGTGCCTTGCTTCTTTTGCTGTTGGCTCGTGGGTGTCTTGCTGATCTCCTTCCTCTTGGTAAGCATAGGTCTGGGCAGAGGGGGAAAGACATAAAGCTGCAGCAAATTACAATGCAAAGCACTTGAAAATAGGGAAAATCCACATCTAATAGGAAAATCTTGTGGTGGAGTGTACTGAGGAATCTGTCTTGGGACATAAAGAAGGCAGAGGGGCTGTTGTAAATAAGCCCTTCAACCTGGAACGTGCAACCAAATCTGCATGGGGAAATTCTTGTGTCCTTATGAAGTCAAGGTAAAGTCTACGAGGCTTAGTTCTGACCTAGGGCACGCCCGTTTGGATCAAGGTGGAGGACTGGGACCATCCTAATTCCTAGTCAGTAAAAACAAATAGCTCTAGCAACAGAAGAGAAGCATGAAAACAAAGTTACTATCAACACCCTGCCTTTTTGAAATCCCTTCCAAATTCTCCAAGGATAAGATCAATGGGAACAAAAACAATAACAGCTCTGTGTGGAAAGAAGGTGAAAAGGCAGCTCCCTCAGCTGCACACACCCAAAAAATGGGCTTTGCTTTGCTTTTTTGGAGCTGACTTGATGCTGGCACAATTTCGTAGCACCCCAAAGCATCAGCCAGGTATTTTTTTTTAACTTTACGAGCTCCATAATGAAAGCACCCCCTGTGCCAGAGCACTCCAAACCTGCCTGCGATGGAATGTGCTGATAAAGAGGAATATTTCCTTGTGGACTTTGTTGGAGACACAAATTTAAATATTGCTAATTTCCAGTATCAGCCTCAGCAAGACACTTCACCCATGGTGATCCATCTGTAAATGGTGGCAGCTCTTTCTAGCCTTGAATGTTTAATTAGAGAACACATTTCATGACTTTCTCTCCCAGTCTCTTGGTTCTCCTAAGTGGACCAATAATTTCTCTGAAAACACGATAAAACAGCCAGCAATCCATTTGTTACAGTGAGAGGTGTCAGCCTAGCATGTTAGGTGTATGGAAATGCAAGGTTTTGATGTAGTTACTGTGTAACAAACCAGCAGAACTCAGCTCAGTTCTGAAATATTCACCTTGAGAATGAAATTAATTCTTTAGGTAAGAACAATATTTTTAGAATAATTTGATGGTTTAAAAGTCAACATTTTGCTGCCTTTCATGAGGCACATTTAAAGTTGGGCATGCGGATAAATATGGGTGACCAAGATGACTGAATGGCAGGAGACTAACTTACAGTATCTCCAGGAAGACTCCTTAGAAAGAGAAGGTAAAAAAATCTTCACAAATGCAATTTCTTTCCACCACTGGATCTCTGGGAGGAGAGAATAATATCTCAAATCTTACAAGAATAATCTCTTTAGAATCCGAAAAGTCACTTGGACATTATCTGCTCCAAGACTGAATCACCTCTAACTGTTTTACTAAGTATAACTAAAAGTATAACAGACTGTAAGACAGCTTGCTCAGTAATAAACATTCACATGTGAAAGAAGAACTGAGCTTTGAGTCACTGTTTAGCTTTCTTCCCCATGATCTCAAATTAAACCCATGAACAGCTATCCCTACAAGGGCTTTGCTTCCATGCTTTGAATCCTAACATACCCTGTGCTGGTCATGCAGGAACAGACACTGATGCAGGACACAAGCCCCTCTCCCACATCAGCCACCAACTCAGTTTGTGTAACCAGTGTCTTACAGCACTGTGTATGCTAACAGGAGGGGGGGAAACCAAAACAAAACAAAGACCCTCTGAAGACTGAAAAAAAAAAAATGTTAATCCAGAGTGATGATGTTGCATTTAGCTTATCTGATTGATTCAAGTGGTGGAAGCTGCTAGAGCATGTGTGTATTTTGACTACTTTTAATACAGGGTCTCTGCTTGTGACAATTGTCACTCTGATTCTTTCATTTGGAAGGAAACTTCAGCTATCCTGGGTGGGCAGGTTCACATCCACTCTGAACTGTTTGAATAGTACAGCTGGCTTGTGCTAGGTCTGAGGAACTGAAACTCTCTGCATTGTCCATTCTCATGTCTGGAAGCCTTAGTGATATTAAAATCTGCAGGCACTTTCAGAACAGCTCCAGGATTACACATCTTGTCTGGCCCTTTATTGCCTGGTTGTGCTTAATGCTTTTAAAAATTGTAAAAGGCTCTCTACCATCGCATGCCACCCCTCAAAATCATGCATGTGCTTTTGAAGAAGTTCAAGAGATGTGATTCAGTCCCTTTGCTTTGCTGAGACCCCATCTGGAGGACTACATTCAGCCCAGGGGATCCCAGAACAGGGAGGACATCAACCTGCTGGGGTTGGGTCGGAGAAGACTGTGAAGATGATCAGAGGCTGCAGCACCTCCCCTATGAAGACAGGCTGAGAGCGAGGAGTATTCAGCCTGAAGAAGAAAAGGCTCCAGGGAAACCTTATTGCAGCTTTTCAGTACTTAAAGGGGGCTTATAAGAAAGATGGGGACTAGTGTTTTAGCAGGGCCTGTTGCAATAGTACAAGAAGTAATAGTTTTAACAAAGAGAAGGTCGATTTAGATTAGATATAAGGAAGACATTTTTTACAGTGAGGATGGTGAGGCACTGGAGCAGGTTGCCCAGAGAGGTGGTGGATGCCTAATTCCCAGAAATATTCAAAGTCAGGCTTGCCAGGACTCTGAGCAACCTGGTCTCGTTGAAGATGTCCTTGCTCATTACAGGGGGATTAGACTAGATAGCCTTTAATGGTACCTTCCAACCCAAACTATTCTAGGATTTTAAGTTTTTAATGGATTATAAAATGTAGAGTAAGGAGACAGTGTGGCTGATAGCAGCACAATAGATAGCACAGAAAAAGCTACGTCTGAACAACATACAATTGAGTGCCATTAGCACTGTCTGTGTACTGATAAGAGCATCTTCAGAGCTATTTTCACAAAGGCAGTTTTTAAACACTTCCTTTTATGTATTTAGGCTTGTGTGAGTCACATTTTGTGCTCAGTTAAACTTTCTCCTCATTGCTCAACATCTGGGATAATGACAGTGCCTCGCTCTTTACATAGATATCTCAAAATCTGCTGGAGGAGTCATTTGATAGGTGGGCAAATTAAGGCATTAGAGGTGAAGCCATATGCCCAAAATCATCACTTAGAAAGCCAAAGGCAAAGCTGGAAGAGGCAGCCAGTCCTGGCTTCTGCTTGCCAGACAAGGGAGACTCTGCATTCAGATATTTCTTTTAACAATTTGGCTGCGATTGGTAAAATGAGAAAAAAGGGGGGTTAAAACAAAAGCTGCATAATTCCATTGCCAAAACATGTATGGATAGCACAGAATCTTAGAAATGTACACCTACTCCAATACTCTTAGTATTATACCTACTCCAATCATCATCACTGTCCCAAATAACCAGTATGAAAATCAAGTAGCCTTCTGGGATAATCGGTTTTAATTCTCTAGAAGTTGTGTAACTCAGGCTCCACTGCATCATTTGAAGGAATAATTTATTCTGATGTTCTCAAGTTTCATTTCATATTGTTTTACTAGGAAAAAAAAAACAAACAACTGTATTCCCCCGGTTAATGGAAAGAATTTAAACAGATTTTCAATTCATTAAGATGTTGTCTACCAAGGTCATTGATCACAGGCAACCTTTGCTACACCAGAAACCTGAAACTGATATCACACTGCACTTTTATATCTGCACATTTATGACCTTTTTATGATTAAAAAGTGACTACCAAGTGTCAGAAGGGTATATTCTGGTGGATGTCCCAGGCTGCACAGGCTACGCTTTTGGAGGAGAAGCTACACGTGTGTTATTGAAACAAAAGGCTATTCCTTTGAATATGTTATTCCTTTGAATGTGCTTCCTATATGAAGCACACTAAAACTGCCAGTGCTTACAACCAGACACAGCCCAGGTGTTCAAATCACACAGCTGGGAAAGGATAATTGTATTTACTGGCTTTTCACATAGGCCTGCCCATGAAAACGTAGGTATTTTATTGCACTGTGGTAGTAACCCGGGCTGAAGCAGAGATGTGGATACAGCTTCTCCAGCGTGAGAATAATTGTGACTGAGATGCTCACAGTAGAGGCTGAGAACTTGGGCTTCAACATCCTCATTGAGGGAAGAAGGGTCTCCTGTCTCCTGGCTGAGTACTCCAAATGCTTCGAGTTGTTTTGAGTAGCACATGTAGGCATCTTCTTTTAGGAAAAAGGCTCCAGCTTTGGAATCTGGAATGAAGAGATGCATCTGTCTTGTAGCCTGGTTTAGAGAGAAGAGACATGAAGTGCAGTTTCCTCCCTCATACCTGCCGTGCTTGGTGTTTTTTAAGTGGTAGTCAACTTCCCACTCATAATGCAAAATTGGATTGTTTTGTTTAACTGTTGTGGTATGGTTCTTATCTCTCTGTGCTAGGTAAGATGTTTAGCTATCAACTTTGGACTTGGCCAAGTCCTGAAAGCTTCACATTGTTGCCTCTGGAGTCCCTACATCCACCTCAGCATAAAGTGCTTCCACAGACACAAATGGATTATGATAGCTCGTGGTCCTTTTCATTGCCCATATCCTTCAGTTGGGTTATTTTGGGAGTCCTCAGATAAGATACAACTTTGTGCTGATGTATGCAGACTAAACATGAAAGGCTGCTCTGGGGGTGAGCTACAGTATTTCAGGATGATTTCTGCATGTGACTGTAGGTTCATGAACTGATCAGCAACCCCCCCACACTCCTGCTGGTGGGGTGACTCCCATGAAGATATTCCGGCTGGGAGCATCATCTGTAGTAGCAGGGAAATGAAAATTAGTCTGGGTAAAAGAAGTAAATTAATTTGCTCAGTTCCCCCTCCCCTCCCCCCCCACCTCCCCCTTTTTTTGTACCCATAAGCACAGACCTTGCGTAAGTGGATTGCATTTCACACCTAATGTGCATAATTATATCTTGCAAACAGTTTATTAATGGATCTATAATCACAGAGTAGCTTGTACATACATAATGCTGGTGTTTGATTATACTGCAGCTGCCATAGATCAATGGATACACAGGAGTTTGGTTTATTAGTGTCTCACACGTGTGAAGTCTAGAGAACAATGTAACACCAGTGCCATGCAGTTGGTCATCAAATGCTGCTACCTAGGGGAAACCAGAGGTTTTAAAGACTTGGTAAATAAGGATTATAGAAAGAATAATATATAACAGGACGTGGAACTTGAAGAAAGGTCCCTTTCTCAAAAACATTCCATCTGTAAATCCTTCAGTGGTGTTCTGTCTCAATTATTAATGCACTATAAACATGTTAGGTCTTATTATGGAAAGGGATCTGTTCTGAGAATGCACTGGGAAAGCAGCACGCCTACAAGGTTGACCATTTCTGTTTTCTGAAGGTGACTCACCCGGAGGACTGATGGACAGCCTAAGTTCTTGTGAATCAGAGCAGGAATTTGCAGATTGAGCTAAACCTACTAAACTCTGAGCAGCCTGAACTACCGTGAAATGGTTTGCAGAGATATCACCAGGATGCCTTTGGGAAGCAGTTGCATTTGGTTATGCACAAGGAAAAAGGTTCTAGCTTGTTTTGGTGTGTTGTGCTAAAAGAAAGAAAGAAAAAAAAAGTTTGGTGAGCTGCAGAATTCCCATGAGATTATATCCTATCTCTCACAGGATAACCTCAGCTTTGCCTCCCATGTTCCCCAGCTACCACCTGCGAAACTGCCTCTGATATATGTTGACTACCTGGCTGGTGGCCAGTGACTCTGGTCAAACAGGGTAAATAACTGCAAATTATGCTCTAGCCTTTTTTTGCAGCAAAAACATTACTAGTTTGTCCTAACTCCATCTAGTTAGGAACAAAAAAATAAGAACTTCACTGTCTTTAAGACCCTAATTGTCTTGTTAAATGTTAGGGGTTGAGGGAGGTAGAGAAAGGTAGAACTGGTGTAATTATATAGCTTTTCTTAATGACAGAACATGTCTAAAATAATTGTTTTCTTTGTATGAATATGAAGTAATTGCTTCCCTTTGCTAAGAAGATATTCATTATTCAGAGCAAAAACTCTTAACTAGCTTAGTGTAGAGAAACTGGATAAATTCTGAAGAATAACATGATCCTGTGCCACTATGCTCTATGTCATCTCTTCCTGCTATCCTGTTTCTGCATCAGCTGAGGCAATAAGCATGGGCAGCATCTGATCTCTTACAGACTTTCTGATAATATTGACTCACGTTATTTGAAATAAAAACTTTGGAAAGATGAAAACTGCAGGATGACAAATGTTAAACAAAGAGCATAGGGGAAAGCAGCCAAACTTGATATTGTTTCCAAAGTCTTGAAAAATATATGCCAAGGTCAAAACATGAAACAAGCTAGGTGATTACACCTCCTCTTTCTTATTTTAGGGCTTTGCAACTACTCATCTTGCTTTTGACCTTGGTAATTTTTTTTTAAAACTGTTGTTTGGAAGAAGGCACAGTCAGTTTTAGGGCTGAGGAGGTAGAACTGGATGAGGTAGTACCAAGTAGTGAAAGATTATTGGTGGTCAAGAGAGCAGATTTCTACCTTATGAACTTGGCAGTTCTCCTGCAGGCCTACGCTCCTGGTATTGATCTTGCTGTAAGATGAATAGTGATATGGATTTTTTTTTTAATGTTTTATTTTGGGACCTTTTAAATGTGGCTGACATTCACGAAAATTTCACTTAAGGGTTGATATTAATCTAAATGAATCAAGACAATACACAATATTTTATGTTTTCAAGCTCAGTGTATTTTCTTTTCAGGTTGAACAAACCCTTTTAAAACAGTTCTTTTAATGCTTTTAACTTCTGAATTTACCTATATGTCTACAATACAGTAACATACCAAAAATCAGAAGATACAGCTGAAAGTTATCTTCAGTTTTCTATTGATCAGAAATGTATTAAGTTTCTCATAGCACATTTCCTACATTTAGAAAAAAAGTGTAATTTTTTTTTTCTGTGAAGTCTGTATACAATCAGTTAAGGGTTACACTTACTTTACTCACTTTTTTATTATTGTGCTCCTGCTTGATTCAAATTATGTCTTCTGGCTGACCTTAACATTGCTGGCTTCGATTTGCATGACTATGTATAAAGTTAAGACTGTAGTACTGAGAGAGTAGAAAACCTCATTTCTTTGACAAAATATCTAATGTGCTCTAATATTTTAATGCTGGCAATAGGTATCATAATATCTTTTTTGGCTCATGCTGCCATTCTTATGATGCTCCAGAACTGCTAAAATCCTGGAGGAGTAGTTGTAGGGAAAGAAATCCCAGAATACCGAGTTGGAAGGGACCCACAAGGAACATAGAATCCCACTCTTACAACCGCACAGCACATCCCCAAGAGACACACCATGTGCCTGAGAACGTTGCCCAAATGTTTCTTGAACTCTGTCACTCTTGGTGATGTGACCACCAGGCTGTTCCAGTGCCCAATTACCCTCTGGGTAAAGAATCTTTTTCTGACATCCAACCTAAACCTCCCCTGACACAGCTTCAGGCCATTTCCTTGGGTCCTGACATTAGTTGCCAGAGATAACAGAGAGGTGCTTGCCCTTCCACTTCCCTTCACAAGTTGAAGACTGCAATGAAGAATTGAGGTATAACCTAGGTATGCATGAGAAAAAGGTTTTAGGGGGAGCTGATGTATGTTGCAGTGTTCTTTGATTGAATTAGCTCTTGTAAAATGTCTGTTCATGAAGAATCAAGCGTTCAGGCTGCTGTGTTTCTAACATGAAAATGAACTTTTCAAGCACTGGTGCAGCAAAGTGCTGGGTTTTGGTTTTGCTCTAGACTGACACCACGACTTCAAGACACCGAACCACATCCTGAGGTGGTGATGGGTGCTGCTGTTCCCCCCGGGAGCAGGTCCCCGCCTCGGGCAGCGCTGCTGGGCAGGCGGAGGGGCCGACCGATGGATGCACCGCGTCAGGGACGGCAGCCAGGCAGCGGGCTGGCTCCTGTCAGCGGCGGGCTCTGGGACCATCCTTGGGCTGCTCCGGCCTTCACGCTAGGGAGCCACACGAGGTGCGAGGCCAGCGCTGTCCCTTCCTACTTGCCCCATCCTCACCTCCACCCTCGAGGCGGGCGGACACGGCACGGCCACCGCCTGCTCCCCACCCGAACGGGGCCGGCGCTGCAGGTGCGGGGTCCCTGCTGTGAGGGGAGCGCTCCCCATCGCCGCCGGGGCGCGGCCGCTCGCCGCAGTGCTGGGGCTGCTCCCCTCACAGCGGGGAGGCGGAAAGCGCCGAAGCCGCGGTAACGGGGGCAGCGGTGACGGGGGCGAGACAGCGCCGGCCGAGGGACGCGCAGGGGGCTCTGAGTCACCCCTCGCCTCTTCCCGCCTCGCGGGGCGCATGCGCGGCGGCGGCGGCGGAGTTGTGAATGGCGCGGCTGTTCGGGCCGAGTTTACGAGCCGGGAGGAAGTCGGAGGGGAGGGAGCGGGCTGGGGGCGGGAGCGGGCGGCGGCGGCGGCAGCGGCATCGAGCTCCGGCGGCGGCTGCGGCTGCTCTGCGTGCGCCGCGGGAGGAGGAGGGACGGGAGGAGGGAAGGGGGGGCGCCGCCGGCGGGGGCTAACAAAGGGCGAGGCGAGCGCTGGGGCTGGGACAGCGCGGGGCGGGCGGGAGGGAGGGAGGGAAGGAAGGAGGGCAGCCGGCGGCGGCGGCCCCACCACCATGCCGCGGGTTGTCCCCGACCAGCGGAGCAAGTTCGAGAACGAGGAGTTCTTCAGGAAGCTGAGCCGCGAGTGCGAGGTGAGGCGGCGGTGGCGGCGGGGCTCCCCCTTCTCTCCCTGCCTCCGCCCGCCCGCCGTGGGGAAAGTTTCCGCGGGCCGCGGAGGGGCCGGGGCAGCCCCGCACCTCCCCTCGGCCGCGGCTGGAGCCGAGCTGGCGGCGCGGGGAGGCGCAGTCAGTGCGCTCCGCTGCCCCCTTATCGCCGGGATTGGCCCCTCCTGATTGCGCGCCCTGTTCCCCGCAGATTAAATACACCGGCTTCAGGGACCGGCCGCACGAGGAGAGGCAGGCCCGCTTCCAGAACGCTTGCCGCGACGGCCGCTCCGAGATCGTAAGTGGCGCCGCGCTCCCATCGGGGCCCGCCGGCACCGGGCCGGGCCGCGCTTGGCTCGTGAAATAAAAGTTTGGGGGAAGCCGTCGGGGCAGGGAACGCAGCGCGGTGCCCAAGCCCAAAGGCTCGGGGCCGGCCGTGAAGGAGAGTTTTCCTTAAGGAGCGGGACGACATCGGCTTGCCTTTCAAACGCCGAGGGAAAGGAGGTTTTGGTGAACAGGCACCGTTTTTGTCAGCCGTAGGAACAGCGCTTTTTCGCTCGAAGGTGTCGGCTCGCTCCCGAGCGGGGGAGAGTGCTTGTCTGCAGCGCCGGGGTGACAGGGAAGGAAGGCAGGAAAACCCCCGGCAGTGAGAACGGGCTGCGCTTCTTCCCTGGGCACGTGCTGCAGCTATGAGCTGCTAATTTTAATATTCAGTTTTTTGTTTTTTTTTTTTTTCGCCTTTTTGCGCCTTTTTTTTTCTTTTTTCCCTTTCCGGAAACAGTAGCTTTGAGAAATGAGTTACTTGTTCAAGGCGCTAGCTTAAAGTCCTGAGTGAGCTGTTTGATGTATTTGTGGACTAAATCAAACGCTTTTAAAATTAGGGCTTGAAACTTGCAACTTCAGCTCTGCTTTTCTCATTCATTAAGGTTAGTTGCAGACTACTGTCGCCCTCTGAAATAAGAAGTGAGATGAAGTATGGCTCAGAGTAGTCAAGAACTGACTCCTTATTTCCTGGTTTGATTTCTGCTCCAGGTTGCTTCTATAGGATTAGTGCTTTGTAGCATTGTTAAGTTTGTTAAAATGCAGAAGTAACCTCTTTTTTCAGTTAAGGTATATAATGAAAGACAAGGTAAAATAGAAAATTAACCCCAGTTCCACCAAGTCTGGTTTATGAGCATTCTTTAATTTCACGTGGTATACATACTGCTAATCAGTTCACAATGAAATTATTCTTATGGACAATGCAATTACTCTTATGCACTTCCAAAAGTACTTGGATGCTAGTTACTGTAACTGATCTCGTTAATTTGCGTTTGTCAGTAAAAGGATGCACACTCAAGTATATGGTTACCTTTTACTGAATAACTTTATTTTAGCTGAATCTTATCCCTGCTTGTTATCTCTTGTTTTAGAACCTGTAATTTTATTTTATAAGAGGTCTCCTTCTTTATAAGAGTAGACAGGTTCTTAGTTTTAGTTTTCTTTTTTTTTTCAACATGCATTTTTCTTTGTGCATGTTTGCTTCCTTTAAGAAAACACCAGGGTAACAATGGGTAGGTAAGGAAGACATAGTTTGCAAGCATTGGAAGTTCCTGTACATGTGGAAGTGCATAGTATACCCAAATCCCTCCCTATCCCCCCCCCTAAAAAAAGGGCCATGTACCTTATAACTAGCTTTCTTATGCAGCCTATGCAGTTCTTGTATAGATGGGAAATCACTGTAGTTTCACCTTTGTACTTCTGAGCCCGCTGCTGCCCTTTTTTTTTTGCCAGAACTTCATCCTTTGGAAGCAGCTAGTGATGCATGTTCTGCATATTTTCACTCTACTTAATTATAAAACAGGCTCTATATTTCTTCATCTGAAACATCTGGTTTTGTTTTGTGAACAGGGCATGAGTAGTCAGGTTTATTTAGACATGTAGTGTGTAATGACTGATGTTAAAAAGAGCTAGTAATTTTAGTTTTTTTTGGTAGTCTTGAATGTTTTTCCAGACATCAAGGATTTATTCTTTTATCTCCAAAGGGAGCCTTTGTAAATGACCTTACATATTTTGAAGCAGAAAAAAAAAAAACCCTGGAGAACAGCTCAGGGATTTAATGTAGAACCGGCAGTAGGTTGTTGGTTACGTGTGTCAAATAGCTCTTGGTTGAATAAAGGAAATAATTATCAATATTACTGAGAAGTAACTGTGAAGTGTATTAAATAAGATTTCACATTTACTGGTAATGCTTTGATAGCTTAAATAACCTCATGTGTTTGATTTTCTTTGGAAGGTATTGTATTTACATTGTCTGTGTGGGTCAGGTCGCCCTTGTACTAACTGATAAGCTTTTCACAAAATTTGTGACGTAAATGTCTGATGGCTTTTCAGACTGGGCTTTGAAAGGCTCTGCAGACAAAACTATAGTTTTCTTACTTTCAAGTTTAAAACTGAACTAGTGGTGTGATTTTTTTTTTTTTCTTTTTTAATCATCATTATTTTTTGTTTGTTTGTTATTTGATGGAAATTAATGGCTTCCATGTAGTCTTATGTGGTTATTAGTAGGACTGTTCTCAAGATTGTCAGTATTGACCTATGATTTGATTTGAGAAGCATATGGGTAGTTTAACTGGATGGTTTTGTCTCTTCAAGGGGAGGGAACAGGCTTCAAAAATCCAGAGAACAAATATCTACATAGCTTTTTATGGTTTAAATAATGCCTGCCTGACTCTATGAGGATGCAGAATTTGTGAACTTTATCTTCTTTTCTCTGACCTTTTCCCCCTGTTTTTCATGGCCCTCTAGCACACACTGGGGGTAGAAGCAGGAAGGCATGGGCACTTCACTGTCTTGCTGGGTTTTCCAGAAAGTAATCCTTTTGACCCAGTACCAGAACTGGACTGGTCTATAGGGCTTCAGTGGTCAGCTTGTTTACTCTCAAAAGATCTCACTCCTCGATATTTTAAATGTATAAATTAAGGAGTATCAAACACGTGTTTACTGGAAATGCCAGAGGTAGGAAAACAGTTCTTGAGCGGCATAAGTGGTGAAGACTCAGAGTAACAAATATTTGGAGATGGGTGTAGTTTTCTTCTTCATACTAGGATAGCATCACTTAGAAAAGTAAAGGGATAATAGAAGGTAGTGAGCCTGATAGTGTGCAGCTCTGACAGATTTGATGCCTCCTATTTGTGGCAAATGTTTTCTTGATGAAACTTCTGTTATGATTGAAATGTTTGTCTTTGGAAACAAATATTAATGCACCAATACAGTACTATTCTGGCATTTTTAGGACTGATTTGTTAATTTTAATGACATTGAGAATGTGCTTATAGGAGTCAAAATAAGCAAACAAAACAACAAAAAAAATTAAAAATCTTTTTAAGAATAGCCTGGAACCAAAACTGCTTGCAGAGCATTAGTCTCCCTTGGTGGAGGGGGAAGAGCCAAGCCAAAGCACTTCTACTTTCAAAATGGGAGGTAGGAGGTATTAATCCTGTGACAATGTTCCAGCCCATGACTAGAACTGTCTTAAATAACATGTAGCTATAGTGTCATAGGTAGCTGTACAGTTATACCATGAAGTGGCTGAATTCTGGGTTGCTTGAAAGAAATCTGTTTGTCAGGAAATTCCAGCTGTTGAAATAGTAGTTGTATAGCTTTTAAGAAAAAAACCTATGTTCTAGATTAATAACCATTTAAATCTAAGTGATCATGGTAATAAATACAGCCATTTGATTGCAACAAATTATGTTTAACAGTGGGATTTTGAGAAGAGTGATATGCTCTGAGTCTGTGTGAGTATTCACATACTTACAGGGTAACAAGGTCACTTGTACCACAGATGAGTATAAATACTGTGAATCTGACTTCTGCTTGCAAAAAATAATTTTTTATTTCACGTCTTGGAATTGCTGTAGTCATCATGGCTTGGAGTTAAGATATGCTAACAAATACAGGGAGTTTATAAAGAAAACTGAATCCGATTTTCATTTGAAGTTGTAGAAAATGGTTTGCTTGAAAGCAATGCATGGTTTTTCTAATGGGTTTAAGCCAGTCCTTTTAATGATTTTATAAAGGACTGCAACTGAGAGGAATTCCTACAGTTGCCTTTTCTTACTGACACAGCATGTGCTGATCTGGGTATCGCTGGTGTCAGTGTGGCATGAGGACTTTGAAAGCTTTGAGAAGCTTGATTGAACTCTGTATTGATGCTGCATGTCAATAGATGATAAAATAGGAATATCTGTGCTTCAGTTAAATGCCTATCTAGGTATAAGTAGATTGTGAAAGGGAACAAATCCTTTTCTTTTGAAAAAAGTTGTCCTTAGCAATGAGTCTAAGGAGTTAATTTTCCTTCAGCAGTCCTTTTAGAGATATGCAACCTCTTTGAAAAAGCATGGGCAGTTTTTAATGTTGCAGGTACTAAGTTGGTGCAGGGTATCCAGACAGAACTGAAAGGACAGATTCTAATGTCAGCAAAACTGATTTGAAAGAAGTATTGATTCCATGTTGTATTTTATATCCAAAGCAGCCAATGGCAAATGTTGTCAAAATGGAATCAGATGTTTGTAACTTAATACTTAAGAAAAATGATGAGTGCATGTTTTTGACTTTAAGTATTCTCTATGCTGCCTGGCTTAAGACATAAACTGATGTAAAAATAAATGACTGCCTGCATAATTTATGTAATGTCTTGCTCCCTGATCCTGTTTGTATTGATTTTTCTAAAAGGCTTTTGTGGCCACAGGAACCAATCTGTCTCTGCAGTTTTTTCCGGCCAGCTGGCAGGGGGAGCAGCGACAGACACCGACCCGGGAATATGTCGACTTTGAAAGAGAAGGAGGCAAGGTAAGGAGGGAATTGTTGAAACTGAAAGAAATTTTTTTGTTGTGCTTATATGGTCTTACTGGTATGGACTGCATGTAAGATGTGATATTTCTAATACTTCACATCTACATGCAGGTAAGGTAGTGGTGATGTGAGTACAAGTGAAAGCTGACAAGAAAAAATATTGCTTTATTTTAAAGCAAGCTAATGTTTAGGCAATTGGAAGAATTGGGAAACGTGTGGGCAGTACTGGTGGCTTTGTACTATTTTGAAGAACAGAACTACTTCTACTGTCATGCTATGATAAAATTTTGGGGAGCAGTCTAAGCTTGGTGTTGTGTAGGTGCTTCTAAAGTGGTTCAGAAATTAGACTTTGGCCAACGAATTGTGGTAGACTAATGAAAATTTGCACTTTCAACAGGTTATTTCATGCTGTCTTTGGCTGCCAGTTGGTACAGCAGGCAGTCAGTGTGCTCTAAGTGGAATGAAGCTTTTTCTGTTTCACCATCAGCTATAATACAGAAGCAGCATCGCTTTCAGAATTGATTTCTGATTCTCTTTTTTCTGAGGTGGTTGTCCCATAGACTGATATTGAAAGCTCAAATTCCCTAGTGACAGTGATGGTTGCTGTGAAGCTGTATGAGATTTAAAGTCAGAAACCTTGCTTAGTCTCTTCAGAATAAAGTTACTGAAATCACCCACAGCTGGTTTTGTTTTGCAGGAAAAACATATCTTTAAAATATAGGTGCTGTCTCTTATCTGTGCTCCTGTAGGTGCTTTGGGACTGATCCAAAGATCACTGAATTCAATAGGAGATTTTTCTTCAGAACTCAGTGGGTTTAGACCAGCACTTAAACCCTCATAGTTTTTCTGTTTCAGGCTAAGTTTGTGTATTGTTTTTTTTATTTTTAAAAACTTTAAATGGACTACAAAATCCTTCCTTTTGCCTAATTTTTTTTTCTTTACCCTTGTAACAAGAATCAGCTAATGCTACCAAACCTGCCAGGCTGGAGGAAATACTTGAAGCATATTCAGGTTTAATGGCATATTGGGTCTTTTAAATGCTGCTAGGTGGAAGATAAATATTTCCTATAGTGGGAAAACTTGATTGGAAGAAAAAAAATTCCTGAGGGCAGTTATGGTATGTGGAATTCAAGTTAATGAGGTTTTTTGGAAAAAATTGTTTTCCATTTAGTCCTGTGAGGCTTGCAGAAGTTTGACAAATTGGGGGAGAAGTGAAGTTGGCTGTCTGGGTACTGACTGCTTTGCTAAGGAAACTGAATTGAATCTGGCTCTTACTGAAAAATATTGATTCTGGCTCACAATTGAATGAGGAATTTTTCTTGTAATGTGTAAGAAGACTGAAGTCTCTCTTCTTGCCAGTTCAAAACTAATTTTATTTACTCCTATGATTTTTTTTAACTTTGTTTTCTCTGAATGAATTCTTAAAGTACTGAACTGCTTCATCCATTTTCTTGTGTTGTCTTAATCATGTAAGAGCATGGTAGGTATGCTGTATATTAAAATAGAACATGAGCCTCATTAATGAATGCCACTCCTTCTTTTATGTGTGTTTACAGTAAATTCTAGACTGCTTCACTGAAATGTTTAGAAGAATTCATCTGAATGAGGCTAGAGGTGGACAAACAGATAAATGGGAATAATGCTGTGCTCTGGTATGAACAAATCACAAATTCAGTGTTGTAATCAGCCCTTACTTGTGTAAATCACACATGAATGCAGGCTTGCTCTGCACAGAATAAAACTTCTCTAAAAGTAAGCCACTCCCATGATTGGAACAGAGGAATGAGCAGAGTGGGAGAGTGTTTTATGTTATCATCAGAAACAGTTAAGAGTTTCATATGAATTGTCTGAGATTTTGTTCTCCCTAGATTTTTGTCATTTGGTTTAATTAAGAATTTCTTTCACAGGCTTCAGCAGTCTCTTAAAACCATGTGATTTTTGTAGCTCTTTGCAACATTGTTTTATGAGCTTTGATTCTTGAGGCAGTGCATAATGTGTGTTTGTTCATCACTGGATTTATGCCAGCAAGGCATGTTTTTAATTATCTGAATAAAAAAAGACTATGGGGGAAGCTGTCAGTTAATAATTATCTTAGGCATTAGTTTGAGATTTAGAACGTAGATAAACTTACCAACATTAGAATATTTTTATTCTGGAATTCTGCTTTGGTGTTTGGCTAAACAATGGTGGCCCAAAATAGTTTATCCAGATTTGAAGTATGTCACTATTGTGCTAAAGAAGTTTTGTACACAGATTGACAAAGCTACCAATGTGGCATCTGCTGGAATTGCTGCTTAAATGTTTGAATTCTAGAAAGAGCAATGCTCTTGTAAAAGTTGGGATTCTGCAAATGCATACTTCATAGGCTTGAGGTTTTTCAATCTGGTATTTCTTAACTGAGGGGATTTTTTTTTTATATGCTTAATTTGCCTTTTAATTTGATGCATCTGATGTTCACAATGGGTGGGTAGGCCTCTGGTGGATACCCTGTCTTCATTAATCCAAGAATTGGATGGCTCAGTGTACACTTAATGTTTCTACTCATTTTGAACTCAAGTTTAACATTTTTTTGAGATAGCTTTAACATTGTATGCTGTCTTTGACCTGCAGCAAATTTAATTGTGTATTTGAGCAATTTTTCAGGTTTGTCATATCAGAACAAAAAGCAGCACTAAAAATAGGTCCCTAGATCGTAGAAATGATAGAACATAGTATTTCATTGTGATTGTGGGTCTGTGTGGGGTGTATCAGATGCAGCGTGTGTGCTGTTTCTGGGGAGCTGAACCATACCAAGGCTCTCTGATCCTCTGTGTTGTCAGCTAATTTCCAGGGGTTTTCAAATTTTGTTTTTTTGGTAAAGAGTAAATGAATAGATCCTAAGAAATTGAAAGACAGACAGTGTGGTAGTCTAATGTATCGCCTCAAATATTGGATAATTAAACCTTGCAATTGAATGGAGAACTTTATTTTCACCTTGGTTTTCTGGTATCATTAATGACTTAGACTGGTTTTATTGTGATTAATGAAGTTCTGTAATTTTTATTTCAGTTTTGTACTGATGACATACGAACTTATAGCTGAGCTGTGTGTGGACTTCAGTGCTTCCTAAGATCTATTCTTTTTCAAAGTCCCTTTGTTTCATTAAGAACTGTGTGGTCAACTTTCTTTGTGTGATTCATTTTGTATACATCTTAGAGTAAGATAATGTCCCCAGTTTTCATTTCTTATTCAAGATGTTTCTTTAGCTTCATTCTTTCTTACTTGAAAGAGCATTAGTTCTCAGATACTCTTTTTTACTGTTTAAATACCAATCACTGATGAAGTCTGTGAAGTTGTTTTACTTCCCCTCCCCTTTATAATGCAATTCTCCATCTCTTTCTTATGCAGCTTTACTTCCTGTCTGTTCTTTGGTGGCAGCTGCTCATAAACCAGAGTCTTCCACACGGGTTTAGTTTGCTCTAATACACTCTGAACTTTGCAGCTTTGGAGGAAAGCACATCAGACACGATTTAAATTGATTCAGAGTGCCTGCTGTGCCACATGTGATGTAGCTAGGATTTCTACTCATTAACCATTAACATTGTTCTAGCCGTAACTAAAGATTTTCAGTTTTCTTACTAAAGATGCTGAGTTTCTACTTGCACAGTTTTTTGTCATAACTAGATTTTATTTTGCTCCAAGTTAGTGTTAATGGCTTGGATGACTATTAAAAAAACCCCAAATCTTTCTTATGCTGCAAGTGTTACAGCAGAAACAGAAGTGTAATGAGAAGTAGTTTTTATTAAAATACAACACCTATTCAAATGGCAGCCAATAGAACCAGCTTTCCACTTTTCCTGAGCAGCCTTAATTGTTATCCTCCTACTTGTGCCCTTTGGGGTCATGATGACCCCAAAACCTTGTGGTAGCTGGGAGAGAGTCCTCTGTGAGGGACAGCAGGTGGTCAGTGAAGGGACATCAGCTGCTGGACTGTCTGTGGGCTCAGAGCCTTTGAGGTACTTCTGCCTGCTCCAGCCAAGGGAAGTGGTGTTGTCCTGATGAAACTCAAGTCACTGTTGCTTTTGATCTTTCTCAGACTTTTCTGTGAGCTTTAAACAAGGAGGTCAGTGTGTGGTTATTCTTGCAGCAGACAAATGGGTTTGGTGGTGTATCCAGTTTGTACTGAGCCTGGTTAAGCAGCTTGATTTTATTTATTTATTTATTTTTTTAATTCCTTGGAGTTACTTGATGGGAATCCTGTGAAGGCTTGGTGAATGAGAAGAATCCACTTTTATTGATGATCCCCTTGATCAGCTTTCATCCAGGATCATCTGTGTGGTTTGAGTAAAAGATTTGATTTCTATGGATGCTTGTGTTTCTAGAATTTATTATTGTGTTTGTGCTTAAGAGTCCTTTAGCTGGCAGAGACTTGTCAGTTTCTTTTTCTTTCTATTAATTTTTCTTTTCCCCAGCAACATCCTTTGTTTATGCTCCTAAACCCATTTTTGCTTCAGAGGAGAGTGAAACTTTCTCTTTTTTTGCCTAGATACTTGAAAGTGTTCATTACAACCTGTTGTTGCATGGATTTCAGCTGTTTAATCCAACTCCCTTTGAAGTCGTAGTGTACCTATGCTTGTTCACTTCACCTCACAATTAGGAGATGCTTCTACGTGCATACAGCTTATACACTGTGAACAGTTAGGAACTTAGATTTTGGGAAGGGAAATCTTTAGAGGACTTAGACTGGAACTTAGATTTTGGGAAGGGAAATCTTTAGAGGACTTAGACTGGACACATTGTGCTGGCAGGCAGCCACTGGCTGCGTTTGGACAGTTGTTCCTGCCGAGTGATTTATCGTCGGGTGCCCTCTGCCACTGGAGTGTGAGTCACCGCAGGCACCTCTCATGTGATGAGGATCCACAGTCTTTCCCCTGGGATCCTTTCACCCCTTGTCTTCCAAATATTTTTGGGACTGCCTACAGCCTCGTCCCTGTCTTACGGTGCAGGCAGTGACGATGCCATTTTGAAACAAGGCTTGGGAAGAGTGCTTGCAGCACGGCTGTGGAAATACTTAAGGTCTGCTGTCTGTAAACCTGCTCCTACTTAGCTTTTATTATGTATTCTAAAAGCAGTTACTCAGTCATACTGCCTTGAACTCTTTCCAGTGGCTTAAATGTGCTCTTTAGAGTTGTATGGACAAGATTTCAAATATACCCATGTCATCATCCTAAAGTTTCCCAGAAGAGGAACAAAATTGGAGGTAGTGAGCTAAATTTTGCATTTGGGAAGCAGCTATATATAAGGACAGATGAGTGCTGTGTGGATTAAAGAAATACTCGAGATCTCTGTAGCTGGAAGAAATCCAGACATTTGGATTATTGAATTCTCTTGTTTGCATATCAGTCTCTACTTACTAAGCAAAGTTGCTAATATTATGCTTTCCTCCTCTTCTTCATAAATGAAGAGAAATTCATAATGAATGAGAAAAGTAAGAGAGTCATTGTTGAGAATGTCTGCTTCTTTCTGAAAATCACTTAATAATTCATATTAAAAATAAGAAAAATTCAGTAAGATGATGAAACATTTGCTTCAAGAAACTGTCATTTTTTTCTGAAAGTTACTGAAATAGTTATTGAAGCTTTATTGTCCAAAGTACAAGTAATGAAATGAGCTCATTAGCTTGCGTAATTGCAAATTTGATGTTGCTCTGTAAAGAATATTTCCAGTCACTGCTAAGGATGTTCTCTGCAGAGGCTGATAGTTGTCTACAGAATAATTATGATACTATGACATTATATTGAATGGTGAAAACTGAACCGTTGTTATAGTATACAAAAGACAAAAAACTACTGACGTTAAGTCTTGATGCAGTACTACTTTTTGAGCAACTGTTTGAACAGTTTTTCCAGAGTTGTATTCTGCTTTAGGAGAAGGGTGAGGCTGTTGGAGTGAGTGCTCAAGAAGGCAATGAAAGCCAAAGGGTAGAAGAAGCAGCTTTTCTTGCCCCTCTCTTGCTTGGGTCAATTCCTGGAGTTTTTTATTAGTTGCTTGCTCATATTGCAAAATCAGGTAACTTCTTTTTTGTATAGTTGAGTATGTTTGCATTCTATGTTTTGAATTTTCAGTCCAAAAGTAGAGGGGTTAGCAGGCTGTTTATTTGCACCCAGGTAGTGTGGTGTGCAAGTGATGTGTTTTAGATAAACCTGTCTTTGTAATCCTCTGTTGCAGTTGCTAGTTGTAACTGCTTTTTGCTATGTGATTTTCTGAAAGCTTGGAAAGAACAAATTTCACAACCAATTTTGAAATTTGTCTGGAAAATATTCTGTCAACGTGGCAGAAAACTGTGTGTCTGTTAGTTACTGGGTTTGTGAGCAGAAGCATGCATGTGTACTCAGAGCAGCAAAACCAGCAGCAATCTCCTGGCAATATTTTGCTGCAAAAACATTATTCTTTTTAATTGTTGCAAGAAAAAATGGGTCTTCGTAAAATGCATGCCTCTCCATTTAAAGGGAGTGTAGGTTTAAAATCCAACAATCCTTCTCATGTAGAATCTAGTGTAAAGATAGGCTGCTAAAAAGCCCTGTAAATTTTCACAGGGGAAAACCCCAGCATATATTGCCTTTCAGATTTTTTCTTGTTATGTTCCTTGCATTTTTGTTGATTTTCAATACCAGCTCTGTGGTTGGTTTTGTCTTTTGAAGGCAAATGGATGGAGCCTGAGCATGAGATGCATTTCTTTGGGAAGCATTAGTCCCTTCTGCAGTGATAATGTGAAAACTAGAAGCTGTCTACTTTGTGCTTTGTATTGGAGTTTTTTTGGTGGTTTTGGTCAAGTCTGGTTCATGTTTTCTGCTTAGTCAAGAAATTGCAGTATTTTGGAATGAACTGTATCTGGAGACTTGGTTATTAGATGAGTATAATTTCTGTGCAGTAGCATTTTACTGTTTTCCTGTGTGAGCTTCTAAGCATAAATACAGTGATCTTAATCCAGGAATAAAATGTTCCACCAATTTTAATCACATTTATTCTGACATCCTTACTGCTTCATATCTGTTCTTAGTTATAAAATTGTATTTTAGTTAAGTGAAATAGCAACCTGCATAATTTAATGGAACATCAATATGCTTTTGAGAAGGAGTCATGATTACATAGTTGAGCTAACTGTGCAGAAGAAAAACCTAACAAATGCAACCAACCAAAAAACCATAAAAATAGCAGATTTTCTACAAGGGATTTTTAAATTCTGGCTCTCCAGTAAGGTAAGGAAAATTTTCCAGCTATTCTTTTTTTTGGTGTTCTAGAAACCAAACCCCATCACTGTAGTATTTCAGTAGTACACAAATCATGTTGAGAAAGGGTTTGTCTCAGCTGATATTACTTAGAATGATATTTTTGAAGTGACTCTGTACATGGGTATTTTTACTACATAGAATTGTAGAAGTGGGTTATGTTGCATCTCAGTGTTTACTGATATTTGTAATGAAACCTGGTGACTTACATAAGCATACTTTAAAATTCAACAAAGTAATAATATCTGACCATCAGGTTTTGCTGTGAAGTTGAAAACTGTAGTGTGCTCTGAGGTGTTTTTCTACCTGTGTATTGTAGTGTGTTCTTTCCTCAGCTGCAAGTGAAATGTCTCTGTGTGATCACAAGGAAGCAGATCTGGAGGAACACGTCCCAGGCAGAGAAATAATGGTGCTGGCCCAGTGCTCCTGCCCTGGCTCTTGTTTTGTCAGAAAGCATCAATTCCCATACATTTTTGCAGAAGAGTGTAAGGTTTGAATTTTAACAAAATGGAAGAAATGCCAAGATGTAGCTTTTAAAACAGAATACATTTTCTTTGTGTGTTTGAAAAAAGAATAATATGTTTTGAGGGATGAGACAGAGGGATTGATCTGAATTAAAAGCGGTGTTAACTCACAGTCACTTTCTAAATAGGATTCTTTTCAGCTGTTTCTATTTGTTTAATTCCAGCTTAAATTATGTTACAAGGTTAGTGCATGGGAATTAAGCATAGTCAGATAAACGCTGTAAACTCTGTTCCTGACTTGGTTGCTTGTCATTAGTTTCTTTTAAACTAATAATCAATATCTGCAAGAATAGTGTGAAGCCTTGGATTAAGTTATTAGCTTTTGCTGTAACTTCAGTTGTTGTTACACTAATGAAGTTACTATTCTGTTTTGTTCCCCTATTAGTTGAGGATTTTAGTGTATAAGTTCTGTTCTGAAGTTTTAGAAAAGCTTTTTTACTATTTTCAATTTTTTTGCATTTCGTAGATTGCTTCCTCTCTCGTGCTTTCCCCCCCTCTTTGAAACCCTGGCTCGAGACTCCTCTCTGTGATATGAAAGTGAGTCTTTGTATTTTGGGGGGTACACAAGGATGGGACTGACGCAACTTTACATTTCAGAGCTGTCCTGCCACTTCTCTGTGTGCAGCATTTTATTTATGAAACTGTATATATAGTCTTATGCTGTTGCTGTTAAAGGAAACAGTTGAATATGTAATTTCTCGTTTTAACATTTTGTGCCGGTTGTGTCCTTTTACTTGCTAGTGTATAAACATAATGTTAATAAGAGAAGCTGAAATGATGAGGTTAGCCTTACCCGATTTAACATCTCTTTCCTGTAGTAAGTGTTCAAAGCTGTTTCTTTCTTAGTGGTCAGTGTTTCTCACGAAATCACCAGGGAAACTGCTGTTTAAGATTGTAGAAGTGGGGTATGATTCAGGGGAAGGTGGGATCAGAAATGGGATGGATGGAGGGCTAGATGGACGTGGCTCAGCCCGTTATGAATGGGCAGATGTGTGCGTGATGAGGCAGAGGGTGAGTCAGAACTGAGCCTCTTCTGAAAGAATGCATTTTGCTCCAGTGTGCTGGGAAAGTGAAAACAGAAGGGAGGGGACTGCACCACTTCACTGGGGACTGGTGTTTCCTGGGGGGTGAAGTTGATCTCCGCAGTGGTGCCGGCTGTTGTGAGCCTGCTGATTCATTAGTTGGTGGGTGGTGAGAACTGTGTGCATTCGCTGGGGGAGGAAATGGCTCGGTTGCTGTAGGGAGAAGGAGCATTTTCTGTAACTGCAGGATGTGTGGATGGAGCACACAGATAGCATACCTCCAGCAGATCAGTTAAATACCCTGCTCTTGAGATAAGGGTTTACTAGATGACTAAATTAGGATGTGAAACCGAGGTTTTTTCTTATGCTAAAATACAGTAGCTTTTAAAGTAATTGAAATATGTTCTCTATTTAAATAGTTTGGATTTTAAAATATGGCTTAATGGTGTTACAGGAGCTGTCCCTGCCTGTTTTTAACAACAGAGATAACTCCTTGTTAATTGGAGCTGGAGGAGAGAGTTGCTCATTTAAATGTAGATGAAAAGAAATAAAAGATTATTCAAAAGAATACAAAAGGGAAGGTGAGACACTAAAAATTGAAGGTGTGGCACGGGAGGTCTTTGAGAACAGGTCAGCAGGGAGGCCAGGCACAAACACAGCTCAACAGCTTAGAGCCCAGCTAAGCCTATTCATGGAGCACTTTCTCAAGTTTGTGTGTCTTTATGGTGCTATTTGTCCTCTGTCCAGATAATCTGCCAGGAGATAAAAGTGTTTGCTCTCGCTGCTTGTTCAGTCAGCAAGCAGAATATTTGTTCTAATACCAAAAGCCTGTTTCCAATGTAAAAGTAACATGCCAGTGTTTCTCATTTAAAAATTCTAGTGCTACTTTGATCTGTAGTAGGAGTTTGAAATGAAAGATGTTATTTGAGATTAAATTAGTTCAGTAATAGCCACCCGAACTAAAACTCAGCTGCTATAAACTAGTGAAAATTACATAATTCAGTATGTGACAGTTTACTTAGGTCTCCTAACCTAACAAAGCTCTGGCTGTGCCAGAGTGTGTGGACAATGAGGGTGCAAAATGAGAGAGAACTTACTCTCATCCTTCAACATGTGTATCAAGATTGTTAACTTAGTTACACAACTGCCCACTGTCAGTGGCAGAAAAGCCATACTTCCTTTGGTTTTTAGGATGGACTGTATTCTGAGAAGAGGCTGCTGCATAATTAAGCTTTTCCTCTTGTATGTCCCTGTAATGGTGTTTCTTTATGTAGCATTAAATTTGTCCACTGAATATGAGTTTAGTAATTGCCTGACTTCCAACCTCTCCTTCTTCCTTCTGTTCTGTAGTGCTTTCACCTGTCTCTTGAATTTTACAGCAGTGACTGCCAGGCATTATTATAAAAGTACCCAGAGGTGTGTGGAGGATTTATAAAACGTTTTAAATGTGGGTAATCTGGGGTTAGCAATATTAAACCTTGAAAGAGTTGTTCTAACAATTTTATCTACTTCTATAATATTAGGGAGGGGGGAAAATTTGGGTTTCTTTAGAAATAATGCAGCTTTTGCCATTTGTCTCCCACCATGGCTGTCTTGAGGCAATTTTCAGAGCAGACAATTCAGAAATTTTCTGGAAGACCACTTTGCTGGATTTTTAGATGCCATACTACATAATGTGTTCACAGACAGAGAAGTAATTTGTTAATAATTTTGTTAAGTTCAGAAGTTGAAAGGGAACCAACATGGTTTTATCTGAAAAGAAGGAAATATGTGGTTAAACGTTTTTGGCTATAATCTTAGGTGGTTTCCATTTTCCTGAAAGAGGAGAGGGGGGGAAAAGGAGTTTAAATTCCTTTCTCTAAAATAAATTTAAAAGTACCAGTATGCATTATTGTGTTTTAATGAGAGAAAAGTTCCTGCATAACTCATGGGGTTTCAAAATGAATGATTACTATGTTTGAATGATTATGTGGTAATTTCAAAACTTGGAATATCTTCAGAAGGAATTCATGCTTTCAGAAGTGAAAAATGTTTATCGGAGTTTTGAAGACCTCCTGAATCCAGTGGTGTAAGGCTTCCAGGGCTCTGATTCAGGAGCAAGGGCAGACTGCTTTATCTGGAAAGGTCAGGCTATGTGCCAGAGGTTCCCAAGCTGCTGTGACAGCAGCTCAGCTGTTGGCCGGCGTGCTCAGGGCAGATTGGAGGAATCAGGAATCACATCAGCTCTGTCAACTTGTTTTGCCTTTGACTTCTGAAGACTTTTACAGAATTTGCAGCCCTGCTCAGGCTTCCAGGTGATGCATTTGAAGTACGAAGCCCACAGCAGCTATGTCTGAGCTACCTGCTGTTTCCACTGAGGCAGGAAGTTTGTGTGTTTGCACTGGCAGCTGCAGTGACCAAGGCAGTTGAATGGCCACTGAAACATGTTAGTGGCAGCATAATATTCCTTATCAAAGAAACAAACAAAAAGTATTCCTGGACAACTTGGAACGCTGGGTTTTGTCATCTGTGGAAAGGCCTATGTAACTTTTGATGTCCCAGGCTGCTGCTGTGGGCCAGAAGGATAGGGGAGGTTGAGAGGTAAACCCTAAATGAAGGTGGGCAAAGTGCTTGTTTGCTCCTACAGAACGTAAACAGCATCAGAGTACAGGCTTTTTTTGTCTTTACAGACCCATGGTTAGCTTATACTGCCTTTTTATTTCCCCTCTTGAATTATTCTTCATTTGCCTTATAAGAGGATGACAGTTCTAATAGCCTCTTTTAACTGTCACTTCTTAACTAATTAAATGCATCTATTAAATGGATGCTGTGTCCTTCATTTGTTTCTTGTGAGATGAATGGGTAAAGACTGTGCTGAAGGGATGCAGTGTATTTTGTATGTTTGAGCTGCTTAATCTTGAAATGAGGGCTGTGGGAGGTGGTTTCCTGGTAGTCCACATCTTACTCATGCTGGTTCTGACACCTCTGCTCGCAGAGGCTGTTGGCTGGTAGCTGTGCCTGGTGTGCTGTCCTCACACAGGGCTGGGCTGTGATGACTCTCTCAGATGGACACAGAAAACCACACTGTGTTCTTAGCAGAGACCCTGCAGTTGAAGTGCTGGTGGGAAGAAAATATGCTCAAACAAATAACATTTGTTACTTCTTTATTGAGCTGTTGCATGTTGTATTAATTGAAAGGTCTAAAGCTGTGTCACTTCATACCAAAGTGTGATAAGTTGGAAAAATCAGGCTTGGAGATCAAATGTTTGGTTTTTTGGCAAATAACATTACTTGTTTGTCAGCTCAATTCATTTAATTGGTTTCCTTTTTTCCGCTCATGGGTTGCCTTTCGTGTTGTTCAGTGCTTCTGCCAGCACAGCCTTTGCATGAGGGGGGCTTCCCTTCCTCTGTGCCTCCTACTTCTTGAGCCCTTTCTTTTTTTGCTTGAGTGACCTTAGCTGGTAATCGTGGAACTGAGCAAGTAGGCACAGTGGGGGTGCTTTGAAATGTGTTATAGTGCTAAACATCAAGTAGGCTTTGATTAGGATTTGCCAGAGGATTAATTTAGAGCTGTTAGAGGAGGCATTGTCTGCAAGTTCCCCTACTTAGCTGAGCCCAAGATGCTCCTGAAGGCTGAAAAAACTCAAATGGATTTGGAATGTCTAACAGTCTTTCAGTCTGAAGTGGGTGCAGGTTACGTAGGTTTGCCTCTCTGGTGATTAAACATAGACAAACTTCTGTTTCATGAGAGGCTTTGACTTGCAAAGTAGGCTGAAATAACTATTGAAGGTTGATTTTTTTTTTTTTTTTTTTTTTATATAATTTTTTTTCTTTTCTGTATAAATCAGGTAATTTTGCTGTGAGTCTTTCTTTATGACAGATATTATTAAGTATAACAAGTCAAACTCATTTAGTGTTGTATTTGCTTCTTTTTAAGTTCCCTTGTGACATCACTGTATTGTGTACTGTTATCTAGGTGTAGGGCCTTAAGATCATGCATTATTCCATGCTGCAGCACAAGGCACAGTGCACATTGGTGCTGTACTTGGGTTTTCATCAGCTGCTGTTGCTTGTTTGGAAAAGCCTTTCACACATGCTACAATTGACACAGGAAAACTTCCTTATTTTTAGCACGGTGTGTATGTCATTTATTTTAACTGAACTCTGAGTAGTTTGTAAATTTGAGGAGGACTGAAACCAGTGCTTGGTTTTTGTTGAAATCACTCATTTATTGGGATAAAATACAGTGTTTCTTGGGAGTAAGAAGGAGTGTGCTCGTTTAACTATTTCGATGTGCTGTAGGATCCTCCCTGACTGGCAGCATGCCACTTTCTTTGTGGCACAAAGGTGAGTTGACAAGAAAAACTCTCAGTTTAACTGCAAGCAGTAAGAATTCTAACTGAACCCTGGTGCGTGCCAGTTTATAAAATGAGAACACAGCTTAAATTTATTCCATCCAGTACAGTAGGCAAAAGCTAAAGCAGTCACTTGATTAAAATGAGTTCTTGGAAAGGAAGCAGTAGAAGCTGTTAAATGGAGTCTCATGTTACCAGCTGGTTTGGATGCTCTTCTAAGAATACATATAGAAACTTCTGGATCAGTATTTTCATTGTGCAGGCACATGTGTAAGAGCTTGCAAATTCATAGCACGTGTTTTGCTTTTATTCCAGGTGTACTTGAAGGCACCTATGATTCTTAATGGTGTCTGTGTAATCTGGAAAGGCTGGATAGATCTACAGAGACTGGATGGTATGGGCTGCCTGGAGTTTGATGAAGAGAGAGCACAGGTAAGACAGTCTGCCCTTGGCTACTTAGGTATTTGTTCTTCTGGAGGGAATCACAATTTTTGCTTTCACTTTGAGTACAAACTCCAAAGAAAATTTGCAGTATGGAAGTTCAGAAACATGTGGTTGTAGCAAAACACTACTTTAGCTACATTAGGTCAAAATGTTGGGGGCAGGAATAATTTATAGTTCACAACTTGGAGTGATTTTTGCACTGTTAATAAAATATTTTAAACTTTGATTCTTCCAAAATACCACGAAGACTCTTTTATTGTGTCTTGCCTCTCTCTAACTTAAGAAACTAATTTGCACATTAATGAGGTGATGTTAATGTGACTATGTTTGAGATTAAATAGAAACACTTTGTGTTGAAGTGTCTTTGAAGCAGTCACAACCCTGAACACTTCCTTCATGATGCCTAGAAAGAGGGAATAGTCCTGCCACCCTTTGTGAATCCATGAGAAAAGCCACAGACTAAAGCTTTTACTCGAAATCCGCTTTTTGCTGTGCATTCACTTCTTGCAAAGCTGTGTCAGTGACTTGGGTGAGCTCGGTTCCAGCTGCAGTAATCACTGCTGTGGACTTCATGGATTAGCAGCCTTCAGGCTGTAATGCCTTACACAGCCAGGACAGGTGTACAGCCCTCAGGAAGGTAATCTAAATCCCAGGGTTCTCGATCTGTGCTTACTAAGTTTAATACATAATACTAAGTCACAGGACTTCTGAACTGAGGGCAGGCTGATGGGAACGTGCACTCAGGAGGAGACAATGTCACTCTTCCCAGAGCTGGAGAGTGCCTGGAAGTGGGCACCCTTCTGAAAAGGAGAGGCGTCAGGTGACCTGTGGGTTTAATTTTTTCTCTTCTTAATTTCCCAATAAATGTTTTGTGCAAGTACTTGGATTACTTTAGTTTCCCAATGTGTATATGCTGTCTTAACAACACTTAACAATTCCCTTTTGTTGTCTTCAGAAAGTGTTTGTGCACTGAGGTTGTGATTTACTCTGTGTGTGTGAGGGGATGTCTGCATGCTCTCAGGTGTCAGTGCTTTCCTGAGTTGTGAGTACAGGGTGCTGAGCTGGAGGTGCTGTACTGTGTGGATCTACAGAGATGTTTGCACTCAGCTGTAGGTGTGTAACTTGTTTTTAGTTGTGATTCTTGGCAACTATGAGGTTGTCAATGGTCATTCTGTTTGCTACAGTAGTAGTACCTAAGGGTACCTAGTGTCAAAAAGAGCTATACAGACACAGAAATAGCTTCACCCTTGTATGTAGTAGTATTGTAAACGTTTGGACAATCTTTTACATTCTTCAGTTTCCTTTTTCCTGTATCTGTCACTCTGCTTCCTTGTTTAGAACTGTTGTAATGTTGCTAGTGGCAGTTGACTGAACTGCTGACTTTGATCCCAAAATAACCTTGATGTCAGAAGGGGTTTAAGTGCCTCATACAGTATGGCCTGTGTACCCACTGTCCTTTGTGAGAGGTCCAGCTGTTCTTCACACCCCCTTCATTTTTTGGAAGCTTGTCTTAAGCAAATGTATTGCTCTTGCATTTTCCTGTTTCTTGGCACTTCATACTAATGCTGGGATCAAATAAAAATTCTTTGCTGTCATACATTGGAAAATACACTACCCTTCACTAGGTCAGCAAATACTTTGGGAAGAAACTCCACATGTGTTAACATTGAAGTATTCTAATTGTACCTTCTAATTGTACCTGTTAAGCTACTGTTTTTTTCCACTTAATCCACAGCCTGTCCATGTCTTGCTGCTGAGTAGTCTTTGTTACTGAAAACCCTGGTTCCAGTGCTTGCTCAGACTTTGATGGACCAACGCATTCAAAGCTGTACATACATGCTTGAATGTCTTCCCTCTTTGGGGCTGAAATTTCCCAAGATTTGATATTTGAGTGTCTTTAAGAGACTTTCTGTGTTCAGTACTTTTGCACCTCTTCTGTAGTACAGCATGTTGCTCTCTCACCAAGTCTTTTCCTAGTGGGCTGCTGTGAGGATTTGTGTATAAGTGTGGGTGTGTGTAAACTTCTCTTTTTGAAATTCCTTTTCAAATTTTATTTTCTGGACTGGGAGGTTTGGGTTTTTTCTGTTGTCATGTTGATTGCTCGTTCTGTTGCTCATGTTTTGCTTATTCTTATTTTTCTTTGTAAATTCATACCAGGAACATTTTTATAGACTAAAAGTAAGATGTATAAATTATTTGGTGCCATACAGCTGGATTTGCTAGGCTATTATTACTAGAATTGAGTGACATTTTAAAAAAAAATGTTAGTATAATCTTGAGTTGTTGGTTGATTTGTTATAATGTATCACCACGAGTAGAGCAGACTTTTATGTTTCGCTAAAAAAAGTCCTGATGCTTTTATCCGCTGTCTCAGACATGAGCAAAACAGTGTTTCAGCTGTCAACACATCTTCATTCTGGATGCCAACATACTGATTTTTTTTCCCCATGAATTTCTAATTTAGTTTCTTTTGGTTTGACCACTTCTTTAAAATATTCAATCCAT
The DNA here is from genome assembly GCF_963662255.1 of Cinclus cinclus. NCBI lineage: Eukaryota > Metazoa > Chordata > Aves > Passeriformes > Cinclidae > Cinclus > Cinclus cinclus. The sequence goes on from NC_085056.1 coordinate 8,557,224, forward strand.
GGCTGTATATCAGCCTTTTATTTCGTGACCATTCTAAATGATGGTAAAATGCAAAAAACCTTTGATTAAAAAAACAGAGTCTTCTATTTAAGTCTGATTTCAAAAAGAAGGTGACAAAGACATATATATCTTTTTTAAACTAGAACTAAGGCAGCTTTTCTGGAGTCATCTGGGAGACAAGCTTATCTGTTTTCTCTCTAACCTTCTGCATTATTAAGAACAAACTTACTTTCCACTCTCTCACCCTGGTTTCTATGCCTCGTATGAATGTTGAAATGGCTGTAAAGGGCAAAATTCAAATCTTAAAAAGATATATGGTGTTAAAGTATTATCTTGTTGGCAGCTTTAAACATTGCACACGTGTCCCCAGGAAGCGACGGCGAAAGGCAGAGGCTGGGATTGGCAGCTGTTTGTATTTCCCTGCCTTGGGCCACGAGGGAGCCCCTTCACATCATTTCACAGAGCAGCTCCAGGGCCTGTGATTGTGCCCATGGCAAAAAAGGCAATTTAACATTTTCTCAGGCTGGGAATGCTTTATCTTAAATTGAAAAATTTATGCACTTAGTCCCCAGGTATATTAAAACTTAGATGAGCGCTCTACATCTTTGTGTCCTCTAACAGTCAAGGTCAACTCTTTAAAAAATTATCAACTTTAAAATAACATTTGCATGTATGTGGGAATTGTAAGCAGGGTTAGTAGTAATTATAGTTGTAGAGCTAGAAGGAGGGAGAACCAATACAGTTTCTTCTTTCCTGGGTTGTGGAGGCTCTTCAGATGGGTCTCCTCCATTCTGAAAATTTTAAAACTCTGATGGGGAACAGTAAATGTGTTGAAAGGTCTCTTTAAGAAAAATAACTTCCAAACCAGGTAATAAAAGTTCCATATATTACTAAATGTTATTTAAAACATTTTCTTATAGAAAATACAGCTTGAAGGATTTTTTTTGTTAGTTTATTTAATCTGCTCCTGTGCGTAAGCCATTATTGAAAATAAGCAAAAGGGCTGCTGAAAACCTTCAGGTTTCTCCTCAGTTGTATGGGAATGTATGCAAATGGTGGAGGAATAATTTCTACTTTGCACTTTGCTATGCATCTAAATCTAAGTAATGTAAATGATACACAAGTATTAAGAATGTTCATACTGATGCACCTGCAGCAGCTTTTGATAAAAAGAAGAATTTATTTGGTTTATAACTTCAATAATACTTACTTTTTGATGCAAGATAATTAGTTTACCATTGTTAGTGTGGTGATGCTAGTGGACTCTGTCTAGGTATACCTGTGAATACTGTCTTTAAAATGGCTTTTACAAAGAGAATAAAATGTATTACCTTTTACATAGAACTTCTGGGAATTCCTAGCCTTAAATAAACCCAGCAGCATTTAAACCACTTTGGAACAGCAGCTTTCCTTTGAAACTGTATTTTAGTAGTAGCTGCATTCCAGCTTTGGTTCTCTCTCCTGCTACAGTGAAGGTGAGTAATATTTCATTAACCTTTATTGACATTTGCTGGAACTCGCCTGTGTTCTAGCAGGTTCAACAGGACATACTTGACTTTTCTGCCAAGTGATAGCTAATGCTCAAAAAAAAAAAAAAAGATTTGGTGGAAATGAGGGTCACCTTTTGTGTCACTCTGTGTCATCTGCTTTGGTAGCAGGAGGATGCATTGGCACAACAAGCCTTTGAAGAGGCTCGACGAAGAACTCGTGAATTCGAGGATAGAGACAGGTCTCATCGGGAGGAAATGGAGGTGAGGGTTTCACAGCTGCTGTCAGTAACTGGTTAGTACTTTCCCAAAACTTTAGATTGTTTCCATTTGTTTGTCTGTTTGTACAATGTTGTGTATTTTGTTCGTTCAGTGCTGTTATATAAAAATTGCAAGATGCTTTGTTTTTTACTTGTGTAAGGTGGATTTCAAGTTTTTAAAGGTTTGATGGGAGTTCTCTGATCACGTGGTTTTTTCCTTTCTGTAGGTGGTCTTTTCTGTGGGTACTTCAGCTGTAAAGACACTTATTTACAGAGTTACCATTTGTCTCTGAACTGATACTTTAATAGCTGAGAGAGGGATCTTTTGCCTCCTGCACTTCTCATGAGCACAGGAAAGGCTTTGGGAGCTGCGGGGGCACAATTTTGGAGCTTGTTATCCCATGTTGTGGGAAATATTACCAGCCAATTTAATCAGATGCCATAGTCTGCTTTCTTGTACAGGCTAGTTTTACTGTCTCCTTACCTTTTTATTACTGGTGGGAAATCTCACTCCTTTTTTTCACTGGTTTAGTTTCCCTGTCTTATTCTTTGCTTCTTCAGGGCCCCACAGTCTTGAATCTTGTTCTTTTTTTGATGAAACCAGAAATTACTGGGATTGAAAAAAGAAGAGCCAGGAAAGGGAATGGAAACCAGCTGCTCTGAGATGTCAGAAAGGCAAGAGCTGTAAGAGGACAAATACATAAGGGGAGTTGGCAAGTTTAGGCAGGCTAAGGTCAGGAGAGAATAGGGAGAACACAGAAAGGCTTTGAATTTCTTTCCCTTACTAGTGCTGTTTCCTGCTTCATCAGTACAGCCTGACTTAACTGTAATCAAATATGATCAATCTGCTGGTTCTATGGTTTTTAGAAAATTCGATTATTGTTATTGCTAAGCTACTTTTCTTTTGGCATTCTTTCTGGTAATTAGGATGATCAGACAGACTTTCTTCTCTTCCAACTGCAACTAGAAGGCACTGAACATGAGAATGAGAGGGAACAGATAGGCACAGAGGATAATATCTCTCATTTTGAAGTGGCTGGAGTATGTCTCCTTGCAAACACTCCTGCAGCCAGGTCAGATGTCAGCTGTAACAAAGGTAAAATCCTTGCCTTGGAGGCCTTGCTAACCCTGGATTCTTGGAGCAGCAGCTGGATTGCCTGAATAATTCTGTCACAGCATAGGTAGAACCTGCTTGTAAGTTCAGAAGGAGGGTAGAATCAGCTTAAAGCTGTTCCTGAAGACCTGTGCCAGCCTGCTTTAGTTTTCAACAACACAGTAGGAACTGTAGGTCTGGCCGTATGCTTTTGACCTCGATGTACTTTAAACTTTTCTTTACATGTTCTCCTTACACTGTGCCCTTCATCTCCACTCCTCTTATTACAGAGAAGCCATGTGCATGCTGAAGGTTAAAAAAGAATGAGGCTTCCTGGAATAAATTCTGGAGTTCTGAGAGACTAATTTTTTTCTCCAAGCGTAGAAAACACTTACTTGCAGCTAGGCTTTGCAAAAACACTTTCAATTAACAGTGAGATTGAGGTAGTTCTGGGGCTTCGTGTCAGACATCAAAACTTAATGAGACACAAAAAGCAACATCCATGGCTGTCTGCAGGAGCTGGATTCAATAACTTCTGAAAACACTCTTGCTTTTAGTAAGGCAGAACGCAATTCCTATTAAGTGATATCCTTATTAGCTGTTAGTGTCCATTTTCTCTTGAAACAACAATAGTTGTCCCAGCTCTAAAACACTGGTGAAGATCACCTACAGAAAGGAAGAAAAGAAAAAATTACTGCCTTGAAATATGTTTAAGCATAATGAAAAGTATTGTCAAATGTTGTTTCAAATTTGTGATGTCAAATACAAATCTTTAATAATTGTAATATATTGTTTTGCATACTTCCCTGTTTATTTTACCGTGCATATTTAATATGTCTAACCAAGAGATTTTTTTCTCCAGTGCTCATAGGTGTATAATTGGCTTTTACATTTCAGTTTTCATTCCTGTGTTTGGGTTAAGATTTCCTGAACTCATATATGAAATGTTTACAGACAAGCTTTTTGTACTTTTGATCTAAGCACTGCATAAAAATCGGAATCTTTTGGGATGAGATGGGAGAGCGCAGAAATAGACTTACAATACATTCCTAAAGAGGAATCAGGTTTCTAATCATTCATTGTTGCCCTTCTTTTCAATCTAATGCAGAATTTGGGCAGAATCAAATGAACTTAAATCAGTAATCACTTGGTGTTCATGATCCTTGTACTGAATTCTCAACAGAAAGCGATGCATAAAAGTGCATTCCCTTGTTTGTTGTATTTGTGAGTTGTATTGAATTTTCTGATGCTGACATGCTCAGTCAGCTTGGAAATGCAGTTTGTCAGTGGCACCCTTCTGATGGTTGCATTGCTGACAGCTGCAGAAACCTTAATCCAGGCTGCCTTGTGTTCTGTTTCTCTAATTTCAATGGGGCCAACAGTATCTTTGGTTTCACTACAGAGATGGTACTTGAAGGCCCTTTTTTATGGAAAAGGCCAGTTCTAAGTGTGCTGAGTGAATTTTTGTGTATGTTGTGCTACACACAAATGAAGACACTTTCCTCGTGATTGTTTTAATTTGATTTCTATGCAACTTTCATCCTTACTGAAGAAGTTTTAGATTTTTGCTTTTCTGCCATACTTGGCATGGGCAGTAAAACTCAGAACTGGCAGATATGAAACAGGATCTCATCAGTGTTAATGATGGTTTTAAGAATTGCAACACTGTAGAAAATCAAGATGTTTCTGACAGTAGAATTACAGCCGAAATGCCTTTAATAGAGACCAGATTCTGCTTCAGTGGGGGGAGGGAAGGGGAATTCTGCAATATTCCACCCACTTCTACCCAAAACAGAGGCGCCAGCTCTTTGGAAATATTTATCCATCCAAAGCCTGGCAGCATATGAAAATGATCAGATTCAATTCTTTATTTGTACAGCTTTCTGGGTAAAAAAGATTCCCAATTCTAAGTCTTTCTGGAGACTTAAAATAAAGTCTATAGACTTAAAACTCCCTACATAGGAGTGATCAGTGATAATTCATTGAAAACAATGCTAAAGTGTCTTGTGTGTGGCAGTTGGATTTTAGAATTGTGACACTTTGCAAGAGGAAAAAATTGCAAGTAACAATTTAGAAATTATCACTTTGTTCATTTTCAATTTTAAGTATCCTGAAAAACCCTCAACCAATTAAAAAAATCCCCCCCTTAAAAGAATGCAAAAAACCCCTTCAGGGTTGTGAGGTTTGTTTGCCGTCTTTTCATCATCTGAAATACCTTCCATTCTAGTTTAGCACACTGTGTATTTATTTTAATGAACATATTCTTTGAATCTGAGGGCATCTAAGGTGGGTTGTGCTTGAAATTTCAAAGGTGATCATGTTTTTGTGCAATTACTCTGATGTAAAGAGGGTGGGAGTGGATTTAGGAATTTTCATTGAAGTTTTTAAGCACCTCTGAGCTGAACTGCATTCTGTTACATTTTTAACATAGTTTGTTTTGAATACAAGATGCTTTTGAGTCAACTTGTATAACTGTGTTGTATCAGATACTGCAAATCCAGCCCCACTGTTCAGGATTCTTTTGTTTCAAAGATACTTTTGAAGTCAGTGAGTGTTCTTAGTGCCTTCAAAATTAATAAGGTATCCCAATGGCTTTTACTTCTACAAAAATGTTGGAATGCTGAGACAGTGAGTGTTAAATAATACATATTAAGAAAGACCTTATCCCCATTTAAAGATTATTGTTTAAAAAAAAGAAGTGTACGAACTTCACATATTTGTATGTTCCCCTTTGCCAAACTAGAAGAGCAAGGAGTGAGGCAGATACTTAATTTTCACTGTCTTTATCTCCTTATGTCATGGTTGAGAGAGTCAGTACAAGTGTCTCTGGTGTGGTTTCACTATGAATGACCCGAGTTCAGTGTCAGCATAAGAAGCATTCTGCAGAAATTACTGTGAAGTTGCTGTCTAGACGTGAATTTCCAGGAAGAACTTTTGCTTGTTTTTCAGTTCTCTGGTGTAGTGGCATGATGCAAAAATACGTTACACTCTCCAGAATGGCTTGGAGAGATTTAGCAGCCCCTAGCTGGTGAGATTAGAGTCTGTTGGAAGTCATGGCCCATGTTCAGTGCGGGAAAGCCACAAGCAGGTGTCTCCTGCCAGCCCTTTGCTGGAGCAGATGGAACAAAGCAGTGGATTTTGGAGGGGTGGGTCAAGAGAAGAGGCCCTCTGATGTGCTGCTGTGTGCAGGTGGGGGTATTTGAAGAAGGTTTGTTTTGTACAGACAAACTGTAATTTCAGACTTGCAGTGATCTGTGAGAGTGCACAGTTTGTCCTGCTGTGTTCCTCCAGAGCTTGGCTAAGCATGTCCCCATGGCTTTACTTGGGGATGGGTTGGACCTGTTCTCAGTCTTCCAATGTAATTTCTTCATCCAGTATTTTTGAAATGTCATATTTTTCTACTTTGTGTTCATTTCCTATGTTACTGCCATGCTCTTTATTTTAGCAACACTGTTAGTAAAGAGACAGAGTGGTTTGCTCTCCCTAAAACAGTCTAGTCTAGCAATCTGTCTCTTTGTGGTCTTGTGCTAAATATAAATTACATTAATGGCTAAGCAGAGCCATTTTGGGAAACTGCATGAAATTCCCATTTTAAAAACCTTTATTTTGCTGAAAAGAAACGCTGTTTTGGAGCTTTTGTTTCTTCCAGAAATGATCCCTCTCAATACAAAGCACCAAAAACCCCCACCCTTTCAAAAGTACTGGAGAGAAAATTTACCTGAATTTTAAATACTGTGTTCTGCCCTAGGTTTTCACATATTTTTGTTGTTTGTTGGGAATTACCAGTTGAAATGGGCAAGATAGGTTTCATTTAATTGTGCTGAAACTGAGAACTCTTAAAAAACAAACAGAATTTTGTTACACTAGTGTAAACAGTTTACAGTTGAAAGAAAATAAAGTAGTAGGACTGACTTTCATGGTCTTCCCAAGGTTCTAGACAGTGAAATTATTCCCCTTTTCTTAATTGTTTTCCTAAGATGAAACTCCTACTGTAAATAAATGCTCTAATTATATTTTCTCAAATGTAACTGGCTTCAGAACACATATAGTGTTACAATAAGTATACGGGGACTTTTTTGTTTTTAATTTTAGCTCACGGTTTTTTAAAAATTTTTTTCTCATCGGACTCTCAGATTTTAATGGGGTTTTTTCCTTATTAATCTGGAATTAATTTAACTAGTGTTTATTATACATACTCTGCAAACTAACAATGATAGAAAGATTGTATAACCTTGAACATAGCTTTTAGGATATGAAAGAAACCCAAACTCTTAATTTTTCAAATGCAGTGGGTAGTGTAGACTTGGTGTATGCTTGTATACAATCATAAATAATTTGCTTAGATGCAGGATGGATACAACCTTAGAAATGTTAGAGTGGGAGTGTGTTGCCTCAAAAGGTTCTCTGCAGTGCCAGTGCAGTACAAGTAGGCCAGTTAAGTTATGACTCGTTTGCTTCACAAGAACTTAAATAGCTGTGGTTGTGCCAAAGTGCTACGGAATGCATAGATCAGAAAAACAATTTGTGCTGTACAGAATCAATGCTGACTGTAGGATGGAGGAGATCAATCTTGCAAATCAGGGAATACTGTAATATAAGCGTCTTCTTTCAGTCAATGAAGGTTAGAAAGGGGCTGAACAACAGAGGAATACTGTCTAGAGGCAATCAATATTAATTATAAATTTATAACCTTTAGACCAGCTTTCAAACAATACTTTCTAAAAGGGAGCACTTCAAGCTTTTTTCTCTTGGAAAAGATGTTTTAATATGAAAGTAAAAATTTCAGTCTCTACTCAAAGCTCTTCAGAGCTACTTATTTCCTGCTGTGCTTTTTCTGTCCTTGCCTTGCTGTGACCTTGGTCCAGTTACCAGTTTGGTGCAGCAGAATTGTTACCTTCATCATAGCTTTTAAATAAAGGTGCAAGTGTTGCAAAGATTTCAGGTGAGGGGGGTACATGGGGGTCAGGAAGCAGATGTGCTGCTTGGCCTGTTCATGCTCTGGAGCTCTGTTCCAGCCCACGGGAGAGCAGGCTCTGCAGGTAACACAGTTCATGTGTGTTTTCAGTCTGTTTCTAGGGAGTAAATAGGAGTTTGAAATAAAGTCTTGATGGAGTTAAGTGCTAAATAACTCTTATCAATGGCTTTTGTCAAGAAGTTGTTTTTTTTTTACTTTCAGTGAGTTTTAAAGACAATCAGAATGGAAATGGGAATAATAGAGTATTTGGTATAGAATTCATGGCATTAATAGTTAGTTCTACAGTTACTTCTAACATTCAGAGCTCTTGCCAAGTTTAAGAGACTGTTTTCCATTATTTGCATAATTTAAGTAATGCTTGATGTTGTAATTAAGGAAGATCAAGGCTACTTCTTACCAGGTTCAGTGTAAAGGAGAGCTGATAGCAAAGTGGATGTTATGGACAGCAAACAAAGCAACTGCAGAGACTGGATCCAGGCCATGGAGTCTAATGCTGATAGCTATGCCTGCTAGGAATGTAGTACAGATCATATCCCCTCTGTCTGCCAGTGGCTCATGGCTGCAGTATGTAGTAGTGGTGCTGCTGTGGCTAAAGTTCTGAGAAGTGAAGATTGAGGCTGTCTGTGCAAGGCCCCCAGAGACCAGAAAGCACATGGGCTGCTTCATCAAGCTCTGACCAAAGAAGTTCTTACATATATAAGCTGACATTCTCACTATGCTGTAGGGCCCCAGTTTTGCTGACTCCAATTCTGAGAAGGCTGAGTTTCTCCTGCCCTTCTGTCAAGTAAGGGTTACTGGAGGTGGTAGGGCCAACATTTTGAATCATGTTCAGATCTCTATGGGAGAGGCTGTTATTAACCAGCAACTCAAAGAGTTTCTGGTTCGTTGCTTTTCTTGCTGTGGGTCTACCTCAGATACCAGGACTAATGTGAAGGTGTGCTTGATTGTAAATGGTCATTTTTCTGAGTATTGCTCTCTTTATTTCAGTTTTTTTTTTTTGTTTTGGTTTGGTTTGGTTTGTTTTTTTGTGATTTTTTTTTTTTTAATTTGGGTGGTTTTTATCCTACGGTTGTATACCTTTTAGAAAAGTATCTGCAAAGTATTCTCAGGTTTGGTTGGTTGGGGGTGTTTTAATCCCTTTTCTGGAGGGTAGAAGTCCTAAGAGAATCCAAATGTGCACTTTTTAGTTTTTCATAGCATAGCCTGATTTTTCACTTATTTAGTAAATTATAGAAGGCAGATGCCAAGGCACATAATGCATCTGCTCTCTCTGTTTCAACAGGACAGAGCTGCCAGAATCCAATTAAAGAATTGCAGTGGAGTTGTCCATGGGGAGACTTTATTTTGGCTATTCTTTTTGTGACAGCCCTTCTTCAAATTAGCTCCCTCTTCCTTCCCTCCTCTTCACCAGTGTCCCAGCTTGTATATGAAGTGGGTATGGTTGTGTATGTCATTTCACTGTGTGGTGTTCAGAGGTCCCAATTTTCCCTGCTGCTTTTTAAGTGATTCAGAGAAAGGGAGGGCCATTTTCATGGCAGCCTTGTCCATCCTTACTCAATTTGCTTCCACCTTTCTCAGTTCTGCTTTCTCGGAGCTATCATGTAAACCACACAGTAGGACTGCATTATCTTTTCCCAATGAGTTCATGTGGTAAGAGGAGTTGGTTTCCTTAGGTATGTTTCAGGCTTCAGAACATGCACAGGAAAGGGGTACTTAGAGATGTTTTCTTAAAGTCAGCTTAAGGAGTTTTGTTGGCACAGTTGGAAGCACAATAGGCTGCAGCATGGGGCAGGATTGAGTGGCTGGTGGAGGAGGATGTGTTTTGACTGTCTTGGCTGCTTCTGTGCCACCTTCCTTATTGACCATTTGTTTTTCCTTTGTGCCCCAGTAACAGATGTAAAGCCTCCAATGTGGTTCTTATTCAGAAAACTCAATGATAAAAATTGCTGATTTAATGATTCCAAGCTATCTAGTTTATTGAGAAGAAAAATATGATGCAGATATTACTGCATCATACTCTTGGTAGGACTTACAGTCCATTCCCCTTAGCCTATATTTCAGCTTGGGAAAAGCTCACACATCAGAGGTTAAAGAGAGCAAGAGGTACTATAGGGCACACTTTTTGTGTTTGTTTACTCTCAAGTCAAAATGCTTTTACAAAACTCTTCTCTATTTTGTCAGTGTGTCATTACCCTCATGGTATCAGCATTAGGAGTTCAGCATGAGTGAGCCTAGAGTAGCATGTGATAGAAGGCTTTGAAATGGTTTTTTGCCAAATACGTTCCTGCAGTTCTTTCAGTTGGTCATCACACTCTATCCAGGGTTACACGTTTTCAGTGGCTCGTGACCAGTTGCAATTCCTTCTGTGCTGCAGAAGATTTGCATGGCTTTGTGTGCTGAAAGTGCAAAGTACTTTGCAGTGTTGAAACTCCTGATGTGTCCATTGCATTAACTCTTTTGTTCCTGGATATTTGGAAGAAAACTGGCAATGTTGGTTAAAATACATTCATTTTTAGGGTAATTATAACTCTGGTGGGATGTATGTACTAATTACAAGTTTCTCACAAGCAAATATTTGTTATCCTTTCACTAAATTACGAATTAACAACATGCCAAGTAGTGCTCCTTCAAACTTAAAATCAACATTTGTCTGAAAAAATGAAATAGAGAAAAGATGAATAACTGCTGTTTTCTCATGGCTCATTAAGCATGACTCATAGCAGTGTATTCCATTTCCCAATGGCAAAGATAGATGCATCTTTCTTAATTGAAACAAGTCTCCTTAATCCTAGAGAAGCTGAGCCCATTATTCACTAAGAGTAATACTGGTGCTTTTGCATGGCAGCAAAAGGTATGCATTTCAAAAATTACAGCAAAACCTGCAATTTAAAGGATTGATTAGCTATGCTGGGGCTATAGGACCACCAGTGGTGAGAAGTCTGGAAATTGCTGGTTTACATCTATAAAAGGGAAGTTTTAGCTTCCTGTAATAGACTGAGGAGAACTAGCACATACTACCCTACTGATAGTCACACTCTTCCATGAGGGAGTGTCAAGGTTCTCGTGGCATTTCTTACAGTAGTTGTGCTCCTTGCTCCACAATGTGCTTCATACAAAGTGATTCTTCTAGTCTTTACCAAACATCTTTTTGTGGTTTTCTTTCAGCATGTGAAGCACAGCTGTAGTTGGTGTATACTGCGCACGTTGTGCCCTGGCAGAACGGCTGTGACTGTTAGGACAAGCCTGCTTCACATGCTTGTCTTTTTGCACAGTCGTAGCACAAGGGAAGGAGGGTGCCTGAGTCAGAGCTGTCATTCCAGCATGTTGCAGTTGCTTGTGTAAATCCCCGCTTACTGAATTGCAAAAATTACACCTTTATCCACATACACTGTTGTAAGATATTGTAATGACTGCTTTTGCTACATTTGAGGGTCATTTGTCATGCCTTCTGCATATCACTTGAAAGGGCAAATCTGGTAGTTGTTCACTAGTGGCTTCTGCAAACTCTACAAGTAGCAATGAGGTCACGAATCATGCAAATTCTTTCATATGCTTTGAAAGAAAAGGCCACTTTAAGCAAAGCATAAATGCAACCATATGCTCGTATCTTGGAGCCTTCACTGAAATTTGACAATAAAATTGCTGTGCATATGATTTGTTTTCTGAAGAAGGAACTCTGGTTTTTGAGCCGTAATATAGCAGCCATTAACTTGCTGGTCTTTTCTAGTTAAGTGTAAAAATGCTTGAGTGCAAAATTGGTAGAATAAGATTTTGGTAATTCTTAAAGACAGTGCGTATCTTTGTTTCCTTTTAGAAGAAAGAGGCAGCAGTAAAACCAGAAGAAATCTTGTTACAGTCTGTTCAATAGGAGGGTATGCAAAGTAGAGCTGTTGCTGTTTTGTTAATCTTGGTACAACTCTTAAATTAGCATGGAAGTCTTCAGACTTGATGAACAACCATTTCATATTAAGAAAATCTTTTCAGCACAGTTTACTTTTCTGTTGAAGGAAAAAGGAAGTGTGGGTTTTCCCTCAGCAATTTTGACAGTCAAAGCTGAATTATTTGGCTTTTGGAAATAACGTGAAAAGCTTAATTAAATGCTATCTTCTAATATTTTGTATCTCTACAAAAAGGACAGTGTGTAGAAGTTGTTTCAAGGGCTAAAGGAATATGCCCTTACACACTTAGAATCATCAGTGCTGTATGGTGATTGGAGCAGTTTGCTTTAATGTGATTCCTCAGAAAGATTACTCAGAAATCTGTGGGTTTGTGCACCAGCACTGATGTTGGTTGTCACCTTCAGATTTCTTCTGCAAGCAGAGGAATCAGATTGTTCCTTCATAGTACAACTAGTGCAGATAGAGCAAGGGCTCACTCCTAATTATCTGAAGTGCAACCAACACTGAATACATAAACATAGTAGGTAGCAATTGTGATATTTAAGTTAGTAGAGGTGTTTCCAAAGCAGTAGTGGCAATGTGACCACTAAGGAGAGCACAGGAGGGAGTTGTCTGCTCTGGAAACATGCTGGTTACTGGAGGGATTTATTGAATGAGCTCCATGTGCATCAGAAAGGAACCATTGTACATTAAAGGAAAATGTAACTTTAAGTTGGCTTTTAAATAGGAGAAGTTCTGTGTTTGGGTACAGCTAACCTAGTGCACTGGGAGCATACAATTAGGCAGACAAGAAGAACGGTAGATAAGGGAGGAAGAAGTGAACAGAGAAAGCAAAGTCTTAAGTTAGAAAAAGTGGTGTCAGCAGTGCATGCCAGAGGGTCTGGGAGTGAGCAGGCTCTGCTCACTCACCCTTTGGAATGGGAATGCTGCAGCAGCACGCTGTGAGCTGGGCCAGCTGCTCTGCTGGTGGGGAGGCTTCCTCTGTCAGTAAATGTGACTCAGAAGAGCGCAGGGAGCACCAAAGGGCACCACTTGTGCCCCTGTTAGTCACAGTTCTGTTGAAGCACTCGTGTTGTTCAGGCTGCTGCTGCAAACACGGTAATTGTTTGAAGGGTCTTTCAGTGTCACAATGCCTTTGTTAAGTCTTACAAGAGCATAGGAAAAGTCTTTCAGAACAGGGAAGTAGTCACTGGTTTGAATTTTTTGAAGCCCCGAACATGGCAGGTTATTGCAGCTGATGAAGCTGATGGAACAACTCAGAAAAAACCTGTGTAGTGATACCCTCCACCACGCTGAGAATGTGGCCTGAGACTGTTTGGGTCATGTGGTAGCTGCAGGCCATGGTGCCAGCTATTCACCGTAAACCTTAAATAAAATTGCTTGTACTAAAATGTCTTAAAAACCAGCTAGCATGTGTTAGAGATGTTCTCAGAGTCAAAGTATGGCTTTAAAATTTTGAGGAAATCAATGCTTTTAAGTATTTACATGCAGCATTTGTGTGTGCTGTACCTGTGTACAGGTAAAGTAGATAGCCTTGTCTTTTACTGTGCCTGACCATACTTAATTCCCTCTTTGCAATGGCATTAACTCAAACTGTTCAACAGAATCATTTCTTTAAGGGAGAACTTATATACTTTTGTTTTAATACAGAGATGTAATCATGTCAGTTTTCTCAGTTTAACTTTGCAGGTGCACTGAAGAAGAAAAGAGTAAAACCCCAGCTTTTATGAGGTGTTAAAATGTGTGTCCATCTATAGATTAAATTGTGGTCATGTGTTACTATAAGTCTCTTGATTCTAGAAGAAGCTAAAACAAATGTTACCCTCATGAAATTATCCAGAAATTATGTGATGTACTCTATCTTGTATTGTAGCATTTCTTCCTAAAACCAACAGAAAAAGTTAAAAGAAGAGAATTTCACAGGAAAGAAAATTATTTTTGGAAGAAGGGACACAAAATTGTTACCCAACTACAGTGGGGGTGTCTTGCTGATTGCTGAAGTGATGTTTGAGGCCTGGCAGTTTGAGTGTGCACGTGTGTGAGCACGAGCACACAATCCCTGCTGGGAGCTCCAGGCTGGGTGGGGAGGCACAGCAGGCTCTGAGCCTCAGGGACAGGGCAGTGCTGCTCTGACAGCCCAGCTGCCTTGGGGGATGAACTGAATCAGGGGGGAAAGTATGATTTTGGTGTTAAAAATTACTGCTTTGCTTACTACTTGAATTGTAAAGTTTCTGCCTTAAATTGGTGATGGTCTTAGTTGTGTTGATATGCTGAATAAGATAACTGGCCATTTCAAGGCTGCTTATCCTCAGTGTGTGTTTGTTAATGCAGGCAAGAAGACAGCAAGACCCTAGTCCTGGATCTAACCTGGGCAGTGGTGATGATCTCAAACTACGTTAGTCAGCGGCAGCAGGCGTCCCACGGGTCTGCACACATGCATTGCTTCTACTTGGCAAAGGATTGAATAAAAGACCAGAAACTGTGATAACTGGGTATATTATGGTCTGTTTCCTGACCTGCGGCAGTCGAAGTCACCACGAACTGCCATGGTTTGCACTATGTTTATGTTACAATACCTGCATTTCCCATTTTAAGCATGTAGCCAGTGGCAATTTGAAATTTTGTTTTTCTATGCAAACTTATTTTTGTTGGCACTATTTTGGTGAAATGGAAACTTATGCAGCTATAAAACCATTTTTCTCAACTGTAATAAAAATTGTCACTTAAAAATAGGTCAAGATATTACGGATTTAAAACAACTTGTTTTTTGGTTTTGTTTTGTTCTTTTGTTTTGGTTTTTTTTTTTTGTAAACTGCTGGAAGCCAATGCATTCCAAGCTTAATTTTTTAATATGGGCTTTTGGAATTTTGATTGTCCTTATTGTGTTCCTGCTTTATTTTAGATAATGCATTCTTATCTTTCTTTCAGGTTTCTTTTTTCTAAATTTGCAAGACCTTCTTTAAACTGCTGACATTATTTTGCATTATTTCCAAGCTAAACCCAGTAAATCAGAGCTGTTGGAATCAGTTTTCAAACTTCGTGGGTTTGTAAATGTTACAGTTGCAGTATTCGTTTAACTGCTAACAATTCATTGGTTCCACTTTTAAAATTAGGAAAATCTTAAAATGTATATTTTTATGCATTAGTGCATTCTGCCCCATTATCTATCTTAGATTTTATTCTGTTCAAGTGAGTTTGGGTGGCTGTTATACCCTGTATATAGTGCTTTACTGAAACTCAGAGGAAGTCGCAGGCTGGCTTCTGTTTTATTCAGGGATTTTTTTAACTAGTTCTTCAAAGGGATACTGCAACTCCACAATCAGATTCAACAGCATTTAAACTGGGAACAAAAGTGATCAGCTGCCAAGGTGATATATATTAAATCATGTTTAAGATAACTGCTTTAAGTATATTTTATATCTTAGGCTTTTTGTAAAGTTGTGCTGAATGGTGAAAAGCTGAGATGAGCTTGTGTGCAGGAGTCTGGTACTGCACATAAGCCCCTTCTATTAAATCTTATGCAAATTAAGACTGTTGCAGTCTATATTGCATTTTCTAACAGGGTAAGATTTGGGATGAATTAATGTATGAATTAATCTTGTTTTATTTGGGGTGGTGGTGAATGGACTTGCTCCAAAGGTTTCATTGCATCCGATATTTGAAGAAAATTGATTAGAAATGTGATGTCATTTGGCTTTGTTGAAATGTGGTGCTTCCTGTACAGCCTGATTAAAATGTCACTTAAATACCTTTTTAAAATAAGGGATCTGAATCTAGTATTTTAAGAATTATTTTAAAGGTAGAAACTCTATATGGTTAGAACAGTTAAATCTTCGTTAATTCTATAATTAAGACAATTATGCATTCCTCATTAATGGCAAAACAATTGATGCGAAAGAGGTCTTGCAAAAATGTAAGCAGATGTCAATGTGAAGGAGAATCTTTGTATGTTAATAATATGAATATTTAACATTCACTTAAAATGTCATTAACTGTAAACTGTGAGAATGTCATCAAATAGAAATATTTTGATACTTCAATTTAAATGTGATTCACTTGAAAGATAATCTTTTTCACTCTGTGGCCACACATTCTTCTTGCTCTTCTTCCCCCAAAGAAATAATTTTTCTAAAGTGTTTCTGCAAAGAGTTATTTAAGGGACACACACATGCATCTGCACGCATCCCTAGCCTTGGATCTTCTCTGCCATCTGTGTATTTTTGATGGAATAGTCTGAAGATTTATTTTAAAAGGTTTTCCTAACGTTTCAGACGGTGGTTTTAAACCATAAGTACACAGGAAATGATGCTATCAGATATTAACATTGCTATCTCTGTGTAAATACTGAACTTTCCCTATCATCATTTAGCATTCTGCTGCTTTCCATATCTTAATGCTGGCATTAAGATCACAGCCCTTACCCTCTGCTGGTTAGTGCAGACTTTTTAAAGTGCATTTTAAGTTATTGATGCAATTTGATATTTTTCATAATTTCTATTTAAACTGAAGTTGCATCATCTTTCTTGAATTCATCTCCTGTAAGAGTTGCCTTAAGCTACAGGATTGCTTTTGCTACTTTTTGTGTTGTATGTTTAACTTTCATAATAAACTTCTGTGTAGTGAAATCAAGGTGCTGTAAGTTTATTTGACTCCCTGGTGGTCCCTGCTGATGTATTTTGTTGAGGTGCAAGGCTGTCTTGATGTCTGTGGCTAAAGCAGTGGTGACATCCAGTGGTCACTTCTCTAACTGACCCCTCTCCTCTGCTATGTTCAGCTGCTGTCTGGGAGCAGCCTTTTATTAAAGGCACCAGGGAAAATGTGGATTTTGCTGCCCTGTAACTCTTGTTTCTTACAGCTACTATGCCCTGCTTACTCTGAAAGCATGGATCTGCTCCAGGGGCCCCAAGCAAGGGGCTGTGTGTGCTTACAGAGTGCTGTTCATGGGCATGTTGTAAGAGCAGCCCACCAAACCTTGTTAATTGTGCTGCTTTGGGCAAGAGGGGAGCCAGGGAAATTACGTGTTTAAGTTCAGGAAGTGGGGAAATGTGGTGAAGTTCTGTGGGGAAAATACAAATGTTGTATGCTACACCTGAAAACCTTCTGAAGGTGCTAAAATTTTAGGTGGTATAACTTCAAATAGCTAACACTGACTGAATAACAGTCAGGTTAAAATCAGGTAGAGGACTGCTTGTTTCATAACAGTGCTTTAGGAACATTTACATGCAAAAGGATAACCAGGTAAACTTATTTTAGACTTCTATGATCTGGCTGCAAACATACCAGAGAGCACCAAAGAAAAACAGTAGTGCTATGCCCTGTGGCTTTCCTGGAGTTGTTTTGCAGCATGAAAGGGAGGTAGCTTTTAAAAGAGAAAAATTACAAACCATGTTGCTCTGCTTCCCTTGCTGAGGGCAAATGGTGTCTGTAAGCTGCTGCAGCCTCTGCTGTCCAGGCAGGGTTTTAAAGGCTTCTGTAAACAGCTGTTCATAAAGCTGTTGGGTAATTTGTCCATTTACCTGCAAGCTCATGGAAGGATTCATTTTTCTGCTGAAGGTACATCACAAGTGGATGAGTACAGTACTTGTACAGCCTTTTCTCGGCTGCAGGCAAAGGACAGAGGCACTTTGTCCTCTGGCTCTTCCTAGATGGAATTTGCCTCTCAAGTGTGACTAGCAAAGGGAACTGAAAATCTGCCTGCATGAGGCATATGCAGCAGAAAATTTTTTAAAAGCATTGCAATCCAGTGCCTTAACGGGGATGGCTGTCCTTGATGTGGGGGTGAAAGACCACTGGAAATGCTGGTGCTTTTTGGAATTGAGAAGGATGTCAGGGCCTGGAGCCCAACCACAGCAGGTGAGGTATGGTCACTTCCAGCTTGGTTTTTTAACCTCCTGGTTTTACATGACTTCTTCTGAACCCAGGAGAACAGAGAGTAATAACTATTTCTCAGAATTCTGAAATAGTTTGGGTGGAAAGGGAGCTTAAAGCTCATCTAGTTCTAATCTCCCACTAGACCAGGTTGCTCAGGCTTAGGTTGGCCTTGAATGTTTCCATGGATGGAGTATCCACATCTGCTCTGGGCAATCTGTGCCAGGGTCTCACCGCCCTCACAGGGAAGCATCTCTTCCTGCTACCTCATTTAAACCTCTCCTCTGTCAGTTCGGAGGCATTTTCCCTTGTCCTGTCAGTCCATGCCCTTGTCAAAAGTCTCTCTCCAGCCTCTTAACTTACTGGGAGGGCTCTAAGGTTCCCCTGGAGTCTTCTTCAGGCTGAACTCCTGTCTACACAGGAGAGGTGCTCCAGCCCTCAGGGCTTCTTTGTGGTCTCTTCTGGGCTTGCTCCAGCAGGTCCATGTCCTTTCCTTGAGGACTCCAGAGCTGGATGCAGCATTGCATGTGGGGTTCTCAGTGTTTAGTTGCTTTACTGAAGTCCTGAAAACCTGGATAAGCAGGTTTTCTAGTTCCTCTTGAGGGAAACAGCAGCTGTCCTGGGTTCATGGTCCCCTTTCTGAAAGCAGAAAACTGAGAAAATTAACCGTGAGTGAAAATAGCAGCTTTTCTGTTCCTGCAGTTCTATGATGGTTTGTCTAATAACAAGCCTTGTTCAGGTGAGGGCTGGGAAGTTGAATGAAGATGTGGTTTCAGAGAACTCCAGAACTGTGTGTCCTGGGATGCTCTTGGCAGGACTTACATATGTAGGTACTTCTATATATATTTTTTGTTTACTGTTAGTTCAAGACTCCACTCTGTCTTAGATGTATTAAAGAATTCATCCTGTCTGCACAGAAATAGGACTGATTTCTGTGAAGTTGCATTATTTTGTTACTACATTTCCAATGCAAATAAGAGAATGACAGAAATGGCTTCAAGGATGGGAATTGCAGTGAGAAGTTAGAGCAGAGTGAGCATTTGCATGGGCAACATTTCTCATAGCTCATTTGCCTGACATCCTGTCTTCACACTGCCACCAAATGTAAATCCCAGGCCATGCATATTCATCAACTGCTGCATGCTCAGAGCTGCTCCGGGTTTAAGTAACTATTAAATAGGTTTCTCAATTACAGGTTGAGATAAGTGAATTTTCAGAATTGCCTTGGGCTCCTTTCTCAAAGCTCAGGAGTGGGGAGGGGGGGGAAAGTAGCACAGAAGAGCTGAGTGCTGCCTCTCTGGTGCTGTCACCTGGCACAGTGGATGGCTGGGGAAAGGAGTGGGAAACCAGAATGCTTCTCGAAGTTTTGTGCCTCTTACTGGTCCACAGTTTATCACAGCTGGTGACACTTCTGCCAAGTCTTTGTTACTTCCTGCAGTTCTTTTGACATGCAACTGTTTTCTGCCCTGTTGACTTGATGATGGGCTCTTGGAGGACATGGGTTTTCCTGGGGCTCCACTTTCTCTTGTTCTACAGGCTGTGATTTTCTGCTTTTCATAGGAACTGATGGCTTTGCCACCTTTCCCCCTTTGCAATCTTCTTTCTTCCCTGGAGCAGCTAATGGGTTTATCTTGAAAAGAGGAAGACCTTCCAGAGATGGAGCAAAGTTTACACCTGAAAGCTCCTGGCTTTTCCAGCTGCTTTCCACTGGCTTGCTGGGAGAGTCTGTCCCTCTGAGCCTTCCCCACCTGCATGCCCAACCCTTTCAGCTTTTGTTATTCATACTTTACAAAAACCCAGCAAAGTCTAGGCCATAGAGAAACAAGCAGTGTAAGGGAACAAAAGCTTTTTGTCTGCAGAATGCACTTGTCCCTGATCACTTCCCATGTGACTGTTGCTGAAGCAGATGACTGGGTTGGTTCTGCTGCTGTTGCAGGATTTTGGAAGAATTTAAAGGTTTTGGCCCCTCACAGCAGTGGTGCACAGGGGGAGTGACCTCCTGATGAAATCCCGGGAGCTCTAAACTTGGAAGAGAGCAGAGAGGGTGGTGGAGGGAATGTGGGCTGCTGGATTGCAAACAAAGCTCTGGGGGTGCAGTTTTACCAGAAGACAGTTCTTAATAAAGAGGTAGCTTTACCCAGAAACACCAGACTGGCCATCACTTCAGAGCCAGGAAGGCTCTGAGTATCCCACCTCCCAGAATGATGTGACATCTATTCAGAGGAAGAACCAGGTCTCCTCCCACCCCACCAAGAGCTGAACAGCCCTGTCCTTCACAGCACTCCAGCCCTGCTCCCCACTGACCCCTGCACGGGGCAGCACCACAGTGAGACACCTGCTCTAGAGGTGAGATACTGCAATCCCCTTCCAGCGCTGTCCTGCTCCTCACTGGCCTTCCCTAGTTGCCTCAGACAACCAGAGGGTTGCCACCAGCCTGCAGACACCTGGGTAGCCTGTCCATGGGGCCAGGAGTCTGTGCCCACAGCTGCTGCAGCCCAGGAGGAGGAGGAGAGTTGGGGATGCTGAGCCCTGCATGAGAGCCAGCTGTGATCCTGCTCCACGTCACAGAATCTTACAATGCTCAGGGCTGGAAGAAATCTTAGTATTTAGTCCAGCCCCCTGTGATGGGCAGGGAACCTTCCAGGTCATTTGCTCTGGCTGTGTTTCAGGTCTGGGGGCCAGGGTGAGGAGGGAAGGGAGGGACAGGCAGAGTTTCATGCACAGTGTGTACCTGAGCTGTCCAGTGATTGCCTTCTGCTCAGGTCAGAGCTGCTGCTGAGGAACCTCCAGATGCTTTCTTGGCAGCAACAGCCCCGTCCCAGAGCCACTTGGCGGATGCTCCCACACAGATGAGAGGACAGATCCTCTTTTTGGTTCTGCTTTCAGTTCTGCTCTGCAGAGCACATCTGGTGTATGACTGCTAGGACCTGGTGCCGGTGGTCCTGTGGGCTGCGTGACTTTCTGGAACCACTAACCCCAACAAGGTGCCTCATCGCCAGCTCCTTCTAACCCTCTCCACATCCAGACCTCTGCATCCAGGGCAGGATGTGGCAGCAGGACCACGGGGCACTCCCCCTGCAATAGGAGTGAGGCTCAAAGAGCATCTCAGTTGTTGTTTCTATTCATCACAGCCCGTGTGTAAGATTCAACTCACACCTTTGCTGCTCGTTCACCAGAAGTCAGTGACAACATGGGCAGAGATCTTCAGGGGCTCTGTGAGGGTCCCTGCAGCTCAGACTCATCTCCCTTTAAATGATGAAACCCCAAGCCCCAGGGCTGGAGTGAGTTGCTGTAGGGGGCTGACACCCCTCCCTCCTTCTCACAGCATGCCCCACGGCCTTTCCTCATCATCAACAATCAAACATCCCTTTTGGAAATATATCTGGAGGTGAAACTGAGCCCAGCTGAAAGCCCTGCTACACTTGCAGCACTCCTGGATCCATAAATCCTTCAATAAGGGGTTTGGGGATCCTGTAGATACCCTAAATCCATATTGACTTTGTTGTTTTTTTTTTCCCCATAAACCCTGTGCTTTAAGTAACTTTATTTTTACAGAATCCCTGTGCTTTTCCCCAGGGCAAATTTCCCCACCAGTTTTCAAGGCATGTTTAAAACCCCAAGTACAGGGCTGGGCAGCAGCTGGAGGCAGGATGCAGCAGCCAGCGGCTCCTGGAAGGAAGGACAGACTCGCACCTCGCAGCAGCTGCTGCCGCCGCTGGCTCGGGCGATCCGTGCTGACCGATCCGGGAAGGAGCGAGTGCCCATCCCCTGTGCCCGTGGTCCTGCTCCATCCCGGCTCCTGCCCGGCACCGCGGCGAGCTGGGCTTCACACCCTGCCCTGCCTGGTAGAAACAAAAATCAGCGCGTCCGTTTCTAATGAAGCCGAAGCCAATTTAGATCTAGTCCTGCACGAATCAGAGCTTTTAAAATGTACCTGGAGATCTGTGAAATGCACATAAAGTGTGGCGGCCGCAGGGCGGGGGATGCTGCCCCGGGGCGATGCAGGGGAGCTTGTGGTGAGCAGCCCCTCCCGTGGCCAGATTTTACTGCTGCTCCCTTTCCTTCCCGAGAATGTTCCATGCCCATCCTCCTCCTCAGCCCTGTGAAATGCCCTGTGTGGTGGGGCAGAGGCTGCGCCGGCTGTGCCTCTGCTTGGTCAGGGTTTAAGGTACCATCTCATCAGCATCCTCGGGTGAGCGCCGGGATCCTCCCGTTTCTGCCCATCTCCAGACACCAAGCACGGTGCAAAAATTCAGGAGAACTTTTGCAGCTGCTAGAAGCCCAAATCTGGGATGTGAGAAGTGATGCTGGTAATCACCGTGGTCCTGGCTGAGGGCGAGCTGTAGCCTTGCCATGCTCTCCACAGCCCACGCCAGGCACACATCACTTCCCTACCCCTGGCCAAGCACAGAATCACCTCCAAAATCTTTATTGTCGATAGGCTGCACAGCAGCCAGTGCAGCACACCCAGCAGGGAGGAGGATGCTGCCCTGGAGCACGTGAACCGCAGCCCAGGGAGGCTCAGGACAAGGCTCAGGGCAGGCTGGGGGCTGTGTGTGTGCGGGCAGGCAGCCCGGGACAAACAGGCACTTTCTGCCCCAGCAGCCCCACGCTGAGGTGCTGATGCTGCCCATCCTGCCCGTGCTCACCTTGGCCGCCGCTCCAGCGGGTTCCAGGGCGATTGCAAACCACCCCAGCAGGGCAGGGCCGGACGTGCTCAGCGCAGGCGAGGAGGGGAGAAGCGCTGAGCCAGGGAAGAAGGGAGCCGGGGGTCTCCCCCGGGAAGGTCCGGATTTGGTGCTGCCAACAGCCCCTGCCCGCCCGGGGTTCCCAGCCTGGCTCTGGTGGCACTGCCCAGGTCGGCGGGACCCTAAACCCTCGGCTGGGGGATAAATCCCCCTGAAGAAGTGGGGTAATCCCTTCCTTGGAGAATGAAACCTCCCTCTTGGAGCTTCCAACCCTGTTTGGATCCATTCCCAAGGGCCAACCCAGAGCCTCGCAGCAGGAAATGCACCTGCAAAAAATCAGAGCAACTTCAGAGCTTTATAGCAAATATCTTTCCTCCAACTGAATCAGTGCTGCCAAGGCTGGGATCTACTTCCAACCCATTTTTACGACCAGCCACAGGGCAGATTTCCTCACAGACCTGATCTGTGCTGCTCTTGAATCCGATCGGGAGAGGGCAGCTCTCTCGCTCTGCGCACGGCTGCATCCCACGCCTGCATCCCACGACCGCGAGCCTTGGGAGCTTTTGTCCCTCCTGGTGAGGGAGGTGACTTTTGCATTTTTCTGCTTTCTTTTAACCGGCTGGATTGAAAATCCCTGCTCTTCTCAACCGACAACTCCACGCGGATGTGTAGAATTTAGAAAACAAAAGTAAAAAAACAAAATCTGTAAATTTTTAGAAAAAAATCAGGAAAAAATCATTAATCCACTATAGCTGCTGATCTCACCCCAAAATGTAATGGCATCACAAGGCTTTGGTAGAACCATCTCCGATGGATGCACCCATTGCCATTCATTCAGTCGGAAACATTAACAACAGAGTCAGGCTTTAAAAATTGATTATGATTTTCAGAAAGCTGTGCATTGCTTCCTGAGCCCTGGGGCTGAATTTTCCAAGAAGTGCTCCATAATCTGGAGAGTAAGAGGGGTAACTTTATCCTTTTAAAATTCCAGTTTTGCCTATCACGAGCAGTTGCCAAAATGATGGTGCTTTGCCCACTCTGCCTCAAAAGTGCCACCCTGCCTGCACCAGTCAGTCTGGGGGATTTGACTTCAGCTGCCCATGTTGTTCTCTGCTTGGGACCTTTGGTAGTCTGATTTTGTGGTGGAGACACACAAAGAACCTCCATCCCAGCACCCCTGTGGATACTGGCTGCTCCTGGCCCCTGTGTCCAAGGGGGAAAACATCCCCATGAACATGAGCAGCTCATGGGTGCCTGCTGGGTTGGGGGAAGAAGATGTGTTGGGGGATCTGGGAATTTTCATACCTGTTAATTTTCAAAATGGGAATTTTCATAACTACTGGCTCAGCTGTGCAAAAAAAAACAAAACCCCAAAACCCTAACCCAGCTTGCAGCTGGATTCCCAGGTGGGAGAGGCTCTCCAGGAGACAGGAGCAAGTCAGTGCTCAGTGGAGATGGGGCTGAGCCTGGGGGTTTCCAGCTTCTCTCTGGAGCTGGTGATTCCCTGTGCAAACCACCCACTGCCACTGAAGCCAGGGGCTCAAAAGCAAACAACCCTGGAGCTGCTCTCCTTAGGTACAGCCAGACAGCAGCCATGCAAAGCCTAGGGTGTTTTTTTTGTCTTCTGTGACTCGGGATTTGGTCTCTTCTGTACTTGTGCTGGCTGACAGAATGAGGAATGTGGTCTGAAAGGAAACCAGCTGCTCTGGGAATCCAGGGAGGCTGCCTTAGGTGCATGGGGGAGTTTTTCTGCACCCAGAGAAGGAGGCTCTGTGGTGGGCATGGGTGCAAGGAGGTGCTTCATCTCAGCTGTGCCTGCACTTGCCTTCCTTCAGGATGCTGTGGTGGGATTTTCAGCCAGCTGGGATTTATTGTTGGTCTGTTCTCCTGCCTAGGACCTCCCTCCTCACTCTGGGGATCACTGCACTTCACCAGAAAACAACCCAGCCCCGTAGGGTGACACTGCCATTTCCTGCCCACATCTGCCCTCCCAGTAATGTCAGGGGTGTCTCTGAAGCTCGGGGAGGAGGTGACAGCCCCTTGTTAATGCATTGGTGAATGTTTTAAAGAACAAAGCCAATGACACGGCAGTGCCCGGCCTTTCTCCACTTAGCCTGGGGTTTGGGTTGATGTGTGAAAACGGGTGGCAGCAGAGAGCCACACTCAAAATAATTTACTTTTTTCTGCCATTGTATTTGCGCTTTATTCTCCTTGGCGAATTTGGCTTGTACTCATGATACTCTCTTACAAAGGATGCTGAATCTTCTTTGATGAAAGTCCAGACTGTTCTGGATCTCCTAGTCTGCAGCACTGGGCATTCAAAGGGCATCGCCAAACACAGGAATGAGATGGAGAAAGGTTTCTGCAAACCCAGCTGATCTGCACCCACTTGTTTTCTACCCAGCACTTCAACCTGAGGGCTGCATGTGCCATGGACTGTCTTAAAAGTACGTGCTGTGCTTTGTATTCTGTTAAATGAATGAGGTATGTAAAGTTTCTAGCAACATATTTGTTCTCTCAAGCACATTCCTTATGTGCGTCATAATATGAACTTACGTATAAAAATACACAAATACACGCATACTGTATATATATAAATATATATGTATTTCATACATCTATAGTGAGCTGGAGAGAGGCAAGTGGCTCATAAGGATTAGCCCTGCTCCCAGGAGAGGAAAGGCTAATTTCTGTTTTTGAGCCAATAAAGATGTGTCAGAGGGCTGGAGTGAAGGGGAAACATTGGCAGCACCTCTGTGCTTTTCAGCATATTAAGATGTCACCGTGCTTGGATTTAAAAAGCAAGCAAGGCATGAATAATAAATAGAGCAACATGCAGCTGACTTCAAGGGAAAACTAATTTCCCTGGGGTTTGCTCCATGCCATATACATTAAAATCTCACCTGCTTCGACAGCTCTGTGACTTGAAGAGAGATGCTGAGAAGTGTGTTGTCCATAGCAGAGCCTGGCCAAGGTCCTGCTGCCAAGCACAACTGGGATTTCTTTCCAATGCTTTGATCCCCCCCTGGCAGCCATGGCTTACTCTGCCTGTGGGATGGAGCCACAGTGCATATCTAGCTGAAATTGTTTGACTTTGTTTTTTAAAAAATACGCAGCCCTCAAATTTCTGTGCTGGACTGCCTGAAGGGTGTGTTTTACTGATCTTTTCTGTCCTGCCACGGGACAGTCCATGTGACGGGGCTGCCCTGCTACAGACCTTGCTGGGACATGGTGGGCACAGGGATGGGGTGTGAGGTCAGGCTAGGACTGAGCATCACCACCTGGAGGGATGCAGCAGAAGAGGATGTAGAAAAGGGATGCAGAGGGAAGATGGGTATCATCCAAGGAGAATTTTTTCTGCTACCACTCTCAAATAAATATGGAAAAAAATGCATCTCCTCCCACTCTCTGTCCCCCCTGGAGCATCAACCTGCCAGGAGAAAGAATTACAGCTGCTTCCACACACTCTGCACCCTCTTGAATTTCCATCACTTATGTTACCCTACTCCAGAGGACGTGTCACTTTGTGTCAGCAAGGCATGAGTCCATAGCCTTGGTTTTTCTCTTTTAGTTCTCTGCTTATTTGGGCAGTGCTTAACCTGGGGCCTTTTATCTTGGATCAAGTTGTCACGGTAAAA
Organism: Cinclus cinclus; assembly: GCF_963662255.1. NCBI lineage: Eukaryota > Metazoa > Chordata > Aves > Passeriformes > Cinclidae > Cinclus > Cinclus cinclus. Next base: position 8,583,132 of record NC_085056.1, read on the forward strand.
ACGAGGGCTGCTCTGATGTGGGCTGTCCCAGGTACTGGCACATCCTGGCATACCGGGAGAGCTCAGTTTCCTCCTCAGCTCTGTGGATGTTTCTGGGGTCTTTGGGTGTGAGCAAAGCAGTTCCAGCGCGGTGAGCCCCATCCCAAGGGAAACGTGGGCTTTCCTGGGGTCAGAGCTCTTGGGTGGCAGTAACCCTGTTTGCTCACACAACACCGCAAAGCCAATGACCTCGTTCTTCCTTTCTTCCTAACTGAGTCACCCCTGAGCTCATTTCGGTAACTTTGCTCGTGCCACTGACTAATTTCTCCTTAACTCTTCCTTCCTCCACTCTGGCCTTTCAACTAGAAAAACTGGATGGCCCTGGGTTGTGGTTTGGGTTGGTTATTTTGTTTTGAATCCCGAGGTTATCGTGTCGGGTGTAACTAGGGCTGCTGCCGTAGGTCCGAACCTCGTCTGCCGACGGGTCCGGGGTAGGACTCGAACCCTTGTCTCCCACTCCCCAAGCCGACGCCTTCCCCGCTCGCCCACGGCCGGGGGGCGGGGCGCACCACCGCGGCCCCGCCCCCGCCCCGCCCGCGCGCGGGCGCGCCTGACGACAGCTGCAAAGCACTTTTTCAGCAGCCGCAAGTGAGGTGAGTCGCGGCCCCGCGGCGCGGGGGGGGTCGGAGCCCCCCCCCGGCCCCTCAGGCCGGATCGGGGCCGCCGGGACAAGCGGCGGGGCCGCGGCCGCTCCCCCACCCCGCCGAGGCCTCGCCGCCCGCGCTCCGGGACCGGGTGGGGCGAGCGGGCGGGGGGCGCGGGTGGCGGGGCCGCGGGGCGGGGAGGGGCGGCCGGTTGCTGTAGCTGCGGAGCCCGCGCCTCCCCCTTCGCAGCCCGGAGCGGGGGCCCCGCTGTGAGCCAGCGCTGCCCCCGGGGGTTGGGGGCGGTGAGTCCCCTCAGGGGGCGGTGGCGGGGCCGGGCTCGGGCTGCGAGCTTCCCTCCCGCTTCCCTCCCGCGTCCCTCCCGCAGGGGTCCGGCGCAGCGACCCGGTGACCCGCCGTGCCAGCCCGCGGCCTCCGCGCTACCTGAGCCAATGCTAGATCTGGAGGTGGTGCCCGAGCGGTCTCTGGGGAACGAGCAATGGGAGTTCACCTTAGGTAAGTGTGTTCCTTACACCGGCCCTGGGCGTGAGCGGGGCCGTGCGGGTCCCCTCGGCAGCCGGCGTCCATAAGGGCTTTCCCAGCGCTTTCGGGGAGTTGGAGAGAGAAAGGGAGCGAGAGCCAAAGCTCACCCTTGGCTGTCGCTACAAATACTAAAGTATGAGCTTTAAGGATTTCCTTGTCGTTTATAGTTTCATCTTCAGCTCTTGTGTGCTAACTTGGGCTTTGTTTATCTGATTGTGTGCTTTCATCTGCTCGTTTGCTTGCTTTTGTCTTGCCATAGAAGACTAGTCATTCTTTTAAATAACTCCTGAAAGAGGAAGCGTGAATGTGCTGATTGTCACCTGAATATGTGTCAGGTGATATTGGCAGCTTTTGCTGTGCACTGATACTTACTATAAATGCTGTGCTTTTCTGTACAAACTCTTCATAAACATGAGTCAAGTTTCACAATTTCTTTGTGTTGCTCTTGGGTTGCGAAATAGTGGAGACAGTAAACTTTGGAGATATTTTCTCAGGGTTAGATAACAAGTGTTTTTGCCCCCAATAATTAGTTCTTCCCTACCAGTTATTGCTCTACTTACTGTGATGAGAAAGAACTTTCTCCCACCTGATGCAAATTTGGCTGGTGCTCCCGGCAGCAAAGGCAGCTGGCAGCTCAGGGCAACTTAAATGTGCAGTTGAAATGAGATGATGTGGATTCTTTGGGTGGCCTGTGTTTTCAAGCAGATATTGGTAGTCCTTGAAACTATCAGAAAATAGGTGTCGATGACACCTTTTCTGAGTGGTTGTGTGACATATCAGTGTTGGCCTCTTTTATTTCCATCTCACATCATTGATGTAGCTCTGTGAGAAGGTAATGGTGGTAGGAGTTTGGTAAATGTAAACAAGGCACTGTGTGTCAGCCCTCAGTGTCTGCCTGAACTTGAGTTACACTTGGGCTGCTGCTCTTGTCACCTGTGACAGCAAGGGGACAGACTGTTCCTGAAGAGGTTGTTACACAGTTGCCCTGAGTTAGGTTCGGCCTAAGGAGTGGTGCTGTGCCTCGGAGTTATTTATATGAAACCCATCAAACACAAAGGGCTGTTTATGCTGCACTGACTTCGGTCAAGTACAACTTGATGGTTACAGGCAGGGCTAAATGGCTTTTGGAGGCTAATTATAGCACCTCAGGTCCCACCCTTTGAAATCTTGGTGAACTCCTTGTACCGTAAATGTACTGTGCTCTCAGCTTTTTGTGACCTTCTGCCATCCTCTAGTGCCTGTGTTACCTGGGGAAAAGCAACCTCCAACTGCATACTCTGACTGTCTTCAAAAAGAGAGAGTTCCAGCTCACCTCCGTTCTCTGTATCAAAACAAGAAAAGGAAAGAGAAAATGTTTTTCCTTTTCCCAAGGAAAGCCTGTTAAATGCAGTCTCATGGTTCAAATCTTACAGTGTCTCTCTGTGCATGCACACACAGATGCATAGATGTGAGAGGGAGGAAACTCAGCTGAATTTCTTGGAGTAAACATAGCCACCACGTGATGTGTCTAATATATAATTAGCTTGACCTGCTGATGCAGAGCAGGAGGCTGACTAGGTATTAGGATACTTTGTCCTGCACCAGTGATGTTGTGTGAAGATTGTCCCTGCTGACAAAGCTGGTTCAGCTGTGTTAGTGGCAGCAGGGTTGGTGGTGCTGGTGTAAATGGGACTCTGACTGCCAGCACTGTTCTACTCATTATTTGTTTAGCTCTGCTCTTAGCAGAACTAATGGCAGTATTCCTGAACTGCTGCTGACTCTGGCTTCCAGTACCGTGCCCACAATGGAGATGACTGAGGGGAAATGCCAGGAAAATTTTGTACATGACTTTTTGGATTCTGTTTCTGGCTCCAGTGTTGACTCACTATGTGACTAGAGCATAAAAAATTTAACCAAGACTGAGTTTAGATACCTGTGCCACTGCACCTCTTGGGCTACATTCCTGCTGTTTTAAGGGAGAACAATGAAATACTTATTCTGCAGTGCCTATAGCTATATTATTAGTGCTTGAGATGTATAATTTCTAAGGCATACTTGCGTTTCTCTTGTGCTTTATACTTTCTTTTCCTGCCAAGTTTCACATATCTTTATTTAATGCATTATGATTCATCTTAGATTTTCTTGCATTTTTCTCCTGATCTTTATTCACTTCTCTATTCCCATCCTTTCAAGCCACACAGTCTTAGCATAGGCTGATGCTTCGAGCCATGATGTTCTTGACCAATGTATGTGAGAGAACTGTCCTGTGCTGCTTATATCACTCCAGCATTTAGAAGAAGGAAAGGTCTGTGACAGAGGAGCCCTAGCACTGGTCTTTGCAGGCATTACTGCCATTGCTCAGTTTGGTTGGCTATCTGATGTGCTGGAAACCATGTTTGTTTCCCCATTCCCCCTGACTGATGAACAAGGGGAAAAGAATTCTTTGTTTTTCTCTTTGACTGCAAGGGCTGACGAATGTTGAGGAAAAAGGGGGTGTTGTGTGTGAGAAGACTGGAGAAAAAGAACCCATTTTTTTATTCCTCCTCTGACTTTCTGCAAATGGAGGCAAAGGGAGGATACTGGCTGTTCAACACATTTTGGGTCCTGTAAACTGTTCCTGGAGAATTTGGGTTGCTCACTGTAGCTCTGCTAAACAGCTGCATGGCCAAATCTGTTTGATTCTCAGTTGCTGAAAACTGAACCAAGCCAGTCCATGTCCATTTGCTTTCAGCCTGAGAAAGCTGTGAGTAAGAGAGTCACATGAGCCATCTGTTTGCACACTTACGAGCCTGGGATTGCATCAGTTTACATGAAACTGCAGCCCCAACTCGGTGTTTCTGCACTCCTTGAACCGGGTGCTTTTTGACTGAATCCTCCCAGGCTGCTGGCACCATCGCTGTATGAGCCCTGTCAGCTGTGCTGGCTGGACTTCAGCCTGTGCCACTGGTTTATTTTTTAAATGAGCTCATGGTCTTAGCTCTGCAAGACTTTTATGAATACTGACTTAGAGCATGGGTTTTATACTCTTCAGTCAACCTTATATTTTTTCTGGGTTCATACTTTTCACTAGGTTGAGAAATGTGGAACTTCTACAGCAGCATCTTTGATCTTAGCTTCTTGCTGGTATTCATGCTTCTGTTCCATTTTGAAAATATTACCTAATACATAATAACTGTTGTCTTCAAACTGCTGCCTAGACTACAAGGCAACTGCTATTTCCTAGATAATAGGAAACAGTGCTGCTTTATTGTGTGGCTCTGCATTTTAAATTCATTACTGTTATTATTTTAATAACTTTTTTCCTTAATATTTTCTACTGATATATAATTTCTAGCTGCAAGGCAAATTTTCCCCAAGATTATGGGCTAAGGTGAAAACCAGTTTTGCAGACATGTTTTTATAAGGCATTTGCAAACTGAATCCCTGTAGTTCTAATCTGTACATCTGTTTTGCCAAAACTTGATTTCATCATTTCAGCAAAGCTGCAATATATATGGATGCAACAATAAGAATTATATTTTTGGGATTTTTTTTTTTTAGTGTTATGCCATTATTACTTTAAAGCAGTACCCATGGTGAGCTAGGTGTGTATGTTATAAATAGATATATATGGAAAGAGATTTCTCACTTTGATACTGTAGTTAACGTCTAAAAGATGCTTTAAAACATGACATACTGTCTGAGTTTGAGAGGTGTAGCAAGTAACTAAGAGTTTTGTATGTAATAAAAGTGTAAGTTCTGAGGTAAATTATCCCTAATCAGGCCAACTTTCTTACCATTTAGAAACTAGAAATAGAAAAGGACAGGGCAAGGAATGGAAATAAAATGTCAGATAGCTAATCTGAATTGACTTGCAGCAGTTAGTAGGCAAATAAAACTTCACAATTATGAGCTCATAACCTCGCTTTATAAATGCCTGCCTTACATCCAGGAATGTGATCACATTTCATTTGAAAAGGCAACAGAGATTTTTTAGTGTGATAAATGATGAGATGGTGTAGGGCCATTTTTTTCTGCAGCATCAGCTGTTCCATTCTGCTTTCAAAAATTTATAGTTGTTAAGATAAGATATTCACTAAGGAAAGAAAAAAGTCCTTGAAATTGTATGAGGGGCTGAGTGACTGTAAGTGTATTGCCTCAATTGAACCAAATTTTTAATATGTATATCTTGTCTAAACTGAGAAGATAAAGTTTCTTCCTTGACACAAATAGACATATCAGCAGCTAATGTGGCCTCTTAGGTCTAAGGAGAATCATTGCTCTGTTAGTATTTGTAGGTGTCTGATATGAATACCCAGTTCTTCATCAAGGTTAATGAAAAAGTGTGTGCCCAAAAAGGTGTTCCAGGAGAATTGAATGTGTATAGGAGTGCTCTAGCCAGCTGTAGTGGAGTTTGATATGGGCTGTTTTACCAGTTATTGGACTGATGACCCTAAAAGCAGAAAATTTTATGCACAGGCTGTGGCAGGCTCTTTGCTTTTTTTTCTGCTTGAACTTTGCTGTGTAATTTTGTGTCTAGAGATACTTTTTTTTCATGTATGCCTAACAACTGGTAGATAAACAGTGACTTTTCTGTTTCCAAACATGATACCATGACTCAAGTCAGCTTGTTTGTTGAGCACATACCTTTCTGTTGTAACTCGGTGTTTGCTGATGGTGGTTTGGTTACCTCATGTGTAACCTTGCTGTTAAAAATCTTTGTTAGCTGGTCTCTGCACTGAAGAAATGCACCTTTTTTTTTATTTCCAGGAATGCCGTTGGCTCAGGCTGTAGCAATTCTTCAGAAACACTGTCGCATTATCAAAAACGTCCAGGTTCTCTACAGTGAGCAGGTGAGTAGTGCACGGGCTGGCCAGGAAATGCACTCATGGTGAATTAAGAGATGCTTTGTGCTCGTGTACATATTCTGTGAGCTGTGGGGCTACTTGAAATTGAGCTGCACCAAATTATTGCCACCACATGAGAGATGCAGCTTTTCTAAGTTTCATGTCAGATGTAATAATCCTCAGCACAGCAGTACAGTGATTTAACAGCTTTCAGTTCTGTGTATACAATGGAGGAGTGGCATTGTTTTGCCTTTAAGAAGTGAAATGTTACATAATTAGCTGGACATTTAATTCTAGTCTATTTACTTTATCATTGTGAAGTGGTGCAATTTAAGGAACTGAATCACTCATTACTTTCTGCTTTTGTGTTTGGTCTAGTGGTGATAAACCCCACGAAAAACTTTCCACATCTTTTCTCTGCCAGTTTGTCTGCAGAAAGGGGGTGCAGTGATTTAAGCCAGCTATAAATGTTTTAATCATTCTTCATAACTCAGCATTAAGTTCCTGATATGTTTGACGTTTATCAAAAAGGGGACTAGAAGTAAAACCCTTCTGCTAGATCCAAATAAAATGTGTTACTCTGATGGAAATGTAAGGGGAGATAGGACAAAGGAGTCTCAGATATCTCAAAGGACTCTCCAGATGTTTTATGTGCAATGCATTTTAATAAGATGATATTCATATGTTGCAAATTACAGCTCTTTGCATCAGGAAAAAGGCAGAGTCTGTACAATGTTAATTTGTATCAAAATAAGGATTCAGGCCTTGTGCGTTTGCAGTGAATAGTGAGTGGCTAAATGGCTAAGAGCAACCTTGACTCTGGTGTTCAGTGCTGGATGCATATTTCATGTTATTAAATGAATTATCTTTTTTTCCTTTTTCACTTTATGTGGATTTATGAGTTTTGTGATGGCTGAATTGCAAATCTGGCTCCTCGTGATTAATGCATGGGAGCATCCGTCTGGCAGTGAACACATTCCTTGTGTTTTGTATTCTTTGCAGGTTTTTAGCTTTTCTTACTGCAGTGCATTTGAGTTGTTCCTAGGGTTGTTTAGATAAGTGATGAGATTCCTGTTCCACTCAGATTGTAGAATCACAGAAGGATTAATGGTTCAGTGCTAGTAAGCAGAGGTGTACCACTCCTTGTTTTTTTACACCTCTTGAAGCATTACATTGTTCTTGCCTGTGTAAGCTGAACCTCTGTTCTGGCTGCAGAGGGCAGGTTTAGTGGTTTGTTTATTTTCCCCAAAATGTAATAAATGTAAAGATGTTTTAGCATCTGCATAGTCTAACAAAGTTCTTCTCAGCTTTCTGGGATAGTTCTGATGATTTTTTTTTTTTTTTTTTTTTGGTGTGTATATTTTTGCAATTCAGTGCCTGATATTTTTTTCACACACCACTCAGGGCCTGCATTTGACTGTCTGGCTCTCTCCTTACCCTCGTGTAGAGTGTCATGCATTTCATTAGCAGCTGAGCACAAAGAGCTCTGTTTTTAGAAGATTCAAAGCTTTAAATTAACTTTGCCATGCATAACTTGTGTCTAGAAAAACTGTACCTGAACAGCCTTCATGTTTTTCCTCTTTGCCTTGTAAAATGCCTTTGAGCACAGTGATCAGATGTTTAAAGCTGTTGTGTCTAAAGCACTGAATTTCTGATCCTGGAACTTCAGCAGTGAGTATTTCCTTTTAAAATTTATATGGCAATTAAATGCAATTAGATCTGTCCATGGTGCTCTCTTTAACTTGACACAAATGGTATGCCCAAACTGTGCCAAAAAATGCTCGATGAATCCTTTTTTTGTGAATAAAAGGATTTTAACTCATTTTTGGTCAGTTTAAGTGGGATACTAATTGCCTTTTTTTTTTTTTTTCATGAGCTCCATCCACTGGATTTTTGGTCGATGAGATTGTTCAGTGATAAGTTTTTCCTGTGTCTTTAAGTAGATTAGCAATGTAACTGCACATCTGTGGTGCTTCCTTCAGGAAGATTTCTCCTGTTGCTTCTTGGCATCATCTTTCATACTTGAGATTCTGTTTTGTGTATTAGAAGTTGCATGAACTAAATTTGTGCCCTTGAATCTTTCTATGTATTAGAAAATATGCCAGCATAGAACAGAAGCTATTTCCTGTACTAATTATCAAGCTCTTCCTTAGATGTTTGGGGATTATTTTCCACCTACTCAAAAGTACTTATGATGCTCTCAGTTTTGGAATAACCTTATGAAAACTGTTTAGAAAGCAATGAAATGCAGAGCATATCCCATATCAGAGCAACTCTGCTGGTGTATTTGCCATATTGCAAGATTTCTTTGCTCTATTTGTAGCCTTTCTAAATTAGATGTATAAGGGATTAGAAAATGACTGTCACAATCAACTTTAGGCCTTCTTATCTCTAGCTGATAGTTCTCTTGCAATGCTGCTGCAATTCTACACAGACCCATAAAAGCTTGTCAGCAAGAGTGAGGTATTGATGGTATTGTGTGCAATGTTGTGAAAGTTTCATTTAGGAGAGAGTTGACACACCAGATCACTGGTGTTTAGGAAGGATGAGCTCAAACTGGACCAACTTCAGGAAAAGCTACTGCAGTGATGGAGAGGAACAAGAAAGCTGCATCACAGGGGATGGAAAGACCCATGGCTTGTTTTGACCTAGTGATGTGAAGTCTAGGATCTGATTACTTGGCTGTATGGTTTGGGAAGGGGTGGAATATGCTCATGAAAATGCTCAGAAAGTATCAAGGCTAGAAGACAGTGCTGATGTGAAAAAATTAAGGATGAGAATTAGGCTTTGACAGTCAACCTCCAGAGCTCCTCTCAATAGAGCAAAGTAAGATAGCTTGTGCTTAATTCATGAAAGGGCTGCATGGTGTGGCTGCCCTTTAGATGCCTTTATTTGCCCCAGTTGTCCATCCTCATTCTGTCTTTTGCTAGAAAACTGCCTGGTGCAGTTCTCAAGCGTGAATCTTGCTGCCTGCCATTGAACATTTTTTTTTTTTTTCCTCTGAGGAGACAGCTGTGGGGGATAGAGCATTTTGAAGCAAATGTGCTTTATATGGTACATGATCAAAAAGCTGAATTGGGGCCAAGTGACTGTGTGTGTATGGATTGCACTGGCAGAGAGCAGCTTCCCCAGTGGCCCAGCAGACTGAGAGGGCGTAGAGCCTATACAGACACCAGGAAAGACAGTGGAATGTCTCCTATTGACTCCAGCAGACTGCAAATTAAGCCTTTAGTTGTTATGATTCACAGTAACTAAGGAAACCTAAATTCACAACATGAGAGTCTGAAGCCTTCCTTTTGAGGCCTAAAAAAGACTGTGACAGTTTGATTTCTGAAGTGGAAAGCCATCTCTGTCAAGCACATGCTTGGTTCTGATGTGAGACTTGGTATTTTTGTGCACAAGAATGCAACAGAGGCTGTCCTTACACGATGTCTCCGATGCTAAACTGGGAATGTTAATTTTCGGGGCAGGGTTTTGTTGCTTTCTGTTTTGCTTGTTTGTTTGTTTTGTTGTTTTTTTGTTTTTTTAATGGAGTTGAGGGTTATATTGTTTTGATTTTTTTTTTTTTCTTCCCCACTTACAGTAACTCCTTTTAGGAGTTTTTGAGGGGCACAGATATTATACAGGCACTTGTATTTCTTTTCATAGGGAAACTGAAGGGGTTGAGAGATTTGGCCAAATGTATTTATGTATTTTAGTTACGCTTATTCCTTGAACAAGTAATTGTTTTCTGAGGCAGTTTTGTTTTTCTATAGTAACCAATTTATACTTTTACAGTGATGTATATCTTTACAAAGAGGTCTTGAAATTAAAAGCCTCACAGCTTTTCTTTGTTTGTGTTTTACAGTCACCTCTTAGCCATGACCTCATCCTTAACCTGACTCAGGATGGAATCAAACTGCTGTTTGATGCTTTCAATCAGAGACTTAAGGTAAAACACCCCTCCTGCAAACAGACAGTGCACACCAAACCCCTGGGATGTGTTGACACTTAATAGAGCATAAGTTTGTTGCTCCTTTAGACATTTAATTTGTCTTATGTAGAGTGCTGTCTTGTGATTATAATTTGCATTTCTGCAGTTTGGGATTTGAATCTTTGTTTATGGAAGTAAGGCACCTTACCTGTCTTCTGGGGATGTATAAGTGCCACAGGAGTGTGATGGTGCAGTGTGGACTCACTTGCCCATCTTGTCTTGAGTGGCACAGAAAGTGCACAAGGCCTTTACACTAAAGCTATGCCTTGGGTTTGATATCAGATCATCATTAATGCAAACCAGAGTGTTTTTTTCTTAAAGGTTGTTCCTTTATCTGGGATGCCATTTTATTTATGAAGTTAAACTTTCTCCCATTCATAGTTTTCATTTAAGCTAGCTTTGCAGAGTACTTGCTTGGCTGTGAGTGTGTGATTCTCCCCAGAAAGCCACATCCAGGCCTCTTGTGAGCAGCTGGCTCCTGCACTGACTTCAGTTTGTTCTGGATGAGTTTTGATTCTTGCAATTGATGTTCTTCAGTTCTGCTTTTGTGCATTTAGGTGACCAAGAGTTGATCTGCATCTCTCAAGTATGCTTAGTGTAGTTAATATGCAAAATAAAAGGCAGGCTGGTCAGTGCCTTCCCATGGCATTTATCATTGCAAAGTATCTGTAGTGGAAGTGGTATATTTTATCCATACGAAGTGGGCAGCTGTGGGACTGTAGAGTCTATGTCATGGCTATGTTGTCATGACTACAAAATTTTCAAAATCTCTTAATTGAGGCCTTTAAAATATCTGTGTGTAACTTAGTTATTCAGAGTGGTCCTTTCAGCCTGACCAGCTGTGCTGAACAATTGTCACTGCTTCTCACCTGGTGGGTGTAACATTCTCTGTGACAGAAGTGTTTAGGTGTTGATTTGGCTATTGGGGAACTGTTTGAACTGCTGTGCTGCTTGACATTTGAAAGCAGAAGTGTGGTGTTAAATGTGATACTGAAAAACTGAATGCTTGCAGTTTAGGTAAGTCTGGAATATGGTGCTCACATCCATACTTGCAGGGTTTGGAACAGTGGTAAGTGGAGCCCTCTGCCCCTTTACTCACATCTAAAATAAAACCAGCAGAAAAATACCACGCTTCAAAGTTTGGCCATTGCTTTATCCCAAAAATTACTGTAGGAAAGAAGCATGTGCTATCAGCTGAATCTCAAGCTCTTTATTTACTTCACATATATGAAATTGTTGAATGGCAACTCAGAATGGGTGTTGCAAGTACTTATTTCTCTAAGAATAGCCTGTAACACCATGGTCTGATTGTATTTTTTTAAAAGTATTTCTATTATTTGTAAAAATACACATTTTAAAGAAAATTTTCAGTTCAAATTGAGCTCATCTGAGGGGCAATTGAGCATTTTTTCCCAGATTTCTGTTTGCAATTGCCTTATGGTGGTTTCTGTTCACGAAGTCATTCTATAATAATGATATTCTTGGTTTAGACAAGTTTTTGAATTTACTTATTCAGACTGTGTATGTGGATTTACAATTTAAGAGAATATCTTGAAAATTCTTTGTCAGCTGTATGAAATCTTCTGGAATGTATTTAATTCTGAAGGAGACCGAATTCAAAATTGGCATAATCATTTCAAGTACATGGCTTGCTGACTGACTTTTTTTGGGAATGTTGCAATCCTGTAGTGTTTTTGAGGTGTTGTAAGTAGTGTATACCTTGTCTCTTCATCTCCAGTTTCAGTGTCTGATTTTGTCATACCCAGTGTGCTAAGAACCAAGCAAGAGCTTTTCTTGCCTTTTTGTATTTCTTGCCTTTCTGTTCTTGCTTTTCTGTATTTAAAAACTAGTTTTAAAGAAAAAAATTAGCAACTCCAAACTCTTCTGATGTGTGTTTCTAGGTTCGTTTCCTGTGTTCTTTTTATTTTTGAAAAATAATCTCTTCTGTTTTGTTGTGGTTCAGTGGTCTAGTGATAGTTCTGTTTGTTTGAACTATGAATAGTCAAGATGTGTAAATGCATGCAGTGCTATGAAAACTTACCCTTGTATTCAGAAAGCTTTCTAGAAGAAATTCAGTGGGATCAGTTCAGAAGTGAGCAACAGGACTTGTTAAAGGATACAGTAGGTGTAAAGTAAGTGGTGCCTGTTTTTAAGATGGTGTGACTGTTTTCAGTGTTGCTTAGCAGCAGCAAAACTTGAAAAATCAGGAGGCCTTTATTCTCTTTGTGTTGGCTTTTTTTTTAATACGTACTTGCTAATAAACTTGACTGTGAAAGAGATTAAATTACAGGCTAGTAAGATGGAAAATCTTGGCAAGTCCAAGTAAGGTGGTGTAGGAATAAAATCAGCAATATTCCTGAGAAATTTCCTCCCTTTTTTTGGGGAGAAGGGGAAGAGACTCACCTTTGATAGCCAGAGCATTGCAGGAGATGTTGCTACTGTGAATTGGTAGATTCAGGAGCAGGTTCTGAAAGCAATTTTGGCATTAAGGTTTCTCATATGTGTTACCTTTGAGGTGGAGAAAGAGTTGTATTTCACAGCATTGGTCTGTTATTGCTGGTAATGGACATGTGAACACTTTTATAAGTCTTAGTAATAATTATCAAAACAGTGAGTGTGAGAAAACATTAGCTCTTACTCATTTAAAGCAGCTGTCTTCTGACTGTGTAGTAGACTCATCACTGAACAGTCCTTGGTCTTCTCAATGTATGTTCTCTGCATGTAGAATCACACTGTTTCTTTTGTCAGTGTAGCTGCTGTAACTTAAAAAATAATTTATTTTCAAGTGCTCTGGCCTATTCTTCATTATGACTTTCATGACTGATGAGATCCTTTGACTTCCATTATTTTTTGCTAAGCTGCACTTGTTTATTTCTCTGTGGGTAAAAAGAAATGTTGACCCAGGTTGATCTGTTTGAGTCATGGGAAGAGGACTATTGGCAAACTGGTGCCTATTGCCTGTTGTTTCTCTTGGGGAGAACCACATTTGTGCCACTGCAATTCTTTGTGCTCTGCTCCTGGTCGTTCAGCTCATCCTTTTGTCTTGCACCATGCAGTTTCAGCAGAACTTCAGGAGAGTGCCCAGTGCACACAGTAGTGGCTGCAAAACAAGATCTGGGGTGTGGCCAGTTCTCTCTATTTTCAGAAAAAATTTTGTGGAGGGAAAAGATGTGCAAGAGCTCTAAAAAAAGTAAAATCAGTCCTAGCTTTTCATAAGAGTAGCCTTTGTTTTGTAATAGGCTTTAACAGTAAAGGAAATCTGGACATGTCAACTGCACTTGAATAAAATACCCGATAACTAGGTTTTTCCAAGAAGCATCCTTCCAAGTGCATTTTATTAACAAGAAAAATGTTTGTTCTCTTGCTGGTTCTGCCAAAATGTTAATTTGTTGCTTGCTTTGTGCCCTACTTGTTGCTTATATTCTGAAATGCCATTAAATGTTGATTTTTTTTTTCCTAAATATATATATAGATGTAATGGTTTAAGCATTGCAAGTTGTTTTATTTAGGGTTATTTGCTGGGCATCTCCCAAAACCAAGACTTCCTTCTCAGCTGCTGATATTTTTAGGCTTTAAAGCCACACTTGGTAGCAAGCTCCCTGGGAAATTCTGCTTTATTCTCTTGCTGAAGAGCACGTCCTGTCAGAATCTGCCAATGACTTGTTGGAGGATTATAGAAAACAAAAAACATGTTTTATCTTTGCTTTACAGTGGTTATGAGCTATATGTGTTTTCTTTTCCTGCTGACACAGGAATGCTTATATAGGGTGGAAGAAGCTTGTGTTTGTCCATGGCTACTTGCCAAAAATCATCTGCTTAAGGCACAGTATAGCCTCAAAATCCAGTGACAGTTATAAAAATCATATGACATCAGTCTCAGATGGTGTTTGAATTAATATATTCAGAACAAAGGATCCCTATCTAGTATTTTCTGCAGAGAGGAAAACTCCTTGAAATATTCAGTAAGGTCTAAAACATTTACTAAATATTAGAACTGGGTCTTATGGCTTGCCCTGATTCCTCATGGGCTGCTCTTCTGAATGTCTTCTGTCATGCTTGGCAAGGTTGCAAGATATCTTATGTATAATTGAAATGGGATGCTACTGCTAAGTCTTGCTGTGTTCATATTTTTCTTTAGATCAGCTGGAAAGTTACAGCAGTGCAGTCAGTGTTAGAACTTTGTTCCCTGCACAGGCACTCTTCAGGGTAATAGGAGCAACTGGAGGAATGGCCTGCTGACATTCATCAAAGGATTCCCTAATTAGCTAATCCTTGCTGTTGCTTTCCTTTGAATTTAAGAGCAAACTTTATAGAAATCTAGATCTAATGTGTCAGTGACAGTATTTCTTCCTGCAGGCAGTATTGATATACATGGGATATGGGAGTTCTCTCCTGAACCCGGAGTTGTTCAGTCCTTATTTCAGGTGTGCACTTGCTGAGTCAGTTTCTGAACTCTGATCTCTGACAGTGGTTTATCTTGGCAGAGTTTTGTAAGAAGGGGAGCAAGCAGCACTTGCTAGTCTTGCCTTTTGGTAAGGATTTACCTCTGCAATGATTTGCAAGTGTCTGAACTATGAAAATGTTTCTGTTTCCTGTGTTTCAGGTGATTGAAGTTTATGACTTGACTAAAGTGAAGTTAAAATATTGGTAAGTGATTTAAGACCTCCCATGATTTGCTCTTGGCTAAAGTGGCCAGTTTTACTCACTTTTTAAAATCCTGAATTAATTTTTTCAGTTATTCATTTTAAAATCAAAAATAGCTGTCATTAAGGAGTGTGCATTATCATCCTTTCTTGAGCATGGCAGTCAGTTAGATTACCAGTATACTCTTCAATCTTGGAGACTTCTTACAATTTAGATGTGGTATTGCCATTAGTAAATGTTTCTAGCATCTGTTTGGTTTCCTTCAGGCAGATTAATTTTGTTTTCTTTTTCAGTGGTGTCCATTTTAACTCTCAGGCAATTGCTCCAACCATAGAACAAATTGATCAGTCATTTGGAGCAACACATCCAGGAGGTAAGCCAAAAGATTTCTGAGAAGCATACCTAGCTTGACAGACTTCTTTCTAGGAAACCTTTCCAGTATGTCTGCCTAGAACAGTGTGTAGGCAGTTCTGTTGTCATATGATCTGGAGCTGTGTTCCAGAATGGTCATATTCTTACAGCTGGGGAGTCATGTAAAATGTATTGTCAGTTCAATTGTGACTCCTTTTTAAAAGTGAAATGGTGAGGCAGAGAGTCACTGGCACTGAGTGGTGTATTCAAATGCCATTAATGATCTGTTTTGAACTGCCAGTACCAGAGAACTGTGAGCTTTGTTGTTGATGCTGTTGTTGTTACATGTTCTTATGCATGGTCAGCTCTGAAGCATCCTTAGGGATTGTGTATACCGTGAGCACAGACATTTGAGCTGCTGTCTGTGCAGAGTCAGCCAGGGCTGTTTGCTCAGTCTCCATGCTCTGTGAATGTGGTTATACCCCTGCTAGGCAGGATCAAATCTGAGCTGTGTGTAGCTGCTTGCACCTCCCTGAGCCCCCTTCCTGTACTGGGAGCACTGGGGAGGTGTGAAGTCAGTCTACGTGCAGCATGAACAGAACCAGAACAAGTTTGTTTAACCTGGCTGAACCCACTCTGACTCTTGCACAGCCACTTGGCTGTTCACCATCTCTGCACAGGAAGAAGACTATCTTTAAGCTCCTTGTTTATATAGGAAAATGAAGAGTGTGTTTCAGGGAGTTGTTAGGCTATGAAAATAAGCCAATGGTGGAACTTTGAAGAGGATATTTATAATTAAACTGCCCGGGAACTTTCAAGAAATGGGGACACAAACTGGTGCAACAAGGAAGAACGTTAACTCCGTATAGTCAAGATACCATTTTCAGAGGCTCATTTTCTATTTTTAACTTAAGCCAGTCCATTTGTAGTAGTCAGGCAGATCCCAAACAGGCGAGTGTTCTTTGTGATGGATGGTGATTGCATATCCAGCCTTTGTCTCTGCTCTCTGCAGACAATCCCTTGCACATAACAGAACAGGATTTATTAACTGGGGAGGGTCATGTGGGTAGATAGAGCAGTATCATTGCATAAAAGCCTGCAGTAGTAGATGAATATTAGATTGAGATAAATGAAGCTTGGAGCATTTCTAGCTGTAATACACGAAGAACCAGAATTGGCCTTTTAAAATTTTGGCCCTGACATTAACAGTTCCTCTTACACAGAAGCTCTGAAATCTATGGTTAGATCTCTTACGAAAATGGCATGTGCAAGAGACTGTAGAAGTAAAGAAGGGTAAAAGTAGTTCCATGTCCTGGGCAGCTTATCATTTTTATTTGTTCTGTGATGGTGGTTTATTAGCAAATATGCAGAGGTGGAGCACTTGCAAAAATTGTGATAATATGAACTGTAAGAATACATATCTAGCCATAAGCATTGCCTGTGGAAGTGATAGCTAGTTTTGGCCTCTATTACCATTTCACTAATGCATTTGCTTATTCAAGTTTCCTCATTGGAAAAATACTTTTTCCATTAACAGCCTTCTTAGCGAAGTTAAATGCTCTGTATTAAGCTGCCTGTCACAAACAGTTTGAACTGTATTATGCAACACAAGTTTTTGGTAACTGTTTTCTTCATTTGTGTTTTCTGAAATAGAAGAGGTGAAGAACCAGAATGGTTTTCAACTTGTGGGTGGGGATGGTGATGGTGCTTTCATGTCCCACAAAAACTGGAGCTGGGGTGGGAGGAAAAACCTTCCTCTTAATGTGACCAAAGCACCAAATGCTAGTTTTCATGAATGAAAGGAACATAACCATCCCTTTACTTCCTTGTGCTAACACTCCTCCAAACCTCCAATGCAAGCATTTTAAACATATTTTGTTTATCACTGTTAACCTCCACTAGAATTTCAAAATGTTGTCTTTCACTTAAAGCCAAGGTGGTTGCAGCAGAACTTTTCCTGCAACAGGATACAGTGGTAGTTTCAAAATAAATTTCAAAAGGTTAGCAACAGTTTTGTGTTGAAACCGACCTTCAGTGAGCATTTTTGGTTTTGCCACATCAGTGGTTTTAAAAAAGAGCAGTCATCAGAAAAAGCAACCAGCTTCATTTCTTTTTGGCTAATGTTAGTTTGAAATCTTGCAGTACCTTTGTCATGGGGCTTATTGAAATACAACCACTTTGGAGGTCAAGAGCTTCATCGAAGCCAAGATTTTCATCCCACATTTCCATGATTCTCTGACCTGACCTCCTGCTGGGAAGGGCTTGCATTTGCCAGTAGCTCTATTGAAACCACATCCTGTCCTGAGTCTTCATGGATGTGGCTTTGTGCCGAAGTGCCATTCAGCAAGGACCAGGGCTGTGGGGTTGAACTCAAGTCATAAAGTAGAAGAAAAAGTTCTCCTTCCCTCCTACCACAGTGGCCTTGCAGGGATGGAGTTGCTGTGTTCTGGCTCTCTAACTCTTGGACTTCAGCAGGAGCCCAGGCTTCCCCTAAGGTGCTAGAAAAGTCTTGTGCTTGACACCAGTAAGAACTGACTTTTGGATCTGCCTCTGCCTTTACCAAAGCTGCATCCATTTTGTAGCCTTGCTGATTTCGGTGGCTTTGTCCTGTCAGCTCTATAGAAATATTTCCCAGCTGGTCACACTCTGCTGCCTTCCTGGAAGGCAAACCTCCTCCATTTCCCCAGAGTGCAGCAGTAAAGAAGCAGTCTTTTTGCTTCTATCAGCAATTTTGAATGGAATTAGCAGGGTACCTGTCTGATTAAAAAAAAAAATTAAAAGTAATAATAAAAATCCATACCTTGTTCAGTCATGTGGTTGTGATCT
This sequence comes from Cinclus cinclus, assembly GCF_963662255.1. Lineage (NCBI taxonomy): Eukaryota > Metazoa > Chordata > Aves > Passeriformes > Cinclidae > Cinclus > Cinclus cinclus. The sequence continues at coordinate 8,600,894 of NC_085056.1, forward strand.
GTAGTTTTGAGTGAGATGTGAGAGAACTTCCCAAGAATAAAAAAATTCCTTGCCCTTTAAACCTAAGTATCAACAAACATTGCAGGGGATGGGAACTGATGTGATTTGTATAATCAGATATCACACTTGGCTTGACTAGGGGAAAAATAGTTCTCCAGCTGGCTGTGGGCTTTGGAAAAGATGTATCATAATTTATCACATGAGAGAGATTTGTATAATTTTCCTGCCGATCAAAACATTTCCCTCTCTCCACACATTTTCCTTTCAGTGACAAGCGTGGAAAAGACTCTTAGCCAGCACATTCCATAGAGGAGGCAAATTATGAATTTTGAAAGCTTAATGCTTGTTACTCAACTATTATTTTTCTATCCTGGGTGGCCTGGTGTTGTTCAGATACCTTGTGATGTCTTTCAAGTTGAACATTTGAAAGACACTGTGGGAAGGAGGGAATAAAATTTTTCTGTATATATGCATTTTCTCTCTATGCTATGTCATTTTAAATATAACATTGTAAGAAAAAAGGGAATACTGAGCCTTTGGTATTCCTTTGGTAAAGTGGAAGAAAGCAGCTTCTCTTGTTAGAGGGTTTCTTTTTTGTTTTTAGCCTCTGGTGTTTTCAAGCTGTCAGCTCCTGTGTGTTACTAGAACACTCTGTTCCCCCAGTGGCTGCTGGGCACAGGTTGAAGTTTGTAAAATCAATCCCAAAGCAGTTCCCAAGCTCTCAGTCTTCTGGGATTGTTCTTTAATCTTTCCACAGTTTCAGAAAACAGTGTGTCTTGTTAGAGTAAGTACTGGGACGACATTTATTGTTGTTCATAGTTGATGTTGTGCAATTGATTGCAGTGAATCAGGACATCTCGTGATGTGGTGACAGCTGGAAGTTCTGTGCATGCTCTCATTTACTAGTGCTCTTTGTGGGAGCTGACTGGTTGGCTGCTGTTTCTGGTGAGGCAGAATTACATTACATTACATTATCATTGTAAATGGCCTAGGACCTGTATGTCTGAAGTGTTTCCTCCTTGGGTCGTGTTACCCGGGAACGCACGGACCCGATCTGGGCACGGGAGCTCCTCTTGGGAGGAGAGGTGGAAGTGCAGGTCGCAGGGTGAGCTCTCCTTTGAACTCCCATTCGTGCTGCCCCTTGGTGTGAAAGAGGAAATTATCAGTGTTCTGTGCACATCTCTCTCAAAGACTTTCTGGTTAATACTTAGTGTTTTACATAACAATGAACAGAATTATTTTGTATTAATACTAGCTATTTAAACTACTTTAGAGATATTAAGGTATAATTGATGTGTTGTATAATTGTATCCTTAGGAAGAGGTTAGTGCCTGCAGGCTGGCAGAGACAACTGTAAGGAATCTATGGTTTTTCTTATTGCTCTATTTTTGCTGCATCAAATTAAAAGCAAAGCTGTTACAGTCCAGTGTAGTTGTGTTCTTCCTGCATTCTGAGATGTGACAGATTCATTGAGGTGATGAAGGTACTGTTGGATATGAACTGGAGAATTCTTGGATGATTTCGGTAATTCTGATTTTACTTTCTTTTCCCTTTTAGTGTATAACTCAGCTGAGCAACTCTTTCACCTCAATTTCAGAGGACTGTCGTTTTCTTTTCAGTTAGACTCCTGGACTGAAACCCCGAAGTACGAGGTCAGCAATCATTCTTAGCTAATACATGGTCTTTTTGCCTCTATGGTACTTGCAAAGTATCATCTACTTTGTCTTGCTGTCTTTTGCAAGCAAAAGAAACCAGTAATTTGGAAGGAATTGTACTCATCAGTTGTGTTCTTATTAATGCTATGTACCCATCTCAAAGTTAAAAATTTACTTCCTGTTGACAAAAGGCGTGTGCTTAGGGGTTTTGCTTGCATCATGAACTGGGACTAGCAATTCTGTTGGTGAAAGGAATCCTCGAAAAATATGAGTGCTGTCTATGCAAATGCATAAATATTAAGCAATCTACTGGGAGGCTGTTCTTTTATCAGGTATTTTTGAATCTCATCAAAGTGATTATGCAACTAAAGTAGGATAGACTTCATAAAATACATTTTCATCTTAAGTGTCTTTCATTATGAGTGCTTTTAGCAAGCCAAATGAATGATTTATTTGTAATGCCTGTTTGCATATTCACCAAATGTTTGGATGTGTTACTGAATAATTAAATGCATTACTGCATTCTTTGAAATCTGTGTGGAAATATAAGTGGAAACGAGATCAGGTCCTCTGTGGTTTCTTTCTGTACTAGCAAAAATGTATGTGTAACTTGTTTTGTGTGAAGATGAAAATGCTTTCAATTGTATAATCTGCTTTTTCCAGTTAAAAAGCATTAAAATAAAAGAGCATATAAAGAGCCAAAACAAGACATCAGCCAACATGATGACACATGTTCTTTGTCACAGCCTAGTGCTTTAGTGGTTGTGGTTGACATGTCACAGGGGGTAACTGGGGGAAGTTATGGTTTAGCAGTAGTGAAGGTCAGCTAGGTTTCACATTGGAAGGTGAAGAGAAACCTAATAAGCCAAACAAAAAGAATGCCTCAACAAAGAATAGTTTCTTTTCATGCAGGAGTTCCCAGGACATTGATGAATGAAATAGCCAAACTACTGAGGAAGTCAGTTGTTTTACCAAAGATTTTTAAAAATCATAAAATGTCTTCAGTTGGAAGGAACCTGTAGGGATCATTGAGACCAACTCAGTTGTTCTAGTGAGGTTAGTAAAATGTTCTTTGCACAGAGTTGTAATGCTGAAGTCCCCCCAGGAACAGGTAGAAGGATTGTTTTGAAAACAGAGTAATATGAAACAGTCCACAGGTAAGAAAAGTATTTGTGGATAATTTTAGAGAGGAACATTAGAAAAGATTGCAGAGTGAAGTCAAATTTGAATCTGTCAAAATCTGTCAAGTTCAGGGAAGATGGCACAGGGGTGCTAAGCTGCTTAGCAAAGCAGTGCAATCTTCTTGTGGAAATGGAAGAACTATAAAGAAAACTTTGTAGTTTATTGTATACCTGGAAACAAGCTGCAAGTGAGGAGAACATGAAAACCTTTTCTCACTTCAGTAATCTGAAGTCTGACTACTTTAAGCAGTGTATTAATGTTTAAGTATTTAAGTATTAATGTTCTTGGCAAATTCAGGAAGAGAATTGAAATTGGGACAGCTCTAGAGTGGAGGTTCCTTTCTTAATTCCTACAGCAATGAAAGTCATTGGTCTAGGTTAATTTTTTTCTTAAGAATTTTGTGTGTGTGTTTACGTTATGTGATGTCCTGCTAAAGTAGACAAGGTAAGTGTTTACATATTGTGCATCTTGTTTTTGATGACACAAAAAGATAGGGTTTCTTCTGTCTGGTGACAGCAAAATATGTTATTGGTCTTGAGTGTCCTGTCATATTCAGAATTGAAAGAAATTCCTTCTTCTAGTGTAATTAAAGTCATTCTGACTTCCTTAGGATGCTTTCTATTTGATAACAGCACTCAAATCCCTGTCTAAACAGTATGTGTAAGAATGTGGTGATAAGGAGAGCGGAAAATCTATTCAATGAACAAGTTTCTGTTCATCAGATAAGGCATCTCGCAAACAGCAAAAATGTTAAAAGGCTGAAATTAATGCAGTGAGAGACAAAAAAGGGAAGTTTTCCTTTAAGACAGGTGATTTTTTTTTTGACCTTAAATGCAGTGTATCAGTACAAATACCTGGAAATTGCTAGCTGCCAGTGATCAAAGGAAAAACTTGAATTCTCAGTACACACAGCAGCTAATTGTCAGACTAATGGCATCTTTTGATGAATAAACATAGTAAGTATTTTGACCCAGCTTGGCAATCTGGGAGTGGTGGAATATAAAAAAAAGCTACCTTGAAGGTTGGGTTTTTCTGGTATTTTGCTCCCTTGTCTTTTGCTGGAGACTTACAATATATGCTTACCAATTCAAGTATCTTTAACGCAATTTCTGACCTAGAGCTGAAATGTCTGCTGTACTGTGTAACAAGAATGATTTTGTGTTTCTGCAGCCTAACTTTGCCCATGGTCTGGCCTCGCTGCAAATTCCGCATGGCGCGACTGTGAAACGCATGTACATCTACAATGGAAACAGTCTGCAGGACACCAAGTATGTACAGCTGCTCGTGCTCTTCCCATCATTTGTTTAGTGCTTTGCTATTGCTAAATACAATTGTGTGGGGTTTTTTGCTTCAGTTTGGGTCTTCTAGTAATTTGGTATGATTCTAAGATACCTAATCTTAGAAATACCCAGACTGATAAGATGGCATTTTTTGCAGAGGCAGTTGAGTTTTAAGGCCAGGAGATAAACACATCCTTGGATTACTGCTCAGAAGGGAGGGAGCCTTGTTTATGCAGTCATTGTCTCCTATTTAGAAATAAGTGCACTTGAGAAAAATGCTGTTGTCCGTGCCCATCTGTGACGTGGTGAGCTTTAGTGAAAGCACTGATTGTTGCATGGAGCTCTGTTGTGTGTGTGAGAGCACTCAAAGCCTAACTTTTAGCTTGTCAGTCACTCAGAGGAGGAATTGACATAAGGACAGGGAATTTTAGGGAGCATATACAAGCTGATACACAGAAAATATGCCTTTCCATTAAAAATACCTCACTTGGGGCTGTTAGTATTTTCTAAAATAGTATCGTTGTTGAATTAAATTGAGAACCTCCCCAGTAAAGCAGCACAGTTGCATTTGATGTACCTGTACAAACTGATTTCATGGTCTGGGCTATGAGGTACCTTCCCGAGAGCATCATGGAAAAAGCTCTGCTGCATTTGGGTGATATGCCTAAGTTTAGATTTAGTTAACTTTAAAAACTCCACAACTTCCATTTTCCCTGAGAGAAATTTGAGGTGACGTTTCCTCATAGGAGATAGCCAAAGGCTAGGTACAGTTTCTGTAATTCCTTAATTCGTGGAGTCTTTGAAACTTACTGGTTTTTCATTAATAGTAAGGATCTTGCATGTGAGTGCTGTCTTGTTTCTCTTCCTTTTCCCCCACACGTTCTGATCCTTCTGTTTGATATAACTTAATCTTCAGTCTGTTACATGCAGCTTTGTCAAAATTAACGTGCTTTGTTCCAGTGAACTGGTACCAGCTTGTTACAGGAAAATTTGAAGGTGAAGCAAACCCTATGCACATTTTGTGTGATTGGTTTCAGGGCTCCCTTGATGCCTCTCAGCTGTTTCCTTGGGAATGTGTACGCTGAGAACGTCGACGTCCTGCGAGATGGAACTGGACCCTCAGGTTTACGGCTTCGCCTGCTCACTGCAGGTATTGGAGACACTCTGAACATTGCACTGGTTGTTCTCAGGAAAAGGTTAATAAGCACAGGTTATTTGCGATGATTTGATAAGAGATTTCAAAGTGTTCTATCTACCTTATTTTGAATTACTGGAAACAAAACCTAGTTAAATCCTTTTGAAGATGAACCCGCCCACTGCTGTATATTCCTAACCCTGGAGAAATCACTGAGAACTGGAGCCCTCACATGTTCCAAGTCCTTAGAATCTGTTTGCAGAAATGGAATTTGTCTCCAGGTATATGTGCAGAAGAAAACAGATCACTGTTCTCAGTACATCACTGAAAAAAACCATGACAAACCAAGAAACCTTGTGTATGTGTGCATTTTCTGAGATTCCAGGGAGCTGTATAATATTGATATTCTTGTGATTAAATGTGGAAGGCTTTTAAAAATGCCAGCAAATGACTACGTTAATGCTGCAGCCTTAAACTGCAGTTCCAATTCAGTTCTGTTTTCATTTACTGTAGGAGATAGTGGTGAAAGTGAAGAGAGGCTGATGAGTCCTTCTCCTGTAGGTGCTTTCAGAAATGGGAGGGTGCTTAGAAATTAGAAAGATATAATGGCTGCAAAGGAGAATTGTTTGGTCACCATAATTTGGGACGTGACAATGTTTTTAAAAAAAAATACTGAGATATTTTAAACAATTTTCATTAGGAGGCTTTTGACCTGTTCTGATTGTTAGCTTTATGTATATCAAGGAGACACTTGAAATACGTTCACAATATGCAAAAGCTGAAAATGAGAAAATTATAGATGAAGAATAAAAAATTATTAATAAAAACAGAGCAGATATTTTCAAGCTACATTGCTTCTCTCATTACAGAGGAAGACAAGGTAGAGCTGTCTAGTGCAGAGAACATATATCCTCATGTACTGGGGTAGGAGTTAGCTATAGCATCATAATTATGTAAATTATTTTGAGAAATTGGACACTTTTAAGGTAGTGTCAAGTTTTATTGAAAATGTATATGCAGCCTAAAGGAAATGTTGTCAGTGAGTAAAATAATTAGTGAAATACCACTCATGATCAGACTAACTTGCAGAGAGGCAATCTGGACATGTGCTGTTCTTGCCTTGCAAAGTTTGCAGAAACTTGTGGAACATGTTGCACACCTGTTCTTTCTCTGCCCATGTATTACCCATATATTTGAAGTTACTGTTGCTTAAGAAGTCAAGGATGACTGAATTAGTTTTTCTGATTTTAGTGGGTAACTAGCTTCATAAATAATGCATAGTGAGGAAAGCTAAGTGTGTATTTAAAGCACATCCTGTGTTTTGCAGTAACTGCTGCATATGTGTACTTGCATTCTCATAAATGAAAGATGCTGCATTCCTGGAAGCAAATAGGCTCTCAAACTGCAACATCTTTCCATTTTCTAACATCTGGTAACATCAGCAATTCATCTGTAATGGCTATTCAATAAGATCTGGTTTAAATGTTGTTTGCACAGGGATGTACTTGCTATTGATTTAGTAAGTTATGGGAATTTTGAGTAAAGAATGTGTGTTCTGTGATACAGTTAATATGGATGAGGGATTTTACTTTATGTACTTGATGTTTTTAGCTGGAGGTAAATCTCTAGCTGCTAAAGTAGAATATTCTAGGGATAGAAATAATTCCTGGTATTTACTGCTAATAGTCTCCTGATCAAATTGAGATGGGCTGGGAAACCAAGTCGTCCATGTGAATGGCAAGGAAGTGAAGGTAGCATGGCTGAAAGTGGAGGTTAAAATGAGGAACCATGCAACACTAAGCACATGCACTGCTCTGATAAGAAATGTTTACCCTGTTGCAAAGTAAATGGTTAAATTTAGTTTGGCCCTGTTGTCTGAGGAATGCAGCTGTTTGGTTTGTGATAAACAGAGGAATGCTAACCTTTTGGTGCTGATTTACTGATGTATTCTGTGATCAGGATGGATGCATGTAGAGTTGTTTTCCATTCCTCAGGCTGTGGCCCAGGTGTTCTAGCCGATGCCAAGATGCGGGTATTTGAGCGCTGTGTGTACTTCGGTGATTCCTGCCAGGATGTGCTCAGCACCTTGGGCTCTCCACACAAAGTCTTCTACAAGTCCGAAGACAAGGTGAGGGAATTCATTCAGGCCCAGACTTTGTTCAGTGGTGTCTCAGTTTCATCATAGTGCTTGTGTTTGGCAAGGTCAGTGAAGCTGAACTGCCATGTAGCACAAATTACAAGTGCTTGACATATTACTTGACATAACAGATGAGGCTGAACCATTATATAGTGGATTTTAAGAAGCTTTTATAAAATCTAAATTGATGCAAATCTATTTAAATTTATTTTTTAAATCAAATCAAATAATGTTAAGTGGTTTAAGAAGTGTTACAAATGGGAGCACTTTGTATCCAAATGTGCCTTAGCAAGTGTGTGCTTCTTATTTTTTTTCACTTACAGTGTATGTAAAATAACCTCAGCATATATTTTGATCTTTTCCTAATATTTTTACATAGCATCATGTAAGAAAAACCTTTTAGTTCCGGTAACTGAAAAAGCTGATGTGTCACTGTGCTGCTCTAGGTAGGTGATGGTCCTGGCACAAAGCACACTATCTGACATACTTGAGCAAAGGCTTCAGATGAGATTATAGCCATTGTTTGAATATAGAGACATTATTAAAGGCATTAATCTTTAAGCATTATTGAATGCATCTGACAAGTGTGTTTCTTGCAGATGAAAATCCATTCGCCCTCGCCCCATAAGCAGGTCCCATCAAAGTGCAATGACTACTTCTTCAACTATTTCACACTTGGAGTGGTGAGTGGAAAGCCTTCCTGAACAGTTAATGTGAAGTTCTGATTTAGTTACACAGCAATCCTTTCAGGAGGCTAAAGCCTGTGGGAAATGAGAGACTTCAAAACTCTTGATTGCTGCCTTAGGAATCTCTGGATATGAAAAGCTACACTTGACTTTCCTTTAACACTTATAAATTTAATCAGCAGCATTTTATCTTCACCAGTGGATGGAGAGCCCTTTGCACTTTTGCGATCTCTTAGGTTTTCTCCTTTTTCTGTCAAGCCTGATGCGTAGGTAACTAGTTCTTGTTCCTGAGATGCATGCCCCTGTACCAAAGAACTGAGGCAGGTATACCATAACATCAGTTGTGAAAGCTTGCTGAGCTGTGGGATGTAGTTAAATCTTCATGTTCCTTCTTGCAGCTGTTTAGCTTTAGTCTACATTACTGTAAATAGTATGCAGAAAAGCAAGACCTCCTTAGAAAACTTGCCAACATTAGCAGATGAAACTGCAGTTGTGATTGAGTGCTGGAGGAAATGTGTTATTTGAATTTACAAATAGTCTTATTTTCAAATAGTACTTTTCATAATTTGATTCAGTTCCAGTGAGATGAGATATGTGTCACTCTATACAGGTGCTATTTTAAAAAATCTCAGGTTAGTTTAGAGAAAGCCACCTTCCTATCTGAATTGCTTCATCTGTCTTTTTTGTCTTCAACAGGATATTCTCTTTGATGCAAACACTCACAAGGTGAAGAAATTTGTCCTGCACACAAATTATCCTGGTCATTACAACTTTAACATGTGAGTGTACAGAACTCATCTATTAGAGTACATTAAAACAGCTGAAAAGGAAATCTTATGTTCTCTTTATAGAATTACAGTATTTTTTCCTAAGTGTCTTTGGTGTATCTAGTAATGTGTGGAGGTTTCAGACATCATTAGTAACATTTTTTACTTTAAAATGCCTATATATATACTAGCAAGTATGTCTTAAACCAGTGAATGAGATTAGGTAGTTCTTGGTCCAAGTATGATGTGTAAACTTGGCAAACTGTATTAGCAAGAGTGCCCATTTACTGGTAGCTATGTTGCTGTTTTTTTCCTAACGTGATTTTAATTAGTGATTAAAAAAATCTCATGCTTCTGAACATGTTTTCAGTACTTCCTAAATGTACACTCTTTAGAGGAAGAGTATGAGTCAGTGATTAGATGTCTGATTAAAGCAGTTAGTGACCGAGAAATCTATAGTGCTCTTTCATGGCTAAATATTTCTCCTTCCATTCTGTATAACAATAGAGTAATTTGTGCTGAAGGATTTCTTGTGTCATTTAAAGAATTGCATTAGGACATTCCCAGGCTGTTGCCTTTTTTGATGTAGAAAATCTAACCGAGAATTTAATCTGCTATCATAGATTGTCACTTTCATTTTATTATTGACATGACTTTTCATTAAAGGGATTATTAAGAGCTGTAAGTGTGTGACTGTGCAGTTTATCTTGGCTTCTCTGTTTTCTAATAGCTTTATGATTTGCCCTTTCTAGTTACCATCGCTGTGAATTCAAGATTCCACTCATCATTAAGAGAGGTGAGCATTTCCCTGCTGTCCTGCTTCAGGGGGCACAGAATGCTCCAAGGAGAGCTGGGATCAGTTTTTGTCTCTGTCCTTCATTATCAGAGGATGCCAACAGTGACAGTCATTGAGGCTGAGAAGAAATGTAGGGCTTAGGTTTCTATTTAAGTGGAAAAGACACTTCAGGGCAAGGTAGCAGTTCTCTGATTTTACTTGCACTACCTCCTCATTTATTTGGATCACACAAATATTTAGCTGCAGCATCACAATATCCTGTAATGCTACCATTCTGCTAAAATCAATTACCTTGTGCCTGGAGGCTCAAAATCTGTAAGATAGTGTTAGTCTGAGGTCATCTGTCCAGTCCACTGGTATTTAATATAATCTGGTTTATCTGGGAATGAAAATTAACATCCAGGGTATATTGGCTCTGTGTGCTACAGACAAAGTATGTCTGTTTGTGTTCACTTGAAAATCTCCACTTGAAAAAAATTAATTTATAATTGGTGGTACTGATTTGGCAAGGTACTGAGATATTCCCAGCTCTGTGCAAGTAACTAATCTCAGCAAAGTAGGGGAGCCCTGTCTGAAGATCACAGTGATTGAAGTAGACTTCTTCAACATAGGAAGAAATGTGTACTGGGAAGGTATTTGGATAATCCTGAGAATGCCAGATGCTGCCTAGGTTTTGGCCAGGGATGTTTTCCTCATTCTGACAGGTATTTACTGCAAGCACTTTACCGTGTGAAGTGCAATCCACCTGTGGCTGTCACAGTAGTTTGAGCATATGGGGAATTAAAAACCTGGAAAACAAAACAGGCTTATATGAAAGTTGATTTGTACTTCAGCCAAGAGAATGAGCATGGAAATTTTCACTTCTAAAATTGTTTTCCCTTAGGTTATTGTACTTCCAAGCATTAATTCGCGATTAATTTTATTTACCTCAAGTAGCATTATTAATTTATTCTTAAAGTGTCTGGTTTTTTGTTTATTTGGAATTTCTCACCAGCTTTTCTGGCTTCTAGCTTATGTCCAAGACAGGTAACAAGATGTGAACAGATGTTATAACTGTTTTGAAGAGCCCATCTTCTTCCCTCTGCTGACAGTGCCTGATGCAATTTTATTAGTTCCCTTTTGTAGTTCAAATTCAGATGATAAATTAAGAGCCAGAGTTCAAGTTGCACAGACACTGAACTCACAGAGAGCATGTTTAGAGAGGAAAAAATACAGAGAAGCAAATGGTCTTTAACTTGACTGAAAGCTGTGTTTGGCATGTTTAGTGTCTAGATCTATTCCCACTGCTTTGGGAACATGCTTTCAGTGTTTAAGAGTACCCAAATATATGTATGTAAGATATGTATGAAAGTACTTGCAAGCACCAGCAAAGTTTCTGTTTCAAGGCTGTAATTGTAAATGCAATTATGTCCTTTTATTATTTAATAGGGAGGCTGTGGTTCCCAAGCTCTCTGCCATCTTTATTTTGGAAGAGTGATGTTTTCACTGACATCAGGCCTGCCAGCTCCTGAGTCTCCAGATGTCAGTTTTAGCCATTAGTTGAGTTTTAGTTTCCTTCCAAGTGTTTTGGACTTAATGAGTGGCACATCATGTTACCTCCTCCAGTGGCTGTGCTAGGCCTGTTAGCTTAATGCAAGGAGATGGAATTTCCTTTACACTGGTGTTCTTCCATGTAAGATTGAAGCTTAAGCTTTTATAACCTTTAAGTTGGGGCTTGCTGTAAATAGGGATGTTTGCTTTATCACCTTAACTGGCATTTAATCAGTGTTACTGGCAATTCTGATTGCTAGTGAATGCTGATAAATTTGTATATGACCTGATCTAATGCTTCTGTGTCTCCTGCTATCTGAATTAACATAGCAAAACAAAGGATTATGTAGGGGACTGTTCAAGATTAAGCTATAAAAGCTCTTCTGTTTTTGTTTCATAGATAGTGCAGATTCACAGACAGAAACATGTACAACATACAGCAAGGTAAGCATGTGCAGAACTGAGTGTTTTCCTGATCTTAAACCATCTAAATGATTCATCCTAACTTTACAATACCCTTCAAACAAATTACAGTTGTGGTATGTTGTTTTGAAGTGGAATCGTAGAACTCCAAAAGTTAGTGTGTATCTTGTGTTTTAAATATTTTGGTGTGTTAAAAGATCAAATTCATGTGTAATAGCACACTTCAAGTAAACTAAATTACTACATTATGGCTTGCATTTTAACACAGCTGCAGGTAGAAATAGTGAAATAAGCGATAGGGGATAATGGCAGTGGTGGCTGAATGTTAGCTGGAGACATGTTCCTAAACAAAATTCTCACAGAGCTATTGTACTAAACATAGCTCTTGAAGACATGTACTGTTTAATAAGAGAGTCCAGTGCCTTTCCACTTTCTTCTGAAGGACACCAGTAATGGGATGTTTCTTAGGCAGCAGCCTTTCAAAACTGTCACTGATGACAGCAGACTCCTTGAAGCCTCTACAGCCTTACCACCTAAATGAAATTCCCAGCTGGGCAGTTGCTGCTGCATATTTAACAGCTGCATTAAGTTGAAAAACTTCTCAAAAACTATTCATCAGTGTCTCTGCAGTCAATATTCAGTCAGGGTCAGTGCTGCTCTCTTGGTTCCTGGGGTGCCAAATGAAGGCTTTCCTTGGTGAATTTTGGGTCCCATACTGGGAAGAAAAATTGCAGTCAGCAATCTGGAAGATTCCATTCTATGCTTTTTTATTTGAATTAACTTATTCCCTTCAGTGCTTTGTCTTATTTTAGTCTTGTGTGTGAAACTGCAGCTTCTTGGAGTCTGGTTAAAATGAGGAAAACTCATTGGACACTTCCCAATCATTAAATAGTGCAGCTTTCCTCTTCTCCAATATTGTTGCTTAAATAAAGGAAAGACTTTTGGGAGAGGTAGCAGTGGGGCTATTTTTCCTCTCTGCAAAGGTATGTAAGAGGATATTTTGTTGAAGTCTCCCACAGCTGCTTTGGTCTCTGAGGTACCCCTAAAATGCCACAAGACTTTCCAGCTACAATTTATCCATAAGACCCATATAAGTTTTTGTATTAGTAATTCTAATTCCAACCTATTTTAAGACGAAAATGAGACTACTATACCTTAAGAGAATTTACTAGCCCTAGCAATGGATAATTCCATTACTGAGTATGGCTCCAGTCACTCCAAATACTTCTGTAAATACAACCTCATGTTTATTTGACAGATAGGTTTGTCACAAACAAATGTGCATGGCATTTCTCCTAGATAAAAAGAATTTTCTTGTGCCTCATTTTAACACAAATTCATTGATGTATTTACAGTGGGACAGTATTCAGGATCTACTGGGGCACCCTGTAGAGAAGCCAGTGGTACTTCACAGGTAAAAACCTCTCTTGCTTGGCAAGGATTGGGATTTGCTTGGGCTGACAACAGAGGATGAGGAAGCATGTTTATGGCACTGGTTACTTTTATACTGCTTTGCTGGCTAAAGTTTCAGGGGTTTTGGCCACTAACAGGACAAGATAGCTGCTCTCAGAGGAAATAAACTGACATGCTCAGTGAAAGTATTTCCAAAATACCTTGAAATGCAAAATCCAGAGATGATATTGGAGAAGACAGTGTATTAGAAAGTCTCTTCCTTTGAGTAATAAATAGTGTAGAGTTCTTACTCTTTTTATAAAGTATTTCAGTAACATGTAGCACTGTAAATATATATATGATAATGTATATAACAGCAGTCTGTCTGAAGAAGCTTATCTTTTATGAACCTACATGGTTCTAAAGTTTCTTTAGGCTGACTGAGGATGGAATAGACCTTAAATTTGCTGTGTTATTTCAGGCATTGAGGTGGATTCTGGGTTAAATGGGCATTGCAGAGTTACCACTTTGATGTGAAACCATGGTTTTTATCTCAATACAAGTGTAAGTGATGGGTACTGTGCAAATACCACAACAATTTCAGATAAATTAATGTATTTTTATCAGACTTTCACATGATTTTGACTTCGATATTTTTCTTTTTTCCCTCCTTAATCATTGTGCCCTTTGTTCCCCTTTACTCCTGTGTTATGCCAGTGAGATGATTAGAGCAGAAACCATGTGAATGAAGTAAAGCTAAGGTGAAATAGTGATGACATAGAGCCCTTCTATTTCTTCCATCTGTGTTGTAGAGTAGTTCAACCAGAGAGCGCTTTACTGAGCACATCTCAAATGGCTCAGACATGCAATTTGAAAAACTGACCAGTTTACAAGAAAGGACAAAAGGTAAATATTCATTAGGGGCTTTTTTTGGCTGTAATCTAAAATTCATTGCAGTCAACAGAAACCGTCAATGTACAATCCAAAAATACCAGAAATAACTGGAAGACAAGTGGTACATAGTTCTTGAAAAATACTGTTTAATAGAACTTGAATTATTCTATTTTGGCATCATACAGATTCATCTTCTTAACATACTAAATCCAGTTGGTTAAGAGACAGTATATAGTAAATATAAATAATAGACTACATATAGTAAATACATACGGTAGAGGTTGAGATACTAAGGGAAGGATCTTGCACAAAAATGATGTGTAGTAAGGAACAGGGTGCTTCTCTCTTCCTGTGTATCTGGGGGTTTTTAATGGTTCTTCCTGTTCGAGTAAAGTGCAGGAGAGTTTACCTGTAGAGGTCACTAGTGGCTTTTTCATTACTTTATCCCCAAGTGTTATTAATGGCACTGAAGCATCCAGCAGAATTTCCTTTGGCTCACTTGGAGCCTAGCAGTGATGTTGCATAGCATAGAGATATTTCTTTTGATTAAAGCTGTGATGAAGATGCTATAATTCACCTTATGTTGCTGACTAGTTATTCTTCTTTAAGATGTTCCTGATCCTCACATACCCATTTTAAATTTTTTTTCCCCTCTTTACTGTTCAGGTCATCATCTCCAAACAACACTAACCCATTTGGGTCAACCTTTTGCTTTGGACTGCAGCGAATGATCTTTGAGGTTGGGAAAAAACCCTTTTATTTTTGTTTGAGCATGGGAAGACGAGGAGTTTGCTATTACTATGAGTGCTATTACTATTCAACAAAAGCCAGTGCTTGGGAGTGGTATAATTTTAGTGCCTGTTGGCAGAAAGAGGGAACTTTGCAACCTCTTCTCTGAGGTTGTGCATTTGCATGTTGAAGCTGACACTTCAAGTTTGTCACCTGGAACTCAAGCTAGCAGGAGATCCATTCACATGGTGGGTTGGAGCAGATAGTGGTATGTCATGGAAATCTATGAGACTGTTTTTAGGAACTAGCCAAGAGCTTGTTGTTGTCATTTGTTGTTGGGATTTCTTTCCTCAGGCAGATCACTTTTACTACTACTGATTTTCTACTTAGTGTAGCACTTCTTTGAATTTCCCTTTTCCCTGCTGTGTTTTTGCAGGTGATGCAGAATAATCACATAGCTTCTGTTACTCTGTATGGCCCCACACGGCCCAGCAGCCAGTTGAGAACGTCGGACCTTCCCCAGTGAGCATCCCCTGCAAAGTCAGCTAATTTCAATGCTACAGAATTAGTACAGCGTGCCTTGATTTGCTGCCACTTATAATATGGAAAGCACGTTATGATTTTTTGTTGTTGTTTTTCAATAAGCCTTTCCACCCAGGAGCGGTGTGGAAAGGAAATTCTCTCAACCCTTCATCATGGGGCATGGAACTTTTGATGGAGGAAAGCAGCTTAGGTGCCTGTGCCGTCATTTATTCCTCTCCGTTGCCCTCATCCTATGCAGCACAGACCTAAAGAGACTGTCCCTCCTTCTCAGCTGGCAGAAGGGGGAAATGGAAGAGGGGCACGTAATGACTGCAAGAATTAGAAGCACAAACTTTCTGAGCCTTGGAGCATCTGGAAGCAGGTATTGATTTTAGTCTGTTTGTGTTACTGTATTGATGTGGTGGTCACATTTTAAGAAAAAGTGTGTGTATATATATATAGATCTAAACACCTCGGTATTTCTGTGGCTTAGGACATTGTACCAAGTGTGACAAGGATGTATATATGTCCATGATTTCAGGCACCACATCTTTGTGTAACTTTAAACCAAGCAAGTAGCATGTGCATAATACTTGGTTGTAACATTTGCACTACATACACTTTAATTACTTGATAAACGTTTATCTTCACTGAGGAGCATCTGTGTACTGGGTGTGAGTGGGGTGTGGTGGTTATTTAATGTACACTGCGCATAAAGCTTATTTATACAGTGGATCAAATTTATCCACCTTCCTGCACTAATATGTACTTGATATGCTAATACAATTTTTTTCTGTCATGGCTGGTTTACTAATTTTTTTTCATATGCAATTTCGAAAGAAAATAATTCTGGAAGGGGTTATTTCTATGATTGAATTATGTTTTAATGAAAAGATTTGATACGATTTTTCATACTAGTGAAAAATTTAACGAAGAAATAATGTTGCCTCATTTGCCTCTGTTCCAAAATCCTTTATCCCTCCTCTATTTCCTCAGAGAAGGAAAAGCTGTATATAATGGTATCTCAGAAAGACGTTCTGGAATTCCGCCATCACCGAGATAACCTTTTCTGTAACTTTTGATGTATGATTTTAATTTATGCCAAAGGTTTAGCCAAAGACATCCTTGCTGTAGTTTCACCATTTCTGTACATATATGCTAACTGCACACCCCACCCCAGCAGACAGGATATAGGCTTCTTTCTAGTTGGGAGATGCTGCTCGCGACATTTTATCCCAGGAGGATACTTTAGGTTTCTAGTTCTCTTACCAGTCTTATTTGAGAGAAATAGGTGGTCTGTCTTTGAAATAATGAACCCTTTTTAAAAATGGACAAGAGAAATGTATAATTTTATCCCATTTTTAATATTTTGGTGTCGCAACTTGTGATACATAGATGACAATTTTGTGAGTTTTACTATGTGTGTACAGATTTTTGTAAATATGACATTTTTGTAATTTGAACTCCATGTACAGTGTAATCCTGTATAGTTTATCAATGAATGAGAGATAGGAAGTTGACTGTTAACTGAAGTTTTGGATCCTGGACCAGTAGCAGGGATAAATGTGTGTGTGTGTGTGTGTGAGACATTCTTTGCCATTTAGTCTTCCTGTATACTGTGATACTCTAAACTGATTTTGCTAAAACAAACAAAAAAGCCCCATGGAGAATCTAATGGATAAGGAAAAAGTTACTGTTTACCTTTATCCCTAGGTGTCACTCCTGTTGAATCCCTGTTCAATCTGTGCTGTCTCCTGTGATCGTTGCTTGCTAAGAAAATTCTATGCCTCAATCTTCCTTTTTGTTTCCTCTCTAATTTTAATTTCATTTTACATAGCCCTTCTGTAAATTAAATGGAATAATGAGCATGTACACTGAAAGAAAAATAAAAAGAGACTCTCAGTTACTGTTTTTGTGTTAAATGCAGTTGCTGGGTGTTTTTGTAATAAAATCATGGATGTTCTTGCTTTTTGTTTTCTTACCAATTAGTTCTTTCTATTTTACTGGTTTTCAGACATTGTATTTGAAGTATCTGACTGGTGTATAGTGACTTTATAGCTAGTTCAGTATGTTCTCCAAAGAAACAGAAACTAACATAACTTGGTAGATACATTAAAGCATTTTATGAGGTTTTGCCCTGAAGTGGAGAAGGAAAGTCTTTAAACTGTGGTCGATAGGACTGTGGGCTCTGCGTGGTGTTCAGAAATGAGATTGTTACACTCCTCTGGACCCTTGGGGATCATGGAAATCGATTGAGCTTCAAAGAGGGGGAATATTGCACAGCAGAAGGGAGGAAATGCCTGTAGTGAAAGCAGCAAATGTGAATTCTGGTACTGCGTTCATGTGCCCCAAGGGACTTCACAGAAAAGCTCTGGGAGTCTCTGTACCCTGAGGCAGCTCAAAGGTTAATGCAGGGCACCAGGGGTGGGACTCGTTTCTCCTGCCCTGGCTGTGTGGGGCAGGCAGAGTACTTGGCTCTCCTCCTGCAGCATCCCTTGGTGCTGGAGCACAAACTGACCTTGCCTGCTGCTTGGCTCAGTGTGCTCTTGCAGAGCTTTATGGTCTCTGAACTGAGATGCTGTGCATGCTGATTCTTGTTACTAAAATGTGACGGCAATCCTGAAGCTAACTTCAATTAATTTTAATTCATCCTTTTCTAAATAAGGTTCCAGATAAGCTGCAAGAGGAGATAAATCCTTGATTGGATGATTTGAGTAATGGCATGCAGATGCCACCAATATCCTGCTCTCAAGCATATTGAGTTGAATTTCTTCATAAGAGTGAGGTCAGGCCTGCTGCTGTAGCATGAACCCTAAGACTTGGGACAGGAGCAGCAGCTAACCAAAGGTATTTAATAATTACAGTGGCTCCCAGCTTCACTTGTAATACTCTGGTGAGTCCAAGTGACTAAAATAGTATTGGTAATTAACAGTTCTGTTTTAACAGCCCATATACTTCTCTAGGTCAGCCCCTTGAAATTGAAAAATTCTCTGTACAGACAAACAACTAAAGGCAGTTTTGCATCTTGACTGTTGCTGCTGGGCTGAGCTCAAAGCATTTGGCTTCTGGGAGAGGCAGATCTGAAGAAGCACCAGGAGAGAGAATGTGGAGCTGCTCTTAGGGGTTACCTCACCCACCCTTTGTGAATGCAGCTGTTCACAACTCCCTTGTCTGAGATGTTTTGATTTGTTTGTTCCTATCTAGACTAAGCCAAGCTGTTCCTGAGCTGATGAATTAGAAAAGCACTGTGGAGCATTTGAGGACTTGCTGGCATGAGAAGTTTAGGAACGGATAAAAGGGGATTGATGGTGGGTTTGAATGAGAAGAGAGGAAGGAGTAGAGGAGCTCTGGGGGACAAGGTAAGGATGGCAGTGTGGCAGGAAGGGTTGCTGGGATGCAGCAGTTCATGTGCACCAAGAGTTGTTCTGTGCAAAGGGCTGCTCAGGGGGGAGCAAGGGGCCAGCTCTCATCCCCCTCCCAAAGGAACTGAGATTTGGGCTGCATCACATCCCATTTTGCCAAGGTGGCCTTGTTCCTTGGAATTATCCTGTGTGGTTTGATACAGATTCTGCATGTTGGCAATATGTGCATTGGTCCATCATTTTGTTTTCACATGATAAAACTGTTTGATATAAAGTACAATTGCATTTTTAATAAAACATGTAGTGCATATGATCCCCTTCTGATGTGTGCCTTTTTTTTTTTTTGTAAAGAAGTGAGGAGTCTGTGTGTGTGTGTCTGCTTAACTTGAATATTGCTGTACTGTCCACAGTATTTAATTTGTTTACACTTAATAAAACTGGTTGTTGTGCCCTTCTTTAAGGAGGTGAAGCTGACATTTCTTCCTGTATTCTTCAGGCCTTCAAGCAGTCCCTGGGCTCCTGTGATGGCTCCAGGCAGTGCTGTACAGATAAATGCTGCTGTGTAATACTGGAACCCTCTGTTCCCCAAAATGCAGTTCCTGACAAGAAAAAAGAATCTTCTGTTGCCAGGAACTGTCACATTTTTAATTCTAAACAGTTGTTGTTGGGTTTTTTTTTTTGTTTTTTTTTTTTTTTTTTTTTTTTTCTGAAAGAACAATCATATGGTGTGTGAGAACTGATTCATGTGATCATGATCGTTCATATTCCAGAGCTCCCATCCAACCTGTTGGAAACAAAATCCTTCAGTACTACAAGAAGATGGTGATTCATCATTGCTTTGGGGCTGGCTGGAGTTTAGGGGCCATCTGCTGTTTTCTAGAGGGAAATCAAGGGTGTTGCTGCCCCCTTCACACCGACTTTCTACCTGCTGTTAGAACCTGTTAGTCACTTAACTACTCTAAGCCAGAAGTTCTGTTAGGTTTTTGTGTTTCGTGGCTCAAAATGTACATTGAGAGTAAATCTGCATGTGTAAGTCAGTGTGGCTCTTACTTTGAAGGAAATGTTATGTCCAAGCCCTCTCTGCTTGCTTTTTCCAGAGTACTTGGGCAAAGACCAAGTTGTCTGATTTGGCACAATTTCACATGGGCTGGCTGTATTCAGAATAATTTTTGATGTTATGATG
Organism: Cinclus cinclus; assembly: GCF_963662255.1. Taxonomy (NCBI): domain Eukaryota; kingdom Metazoa; phylum Chordata; class Aves; order Passeriformes; family Cinclidae; genus Cinclus; species Cinclus cinclus. Next base: position 8,620,567 of record NC_085056.1, read on the forward strand.
CGAGAAACATTATTCCATCCTAGTTGCAATTGTTTTGTGTCAACTTTTGCCCAATAAACACCTTTTTCAAAAACCTTGATTACACCAGTGTAAAGCCCCCTCCTCCCTGCCTGACTCTGTCAGACACAATCTGACAGCACAAGTAGCCAAATAAATACCTCACTGTGTGTCTGAGGAGTTACACTTGGTTGGTTCTTTTCATGTAAAATGTGAACCAGGTTGTTTCAGAGAGAAGGTAAGGCTGAATTAAAACAAGGGAAAAAGAAAGATCGAGCTTACTGGAGATGTAACTCTTAAGCATTAAAAATAGGCTCAGTGAAGCAGAGTCCACGAAGGATTTGTTTTTGTGGCAGTGTGTGTGTTACTTGGAGGGCTCAGGTGCAACCTAAATACCATGTTCTTTGCCTATGTGAACTTTTGCTGTAACTCATAAAGTCACTGCTAAAGTGTTTATCTGCCAAAGCTTCCATCCCGGGTTCTTGTGGTGTTAGTGGGGATGCCTGTTTTTCCAGCAGGTAAAATTACTTCTCATGATCTGGAAAAAATGAGTGCTTGAAACAGCAGGAAAGGTAAGCTGGAGTGCTGGAGTTTGCAGAGGAGGGCACTGACTGTGGTGTAAGATACCATTATTACAGTAACTTTTACTAGCTGTAATGGTTTAATATAATCTTTTCTATTTCATGCATTACTCAATTCCCCTTTAAATTTTACTCTTTTAGTTGTTTTAAAGTACTGCATATTGCAATTCTGGAAGGTGGTTTTAAGTGCCTTAATGCTTTACACCTACACTATATATATATGTGTGTATGTGTGTGTGTATTTTCCACTGAGTGCATAAGTTTCATTCTCATCCTTCAAAGAGACATTTAGTTTAAATATGAATCACAAACCCTGCATGATTATGCAATGTGCAGTCTGATCAACTCAAAAATCAAACCAGCCTGATCTCCTGTATTCCCTTTTCCCCTCTGCTCATCTCAGGAAAACTGCAGCCCTGAAATCCTGAATTTACCCTGTTCCTTGGTGGGTAGCTCTGCTGCATCCACAAGTAGGGAGGCTACAGAGATTGTTCCACCCTTTTCTGCTTCTATGGCTGTAGACACCATCTGTCTTATTATCACACCTTGACTCCCACCCAGTTCAGGCAGCCCCCCTAGGACAAGGTTACTGCAAACCTGTGTTATGTTTTTTCCAAGGTTTTACCACGTGAATTGTCAACAGATGGGCTGGGAAAGGGAGGGAGAGAGAGCAGATTCGTGAGCTGAGTCTGAACGGTTTGGAGAGAACATTTGGCTGGCCAGGAATGGTGGGGGAGCTGTTTGCCACTCCTGGAGGCACTCAGTTGTGCTCCTCCTTTGGGTTTACTTTCCTCTTTACTTTCCCCTCTCATTCCTCAGTATGGTTTTCTTACTGATCATAGGCCTAGAAAGTAATGAAGATTGTATTTAAAAGTTTTACTGGTTTTTAAAACTGTCACTGCAGTTAGTAGTGTCATTAGGGAAATGTGGTGGGCTGATTTTCTGGGCTACTGAGACCTGCAAGTCCAGCTGGAAGAGGTACAACTCAGGAGATCAGCATTTTCATGCTGGGCTTTGGGATAGACTTTTTTTTCCTTTCTCTGATCTGATGGTCTTTCAGCACTCCCCAGGGAATGTTCTCAGTGTTCTCTCCTATGAATGTTCTCATATCATATTTAGTGAAGGCTCTCCGAGTCTTTTGATTATTTTGTACAGTTTGAATTTGTGGCTGAGGTTTTCTTCTGAGAACCTGCTATAGAAAGATGAATAATTAAGCTGAAGACAGGAAGCACAAGATTTTAATACTGAATTGCTTCAGAGTCCTCTTTGGATTTCTTTTTTATGATGTCTGAGTCTGCAGTGGTTTGACCAAATGCTGGATCTTGGCATTTGCTACCAGTTTGTGTCCAGAGATGCTGGAGGTGCTGAATGTGAGGCTCAAGCCAGCTCTGCTCATTAGAGTGACCAAATCTGGCTACTTATGTACAATAGGAACAAAACTTGACTCTGTGTGGATCCTTGGGACTCAATAAAGCTTACTGTACTCTAATAATAAAACCATTAGTTTCAGAAGTTTATACTGAGAAAATCTGCTTGCCTTGTTTGCTACTGGTAGAGCCCACTTTGGATATTTTTATGTTTTCTTTTCTTGTCCTGGATTAGTCACGAAAAAAGTTGCCAAGCAAAGATTTATAGCAAGACTGGTGCACTCAATTAGCCAGTTAATAAAACCTACTCAGAAATGTCATTCTGAAAAGGATGGGTTTGGCTTTCTGCAATGCATCAGAAAGGTCGGTAGAGGGTCCGTCCTGCCAGTTCTCATACACACCTGGGGATTTAGGATTTTCTGAAAAGACCCTCACCCATAAGGAAATAAACTCCAGCTTGGATGAAATCAAAGCCTTTGCCTACTGTAGCAGTAAGTAGAATTCAATAAACTGCAGGGGTTGCAGCACAGCTCTCGGCATTCCCCCAGAGCATTGTGCTCACATATGGCAACTGCAGAGCCAAATGGAAACTTAAAGCCAGGTCAAATAGGCCATGCAGCAGAGGCTGGAGAACAAAAACAGATGGATCTTTCATCAAGAGAGACTCTGGTATTCAGTGGATAAAAGAAATGAGCTATTCTATATAATAAGATAATGGAGTAAACAGTTTAGTTCTGTTTTTGCCATCAGGGTATGTGCTGGCACAGACTGTGTCAAAATAGATGTTGAACAAAATGCACTCATTAATGCTGTGTTGTGGATAGACTGCAGATCTGAAGATATTATAGAGGGAGGAGCCAATCTCTGTATCTTCAAGTATAAAAGGAAAACCTTAATGACTGCTGAACCTGACTGCCTCATGGGAAAGTGCAAGGTAAATTCTCTTTATTTTTCTGTCATTGCCATTAAATTAAGTCCAGCACAGGGAAAGACTTGCCACCAAGTTATCCAAAGTAATGAATAATGTATTTTTTCATGTTACTGTCTTCATGAAAAATCCCAGTGGTTTTAGTCTTAAAACATGTGTGCAGGTGTACTTGACAAACTCACTCTGACAACTAGAGGCACATTGCATGCTGTTTTTAATGATGGTATAATTTCCCAAACTGTAAAATACTCATAGGTAATAAATTTCTGTACAATCTCATGAATACACAAGTATCACACATGTTAGCAGACAGGGGCAGGGGTAACTTTGTCCTACCAGTGATGCTTTGACTTAGTTCCACGCCCTGCAAAGCTCCTTGTGAAGCCCACATGAACATTTTGTATTTCAGGATTGCATCCTGAAAATATCCCAAATGTAGAAATCTTTCAATTTCTATATAGCTGACCTTTTCTTGGAAATACATTATTGTAAGTCTTGAACTCCTGATGAAGATTACCAACATGTAAAGCTTTGTTCATAGTCTGCCACAGACACTCCCAGCCTGCTGTTCTCTCTGTGCAGTGCTAGTGCCAGTACTGAGCCCAAGCTGCTGCAGGGTGGGAGGGAGCTTATACATGGATATGAAATGCAGCTGTGCTGCAGGCTCTGTGCAAGAGAAAGGAATTTTGGGCTTTTATGACTGATGGTAGTTTCCTTTGAAGCTGTGTGGATGTGCTATCCCAAGGGGTTCTCTGATGGACAGGAGTTTTGTTGGAGTAAAGACTTATAAAAGAATTAACAAACACTATCAGAGGTGAATTCAGGCTCTTTGCCCCATGAATTTCATAGCTTTTTAACCCTGATTTAGAGGAATTCACTTCTGCTTTGATGTCTGATGAAAGTATATTCTTCTAAGGTAGTCTGCTTGTAGGAAAAACAAAATGCATCAAAGTCTGGACTATACTTTGAAAAACTGAGCAATTCAGTGTTCTTGTCTGATGCTTGATATACTTAAAAAGTTCCTGACTGAACCTTAGAAAGCCCAACAGAAAGATTGCTGTGTGGTTTTGACTTCTTGCAATAAATTTAGATGAACTTTTATTCTGAAGCCCTTTTGTCTGAAAACTTTTCCCTTCGCGTGACACCCGCAGCAGTGTGAAAGTCCAGGCTGCTCTCTGCAGCTGACTGTGCTCAGCAGGAGCACCAAGGTCTCTAGAAACTAGCCCAGTCCACTCTTTGGTTTGAAGCAGCTCCCAAATGTGATGCAAGCAGCAGCTCTGTGTGGGATTACGCTTATAAGTAAAGGCCAAAGGATCTCTCCAGATGCAAACCTTCTGAAAATCTGGGTCAGATCGTGAGAGCAATACTGCTGATTCAAAATACTGTTGATAACTTCTGAATTTTCCCTGAATGTCAGTAAGCATAGTCAGCAGAGAGCCTGAGCTCAGGGAAGTGCCAAAATCTGCTCCACTGGTCCCCTGAATCTTGAGCATGTCAAGAGAGCAGTTATATGAACTGAGAAGAATGGTGAAAAATCAAGACTCAAAGTGATCAGGTCAAAGTTCTTGTCCTTTCTCTAAAGGCCCTTTTTAAGTCTTCTCCTTTCTAGCTATCTACATCCTGGTCCTTTGTTCCACCAGCCTCAGCATCCAGTTTGATTTCTTGTAATCCATCTGAACTGCAGCTGTAGGACCCCATTTCAACAGCTCTTTGTTGTTCTCTTCTTGTGAGGCCTGTGGAAAACCAACCAGGCAGCAGTGATATGATTTGAGCAGACACTAAAGGGACTCGATTTCCTGTACCCTAGTTCTTGTCTGGTCATTTTTCAATGAGTCCAAATCAAGTAGCAAGTTGACAATAATCCCTGTACTCCCTGCTGTCTGTTCTAACCCTACGTCTTCTTTCATTTCTGACACTTCTAACCATGCTGAAAAATCTCCAAGAACTGTATTTTTCAATGTGCTTTTAAACACTGTCCCACTAAGCGCTACCATAATCCTAATAAATAATAATAAATTATAGCTATGTTATGATTATTTGGACTCTTTAGTACAGAAGGACCCACATGATATGTATGTGCAAATGTGGAATTTGGGCAAATTCCTGCAATTGTTTGTTGTCTTCTCTTAATGTTGTAAATAAGGTGTGCTGAAATGCTTGAAAGGTGGTTTGTTGGACTGTCTGTTCCAGGCTCCCTTTCTTGGCTGGTTTGCTGTGTGTGCTGCACTCTGCCTGCATTATCTGAGGGGTGATCCTGGTGTTGTTATCTGAGCTTTCTTCTCCCATTGGAAAGGCTTCTTCACCTGCTTCTTCTGAGTACAGGAAAGCCGTGGGCTGTGGAGCAGGTTCCACATTAGCCAGATCTCAGCAACTTTCAGGCTATGAACTACCATGAGATCTTTGTAAAAACAAGGATCAAATGTCTGTAGGTGTGGGGCAGCAGAAGGCTTAACAATACCAAAGGTCTTGAATCCTTCATGTAAAATGGGCTTGAGGTTGATTCTCTGTAAGCACATGCCCAAAAAGACATCATCAATGGGGAACAGCTCCACCTCTCTGCAAGCCCTAGAGAGCTTCCTCATGGTGCAGCTGGACAGCAAAAACCCTCCTCCTCCAGCATAGGCAGGGTAGATGCTCAGCCCATACATGGTCTCTGGGATGTAGTATTTGCTCTTCCGGACACGGATGGGACGGGCATTGTAGATGATGTCCCCAACAAAGAGGTCTTCAGTGGGATTGTGTCTCTTGAGGAAATCAACAATGTTCTCAACATTGACAAAAACATCAGCGTCACCTTTAAAAATAAATTTCACATTGTGGCAGAATTCAGCAGCCCAGTTCAGGAAGTGGATCTCCTTCAGAGTCAGGTTGAAGAAAGTGTCTGTGAAGTCCCAGAGTAAAATGTCCCGGTATGTCTGACTCTCCTGGTGCATCAGGGTCTCCCATGTTGCCAGTGCTGTCCTGTTCTTTGGTGTTCCCAGGAGGAACACTCGCTGGATCTGCTCCCCGTTCACCAAACCCTCCCTGCCCCAAGTTTTCCGGACAATCTCACGCCTGTCAAAGTCTTCAGCTACTGATTTGATAGCAATGAGCAGAAAGGGACCTCCTGGTGTTTTTCGGCATTTCCTGGGCTGGTTAATGAGGAGATTGAAGTTCCTGTTATCCTTGTTTAGGAGATAGAGCTTGAAGTTGAAGGCAGAATCAGTCAGTGGGGCTGGAGTTGTAGTTTGGACCCTGTTTTTGGCCACTTCTGTTTGTCTCATGACAAGGGTAACTTGGGGTCTGGGTGCAGCTGCCTCTGTTGGCATCAGCCTCCAAGGTGCTCTGGGATTGGAGAATATTTTTTGTGATACTCGAGGCTTGTTCTGTGTTGGCTCCTTCTTTCCTGCCAGGACTAAATGTTCCAGTTGGGAGTAGAGCAAAGAACAAAGCGCTACCAGCAAGAAGAGGGTGCAGACCACATCTCCTTTGAGGTGAACTCTCATTGTCTCTCCGGTGTTCCTGGGACTGTTAAAAGCTGTGTTTGAGCTGCCTGGCACCACTGTCCATCTGTAAATAAACACAGAGTGTGTCAGCAGTGAGGATTTGGCAGGTCTGAAGCTAGCAGGCAAGACTAACTGAAACATCATTTAAAAACCCAGCAGCAAAGCACATTTTACTCACACAAGCACAGAGACATTGAGGAACTTGTCAAAAGGCACATGGGGTTGCAAACTTCCTGCTGATCCCATTGCCAGCTCTGTGATTTGGTTAGTTCAGTCACTCAGCAGTCACTCTCTAAGCACAGCCCAAAATCCTGCATCCCTTACGGCTGAATGCATTTTGTCATTTTAGAGATGTCACTGGGAAAAGCAAAGTGGAAAATGATGAATGATGCCATTCTCCCCTAAATAATTACTTTGTTTTTATTTTTTTTCCTAGCTTGACAGCCATTACTTGCTGCTTCTACCCTTTTTGACTCAAACCAGGGAGGCCCAGAGCTGACTGCAGAAGGGCAGACTCTTCATGGCAGTCTAATGCTGGTGTTTCCCTCCACACAGAGCCAGCTTTTGTTAAACCAACTCTGACTTGTATTCAAAATGAATACATTGGGTAAAATCTAGAATTCATACAGGGCTTTTCTCCTGCCAGTATTCTTTATAAAATATCAAACCATTGTAAGTAACATCCATTAATAAGATTAGAAGGGGCCATGGGTGTATTTCCTCTGCCAAATCACCCTAAACCCTAAGTGAGAGGTGGGGAAATAAATCCCAATATGCAGAAGCAAGACAGAGCATGGTGTTAGAAAAATTTTGTTCATGCATGAGAGATGAAGCTGCCTTTTGAAATACAGGATATTTTCTCACTTACACTTTTCCTGTAGATCTTCTGTCTTATTTGATCAGTTCTTCAACTGCAAACAAAATGAGAATGAAAGAGTAGTAAGAAGGCAGCAAGCAGCAGGGAACCACAGTTCAGACAAAGAGCTGGTCAGGTGTCTGCAGCTGCAGCAAAGGCAGAGCTGGACAGAGGGACGCCACAGCTGCTCCAGGAGAAGGTGAGTGACCATCACCATTCCTACCACCCTCAAGAAACAAGAAGGAAGTTGAGCCCCACCCAAATTTTACAAGTGCACATATTTTATACACCCACTAATAATGTATCATGTTCATATGTGATTTGTGGCTCTCCCTTGCCTGTGCTGGACTAATAGAAGCTAGCTGGGAAGGTATTGCAGTTCTCTGTCTTGAATTACCTGAGATCATATCTGAAGATGACTGCTGGGATAAAAAATGCTGGAAAGGAACTTTTGACAAGGGCATAGAGTGATAGGACAAGGTGCAAATGCTTGGTAAGAATTTGGTAGTATCTGTTCTCAGGAAATCTCCTTTTATTGTCCTGGATTGGATCACCTGCTGTTAATGATTGTTCATTAACCATCAATTTTGTATCAGCTGTAATATTAAGTTTTCAAACTCAAAATTAGATTGACAAGTCTGTAATTCTGAAGTAATAAAACAGTGGCATCTGTGGTACCTAAGCAATATTTCAAGATTTATGAGGAAGAAAAATTATTATACCAGTTGATTTCCTGGCCAGACCCTTTAAAATCTTAGATGCACATTATTTGGACATCATTATGTAAATACTGTGTTTTTTCCTTACTGGTTAACTTCACCTCCAAGTTACTGCTGAAATAGAGAATATTTTATCATCATATGCTATTGCATATCTTTTTCCCCAAGTACAACTTCAAAAAGTTTACTGACTTCATTTGCTTTGTCTAGATTATTTATGAAATTGTTATTTTGGAAAGCAGCATATCCATGCCTTTCTGTAAGACTCTTTGCATTCCTGGTGGATTTAAAATCACTTTGGCCTTGTCCTGATGACCATGGGTTTTTTCATTAAGCTTTTTTTCCTGCCTTTTTCTGCCCTCTGATAGAGGCTTTTCTTCATTTGTTCTTTTTTTGCTCGCCTTCCACTTCTCTCCTAGGCAAGGCAAATGTTTTCACTGGCATAACTTTAATACTAATAGCAGGATTGAACAATTTTCTCAGATGTCTTGTAAACTGTTGTTCAAGTGTTTAGAATAATCAGGGTCTGTTTCCAGTTTATGTTCTTTCTGCCACGTGGCTTGGCTCATAACTATGTTCAGCCTCATGAAACAGTCCCTCCTGACACGTATAGGATGTTGGTTTGCATTTTACGTCTGAACTATATATATATTTCTTCACAGTAATAGCAAATATCTTTTTCCTTTTCTATGCAAAAGTTTGATCTTATTTCAGTTGCCAGGTTCCAGATGGTAGTTAGGGAGCTGGATGAAAGTCCTGGCTTTTTCCTGTGTTTAATGTTATCAACAAGGGTTTGGAATAAAATGCATGTGTCATGAAACTCGTAATTTCCATGGCTTCCAGATTTATACTGCCAACATCTCAGAATCTGGCAATAGGTTTTTTGGCTCTTTGGATTTTGGCTCCTGGAAAAGCCAAAAAAAAAAATCCTGAACTGTTACAAGCCTGGGCTGATAGCCCAGATTTTCCTCTGTGTTTTTTGTTTTTTTATTGAAAGTAAAGGATCCAAGAGAGTGATTTCCATGCTGAAATAAAACAGTTCAGTGCTCAAGATAGACCTCTCATTTTCAAAAGAGTTGCCAGCCCTTGAAGTAATTCCTTGATCTAATAATATGGATTTTCCAGTCTTTGTTAGATATTTCCTTCTTTGGAAGGAAAATACCCTTGATTATCACAGTGGTGTAAGCTCTATCCATGGATGTCAGTGTGGGAAAAACTGTTCTGCTCTTGAATACAGAGGGACTGATGATTCTGGCAGACACTCTGATATGTCCTAAAGCCAAAAGGATTATTCATCCACCTTGACACCAGAGGAAAAGAATTACAGGGCTATCAAAGTGAGCAGGAAATATTTGATGCCAAACAAAAGAGATGAGAGCACAGCAGAGGTTTTCTCAGCACAGAACATCCCTGGGTGTCCCTATCTGAGGCAGATGCACCTCTGCTATGAGGGACCTCCATTCAACCTGTGACATGGAGCTGGGCTTACAAACTGCTCCATCACTCAGTGCCTTGAGGAATGGCCTGGCTGCCAGCACTGCCCTCTGTGTCCTCCAAGCCTGGAAAAACAGGCAGCTATCCCTCTTTGTGTTGGCTGTCTGGGGATGGATACAGAGGGGTGTTGTGTCTGACTGGGATAACGGGGTTTGTCTCCCCAGGACAGCGGGGTCCTGGGGAAGGCTGAGGATGTTGCAGCCAGGGCTGAGCACCAGCAATGTTAGAGGGCTGAGCTGGGCAGTAGGAAGAGGCTGACAGGTCCCATATCCATGAGGTGGCAAGATAGGGAGCCATCAATAAGGAATGAGCTGGAAGAACCAAGGGGGCACAGCCCAAGAGACAACAAAAGGCTGGGAAGCTGGAAGTGGCCAGAGCTGGGCATGGCACTCTGACGAGCATCCAGGCAGGGAGTCTGACCTGCACTGTTGCATGCTCGGGCAGAGGGCCCAGTCCTCTGCCTGGTTTTCATTTATTTGAGAGGAGGATTCCAAATTATGGCCAAGAACAGCTGCAATAAAAGCAGTCAAGTGATGATAGAAAAAAATAAATTGCTAGCCCTTCATTCCCAGTTGAATGATGTGAAAACTTGAGCTCATCCTGGAAATCTTTTCTTGCAGCAGTCATCACATCTCCATCCTTGGCACTTCTACTCAGGGCCAAAGTGGAAAAAAGTCCTCTGGATCCTGTCCCCACATTCAGTCAAGAGGCCTTGGTAATTCTGGCATGATGCTTTGTGCCTTGAGGAGTGGTTATTCGATCCAGCCAGCCCTGGGAAAAGCAGCTGAGATAATCAAGCTGAATGACTGCATACATGATACACTGAGCACGGGGGCACAAAATCATCAACAAGCTCTGCTGCCCACTCATCCCAGCCCGGCTCACAGTAACATCCATCCCCACCAAACACAGTTATGGGATGTCCTCAAATCAGCCTGCTCCCTGCTTCATGGGAAGCGCTTCCAGCTCCCTCCTCACTCCCCACGCTGGAGCTGCCACAGGTAGGTTTGGGTTGGGCAGCAGAGGGACACTGTGTGCCCCACATGTGTGGGGCTGTGGTGGCTGATGGAGGTGTCTTATCTGTGTCTCCATAAAATGAGCTGAAGAAAGTGTGTGGGATCCAGCACTGATGGGTTGGATGATCTTTTCTTGTAATCATCAGGGTAGACTCTATAATTCTGGGTGGTGTGGGTATTTTGGGGCAATGAGTTTGGTTTGGGATATTTGTTTTCATTTCATGTTGGCTGAATGCATTTTACAAGAACAAAGAACAAAGGCACCTTGTAGCAGCCAGTGTTGGATACTGAGACCTGCCCGGGCTCTGGCCTGCAAGGGGAGATGTCTCTGTGCACGTGTCCCTCTCCTCTGCCTTGTGTACAGGAATTTTTCCATCCAGATTCCCTTGGCAAGAGCAAAGAAAGCTCCCAGGACCCTCCTCACCTGGCTCCTCTGCCTCAGGAAGAATCCTGACGCTGCTCAAGAAACAATAATGACATACCCCATGCCCATGTTGCAGCTGCAGCTGTGTAAAGTAGATGTGTGCAGGTGAGCTTGCTCCCACCACAGCAGGATGCTGAGAAGTCTGCACTGCCTGAAGCCCTGGAGGCTGCATCTTCCCACTGACACCCTTGGTCCCATCCTCTGAGCCCCTGAGGGTCGGGAGTGTTTGACTTGTGTCTGCACCAGTTTAGTTTAAAAGTCTTGCTGGACACTTGGACATGGGAAGCATTGTTTTGGGTGAGGAATCACACGTTTTGCCCTCTTCAAGCTGCAATGAGCTGCCACCCTTCTCCTACCCTTCTACAGGTGCCTGAAGTGAAGTGCAAAGGCCAAGGCTTCAAATTCTTAGTCTTGTGCTGGCAGAACCTCATCTGGGCTCTGTTGGGCACCCACAGGGAAATGTGTCAGCTTCCAGCACTGACATATGTAGGGTTGTGTAGGTGGGGTTTGTTCTGCCCCACATACAAAAACTTGGGTGAAACAATTTGAGTTTAATCATTTAAGCTGGGTTTGAAATGTTTAAATGGGAAAAGTAGTTCTGTATGTTGGAGCAGGGGAAGAACCCATGTTCCATTTCTGCGTTTGGGTGTCATGTAATGGCTTTTATTCCTGCATGATTTGGGGTTTGTTTCCTTCTTTGTTTTTCTATGCCCACCCCCCCCCCCCCCCCCCAGCAAAGTCAAAAACCTCATCAAAGTTATTGCTTTAACTGGCCCTGGTGTTGAAAAAGTCCTCTGTGTTTCAGGGTGTTTGTGAAGAGGTCTCATTTGGAGTTACAGGATTAAAAAGTAATGCTGAATTACTCGATCTTCTTGATTAGAAGACAGAGGTGGCGGAAATACGAAGACCCCTTTTGGCACGTTGGTAAGTGCAAAGCCCTAGAAAAATGAAGTCACCAAAGCATTCACTCTGCTTCCTTACCAGATAAAAACTAATCTTATTCAGTTGCTTACAAGTTCTGAAGTCCATAAACAAACTGAGAGCATGCTGTAGGATTTCATTAGCTGAGTGTCTTGAGAGCTATCCCAGGAACTGGGTTCATGAACCAGAACCAAGGGAGCACAGTGAAAGGGGCAGAGGCTCAGTGCTCAGCTGCACACAATGGCACAGCTCAGGCACTGCTGGCAGTGCCACAGTCTCAGCACTGCAGCATCACTGCTGCTGTTACTTGCTGTAGCACCTGGAGCCAAAAGCTCTGTTGAGTCAAATCCTGAGGAAGCAGGTAACAAAAATGCAGGCCCTGCTCCAAAGACAATTTCCAACTTTCCTGTCAGAGCTGCTTTTCATGGCATTTTTGAATATTTTTTCCAGGCCAGAGCAAACTAATGGGTAAGATCCATGCTGTTACAGGACAGGGCATCTTATTTATCTACTTGTCCCAGTCCTCAAACACATAGTTTGATCAGCTTCCCAGCTGGCTGGTGCCATTTTACTGCAGTTTCTCCTGTTGGCACTGCCAGCCTTCCCTTTGCAATGCTGGTCACGTTGGATAACTGCTTGCAAATGGCTGCTGCAGTCACCTCCTTTCACCTTCCACCCCAGTCAGGAAGCTTTTATGAAGTGTACAAACTTAAACACAGAGTAACTGCAGAGCTGCTGTGTGCAGGCTGTTGAGATATCTGTTTCCAGGTTCAGGGGTCGCAGAAAGGGACTTGTCCTTCCTTGCCAGGGACTGGTGCACTCCCATGGCAGCTGAGCACGGGAGCCTCGCTGAGCCTGGGCAGGACCAGCTGCCTGCAGGACTGAGCTCCAGGAAAGGCTGGCTGCCAGCACCCTGCTCCCCTCGCCCTGCTGGCCCAGTGGCAGTCACTCAGGCACACGTGGCACAGTCTGGGAGCTGCAGGTCATTTAAGCAGCGCGTGATGCTTTTCTGTCCCTTTTGGGGCAGGACACACCATGGGGGCAGTGCCTCTGCAGGACTGTGCTGCACCAGGCACCTGGGCTGGGCCCCAGGAAAACCTGGGAAAACTCCAGCAACCTGGGAAAACTCCAGCTCCCTCTGAGCACGGCACCACATCCCTCTTGAGAGTGCTCAGATGCCTGCAAGGCAGGAGAAGGTAATGCCCAATGCCCTTCTGCAGGCTCAGCGGCCTCCAGAGGTACTTCCCTACATTCAGATGCAGTCTTGCTCATCCATAGTCTGATTTTCAGAATGGCAGAGGGCACAGCAGCTCAATTCCCATCCTGAGTGCTCTGGGGAGACAAGGCCCCTTCTGAGTAGCCAAGGTGAGGAACCTACCGTCTCTCTTCCAAACATTAATTTTTCTGGGCCCCAGGAGGGGAATAAAGCCTTGCAGGCTTGTGAAGGGGTGAGAAGCAGTCCTACTGAAACGAACATCTTCCTTTCCCAGCCCTCCCCAGGCTGCAGTGCTCGCCACCTCTTCAGCTCCCTCACCCTCTTCTGATAAATAATTTGCCCAATGCACCCCAAACCCAAGCAATTGCAGTGCAGTAGCATGGCTGTATTGTTACACCCACGCTCAGATGGGAGAGGGAGTACATGCTGATGTATCCCACTAATTTCCGGACTATACATGTAAGTTTCTCAGAATCTGTCCAAAAGCTATTAAAAAATATGATCAGTAACTGCATGCTTCACAGGGGCTAAATTATTTTCTATCTTTGTGATGCTAGAGAGCTTGAAAATTCCCATGTTTTGCTCAAAGCATACCACAGTGTAACATGGGGAAGATGCATGTCCTTTTACTGATGAAGAATAACTTGTAAATGTAACGTGCCAGCACTGGAACATGTTTGTGGTTGAGAGGAAACCTTGTTTCAGAGCACTGCAGGCATTGTGTAAATGCCACAGCTCTATAAAAACAACCTAAAGCTTCAAAGTTTTTTAGAAAGTAAAGTGTAAAGCGATATCTCAGGGCTTGAGCCTGCGTGCAGAGCCTGCAGCCGACCCTGCTGCGTGTTAACCATCAGGGCCCAGGCTGCTGCATGTAACAACATTCAAGAGCAACAAGGCAAAAAGTAAAGCTGGGAGCAAAGGGAAGCAGTAAGGACAGACTCCAGTCCACCCTGTTCGCCGCACAACTCAACCCACCAGATCAAACACACTTAATAGATACTTACATCCCATTCGATAGCGCTGATCCTGCGTCCCCTCGGTAATGTCTGTGCAGCGGGCTGCCAAGGAGGCACATCTGGACGTCGTTAGTGAGAGGCATTGCTCAGCCTTCCAGCGAAGCCGAGGAAGCCCTGGGGGCGCGGAGCAGCGCTGGCGGCTCGGGGCCGCTCGGGGCTGGCGGCGAACGGAGCTGCCCCGCCGGGGGACCGGGAGCGGGGCTGGGACAGGACCGGGAGCGGGGCTGGGTGCGGCGGGGCTGGGAGCAGAGTTGGCACCGGACTGGGACAGACAGGACTGGGACAGGACTGGGAGCGGCCAGGAGCGGAGCGGGCTCCTGCACAGCCCCAGCGCGCAGCGAGCGGAGCTCGGCGGGCAGGGCGAGCAGCCGCGTCCCCGTCCAAGCCCCGACACGTGATGGGGCCGGGGAGCTCCGGCGGGAGCCGGCGGAGGTGTCGAGAGACAGAACGCACAGCCAGGTTGGGGACTTTCACCCATTCTGCAAAAAAAAGCTGTTTTTTTCTTTCCCGGCACCCTCCCCCCCCCCAAGTTTTTTCAATAGGAAACGTGTTAATTTTTCTTTCTTTTTCTTTTCCTTCTGTACTTAGGCTCTTTTAATTCCCTTGTAAGTATTTACCTCTGCAAGGAGTCACATTGAAAAATAGAGGCTGGGTTCAGCTCAGAAGTTAAATCCACTTGGGGGCTGTTTTTTTTGTTTCTTTCTTTCTTTCATTCTTTTTTCTTTCCTTCTTTTTTTTTTTTCCAAGTAAGGAAATGATGGGAGGATGTATGAGCCGAGCAGCGCAGAGGCTGAAAAGGGGCCCTTCCAAAACTTGGAACAAAAAACCCCCCAAGCCCCACTTTTTTATTAAATTTAATTTTAAATACTTCAAAAATATTTTTATTTGGAGCCAAATCTAACATGCTATCACTACTGATCTGCCAGCTGAGTGCAGCCATAGCACCTCCCATCCCTGTGGCTGTTTCTTTGTCTCTGCATTGTAAACAATGACCACTATTCCTCTAACAGAGGCCAAGTGTCTGGAGACTGCCTAGACCACGGCCACTTTGGGAAGCAAAGTTTTTCATTTACTTGTCATAAAACCAGGTTTTGATCTACTCTGTTGTTTTCACAAACACCTCTTTTTAAAAAACATAATATAAAAATCCCTTTTTGTAAGCATTTGTGCTTTTTTTGGTGTATTCTTGATTTCAGCTGAAATGTTGTGCTTTGCTGAACACGGTTTCATGAAGAGTGGGTTCTTGATGGGCCACCCTGAGGCCCTGCACTCAGGTGCTGCTGGGAAGGTCCTTTCCTCATGCTCACAGCTGCCTGAGCCACAGCAGGTCCCTGCTGAACAGCACAGCTGATCAGAAACCTCAGCCATAAATGTTCCTTAGTTCCAGCTTTCCCTGTGCCAGCCCAAGGCACCTCTGCTCTTTTCTTCTGCAGCAGCAGCCCCAGGTAACTTATCATCCCTGCTCTGTAGGGAGGCAGCTGATGGTCAGAGGCAAAGGCCAGCTCCTGTCTGCCTTTGCTAGAGGGAGGGGACCTGCTCCCTGAAACCACCAGGCACTCACAGCAGTTATTTCCACTATGATGCCTCACCCAGGTTTGGGGACCTGCCACCCTGCCTCCCTCTTGCTTGCTCCCATGGAGTGAGAGTGAACACAGAGGCTTTCATTGATGTGTGGTGCCTTTGTGGCCGCCATGGCCTGGAGAATCACACAGGGGGCTTGGAGGTGGAGGAGTTTCTCCATGGATGCTTCCACTTGGTGGTTGTCTCATGTGGACCTTGTTCCCTGGGCACTGATCCGTGGCTGGTTTGTTCTTCCCACTGCCAGCAAAGGTGCCCTTGGTCCATCCTGTGTTACGTCACTATCTTAGAAGACTGGGTCAGTGATCTCACTGACCCTCCTCAGTAGGCCAGCCCTGTTGACCCCAGGTTGGTTTGTCCTTCCAGCTGCTGTAGGGCAGAGCCCTGCTCCCCTCACTGTGCTCTTGCAGGCATCAAGCCATGCATTTGGGAATACAGCTTTGTGGTAGGTAAAGAAGGGCTGATCTTATGATTTTCAAACAGTGAGATTTAAGAGATTCAGGGTAAAATACATCTCTGCTCAAGTTCATGGCAAAAAGAATTTCCCTGAATTCAGCTCTCAGGTCAATCAGTGGCTTCTATGCAAAGCTGCTGGAGATTTTATATCCCAGCTCCTTGGCTCCCCACCTGTGGGGCAGCTTTGTGACAGAGATCACTGGTAGTGAGGCACTTGGGATTGCAGTGGTGCTGTGGCTTCAGAGTTGTTCCAGATATCCAACAGCACTGAAAGAAACACAGTTAAGCTCCTCCAGGTGCCAGGAGTGGGACAAACCTCCCCTTCTGGCCATGCTGACTGAAAAAGGCTCATCAAAGCAGTAACTAGAAATGGAACAAACACAGAGGCTTGGCTTGGTTTTGTAATCAGAACCATTCTCTTGCAGGTGGGACACCAGCCTTGCCATGTCAGGAGAAACGTGTGACTTTGGGCAGAACCCTGCTGTGTATCCACCCTCACATGGATGCTCCTCTGGAGCTGGCGATCACCAAAGGTAGCCAGAACTTCAGTGATCCCTGTTCTTACCACTGCAGTTAAGTGTTCAATCAAAGTCTCTGAGGCAGTTTTCATCAAAAGTATATATTTATTTATAAAAAAGAATGGGGAAAAAAATATATACCAAAGAGCTTTTTCTGTAAAAAGTAATTCCTTCGAGGCTGAATGTTCTAGACCCAAGTATGCCTGGCATTGCAGCCCATAGATGTAGATGGCTGATCCAAATCTGATACTGAATATCATGGGAATTTGGAATTAGAAGGTCAGCAAGGGATTTTTCCATTGAAAACTAGGAGACATTAACCACACATCTCATACAGGTTTCTATTAGAGATGTACAGCTAGCTCCTTTCAGTGGGTTTAAAATTCAATCCAAAGAAGAAAAAAAATACATATTTTTTTACTCTAGACCTTAAATTGCTTCACTGTTTGAGTCCATCTCCATACAAAAGACATTGGCCAGACCCCTGTCCAGTTTAAAGCACCAGTGTCATGCACACACTCCAGTATGTGGGTTAGACTCAAGAAACCCTCGATTCCTCTTCTTATACCTCTTTGGTTCAAGGATATCAGATAAAATACCAGAGGTTCACCAGGAATTTCAGTTAAACTAAATCAGCAATTTAAGTGAATTTGAGGCTCCTCCTTCTGCCCATGCTCACTTCTGCAGCTACCTGGGCAGCTGCCAGGATGTGGTTCCCTTGGGAACAGCAGAGGGGAGATAGTGACCCAGACAGTAGGACAGCTCCTCAATGCTGAACCTGGCTTTCAAGTGAATGGCAAAATAAACATCTGTTCCTTTGAGACACCTTTGTATCAGGGTATCCTGTCAGGTTTGCTTCTATCAGATGCTTCCGGTCAAAGTGTATCTGGTGAGCATTTTAACTTCACTCTCCTCTTTGTTATCATCTCTTTGAACACTGTAGGTCAGCTATGCCAAAACAAATAATTCAAATTCTCCTTTGGATGGATCTTTTATTCCTTCTGGCAGACTGAATGGAGATTCCTTCAAATCTGAAACATGGTTAAAACTAGAAAAACAATCTGTACCAGTAAAATAAGTCCTCTTGGATCTCTTCCTGTAAGCACATTTTGGCCTGATTTCTGCTGCTTGTTTTATGTTTTTTTTTTTTCTGTTTTAGATTTTATACGTGACTGATTAGCACCTTTATTTGCTTTTAATATTGTGTTTCATTCTGAAACATTACCACCACCCCTGAATTTTTCTTTATCACAGATATACCTCAGTATACAGAGAAAAGCAGTTACTGTGATAAGGCAAATTTTTCCAGCAGCAGCACTGCCCATGGCTTATCTCCCACCATGATCATGACTGGTCATGGAAAGGTAGGTATGAAACAGCCACTGCTGTGTCCTAAACCATGCCATGTGCTCGAGACAGTTTCACCATGGAATGTCACTGAAAACGCCCTTTCCTTCCAGTCTCTCTGCACTGAAGGCACCTGTGAATGCTGTTAGAGATTATGATATTCCATAAAGGTTGCCAGGGCACTTAATGGCATTTCTGACAGGGAATATGTGAGTAAGAGGAAATATACATGCCAGTTACTGGCAGAAAGAAAATGCACAACGTTTGCATTCAGAAGAAAGCATTCATGGTTAGTCCTCTGTAAAAAAAGTAACAGCAGCAAAGAAGTTTTCTGGACTTGAAGTAAATGCTGAATAATTAAGACTTTCTCATTTTGAGCATTAACAGCTGCTACAAAAACTAGTAATTCTCATTACTCAGTGGCTGCCTTACAACTTCATGTGCAAGTTCTGCACATGAATAGCTGGTCTGAGAGCTTAGAAATATTCATTGCAAATGAGACAGCAGGCTATGCATATGACCTTGTTCTCTTAAAAAAGTAATTTTTGCAAAATCAAGAGCAAACTCTCTCGCTCTTAAAGTAATTTTCAAGTTTCTGATTTTTAAATTTTTTAAAATACGATTTGTCAGGTGGGTTTCTGCCAAACAGAGTTGCCCAGCTGGGATTTGGCAGGAAAGCTAAATGCTTTGAGGTATGGTTCCACAGCAGCCTAAATTAGCTAAGATCTGCACCACTGTGTTGGTCCCAAAAGCAAAACTGTCAGAAAGGTAATTGCTTCATTTTGGGAAGGACACTGGTACTACTGGAGTAGAGCAGGAATGGAGGAGATGAAACTGCAATGGCACTGATACCAAATGGCTTAATAAAAGGTGATGGAGCCAGTCTTTGCAGAGATGGTGCCTGCATGAAGTCCTGTTTCTTTGGAAGCTAAGGGCAAGATGGAAGCAGATTCCCTCACATCCTGAAAACCTTCTCCCCATACTTAACCCCCTTCCTTTCCTTTCCTGGCTCCTTTCCCTCGGGGGTTCAAAATCTACAGAAAACAAGTCACGTTTCTCTGGCTTACTCTAAGAATATTTTACTCAGCTCATCTGAGGTATGTGGATCCCAGCTGGCTCAAAGCAGGCCATCTAAATCCTGCCCATCCAGATGTTCAGGGACTGATGCTCAGTTGTTCCAGCAGAAGGTACAGGAACATCTCCAGCTTGGATCTGAGCCCACATCTGAATCTGAGGTTATGTTCCTCCTTACTGAATTACAGCTTTGACTCCAGGGAAGGAGTAGGATGTGAGTTGTGGTTTAAAAGGCCATGACTTGAAAGTTGCTCCTACCATGACTGCTTGCAGCCCGATATTCACATGCACACAGATTTTTTGTGTGTGGCCAGAGTCCCCCTCTGCATTTCAAAACATTTTCACGGCCCACTGGCTATTCCCACAGATGGGAAGGGCAAAAAAAGGATAGAATTAATGGAAAAGTATTAGTAAAAACCTATCAGGAAAGCACTGGGAATATGTTAAAGGTAATTGAGCTGCTGTTGTACTTCACGGGACCCATGTCATGCCAGACATTTGTTGCTCTGTGCTTTGTTACGGCAAAAGTGCAGCTGCTTTGTTGCAGTCTGCATCAGCCATACCAGGAGACACTCAGCTTCTCCCACAGGAACTGAAAGCAGGCGTCAGCCCTGGGGTTTAGGAGATTTGTCTCTTAAACCATTTTTACCCTAAAAATCGGTGCAGGTAAATCCAGGCACAGTGGCAGCTGATGCTTGATAGTCACACAATGACAGCAGTGCCAGGGAAAGGCTCTCTGTAGATCCTGACACCTGTGGGACACAGCAGGGCGAGCTGTCCCCTCCAGGGGCCCAGCAGGCTGAAGGTGGGTGGTTAGGAAGTGAGTGAAGGCACGAGCAGCCAGCTGGGTCTGGTGATTGCTCAGCTCTGTGGTCTGAGGACAGCATTTGACGCTGCAGTGCACCTGTGAGCAGCAGTTCCAATCCATGCTCCACAGGTAGCTTGCTGATGAGGAGACTCTTTTCCTTCCAGCACTGTGTTTTGCTTTTCCATGGCTGCAGGCTCCTTCAGGCTGGGAGGCAAGAGCTAATCAACACATTACTGTCTACCACAGATGAGAAAATGTTGACAATCGTTGTCTGAATTTGAGTTTGACCATACTGTTTGTTCAGTGCCTGCCATTTGTTGTACAGCAGTAATCTTTTGCCCTGAAGAAGATTATGGCTGCCCCAGCTAGAAGAAAAGCCTTCAGGTGGTGAGAGGTGGGAAGGAGCTACAATAGAGCAGGGTGGAACAGATGCTCTTGCCATGGATGTTTTTCGTTCTTCAAACAAAGAAGGAAAATAACGTAAAATTGACTTTTCCTTACTTTCCCCTTTGTCTTTACTTGATGTCACGAAGGGCAAAATGTTTTCAATATAAAAATATATTGCAGCTCTCCAGGTGATGGCCCTGGACACAGCCTGAGAAGCAGTGGCCTTGTCTGCTTCCCAGAGAAATTCTATGAGAAGCCTTGCTTGCTTTTCTGTTCTCCTTCATTCTCCCCTAGGGCTCTCTGTCACAGTCCTGAAGGAAGTTACCTTCCCTTCCCTCAGTCCTGAAGGAAGTCAGGATGAAAGCCTCTCATCAGTTCACAGGAAGGTAGTGCTCTATTTCTGGAAACACAATGAAATAAGGAAAGTCAGAGGTCCATGCTGGCTTTTGCAAACATAGAACCTCTCTCCTGAGCATTTCCACCTAGATGGAAACCTGTGGTGACTTCAGGGCTTTACATTCCCAGACACTGGCAGCAGTTTCATACAGTAGCTAAAGCAGGAAAGCCCTTAGCAATGGCACTCTCCTTTGGGCTCTAGGAGCAGTCTTCACTGGCATGGAGGCCCAAGAGCTCCTCTGCCAAGCTGACGAGACCGTTTTCTTCCAGGGCTGCAATCAGCCGTGCTATCGTGGCCTTCTTGCCCTCGGACTGGATGAACCTGAGGAGCATCTGATAGGCTTGTTCATAGAGTCCCTCTCGGTCGTACTCCAGTGCCAGGTTGTCAATGACAGGGTCACGCAGGGCCCGGCAGGATTTCTGCAGAGATCGAGCCACCTGCTTCCACTTCTTGGACACGGACTTGGCAAACTTCTGATGGTCGTCTGGTGTGATTGTTCTGTTGTCTAAAAGGGGCAGAGGCCAGGTAAGACACAGAAGTTTCACGGCTGATGTGATGCAGCCTGGGTCAGTTCAAGGTTTGGTCAATATTCTGGTCTATTCAGGGAGTCTGTGCTCCCTGCCTTGCCCAGCTTTTCCCTTACAGAAACCCTCCCACAACAACAAAGCATCTGGGCTTGCCCCTACCCTGCAAGCTTGACAAGGCCTATTTTCTTTTTTTATCTCTCAGAACTGTCCTGTGGTTTGCCAGAGAGTCTTTTTTTTCTTCTTTTTTTTTTTTTCAGATGGACAAGCTCTTCATGTCTTTCAGCCTTTCAAAGGCAACTTGGTAAGGCCTTTCTGAAAAAGTCCCCTGTTCCTTACCTAAACATCCTTAAAACACTGAAATGCTGACAGGAGCTCTCTCTTCAGCTGTTTAGCACTGGAGACTGTACACAGCTTAAGCAAGCTCAGAAATTATCTAGTTTATCTCAAGCTTATAATGCTATGTGAGAGTCTCTGAAAACTCTCTCTAGGGACAGACCCCAAAGCCAGCTGGTGAACTGAGGTAGCCTGGACAAATCAGTCCTGTCTGAAAGCAGGGCTGAGGGTGTCCGTGGCAACTTCCCCAGTCTGATCCAACCTGTACTATTAACTCGCCTCAACCAAGTGACATGGAAAAAGAGAAAAATACTCTGTGTTTTTCCTTTCACTATTAATTTTAAAATGTGAGGAACCTGGAAGGGACACAGACTCTAACATATCTGGTTCTGTGCCACCCCAGAAAAGAAAACAGGTTGAGGCCTCATCTGAAGCCCCATGGCAATATCTTAGGACTACTGTAATTCCTTTCTTATGGGATGCTGTGAAATCCTTGGTTTATCTGAGGTAGACCCCAATATGCAGTCATGATAATTCTCCCTCCTGGGCTGTGACACAGACCAAGGGCTCTGTTGTTCAGCTCTAGCTACTCACCAAACTGTTGTCCCTGAAAGATGAAGGTGAGTTGTGTGGGAAGGGAGTTGCCTTGAGGAGGATAAGGCTGAGACAGTGACTTCAGAGGTGAGCAGTCTTTTCCAGCCACATTGTTGTTGGTGCTCTGTTGAAGCACCAGGCTCTTGAGGCATTCCTCCAGCTCTGTGATCTCCTCATCCGGCAGGCGGTCAGGCTGAAACACAAACAGCATCAGTGACTCCTGCCAGGGACACCACCCTGCAAAGCTGCAGTTGCTGGTGTCAAGAAAGGAGCAATGAGATATAGCATGAGCTGTCAACCAGGCAAATGAGGTGGTCTAATGAAGCTCTGGCTGTAAATGTGTGGATGTGAATCTGTAATGTGGTGTAAAATAGATAATCTCTTCTCCCTGGGTTTCTCACCAGCAGCAGTGAGTGCTTACAAGTTGCATAAAACTGCTACTAGCCCACGTTCATTTCCAGCAGCCCTCAGCAGGAATTAGGGTGCACTGCAGGCAGCAAGGCTGCTCCCAACTCCATATGAAGGTCATACCCACAGAACAGGGTGACCTGATCCAACAGCTCATGGCCTCCCAAGCAGGCAGCTCCTGCTCTCTCTCTCTCGCTGCCTCTCTGCTCCCTAAAGTTTGTTGTTCCTGAGTCCTCACCAAGTCAGTTTTTTTCACTAGCCAAGAGAAAATTAGTCTGACCTCCAAAAAGCAGGTAATGAGAATGGAGTAAAGAAGGCAAAGCACATGGGAAGAGTCAAATCTGGCAGTGCTGTGCCTCAGTCAGAGGTAAACAATGGTTTAGCTCACTTACAGCAGGTATCCAACACTGCTCTCAGCTGCTGAAGGCTGGCTGTGCCCCGGTGCCATCTTTCTGCATGTTGCACTGTTAGGCTGGGGTCAGACTGAGTCACTTTTGGGGAACTGAGAATTAGCCCATTTCTTTTGTCCAGTCAGCTAGTTCAGCACAGGGAGGGAGCAGCAAGCCACAGTTCACAGGGCAGGGATACCACATGTTGTTTGGTTCAGGGATGAAAGGTTTGAGTCTTTTTCTGTGCTTACAGTAAAGCAACCTGGCAAAACATGCTCTTGTGCCCAATATTCCTGAGTAGATAGTGAGTGCCTGTTTCTCAGGACCATTTAGAGGAACTAGAGCTAAAGTTCCAGATGGAAAAAAAAGAGGAAGGGAAAAAATCACTGAGTTTAATCATGTCAAGTGCCTTGCAGTGAGATGACAAGATCTCACTGTTCTTGCAAACAGGATTAGAGTGCAAGTGCCAAAGTGTGCAATGTGCCAGATGTCAGATGAGAGAGACTTTGCTTTCAGAAGGGCAGCCTACTCCTGCTGGCAGCAGATGCTGTGTGTCCCCACTCTGACACAAGTTTTTGATGTGATGTGCAGTGTTTGCATTCACTTCTGTTGCACATTTCCAGGTGCAGTTACCTTTGCCACTCTGGGAGGAGGTGGTGTGTGAGGCAGGTGAGGGAGGTGCACAGCACTGATGGTTCCATCCACGACTGCTCCTCTCTGCCTGCCTCACAGCTGTACTGAGGCACACTTGTGCTGTCAGCTGCACTGTCTAGAACTTCTTGTCTTAGTGGGGATAACATCCATGCTAGCTGTTACACAGAGAAGCCACAGTGACTTTGTAGGCTGCTTTAGGTAACTCTATTGCCCTTCCAAAGAAGGACACAGCTCTTTTCTGAGGAAGGGCGGAGCTATTTCTCCACATTAGAGTTAGGAGCTGAAGGACAGAGAAGTTTGTTAACTCAACATGCTGCATCAGAATAAGATTTGCACCCACCTTTGCAAGCCCTGTGCCACCCCTCCTCATTGCTGCCCAGCCTCCCTCCCTCTCCCGCTCTCACCTTTTCTCTGTAGATGCACTCTAGGCAACGATCCTCATCCTTCAGCATCTTGTCAAGGTGCTCACTGCCAGCCTTCAGCTCCACTTGGAGAGGCACCGTGGTAGTGGCCAAGGAGAGCTGGAGGTGACTCTGGAGGGACTTCTGGAGCGCTCCTTCCCGGTAACTGCGCAGGAACCGGCGGCAGTTCTCCCGCTTGCAGAACTTGAGCTGGACTATCAGGTGTGGGTGGCTGCAGTGCACTTTGAGCATGTCCACACCATTCACGCTGCCAGTGGAGTCTGGCAGGGAGAAGGGAGCACAGTCACAATCCAGGCATGAGCCAGCCCACCCAGACCCATGCCTATCCACAACAATGGAGGAGCTTTTGAATTCACTTTGTGATAAAGTCCTCTGGGATGGAAACGTGTGCTAAACCAAGAGGGAAGGATTAAGTTCACGCTGCCCTGCCACCACTGATCTCCATGAAGTATGTATGGAGTCCAACTGAAGATGAACTATATCTCAGGTAATTATATCAACACTGCTTATTAGGGCAGGTTTTAAATTTGAGGTTCCATTTCCAGGGCAGAGATGGTTATGATAAACTAGTAGCACAGCAAAGTTTTATAGATGAAAGTTCAGCTCAGTGCTCAGTCAGCCTTTGGTCCTTGTGACTTGAGTTTCATGCAGTGACAAAGGTCCTGGAAAGAAACCCAGTGCTTCCTCTCCAACCTGTGCCTAGAGGTAACTTTAGTCTCTCTGAGCCTTTAAAACATCTCACAAAGAGCAAATGACAGATCCAGCCTCTCTCTCCAATCTCTCTGCTTGAGATTGGGCCTTGACTTGTTATTTTGCATAGAGAATTAATTCATGGTAAAATCTAAACAAGGAGAAGCAAGGGATGTACCCTCTAACATTAGTGTAGCAGGAGCACAACTGATGTAGAAACAGAAAATGCCAATTCATTCTTCTTTCTCCCAGCATAATTTAATCTTTATTAGCTGTGCTCATTATCCTTATTTCCACAGGATTTTACATGCTGATGAGGAGTTCTAAGTATGTGCTTTTCTCTTTTTTGAAGCAGAGGCCTATGTGAGGTTTCTGTAGTGCTTCCAGACCTGGCTGAACCTTGTGGACTGTCACTGCATAGGGCTGTATGGAGGCACCACCTCACACTGGCACTATATCAGCTATTTCTAAACTACATGTCATGGCATGGAGGACAATCTTAAGGCAAGGCAGACTTGTGTGCTCCACATTAAGCAGGACAAGTGACCTTGGATTTAAAAGTATAGTATCTAACAGTGGCTTTACATGTTTCCTAAGTGCTGTTTGCATAGTTTAAACCATATGTGTAACTGACACATGGGTTTAGGCATCTAGAAAATACATTTTAATTCACTGTGTATGATTTTTTATCACTTCCTTCATCCTTTACTTTTTATGAGTGCTTATTAAACAAAATTTTCATAATAGGGAAAAAGGGCAGGGGAGGGAGAACTGCACAGACATGGAAACCTTTATGAAAAGTGTACAAGACAGCTGTAAAGCTACCTCAAAAGATGGGACTTTGCAGGCATTTCTGCATGAAACCTCAGACAGCTTAAGATTTCATGTCCTTTTCAAGTCTGAAAAAGCATGGTAGCATTTCACTTTTGTGAGCTGTCCTTTAAATGTGTGAGCAGATTCACATTCCAGTGCCACAAAGCAGCCATAAATCAAGCCTAAGTGGACAATGGTGCTAGGCTGCCTGCTTCCTGTTTCCCATATTTGGAATGAGCTTCAAGACGGGCAGGCCTGTATTGGATAAATTCACTTGGCATGATTTCCAGAATAAACTGCAGAATAGTTACACAAGCCCAATTGAACAATAGAGTCTCAGCTGTGTGACAGGTAAAGAACACCATGAGTCTTTCTAGGTAAGTATTATAAACTCCTCAAATTCCTATTACCCTGCAGTGTGCTTGGAGCAAGGGTGGAGAGGGAAAATATGGCTCTATGGCTTTTTGCATCTCAAGTAATTTTTTTTTGTAAATAGGGTTACATACACCTCAAGCTAATCTGTGTTTGTTTATATCAGAATTTGAATTATATCAGAATTTTAATAGAAATTAATTTTTACTGGCTATCACTTGATTTAAAAAACAGCTTCTCAAAGCAGAAATCATGTTTCTGTGGTGGTATAAAGACAGCAATTAAATCTTCTTTCATAGCAATTGCAATCTTTTTCCCTCTTACATAAATGGGTTTAAACAAACATTCATAAAGTTGGATAATTCATAGGATGGTTCAAGTTGGAAGGGAGCCCAGGCAGTGTGTAGCCCAACCTCCCATGCAAAGCAGGGTCAGCCCTGAGGTCAGAACCAGTTGCTCAGGGCTCTGTCCAGTCCCCTTTTGAAAGCCCTCGAGGATGGACAATACACAGTCACTCTGCTTGACTGTCTTAATGGGGAAAACATTTGTCCTTCTATCTGATGTCTACCTCTCATTTCAATTTGTGCCTGTTGCCTCTCATTCCCTATGCACCACTATGAACAGTGTGGCTCCATCTCTCCCCCCCACAGGTATCAGAAGGCTGTTGGTAGGTCCTCTGAAACCTTCTCTTCCCCAGGCTCAACATCTCCCTCAGCCTCTCCTCACAGGAAAAGTACTCTAGCCCCTCACGATCCTGGTGAACCTCTGCTGAGCTTGCTCCACTTTACTGCCTTTCCTAAACAGAGTGAGCATGAGCTTTCCTTACGTATGAGGGTGAGATAAAGAAAGGCATGGCACTGTACACCAAGATACCAGAGGATGGGTACCTGCTAATGCCAGCTTCAGGGCCTTGAACACACAAGGCTTCTTCTGGGAGCTCTCGTAGAGGGCTGGCAGAGTGATGGTCTTGCAGGTCGACTGAAGGAAGAGATAAGCGCTGCCAATCCAAGGAGCAGAGCTGCCTGCCATCTTCAGCACCCTACAGAACCACACAGGCAAGCTCAGAGACCATAAGGGAAATGGCCTGAAGCCAGGGGAGTGCTACAGCACAAGCATGACAGACTTATGGGGATCTACTATCATTTCTTAGAGGAGTGTGGATGTTGCTAAAGCAAGCATAACCTTTGAGGGGTTACTATTACTCTGTAAAGCACACCACAGTGGGACACCATATCCCTAAGACAGCAGCTCACAAAGCTTTGCTTTCATTTTACACTGGAGTCCATTCATTTTATAGTCCAAAGATACTGTGAAGCAGAGTTTCAGTCCCTGTGCCTCTGACTGACTAGCCAAGCTGGCAAAACGTGAAATGATTCAAGTGCTCCAGGGACCACCCACAGTCGTGTCTCGGGCATCTTCCCATGGACTGAAGCCCTACTGCAACCAGAGATGTTCTCCTTTAAGGTCCTGGTCCCCTGGTTGCTCACAGGGCCCTGACCTCCTGTGACAGGACACTCTACACAGACCGGACAAGGGCAGTCGTTTTAAACTAAAAGAGGGCAGATTTATATTAGATATCAGGAATAATTTTCTTACAGTGAGGGTGGCAAGGCACTGGCACAGAGAAGTGGTGGATGCCCCATCTCTGAAAATATTCAAGGCCAGGTTGGACCCTGGGCACTGAGAGACCTGATTAGTTGAAGATGTCCCTGGTCACCACAGAGGAGTGGAACCAGACAGCCTTGGAAAGGTCCCTTCCAACCCAAACCATTCGGAGATTCTATGACTCAGGGACCCCTCTGCTTTGTTTATGCCCCTTGTTCTTGTGCCTCTGCATTGTTAACCCAGCGGGCGAACCTTCCCGTCCAGCGAGCGCTGCCCCATCCCAGCCCCCGCTCCGCGGCCAAACCGCTGTGGGGTGCTTTTAAAAACCAGCCCCGGACGGTAAAGTCACATTTGTGATCATAGTTATTGCCTTTTCGCTGACTTCTGCAGGCGTCAGGCCGCTGCTGCTCAATTCCCGTCACAGCCTTGCTGGGAGGGGGCTGTCCCTAAGGGAAAAGCGCTGAAGCAGGCGCCAGCCCCGTCATGCGGGGCCGGGGGTGACCCGGCTGCCCGGTGTCCGCTCGGTGCCCGGCACCGCGGGGCCCGGAGCGCGGCCCCTCCAGCCCAGCCCGGCCCGGCCCGGCCCGGCCCTGCGCTGTCCCGGCGGGACCGCCCGGCCCCGGCCCCGCGCCCCCGGCTCCCTCCCGCGGCAGCCCCGGCCCCCTCCGGCGGCCCCGGGCGGCTTTACCTCCTCAGCGCCGGCCTCGGCCCCGACACTTCCGCCCCGGCGCCGCGCCGCTCGGCACCGCGCTGCGGGCGGGGAAACGGGAAGGCGAAAATAATCCCAACAGCCCCTTGGAATGGCCGGCGGCATCGCAGTTCCCTTTAATCCCTTCTGTTTGTCCAGGCCTGCCCCAGCCGGTGCCGGCCCCGAGGCCTGCGCGGGGCAGGGGCTGCTGCGGGGCAGCCCCGCCCGGAATTTGTCGGGCCTCACGCCTCCGGTGTCCCCGCCGCAAGGCCGCCCACCCGGCTCGGTCGCTTGGTGCCTCGTGTGTGTGGCTGAGGATATGACACCTGTCAGACATAGTCTGTTCAGGTGGCTCCAGGGCTGCCCGGGCGCTGGGATGTGTATCTCTGCACCCTAGGGACGGAGCCGAGTGCTGTAGCTTGAAGCCCCTGCATGGCTTGTGGCTCTGGGCCCGGCCGGTGCTTTTCAGCTTTTCCCCGTGGTGCTGCTAATGAGAGTTTGGATAGGTAGAGAGAATGAAGCAACATTTCCCGAGGCCTCGAGAGGTTCTGTGCCAATCAAAGTATGATTAGGTCTCCACTGCTCAACCTCTGCCCAGGCTGCATCTGCCTTGCATAGGTGCCCTGGGAGCTGAGCTGGAGGATAACAGCAGCTCCCTTGTTTGTCCCCAGCTGGTGAAAAGCTGGCATGGGCCTGGGGCCAGATTTTGGGCTCACGTGCAAGCTGCAGTCTATCTGCCTTGGCAGTGGTTTATGCAAACTGGGGACTGAACTGCAAAAAAAAAAAAAAAAAAAAAAAAAAAAAACACACACACAAAAAACCAACCAAACAAACAAAAAAATCCAAAGCAGAAACCATATAAAAACACTGAAAATACCTATATATCTGATGCTATTTTACAACAGCAGTATTTTAACAATATAGACTTGTTTGCTAAAGGGAAGATGTGATTCAAATAGATCTGTCAAGGGGTTATTCTGGGCTGGATCTCCTTGGAGCTCTGGGTCACAGGGTCAGATCTAGGGGGGTTGGCAGTGCCCACAGACCCCTTCAGGGTCAGCAGGCCTGATGGTACCAACACTTCTGGAAAAAAAGCATTTACTTGCTAACTGTTTAAGCAAGTAAGTTCATATGTTTAAGGTCTGATGGGCCTAAATGAACCTGGACATCTCAATATTTCACTACAAAAGCCAGACCTGAAGGACTGTGGGCTCCCAGAATCAGATAGGAACCACAGCATGATTACTGAGGGGAGCATCACCCACCCATGTCTAGGAAATGTTTTCTCCTTGAAGCTAATCTGCCTGCTGTACATTGTGGGGGTAAAAAAGGAATAGGTAGCTGAGCCCCAAGTTTCTCCTCTGCTGACTCTTGGTGAGTGTGTGCCTTCTGGGAGCATCCCATAGGGCGAAATCAAAGGGCTTGACGAGCACTTGGAGTTTCATCTTGTTGTTTCCCACTTGAGAAGTAAAGATGGCAGTGAACGGAGAGGCTGGGGCTCAGTGGGGCTCAGCTGGCACAAAACTGGGGTGTTGGGGTTCAGTGGCAAGTCTGCCTGGGGGGCTGGGGCAGGGATAGGACAGGCTGCCCTGAGCTGGCAGCAGTTGGAAGGCTGAAAAAAGCAGACTCTTATTGTCTATGAGATTCACAATCCTTAATGGCTCCAAAGGCTTCAAGGAAATCATACAAGAAAAGAAGCTGAACACGAGTTCTCATTTTGCCTTAACACTTTGACAGATCTGTGTTAGAGACAGTATTAAAAGCAGCTAGAAGTAGAAGAGCAGTGTCCGAGCTGTCAAAGTGGTCGTCAGAGAAAATGGCAAAAGCTGCTGAGTCCCCAGGGAGGAAGCAGGGTGGTGTCACTCGTGTCACTTGGCCGCTGTAGCCAGGCTGGGTGGGAAGGGGGTTGTTGCTGATATGATGGTAGATAAGATAGCACAGCTGCTGAGCTGCTGCCAGCTCACACTCAAACTAAGGAGTCATGCTTCAAAGCAGCATATTCTAGAAAAATGTGCAGTTGTATTCCCCCCTGCATTACACTTTTTGCATGTCTGTTCCATACTTGCTTCATGGGTTTCACCTCTGACCCTTCTTTGGGGCTCTCTTGGTGCTCAGGTTTTCATTTAAATGAAACCTGCACTGCTGAGGTAATGCTGTGACTCTGGGACCTGGGGCTTCCACAGCAAGAGGGCATGCCATGAAATTCAGAGTGAGATTTTGAGACTTGGCCCACGTACCAGTGCTGTCCTGGGAAGGGGAATGTTTGCTTTTAAAAATCTCTGCTTGGTTATGAGAGGGCTGGAAAAACATGTCATGGTAGTTCTGTTTATGCAGAAAT
This sequence comes from Cinclus cinclus, assembly GCF_963662255.1. Classification (NCBI taxonomy): domain Eukaryota; kingdom Metazoa; phylum Chordata; class Aves; order Passeriformes; family Cinclidae; genus Cinclus; species Cinclus cinclus. The sequence continues at coordinate 8,650,985 of NC_085056.1, forward strand.
CTAGAAGACAGGTGCAATACATTTTGGAAGAAGGCAAATGGAAAAGTTAGGTAATGATCTAACACTCTAAACCTTCTTCCCAGGCACTTATTCTTCTGCATTGTAATTCACAGGAAAGGTTGATTTAAATACTTTTCCCTTATTATGTCAGACATTGTAAGTGCGCTTTCTGCAAACTGGAGTCAAAGTCAAAAAACATCTTTTTTTTCCAAACTGCAACATCTCATCATAGGCAAGGACCACTGTCATTAAGCTGCTGGTTTCTACTCTAGGCCTTCTGTTGCACTATCAGTAAAAAATGGATATGTGAGGCTGTTTTCTGTGCAGAGCTGCTTGCAAAGAGGTTTTTCCCCCACAGTTTGAGAAATCTGTCTCAGCTTTTTGAATACCAGTGCAGCAGTACCAGAAAATTCCCTTGCATTTTTATTACTCAGAGTAGCAAAACCTCACTGTAGGAAAAAAGACCTTTTTTTCCCAAAAAAGCTTTGATCTGACACTTTTAGCTTTTGAAAAGTATCACTCGGCTTCTTAGATTTGATTGAAAAAAAAACTGTGAAACAACTGACCAAGAGATTTTCATAATTTTTTAAGTTCAAATTAAAAAAATATGGTGAAATTGCAAGTTTGATTTTTTTAACCTCCTCTGTAGACTAGTTTGATTTGTTAGTTAAATCCTAATGTGTGTCTCTGTCCCTTTTTTCTTGTTGTTGTTTTATTCTCCTCAGCAAGTACTCTTGAGAATTAATTGCAGTTTTGGAAGTTTTCCCATGTTTAAATCTGACTGAATTGTCAAAATGTCTGCTCCAGCATCAGAACTGTGGCATTACATCCCAGAAGAAATCCTTGTCTGGATATTGTATTATCTTTCTCTTTGAGATGTATGCTGAGTCTTCCAGGTATGCAGACAAGGAGCTGCAGCTGTTCCTTCCAGCTCTCTTTGGCATTTCACAGGGGTCAGGTAAGAGGAATGGAGTCCTCTGTCCAATCACCTTTGCAGGAATAACCCGATCATTGTTTTCAGGGAGTGTCAAACATCTACTCCACTCTGCTGGAGCACTTTGACCTTGTGACTTCTGTGTGTGATGATGTTTTCTGGCATGACCAGCACCTGCTTATGTAAAATTTGTGTTACTTGCTGGGTTTTGACAGTTGTTAATGTGATTTGGGTTTCAGGGGAAATACCACATTCTTGGGTGAGCTGTTCTAAGTTGCCCTTTGAAAATGGCAAGAAAAACTTAATACATTGTTATCCTTATCATGATACTTACTTACCTTGTCTCTTCTCACCTCTTGACTCTTTCAGTGATTGGCCTTAAAGGACTCTATAGGCATCAGGCGAGAGCTCTTTTTCATTTATTAGCAGGAATATTGAGCTTTGCAAGTTTTTGGTGAGGACCTCAGGAAAATTTAATGTTGATTTTATATTTTATTATGTTATTTAAAAAGTAGTTTCTGCCAGTAGACGCTGGCATTAAGCCACATATGTATTTAGAGCTATCTAAAACTTTTATATTAATGATAAAACCATATTGTCTAATAGATTCTATGTGTAGCTGTTTTTAGCATCCTCTTTTCCCATGCAAGAGCTAAATAATTTCTATTGACAAATAACATAATAGCTAAACCTGCATACAATTTTGACTTTTCAAAATCTTCTGAAGATGTACAGCCCCGAGTCTGGCCAGCTCTCGTTCATCTGTGCCAGCCAAAGTTTAGGACAAGAAAATTCCAAAATAACAACCCAGGTGCCTTCACAAACCTGGGATTTCTGTACATGGGTGTCCCACAGACTCTGGGCAGGTGGGTTTGCTCTAGTGACTTGCTCACCTCCCAGCATAAGGTGGGCAGCACGTGTTCCCTTTGCATGACACTGCGTATTTATTCACAGCTCTGCGAGATCGGCTGCAGTGCATTTTCATTCTGTGTATTGTTCTCTGGGGCTGGTGATGCCATCCCATTGTGCTGAGTTTTTAAGAGTGCGAGCAGCACTGCTGATGTGACTCCCTGGACGCCTACTTTCCACTGGCCTGGGATAAAATTGGGTGTTCATTCTCTGTGGGACGCAGGCGCGTGCAGGGAAGCAGGCGCTCCCAGGGCAATGGGGTCAGTTTAGCTGGGGCACTGCAAAGCTATGCAGGATTCACCCAGCTCTCTGGTGATGGATGGATACTCCAGCAATGTCCCAGCCTTCCTAACAAAACTCTGGACGCTGGTGGAAGACCCTGAAACAAACCATCTCATCTGCTGGAGTTCTGTAAGTACAGCAGATATTGGGTGTCACTAATGCCTGCAACAACAGGGAAAACCCAAGTGTGAGGCCTGAGAACTGCATGGCACAGGAGCTGCCCTTGCTTGGCAGGTGCTGCCCAGTTACTGGCAGAGTGCAAAAACCAGGATTTGAGTACTGGCACTTTTGGATATACTTGGTATTATTTATCTGAAATATCGTGGCTTTTCTCTTTCAGAGGGGCAACTGTTTTGTGGGTGTTTTAGTTATATTTGCACATTTCACTTGAAACATCCTAAAAAGTGTCTAATGTTCTAATTCTAATAATTCCACATGTTTTGAGAGAAATGTTTTTCACCTTGTTTGAGTCTGCAGCTCCTTAATATTTTCTAGGAAATGTAAAAAGCCCTTAAAAAGTTTCACTACTGTTTGGTATTATCTCGCATGTTTCTTAGCAGCCTCTCACAAACGTCTAGATAGAAGGCATCAGATGAGCAACACTGAGAACTTAGACTCAGACCTATAATTTAAACAGATCTCAGACTGACGCCCTAAATAATTTTGGAAGAGCTTTACTTGATCTTTCAATGAGTCTGTGTGATGATCATGGTAGTATGAGTATATATTGTCTGTACAGCTTCATAGGGATAGATTGCTTTGTTTTGGCTTCTTATTTGTCACAGAGGCATTAATATACAAAGTACAATCACAGAAATAAAATTATTTGTCCCCTTTATACAACTTTGATACCACATTGTGCTTTCGACGTAAGACTTGCTGCAAATAACATGATTTGTTTTCAGCAGGTAGTCAATAGATTAGCTGTGTGCATGAACTTGTTCTCCACAATCAATAATCTGTAACACAAGCAAATTTAAAGGGGGGTGGTAAAAAAAGTCTAAAACAGCCTTTCTTACATATACTTGGTGTCCAGTAAAGTTTTCATTCAAAACCTGAGACAGAATTTGAGCTGCACTGATGTCTGTGACCATGGTTGTTTGACACTGGTATTACATGGCCATACCTCTGAGAACCACCAAGTTTTGGTATCATGTGTTTTAAATATTTTAAGGCTAGTAATTATTTTCTAACTTGTAAATAGTCACCTCTCTGTTACACTTAGAACATTGTTATTTTTGACTGATCAACACCATGCTTTGGTTTCCTGCAAACTAACATAGGCTGCAACTACATCCTTGGAGGTTTTGGTAAGGCTTTTAGGTGTCTAATTTTCCCATTGTTGCAGGTATCCATGTTTCTCATATTCCTCAGCTTCTATACATTGGTGATGTTGGAGCTGAGAGATTGTGTGCATACTTAAGTTTTCTGGGTGTAATCAGTACTTCTAGAAAATAGGACCCATAAAGGCCTGTGAAAGGAAAAGTCTGCTCTCTGTATTCATGGTAGACTGGGCAAGAAGTAATTAAATTAATTTTTTAAATGGAAGATGCAGTAAGGGACAACTGGCAAAGTCCTGGACTAACACTTGTCTTGTCAGAGCACATGTCTGTCCTGGTGGTTCTGTCAAAAGCAGTTAAGATAAGCATCTGCTGTGATTGTCATGCTGCAGAGTCAGTTTTGCTTTGGGCAGAGAAGACTTCCAGAGTTTCTCTGAGCTTGTGCTTCCGTGATGTAAAACAGCCAAGGCATGGCTGCAGTGTGGGAACAAACTGACACATGCACAGTTCTTCAGTGAACACACAGTAACTCCAAAGTCTCTTGTGTCTGTAGGAACCTTTCTGAATGTGCCTGCTTCTGAGTACATTGTGGCCCTGAATTCAAAGGAATGGCCTCTCATGAGAGGCCATAAGGAGTTGTTGAGGTATACAAAACTCTCGTGCTTCTCATTTTCCATCAGTGGGTCCAGCCTGGAACACACAGCTGTATCTCAGAGTAAGGGGGCAGAAGCACAAGGGAAGCAGAATAAACCAGCTCTGTCCCCAGGGCAGTGTCGGGAAACCCTGGTCCCTGCTGTCCTGTCTGCAAACTCTGTCTGTAAGGATAATTCTGGCATGCAGGTTGTCAGTGAATCTCTTAAGTGCTTGATCAGCCTTTGCTTCTGCTGCATGGGGTAAGGAATGATAAGAAAGACCCCAGAAATGTTCAAAGAGCACTGTTGAGGCACAGTCATGTTCAGTGTTTGCAGTAGTAAGCAAGGAGCAGCAAGTAGTAAGCAAGAAGTGCAGCTGATCCAAGGTCCCGTGTTTGTGGGTGTTAATTGTTAGAGCTGCTAAATGAGCCTGAGCACAGAGGCAGCACAGAGGCACCATATGGTGATTGAAATGTAGTGTATGACAGCAGGGTTTGCCAGCTGGCTGGTTTCTGGTGGCCATGGGCAGGCTGCAGGCACACACCAGCCCCTCTTTAGTCTATCTCACAGCCCTGATTGTGCTCCCTGTTTTAGAAACTTCCAGACTTCCCGAGTGCACCCTTGCAGGGGGAAGACCCCCTGACAGGTGTGAGGTGGGACTCACACCACTGGTACCCTCCTGCTGCACACAGAGCCTGAGGGCTCTCACAAACACTGTCCTGTGTCACAAACCAGCCCCTGTGGAATACCCACCCAGGCTGACACACATCTGACTGCTGGTAATAGCACTGAACACAGCAGGAGGATGACTGGGGTGTGCTGGTCTCAGACCCCTCCCTGCCAACATGGTACAGGCTCTGGTGTCTTTAGCTCTTATCCCTTGAAACTCAGCTGCAGCAGAGGCATGTCCCTATCTGCTGATGTCATTGCACTGATGTAGCTGTCAGCAAGTAGAAGGCCAGGCAGGGAAAGCACATGGCCTGGAGTACATCTTCTCTGCCAACAATCCCAGGCAGTTTGCCTTGTTTGGCAGTCATGGATCTTTGCAATGCAACCCCAGAAATTGAAGATTTATCTGATTAACATGTGTGTTGCTGTCTTGGACTGCAAAGCGTTACTGTCAACATTTTGTGGGTTGCCCTTGTGGCTGTTTACTATTAAAAATAATAAAAGCTTCTGGGCAAATGTGGTATCTCCAGAGATGATTTGCTTCTTGCCTTGTTGTGTTTCTTGTGCCATGTCTTCAGGCAGTCCCTCCGGGACTGCTCTGCTCTGGAGCAAATGGATTGGGGTTAGATCTGAACAAGTAGGCTCTAATGGCAATTCCCACTTTCAGGGCCTTCTTAAGACTTAAGTCTTTCTATGAAGGCCATGCAAGAGGAGATGGTCACAGACTACATACCAGCTATTTGGGCACAAAAGTCAGTGGTTTCTTTCTCATGTCCAAGGTTCTCAATTAAGCAGTAGCAAAAAGTAGAAAAGGATCAAACCTGCAGCCAGGCCTGCAGAGGCCTGACTATACCGGAACTGAAAGGACCACATCTGTCATCTAGATGTTGTCACTGTTCTTAGCTTCAAGGTGACAATTCAGAGAACAAGACTTCTTTTGCTGTAGGACTTCTCCTGGGCCCCTCTCGTGGTCAAGGATGCTCCCCTGACTTCGCCCTTGTCCTTTTATCTCCTTTGCAGAATGGCACCAGCTTCCATGTGTTTGACCAAGGCCGCTTTGCCAAAGAGGTGCTGCCCAAGTATTTCAAGCACAACAATATGGCCAGCTTCGTCCGGCAGCTGAACATGTGTAAGTGCAGCTCCCAGGGCCCAGGACATATGGGCCCCACAGATATGGGGGGTGGCAGGAGGCGTGGGAGAGAATTGTGCAGAGAAAAGTTTGGGGTCTCATGTATATGACTTGTGGCATTACTGATTTTGTCAAAGAGGATCTGCCTCTAGGATCCCAGAGCTGTGATCTCCTTGTGTTTACCTTAATTCCAGCATGGAATTTCTATTAGATTGTATTTCAGAATGTGAGCTAAGAACTTTCACCCACCAGGTGTTCTGCTCCTCTTGCATTGATTTAATGACCTGTTATTATTCATTTTCCATTTTATTCTTTATGGAGCTTTATCCAGCTGCCAACTGTGACCTCCCCCTGATTTGCTGCTTTTGTGGGTTGTGTGCCCTGAGCTTATCGTTTTCACCAGCCATATCACTGAACTAGTAACAGACAGTTCTTCTCCCTGCAAATCTTGCCTTGCTGATCAGACATTTTTACCCCTTAAAGGAGGTTTAGGTGTAATTTTCAGCCACTTCAACAACATGACTGTTCTGATAATTCTTGGATTTTTTTTTTCAACGAGTAATTAAGTTTCTTAGTCAAGTTTTAACTTTGCTATTTCACTCGATAGTAGCATTTTTGTAAACTTTAGGCCAGTCCTTGAATACAGCTTAGAAACATTTGGGGACTTCTGAGAAGTACTCAAAGCCGATTTTCAAATGTGCACTTGACCCTTTTTATCCAAAAGTGGCACTTGTTGATGGTCTGTGCCTTTGAAAAACCTTTCCCTGAATCTCTGCCACTTGCAAATTGAGACAGGAATTTCCTAGAAGCTGGTATTTCAGCTCCTGGCAGACCAATGTGCTCATGGTGGAAAGGCTTTCATGGTATAGGCTGCAGCAGAGGTGGCCAGTGGGGTGCACAGGGCTCTCCCTTGCCCTGGGTTTCTGGTGGATATGGCCCAAAAGCATGTCCAGGTGTGAGCACTAGCAGCTTAAAAAGTGTGGATGGTGGTCAGAAATGCCCTCAAGTGTGATGAGGGTGGGAGGTGGAGGGAGTGCTGGGTCCTGTTGGCCCATCAGCCATGTTCTCTCTGTGCAGATGGCTTCAGGAAGGTGGTGAACATCGAGCAGGGAGGGCTTGTCAAGCCTGAGCGGGACGACACTGAGTTCCAGCACCTCTGCTTCCTGCAGGGCCACGAGCACCTCCTGGAGCACATCAAGAGGAAGGTGAGGGGCACTGTGTGGGTGGGGGGAACAGGCACCTGCCAGGTCCTGCTCAGCAGAACTCCAGCGTCACACTGGTCTTGTTCCTGTCCTCCCCACATGCACCTGGGCTTGGGTTCTTGGTTTGCAGGGCTTGACTTGCATCAGAGTTTTGTCTGTTTTTCTGCTCTGTTGCTCTGTATCACAAGATGTCTGTGTAGTGTTTCAGGGCCAGGCCCACTTCTCTGCCTTTGAATTGTTACTGCTTTCCTGGAGGAATACCCTGTAAGTCCTGCAGGGTTCTCAGCAGCCTTCTCTTTTTCTTATACAAGGGACAACCTACTCCTGCCCTGTTTTCTGTCTTTTAACCTGTTATTAATACCCCCACAATTCTGTTCTCTTACTGAATTAGCATAGCAACTTCTAAAAAAGGACTTGAGCAAAAGCCTTTTGAAAATCCAAATGTGGTATGTCAATTTGAAAGCATTACATCAGACTCATCCCTGTAAAACATGAGGTTTGATTGGGTATTTCTGTAGTTAAAGTAGAAAGATTAAATCAATCTAGATCAATTCTTCACTGATACTCAAAATACTTTTGTTTTGCCCCCAAGCTGATTTGAAATAGAACCCCACTCTGACAGGGATTGTAATTCTGCCAACAGACCCTCTGTATGAATAGATTTGTCCTGCACTTTGCTCTATTTGGCTCTTGCAATAGTACCCCTAGGATAGTTCAGACTCTTTGGCATGAGGCCTGTCCTGATATTTCAGCTGGTGACAGTCCTGCACCTGAGCCACTACAATGACTCTCTCTGTCCACAGCCCTTCTTGCACAGGTAAAATCTACCTTTGATTTTTTCTCCTCAGGTGTCAGTAGTGAAAAGTGAGGAGACCAAGATGCGCCAGGAGGACCTCAGCAGGTTGCTATACGAGGTACAAATACTGAGAAGTCAGCAGGAGAACATGGAGTGTCAAGTGCAGGACATGAAGCAGTGAGTTGAATCCTACTCAGGCTGCTTCTTATGGGCATTTACTTCTCTGGATTGGTGGCTCATGGGGAATGGTTGAAAGGAGAAGCCTTGCACACTTCCCTTCCCAGGGAAGTGGAGCCCGGGACTGATCAGAGGACTGTTGAGACAGCAACATGTAGGATTTCTATGCACACCTGATCTATCAAAATGTGAATTAATTCTCAGCCTCTCCGTCTCATTTGTTTTCCCTTCACAGATGAGGAAAGCAGAGAGATGGTCAGACAAGAAATGTGTGCATAACCTGGGGTCTCAGATAACTATTTCCTCCAGATGGTGGAAATGGTGATAAATGGTGTAACTCTCTCACACACACAAGAGTCCTTGGCAGAAATGTGGTGGAGTCCACTCCAGCTATTAAGAAATTAGCTTTCTGCCATAATTCACCTCCAAAATTTATGACTGGCCTAAAAAAATATAGTATGTTATAATATATAACATAAGAAATTGTGTATCATTTAGTCCATGGACTCATCTCCCTGAGGCTGTGTCATCTGACATGGCCTGAATTGTTGGGTAAGAGCAAGCCAAGCTGATGCAATGCTTCCTGCATGTGGCTGCCTGACCTCCAGTTGTCTGAGACTCTGGAATTTTCTGACTCAGACATTGTTACTAAAAGATTTAGGAAGTGGATATGGTTTTATAAATCATGGACTTGGAGAGGTTTTTATTTGCATCCAGAATTTTAATCTTTACAGACAGCTTGTTTAAAAAGCACTTGAATAATCAAATGGACCCAAAGCCTTTATTTTATAATGAGAGCTGATATCCATAAACCAACAGATGACACTGTCATTCTGGGCCTTGAAAGAACACTGCATACTGGGAAACTTCATTCCAGACCAACACCTTACGTGCAATGGATACATATTTTTATCCTGCATCAATTTTTAATGACTCCCACACTTAGCACATGTATGAGTTTGCACTGTGAAATCCAGATACAGCAGCAATGAGTTTCTGGACTTGTATTTGATTCAATTTTTAAGGAGTTCCAGTATTAATAATTTGGCCTTGGTTTTAATTTATTCTGCCTTTTGATTTGCTTGCTCCCTCCCTCCACCTAGCAAAATTGCATTCAACTGATGAAAAGAATATGATCTATATAAACTAAGACAGAGGAGAAATCCCAAGCTGAATCCATGTTAAGAAATTTACACTGGTGAAGAACAATAAGGACATAACTCCAGTACAAGATATCAGACTAAGGAATGCTGCTTTGCTGAAAATGCTGTCAGTACGAGTACAGAAAGTTCACTGCAGAGATTCTTGCTGTACAAGCTGGTCTACTGTGGTTTTCAGATCTCTGCACCTTACCTTCCCAGTTCTAGCATCCACACTAGAAAGACTAAAAAACAAAAGGATCTATCAGTTTCACCTGTATGATAGGTTTTGCTGGCCTGACAGTACATATAGGTACATCCATATACTCTAGAGATAAATTGGCTTGCAAAATCTTTTGCAGCATGGAAATAACTCACAGTCACAAATCAGACCTTGCTGAAATTCTGAGTTTGGCCCAAATGTTCTACAAAAACATATGTCCTCTTGTTACCTTCCTCTATAAGTGTTAGCTTCTCTTTGTTTGTTTTTTTCTCCATGCTTTGGTCTATAATTCTTTTGAGGTCAAGGAAGAAAAACGAAGCCAATTGTGTGACCTTGTTTGGGACACCTGAAAAGAGCCAAAGACTGCAAGAGCCCGGAAGTGAGACAGACTTTGCACAGTTGAATCTATTGTGCATCATGGCAGCACCATGGGCCGTTGATGTTTCTGTTCTCATGGAAAATTTCTGTTTCACTTTCAGGCAAAATGAAGTTCTTTGGCGGGAAGTTGTTTCTCTCCGGCAGAACCACTCACAGCAACAGAAAGTCATCAACAAGGTAGTGGTCATACAAACTCCAGACTTGCATGTGCTGCCTGTTCTGTGTCCTCTGATTTTTTTTCTTGTCCCATAATCTTCACACTGTGATATTGTGCTGTAATTATTTTCCCTTTCTTTTGTGTGATGCTTTTATGTGTCCTATGGAAACAGGTCATTAACAAAGCACAGACTGTGCCCTTAAGCAGCAGATTGTAATTTCCCTGTCAGTGCTTTCTGTGATGTTAGAAACCACTTTTCTGTTGAAATCCTGAGCAAGAGAGCATGACTCTCACTAATTGCCCTGTGTTGGCTGTGTTCTGGTTGTACCAATGCCTTTGGGCTTCCCAAATCTTCCTCTTCCATTTGTTCATGAGAGGAACCCCACTCATGCCAACACCAGTGGGAAGCTGCAGGTGTCAGAATTGGCCACCCATCGCCCCACTGGGGGAATGGATCAGCAACTATTACATTTTCTGGTATTACTGGTGTAGTTAGGGAATTACTGTACAACCTTTTAGACTGCAGAACCATCTCCCTTAAAATCTAGCATGACCAGTATAGAAAAGGCCTCTCCAGTGATTCCTGGATGATGCTGACATGACTGAGCACGTCACATATCCCAGTCCCCATGTTCTGACCCTCATGTGGCACCACGGAGTCATAGGACTGGACAGAAATGCACGAGGCTATCAAGCCTTCCTCCAGCTGTGAGGTTGGACCAGCCACATGCCTCATTGTAGAGGCTTTTATGCAACTCTATTTTGTTATATTGAGCAATGAGTAAGAGCCAGCTGTGATATATAATAATAATGCTTTCTTTGTTTGGAGGTCAAAATAGAGCATTAAGTTCAAGCTGACCTGGGAATATGTTGCTAAGTGATTCCTCTCCAAAGCTACTCTGCTCCTTTTTAGTGTCCTGTTATATCAACACTGACATTCACAGAGCTGAAAAACTCAACTGAAAGAGCTCAGACCTCCGTACAGGCTCTCTGTAGGGAGTTGCTTCTTTCACTTGCGAAGTCTTTGTCTGACTTTACAGCACCTCTTCTAAATGTCTCTGAAAACTTGAATGGATCCATGTCTAACTCCAGGCCTAGGAATGTTTGCATGAGCACTTCACAGATCTGTTAGGACAAGCTGAAGTTCTTCATGCACAAAGTGGAAAGTGCTGAGCACATGCATCCAGGAGCCTTTGCACAAAGCAGGCACCTGGCTGTGTCCCTTGAAAGCCAGGCAGGCTGTTTGAGTTCTTGAACAGCTCATTTCTGTTTGAAGTCCCAATGTTTCATGCAATTTGGCTCCTATATTCTATGGCTGCTCCCAGCTTTGGGGTGCTGCTGGGAGGGAGGAATGTGTGAGATAAGAATGGCTGCAAGAGCAGGGAGTGCTGAATCACTCTGCTGATTAACACCGGATTTTGATCTCTCCTGACAGCTGATTCAGTTTCTGTTTGGCCAGCTCCAATCAAGCCCCAGCAGCACTGGGATAAAGAGGAAGCTGTAAGTACCCGTGTATGGTGCACACGCTCACGGGTGCATAATGCTGCCCCCTCACTAAAAGCACAAGCTCAGCTTGCCCAGGCAGGCGGTCACCAGACCAGTGCTCCATGGTGATGGGAAATGAATGGGCTGAAGTGCAGAGTCAGACCTGCTGACAGGCCCCATTCACTGCTCTTTAGAGAAGCACCATGTCAGCTTGTGACCTTTATTTGGGGAACACAGCACGCAGTGATACATGGGAGTGCTAACTAGGGGGAGGCTAATGGGCAGGACCCCACTGCTGGTCCTACAGGTTCCAGTTTTGCCACTTGTCATCAGCAGGAGCAGGGCTGGGCCCAGTCAGTCCACAGACGCCTTCGGTTTGACCCACAGTCACTGAATGTGGTGTGTATCTAACACTGATTTAGTGGTGTTAACCTGCAGGCCTTACAAAGAGAAAGGTGGGGAAAAATTTTAGCTGAGGGGTAACTTTAGATAGGCTCTTCAAGGCAAGTGAATAGATCAACTTGAATTGGGCAGCTTAGTGCCTTTCAGGAGAGCAGCTATGCCTTTCTTGCCCTGTGGTGCTTGTGATTTAAAGAAGGGGAAGAGACTATTGAGTGGAACTTGCTGATGACAGGGACCTGCCTCCAGTTCCCACCTTTATTACTGTGTGGACTTTGACAATTTACAAACTTCCCCATGCTGCAGAGAAAGGAGCCAGACCTCTGACAAGTGGCTCAAAGGAATCAATTTTCATTAAGTCAGTGTCCTTGTTCTTGACTGACTCCTCTTGTGAGGGCTGTAAAAGCAACATAGGATTGAATGAATGAGCCCATAATCTGTACAAGGGTAAATTCATCTCTGCCTTCCCCCTATGCTGAGCCTGTTGGAAGAGCTGAACACTGCAGATAGCAAAGAAAAGGGCTCAAGGGGAGAATAGCAGCTGCTGAGGTGCTGAGGTTCACAACTGGGGAAATTTTTCCTCCAGCAGAGTGGGCAAATGGAGAAATGAGATGCCAGATCTGACCTCTAATTTTCATGGTCAGGGCTGTGTCCTCCCTGTAAAAGCTTTGCAGCCCAAGAAATGCCTTATACCACCGCTTTTTTTTGTAAAAAGACAAATAATTAGTGAGAAAAGGGCAGAAGAGCACAGAACTATCTGCACAGCAACTGTATTGACCCCCTTTGATGAGGGATCACACTTCATACAACCAACTGCAATTTGCAAGGTAATTTGAGTTCTTGCTTCCTTGGAAACACAAAGGTCTGTCTTCCAGAAACCTCAGCTCTTGTGTGTATACCTACATCCTTAGTGTTTTATTTCTCACGGTTGTCCTGCCTCTCTTCTAAATGGCTGCAGGAAAGGACAGTGTGCAGCCGGGAGCTTCTTGGTGCAGAGCAGAGTGCTGCCTGGGGGCTCTGAGTAGGTTTGGGCAGGTGTGCATCCTTCCCTTCTCACTTTGGATAATGCTCTTTTTTAATGGTGACCTCCTCCAAAACTGTTTTTGGCCTTCCTTGCCCATAACACCGAGCAAGAATGACTCTTACAGCTGAGGAAAAGAGAGTACACAGAGGAGAAGAGCTCTTGGCTGAGGGATGTTTTGTGTATGAGCAGCCAGGAGCCAGTCTGTACATGCTGGAAGACAAAACTGTTTCTCTTCACAGACCTCTGATGCTTGACAATGGGATCTCAGCTCCACCTGTGTCCAAGTTCAGCCGGCATTTGTCTGCAGACCCCCTCCACGACCCCTATTTCATACAGTCGGTGGGTTCAGCCCAGCCTCTGAGCTCTGTGGGATGGCTTTGGCCAGGGGGGAAATGTTTGAAGCAATAATAGAGATTATGGTGTAAGTAATCTGGCAAGAATTTGGCAGTGAAGAAGAAATGAGGTTTGCTAAACTGGGTGACATTTAAAACTCCTTCAGCTCCCCAGTTTCATGGATGCCTTCATGAGGGAGGCCATGGGCTTTGGTGGGGAAAGGCAGACCCTGCACACTGAACTCTTTGTGTTGTTACTCCAGCCTGGTTCACCTCGAGGGAAGAGAGGAAGAAGTGAGTTCTAAAAGTGGGATTTTTGTATCCTCTGAGGAATCCCTGCCATCATCAGAGCAAACATCAGACACTTCTGTCATGTAGTTAAAATATGTGAGCTGGTGTGAGAGGCTCATACGGCCATGTTGGGCTGTGTTGGATCCTTCCCTCCAGAGGAAGCCGAGCAGTCTAGGCAAAATGTCAGACATGGTAAAATCTCTTGGTTGCTGTCACTTCACAGGGTTTATTTCACACCTGTACCTCTGTGCGGTTGGAGGAAAAGTGAGAGGAAATTATAATGTTGCACAGTAGGTAAAAGCTTTCTTGGTTTCCATACAGGGGGGACTCAAAGTCATAGTGAATAAACCCTAACCATCTCAGATAGGGCCTTGGACTTGTTTTGGGGTCAGAAGGATAAATCTCTATGACTTTTGCTTTCTTCTTAGCCATCGACAGAGCCTGCCTCTTGCTTAAACAGCCCTGCAATCACTGGAGGACCCATCATATCTGATGTTACTGAAGCATCACCATCCAACATCATGAATATGCAATCCCCTCCTGAAAATGACAGGTAAACACGCTTGTGATTAAAAATAGGGAGAGTTGGGTATAAACATGTTTATGCAGCCCATCTCAAGAGTTTTTTGTGGCTGTAATTCTACCAAAGTTTCTGAATTATTCACAAATCTCTATAGAGATATGTGATATATCTATTTTTCCAGTTTTGGAATACTTTTTCCCAAATACTTTTTTCCAGCTTGCAAAGTGAGTCAGATTTTCAGAATTAGAAGGGGGGGGGGGGGGGGGGTTGGGTGGGTAATAACAGCATAACTTTCAAGAGAAAGTCCTGAGTTTCATGCTGAGAACTTCCACTCTCCTCTTTGAGAAATATGCCATGTTTCTTTACATTTTGTCCTCAAGACAGGGACTGTCTCAGACTTAATCAAACAATGAGATACTAACACTTGCTGGGTTTGTTGAGAGAGAGAAAGGAGGGTTTCCTTTTGGCTTTGGCAAAGAAGAAACAATCAAATTGTACATCTAACAGCTAATGAGAACAGAAAGGTTGCATCACAACAACTTCCGATGTTTGACAACTTTTCTGTGAAAAGGCCCCAGTAACTCAAGAATTGAATGCAGAGGTATTTTAATGCTTATCTCTTCCTGTCACAGACATGCAGTGTATTTAGGGCTAGTAGCAGAGCAGCTAAAGCTATGTCAGTGGAAAGTAAGTAGACAGATGAATCATGGAAACAGTTTCTCAAGCTTAGAGGCAAGGCAGTTATACTCTAGAAATTGCCTGTAAATCTGTTGCATCATTGAAACCATAGCCATAAAATTAACTAGAATCTTGTAAAGAGCTTCAGATTAAAACAAACAAACAAAACCAAAAACAAAAAAACACCCAAAAAACAAAAAAACCCCAAACAACAACAAAAAAAACCCAAACAAACAAACAAAAAAAACCAAACCAAACTTGGAAGCCACTTCTAAAGCAGAAAATCTTTAGTATAACCTTCAAGTTAAGTTGCTTATTTCTACTAATTACTGAGTGCCATCTGGTGGCTTCTGATCTGTGCTGTGTCTGCAAGACTTCAGAATCTGAGCCAGCCATGACCCCCATCAGTTCAGGTGTGGTGCCTCCTAAATCAGCTGCGCTTTTGGTGGGAATTTAGGACCCCATGAGGTAGAAGATGATCTGAAAGGAATGTTGAGGAGAGCTCTGTAGTGTCACCATCCCTGTAATCTCCATGCCTTTGTCACTTCAGCTCCAGGCTGGCTCTGTTCAGGTTCCTACAAGTAAAGTCTACTACAAGTAACACAGAGTAGGTTTTTACACACAAAATGCTTCTAAACAAAACTTGATTGTCATTTGTCCATCTGGAAATAATGTGAAGTGCCTTTCCCATTGGAAAAAGAGAACCTCTGCCTCCAACCAAGTAAAACATCTGACTATGACTGTCAGATCATCAGACTTCTGTTCAAGTCCTGCAGGGCCACAAGATCCTGGCCTGTGTCATTGGGATCTCTAGAGTGCTTGCTGATCCAATCCTAACTCCTTCATGAGATGGTCTTACTGATCCCATTCCTATCTCTAGGGTGGGGACTTTTTCAGGGAAATCTCTCTAGCCCAGTGTCCCTTTAATCTGTCCCTAATACTCATCCAAGAAATGATCAATTAATAGGAATTTATTTTCCATATTTGCAAAACAATTGAACGGGGCAAATTCATTATAGCTGTGACTGATTAAGTGACTGCAGATATTCCAGCTGAGCATGTTTCTGAAGCTTGCTGAAAAGAAGAAGAAGCTGCTGGCTTTTTCTGCCCATCTGAGGAAATGGAAAGACCTTCTGGGGCAGTTTGATGGGAAACGGAAACAATGCCTTGTGCTCCTGCCCTTCCCAGTAGCACAAGGCCTTTGCAGAGCAGCTGTGTGGTGCTCAGCCTTGTCTCTGATGCAGGGAGAAGTGCCTCATGCTGATCAAGGAAGAGCCAGCGAGCCCTGGAGTGAAAGCCAGCGTGGAGCCCGAGGTGCCCCTGCCCGGCTGCCGGGCCTGCTCCGAGCCCCCGGTGCTGCCGGTGGCCATGGTTCAGTCTGTGCTGGAGGGCAAGGGCAGCTGTGGTGCAGTCCCACCAGGGACCTCCCAACCACCCGAGAGGAGAGGCAGGAGGGCACTGCTGGACAGGTGAGGCGAGCCAGGGAGAGCTGTGGCCCTGCCTGCTCATGGCCTTTCCTCCCATTTCCAGGGTGGGGAGGGAGGGGGATTTCAGGTAGCCAAGTGCAGCCTGGTGAGCTCCATCCTGTACCTGTGCTACCTGCTAGAGGACCCCTGAATCCCAGGGGACAGTTCACAGAGGTAGGGGGAAGAGATATGGATCACTTGATTGAAGGACCCAGCAGAAGAGCTGTCAGAGGATGTGCATCAGAGCTGTGGGAGAAGCAAGAGGCTTTTTGCATTGAGAGGGATTTGCCCAAGGTCCAGGTGAAAGCTGGAGCCCAGACCAGCATCTGTGTCTGCAGGCCTGCACTGGACTGTGCTACACCCCTGCCCAGGGGATTGGCACTGTGACATTAAGCTCAGCCCCAGGGTGATCCCAGTGAGCCCCTTCTGGGGCTGTGCACTGAGACTGAAATCCCAACGGCACCCATGTCATGGGGGAGTGTCCAGGGAGCCTCACCAGCAGAAGGAAAGCATGGTGCAGCTGGGTGGATGATGTGGAACTTAACTGCAGTTCATTCTTGATAGCAACTGCAGCAATGTAAGGAGGACCTTGAGGGAGAGGAACCAAAAACACTCAATAGAGTTATCAGAAAAGCTTCCATTTTCAAGTCCTTACAAAGAATCAAATTCCTCCTTCTCAATCCACCGGGTGCTTAAAAACATATTAATAGAAGAAAAATGTCCTTTTAAAGACCTGGTCTTAAGAGAAATTTTTTTTATAGCTTTTGGGGGGTTTAATCACAGCAGTGCCTCACTGTTGCTCATTTAGCTGAATGTCTCTAGTAAATGCAGCCTGCAGGGTAAATGCCTGCAGCTAAAAGTCACTCCTTTAAATAGCATTAGTTAACAGTAATTCAGGCATCTTGGACCAAGGAGAATAGCAGTACAGCCTGATCTGGTTCCAAGTGCATCTCTAAAAGGACTTTTTCTAAGGAAAGCTTAAATTTTCCCAGTGTCAAGGCGAAGTGAGCAGAGTACCCATCCCCAAACCACGTGTCACCCAGGAGAGGGATTGTCTCATTTGTTTTACCATCTGCCCAGTCCCCTGTGTGCTCTGCGGAGTTGTACTCTGGGCTTAAACCAAGTTTTATGGCATAAACCCAGGCTGATGGTGGGCTCTTGGTTTTCAGAATGAAATTTAAACATAAACATCCTTTTGGAAGGTTCCTCAGTCCTGCTTTCTGTAGGTATCCGTGCAAGTTTTCTTTGTGGCAATATTTCCCCTTGTGTTTTCTCAGAACAGATATTTCAGACCCATTGGAGGGCACCGACTGGAGTTTGGAGGGGCTGCAGCTGCTGCTGAGGAGCCAGCAGTACAGCCTGGAGCCTGCCAGCCTCTTGGATGTGAGTGTTGCTGGGAAGGATCAGGTCATGCTGCTTGTTCTCCTGTGGCATTTTATCTGCCACATGTAGCCTGTGGAGTCACAGCTGTGTTTTGAGCTGCTCATAAGATTTCAGCTTTAAATTGTGCCTTTCTTTTTTTTTTAAATATGCATATTTGAACTTCTAGGAGCACAAAACACTGCATCTGTTAAAGAATTCAACATGAGACCTGACACATTTATGTAAAATAGGTTTAATATGACTAGCTAGTTTGGCAATTGCTTTGTAGGGGTTAATTTATTTTCTGCATATTCTACATCTTAGATATTCCTAGATTGTGTTTAGCTTTTACTACCTTTCCCTCTTCCTCATATTCTGGGAAGTGTAGCCAATGTAAAATCCTCTCTCTGATGAGGTATTTATTAGTCTCAGTTCTTAGATCACCTTTCTTTAGAAATGGATGGTGGCTTTTTCTGAAGCAGACATGCAGAAATAGAAAGGTTTTTTATTTCTCTGTTGTACATATAATTGGTATATAAAAGATTTTTGCCAGTAATCAAATAACTCTATGTAAGAAAAAAATCTATACGTCAAATATATGCCACCCTGAGGAGGTGCTTCAGATAAAGGCACGTTGTAAGTGTGCACAGATAAACAGAATGAAAAATCATTAAAAAAAAATAATCAATCTTATTCTCCTTAAGTCAGTTCCGAAGTGTCTGTGGTTGATTCTGACTTTACAGAGAGCTTTTCTAATGGCCTGCTCTATCACTGACTGTTGGTTTCTGTGTCTTGTTTCTCATTAGAAAGTGTTTTCCTGTTACCAACACACTTCCCTCTGTGGAACTAATGTCACAAGTGTGAGAATGAATCATGAAATTGGCCCCAAATCAACAGCTCCTCTTCCCAGATTGCTCAGGCTTCTCAAGAAATTGCCACCAAAGCCCTAATCCAACAGTAACTTGTCTCTGCTACTGAGTTCTGGAATGCTTTTAAAAGTCATGTGCATCTGGGAGTGTCCTAGGACTCAAGAGCAGCAGAAAAGGGCTGTGATTTGTATGTGCAGCTGGGTTTGTGGGTTTGTGACAGGACAGTGGCATCTGTGCTGTCCCTCCCCTGGCAGGCAGCAGGGTTTATGGATTAGCACAAGTGCCCACAGCCCAGCCCAGCTGTGCCACAAATCAGCACAGGAGCTTTTGTCTGCAGCTTCAGTTAGTGCATGGCTGCACCCTCCAGCAGGGAGTGGAGGGCATAAGGATCTCAAACCACAACACCTGTCAGAGCCCTACCTGTATTTTTGTCCCAACAGGTCTTTAATCCCAATTTATCTCTGAGTGAGTGGAATTTGACTGAAATGGAAGCCAGTCTGTCCCCGGTAAGAGCTGTGTGTTTCTGAGATATGATAATAACAATCATAGAACCCCAGAATGGCTGAGGTGGAAGTGACCTTAATGTTCATCCTGTTCCAAACCCCCTGCTCACTGCGGGGACACCTCCCCTAGATCTCCTTGCCTAAATAATAATGGAACTATGAAGCAGAGCTTGTGCATAACTGAGGAAGTTATTTCATAACTAGAAGGGAGAGTGGGCTAAAGCACAGCACGTAGGCATCTCCTGGGGGCAGCATGAGAGTGTTGTGTTATACTCTTGACCTGTTTTTCCCACTCAGCCAGGCTTTGTCTGGATAAAAGCTCTGACTGACTGTTGGTGTCCTGGAGTCTTTAATTGCAACTGGCTGCTTTAAACATTTTCAGAGAGAGTGTCACATCCTACTAATACCATAGATTTATAAAGTGTCTTTGTGCCAAAGGTCTTTATAAAATATGCCTTTACAAAGTGCAGCCATCCCTGTATGTTTCAGGAGAAGTGAAATATCATGCAATTAGAACAGTGGTTCCTGCATGCCTGTACATGAAGAAACAGGAGAAATTGTATGGCAGTATTTGGAATTGATGCTTACACAGACATTTCTGCTGTGCAGAAAGAGCAGGTTTAATGAACAGTGAAGGAAACCATAGACTCACAGAAGCTTTAAGGTTGGAAGTGTATTGCATGGCTGGGTTCTTTTTCCTACATTATGGAGAGTGAATTTTCAGAGCCCTCGCTAACAACCGAGTTGGGTGGAGGCTTGGATGGTTCTGCCAGGTATCTCTACAGATGCACAAGTAGAGTGTTATCTACTCTAATGAGATGCAAAAGGTGTCTGAGCTTTCTTCATGGTATCAACATCCTTTTTAGATTTTAATAATTTTGAATTTACTAGGTAATTCCACTTTCTGAGTGTTAGGAAGGAGAGTGTCTAAGAAATAGTTAATATTAATTAGCAAGTCTTGGAAGCAAGGGCTGTAGCCTTTTAAAAATAATTGCAGGAGAGAAAAAGCCAGGAAAGGAGGCCACAATGTTCAATAGTTCAGTTTTGAGCCCACTAAATTTTCCAGGAGCTCTTGCTTGTCCTACAGAAAGCCATGAGCATGGAGAAGCCTGGAAGCAATATGTGCAGGAGCTCTGTGCCTAGAGCACTGTGTAAGCAAAAACTACTTTCACTTTCAAGACAGTCATAGGAAAATGGAAAGAAAATATCTTTTTGTTACTGGCTGCAGAGGGCTGGGGGTTTGCTTTGCAGGGCAGCCACAGTGACACCAGCCTGGGCCCTCATGTGACTGTGAGCTTCACACCATATTAGCCAGTGCTGAATAGGGGATTGCACCTCCCACACCCTATCCTTCAGGCAGATCTGCCCTTGAGTCCATGGTGTGGCTGTTTTAGTGAAGTGCAGTGAGGCTGGGAGGAGGGGCTGGGCAGGGAGGATGGCTGGTGTTTCTGATGGGGGCTGTGCAGTGGGGTGAGCAGTGGGTGCTCAGACATGGCCTAGTTCTAACAAGCTCCCCTGTCTTTGTATAATTGTACATTGTAGTTTATATTTTTGCATCAAGATGCAGCGACTCACAGTGGATCTGGAGAAGAGTGCAACTGAGCTGCCCCCAAAAGTGTTCAACCCACCATTCAACAACACCTGCCCAGGTAGGAGCACCAGCAGCTCTGTGGACTTGGCAGTGGGATGCTGTTCAGGCAGCCAGATGTGATGTCCAGCATTGACAGCTTGCCATGTGGGGGAGAAAACCACATCTGTCATTTTGCTTTCATGATTGTCAGTCAGCAGTGTTTTCACAGCAGCTGCTAAGCCAGTTCCTGAGCTGTGGGAAAAGGGTGGAGGATAAACCGAGGTGTGAATGGAATTGAACTGGTTTTGCAATGGGACTCCATCACGACTGTCAACGTTTCCATTATTTTCTCTGCCTGTTCATTGCCATCTCAGAGCAATGTGGTGATCTCAGTGGGTAGGGGTGGTAAGAGCTGTACACTCCTGGGTTTCCTCTGGTTCCAGCTGCAGAGGAGGTGCCCCAGTAGCTGCTGGCAGCCAGAGGCACAGGTTGTGTGTCTCTTTCTCCGGACCTTTTAGCAGACCTCAAGGGAACAGTCCAGCTGAGGCACTTGCTGACTCTGATAAAGTGTGTCACTGACCTTGGATATGAATCCAGGAGTGTTGCCCTGGTTGTGGAATCATGATGTATGTTCATGGGCATTCAGCTGGGACAGACCTGAAAGAGAAGCTCTTGTGAGCTCCAGATTGGAGCTGTAACCACCTGACCCTGCCCCAGTTTTGACTCATTGTGTGTCATTCAAGGACTTCCAGACTCAGCCTCTTTCATGAGCACCTCAAAGGCATTGAAAGCTCAGGTACACTGAAGAGAGTCCTTGAGCATCCCTGTTTGCAAAGCCTTTCTGGTCCTACAAAGAAGGACAAAGACACATCTTGAGTGAAGGAGAGCAGCTGCTCACATCCTCTTCTCAGTGTCTCTAGCATTCAGTCATGCCTTTTTCACTTGTGAGGCATCTCAGCTTTCAGGCAGAACTCACCTGGTGGCCTGTAAAGACTCCCCTTGATTTTAATGGGATTTTGAGTGAGTCCAAGTTCTACTCAGGTGTTTCCAAGCGATTTTGCTGTAGGTAAGGTTCCTCAGTCACTGCTGCAGTTGGGATTTGTCACTTTTCAGTTCCACACATGTAAAACCTGACAACCTGCCTTCCAGAAGCTGAATTTTCTGCTGTCTATTCCTAGGGAAAGATGTCATTCCTGAAAGTGCCCAGCAGTTCCTCCTCGACCGTCAGTCCATCTTTGGGAATGACCTCATCAGCTTGCCTGAAAATTCATCACTTTATGTTCCTTCTGAAAATATAGCTTCCTACATGTCCTCTGTGGGTGTCCAAGGGGATATCCCCCTAAACCTGAGTTCTTCAATGGACAACAGCCAGTGATTTAGCTTTCAAGAGACAACAACTCCCTCCCACCCATCCAAGCATCCACAGCTTTGAATGTAAAGAAACAAAACTGACTCAGAAACCTGCAAGAGAGATTTTATTTATTTATTTTTTTTTAGTAGATAGAAATTGTCAGTAGCTGTTGCATTACCCTCCCTGCACCTGGATTTTAGTGCTTTTTAAAACAAAGTGCTACTTCTGGTGCTTGCTCTGAGGGAGAGTGAGAACTTGCCAGGGTATTTTTTCCCTTGAAAATGCTTTAGAAATTTCAAATCATTTAATAAAATTTAAGTGAGGAGTAGCTTGAAAGTCCATCTGAGACTTCATAAAATAGTGATCCTGACTAGTGCCTGCATTGGCAAACTGTTTGATATTATTGGGGCAGCACAGATAAGCTAAGATGCCTGTTGTTGATTCTGTTTTTTTAATAGGAAAGTAGTTCTACATGACAGTCAATGCTCTGAAAATATTTTTTAATCCATTTTCTGTGTTTGATGGGATGCACCTGTTCCTCCTAGGGTGAGTAGGAAGAAGATCTCTTGGGGTGTGTAGAAGCTTGTTTTCTGAGTGTCCCCACCAAGAATGTGCCTATGGCTCTTAGGGGAGCTATAGACATCACAGGCTGCAGAACATCCCATGCTGAGTTGAAAGCTTTTTTTATTTGGGATGTGTTTTGCCCCAAATTTATTTTCTCTTACATAAAGGCAGGGCACTCCATACTTTAAAAACAGAAAAGGGATAGACTTTTCTGCACACACAATTTTACATGTGCAGAGAAGGCTGAGGGAGTGCACACTGGGTTTTGGTGCTGGCTAAGTATTCCATGTCTAGTCCTATGGTTTTTTTTTTTCCTTGGCTTTGACCTTTTCTATTTCCCCTGAAGATGTGCCTGTTGGTTTATTCATGTATAGACTCTGATTAAACAATTTAATTTATTGGATCCCCTTTCTGGAAGAACTTTCAGCTGCTCAGTGTAGGAGAGAGGCAGAATTGTTAGTCCACCATGTCCCACAAAGTTTTCTTCTGTCCTTTGTGCATCTGAGACCAGCCTCAAAGGCTGAACTAACCTTCCCCATCCATGTGGTTTCTGACAACTGAGTTTCTCAACAAAGCAGAGCTTTGTTTTTTTATGCTGTAGTTCTAATGAGAACGTATTATTTATCTCAGTATCTTCTACCTGAGTTACTTTTCCTTAGGAAGGTTACCCAAATGCAGTAGGACAGAGCCAGGAAATTCAACTAACTCAGGCCTCCTAAGGGCTTAGACAGGGAGGTTTAAGCTGTGCCAGTATCATTTGAAGAAATGCTCCACCTGCCTTTATTGCTATGACAGTTCTTGGTCATGAACCACATTTCTGAGCATTGTGGTCAAGCAGCATCCACCCCAAAGTGCAGCCAATCAGTCAGATGAGTGCAGGCTCAAAATCTCCTCAATTAGACGAGCATTTTTAAAATGGACCTTCCTGTCACAGCCCTTTCCTCCATCCATTTATCACTATGTGAACAACTGTGTTAGTTCAGAAACATTCACTTTTGAGCACATAATTTTGCCCAGCTGACTCCTGTGCTGGGAGCTGTCACTGCCTTGGTGGTGTGGTCTGTGCAGGACCGAAGTTGTGAGAGTTCCTGAATTAATCCCGGCCACTGTTTTTGTGTTCAGGACTAATGGAAAATTCCAGCAGCCCCCACTGGCCTGGTATTTAGATGATGTGCTTGAGTGTATCCTGGACAAGGTTTTTCTTTTTGACAGATTTGTGCTTAGAAATTTACCTAGATCAGCCCATTTCCACCCTATTTTGCCCTTTCCAGCAATGGAAAGTCATTGAGTTGCACTCTTGTTTACTTCTTTTCTCATAGGTAATTGAAAACTGCCTGGTGTCTCCTGACACCAGCAGTGTACGTTCAAGATTTGCACCCTTCTCTGAACTTCCACACTCTAGGCTGCTGTCATGTTAACACTGAATGTACTGATGCAACAAGGTATTTAAGCACATGCTTAACTTCAAGCTCCTGAGTAGTTTTGGTGTATTTTTATGGAGCCTGTCACATGCTTGAGGCTGGGCATACGTTTGTGTCTGACTGGATTGTCTGGTTGGGGTTGAGAATGAATCCCTGGGGAGAGCTGCCTGTGGGCACAGCCAGGTGCAGCTCGGCCCTGGCTCCGTCTCAGGCTGTGTCCTACAGGGCAAGCTCCAGCCTGTGCTCGTGGGGAGCAGCCTCTCAGGAGGGTTTGTGGGGTTTTCTTTAGGCTTTTTTGCTCTACTATAAACATGAGATTGGTGAGAGAGGAACCTCCAGGAAGAGCACTCGGGAGCCATTCCTGTGAAGAAGGAAGCTTGTGTTCCTCAGCTTTTTACATTGTTAATTTTACTTGAAGGTGATGTGCTGAGACTGCGTTTTTGCACTATGCTGTACATTTGTAAAGTTTTACAGAAGACACTAATTAAACATGTTTCCTTTTTCTCATTTAGTCCTGCTTTGGCGTTTCTCTCACTCCCTTTGTCTATCCCTTACTCCTTTTCTCCTTCCCAAATCCTCAATGACAAGTGCAAATCCCTTCTAAGCATTGAGAGATTGCCTTGTGAGGGCCCAGGGGTGGGTTGTGGTCACTGTGTGAACCCATAGGCTCTGGGGAGACCTCCCATGTAGAATGTGGCCAGGTAAACACAGCTTGGAAAGCTGCTGGGTTCTTCAAACTAAAATGCCACTCAGGGTGGATATAGCTGGTAAAATCAGGATCACTGTAAAAGAATCTACAGTTCTTGAAACTCTTTGCTGTTTTTTCCCCCCATTTGTCCTATTTTTCTTGCTTTCAGTGATAACAGAACTCAAACTTCACTCTTGGAATTATTTTTTAAAACCTTTTGTTTGCAAATACAATGTGATCCTTTATGCTTCCTTGTTTTTAGTGTAGGAAGTGGGTATCAGGACAGGCACCAAAACACAGCACGGAAAATACAAAACCCAAAATCCTCAAAATAGTCCTTTATCCATCTTGCTGTTGGAAAAGGAAGCAGCTACCTTTTTAGGAGGGAGCTCATACAGGTTGGTGCTTTCTGAAGCATTTGCAGCTTTCTGAAGAGCAGATTCCTGCGTCGGTGCTTTCGGATAACCCTGTTCTCCACGGGCCCTTGGCTTACCCCCACCCTGTCTTGGAGGCCAAGGCTTCTGCACTCGTGCAAGGTGGAAAATGGATGAAATTTAACACAACTACATTGTCCTCTCTGAGGGCTTTCAAAATTATTTTGTGTTACTGTGAGATCTGGTTCTCTTGCCACCAGATGGCACCTAAGCCCAGGTGATAGGAAACGCGTCTTTTCAACAAGACCACAGTAATACTTTATTTCTTTAAATTTGCACACCTACAAGAACTGTTCAATTCTATTTATTACAAATTATTAGAGATGTATAGAAATATGAAAAAATACATTCACCTAACTTGGCTGTATTCAAAATCCAGATTCTGAGACACATCTCAGTGAAAAACAATAAAAGCAGCAGATATAAGTGTATGTTTCATTACAGATGCCCTTAAAAGTAAAACCAGATTTTCTGTGCATGGATTCCATTTCTGCATCTTTTAGGCATAAACAATCATGATGACAAGGAATATTAGATCAGTAAAATATCCCACCAAGAAGCAATCTCCATTTTCCATTGGAGTCCATCTGCTATGATGTACACTGGTATAGACTTAAAATATAAAACACCAAGTGAAAATATATGGGGTTACAAATAGAATTTTTATTTAGTCAAATGACAGACACACTGAATTATACTTGAAACTACATCTGTAATGAAACCCTCATATATAAACATGTAACTAAGGCATTTTGAGAAGGTTGCAAAGGCACAAATAACACAAGACTGGAATTTAACATCCAAACAGCAGTTTTCAAAGTAGTGAACAGGCAGCTGCCCTGAGGAGCTTGGAGCCAAGGGCAGTGAGTTTTGGTATCACAGTGTTATGTGAGTTTTTACAAATAGTCCCATTGCTGGCCTCCATATTTTGGGAATATTTCCATGCAATCAGTCAGACACTGTGTTCCAGATCTGGTCTGTTTTTTTTCAAAGTGATTAATCCCATCCACTCTCACCATCCTTGTCACCTTGTGCTTTATGAGGACATCCTTCCCCCTCAGCCAGGCCCTGTGCTTCTCCATCACTGCTATTCCCTGTTAAAAGCACAAAGGCAAAGGGCAAATGAAACTCACTTGTGGTCTTCAATACTGAAAAAAAGAAATATAGAGCCAATTTTTTAAAAAACATTTAAATTAAACTCAATAAGAAAGCCTCTGTAGAAAAAGAAAACATTTTAATTACTAATTTATTAGGATTCCCACATAAATAAAAAGAGAAGGTGATTGTAACTAACAAACTTCAACAGGAGCTGAACAGATCCTTAGTGTGTCTGTGATTAATAATGCCACTGTAATCTTACCATCCTCTTCCCACGAGCTTGGGTCATCTGGTTGATGACAGACAGGTGACAACAGCAGATGATCCTTAGGCTCAGTGATTACCTCTTGTATCAAGGGTTTCAAAGGGGCTACCTCTTTATCTTTGACCTCCAGGTATCTTTCTGAATTATCAGGCTCTGTAAAGAAGCTTTTGAGAAGGGGTCCTAAGCGCTCCTTGTCATGCTCTTTATGCTTCTGACATACATTTGAAAAAATTGCTGTTGGAACTTCTTCTACTGAACTCTCAAGCATGCTTTTATTCTTTTCCTCTAATGCAGAATTGCTGCCATTTGTCACTTCAGAAATTATTTCAATCTTTGGGTGATAGTCCTGCTGTAAAGGTAGAAATGTAATTTAAAAATTATTCTTGGATATAAAAGCCAGAGGGTGGGGAAATATCTCTTGGATCCATGTAACAGTTGTCAGCTTTAATGTGCTGTTCTCATAAAATATATGGAGTATATGCTTCACCCTTAGCTGTGCTGCTTTTTGAGTGACTCTTAGATTAGCAGTTTCTCCGACATCACCAATGAACTGACCATAAACCACTTCACAGTTCACAAAAAGAGCAGTGTGTGGGCTCTGTTCTAATATTTTACTCCAAACAGAAGAGGAACCTGACAAACATCTTCATCTGTCTTCAGCTGAGAACTGAGCAGCCTTTGGAGCAGGACAGCTGCTAACACATCCTCCTTCCCTAATCCTCTTTCCTTGCCTTTGTTTAATTGGAGACTTTGTTGGCCAAGACATTTTGCAACCCTGTTATGAGTCTGTGATCAAAAGGGCAAATCAATTCCATGCCCTATGCTGACTGTAGGAACAGTTGGCATTATCTTGGAAAAACTTGTAAGAGCATGTACAGCCTCTGTCTCCAGCAAGGCCAGTATGATTCTATGATCTGCATGAAAATCAAAACTGTGCTTTTAAATTTTGTTGTCTTTTTTCTCTTCTACTTCTTCTAGGCTTGTGCCTAGAAGATTAGTTTAAGCAAAACAAAACTCTAAGGGGGACAAGGGACTGCCTCGCAGTACAGAGGAGGAGTCTCAATTTCTCTGTGGTATCAGTTGGAAAGTCAGATTTTATTCAGCAGCAGGCAATTTGCACCATATTAATACTGGTACAGTATATTTTAAGACTGATCTTCAGTATAACTCTACATCCTATTAAGTAATTAAACTTATATTTAACTGTTGCATTACTGATTGTAAGTTTTCATTCTATTCTTGCTACACAAGAATATAAAAAAATCAGATTAAAACAAAGGAAGATTTACATGTAGGTATAAACTGCTGAAACCATCTATTTTAGTTTGTAAATGCACAATTGATTTCATCCCAAACATTTCATAACTTAGATTATCCCCGTTTTGCAAAACCTTTGTAAATGTGTTTAGGGAAGTTTAATTACTGGAAATTAATGAAATTACTGGAATGAATGAATGAAAATGTTACCTTTTGAAAGAAGATTTCCTCTTCTGGGGGAAACTCACTTACAACTACATCTTCTAAATCAGGCAGTTCCTGAAAACAATCACAGATAAATAATCAGGGGGAAGAGCTACTGTAATCCATGAAAAATGACATCTCTGGCTCATTGGACAGCTTCTTCAAAGCACTGCTCATCAGGGTGTGAGGTCACAGCCAGCAGAACCCCACTGCCATCCTCTCACAGGCACAGTTTGCTGCCTGAAACTGCATATCAAGTAAACTCTTTTAATGTAAATATACCTAATAAACCAGTATTTTACTGTGAATGCTTCATAATTAAGACACAGAACTGCAAACTTGCTGAGAACTGTTTTTCTACAGACAGGTCTGGTAATTTCAGCTTTCCACTAGAAAATATCTCAGACAACTATCATTTGCTGACATGAAAGGGAACACAGAAGGTAGGAATGCAAAAATCACAGGTAGAAAGTAATACCTTTTGCCATTTTTTTACTGTAGGTCAATACTGGGATAAGCATTTCCTTTTGTTTTCAGATATTTTTAGCACCTAATGACTTTTAGCAGACTGCTTGACATGGTAGCATCAGGAACATCTGTATTGTCTTGTGTGGTGAAGATTATTACACAATTAAACTCAAGAAAGGGAATGTCTCCTTCCTGATACAGTTGCAGCAAGTGCAGCATGTCCTGAAGTCACAGAGTTTTATAAAAAATGCATTAAAAGGGTACAAATTAAGATCTGAGACTAACGGGGAGTTTGATGTCAATAGGGAGATGAAATAGCTGTTAGTCTTGCTTCAGCCATCATGGTGCATTTTCAGATCAGTTATGAGTAAACCCAGTTTAGGTACATGGGAATGTGGTTCTCACACTGACAAGGCATGTGCAGCAACAGGAGCTTGTTTCTGCTTGACACAGGGATGTCATAACCACCCACTGCAAATCCTTCTCCACTCTTCTCCCTTATATTCCTCCTGAGACTATCTGGAGACTCAGGATATGAATAAAGACTATGCTCCAGAGCCTCTTACCATCAGCATTTTCCCAGCCATTCCCTGCTATGTCAGCACTAAGATTCTTTGGAGTATCTGCAATAGGGTAAGTACTGGAGGGTGTTGGGAGAGGCTCTTTCTGTGAATAAATGTCACTGGAGAACAAGTAGCATAGAATACTGAAATGTGCATTAGTGTGTGATTTGGGTTTGGTTTTCCTTCTGTAGAATTAAAATAGTCCCACTTTTTATGTCTTTAAAACCCCACAGATGTGTGCTTAAGAGTTACTTTTATATTGCCTTGAAGTTTGAGCACAGGATCTTCCTATGGTGCCATAGAGCATCAAGGGAAAACACTGAATCAAGGAGATCTTCACATTGTGGGTACCTACAGTGTCACTACATATTTCAAACCTTTACTTCAGACACTGCAAGATCTACTTTTAAGAATAATATTGTGCATACTTCAATTGCTGCCCATTCTCTCAGTTACCTTTTTCAAACCTATGATTAAAAACAGCTAAACAGGAGGAGGCAGCAGTAAACCCTCTACTGAAGCAGTGGGATGAGCCCTTCAATAACATCATGGATTTTTTTGCCTGGGAGATTAAGAGCATGGTAAAGATATGAGGCTTTTCTGCCAGCAGTTAACAATGGCAGTATAGGGTATCACAGAGTGTATTAAGTGCTCTGGGAAATCATAAGCTCAGAAGTTTTTATTGCTGATTATATCATAGTCTGACACTGTCAGTTTATCAGCAGTGTCCTAATTAGGACATATTGAACAATTCTCCTTTGAAGTGAGGGTACATTTTTTAGTGGTATCTATGTCCTCCTCATGGTTAAGTGTAGTAAACATGTTTAAGTGTTGCATCAGATAGACATTTTAGATAATAGAAGACCATACTACAAATGTCAATCACTTATATATCTGAATAATGTATATTCTGCTCTTCTTGGAAACAGACATCAGAGTTGTATTTTGAGAATTAATTTATAGTATCTAACACTGCTGGGTAACATTTACAATAATGGGGTGCTATTTCCTCCCTATGGTTTTTCTGCAATAGTTCACATTTTCAACTGTGTTCATTTGAGTTTTGATTAAGGGGAAAAATGTGTCTACAAGATTCTTTTCACAGTAATTTTGTTTTTAAATGAGACCCGTCATTAGCTTCTCCAGAGAAATCACAAAGACAGAAGGCAAACTTCAGATGATTTACAGCACAAAAAAGATTTATAGGACAAAAAAATTTAAGGACAAAATAAACTTTGGAAATATTTTTCATAAATGCTCCACTGCAGAGAATACCCCTGCAACTTTACTTTCTGAGGGCTTTTTTCTTTTTCTTTCTTTTTTCTTTCTTTCTTTTATTTTTCTTAACAGTAGACCTTTCTTGAAATATACCCATATAGTTTTATTAGTCAGAATGTTACAAAAATTAACTTGGAGAAGATAATACACACTTGTGAACGTCTCAAAGTCTGGATCCAATACATACTTCAAGAGAAAGCGTCTCCAGTGTCTCCAGTTTGAATTGCTCAGTTTCAGCATATTCCTCCATCTCAGGAAGCACAGCCTTGTCAGTAGCTGTCTCCTGTCCTGGCAGATCAGAATAATCAATAGTCAGTTGCAGAGAATTAACTGAATAAAAAACGTCTACATTGCAACAGCAAGCACTGCAGAACCAGACTGCTGGGGACTGACTACCACTGCAGAATTCACAGCTCAGTCCAATGCTTTGTTTTTCTGTTATATTCTGGGTCTCTCTTCTACTGTATAAATTCATATTTGCATTTTGCAATAGTGTTTTCCACAAATCTATAAAAGCATTTCTCCATGTGTGAAGGTACAAAAGCATCTCTAGAGTGATGACCAGCTTCTGTGGGCAGACAGACTGCCCGGTTTATGTGGGAGCAAGGAAAGTCTGTAAACTCTCCTTGCCTTTCACTAAACCTGGCATGTTTGAGAAGTGGAGTTCCACCTTTCAGTTGCAGAAGTCGCACGTTAAGCCTTCAGAAATTGACTATTTGTTGTATTTAAAGAATATTTTACCCAGTATTGCTTGATTTCACCTAGTCATTGTGGAAATCTAATGGAATGTTTTTATGTATGAATTAGTTGGCTTGAGCCACAGCAGAGGCAGTGCTCCACTAAGACAGAGGCTGGTTCATCATCTCTGCATGCTCAGTTTGGTTTGGCTCTTCACTGTGTACGTTACCATCTGTCTCCTTGTTGAAATGTGCACATCTGTAAAAGTCTGGTTCCTGTGCATCCTCTTGAACTTCATCAGGCATATATCCAGATGTGAAATTTCTGCTATCTCCTCCATTTGGTAGAAGTGTTATCACTTCATTACAAACATCAAAACCCTCATTTTTAAACTTCTCAGTCTTTTCTTGAGCTTCTTCTGATCTATTTGAAGTTTCTGATGTATTAGAATTTCCATCAGCATCTTCTGAATTTGCAGGTATGCCTACAGAAGAAATAATTTCATGAAAATTGCTGAGCTAATCTACTACTGTTCATTTTAAATATCCAAACACTACTACAATGGGCTAGAATATGCATAAAAAGCTCCTACTTTGAACAGCTATTCAGGGATGAGTAGTCCTCCCAAGACTGCAGCAATGTTTTCCCGTCTCAACTCCCCAGCAAACAGAAGTTTCCCCAGAAAAAAAAATCATCAAGAGAAAATGCTTATGTAATAAACGTCTGGTATTTCCAATACTTTGAAAAGGCTCACAAGTGACTACATATTTAAATACATCCTTGAGGATTTTGATGATCAGCAACAAGGGCTGGTTACCCTCTCCTTTGTGCAATGCACTTGCTTAAAGGAAAAGTTTCACTTGTTAGTCAACCCAAAAATGTATCAGATAAAGACTCCTCTGCACATTCAAACTGAAGGAGTCACACATATCTTCCAAAACAGTAAACACAAACCTTCTTGGGTATCTGTTGCAGTTCCTTCCATGCACTTTTGTCTCCTTTTTTCCTCTGTTCTTTGCCTAATTGCTGCTAATGAATCAACGCTATCTTGGATTTTTTTTCTCTCTCTGGTTTCCCATTTTTCCCTTTCTGCTTTCTCAGCTTCAAGCCCTCCAACAGCCCAGGCTTCTGCACAGGCTCTAATGAAAACACAAAAGCTTACTGTAATACAGCTATAAAAGCCCACCTTTGCAATGAGAAATTTAAAATAGCTTGCAACAGCATAAAATAGCTGCAAGAGGAAAAAGCAGATAGCAGTGACAATCCTTTATGTAACAGGGATGTTCATTTATCTCACAAAAGAAATAGAGTTATCCAAATGCTGACTGGTGATTAAACCACCATAGATTCGTCTGATCTTGGCTCAGCTGTTCAGACACTTGCTCAGTTTCTGTTGAAATCAGGATTTGCCTCTGGTCTACAGACCTGGCATGAGACAATTCTGTTCAAGAATTAGTTTGTGAAAAAATACATTGCTTTTTTCTAGGTATGTTAGATATAGAACACTGTAGTACAATACTCTTTTCCTCAAAGTCATTCACCTTCAATAAATTATACTGGTCAATCTTCCTTCCATGACAGTATTGACAAAAAATGGATGGGTGATTGTTAGGACTTGATTCTTATTGCTGTGCAAAGAAGATGGCTGTACTTCTTACCTATCCTTTGGGAAAATTGGTCTGTCATCCAGATATGTCAGCTGTTTTAGTCGAACAGTGAGTGTTTTTCTATAACTGGCAATTTTCTTTATCACCTCATTTCCCATCAAATTCAGCACATGCTAGAGAAACAAGGGAAACGATTTTTAAGCTTGAGCAGCAGAAACCCCAGTCTGGACATGCAATTCCCCTGTCATTTCAAAAGCAAGACATGAATAAAACATCCAAGGTGTTACAGGTGATCCACCAGAAACAAAATAATGTTTAATAATGTTTCTTTTAGACTGATACCTACTGTGCACTCAGCTACCCAACAAAGCCACTTGATGGGGTTCACCCACACATGACACAAAACCTCAGCTATTTTGGGCTTACCAGATTGGGCATGGTCTCCAGAATAGCTACAATACTCGGATCACTTAGGTTGTTGTGGGAGAGATCAAGAACAGAAATACTTGGGCATTCCTGCAAGTGCTGGATGTCTTCCACTGTTCGTAACTTATTGTGAGCAATCTGCAGAGTCTGCAGGACTTTCAGACAAGCTGCCAGACAAGAACAGTACAATGAAAGGAAAGGTAAGAGTTATCACTTCACAGATGTTTTTTTAGCAAGTAAAAAACTGCATTGTCAAACTAATAGCTTATATTGAATTTGGAGCTGTTTTCCTTATTTGTTATTCTCCTATATATATTTTCTGGCTAGGCCTCCAAAGCTGCTTTCTTCACCCCAGTGAAAAATAGGTGCTTGGCTTTAGGATGGTGGCTGGTTTTAATTCACATTTAAAAATATTCAGTTACATAAAAACAACAGCTTGTGTTTCAAAATTCTCCAATATGCAAATAGTAACATACAGCAATAGTTTTTTATTTTCTGCTGAAGACAGAATCAATCTTTTGGCAGATATAAAAGATTTGGCAATTGTGTCTGCAACTGCCAAAGCATCTCTTAACTGTAAAGCAAATGGTGAAAACTGGATTGTCAGCCTGTCTGCAACACAGATAAGTACTGAGATGGTATTAAGAAGTGAGGAAAAACTACTTAATTATCCTAGGTATCCATGTGAAAGTAGTTTCTATGTATTTTCTGTTTCTCAACATAGGTTTTATTTCTCCACAGAAGCCCTGTGGGCTTGGTATGGATATTGTGCAAAATTCTAATATAAATAAAAAAATCCCTTGAAACTAGTGCCACTAACAAAAGTTTAGTAAGAGCTTGGGAAATAGGGGCTTGTCAGAGGCTAAAACCTGTTGCATCAACAGTTCTTACAGAGATTCTCAATGGTCCTTATGTAGTTGTTACTGATATTGAGGGAATCCAGCTTTTGTAAGGGTTCAAGGTTTTCAATTTTCTCAATTAAATTGAGTTGTAAGTAGAGGCAACGCAATTCTGTCTGAGCCTCCAAATTCTCAATTTTTCTTAAGCCATTGCATTGCAGCCACAAACACTTCAGTCCACTATATTCTTCAAGATTCTCCAGTCGGTCAAATCCTGCAGAGAAAAAAAGATGTCTTAAAATGAAAAGGCATTGGCTGAACACAACTCTTTGGACAAAAAAAAATCCATTAAACCAGAGCTGCTGAAACAGCCTGAGAGAACACTGGTACTGAAGTTACAGCATTATTTCCACTGAATTCATGATAGTGTTTCTGGCCCATAAAGGCAAAACCAGGTTGGTACCTATTCTGGTCTGTATCTCAGCAGCCCTTTAGATGCTAAATCATACATAGCAAACCCAAGGCTGAATGCAGAAGCTAGCATATCCTATTTATTTGGAAGATTTCTTAGGCTAACTTGGACCAAGTAACTGCATCATGCAAAAACCTGCTCAGAGATCACCAGAGGATGAGAAATGTTCATTCTAACAATTTCTTTTTCTTTCAGTAGTGTTTGCAAACACGCAGCAAGTCTTTGCTGCTTATTTTCCTCTTGACCATTCTTATTTGGCAGTAAAAAAGTTTCAAAAGCTGGAAAAAGCTCTTTATACAAACAATTTAAGGAAAAATATGTATATTTACCTCTGAGTGCAACCCAGGTATTTTAAGACATTTCTCAGAGGCTCCTGTTTCAGTAAAAGAAACCAAAAATATGTCCCTTGATTCCTATTGATCATTTGGATGGCTCCACAAAGTGAGTCAGATGTACAGTTTACTTTTCTACCTTCATATTGACTCATTTTGTTTCCCAAATCCAGTATTACATAAAATTGTGTTTCTAATTTAGAAGAATGACTAGATACCTTACTTCAGTGAGCCATGAAGTCCATTCTCTGCTAAAATGCTACTTAGATTGATCAAGCTAGGCAGTCATGTCCCCATCTTACCTTTATAATGCAAGTACAGTGTATCATTTAAGTATGGAGTCCAGTATAATTTCTGCTGTTTACAGATGTCTAGCAGAATCTTTTTTGTCATTCTAAAATAGTACAAGGAAGCAGAAGCAAAATAAAAAATGTATTTCAGTGCACAGTCTGACATCTTTGGTTTCCTTGCAGAATCCATTGCAATACAATTAACATTTCTTTCATGCAAGAGAAATAGCTACAGCTTTCAAAATTATACTATAATATATATTATATTAAAATAAAAAATAAAAAAGTTCTGGATTTTTTAGTGTGGCTTTAAATTCTACCTTTGAAGTGAGTTACCAGGCCCTTCTGCTAAAAAGCAGAGGGTTCATAGGAAAATGGGCAGGGGAATTAGAGAGTCCATCTTCTTGGAAAAGGGCATTATGATTTTATATTAGTTTCTGGTTCCCATGTTAGCTTCCTGTACAATTACTTTCTCCATTTCTTATTGCTTTGGTACAGGACTTTTGGTGGCAGAGCCAAAATGTAGAACTTTTTCTCAGACTAGAAAAATCAATAGTAATCAACCCAACATTTTACTAAAATGCTGACTCCAAAATAGCACTCAAAAAAAGTTTTGATATACAGCTGTTGGTTGGCTGGGAATGCCACTAGGAATTAACAGAATGCTTTGTCTGAACTGATACAGAGAAATGGTTAAATCTACTGGCACATGACTTCCACAGGAGTTTGCATAATTTTCTCCAGATCCATTAAATGACTTCATCATGTGATCAGAATGTAGTTTCCTACTGTGGCCACAAACCCCAAACACCTGCATGGATACTGGAAATATCACTAATACCTGATTTACCCATTATTCTGAAGTTCATCTTCAAAACTGTTCTCCAGAACTGAGATGAATACACAGAAGAGCAAAACTACTGATGATGCCAACATATTCACAAACAGTGTATTACCTTACAGAGCCTCTCTTTTCTTCTGTCCTTTGCCTGGATGAGCTACTTCCAGACTTCTGATCAATACCTGATTTTTGTTCATTTTGTTGATCTGCTCTGGACGTACAGTTGACTTCTTTCTCTTGAGTTTCAAAAGCTTTATAAATAAGCAAATAGTTGCAATTTAACAGCAAGGGTGGGGAAAATGTGTCATGTTTAAAATTACTTTAGAGAAATATTGAAGAGCACTTGAATATGAATTTCAAGAAGAGAGCATTTTAACCAAGATTTCTGCTGACATTTTTAATGAAACTCAGTTTTTGTTTTTTTTTTTACACAGCATCATAAAATAAATAGTAGCAACTGAATTGTCAAAATCTGCTTTTTTTCTTTTTTTTAGATCTGGAAGTCAGATATTATGAATTATTCTTAATATTGTTATAATGTACAGTGACACGAAAGTATTGACACTAATGTTCATTGGGTGTAAGACATTTAATATGTATTACATTTAATACCAATTTGAGTTTACTGTAAAAAGACTGCAGCAAGGGTGTATCAGAGTAACCCCAAGCACTGTTAGTCTAGCTCTTATAAAAATTTACCCTTTTGCATTCATTGGAAGGTGTTTTTACACTGCCTTTGATTAATTGCAATTTCAGTATTTGTCTGTTCAGATACTTGCCCTGAAACTTCTACTTGCACTTGTAGTTCATTCACTGAAAGTGCAAACGATTGTACCAGCTTACTTAAAAATTTCTGTAATTAGAACATAATAATCAGACGTATTTAGTAACACAAGAAGCAGTGGGCTGAAACTGATGTGCAGAACTTCCACCTGAACATAAGGAAGAATTTCTTTACTGTGCAGGTGACCATGCACTAGAACTGTTCACCCAGAGACGGTATGGAGTGTCCCTCACAGGAAATATTCCAGAAGCATCTGAGCAGTCCTGTGCCCTGGGCTCTGGGATGGCTCTGCCCGAGCAGGGAGGTCGGACCAATGACCTGCTGTGCTCCCTTCAAACCTGACCCATCCTGTGACTGTGATTACCCGGCAATAGGAAAGTAAAGACATGTCGAGAAATAAGACCACAGGAAGGTAGCAATCGAGTACGCCTCAATCATGTCAGGGTTTCCAGCGACTTTGCTGGCAGAAAGCACACACTCGTATTTGCATCCATAGAAGTACGAACAGCCGTGGTGTGCAGGCTTTGTGTGCTGGCGAGCGAGCCGGAGGGGCTCACCTGCGCTCCCAGCGCTGCCCTCACGCTCCGTGCGGGCACCTCCGCTCCCGGCGTCGCCCAGCGGCGCCTTCGACGCCTCAGGCGCCGGGGCCTCCCCTCTGCGGCCGCTGCCCGGGTCTCCAGCGGGCGCCTCCTGCATTCTAAACCCCCCGAGCCGGTACAGGATTCACACTCGGCCTTTTTCGGACAAAATGCCCACAGGCTTTAGTCGGCGGCAGGCGAGGCCCGGAGCGCAGCCCGAGCCCCGGCCGCCGCCTCAGCCGTGGCCATGGCGACACCGCGCGCAGCCCCACAAGGCCCCGCGGCCGCTCCCGGCGGCCCCGCGCGGTGCGGGCGGCGCGGCGGGCGGAGGGCCCGGCCCGGCCTCGCGGGTGAGGCGCCGGCGGGTCAGGGCCGCGGCGGGGGTGGGATCTGTCCGGGGCAGCCCGGGACAGAGAGGGTGCCGGGCCGGGTGTTTCAGGGCCGGGGCGGCTCGCTGGGCCAGCGCGGAGAGGGCTCGCCCGGAGCTCGCTGTCCCGCCCTGGGCGAGGGGCGGGCGGGGTGTGGCGGTGCCGGGCGGCACATCGGGTCCTGCCGAGGAGGGGACGGATTTGTGCTTGTTTCAAAAAAATGTATTTATTGGTAGAAGCCGTGTGAGGCACAGCGAGCGCGGTGTGCCTGATGCGCTGCACGGTGCTGTGGTTCAAGGACAGTGGAAGATGCGGTGCTTTTGGCAGCGCTGGGGACTGATGTTCTGCCTCTGAGCCTGCTTTGTTTCTCATGTAGCTTTTTGTCCTTGAAGGAGCCCGTTGTTTCTTTGTATCTCAGCTCCCGTGCCGGTTATCCTTGCCTCTCATGTAGGTAGTTTTTAACCTTCCAGTATTGATTTTCACCTGTTCAGCTTCTGCTTGAATTGTTTCATTTACCGAATCGTTGATCACTGTTGTTGCAATATAACTGATTAAATAGCTCAACCCTAGGAAAAGGGCTAAACAGTACCTAAACCAGTGGGGATGATGGTAGGTGACACCCAAATTTTAGCAGACTGACTTGTGTTTTTTCTGCATCTAAACGGTGCTCAGACTGTAAAATGCTGAATCTCAAAAGTTATCCATACAGTGTGAAAATTTTACGTGGCTGAAGAGGCAACTGTAATTGCCTGTGTCTTTTTTATTTTTTTCAGGCTTATGATCACCATGGCTGCAGTGGATCGATTCTCCCTCTTGTACAGAGAAATCAGTCGCTCCTGCAGTTTCTATGTAGAAGCCCTGGCTATTGTTGGGGCTTGGTACACAGTAAGAAAGTGTGTGTCTCTGGCGTTGGACACTTACAGCGCGCTCAGGCTGCATGTTATTCCGAAGCTGAGTGGGGAGATTGATCTCGTCAAGAAGTACGGGAAATGGGCTGTGGTCACGGGTAAGAGATGAAGTGGTGTATTTGCTTGTGTTTATGCAACATACTGTGCCAGTACTGTGAAACTGCGTGGCTTGTGGTGCTGGGTGAGCTTTGTGTCTCAGGCTGGGGCCTTTATTATCTCTGGTTGCAGCTTAATCTGCCTGAGCAGTGGCTGTTGTTCATTGCCTTTATAAATTAATTCCTCAAGAGATGGGCAAGCTGAGTGAGTTGGCTGACTGCTGAGAAAGAATCATAGCAATTGTTACCCAAATTTGCAAGGTACATCTTGATTGCCTGCAAGTGTAGACAAAGATGTAGACAAGGTCCTTTTTTTGCTATGGGGTGTTCATATGTGCCCTAGTTCTTCAGCAACATTTGAGTCATGTACCTCTGACATCCCTGCCTTTCATTAAGGTTCTCCTTTGAGATCTCTCTTGTTGTCATAGAAAATACGAAACTTTTATGAGGGGAATTACAGAAGATGGTTGACAGTGTTGTCTTTACTGTTGTGTCTTTGAATTCAATATATTTAGAAATAAGAAATAGAAACAGAAAAAAGAATAAAGCTATAATTGAAAGAACTGTCGAAGTAGAAGGCTGATACTGCTCTGTTTTTCACTTGTGTGTTCTACTGATGTTTTTTCTTGCAGGTAGCACAGATGGTATTGGGAAGGCTTATGCTGAACAACTGGCGAAGCATGGTGTCAACATCATCTTAGTCAGCCGAAACAAAGAGAAGCTGGAGGCTGTATCCAGGAGCATATCTGAAACCTATAAAGTGGAAACAGATTTCATAGTAGCTGATTTCAGCAAGGGGCGTGAGCTTTACCCAGCCATTAAGGAGGCTCTGAAAGACAGAGAAATTGGGATTTTGGTGAATAATGTAGGAATATTTTATGCCCACACAGACTATTTTACTAATCTGTCTGAGGATACGCTATGGGACTTGATCCATGTAAATATTGCTTCTGCTACCATGATGACACATATCGTGCTGCCAGGCATGGTAAAGAAGAAGAAGGGGGCAATTGTGAACCTTTCTTCAGCAATCTGTTGTCAGCCAACACCAATGTTGACAGTCTATGGAGCCTCTAAAGTAAGTTGGGGTGTACTGTTAAAAGACATGCATTGGAAAATACATTATAGGTTGGTTGTTATGAGGGGTTTTTTGAACTCATTCAGCAAAGATGTCAAAATACTTGAATGTTTTCTTGGGATTTGTTTAAATGTTGGAGGTGAGTGATACATGTATTATTATGCAGTAAACTCTTCATCCTCACCACTGCTGGGCTTTGAACCAAAGTCAGTGCTCTTGGATTTTGTGTGAAGTGTGGCATAACAGTCATGCTGGGAGAAATGTTGCTTTTCTCAGATGCTCAAAGGAGCGAGACAATTCTGTGGGTCCCATTGAAAGGGTCAAGAATTTAATCTCTCTCTTCTGCAGCTGAACTGTGCACATACCTCAAGCCTCTTGCATACCAGTATTTGGTAGCAAGAAGGGCTATACTCATGCTCAAGCCACCACTGTGACAGAGTGTGGCCTTATCAAGGCACTTCATGTAATCCCATGGAGTGTTGTGGCATATCTGGGGACAAGTGAGAAGAACTCCCCCATAATTGTCCTTCCTGAAGAGATCCAGCCAGTAATGAATAGAACTGGGCAGCTGGGTGATGCTGGGAGAATGAATGCTCACGGTGATGGTGGATTTACACTGGATGACATGTTGCTGAATCCACAAAAGCAGCTGGGATTGTGAAAGGATCTCACCTAGATGCAGTGTCTAAACACAAATAGTTATTGCTCCCAGCTGTTGGTGGCTGCCCTCTGTTGTAGCCTTGCTCCTGACATAGCTCTTTTATTTCCTTTCGCCTGGAGCAAAACCAGCTCTTACTACTCCAAGGTGTAAAACTCCTTGCAGACTTCCTTCAGTGTGGAAACTGGCCTATGATTACTGTTTCTGTGCAGGGTATCTGCCCCTTTTATTATGCTAAGTGTATGTAGAACTGCACTTTGAATTACAACAATTAAAGGGCTTGAATGAAAAAGAAGAAACACAAATGTACCAAAGTTTCTTCATTTAGCTGAGATAATTAAAAATACAAATCCTAGATCAGCAATCCAGCTTCAAGCCTGGCCTCAGAAGACAGAAGTGAGAACAAGTTGTGTAACATCCTAAGCCCCTTTGTACAGTAACAGTGAATAATGCTTGAAGTGATTGTCATAGTTTTCCTAAAGCATTTGTACCAGCATTTGTACAAGATGCTTTTCCAACAATCTATTGTGAAAACCTTTTGAAAGGCTGGTTGGGAGCAGAAAGATGTTTTCTCACAAGCTGAGTCTAAGATGCTCTTTCTCAAGGAGAACTGGCTGTGT
Source organism: Cinclus cinclus (assembly GCF_963662255.1). NCBI lineage: Eukaryota > Metazoa > Chordata > Aves > Passeriformes > Cinclidae > Cinclus > Cinclus cinclus. The sequence continues at coordinate 8,691,559 of NC_085056.1, forward strand.
GGCATGGCAGTAGCTTCAGCAAGGAAGGCATCAGTGTTGCTGCCCTGATAAGACTGAGCCAGGCTCATTTTTCTGTCTGATTCCAGCAGTCCCAGTTATCAGCCTTGTGCTTTTCTTGTTCTGTAAAACTAAAATGAGCTAAAGGATGTAATGCAGATACACATTACCTTTGTGCATAAGAGGGTCCCAGGAAATAACTAACCTGGGTTCTGAAGAAAACAGTTGAATGCAAAATTCTAATTTTAATAAAACTTTGCCCTGAGATTTAATTGTAAAAAAAACTTTTTAAAAAAATATATATTTCTGCTTTTGTCTTTCTAGAGCTACTTGGACTATTTCAGTAGGTCACTACATTATGAGTATGCCTCTAAAGGAATTTTTATTCAGAGTCTAATGCCATTTGTAACTTCTACGAATATGGTAGCATTCAGCAGTACTATGTCAAAGAAATCTGTCCTTCTTCCTACTGCTGAAGAATATGCAAGTCATGCTGTTTCTACTCTTGGGTTATCCATAAGGACCACTGGTTACTGGAAGCATGCATTACAGGTAATGGAATTCATTAAACTATTTCATGTTTGTCGGTAGAAGTAAATCAGCTGTTTACTTTCTTAGGAGTCTGAATGAAAACTGCTCATTCTGAAAAAGTGTAATAGTGTATTGTAGACTTTGTCATTGTTCCATATTTTTCTCACTAGTTCTGCTTTAGAAACTGATGTTTGGGCATACTTATTTTTAAGATCAGAGAGTGAATCCAATTCTCCCTTGAAATGTGCACCAAAAATGGGAAACAGGCAACTTTTTACTGAAAAGCAGAATATCTCATTTCTCTTGGGGTGCTGCTTACTGGGGCAAGTGTTTTACCATCTTTAAACAGAAATACCGTTTTTCAGTCTTAATATATTGAACCTAATTGTACTTTGGGGAAGAGTGAGTAGGGAGGATGGAATAGTAGCAGGAAAAAAGCCATATTTTTGGTCTAAGCTACCAGGAAGCAGGTGTTCTATTTGTTAGGTTTTTCATTTCTGGGGCAGATTGTTTCATGTACGTTGTTCACATTTCATGTATCCTACCTAGTGGCTTCCTCTAGGATTGGGTTGAGCAGATGGAAATGAAGAAGTGGGGATTAGTCTGAAAGGAATAAAAGAGCCAGGATGTATTCTGGCCAAGTGTGGCAGTTAAAGGAAGTGGACAGAATTGCTTTTGTGAGCTTGATCAAATCAGGATTCAGGATTTATTTGCAGAACTTAACTGCTCAGCTGTGGGCGCTATATCTGAAACAGCTACGTATGTGTGCTTCCAAGGGGTTGAATTTTAAGGCTTACTTGATGATATTCAAGCACTTTTTGCCTTGCTATAGTAGTGATTTGAGAAACTGTTTAATGGAATGTGTGTTAATTTGTCCCTCCCTTTCATTTTTTTTCTATTTTCTTGTCTCCCTGTGTCTCTCCACAGTTGACGCTGGGCGAGTGCCTGCCTGAATGGATGTGGGCATGGTTTGCACTGTATTTGAACAGAATTCTACGCAAGGAAGGTTTGGCAGCCAAAGCAAAATAGGAGTCCATGTCCCATGAGACAATTCTGATCTCAGTGTTGCAAAAATGTTTAATGAACCTCGGAGGACTTACTGTAACTTATTCATACCTTGTTAAGCAAGCTGCTAACCTAGACAACAGAAGTCTGGATCGTCTCTGTATCCTTGTATTAAATAGCTACTCTGCTGCTTTCCTTTATGGTAGACTGCTGATGGTTTTTTATATTATTCTCTATTCACTTTCTTATTGAGATAATTGGGCAGGAGCAGGTACAATGTTATTTCTAACAGTAAGTGACAGTCCCTCACATAGTGTTACACGATGTCTATTTTTAAAGTTGAGAGAATTTGAGACTCCTCCAACTCCATCTGAAACGGGACCCTAGAAAAATCAAGCCATTCAAAACGACAGCTATGGCGGTGTGGAGAAGATGGAGAGCGGCTGCGGGGTATCAGGGTCAGGGACCCCTGACAGGTCTGTCCACACCTGACGCCGTCCTCCGCTGGCCCTCAAAGCCGCTTGCTTCAGTCGTACGGGATAAAACTTGTGTTGCCCACAGCGCCTTCCGCCCGCTCGCTCGCCAAGAGGCTTTAAACACATACATTTATTTTGAGCAAGGGCTTAAATGCAGTTTGGTCGCGGTGCAGCTCCGTGTCCTGCCCGCCCCCGCCGGCGCCGTTCCCTGTACGGAGCGGGATCCCCGCGCGCCCCTTCCCGGGGCCCGGCCCCGCCCGCGCATGCGCAGCGCGGCTCTCGCGAGAGCGCGGCGGTAAACAGCGCACAAGATGGCGGAGGGCCGGGCGGCGCCGGCGGCGGCGCGGTGAGCGCGGGGCGGGCGGGACGGGCCGGGAGCGCCCCGGCTCCCTCAGGGTCTGGGGCGCGGGCGGGGCGGTGCTCGCTGCCCCTCGTCTCCGGGGCTGCCTCGCCCACCGCCGCGGCGTGGGGCGCTCCCCGCCGGCTGTCACTTTCTCCCACCTGTCCGGGCCGGGAGGTGCCCGGCCGCGCGCACTGCGGCTTTAGTCCGGCCAGGCCGGTACCGGGCCCGAGATCGCTGGGCTCGCTCGTGATGCTGGCAGAGCTCCCCGGACGGGACGGTGCTGCTGCACTGCAGCCGGCGATCCTTGCGGCATGCCCAGTCCTCGGGATGGGGTGCTCTCGCTTCGGCAGAAGCAAGGGGTGACTCCAAGCGTAGCTTTTTTAGGGCAGGGGCAAGTTGGCGAGTGTGAGTCCCGTCCAGCCCCTCGCGGTGTGGGTGTTAAACAGAATAAATCTGTGAGCGTGCTGCTCCTTTGCTCTTAGTGTCCATTGTACTTCGTTATCGTGCTTACCTACAACCTGTTCTCAGCCATAAGGGTGTTTATGCTGCGCATTTGTGTGGTTGTTCTATTTTATTGTTATAGGGGTTATTAACCGATGAAGTGATAAGGCTCAGTCAAGGCCAGAAGTCAGTGCACTGTAACTATGTTGACTTAGGAATGAAGGGGAAACTACAATTACGAGCAGTGCCCAGTCTATGGTGTTGTCAGTCAAATAAAAATAGAAGTAATTTCTGTCCCTATTACAGGGAAACACTTGATAATGCTAAATAAAGTTAAATAGAAATGAAGTAACAGCTGTCGCATTCAGACTTGATTAACTTGTGCTGTGAGGTCAGCCCATCATTCCCCTAAATCATGTGAATCCCCTAATAAGGCTCCTACTCTTCAGTCCTGGTCAGAGCTGCAAGATACAGTTCTGTTCTGCTTCTTCAGGTGCTGTGACAAACCAGACATAAATGTTTCTCTTTTCTTATATTTTAATGGCCTTTTATGTTTCAGTTGCTGGTTGGGTGTTTGGAATTCAGAAGAATACTAGCATTGCAATTTTTGTTTAGTGTGTTATGCACTTCAGAACATAAGGGGAAGAGGCTGTCCCTCCATGTGGAAAATACTTCCAACATGTTCCTTTAACTTCACACGATGTAATCAACTCTTATTTTCTCGGGTGCCCATGTTTTTAGTAACACGTACCCCAGCTCAAAAAACTTTTAAAGTTTTTGAATCTTTTTTTCATGTGTATTTTGAAGCACAATTACTGCAGCTTTGCCTCTTCTGGTGTCTCTTGTCCTTGCCTGGCTTTGGCATAGAGTTTGAACCTGGTTAGTCTTGTTTAAAATGAAGTTCTGTGCATAGTTTCTATTTGCTATGTTTCTGATTTAAAAAAAAAAAAACACGCTTTTTTAAGTGTCCATGGATGCTTTTATCATGTTAGAATTTTATTTTTCACTTTTTCCCTGCCAGGGGACTTAGGTGCGACTTTTAGCTCTTTGCTCCTCTTACATAAAGTGTGGTCAAGTTTGGTGGTCATTGTTGCTTGTTCTCTTGTCACATAAAATACTCAAGTGTTTCACATGTGCTCCAGTCTGAACAAGGGAAAAACTTGAGTGATGATGAAAAATTGTAAATTAAATATGAGGCACTTTTTTCACTGTTATTTCTCAAACAAAACACAAAAAGTGTCTTTTTTTGGTGATTGTCAGACTATACAGTTGCACAAATTATTATTACTAATGCATCTAATTATTTTCTGTTTTGCCCTGCATTACAGGTTGGCTTGCAATCAGCTTTGCTAATTCATCTGGGAAGTTAACTTTGCCATCAGAAATGGAGTACAGGACTCGGCTGCCGCATCCTGAGTGACTGAATCATTTAATGCAAAATGGAGAAGAAGCGGAGAAAGAAATGAGCCTGATCACTAGGCTTCACCTGAAAAGACCATGAAATCTCTACTTATTTTGGATCCAGCTTTCAGAATATCCCGTTGATCAGCACAGTGAAAGCAACGTTTACTGAAACAAAAATGAACTAGTTTATAAAGAAGAAAATTGTGATTTGAATATATGGAATTTTTGGAATGAAACCATTTTCTTCTATGATCATGAAGTTTGCAAACATCTGGCTTGTTCTGTTTGTCATTTTACTCTATGGTGAAAAACACTTTGGTACCAGGGTAGGGAATTCCTCTCATGAGGGTCACATATGTCCTGGATGTTCTCGTCTTACTTTGAAAGTGGAGTTCACTTCGACGGTCGTGGAGCATGGTAAGAAAGAGTTAAGCAGTAAAGAAAAAAAATCCTTGTCATTTTCATGTGTATGTTACTGACTTGTGGCGTTTGTGCAATTGAAGCTCAGGGTTTCTGTAGAAGCACATAATCTGCTAAATTCTCTATATTTGAAAAGAGGAGCACTTTTTCAAATCAAAGGTTCTTTGTTTAGCTGGAGATAATGTTCCGACAGGAGAAGGGAGAGGGAAATCGAGAAGATTCTAAAATTGAAAATGGAGTGTGAAGGCTCAGGTCAAATGTGGTGTGTTTAGTATCCCTTTGTTTTGACCTTGCCAGTGGTATGCCTGAGGGTCTTTTATGAAATGTAACCACACAGATGGGGCTTGAAGGGGAGGGAAGAGCAAGAAGTCTCTGTGGATTTGTTAAAGAAAAAGTTTGGATAAAAAAAGAAAGGAAAAGTTTGCATGGAAGAAATGTCAGATAATAGCGAAGGGAGCAGATGAAAGGCAGAGTGAGGCAGATGCTGCTGCTGGGATGGCAGAAGGTAGCAGTAGGACACCTTGACCTTGCATCCATGTGTTGCCTCAGGAAGCTGCAGTATTCCCACAGTGATGCTCTGCTGTGCCTGGGTGCTTGCAGGAGGGTGGCAGAAGTGATATTCCTGTTCAGAGCAGGCCACAGCATTAACAGTGAATGTGGTGGTGTGAGCTGGGGCTGAGCCTGCTGGCAAATCACTGGTGCAGATCAAGGATTGGACTGTGGAGCGTGACTTTGTTTTCTGAGCTTGTCTTAGTTGGTGTCAGTAATTTGCACTAAAGCTCAGTAGCAAATGTGGGATCTTTAAACCATACCTGTCAAGAAACACTGAACTGGCATATCAGTTTGTAACAAATCTGTTCCCTCACCCCTGCTCCTCTCATGTCATTTTGCCTTTCCCTGATATTTGCAATTCTACGTTCCTTTCAAAGGCTTTTTTCATATTTCTTGTTTCCTGATGCAACACTCCCCCACCCCTTTACATAGTGCAGAAATAAATTACAAACTTATACAAGTAACAGAAAAGGGCTTCAAATTGTGATTTTTTTGTTCTGAGAAAGAAAAAAATCATTCAGACTTTGCAATGTGAATTCATGCATAAGCTGCTTAAACACCAGTTCTCATAAAGTTGTCCTCTTGTTCCAGAATACATTGTGGCTTTTAATGGGTACTTCACAGCTAAAGCTCGAAGTAAATTTATTTCAAGTGCACTAAAAAATAGTGATATTGAGAACTGGAGGATTGTACCTCGCAACAACCCGGCCAGTGACTATCCCAGCGATTTTGAAGTTATTCAGATCAACGAGAAGCAGAAGGATGGAGTTCTCACACTGGAAGATCATCCAAACATCAAGCGTGTGACACCTCAGAGAAAGGTCTTTCGGTCACTCAAGTATTCGGAGTGTAAGTTATTTTCTGTGTGGCTGCATGGGATCTGTTTTGGAAAAGTGTTCTTAGCGTTATTTCAGATCATCAGCTTTGCATTACACAAATGAGAAGTGTCCTGCAGTTCTTCTTTAATTAACAGAAATCTCTTCCTTTGGTTATAAAATTATAAGGGTCTCCTCATACGTATGCTGAAGCATGCTGTATTTCCATTCACAACATAGATGCATTTCCTTAGCAGCACTTGGTTACCTGAGAATAGGGATCTCTGTACCTGCAGTAGATAAACCAGCAGCTTTTACTGATTTTGATTAGAGAAAATCGATACTCAGTAATCTAAAACTTTTGTTGTAACAGTATGACATCTTGAGTTTGCGTAAGAATCAATTCTATTACGATTTTCCTCACGCTGTTTTTAATTTTCTTCATCCTAATTCTACATAGCTGATCCAGTGCTGCACTGCAATGAAACCAGGTGGACTCAGAAGTGGCAGTCATCTCGCCCCTTGAGAAGAGCAAGTCTTTCTTTGGGTTCTGGCTTCTGGCACGCCACAGGCCGACACTCGAGCAGGCGCCTGCTGAGAGCCATCCCTCGCCAGGTTGCCCAGACCTTGCAGGCAGATGTCCTCTGGCAGATGGGTTACACAGGTATGCTTTTGCTTGTTGCCTGAAAACAATAACCTTCTTGGAAAAACAAGTGAAGTGTAAGGAGAAGCTGATTGACTCGTCTGTGTTAACTTCTCATTGGCTGCCCAGTTGCAAAGATTGAGAAATAATTTGCTTTGGAATGCTTTGTATATTTATGGAGTGTTTTTTTGTATATGTGTATTTTACTTAAGGGAAGTTGGTCATGTTTATGATCTTTGACTGAATTTCTGAGTTGAAATAGGAGTTTATTTATTATCTGTAACTGACTTGGATTGTAAATTGCTTACTATATTAAACAAAAGTTCTCTTCTAACTTGATAGGATAGTTTTGGTATGGAGCTGAATCAGAAAAAGCAATGGGTTTCTCTTAATAGGTGCTGGTGTGAGAGTAGCAGTGTTTGACACTGGTCTGAGTGAGAAACATCCACATTTCAAAAACGTAAAGGAGAGAACAAACTGGACTAATGAGAGAACCTTGGATGACGGTGAGTTACTGTGCATTTTCCAGCTATTCCTAGCACAGATGTGTTTTGTGCTTTCTGCTGTGCTGCTGACCTCTGTTAAAACTGTGTATCTGATATTTAAAGCTTAATTTTGCAGTGTCCCAAGCACTTTGTGCTCATACCAAATTTAGCAGGGAGTATTAAGGTTCCAGGAGTGTGGTGCATAAGTTTCCTTGGAGTCATATGTGACACTTCATCATAGCTGTTGAAAAATGTTAGGGCAAAAAGTTACTGTGCACCTGTGAATATGTTGCCAGAGAAGGTGGCAGTTAGAGCAAGCCCAACAAAGGTGTTTTCTTTCCTGCTCCTTTTCGTGTTGCTGTTTCACACTGGTACATATTTCCATACTGATGAGGGACAGCATTTTCCTTCCTTACTGTGCAGTCCTAAACTGATAAGAGTTTGGCACCTTCCTGTAAAGTTTTTCTATTCTGTACAACTAAACCTTTTATTTTCTACACTATGTTTGTGTTCCTTTTTTGTAAGTTGACCCTGATTTGGCCTGACCATGTACTTTTACAGATTATTAATTTCATACAGTTTGGGTTAGTAAGTCAGTTGGCCACTGAATCTCCCTAGAGTTCAAGGTAGGTGCTTGTATTGCTCGGTCTTCTGTGCAACTCTGTAGTTTTGTTTACATAGTAATTACATTCCAGCACCTGCTTTTGGGTAGCTCCTTTTGTAAGTTCTGTGCCCAGAGGGTTGCTGGACAGATTTGGAGTACAAAAATAAAATGTGAGCAGTCCAATAAAGCAAAAGCTAAAGTATTTTTTGAGGAGAGGAGAAAAAAGTGTTTTCTTGTCTCATTGTTCATGCTTAAAAAAAAAATTCGGTTATTGCAGACTTAGGATAAAAATCCTTTAAGAAATCTGCATTAAAGTACATTAACTTTGAAATGAGCTGCACTTCCCAAAATACTGGTTTTTGTCATGATTTCACTGGTAGCAATCAGGAGTGAATAGACTGGAGAGTGAATCATCCAAGTTTCGTCAGCTGGTTGTCTGGCTACAGCATGCTGCAAATTCTGTCCCTGCTGAGCCTGGTAGCAAAATATGGTTCAAAAAGACTGGACTGAACCCAGCACTTGTAGTTTATTGTAAAGTCTCTTAAATTTATGGGATTTTTGCTCTAGGTGATATTCAGCTGTAAAAATCCTTGGCAATGAAGTTGTTTGTCTTCTGATGTCATATTTTGTTTCCTTCTCGTGCTGATAGGTTTAGGCCATGGGACTTTTGTAGCAGGTGTGATAGCCAGCATGAGGGAATGCCAGGGATTTGCTCCAAATGCTGAACTGCACATTTTCAGAGTGTTCACCAATAATCAGGTAGCTGTTTTACATATATTTCAATTCCTGCCTTTCCAGATTAATGCTGTAATAATCCTTTCCTTTGAGATTCTTGCATGCACTCATAAATGTAGACATTGATAAGTGGAAAGGATACAGCTTTCTATTTATAAAAGACTTAATACAGACTTCTGTCAGTTTCCAGATCTGGCATATTTTTCAAAACTAGTATATGGAAATGTTAAGTGTATAATGGAGCAGTCACTCATGTACTGAGTGCTAGAAATTTAAGACCATTGTCACTTGGTCTTTTGGTGTTGTTTTTACTCTCTGTCCAAAGTCTGTAATGTCATGAAGTCACTGGGGTTTTTTAATGGTAACTTTCTCCCCTCTTTCTTACATAGGTCTCATATACATCTTGGTTTCTGGATGCTTTTAATTATGCAATTTTAAAGAAGATAGATGTACTGAATCTAAGTATTGGTGGGCCAGACTTCATGGATCATCCGTTTGTTGACAAAGTTAGTATGAGGAAATGAAGTGTGCATCATGTTTGTATCTCTCACACACATGCTGGACTTGCAGAGCTACTTGTTTGTGTCTGCTCCTGCTGACAGTTTCTCTGTTTCTTTTATGTGGCAGAAATTTTGTACAGTGTACAGGCTTTTAGGAACATATGTAAGGAATGAGTTAAAAAACCCCAGGCACAACCCAGATGTTCACAGAGTTATGGAAAATGCCCTTTAACAAAATGCTTGATGATCTGCTAGAAAATTACTCCCAAGCAGACAACTAAAATGATCTTTAATAGGAGACACTTAACTGAAATCCACTCGTTTTTTTTTTTTTTTTAAATCTCTGCATGGTTAATTTGTTTAATGGAAAAAAAATGTGTATGATATGATTTTAGTGAATTTAAGAGCAAATAGGTGAAAAGTCCAGGTAGTTGATTCAGCTGTGTATCAAGAGATTTGGTTCAAGTTAAGATGGAATTAGGTTTTTGTCTTTGTCAGTGTCATAGTTCCATGAATTGTTGGCCTGGCCTTCAAAAGCATTAAGTGAGTTAATTTACTTTTCAACTAAAGGATATAGTCATTCTTTGTATAGGCCAGTTAAGGGGTTTGAAGCATGTAAATTCTTCCTTATTTTTTTATGATAACCTGCACTGAAACTTAGTTTGACAGTGACTCCACTGTACTCCCCAGAGCACTGAGGGGATTCATAATAATTACCTGACTTTGTCATCTGCAGTGTTTTGTTACATACAAGAGTTTCCCCTTTGGTGTAAGATTCTGTCAGCAGTGTTGCTGTCAAGGCTGGGTTATTGCTCAAATCTTAAGAAAGTTCAGAGCTTAATACTGGATATATGTATCTTGTAAGGTTCAGAAAGAAGTTATGTCTGTTAGAAAAGTCTCTTTTTTTGGTGGCAAGCCTTACTGTAAACATGTTTTTTTTGTAGGTTTGGGAGCTGACTGCCAACAATGTCATCATGGTCTCTGCTATTGGCAATGACGGCCCTTTATATGGGTGAGTGTCAACTTCAAAGCTTCAAAGAAAACCAGCTGTGTTGTTATGTGGGTTTGGAAGTAGTTGTGCTTGCTCAGGAAGTTTTCTCTCCTATTTTTCTCTAATCTTAGGAAGTGATTCACGTTAAACTCTTTTCCCTGTCCTTATTATTTGCTTTTTGTGAAGTACTTAACTAAATGTTTTTCTTTGAAACAGTGGAAAGTCAGCAAAAGAAGAATGGCAGTGCTTCCAGCTGACATTTCCCTGTTAGTGTGAGCAGACAGCTTTGAGTACTGATCTTGGACTTAAGGAATATAGAAGGGATCAACCCAGAACAATGTGTGGTGTATTTCTCAAATAGATACCTAAAAATAGATTTTGTTTTGTCTTCAAGGCACATGGTTTAATAGTTACTGAATTTGTAACTGCCTGATAAGTTGCTGTCAGAAGTATGTGACAAAAATCTGATGGCAGCACTTCTGTTACCGGCATAAACTTATGAGTGTATCTTGGGTTTTTTTTGGGTATTGTTTTAATTGTTTTATTCCTGTCTCCCAATTTATTCTAGGACTCTCAATAATCCTGCTGACCAGATGGATGTGATTGGAGTAGGTGGCATTGACTTTGAAGATAACATAGCTCGCTTTTCATCTAGGGGAATGACCACTTGGGTAAGATATTTTCACAGTGGCCACTCAGATTTGCAGCCAAAATAAGGGCCTTGGAAGGGCAACCTTTTCTGAATGGGCAATGCTATGCAGATGTATGTTGGAGAAACTATTTCTGATCAGAGATCAAAATATATAGATCAGAATAGTTAGAAATTCTAAGTCTTTAAGCAAGAAACTTAATGTTCTTTTCAGGGTTTCTCATTTTTAGTCCTGACTATTACTGGCATTTTTGATGAATTTATGAACATCCACTTCCTTTTGATTGATGGTGAAGATTTGTCTATGTGGTTAAATCTGCAAATGTGAAGGCCTGCTCTTGTCTTTTGGTTGAAAAATCCTAGAATTTCCAGGTGCTACCTGTGAAATTGCACTTACTTGCCTATGGAGCTGAGGTGGTGCTTGGTGCACATGATGTCAGATGAGCTTGCACATCAATCTTGATCAAGAGGATTATCACATGTTTCTGTTTGTGTAGCCAGTAGCAGTGTGGTTCTCATTTTGTTAGTGGTTTCCTGCTTAGCAGAAATGCTGATCAGCAGTAACCTTGAAAAGTTGGGAACTTGTCCTAAGCAGCTTGAGTCCTTTGGCTTAGTTGCTCTTCTGTGATGCTGAACCTCAGGTAATTTGGTCTCTAATTTTACTTCTGAATGACCTACAGTTAATTTAAATGCTCAAAGGAAGCCATCAGTGTTCATTTTACATTAGGGCAATAATGCATTTGTTTTCTTCCACAGGAGCTGCCTGGAGGTTATGGCAGAGTGAAGCCTGATATTGTTACTTACGGCTCTGGAGTGAGAGGGTCTGGTATGAAAGGTGGATGCCGCTCCCTCTCTGGGACAAGTGTGGCATCTCCTGTGGTGGCAGGTGCTGTCACTCTCTTAGTGAGGTAAGTCTTCAGTAAGAATCTCTAGAAAGATATCAATCAGGATCTTAAAATTCTCTATAAAGGAATCCATCAAATAAAACTAAATTGTGTTTAGATGTAGGAAAACAAACTTGGAGAATAAAATCACTGTTGTTCAGCTCGAGACATTACCTTATCTGACTCTCTCTTATGTTTCATGTAAAAACTTGAGAACTGTTTTGAGTAATAGGTCTTTGAGAATGTAGTTAGGGAGAAGAGTAGTGTGAGAAAATTCTGTCACATTTTTAAATAATTTGGAATTGCTGTGCTTCTGTCAACTGTTGTAAAAGAGCAGCTGTTCCAAAGTAGGCATCTTTAGTAGGTAATTATGTATGTGCTTGTAAATGTTATAGGATGCAGGATTTTATGGCCATTATCCTGTTGCATAACTAAGTTGTTGCACACTGAATAATTTGAAAGTGGGAACTGCAAGTCCATACCCTGTGTTTGTCACAGCTACTCCATGAGACAAACTTTTATTTGAGAACCATGCAAAAAATTCAAAATCATAATAATATTTTCTTAAAAAATGGTGCATTTTAGTTTGAACAACAGAGGTATTTTTCCCCCTTGGAAGAGAGGTATTTTATTTAGCATATAAAATTACTGCCCTGATTGTAATGACTGCTGATCCTGGAACACAGTTGTCAGGAGATAAATTCATGTGTTATTAGTTTTTAAGAGAAACGTATCAGAAACTTGTCCCTCTTCTACGTTTATCATGAGAAATCAAGCAATAGCAGACAAATAGGAACAGATGTTACATCAAGCTGATTTTGTGGTCTGTTTTTCCTTTTTCAGCACAGTTCAGAAGCGTGAAATGGTGAATCCAGCAAGCATGAAGCAGGCCCTTATTGCATCAGCACGGAGACTTCCTGGAGTCAACATGTTTGAACAAGGACATGGCAAATTGGATCTTTTAAGAGCTTATCAGATCCTCAACAGCTATAAACCACAGGCCAGGTTAATTTTAATCCTTAATTAATCAATGGTACAATAGAATTTGCTCTTTTGTTTAGGAGAGCAGGTGGTGCATGTGTAGCTCAGTTGAGCAATCTGTGCTTGTGCAACAGTGAGATCTTGCACAGATCTTGCGTAATCTCGAGCATGAATTTTAACCAGAGAATGGATGAAAAGTCACACAGCATTGTAGGGGATGATTCTTTTCTCTTGCATCCTTAGATGTTATGAATAACATAAAAACACAGTGGAAAAGTAAATTTTAACTTTTAAGAATAAGAACCTTCTCCCTGTACTGAGATATTTCCATTTTGGTGTGTGAAATTTTTTTCACAAAAACTTAAAAAAAAAAAAGAAGGGAAGAAGATTTTGGGGCATATTTGGGAAATGAGGTGAGAGCTTCAACTGTGACTAGTGTGTTTTTTCTGAAACTTTTTTGTAGTTATGTGTAGTGGAGTGTTCTTCTGTTTCTTGTTAATTTTTTTCTCTTTGAATTTTCCCTCCTCTGTCCTGCTGTAGTTTGAGTCCAAGCTATATTGACTTGACTGAATGTCCCTACATGTGGCCCTATTGTTCTCAGCCCATATATTATGGAGGGATGCCAACTATTGTTAATGTTACTATACTTAATGGCATGGGAGTCACTGGGAGAATTGTTGACAAGGTAGGTATTAACATTGTTCCAAATTCTGACTGGTAGTGTTGTTAAAACCTTCCCAGAAAATTAATAATTACTTCAGTGTAGAACAAACCTCACTGCTGGGAGCAAGAGATACAAAATGTTTGATTAAAGGGTGCACCCACACTGGAGGGTTTGACAACAGGAGCTGTCTACAAATTTTCAGGCAATGTGTTCATTTTAGGGTGTGTAATATTTTATCTTTGCAAAACCAGTTGGAATTAAGATGTACTTAGAGATTTCTTTGTATTCTCTAACAGCATTTAAAATCTTCTGGACAGACCTTCTTAATGTATTTGTGTTTTCATCCTGGAACATAAATGACCTCAGTAAAGAATCCTGAGGCTAAATTAAGCCTTTTCCATGGGTCAGAGCAACCTGAATGTATCAATTTAACCAGGCTGTGCTGCCAAACCTGTTCTTTCACACCAGTGATGTTGAGTGTGTTGGTTGGCTAGGGAGGCTTTTAATTAAGTTTAAATGTAGAATAGATTTGAGAATTTATACAAATTTAAAAAGACACCTGTCCTGTAACTCCAGCCAGTATAAATGAGCCTAATTTCAACATTTTAGTGTGACTCCTGAGGTCTGTCTTAGTTTCAAGCTTACATTAAAGGGCATTGAAGCTCTTATCCAAGGTTATTAGCTAATGGTAATACACACAGCTGATGTAATTGGCCTGTGTCTGTTCCACTGTTAGCTCACCTTGTTACCAAAGGGAAATCTTGTCTTCTCACCAATGAATTTTTCCATATGATCTCAAAATGTTAGAGCAGGCTTGGGCAGCTTCTCACAATCCTGCCTCTGAAAAGTCTCTAGTGTGGGTCATTGAGGCTGTCATGATTGGGATCAATCATTGACAGAGCACCAAACTTTTGGGCTTGGAAGGAATTTTTAAATTTGATATAATCTTCAGAAGAGCTAATATTTATTACTTCATTCAAAGGAAAAGGGCTGTGTGTGCAGAAAGTAGTGATTGCAAATACTTCATTCTTCATTTCTTCATGTATTAATGTATTCTTCATTTCACAGCCAGACTGGCAACCCTATCTCCCCCAAAATGGGGATAACATTGAAGTGGCTTTCTCCTATTCCCCAGTCTTGTGGCCTTGGTCTGGATACTTGGCAATTTCCATCTCTGTAGCAAAGAAAGCAGCATCTTGGGAAGGCATTGCTCAGGGTCATGTTATGATCACAGTATCATCCCCTGCAGAAAATGAAGTAAGTTCTGTGCATTTTGGATTTTCTGGGTGAAGAGTTATCAAAACTGCTTTCTGATATACAAGTACCTTGGTTTAAAGGGTTTACTCTAGCCCTGTCATTTGAGGCATAAGTTAAATTTGGGTCAAGAAATTAAAGAGTACAAATAATGTTCAGTATAATTGAGAGCAAATTGCATGTAATTTAGAACCAGGAAACCTCTCTTTGGAACCAACATCATAATTTCATTTATTGTGGATTTTAAGTATAAATATGCCTAAATGTTTCTTCTAGGACCATGCTTAATTGTTTCAGAGAAACTTTTAAGATTCTGAACAATTGAACCAGATCACAGTTGTAGCATATGTTAAGTAGTTCCTATTCTGAGTATAATTATAAACTGTTGAGTACAGAAAAAAATGCTGCAGCAATTTAGGGCAAAAGTAATCTCTTGGTCTTTGGAGCTGGTACTCATGACAAAAAGTAGATTTGGTTTTTGGTCTTTTACAGTACATGGTTAACTGATTTCTGTGGGGAGAAAGGATTTCACTGTAGTTTGTTCTGTCCTTCAGTCTAAGAATGGTGCAGAGCAGACTTCAACGGTGAAGCTTCCAGTAAAAGTGAAGATTATTCCTACTCCACCTCGTAGTAAGCGAGTCCTTTGGGACCAGTATCATAACCTCCGTTACCCACCAGGATACTTCCCCAGGGATAATTTGAGGATGAAGAATGATCCATTAGATTGGTATTTATCTCAGGTTCTATTAAATCAGTATTTCTTGCTTGTGTTAATGATATAACTTTACTGAACAGTTCTGGCCTTTTTTTGGAGGTGCATGGGATTATCTTTTGTAAGAAATCCATGAAAAGCACTTGGACTCTATGGTTCTGGTGCAGGATTGTTTTTTGTGCTATATGGTTTTATTCACGTGAAATGAAAAGCTTTTAAATGCTCATTTAAGATACTGAGATTTTTGTTTGGCTTTTCTATTCTAACCTAATTTCTCACAGGAAGTTAAAGGGGACACTTCATTAACTGCTTCAGCATTCATTTATCAAGCAAACTTGACAATTTAAAGGACAAGAAGAGACCCCTAGTCTCTCAAGGGAGACTCTTCAAAGCAGGGAAGGACTTTGCTGACTTTTCATAGATGGAGCAGGGAAACATCCATAGGAAGAATCTTGCAACAGTATCTCAGTGAGGATTAATTGGGTCAGTGACCAGGACACAAGCTTTCTGAAAGCTTCTTGGAGTATGCAGAGGTGGCAGGTGGACAGGATTTCAGAAAATCAGGTGGAAATCAGATTTCTACGTGTCAGATCTAAACGTCTTCAACACTCTTCTCTTTCTAAGGAATGGTGACCATATCCACACAAACTTCAGGGATATGTACCAGCACCTCAGGAGCATGGGGTACTTTGTTGAGGTTCTTGGTTCCCCGTTTACATGTTTTGATGCAAGTCAGTATGGTAAGCATGAGTTAATTGCCTTGTTCTCCATACTGTTAACTTTTTCCTGAAATGACCTTTTCTTGGCAGACCAAAAATGTTTTGAGGGTACAGATAAAAATTCTAGTGGCAGTAGAAAAATATTTTGACTTTGTGAGTATTTATTAGTTATAAGCTGATATTTAGTTGTGTGGAGTATTGCTGGAGAAGCTTGCTTGGGAGTTTAGTAGAACTAGTGCAGTTCTCTGACATTACCATGAAAAAAAAGAGAAGGAAAGCCAGCCTCTGAGTGGGTTAAAAACCCCTCAGTATTCAGTCCCACTAAGGCAGAACTCTATTTGCCAAGAGATTTTGGCACAGTCAAAATAAAGCGTGACCTGTTTAACAGACTAAAATCAAAGGTGTCCATCCTGGTTCTTTTTATGTTTAGTGATCTTTGATTAGATAAGAGTGGGTAAAGTGTTCATCCAGCCATATGCAGTAGCAAAGCAGTATGTGGTTTGTTTCTGTGTTCATCAGGAAGGAAATTGGATAGGTTGGCCAGGGAGGGGACGGAGCGAGTTGTTTGTGCTCTTTTCTGCTCCCATACGCCCCTTGTTTAACCATGGCATGCTCCAAAAACCTTCTTCTGATTTGGGCTGGGATGTTTTTCAGTGCACTGTAAGGTGAGGGTGCATTCTCCTGAGTTTGCCAGGAGAATGGATCTGTTTCTGGAACTGTTGCCAGTAGTAGTCTTTGTTTATCTTGATTCTTTATTGAATATCTCACCACTTCTTTTGGAGTTCAGTGGATGTACACATGGATATGTAAATATTAGCCCTTAGAAAACAGGAAAATAGTGTTTCTTCTGAGATCACTAGTTTTATGATTGATAGAGAGCAGCATAAGGAGACTTCTCTCTCCTCTGATTCACCATTGTGTTGTGCCTTATTTGATTGTAGTTTGTTGGGCTTCCAGAGTTTCCTGAAGAAGTGAGGGAAATAAAACTCAATGATCTGTGGTCCATCTGCCATTTGTCCCTAGCTGGTACTGTTTTCACACTTGGTGAGGGTGCACTCTGTCCCATTTCTACAGGATCTTTATCAGAAGGCTTTCCAAATGCAGACTGCCCGGACTTGTGGAATTGGCGTGGTCGCAAGGAGCTGTCAGACATAGGGCTCAGAGTGGTTTATCAGGTTGCTCAGGGTAACATCCTGTCAAGATTGTGTTGTCTCTGAGGATGGAAATTTCACCACCTTCTGGACAATCAGAAAGGAAAGAAGCAAAAGGACTTGGTATTTAGAAGCAGTCTAAAAGCTTAAGCATATTTTCAGGGAATAGAAGTGTATTTTTCTGGTTGTGTTTTTTTTTGGTGATGCAGAGAAGGTTGTGCTTGCTTGTTAAGAGGAGTGGGAGAGGGTTATGTGAAAGTGGCACTTTAGTCAAGCCTACCAGAATGCAGCTGTAGTTTTCAAGGGGTGAATCAAAACATGTTTCAGAGTAATTTCTGTCTATCTGGTTGCTAGTCTGCAGTAGTGAGGGGAGTACTGTTAGAGCTGGAGCATTGGAAAACCTCTTGACCAGGATGGATCTGCATTAGCACTCTGGTTTGAATAAGTGGTGAATCCCCTCATTGTCCAGCTGTGCCACAGCTTGGTTCAATTTATGGAGGATTTGGGCAACACCAGACTGCAAAACACACACCTGACACATACGGGCATTCAGTTCTTGAGACCACACAAGCAGGAAACATAAGTAACACCCTAAAAACTTCCCTGTGCTGCCAAACCAGTTCTGGGATACATTTATCTTTTATTTACCATCCTTAAATATGACTTCATTAGGTGAGCTGCCAGAGCAGGGCACATGGACCAGATAATGGGAAAATGTACCCTTGTGTTGGCTTCTGTGTGGGTTTTGTGAATAGTAGTGAAATCACAGTCACCATCCTGGAGAACTCCTGTTTGTGCTTTTACACACAGGGACTTTACTGATGGTGGACAGTGAGGAAGAGTATTTCCCTGAAGAGATCACCAAGCTGAGGAGGGATGTTGATAATGGACTCTCACTGATAGTCTTTAGTGACTGGTACAACACATCTGTGATGAGAAAAGTCAAGTTTTATGACGAAAACACAAGGTACTGACTTATCTCCAAGTGCTTTGGGAAATAAAATGCCATAGAATCGTACATATTACCCTAAAAATCCCAAATGTGATGCACTGTACTTCAGCACTTGGGTGTTACCTGTAAGCAGGTGCTACCTTAAGTAGCAGAACTGACCTTAGAATACAGCTTAAGGATCATAACTACCCATTTTATCATGATTGTGGAGGCCTCTTTGGTACCACTTTCTACTTTTAATGCCAAGAAAAAACATTTACAATGAAAAGAAATAAGAAATTGGAGACGAGACCAACAAATGAAAATGGACATTTAGGCGAGCAGAATAGAAAGAAAATGTGCTTTGCTAGAGTATCACCAGGTCGTGTACCCATTACTGAAATTACTGCATGTTTATGTTGCATATAAAGAAAAAATTCATGACATTTGCTTCATTTTAAAAATTAGAAGCAAGGTATATGACTGTCATTTTTTCCTCAGCTTAGCCAAACAAAGAGCATAAGACTGAATCTCTGTCTAGTAAATTGAAGTTTTTAATGCAGCTGAAATGCACTGAGAACTTTACAGTAGTATTATATAACTCAAAAGCAGTGTTGTCAGAGACAGCTGCTTAGATGCCCGTGGAGTTAAAGAAGGGTTTAAGGTGTTATTTAATTTGCTTTGGAAAAGTCTGTATGCAGGAAGGCATGTGACTTTCTGTTATCCAAACTCTGGGAGTACATTCTGTATGCTAATAAACAGTGTTACACTGTAATTTTTACAGGCAGTGGTGGATGCCTGATACGGGAGGTGCTAATATACCAGCTCTCAATGATCTGCTTTCTGTCTGGAATATGGCCTTTAGTGATGGGCTGTATGAAGGAGATTTTACCATGGCAAGTCATGAAAGTGAGTACTGGAGTCCATTGCCTACACAGGCTGCAGTGGGGTGTTTGGAAAGTGGTTTTCTGCAAGTTTGAGGTTGAGCAAGAGTCAAGGGAACCACTCAGATTCAGTGAAAAGAGTCTCGTAAATGATTTCTTAAATTATTTCTTCCTTTGTAGACTTTTTCATGGTATTTGATTTAGCTTTTCAGTTTAAAAGAACTCCTAAATTCAAAGATTTGGAAAGTGTGTTAAAGTGCACCTGTGAAAGCTGTGCTTAGCAACGCTTTTTATGCAAATACACACATTGGTTAAAATGTGCAAATTCAGTGCAGTGTTCCTGGGAAAGTTTTCTCCTGGGCTTGTTGGGTAGGGAAGAGAGGGAGTGTTGAGTGTTGTTTTTGGTCTAAACAGCAGTTTTGTGATTTGTCTTCCAGTGAATTATGCATCGGGGTGCAGTATAGCAAAGTTCCCAGAAGATGGCATCGTCATTGCACAGACTTTCAAGGATCAAGGTATGAGCTTCCAGGTCCTTTCTTCTGTGTTTTGAGTGGAACTTTGGGGTCAGTGCTCAAGCGAAGTTGCAAAGTGTAAAGGTCTAAAAACAATAGATGCAAAACCACGTTGATAGGGTAGGTATTTTTACATTTTCTCATTTTGCCTAGAACATGTAGCAGATGCCTAATAGGCAGCTGCAGTGTGACTCTGTGTACAATTATTAAGTAATACAATATCCAAGTGTTAGATGCAGCCCTGTATTGTGATTGCAGTATGGAAACACATCTGCATGAATGTGTGTCTCTGGAAGGGGAGGAATTGTGTTGCAATTGTGTTACTTGTTCACGTTTCTCAGAAATTTCAACTGCTACTGAAGTATATCCTCTGATCATTGCCATATTTAGCATGAGTGTTGTGGTAGCAGTGGTGATATAAGGATATAAATAAGGAAAATTTTAGTAGACAAAATGTCACCAGCAAAACTCTCGTAAGGGAAAATTTTATGCATACAGGATGCCTGTGGTCTCAGACTTGAGTGCCCTGTTCTCTGTGCATTTCCATTCTCTTCTATCATAATAGCTTTTCATTTGTGAGGGGGTAATTCAGAACTATAATGGCAGGAGGAAGTTTTAAAAATAAACCTTGTATTTGATGAGCTTTTTGGAAGCGCTGTGCAGGAGCAAATGACCAGCACCCTTAGGGTGTTGTAGGTCAGGTTTGTGCAGATGGGTGTAGATTGTTTGAGTGTGAGAGCAGAAGCATATACAGTGCTTCCAATACAACTCAGCAACTGCCAGAGAAGATCAGTGAGTTCATTGTATTTTTGACTTAGGCTGTGCAGCAGAGGTGATTACCTAGTGGAGAAATTTTCTGGAACAGTAGAGCTCATCAGAGCTCATCTGTGTGAGCCTTTTGGAGGAAAAAAAAAATCCCTGTATGCTGATGACTTAGGTATCTCCTTATGTGAGAAAGACTGTGTCAGTTTGACAAGTAGCCTGCTAGACCTGCTCATTCTGTTGAATCCTCTTCATTGCAATTCCTGAGGCAGAAGAGCTCTCTGGTTTGCATCTGCTGTCTTAAGCAGTGTCTCAAGTAAAGGGGGTACATTTCAAATACAAATATGAAATTTGTCATTTTTTTCTAATGGGTATGATTTTAGGAAGGAAAGGTAGGAAACCTTTAACCTAAAACCAACTTTCTGTAGAATTCTGCAGAAGGATGGAAGCAACATAGAGAGCAGAACATTTTGATTTTAAACCTTTTGCTGAAGATATTAGAATTTTTTATTCAAGATTGTTGAAGATAATACATGTTGTGAGGTCTTTTCTTCTTCTCCACCAAAGAAGGAAAAAAAAATATTATCAGCAGGAAACTTTACAGTCAGGGTCCTGGAGCAGTTTCATTTTTATCATAACATCGTGGGGGTTTTAAAAACTTACTGCAAAAATGTGTGACATGATGTGGGGCATTGTTGCATTTGTCAGCTGGAAACAGCTGTGTTGTTTCATGGGTAGCTTGATATTGATGCTCTGCAGGCTATGAAATTTATTTGTGCTTTGCTTTAGGTCTTGAAGTTTTAAAACAGGAGACAGCTGTAATTGAAAATGTCCCTATTTTGGGGCTTTACCAAGTTCCTTCAGAAGGTGGTGGCAGAATAGTTCTGTATGGTGACTCCAACTGCCTGGATGACAGCCACCGGCAGAAAGGTGAGCCTGGCACGCAGGGAGAGTCACTGTCCTGCACTGGCAGCTGTCCTCTGGGGCTTTTACAGATGGCTGGTAGAGGCTCTAAGTGTTCCTCCCTGAGGATTAATCTCAGTTCTGCAGAGCTCTGCTGAAATGCTGTGAAAGTGCATTGACAGCAAAAGAGCACCCCACATTAAATTGCTCTCTGATAAATGGGGCTGTTTACCACACACACCTTTTTTTAATGTCCTGCAAGCTTTGGGGGCTGATTTTTGGGGTGGGCTGTTCTACAAGGGGTATTTTTTTGTTATTGTTGTTGTTTTTTGGGGGTGATTTTGTTTACAGAAGGCAAACAAAGCACATTTGTGAATCGTTGCACATTCTTGATCCAAAGTTGTGAAGAGGCCATTAGGAGATCCTTCCACTTTTTCCCTAGTTACATCTTCAGAACCTTTATATAGAACATCTGTATATCTTTTGAGTTTGCACCTCAGCCTCCCCTGTTCTCTTTTCAGTGTTTCCTGTGAGGATTTATGGTAACGCTTAGTGTTTCAGTTACTATTATAATAATAGCATTACTATTTTCAGGTTAACCTATTTTGACCAGCTGGTGTAAACATGTCAGAAAAGTAGGAACTTCCATTTGTTGTCAAAGCATTTGTTTGCATCTCTAGGTAGCAGTTGTGTGAGTTGTGTGTGTGCATGTTTTCTGTGGCTCACAGAGAAGCCATGCTCTCTGCTTACACGCTATGGCTGATTCTTGTAAAATCTTTTTTCTAGCAGTTTGTCTTATCTGACTTTGCATATTTTTTCAGAGGTTGCTTAGGTTTCTCATGACATGTAAAGCACAAACTTGTAGATCTGTGGCTTGAGGGGAGGAAGATAATCCAATATGTAAAGTATTTTTCTGCATTTCCACTGAAGAGAACTGAATTTTCCTTTTGTGACGAAAAGTACATTTATAGTTTTTTCACTGACATTTTAAAATACTACATTATGTAATCCATCCCTTGCCTAATTTATCTAAGTTTAAAGGAGCTTGCTGCATAAGGGAGCTCTCCATCTGTAGCTCATTTCTTTCTCTACCACACATTTTGGGATTTTTAAGAGTTCTCTGATTTTTTCCTTATCTGCCTTTGGGTTGCTTCCTATGAGTTGCCCTAACACCTGCACATTGGTGCCTTAGTGCTTTCTGCAGGTTATTGAAAGCATATAACAAAAGAGAAGATATGTAGCTTTAAATTAAGTAATAGAAAATAATACTCTGTGACCTCCCTAATACTGTTAAATTCATTGTGACATCTGAAACAGGAGTGGAATGCTCTAAAGAAATCCTTTAAAATTAGCTTTTAAAATGTGAACCAGGAGCTATATCTCGTGCAGAGACATCGGTGGCTTTAACTGAGTAAAATTCCTAACATTTGTGAATATAAATCCTTAAAATCTGTTTGACCTCTTTGAAAAATCAAAGGTGAGGGTTTAAGGGACACTGGGATTATGAAGATTAACTCTCATTCCCAGCCAACTTCCTAGGGGTAGAAGTTCTGAGAAAAAGACTTTGTTGTGTGGTGGAAGCAGCTGATAAGGCATTGTTGTACTCCTGCAAAGGGAAACTTTAGAGTTGTGATGTGAGCTGGCTTGTTCATTAGGAGTAGTTCTGGATTAAAGTGGTAATCATTGAGGAGAGAATCAAAGTGAGGGATCGTGATTTTTGAAGTGCAAAGGAAAATCGTGATTGTGTGTATTGTGGTGTTGATTCCCAGCCTGGTCTGTACCACAGCTACTGTAGGTTATTCTTGTACCTCTTGTAGCCAGAATGTTTCTCCTTTGTTTGTTTGTTTATTTTTTTAAGCTTGAGAAAGCAAATGAGTCATATCCTTGCACTGTAAGCACTACCTTGTTCTTACTTTTCTTTGCAAGGTATTTATTTTGTCCTTTCAAAAAAACAGTTGGTTCTCCATTTCCCTGTTAAGAAATATACCAGAAACTCAAAACTAACTTTGCTTCCACTGAAGAACCTCATGATTTTTGTCAGTACTTGGATGGCCTTGAACAACTTGGAATTCCTGTATTCAAAACCTATTTTTTTGTGTTCTGCTCCCCAAAAGAGCCAGGTTTGGTACACAAGGGACAATATTTTGAGACTGAACAGTTTAATGTGTTTGTGTTGCAGGGGAATGTGGGGTTTGTGTTGACAGTTGCATCTTTCTGAAAGTGAGTCTAGAACTTCAGGAGAAAAGCAAAAACCGGCAAAATGGATTGTAATTCTAAATGTCATTAAAGCCTTCTTAGCAGAAAGATAAACCATTTTACGTGTGGCATGACGAATATCCTGTTTTGGGGCTTGGGGCTGTGAAATCCACAGATTGCTTTTGGCTCCTGGATTCCCTGCTGCAGTACACATCCTACGGGGTGATGCCGCCGAGCCTCAGCCATTCTGAGAACAGGCAGCGGCCGCCGTCGGGAGCTGGCTCCTCCCTCCCCGAGCGCATGGAAGGTGAGAGACAGCCTCAGAGCCAAGCACAGCCTGCAGCTGAGCGACTGCCAGGGCAGGGAGGCTGGGGCAGACCCCTTGAGTTACGTGCCAGTACGGTTGGTTTGCTGTCAGCTTTGCAAGGTTCTGCTGTTTTACTGGAAGAGAGCACATTTTGCGGGGTTTTTTTGGGATAATGTAGTTGTGATTATACTGAAGAAAATGCTCTTTTCATAGAGTAGGAATGCTCAGATGCCTGGTTCTGCAGGGGGGCATTCTAGTTATTAGCTACAGAACATTATAAAGCATTCAGTCTTATCTCATATGCTGCCAAGAAAAACTTGGATTAACTGCTCTGGTAGGTGCAGATTCTTACTTTTGTAAGGTACCCTTAGATTAATTCTGATATTTAGCTGTGTGTCCTCATTAGTGTAAATAGCTCCTGGGTTTACAGCAGCACTGTTTAGCCCAGGGTCAGTGTTGGTAACTTTTATCTTGCCTGTCTTTGGGTAAGCCAGTCTTTCTGCTGTGAGTTGCAGGTAACCATTTGCATAGATACTCAAAGGTGCTTGAGGCTCATTTGGGAGACCCTAAACCCCGGTCCCTTCCTGCTTGTCCTCACCTGTCCTGGGCCAAACCACAGCCTTTGAATGAAACTGCCCCCAGGTTAGTATAAGTCTTTCTTATACAAGAAGTCTCACTTTTGAGTTGAGCTGAAAAATTACTTGTTCTATTTGCTTTTGAAAGGGACAGCTGTAATGCCTTTCCCTAGAAAAATACCAGATTTCAAAGAGGAAATAATGATTAATGCCTCTTCAGTGAAAAACTCTGACTCACCTAATAGCTATGCTATGAAACTCAGGGATTTTAAAAATAACTTCACAAGTCACTGTTGTGATTGAGTGATTCCAACTTTGAGTGAACAGTCTTGATGAAACCCGTCGTCACTGTGTGTCTTGGAAAGAGTTTCCTGAAGCATCTTCTTGGACAGCTCTGTTAGTGCTGCCTTCTCTTGTGCCATTTGTCAGTCCCTTGAAGGAAAGGGCTCAGCACACAGCCCTTGCTTGTATGCTGGTGGTTAATTGTGGAAGTCTGTGTGCAAGCAAGAGAGTTATTGGTAAATAGTTGCTAATCTGGGTTCTGTCCCTGTGGTGTCTGAATTTAAATTTGGAGGCCTGCAAACTGCAGAACCTAAAGAATGGGTTGGGTCATCATTTGGGTCCAAGCTAGTGAGTTATGCGTAGCTTGTATATGTACTGTCACTTCTTCTGTATGTTCCTACAAAATTCCTTACATTAATGAAGTAAGTGGGCAGACACTTGTGTGTTTAAATTTCTTCTAGCAACCTTTGGAAACATCAGAAATTACTGTCAATTGACCTTGATAAAGTGGCACTGCCCAGTTTTCGACAGAACCGACCTCAGGTGAGACCACTGTCCCCTGGAGAAAGTGGAGCATGGGACATTCCTGGAGGTAAATATTTAAAAGTTTGAAATTTGCTGATTCAGTTTTGCTTTTTGCATAAACATTGAAAAAAACCCAGCGCACAGTGCAGCCATATGAGAGGCCACTGTTTATGTTCAGTTGTGAAAAACATGCACACAAGTAGTATGGCTGTGTTAAAAAAGGCTGTGTGATGATGATTTTTTTTGCATATGAACAGTCTGTTCAACAGAAACTGTGCATGACATACTGGGAGGAAGATCTTGGTGGGTGCATTTTGATAGTTGAGGTTTGCTTGGATGCTGTTCAGACTGATGGGTCAGCAGAAGTTCCTGTCCTTGGGACCTGCGACCACATACCCACTGCTATTTAAAATTCCTTCTGTGAGTGCACGAAAGCAGAGTCCAGAAGAGTTTGTCAGAATGGTGCCTTGGGCTGTGTAACCTGTTACACTAACAAATGATGTCTAGCACTCAGTACAGCTTTCAGGTGGGCAGCTCTCCTGTACAAGCTGGGCACTGCAGGCTGAGTTGGAAGCAGTTGGAAAGCCTCATATGTGCTCTTTTCCCAGTCTGGGCTGCTAGGCCAGATACCTGTAAAAATGAAGGGTTTGTTTCTCTAGCTCATCCTCACTGTATGCACAGTCCCTGGAGCAAGCAAGCGTGAAATCAGTTTCCTCTTTCAGTCAGGGTTTGAATTGCGGCAATTACTTAGTAGTAAGATAATGGTCAAGTGTCTGCATCTCTCTTCTGATGCAAAACAGAAGACTGTTGTTACAGGGAAAATCTGGGCTATGCTTTCATGTGCCCAGATAGGTCAAGGTGGAAATGCTGGTGCTTTTCTGTAGCGTTAGCATCCCACCTGATTTTCACTAATCAGTCTGCAGCTGTTAATCTTCCCGTCTGAAATGTAATCTGATTAATGGCTGCCTGGGCTTTGAACAAGAGTTAGCAGCAGATCGTTTTGGCCGTGGCATTAGCATCACAAAGCCATCGTGGCTCACGTGGTAACTGCTGGCTTCCAAATCTCTTTGCCTTTCTAGGTATAATGCCGGGCCGGTACAACCAGGATGTGGGACAGACCATTCCTGTCTTTGCCTTTCTCGGTGCCATGGTGGTCCTGGCATTCTTTGTGGTGCAGATCAACAAAGCCAAGAGCAGGCCAAAGAGACGAAAACCGCGTGTGAAACGACCGCAGCTGATGCAGCAGGTTCACCCACCAAAGACACCTTCTGTGTGAGAGCTCTGCCTTGCCAAAGATGACCTCCTTGGACTGCTTGCTGTCCAGGGTGATGCATCGCTCCCAGTGGAGGTGCAGCAAATGTGCACCTGACATCATCTCACAGTCTTTGGTTTGTGGAGAGAAAAAAAGAACCTCAGTTGATCATCTGTACATAGAATTGCAGCTTTAAGCAGCTGAAGCCACCAAAGACTTGAATACTGTTTAAATGGCTGCTTAGTCACTACATATCCCAACAGGGGGAAAATGGACCTTTTTTTTTAAGCTGACCAAACTAAAATTTATTTGTTTAGAGGCTATTTTCTATATTTATTGTTGGGGAGGGCGGGGGAAAAGTCACTTTAAGGACCTCTGCTAAGAAAAACAAGTGCATTTTTTTGGATGGAATGCAATTTTCTAGAATGGTATTATGCTGAAGAGTATAATGTGCACCATTAAAGGAGGAAGGGACTGAGAGAGACCAGTACAAATCAGTGAGGCATACTCCTGCAGTTTATTTTTATAAAGCCAACTACCATGATGTTTTGTAATTTTTGGTCATGATTTCACCGTTGTTGGTGAAGCAGATTTTTCAATAAATATGTTATCTATATGAAGCAAAGACAATGTGCTAAGTGGCTTTTCTTTCCACTTGCAGTCAAAGAGAGAAAACTGTTGAGTAGAGAAAATTTTCATGTCAACTCTCTTCTCACCATATCTTTGTCCTTAACAGCAGTATCCCAAGTTGCAGACTTTCCTTTGGAGCACTAACTGGGTAGTCATACAAACAGTGCTTGCTCTGAGTGAACACAAAGTTCTGGAAACCTTCAAAACTCAGCAGCACATGATAAGAAGAGAGGTCTCAAAGAGCTGTATAGAAAACTGACATGGGAATGGCACCTAACAGCACTATATGGTGTCACACAGATGAAAACCCAGTGTCATTTAGTTTGTCCTGCTTGAAAGCCCATGAATTGTCACTGGCTTAAATAAGGATGCAGGCACAAGTTTTCCCTGTCCATGTGCCAGTTAATGTTGCCACAACTGAAATAGCTTCTCTCTTTTTTAGTGAAGCTGTGAGCTTTTCCCTGCCAACTGCTTTCATCATTGTTCCAAATGAGCACCTTTTCCTGGGAGGAGCCAGGAGCTGGTGGCTGCCTGTATTTGTGAATGGAATGGCAGCCTGGACAGGTAAGCAGTGTGTACTGGTGAATGGTCCTGGGTAAAGTTTGTGGTCAGCTCTGGGCATGGCTGGAGAAAGAGGAGGCAGGGACAGCCCTGCTGGGCAGTCTGCTGCACCCATCCTCTTGGGGCTTACCAGCAGGGTTGGGGATAGACTGTGTAAGTGCACTGCAGGAGAGAACTTTGCTCCATGTAGTGTGGGACAAGCCTGTCCAGGATAGCCATGGATAGAGTTTGACAGTGCATGAGTGTCCTGCAAAAAAGATTGGGCAAACCAATTTTCCCTAATTTGAAGAGTGGTTGCCTTTTTCTAACATTTCTCTTCTGGAGGATGCACTGGAAGAGGCAAGATCCTGTTGCCAGGATGTTAAGCAAAAAGCATAATTGTGTTCAGTGTTTTTATTTGTATGAAACAAGGACTATTTGCATTTTTTCTACCTTCTATAGTCTTCAGAGATAGTAATGTGGAAAACATTAACAGCCCCTTTTCCACCTGCCATGGGGATACAGCAGCAGGTAAAACTGCCAACCCACAGGGACCCTCAGGTTATGGCTTGCAGCCCAGGGGCTGGAGCACCCAGATTAGTGGGAGAAAGGGAGGAAAATAAGGCATGTAGCCCAGCACCACTGAGCAGAGAAGCTCTTTGGGGCTGCTGTGTTGGTGTGGGAGATGAGCTGCACCTCTGGTTTGAGGTTCTTCCATCAGCGGGAGACTGGAAAGCTTTGGTGCCACTTCTCAGGTTGGTGCTAATGAGGAGACTTGCTCCTCATTGCAGCACTAATGAGAGATTAGAGCTCCCCTGCTGCCTTGAAACCAGAATCAAGCTGTATCAAAGCACCAGTCCGAATTAAGAGCCTTTCCCAGTGGCTGGTATTTTACAGCCCAGTGGCCAATTTCTAAGTTGTAGAGGTCAATTATTTCTGAAGCCTTTGGTGTGCAGCTAATGAAGGCTTGGAAGGGCCCTTCTAAGTGTTTATAAGCCCTGTAGGAGGCAGAGATGTAATGGAGGTGGCAGGCACAATTAGCCATCCATAATTCCTCCTAGCAGCTGATTAAAGTCTCTTTATCCGTCTTACCAAGATCAGAAGGGCACATATTTGGGAAATCAAAAATGCATTAGAGGCTGTCAGCCAACGCCAGGGCCTGTGTGCTGAGCCCTGGGGCAGTGGCATGTGCGAAGAGTGGCACAGAGCTGTGTGTCCCCCATGTCAGGAATGGGTCCCTCATTCCTGTGGGGTGCAGTTTCTTGCACATCCTCTGCAGCATCAGTCACCCCATCCTGTTATCCTGGCATCCCCTTCTCTCACGAGGAGTGGGATGGGGATGGGGATGGGGATGGGATGGGGATGGTGAACTGCCCTCTCCAAAGTCTCCCAGTGCAGGAGAGCACCAGTAGGCTTTTAGGTGTTGCAGAGACGCAAAGGGCTGCTGGCCTCATCCTGCACCCAGTGAGTTAGGAGATGTGAGTTGTAGCTGCTTTCCATCACTCCATTAATGCCCCTTGGTGGCAATTTCATGCATGGGTGAACAGAGCAGGATGAGGAAGGCCTCAGTCTGCCCAGTCGTGTGGTGATAATTTTGGGGATAGTGAGAGCAGGAGCCCCCAGCCCGCGTGTCCGGCCCCGCGCTGGGAGCTGAAGGAGCTGCTGTGTTCCGTAGGAGCGCTCTGAGCGCCGGGGATGCCGGACGGGGATGCCGGACGGGGCTGTCCCTGGGTGAGCTCCTGCCGGGGGTTCCCACGGCGCCTCCCGCCCGTCCCCCGGAGCCCCCTCCCCACGGGCCGGGGGCGGGGGGTCCGCGCTGCCCCGCGCCCGCCCCCGGGGCCCTGCGGAGGGGCCGCGCTCTGCCGCCCGCCCGGCTACAGCCCAGCCCTGTCCTGTCCCGTCCTGTCCTCTCCTCTCCCGTCCTGCCGCGATGGAGCGGGCGGCGGGCGAGGCCCTGCCCCTGCTGCCGGCGGCGGGGGGCTCCGCCGGGCTCTCCTCGCCCGGGCTCTCCTCCGCCGGCGCCGTCTTCATTCTGCTCAAGTCTGCGCTGGGCGCGGGGCTGCTGAGCTTCCCCTGGGCCTTCGGCAGGGCCGGCGGGGCCGTCCCCGCTCTCCTGGTGGAGCTGGTAAGGGAGGACTCGGGGCCAGGGACGGCGGCAGAGAGAGCCGAGGGGCGCCGGTGCGGGGAGGGCGCGGAGGGACGGGACGCACCTGCTCTGGGGCTTGGGGAGCTGGCGGGGACCCCCCCCCCGGCATGGCACCCCCCGCCCGACCCCCGCAATCCTTTGGTTTGTTGTTGCGGGGCCACCTTCGGGATGCTCTTTGCTGCTGACGCCGCACCTGTAGATGGTTTGTAGCTCGACTCTAAGTAAATGGGTGTCTGCTCCCGTGCAGCCCTCAAAACCCCGAACTTAAACCCAAAGTATCACATAAGGCTGTGTCTCCATCCTTTTGCTGACCTTTGTTACCCAGGCCACAAGGTGATCTGGCCGGTCACCTGGTCCCTGGCCGTGGGTCTGCTGGGTCCCGTTCTGCTCTGGGGGTGATGGAGGGTGGCCGTGGTGCTTCTTGCTGGCTCTGTCCCGCAGGGCTCGCTGGTGTTCCTGGTGAGCGGGCTGGCGGTGCTGGGCTATGCTGCGGCCCTCAGCGCCCAGCCCACCTACCAGGGCGTGGTCCGGGCCGTGTGCGGGGCGGCCGTGGGGAAGCTCTGTGAGGTCTGCTTCCTCCTCAACCTCTTCATGATCTCCGTGGCCCTCCTCAGGGTGGTGGGCGACCAGCTGGAGAAACGTGAGTTGTTTCCCCTCACTGTGTTTGCGGCTTGCTTGGGGCTGGCACCTCTCAGGAGTGAGAGCAAGGTGGTCCCAGGTGGGCTGGGGTCACCCCCAGGGTTTTCCTGGAAATTCTGAGGACATGCGGCTCCCTGTTTCTGCCATGGTGTGATGCTCCCGACCTCCTTGGGCCATCTTTCAGGGTGCAGCTGACCCCTTGCTGCCCCCCACAGTGTGTGACTCCCTGTACCCCAATGGGACACTGAGTGGGGCCCCCCAGCTGCCCCCCTGGTACGTGGACCAGCGCTTCACCCTCTCAGCTCTCTGTGTCCTTGTCATCTTCCCGCTTTCCGTCCCCAGGGAGATCGGCTTCCAGAAGTACTCCAGGTACCACCGGGGCTATCCCTGTGGTGGCCCACCCCGAGGTACCCTGTACGCCAGGTTACCTCCTCCCAGGACCCTGTGGGGCCATGGGAGCCCCCTTCTTCCTGGCTGTGTGCTGATGCTCTCCCATGCCCTCACAGCATCCTGGGCACGCTGGCTGCCTGCTACCTCACTCTGGTCATCATCCTGAAATACTACCTGCAGGCACAGAGCCTGCGTTTGACTGAGCCCCCCCAGCCCTCCAGGTAGGAGGGTCAGCCCCATGTCCCTCCTGCCCTGAGGTCTATGGCATGAGCAGTGACATGGGGCAGGGCTGGAGGCAGGGCAGGGGTGCTGTGAGGTGCTGTGTGCGGTGGGGGTGAGCTGGGGACAACTCACTGTGGATAGCAGCTCCCAGCTCCAGCTTTCACCCCAGCAATAACCCTTTCTCCCAGAATCACTGGGCAAGAGATTCCCAAGGTGGCATCCAGGCTGCACTGTTTATGACATGAAGGTTTCTTCTCCATGTGAGCCTCATGCCCTTTGCTCTGTGCTTCCTCTCCACATGCCACAGGTCCTCATCCTGGACCTCCATCTTCAGTGTCATTCCCACCATCTGCTTTGGCTTCCAGGTAGGTCACCCTGGCCCCTCTGGCCCCAGCTACCAGGGCAGTTCTGTCAGCCCCTCATGGCATCCCAGACCATGGGAATGCCATGTCTTAAAGGGCAGGTTGCAGGGAAGGGGACCGGTAGCTGTCACCAGCGGTGGCTGTGGGGCAGGACACAAATGCCTGGGAATGGGGCAGAGCGGGATAGGGCACCCATAGGTGGGAAGGAGGATGCTAGGAGTGGGGACTATCCCTGCATGGGGCCCCAGCACTGAGCACTGTCCCCCCTTGCCTTGCAGTGCCATGAGGCATGTGTGGCCATCTACAGCAGCATGCGCAATCAGAGCATCTCCCACTGGGTCACCGTCTCTGTGCTCTCCATGCTAATTTGTCTGCTCATCTACTCCCTCACTGGTAACCCCAGCACCAAACCCTTCACTCCTCCTTGTCCCCGGGGTCCCCTCTACCCTTGGCTCATCTATCCTCCTCAGAATTCCTCTGTCCTGCTCACTGCACGGCCGCCCACCCCCCCACCTCCCTGTCAGCAGGGCTCTATGGCTACCTGACCTTCGGCGAGGCTGTGGCGTCCGATGTCCTGATGTCCTACCCAGGGAATGACCCGCTTGTCATCGTTGCCCGCCTGCTCTTTGGTGTCTCCATTGTCACCATTTACCCCATTGTGGTGCTGCTGGGCAGGTGAGGGCAGTGGTGACAAGCTGGGTGTGCCCCCAGCTGGTGCAGCTCCCCTGGGTGCTATCAGCCCCTGCAATCCTCCCTCCCAGATCCGTAGTGAAGGACTTGTGGGGAACCCCGAAGTGTGGGGCCGTGGCAGTGTCTGAGGCACACGAGCGGCGGAGCCGGGTGGCACTGACGGTCACCTGGATGGCTGCCACGCTGGGCATTGCCCTGTTCGTCCCCGACATCGGCAAAGTCATCGAACTCATCGGGGGTATCAGCGCCTTCTTCATCTTCATCTTCCCAGGCAAGAGTAGGCACAGGGAGGGAGGAAAGCGGTGGGGGGTCACTGGTGCATCGCTGCAGTGGAAAGGAGCCTGTCCTGGCCCCATTTTGGGGCTGCAGGGCTGTGCTTGTGGGGGACAATGCAGTGGGGCTGGGTGGGGGTGTGCTGGGTTAGGGCTGAGCTTCTGCACTGACAGCAGGGCTGTGCCTCGTGTGCATGACTGGGACCCACAGCCTTGGGCCACGCAGAAGGTGAGTGTCTGTGTGTTCAGTGGGGGGGCAAGGGAAGGGACAGGGGCAGGGTATGGTATCCCATGGGCCATGGCTCAGGCAGATCCCTGGGGGTCACCCTGGTCAAGGTGGGAACCCTGCAAGGAGGGAGGATTTGGTTGTGAAGTGCTCTACTGGGGCTGTGCCTGGAAATGTCCCTGGATGCCAGGGCTGTGTCCAGGAATGTGGGGTTTGGTGGCACTAGGGTATCCAGTGGGAGCTGGGATGGGGTCAGGTCTGGGGTCAGAGGGGCAGGGTGCCCCAAGACATGAGACCATCAGGTGTTTGGTGTCTGTTGTGCCAGGGCAGTGTGTCCCCATCACCGCTGCTTTCTGGAGGGGCTGGGGCACAGGAGCAGCACATGTCAGGGGGACCTGACATGGTGCTGGTGAGTTTTGGAATAAGTGTGTGCTTAAGTGTGCCTGTGGTGCCCCTGGGGGAGCAGCAGAGTCTGAGGGAGGATGGAGGTTATGTGGTGGGTGGAGGCAGCACCTGAGGACATCTGGGTCTTGGTCAAGAGGGTACTCTGGGAAACCATGAACATCTGGGGAGGGGTGAGTGTGCCCCAAAAGGTGCCAAAGTGCTGGAGAGGGCTGGGCAGAGGGTCAGCAGGGGCACCCAGATGGGTGACAAAGGCTTGGGGAGGTCCCTTGGGGAGACCTGCCAGAGCATGAGCCCATCATGAGGAGAGGGGACAACATGAGCTGGGGTGATGGAGACTGCAGTGGGACAGTCCCAGCCTGCCCAGAACAGTCTGGGAAGAAGCACGGTGCTTGCTGAGAACCCTGCGACAGAACAGCAGCCGGGTTTGGGGTGAGTGCTGCATCCCAGGGGCTTAGTATGGGGCCGAGGGGGGCTGTGTGCCCCGGGGAGGAGGGAACAGGGAGGTACTGACCAAGGGGTCCGGGGACTGGGGCTGGAACCGGGGAGGGGATGGCGCTGGAAGCATGTGGGGATGGGATGGAGCGAGGGGTGTGTGGGAGTGGCCGTGCCCCAGCACAGAGTGGATGGGTGGGTGTGGGTCTCTGCTCCTTCAGCAGGGCCACTGGGCACAGGCAGAATTGGCAGGGTACTCGTGGTGGCATCTGCTGGCTTTTTGACCACGGTTTATGTGTCGTTGCAGTGGAGCCTGGGGCTGGCCCAGAGGGGCTGCTGGGCTCTTCAGCCGTCGACTGGGAACGATGCAGAGGAGCAAGGCAGAGGAGGCTGACCCTGCAGAGAGCTCCACAGCCAGAGGAGCTGGGGTACAGGGGTGACCTGTTACTGAGGTCAGCTCTACCCCGGCAGCCTCTGCTCGTGTCGCTGCAGGGCTGCTCTCATCGCCTGGGGGGTTCTCTCCATTCTCAGCGGTGCCTTTGTCTGCGGGCAGAGCGCTGCCCTGGCCGTGCTGGGGCTGCTGCACTGAGTGACCACAGAGCCCCATCGTGACCCCAGCGTGACCCCCCTGCCATCCTGCCCCGGACAGATGCCCCGAACACAGCCGCAGCACTGGATCCCATGGCGGTTTTATTTGGCATCACCGTTTACAGTGGCTAATAAAGACAGGAGAGGGTATTGGCAAGAGTCCTGTGCCACGCACCCTGAGGGACCCCCACACACAGCGGGGTGGGTGTGGGATTAGCACAGACAGAAAGACACACAGACAAGTACAGACCCCAGGAAGGAGGGGAGGCAGCCACCCTCACGCCTGCAAGGCACCAGCTGCAACTGTGCACATGCAAAGGAAACCCCTTGGGACCCCCACAGCTGTAAAGGACTAAGGGGTGCCTTGGGAACAGGGAAACCCCTCTCTGCCACCACCCCGACTCTGCCCTGGGGCACGGGTCCCCATCCTTCCAGGCACACACACACACACACACACACTGCACCAGGCACAGCTTCAACCCCCCCATCTCCTCCCTGGGTGGCCCCTGGGGACTTGCACAGACCCCAAACTATTCCCTGCTTTCAGGGGGGCTCCAGCCTCCCACCTTCCACTCCCATTCCTGCTCCCTAGTACCTGCCTCCAGCCATTGCCCCCCCTCCCTATGTCTGGGGGATATCCCCCTCCCCAAACCCTGCCAGCCCCTCCCTGGCACTCCTTCCCCCCCACCCATGCCAGGGAGAGATGATGCAGGTGAAGGGGTAGCTGAGGGAGGACTCAGGGTTGGAGGACACACACATGGGGGTTCCCTTCACTGCAGCCAGGTCACACTGACACCTCCCCCAGTCACGGCCACCCCGCAGAGGGGACAGGTGCTGGCGGGCTCTGGACACCGACGGTCACTCTCGGCTCAGGGTGCACCAGGCAGCTGCAGGGGAACATCAGGAGGGTCACACTAGCCCAGCCAGCTCAGCCCATGCTGTCCTTCACACCGTGCCACCGGCGCACCCTCGTTCTCCAAAAACTGGAGAGTTGCTGGCTGCCCAGCAGTCCCTGTCCCCCACTCTCTGGGGTGGCTGCCCTCCTACCTGGCACGGCCACGCTGGAGATGGCCTCAGGCTGGCTGAGCGTGTCCACCTTGACGTGCTGGAAGCCCTTGCAGGTGGCACTCTGCAGGTGCCTGTGCCCGGGTGGGAGAGAGTTGGTGACACCCAGCCCTCCCCAAAACACCATTCCAGACCCCCACAGCACCATGAGCTCTGGCAGGGCCGTGTGCCAGCAATC
This sequence comes from Cinclus cinclus, assembly GCF_963662255.1. Taxonomy (NCBI): domain Eukaryota; kingdom Metazoa; phylum Chordata; class Aves; order Passeriformes; family Cinclidae; genus Cinclus; species Cinclus cinclus. The sequence continues at coordinate 8,726,429 of NC_085056.1, forward strand.
CTGCTCACTTCCCCTTGTGCAGAGCACCCCGCCTTAGTTCAGGACTCTGACCCCTCTCATCACCACATCCCAGCACTCCCAGGTGGGAGGTATAGAAAGATCCACCCCAACCCACCTGTCCTGTTTACAGGCACAGCTCTAGGACAGACAGACAGCTCCTCAGTCCTGCCATCAGATAGGGGCACAGCTATTCTAACAACCCTCTGTACCTGCGCGTCCCAAAATGGGATTTTCATCCCCTCCCCTACCTCTTCCAGTCCTCCTCGGTCTCCCAGAACTCATAGACGATGAAGGTGACCCCATCAGGCAGCTTCACTGCAGTGACACTGGCAGAAATGGGGAGAGCGGGTGAGCCCCCAACATGGGATATCCCTCCCGCCTCTGCAGCCACAGGTATATTCTAGGGTGGGCTACTGAGGGGGGACCCGGCCCCAACAGCCCAGGTAAGGGTAGCCCCCATTCCTCAGCCCATGCAAAAGCAGTGTTGGTGGCTGAGCATGACTAGTTCCCAAATCCTGGCTGTTTTGCCTCGGTCCTTCACTTGGTCCTCACTCCAGCCCATGCCAAGACCCCACCTCCCCAGCCCCCTGGCATGCAGCTGCTGATGGTACCCACTGGAAGCAGTCCCGCTCCCCGGCCACGCTCTTCAGGTACTGCTTCAGGGAGCTGCAGAACTCGCCCAGGTGCTTGTGTGACACTGTCATCTCGTTCCTCACCAGGAGCAGGTACTGCCGGGCCCCAAACACAGCATGTGAGACCCACAGAAACACAGTGACCCCCAGGTGTGGCTCTGTGCTTCAGGGGCACCCCTGCACCCACAGGTGGTGGTTGGGCACACTCACCGTGCAAGCTGTGCTCTCGCTGTCTGACAGCCGCTGGTGCAGGTCAAACCACAGGGTCTGGGAAAAGGGGAATAAGCAGCAGAGGGGGTGGTGGACTGGCTGAGGCTGACTGTCCCTCTCTGCTTGGTGGGTTTCTGTCCTCAGCATTTGCAATGCCCCCTTCTCTACAGGGAATGGGCTCCAAGAGACACTTGCATCTCCAGCCAGGACCCTTTGCAAAAGTTCCTTGTGTTCCCACTGCAGCCAACATCCCCAACACCATGCCTTCATCCCTGCCCCAAAACAGCCGGGGCAAGGTCCCTAAACTGTTCCAGGACTGGCAAGACAGCCCCAGGCAGGGAAATGCTGTCTCTTACCTTGTCCTCCAGCTTGCCGATCAGCTTGGCCAGCCTGTTGATCTGCCCCTCCAGCCCCTCTGCTTTGGTGTCAGGGGAACCTGTGCAGAGCCAGGAGGCAGTGATGGAGTGAGGGGCACCTGCAGGCACCCCCTGAGAGCCCTGTCCTGCTGCTGGGATTGAGTGCTCCAAGCCACCCCAGGCAGCCAGCACTTACCAGTCTGGAAGCTCTTTCCTTGCTCCCTGGGGACCACCCAAGTGGTGGGAGGGTAGCTGGGCACAGGGTTGTCATACCAGGTGTCACTCAGGCCATGACCATCCTTGCTGGGGTAGTGCCTACAACCACAGAGCACACAGGGTGTCAGGACAGCAGAGCTGGGCACACACAGAGTGGCATGAGCCAGCCCTGGGTAGCTAGCACTGGAGCATCCTTTCTGGCAGCTCTGTCAATGATGCCAGACCCCTTGGAGAGCAACAGCGCCCACAGTGTGCCCAGGCAGTGCAGGCTTCCTTCCTGCACCATCCTTTGGCATCAGCCAGTGTGGGGAGCAGGTCAGAAACAGAGGAATGTCAGTGGGCTGATCCCAGCAGCCACCACTTTTTCTTTCCTGCTTATGGAACAGCGAAGCTCTCCTGGCACCACCAGCAGCCATCAGGGACTTTTTCTGTTCTAGACAGACACCTGCAATGTGGGGCATTCAGGCCCCTGAAGCTGTGCCCAGCCAGCTGCACCTTCCTGGGGCTGGTCTTGCAGTCCAATGGCTTTGGTGATATTCAGACAGGAAAAGCTGCTGTCACCCAGGCTACCCCGGGTGAATGGCTGCCCATGAGCAGAGGCTGTGTGTCCCATTAACAGACTGCAGCTGCAGTTTTCCTGGGGAATGGAAACACATCCACTCTAGCATTTCCTCCACCCTGCTTTCGTCTGGGTCTAAGAAGCCTGTAAGGCCTGGAGGTTGCTCAAAGATCCAAAATACTGTCCTGGAACACTTCCACAGACCATAATCACCATCCAGCACCAGATCCTTGGTGGTCCTCCCTATTTGCAAGCCAGAGAGAATACTAAGATCTGCCATCCTCACAAGGGCTTGCAGCTGCCATCCATGTGCATGAGATGGGAATGGGTTTGGGGAAGAATGACCCTCTCCTTTCTCCTCCACCAATAGGAAGCCTGCACCACAAAGGGAGAGGCTGAGCCATTCAAAGGATTTCCAGTGTTTCCTTCCAGAAAGAGCAGCTCTGTGCCAGCTGTTGACAGAGGTGCTGGGAGCCCTGGCTCCTCTTGGCACCTTTTGTTAGTCAAGCAGCTCCCAGCTGGAGACAGCATGCTAAGTTCCCCGGAGCCAGTGAGCACCACACCAGCCAGCACCTCCCTGCCCTCCCGTCCCTCCCCTGGCACCTGGCTCCTCCAAAGCACAATTGCTGGGTTCTTTTTCCCAATCTACCCCAAAAATCAGCCAGTGTGGGCTCCACCATATACACAGGAACACAAGGTGCAGATCTGGTCCCAAAGAACATCTCCAAGATATGGAAACAGGAACAACAATAAAGGTAGCCAGAGCATCCCTTTGCTACAGGCTGTGCAACTATACTGCTGCTGGACCTGGACAATCCCCTGTCAGTAGACAGGAAATCAGGCAAAAACACATAGAGATTTATTTTAATCACAATTTAATGAGGTGTCTCCATCTTGGACCTCTGCCTTCACACTTTGTTCTACAGCCCTTTATTTTCATGCTTTTTAGGTCACCTCTTTGTCTTCACGGGAATGCAGGATATAATTTTTTTTGTGGGATTTATTTTTGCTTTTTAGCTGTTATCTTTGTGAGAAAACAACTACAGTACTCTCCCTTATGATCTGGGCCCACACACCAGCAAATAAAAGCCAGAGAAGTCTTTCATGGGCTCTAATTACTCTGCCTGATACTTGGTTTGTTTCCTCTTCATTGTTTTGCAGGAGCTCCTACTTCTTTTTTGTACAAGGTTTGCCACAAAACAAAGAGAAGAAAGAGATGTGAGATGATGAAACCCACAGCATTCTTGCTAGAAAAGTTGGTGGAATGATGGCAGAGCTGCCCAGGTCTCACGGTGCTCCACAGAGTCTGTCTTAGGATGGAGCTGGTATTTTCACCCTCCATGTGCCCCTTGCACATGCATGGCTTGGGGAAACCAAAATGTGCAAGTGTCCCGTGGGCTCCTGGCTTGAAGGAACAGCAGGAGAAGGGCTCGCTCGGTGAGCATCTCACAAACACACAGGTTTCCATTGCAGCCTGTCCTGGCTCCAGCTGGTGATGGTGGCACCGAGGGGGCTGTGCTGAGGTTTTACTTCTGCTGCTGGGAACTCTTTGTAGCTTAGCCCTGGCGGCACTCGGGAAATCTTGAAAGGGTTTCTCTCCTCTGTATTGCCCAAGCCCAGTGGCACGTGCTGGGCTGCTGGGATGGGGACAGCTCCTCCTGAGACTGGGGACAGCGTCCCCTGTCCTGGGGCAAGTGTCCCCAGTGCACAAACGCCTTTTTCCTCGGGATGATTACTCTCGCTGAGGGCTCTGGCAGGAGGGGCAGCATCCCCGGCACGGGAAGCTGTCCCTGTGGGCTGTCCCCAGCTCACCTCAGGCACAGCCGCCCCTCTGCAGGTGCCTGTGGTGGGTTTTGCTCAGAGAGGCAGCTCCGTGCACCCAGCGCTGCCCAGCCTGCTGCCAAGGGGCTGCCCCTGGTTTGCATCCCCAAACACCGCTCTTGTTAACGGGGACCCCGGGGACTGCAGGAGAGGAAGGGACAGGGTTAAGAAAGAGAAAAAGCCCCCAGAGTTCAGGAAGCTGGGAAGGGAGGCAAAGAGAAAGGGAGGCAAAGAGAAAGGGAGGCAAAGAGAAAGGCAGCCGCTCGCCCGGCTCCCCTTTGCTCCTGCACAACGCCTGCTACATTTCCCTCACCCTGCAACAGCATCACCATCATCATCATCATCATCATCATCATCATCATCATCATCCTCCCCTTCCACCCTCCTGCACCAGAGGAGGGCAGGAGTGCTGCTCACCTGGCGGGGTTGGTTTGCTCGTCGATGGCATCCACAGCGCTCTCCACGGAGCTCAGCAGGGACTGGGTCTGGTTCGCCGTCTCCTTCAGCAGGAAGCGGGTCACGAACTGGTCCACGTTGCTGCCACTCTCGTACACCTGCAGGGGCACACGGTGAGCGCCGGCCCGGGCACGCAGCACCTCCAGGGTCCCCGGCCAGTGCAGAGCCTGCCCAGCATCCCACCCACAAGCTGCTCCCCTCCGTGTCCCTGCCACACCTACAGGTGTTACCCAGAGCCTGTAGTTGCCATCTTAAGCATGATCTTAAATTGCTTTGTTATTGCCCTGCACCCAGTGGGTGCAGGTATGGAAAGCGCATCCCGTGCTTTGGAGATCCCCACGTGGAGATCTCAGCATGTTATTTGGTGCCCTAGTCCACAGCAGTACGGCCAACCCTGCACTAAAATTAAAGGGGTTTGGGATGGTTTACAGGGTTCAGTGTGATGTTTGGCTGACAGAAGCTGCCAGGGTAATACAAACTTTTTTAAGACAAAGAACATCTAAAAACATTTAGTAGAACAACTGATCTGCATGAAGCAGCCAGGGCCCCTTTCCCAGCACAGCCTTGCTGAACCCTGCCCATGGCACAGTCCTGCTCCTACACCTCCTGACAGTCACCAGACACTGGCACAACCAGATGGACACTGGCACAGACTGTGCAACACTGACCCAACCAATCCAACATTGGTTCAACACCACTCCAACCAGTTCAACACCAGCCCAACCAGCCCAAGGACAGCCCAGTGGCTGCTGGGCTCACCAGCTCTGCTGAAGCCAACCACTCAGTATCAGAGCTGAAAATATTTGCAGTGAAAAAAGGGCTCCCTAAACCCAAGCTCATCAGCACCACTTTTTCACAGACTCTTTCCCATCCATCAGTGCCTGCTGGGACAGCACATCGCCCAGGCAAAACCCTGCTGGACAGTCTGTCCCTGTGTGTTCACACCTCCTGGCATGGGATTCCTCTGGGAGGAATTCATAAATTTTTGGAGCCATGAGACAGGGATGGATGTTCCTGGCTCCCTGCATTCCATCAGCAATGTCCACACTCAGGACACTGGAGTGGTCCCAGCACTGCTGGTTGTCTGAGCATGCAGCAGCACAACATCAGCACCCCAAGCTCCCCAAAGCAAATTATTCCTGTTTTATGGTGAAGCTATTAACAAGGGTTATTTCCATGGCAACTAGAGCAGCTCTGCAGAGGGCCTTTATCTCAGCCTTTATCTTCCATATTAAATCATAAAAGAAGAATGAGCTGATAGAAAAAACCCTTTGGGAAAACTGATCACAGAGCTGATTTCTCACCCCTGGTTTGGTATGGAAGCACTAGTTTCTTGACAGCTTCTTGAGCACCCAATTAGCAGCAGTTAATGACTTCTGTCTGTGTTAAAACAGACAGAACTCTGTTAGATTCCTGTCTAACACAAGAAAACTTGCTCCTCTCTGTTGCAGCCACAGTGTTTCTGGGGGACAGGCCCAACATGGGGATCCTCAGCAGATGGTGGTGATGGTGATGCTGAAGCTGTGAGAGTATGCGTAGTTAAATGTTGGCTTTTTTATTACCTAACCACAGCCTATAATCTTGGTTCAGCTTTAGGAAAAATCAAACAAGTGATTCCCACATTCATTTAAGTCAGTTTAACTCCCTACATACAGATTCAATGGATGGATGGATGGATGAATGGATGTCAGGTACAAAGCTGTTCCAACCAGTGCAGAGAGAATTGGGATGTTTGTGAAGATCTGATGCTTTTTGACAGGCCAGTAAGACAAACAGATCTGAAATCTAAGCAACAGTGATTGTTTTTCTCCCACTTAACTAATGGGCCATTTGCCAGCCCAGTTGTGACATTTGCTCTCAGGAGCTGAATCAGAAATGCATGTGCTTAGAGGTTTTTTCAGCAGCCCCTCATGCTCCCCTCTACCTCTCTCCTCTCCTCTTCCTTATGTCTTCTTCAGGTTGCAAAAACAAACCATTAAAAAGACCAGCTATAAAGGGATCTTTCCCACCGTCTTATTAAAACATTTGTCAGACTATCCTAGTGAGATTTAATGAGGTTTGGTCTTATTAATTCCACCCTGAAGAGTTATCTCCTCCTTGCTTAGCTTGAGAAGCTAAAATATTTATGGAGATCGTATAATAATTGCTGCTCAATGAAGCTGCTCTGTGCCAGAAACATTTGCACATCTCCAAGCCTGCTCTTTTCCATCCATCATTTCCAGACAAGCTCTTTCCTGAGCTGCCTGGCCTTGACCTCTGCTGCTGCAAACAGGTGGTTGTGTTTGCAACGAGCAGCAAGTGTAAAAACACCATTGAAAGGATGGTCTTGAGATTTCTGTGTTGATGGCTCTCAGGAGAGTCTCAGAGAGCATCATGACAAAGCAGGAAATGAAACAGAGACTTTCAGAAATGAGAGAAGAGTGGGAAAAGGACAGTTTGCATTACTGGAGAGGGATTGCCCAGGGCTGGGTCTCTGGTCAGGTGGCTGAAGTCCAAGCCCCACATCCACCCTCCTCCTTCACATCACAGGCTCTTCACCTGTCTGTAAGGCATCTTCCCACACACAGAGGCAGCCAGCACAGGGGCACAGTCTGCTCAAAGCCCCACCACAGCTCCTCCAGCTTTTCATTTCCACATGCACCCGCCCAAAATTGCCCAAATTCTGGCTCAGATTAATGAAAACACCCCTGGGATGGGCTACTTGTGCAAAGCATAACTGGGATTTTGGTGCTGTTGAGTGCTTGGATTTTCCCAAGAAGTGCCAAGTTTCCCTCACCAGACACTGCAAATGGATGCGTAAAGATGGGCTCTCTTGGCCATGTCCTGGTGGGTATCAAATACTGGGGAATGAGACTTTTAATACTGTTGAACATCTCCAAGCTTCTTTGCTGGCATTTTTAAAGGTCACTCTTCAGCTCATTAAGACTACAGGATGTAAAATATAGATTATTTTGCACCACCCAGGAACTTGGAGACCCACTGTGACCTCCCCACATCTTCCCTTTGCCTCACAGGGATACAACCTGACCAACGAGGCTTCCCAGTGCTGCCTTTCAGCAGGACTGCCCAAATTGGCTGACAGTTACCATGCCTGGGGACAGTGGTGACTTCTCCAACTGTTAATAACAACAGTCCAAGCACACCCACAGAGTGATGCTGCTGAACTGAGAAGGTTTTTCAGTTGGAAACCAAAGGCAACTCTGTTTCACCCACACTTTTCCTCCAGTTAAGAAAACAAAACCAACTTATTGCCATGCCATAAAACACCCGTCAAGCCTCATCCCAGGATGATGGAGGGGTTATCTTCCACCCACCCAGCCCTTTAAAAACCAGGCATGTGTTGCACTGTAATCTCTGAGTGGCTGATTTAAATTCGTTGCTCATAATTGCCTGTTTGCTTCCAAGAGATATTTTCTTATAATTAAAATAACACTCAGACCTGCCTCTTTCTCTTTTCCCTCCCCCCGACTTTTAAATCCCTTCCAAAGCAGAGACCCAAAACTGATTGCCTGGCACATAATCAGTAGGAGAAACCTGAAGAGAACAGGCATTTAAATAGTTGATAAATGAAAGCATTACCATATGAAAGACCCTCAGCCTTCCCAAAGCAGCTCTAAAAACTGAAATGAGACACCTGTTCAGATTTAAAAAAATGTCAACAGCATCACACAGATTTGAAAAGTTTTTTTGCTATAAAGTCCTCCTTTTGCAGATCTCAATGTTGGACTCATTTCATGCTTACTTTACCTGGTCCTGGTGCTCTCCTGCCAGGGTCAATTTATCACAGGGCTTCTCCATTCTCACTGTTAGAGAACCTCCCTGCTGCACTGGAATCCCATCATTTCTCGTGCAGCTACATGGATGTGAAGGGCAGGTATCTGCTGTGCTGCATATTCCCTAGGTCACCTGTGGATCCAGAGGCTTCTGGCCCCTTTGCACCCTGTCCATTCACCCAGCAGCCAAAGAACAGGCTTGGAAGTGTGGCCTCCTTCTCAACACCCTGGCTGTAATCAGCCTCTTGCTTCACACAGGTTCCTAATTAGCTGTATTTAGTTCCCACAAGGCAGCAATTTGATACATATTTTATTTCAGTTTTCCAAGGAAAGTTCAGATTTTGTTTTCCAAACAGGACCTACTCAAAGGACCCTGCAGATGGAGCAGTGTGGGATGGTCAAGCTGCTGAAGGCTCAGCCTGGCTGTGCCTTTCCTTTTGGTAACTCCTTCAAAGCTTCTCTCAGACTATTTGGCAAGGCAACAGCATTGACACCTTCACCATAGAATTCACCTAAATTCCAGGAGCAAAAGACCTAAAATGGGAGAGGAGGAAAACCATGTCCTACAGAAGGCCCATGAGATCTGGAGCTGGGACAGCACAAGCAAGACCTCCAGAGAAGATGCTCTGCCTTTTCAGAGAGAATGGAAGGACATGAACTTTGTAGCAACAGACAAACAGAAGAGCCGGGAATGAGGATCTTAATCTAAAAATAAGTTCCAAGACAGACCTTGAGATTCATCTCCCTGCCAGTCCCTGCTCCCCACAGTCTGGCAGCCCAGCTGGATCTCATGCACAGCCCTGTGGAGCTGGCAGGAAAGTGGCTCCTGATGGCAGTGCATGGAGAAGCAGCTTTCTGGTCTGGAGTCTGACCAGAAAAGCTGGGGAAAATCCAGTTCTTGCAGAACTGAAGCAGCACATTTTGTTTTAATTTGTGGTGCAATATTTTCTTAAATTAGTTTCAGAGAAGAGCTGCAGAAATACTTTTGGAGAAGTAAACAAGAGCACCACCTTTCCTTTCAGTTTGTTCTTCAGCTATGAAGTTCTACAACTTTCCCAGAGATCAGCACCTGTTTTTTTTTTTTCTATAGAAATTGATACAGAAATTGTTCAGAAATATGTAATTCAAAACACATGGAGGGCTGACTCATCCTTTACCAATTCACTGACCCATCACCACGCTTTTCTTTTTTCAGCCACAACCATTCACCATGATTGCTTTTTTAACTGCATCACAGGAGTGTTTCAGACCTGGCCGTGCTGCACTGCAGTGGTGCCCCACAGGCTTCAAACCCAGACCAGAAGCTTTCAGCTGTTGTTCATTTAACCACAGTGAGGCAAGGCCAGAACATGAGGTCTGTGAGAAGCCTTGAGCAGCTCACATTTTCTGGGCTGGGCACAACCCAGAAACTGCCACCACTGTGCTGCTGTTCCACTCTGCCATGGGTTCATCACCTGGCACAGCACAGCCCTGCCCCAGGATCCTGATACCCTCACTGTGAACACCAAGTCCATTCAGCAGAGCAGGAGAAAAGCTGCTCAAATTAAATGAAAGGCTGAGATAAAGAATTAGCTGCAGGATGGGAGGAAAAGGTTCATTTTGAGGACTATTTCCAGGGACTATTTTATCTCGAGGTGTCACCATTCAAAAAAGAGCAATATCACTTTTGGCAAGCGTAAGTTTGGCAGGTAAGAATGTAAATAAGAGCACTCTATATTGCTGATCTGGGCTGTGCTGTAAAATGAAAAATACCATCCACCATTTTTAGCATCCAAGACTGCTAGCAGATGGTTCTTGCTCTGGGGCTGTAACTGAGCTGCTCAAACAAGTGCAGTTTGCTGCTCGGGGCTGAAAACTGGGGAAGGCCCATGGTCAGCCTGGCACCAGCAGCAGGGAGAGGACATCTGCTGCAGCACCTCCACACTGAGCCCCAGGAGCCCAGAATGTCCTGTTCACTGCAATTACATCTCATAAGGCAGAGACAAGATGGATGGATTTCTGCAGGAACAACTGAACTCAAAAATAACATGGAAACCTATTCAACTGTGTGTAGGCACCTCTGGGATCCCTACTGCTGTTGGAGCAGCTGCAGCTGGTATTGAAGGTCAGTGCACTCAGTTTTCCCTTTATGATTTGCATATTCTCACATCTAAGTAATGAATTTTAAGGGGAAAATGAATTTGCAGCTGCTTTGGGTATACTGCCAGTCCATAAGACACATGTGGTGTTTGGCACTCTGACAGAGAAGGCTCTCAGGGAGTGTGTGTTGTGTCACCACTTGGTCATATTTTCTCTCCAGGTCCATAAACTGAGAGACTGGCAGCAGAGCAGCCAGTGAGCAAGCAGTGAGTAAAACACTGTCTTTCACATTTCTTTGCTCTCTCTCCAGGACCAAAGGTGATGCTGAACACCAAGCAGCAGCTGGTCTAGGTCCACCCTCAGATCCTCAGGGCTGCTCCATAAATCCTTCCTGCTGTACCCTACTCTTCCCTGCAGCCAGCCTCATTCTGGCATGTGCATGGGCAGTTGTAATTTCAGCTCCAATTTTGGGTAATTTTGCTTTCCAAGCACTCTCCTTCCATCTGGGACAGGGCATGCACCAAGGTCAGTCAGTGCTTCTTGGAGCCATCTGCTGCCAACAGGAGCATCCCCAGGAAGGAATGATTTGACTTTAAATCTGAGCTGCTTCATCCTTAAAAATGTTCATCACTCAGCATTTTTTGATTTCTTTGCAGCTTGCTTTTAAGGTTTGCCTCACCACTTAAGGTCACTTTGCTGCTGCTTCCACGGTCAGTCCTGCAAAATGCTTAATTGGCAGGAGCTGGAAGCAGTACCAACCCCGGTGCAGCTGGCAGTAGAAACTGGATGTGACAGGAACAAGGCTGATTGAGCCTCTCAGGTTCAAAAAAACACACTTTTTTTACCAGGCTGCCACATTTCCCAGGCTGGGTGAGGGTGTACAGTGGTAACCATCACCTCTGCCACCCCCAAGCACTTGCCCTGTCACCCCCAAAGCTGGCAGGGATGGTGGAAGCGTTGGGTGGGCACTGTCCCCTGAGGCAGGGGACTCAGTGACTGAGGGGGAGGGACAGCACCAACCTGGCTCTGCTCTCCCACTCCCACCACACCCCACATGCCTCTGACACTGGACACAAACCACAGCCTTCCCAGTCACGTTGGTTTTGGTTTTTGCTGACTGAACTGTACAACAGTAAAAGAGAATTATATAGGAACATCTCCTGCTGTCAGCTTTATTTAGAACCCAAAAGTTCATTTCCTTTCTCTCCAATTTAACTTTGCATTTCCAATTGCCAGCAGCAGTCATGTCAATGCAGCACGGACATCACTGTATTGGAAAATAATTACAATGACAGATTTTGTTTTGCTGTGTGAGACCTTCCACTACTGAATCTAATTACTGCTGATACTTTATGAGCTCCTCCAGCACGAGATAATTGCTGCTTTCTCTTTTTATGAGGAAGAAATAATCAGTTGTCTTTTAAGGTGAGAAATACAAACAGCAATTAAATACCATGGTTCTCCATGCCCTCTCTCATCAGCTGGCAGCTCTCAGAAAGACAACACAGAAAAAGGTTAGACTTCATTTATTGTTTGCCCCAAATACATCGTTTGAAAAGGAGGGAATAAGAACACTCCTAAATGATCAATAGTTTCCCCAGGTTAGGAAATGTGTATTTTATTATGGAGAAGCAGGAGCAGCTCACCAGCAAAGCTGTTTGCTCACAAGTCACAATGCTCAGCATCATCACCCAGCCCTTTGCAGGATCTGGCCACAGGAAAAGGTGTAGGGACAGCAACAGGCTTGAGCATCAGGGGGCACAAAACCACACTTAACTCTACCAAAACCTGCTGCTTTGGACACCTTTCACCTCTTCCAGTGTCTCTAAAAATATGTATTAAATGTATGAACCTTTTAAACTTCCTGCTACCCCATCAGCAGGGGACCCCTGGTTACAGCATCACATGGGGAGAAAGAAGATGGAGCAGAAGGAAACTCCCCATCCCTGAAAGTGCCCACGGCCAGGCTGGATGGGGCTTTGTATTCCACTGGTCTAGTGGAAGGTGTCCCTGCCCATGGTGGAAACTTGATGAGGTTTAAATTCATTCCAAACCCAATGTATCCTGTTTGAGACAGGTTTCTCTACCATCCACAACAGCTTATTTTCTGTTGGGTTTTCTTTTTCCCTGCTTCTTTACCTGAACAAAGTGCCTGCCTTTGAATAATTCATTGATGAGGTTTGTACCACTTTGTTCACAAAATCACAGTGGGGAGCAGTGTTTTTCATTAAAGACTTCTTTACCAGCTCCTCTGTGTGATGGAGTTTTGCTCTGCTTGGTCCCTTGCCAGAATTCTGCCAGGCAGTGAAGAGCAGCACACCCCATGGGCTGATAAAATGAGGGGACAGGAGGATGCTGGGGCAACACTCCCTCACCTGGCTTGGGAAATGTCTGCATTTGAGATGAAGTGTTGTGATCCTTCAGTGTCACAGGAGGTAGGTGCCTCCAGTGCTCCTGAGTTCCCTGTTTCTCTCCACAAAACCATGACTGAGGTGACCTGCTCAGATTTAGGTAATGAACCTTGACCTGTTGCAATTAAGGCAGGTGAATCCTGCCACAATTTGCTGAATCAAGGAGGGAGAAAGTTGTTCTTCTTATGAGTGGGTTTGGATTATGAATAACCATCCTGTTTCTGCTGCAGATGTCTCATGCAAGGTAACACCCAAATGCTTAGATGCCTAATTTATAAGCAGGGAATAGACCATCTTCCTCTTGCAAAATATTAGGAAGAATTAGTCATATATATTCACATCACATTGGAAAAGCAGTGGTGGAAGGCATCACGAACAGCAAGCTGGAATGAATTACTAAGAGCTTTATTAGCATGTTAACATTTATTTAAAGTACATAGTTGGCAAACCTGATGGTCATGAAAATTGCTAATAATGAATATAAATGAGACATGAACAAACTTAATTGTAAAAAAATGAACTATTGGTGTTGTCCTGATTTTTTTAACTCTTTCATAATGTTGATTAAAAAAAAATCACTAACGCTTCAGACAGATCAGTGCTTGGCCAAAGACTTTTGCCTTTAATTTATTATGGCAAGACATCAACATGTTAAATATGTGCCTTCACTTTCCATGCTGCCTTCCTGCCAAACATCAAAATGGATGGATTTTGATCAAACAGGGAAATCAAGCTCTTTACTCAGCAGCAAGAGCAGAGACAAATTTGCCATTTCCCATTCTAACTCCTGAAACTGCTTAACATTGTCACTTCTTTAATGTGGAGTAATATGAGTTTCTCTTTTAGCTTCAAAGATAGATGGAAGGGAGATTTCAATTTGGATTGTTCGCAGGAGGGCTGTAGTTGGATTGGGAAGTACTTACAGCTGCTTGGAAAAAGCAAAACCTTCATCACTGGCTTGGCCCTCAGCACACTACCTTAGTGCTCAGCAGTGAAGAGGAAAACTACTTTTTATTCATTGTGGTACAAAAGAACAATTCAAATATGGTTGAAGGTGGAAGTGGGAGAAGGGATTGATTATCCTGAGGCAATAAATATCACTGATACAGCCCAGTTGCACTATTAATTGGCGTGGAAGGACAGAAAAAAATTTCATAGGAACTAAAGCTCTATAACCACTTTTCTCAGCCTGGTAAGACAACAAATGAGTGGTGCACATATTTACATGGTTCATCAGCTCAGATTTGATAAGAATCCATAAATGAACTTCAGTATACTTTTTGATCAGTGTCACTGTCTGTAACAGTCCAGTATCATTAACATTCATGATGGATTTTTAAGGACTTAGGGCTACTTTGCACATATAAACCAGGTTGTTATGTCTTGGTTTTGGTGCTTGCATGATTCCTCTGCAGTCCTTCAAACACACAGCCTTCTAGTTTCTAATAGAGCAGCTTCACACATGAGCAACTGTATTTGGAAAGCAGGATGCTTTCCAAGGTGGAAGCTGGATTAAAGGCAGCTCTATATGATGAAGTTTCCAAAATCCTCCCAGTGATGCTAACAACAGCTCATGCATTCAAAATCCCACCCGAGGGACCCAGAGGCCGTGTTGTCTGCAGACCAGGAGGACACAGCACTGCTGAAGAGGACGGGGACCTTTCTGATTTATGTGCTCTCTTAATGCAACTTTTACGCCACTCCGAGCCTGTGGAACCTGAGGTGCAGGAAGGAGCACTCACCCGTTTGGTGTAGTCCATGGCCTTCAGGATGGACAGGTTCAGCATCTCCAGGGAGGCCAAAACATCTTCATAGTCTCCCATATGGTCAGCAAAATAGTCTGGGAAAACCAAGAGAAGCATGCTGGGAACATGTTAATATAACCTGAGGCTACTTGGCACAGCAGGATCTGCTGTTGGTGGTGACAGACACCTGAGAGGATGGTGCCAGGGCTATTTTTATACTCTGTATCTCAGCCAAAGCAATAATTTGATTCCCCCGAAGTCTGGGACCATTGCAAAAAGCAGATGTAAGACCCAGTAGCTCCCATTGAAAACAACTCCTCAGGTTCTTTATTTCTGTCCTATTTCTGCATTTGATTGTATATGCTCCCTCTCCCTCCGACTGATGGCATGGAGGAAGAGCCCTCAAAAGAAATCCCCTCCCTGTTCCTTTGACATTCTTTGCCACGCAAAGCATCCAAAAACCTCCCAATTCACCCCAATTTATATGAGCTGAGACTGGCCTTACTTCTTTCCCTACATTCCTATCACATTTACACCTCAGCCCACAATCACAGGTTGAACAAGCTCTTGAGAGTAAAATATGCCTTGAAAGGAAGAGAACAGAGCTGCAAGCTGGGCCCAAAATCACATGTTCTCCACAGAGAGGGAGCCACATTTTCTCTGTGCCATCCTTGTCCTTTCCCTGTTTCTGGTGACTGACACAGGGAACAGCAAAAAGCTGTTCCTTAAAAGCCACCAGTGCTGTTCCTCAGCACTAGGACGTGGAGTTTCACACTGAGGTGACATCCCTGTGGAGTGCAGCAAGACATAAACTTCAGGAAACAATCCCACTAATTAGGTTTTCTTGGCTTAATTAGAAGTGCCTATAGCTATTTACAGTCTGAGAACATATCCAAAGGGAAGATTTTGGCAGAAACTGGAATGTCACAACATGACTGACAGCAGCTGTTCCACGATAAGTAAACAGCTTACTCTCATTGCAGTGTGCTTGTTTGGTTTTTCCTTCCTATTTGGGAAAGAAAAACAGAGCAGATCTGATAGATTTTTTCTAAGTCCTGAAATAAAAAGCCCAGCCATTTCAGGAGAAAGGAGCTGTTGTGGGCATACCATAACCCTTGAGACTGACCAAGGAGCACATGAGAGGAGAACAGAGTTGACTTCAACAAAGTATTCAGCTCTGCTGGTTTAGTGTTTTTTATTCATGTGAAGCTACAGGGCTCAAGAAATAATGTTTAAGATGCTCCCAACATTTTATAACACACAATCCATTTCAAGAGGGACACCACAGCTCCCATTTAGACAAACTGAGGGTTTATGTTTAATGCTTAGAAGAGAAGCAAGCAAATAAATCACAGGCAAGGGCAGGTATTCAGCAGATAACAGATCTTAGGCAGGAACTTGTGCTGATTGATCCTTTCTCTGGCTTCCTCCTAGCTTTCCCCAGGAGGTGATGGGTTTATCTCCCTTCTCTCCTGGCAGCTTCACCCCTGGGAGAGGCAGTGAGATGGGATCACACTGGGTGACAGCCATGTAATTTCCTGATTTTATCAGAGTGATGGAGAAAGCCGTGTCAGGTCAAGCAATGCCACTGTTCCTCCTGGGTTTCCTGGCAAAGTTGATGGTTCAAGCTGTGGGGGTTTGATTTCTTGGGTCAGCTGGCAAGGAGACCTAATGCAGTAAGAATGGAGGGATGGGAACAAGCCCATCATGTCCTCTAACCAAAAGGATTTTATGTAAGTCTTTGTTTCTTGCATACCAAAACAAGGAGAAGCAGGAATAACCACTGGAAAGGGGAAATGTTGCTGCTTTTGGTGCTAGCTTGGATGCTCAGAATGGCGTGGGCAGGGGTTGAGTACATCAGGAGGGGAGAAACTCTGGACAATGTCCTGGTGCAGGCACATCCATGGACAGAGAAGTCTTTAAGGTATCAGGAATAAGGAGCAACTGCCTGGTGCTGGCACAGTAACCCCATCTGTGTCTGCACAACCCACTCCCAGCCAGACTTCCAAAGGCTGCAATTAGTGGCAAAGTGATGAAGGTAAAGGGTGAAGACCTGCTGAGGTTGCTTCATATGTTCTTCTGCATCCTGGCACAGGAGGGGAGGAGAAGAGACGGATGAGCTTTCTGCAAGGCCACACACCTCTCTTCCCATCTCCTCCCAAAAAGCTGGGATGCAGAAAATAATTCCCAATATCAAGCATCCATAGAAAAACACACCTGAGTGAACAGTTTGAGTCACCTTCTATTGAAGCAAATCCCTTCAGAAATCCCAGCAGGAAACTTTCCCTTTCTGGTCAAAGTGTGGGACAAAATATCACAGATTTTCTGTTCAACCTTTAATTTTGGCAAGCTGTGGGAGGTACAGCAGAGGTAGTGCACCCCTCAGGCAGCCTGCTGGGAAACATGAAGGCTGGCCTAGGGAGAAACCTGTTGCAGGTATTGCAGAGGGATTAGGGTTTATTGAACTTCAGGGCGAAGCTGGAAGCCATGACATCTCCAGAAATTAAACTCCAGCTTGTTATTGAATGGGATCCACATGCTTTGCTTATCTCTAACCCCATTTGTGTTGCAAGAAAATTAAAAAAGTTCTGCCAATTTTCCTGTGGAGTAAGGAGCAGAGCAGCAGGGCTGAGATCCCCAGCTCCACAGCTGCCACAGCATTGCAATCTGTACTGGGTTTCATGCAACCTTTGAAGACTCTCATGCACACAATGATTGCTTTTGCCCAAAAGGAGAGATGCACTCACCACACAGCTCCTTGGTGTCCACATTGCTGGGAGATGGGGAGAACGAGGCAAGGGAGGAAGCAGGAAGAAAGAAAGAAAAAGAAAGAAAGAAAGAAAGACAACTTTAATGTAAAGGACAGATGAAGGTTACAGTTAAAATTCTCACAGGCTTAACTCCAGATGCCTTCCTGCAACATCACCCACCTCCTCAGCATCCCCCAGCCATCAGTGGGGACAGCCTGTGGAGAAGAGAAGGGTTGGTGTCACTCAGGGCATCTTCAGCATTTGTGCAGCTGGAACAGGTTCACAAGTTATTTTGCATATTCCCTGAGAGGGAAATGGGTACTTGTACATCCCCCCTGAGGGGGGACCTTTGCCCAAGGGGGACCCAGCACACTTGGCACATCAACTCCTCTGACTTCCCTACAAACATCCAGCCTGGCAACATCCTGGTGAGACACTTGATATGGTACAGGAATGTGTCTGTTCCCATTTATTCAGAATAAAAATTTGCAAAATATACTTTTCTCCATGGACCAATTCTCCTAATTCTGCCCTTGTGAAGCAGCTCTTGCCTGGGACTCCCTCCAGACAAAACTGCACAATTACTTCTTAACACATGAACATTTAGTTTATGTAACAACATCTCAACAGACAACCTGCTTGGGAAATAAAGATTGCTGCTAATTTTTGTGCCTCCTATTCCCACACAATCATTAGTGCCATTCAAGGACTGGAACGATCCCTTAACAGAATGTTATTTTATCCATTCATTTGTATCCTGGAAAGTTATTTCTTTAACTAAACTCACCCCTGCTCTGTCTAACCTGCCAGCATAAGTGGATTAGGGATTTCACTGACAGCATCCTCCTGCAGCCCTGCCTTGATGCCCAGATCCAGGCAAACACAAATGTCTTGAGCTCAGGAGATGCTGCCTGACAGAAGTGAGCTGCCCACCCTGTCTCCTGCTGAAAAAGCACCTGGTACTGAATCACACCCTCTTTGGGTAGGTGGTGCCTGCCACGGTGTGAAGAAGTCACCTCCTGTCTGGGGACCCTCGTGGTGCAAGGCACAGCTGCAGGGGTGGCTCCTGTGGCAGCACTTGCCTCTCTCTGCAGCATGACCTGCACTACTCATCTCCATTCTCTTGGAGACTTGTCTTCCTTAAAGCCTGGAGTTACATCCCTGAGTCCTACAAACCCCCCTGGGGATGCCGTGGGCTTAGCTTCCCTGATGAGATGTTCTCATGCCAAATCACTGAATCCACAGGTACAAACACTGTGAACAGAGCCAGTCCTGATCCCAGGAGCTCTGGCAATGCCCAGAACTTTGGCAGAGTGTTTACCACCACGGAACTTCAGCAATGCAGCAGCAGAGAAATTCAGGTGAGACCCCAGCAGATGCATTTCCAACATTGGCACTGCCCGTGCCAGCCCCAGGACCAGGGCTGGTTGTTCACCAAAGCTCTCCCCAGCACACAGCCTGGGAAGTCAAATGCTGGTTTCAGGCACATGCATAAGAGTACTTTTGACATCAGCATCACCCATGAAGTGCTTCAATAATATTTTTTAGAAGACAGTTATTGTTTATAAACAGCTACTGATGTGGTTATGGGTTTGCAGCTAGGGCATGTTACTGAGAAAAAAAATCTATTATTGTATTCCATGTGATTTCTGCATTGTAATAATTGATCTGCTGATGTCAAAGTTGGTCTTTTATTTCCTCACATCTTGCCGTTGTGTGATTTAAATTGTGCTTGAATGTTAACTCGGCTGGGAAATTGATTTTAATTTTAAGCCATCTTGCCTTCAGAATAAGCCTAATGAAAGAAATTAGTGAAGTCACAAGGTGATAAAAAGTCATAAGCTTAATAAAAAAAATGATAATGTTCAGATGAAAAACTGTAAGGAGAAATCAGTGGGTACTTGAGCAGGCTGTTTCCATCCCCCAGGAGTTTTCCTGCTGGGAACATTGCTGACACAGAGCCACGTCCCCACCACTCTTACAGGGGAGCTGCACAGCAAAAGCCATGTGCAATACCCAGCTACAAAACAATTTACAAGCTGATCTGGTGGTTTAATACTTTAGTAACTAAGACCCACCATGGGTTATGCCAGTAGGGATTTTTATAATGCAAATATTGAGGATCTGGGGTTCAGGCCTGGTGAAATGGGAGGTGGCAGGTCCTGACGAGCTCCCTTGTCATCCCTAACCCTTTATCCCAGAGCTTCCCTTCAGAGGATGTTTTGGGAGCAATCACGTATCACACATCCCGTCAGCAGAAAAACATTTAGGTGAGCATTAGTTGCCAATTTTTTTTTTTTCAGATGCCACACATTTAACAGTCCTGCACACAGCAATAAGCTAAAAAAAAAAAAAAATCACGACAAGTTATTCTCATGTTTTCAAGAAAAAGACTGAAAAAGTCTTTCAAGTACTGGGACCCTTGGCTGTGAATTAGCTTTCGATTTTTATTACATTAATAATATGACTAATTCAAGAGCTTATTGAAGCCATAACCTAACTAGCTAAGCAGAATATAATGAAGTTTAAGTAGAAATGAAGGAATAATTAAAGATTTCTGTGTCATACAATTTTTTTCTGCATAGTAGAGACCACATCTATTTGATCTTGTTCCAAAACAAAAGCCTTTCTTTTAAAGGAGAAAAAAAAAATTAAGAAAATCCAAGTATTTTTAAAAATCCAGGCCTTTTCTCTGTTTTCCAAGCAATGAGGCTGTAGCATGGAGCAGCACAACCCTGCACCTCCAGTCCTGCTGGGGCTGTGCACCCTCTGAGGTTACTTTCCAAGGCAAAGACATACTTTGGAGATCCTCCATTTGCCATTTGAGGCCTAATTGCTACAACAGAAATAAGAGGCAAACACAAGATTTCAACCCAGATCACCTCCTGAAAAGGCAGAGCCCCAGCCATGAACTACTTTGGCCAAAAAAAGAGAATGTTTATTGCTCACCACTCCCCCCCATTTAAAGACACTGGGATCATTTGACCAGATAAATATATTGACAGTAGGGAAACAGTTTTCTCTCCTGGTTCACATCCAACTATTTCAAAGAAAAAGGAAAGACCTCTAAGCATGATAGTCCCCCTGTGTATGTGGGAGTTTAAAGAGCAATGACCATGCTGTGAAAGCATCCCCCCAGTGGGCTTAATTAAGTGAATTTGTCCAGAGAATAATTACTGATGCATGACTCCTAGGAGCAAGAGGCTGCTTACTGCTCCTGCCTATCTGAGAAAGAAAAACATTTCTCCCCACAAAGCCCCACCCAGTGTTAAATTGTGGTTTGATGAGCCCCTGAGCTAATGAGGATCCCTGGGAAGTCACATCTCTCTCTTGCTGTGTCCCTGATTGTGAATTGTCCATGGACAGGCTTTTCTCAGAACTGTCCTCTACTGATTCTGCTGCTTTTCCATCAGTTTATAAGCTTTTTGTTTGTTTGTTTGTTTCTGTATGTGCCTTTCTTTAAACATGCTGCCATCTTTGAGACTTTATCCCAGGAAGAAGGCACCATCAGACAGCAGATGTTACACCAGGGTGTCCAACAGCCCAGGGATTGTGGCTCAAGCTGAGCACCCCACCCCAGCAGCCAGACCTCTGGGGGGGTGATAACACCATGCAACCTCCAGGTCTTGGGTCAGAACCTCCAGCTCATTGATCCAGATCAGACTAACACTTTGTTAAAGCAAATCATTGTTTTCCACTGGGGAAAAAAACATCTGGAAATTCCCCAGAATGATGATGATGATGATGATGATTTACATTAGCCCTCAATAATCAATCCCAGTGGAGCAGAGCACAGGAGGGGGTTACCCAGAGAACATCCCAGGAGGTCTCAGCATGGCAAAGTGAGGGATGTTCTGGTCCTGGGCTGCTGCTGACCTGCAGAGGTTCCTTCCAACAAACACAGCCAGGAGTCTGCAATCCAGCCTCTCTCACCCTCTTTCCCAGCAACCCCCTGCCTCCCTAAGGCAAGGCTGGTGGCCTCTGTCTTGCTGTCATTAACATTTTTCCAGACTTCAGCTGAAGAGAGGAGAGGAAAAGTTATCTCAGAACAAGAAAGATAATGTGGAGGAGTGGAGCATGAAATTCCCTTCCTGGGTTTCAGCTTAGCCAAAGGAAAGGTGTCCCAGGCACTCCCAAGGGGCAGTACAGTCAAAAACATAATGGGAATTCAGAAGTTGCAAATACATCAAAGTCTCATCTTCACATTTCTCATGCAAATATCTGCCTGGATATGCTGCTCAAATGCTGCTCAGTGCCCGATCAGCTTCAGCTGAAGATAATAACCCTTTTCCTTGGGCAGATGAAAGGTTTGCATCAGCAGCCACACGGCTTAGTCACTTCACCAGCACCGAAAATGGAGGGGTTTTTTTTCCCTGAAATCACGTTCTACTTTTATTTCCATCTTTTATTCACAGCTTTGGGTTTGCTACAAGGCTTCAAACGAGCACGGAAACAAATTATCCTCTAGCATTAGCCACCTGCAGAACTCATTTTCATTTAGGAAAGACTAAAAAACAACAAGTGCAGCTGGAAAATATTATTATATCTGATGATAAGGCTTCTAGTCCCATCAGCAACAGTGCTGTGTTATCTCAACACCTCAGAAGTGGCAAATATGCATCCAGATGCCTATTAAGGGGTCACAGATGGTCACTTCTGATCATTAGTTTCTGAACTCAATAAACATTTTTTACACAAACCCCAGAGTGAGAGAAAATATTCCAGACAGAGCAAGAGAAATACCAAATACTGGATGCCAGTCAGGAGCTGAATAATTCTAAAGAATTACACAACTTTCCAAGCCCATCATTGTATCTGCTGGCGAATCCTGGTAAATCCTTCCCAAGACTTATCCAAGTATCTCCCCTTTACTCACCTGCTTGCTTAAGAAAAAAACTCAAACCACTTTTATGGTATTACTTTAAAAAGACTTCCAAAATCTGGTGTGCCACATGCAAATAAGCAGCAGAAACCAGATGCCAAAACTGTCCACAACCTGAAGGGCATGCAGCCACCTGCAGCTTCGAATGACACAGGCAGAGAAGGATTCAGAACATGTATCAGTTTTGGCTTTTATTTCTTTAGCTGTGGCAAGCTGGCAATTAAGGCTTTGGTGCCCACCTGGCTTTACTTTGAGGATGGTCTTTATCTGCTGCCAAACGTCCCTGTTTCTTGCATGACATGAATTTGGGGTGTACTTCACAGGAGTAATTCTAAGGTGCACACACCGGTGCAAGCACAATAGCCCTGCTCTCTATTCTGTGCAACAATAAAGAGAGTGAGCAGTGAGTCTGAAATAACCCAGCAGGTATTTGCTTTTTCCAGTGGGGCAGAAAGCCCATGAGGCATGAGCTGACACAGGGTTCATCATTCCCCCCTGTCTAGAGGTTTCTCCCCACATCCATATTATATGAAAGAGGAAAAGTTTTGCAGGGGGCATGTGGATCACCACCTAACTGGGACAAGTCCAGCACTGAAGCACAGTGATTTAGATTAAAACACCTATGGAGAACAGCTCCTATGGGGGCTCCTGAAGAGGAGAAAAATGCTGCCTTCTCCAAAGCAAAACTAATAACTTTCTCCTTCCCTTGGCATGTGCTCCATCACTGAGCACCTGGTGAGCACAGTAGGGGCCTCTAAAAGCCCAGCAACAAAACATGTTTTTCTCCAAAGCCCTGGTAACATAGAGAAAAAAAAAAAAATAGAATTGCCCAGAACGAATTGCCCAGAAATACAGAGAAGCAAAAGGAGGATTTTGTATGAAGTTCTCACATATTAATTTTGGATTACAGTCTCATCACCTGAGGTGTAGGACTGGGGTTTATAATACATTCTATGTACTTTGAGAGATGGTCTCTTTCCTCCTTATTGCCCTTGCTATCAAAAGGATTTTCACTCATCAGTTGGAAAGCTGAAGTCTAGTGCCCCCCAAGGCTGTTCTGCTCACCTGAACCTGGGGTTTGGCTTCTTCCTGCTCCTTGCACATCTTTTCTTAGGATTTAGACAGATGATGACCAAGACAGGGGCAGCTTTGCTTCTTTCCACACCATGTGACAGGTGTAGCTCTCTGCTCAGCAGGATGGAAGGTGAGCAGCACAGTACACCTGCATTCAGGCCCACTGGATAGTCATGTTTCAGTATTTAATATACTTTATTACTAATATTTTCACATGGTTTTCTCTGCAGCTCCTTGCCTTTTTAAACCACCTGAGTTCTCATTAGCTCAAGTGCTGCCCAGGTCCAGTTTCCAAACACATCCACCCACGTTCACTGCAAATGCTGGAGCCCAAAGCTGTGAGCTCTGCACTGTGTGCTTTCTTCTGGAGCACCAGGGCAGCAGAGTCCTCATTAAAATCCAGTAATCTGGAAAACACTGATTTTTCAAGGTAAACTGAACCGACCTTCTATACAAACAAGCACAGTAAATCTGGTAGGCTCAGGATAAAATACACTCCTTTATTCATCCTGCTTCAAGGCCGTTCCCTCCTTGCACAACATAACCCTGTGAAGCTGCTGCAGAGTCACACAGGGACTTGCTCTGCCTGCAGAAGGCAGAGAGAGAATCCAGGAGGTCTCAGCTCCCTGCCCTGGGCTCACCCTGCCCAAGCCAGACAAAAAGCATCTCAGATAGCCAACTCTGTGCTTTCAGCATCACCAAAGATGTTCTTTTAGGTGACCTGTTACCATGGGGAAGATCAGCAGAAGATCTTTACTACCTTCTCTTCCTCCTCCTTGATGTGGAAACCCCTGGCAGATCCCTGAGTGTGTCTGGTGGCTCTCCTGGGGACAGTCACAGCCTCAGCAAAGCAGCTCAGCAGCCTGCAGCCACTGTCCAGCCCAGCCTGCCGGGTTTAGAGGCAGAGCTGCCCACTGGAGTCCTTCCCACCGTGCCAGAGCCTGAGCTTAGCTCAAAACAGCTTTCATACACTCATAGGAAGGTGTCTGTGTTACAAATCCCATTCCAGATCTGATTGCAAAAGAAAGGCAGAGAGGGAAAAAAAGGGTGGTTACCAGTGAACGCTGACTCCTAATTGATATGTCATGAGGATGAACACCCCCAGATGGGTGGCACACATCCAAAAATGCCTGGTCTTGCTCCAAGAAGCCTGTGATACTGGAGTGCAGATGCCCTGCAAAAAGGCAGTTGCCATAGCACTCCACACGAGCAGTAATTAGGGATGTGATGGGAAGATGTCTCTTCTCTAGCCAGTGACCTGCAATACAGTTGCCTTCATCTTGTAGTAGTAATAAGCATTATAAAAATGACATGAGGAGGCTACTGAACCTGCTAAATACAAGCCCTCAAGTCCCATACCATCCAAGTGCAGCTATGGATGCAGCAGCTGAAGGGCCCTCTGTGACCTCATTACTCAGCTGGTCTGAGCATGGTGCTGAAAACACCAAGCTTGTGAGTTTGATCCCCATAGGCACCATTCACATAGGAGCTGGACTCAATAATCCTTGTGGAACCCTTCCAGTGCAGAATATCCTGTGAAATCTCAGGTGCTGCTCTTCTTTTGGGTTCATCCTCACCTCTCCTGGCAGAGCCACTTACCTCCACTACAGTTTTACACTCATCACAGTCTTCAAGGAAAGGGTTTTGGTTTGGGTTTTCCTGGCTTTGAAAAATGGGGAAACTCTCCTGCAGTGACATCTCAGACTCTCTCAGAGGCTCCCAGCAGTGACCCTGCTGGCTCCCAGGGAACATGGACCATGTCCCTGCTCCTCTCCCCATGGGGAGGGCAGGGTGAGGAGCAATGAGCACCAGCTCCATACACACACACTGGGCTTGGTTTGCCTGTGGTGTGATATTAGGGACACTCCTGCCTTTGCTTGTGCAGCTGATACAACCAGCATGGACACTTTGACAGGGGAGGGGGGAGGATTAAACACTGCTTTTTGCAGCACAAGTAATTTCATTTCCTTTCAGAGACTCCATATTTGCCATAAAGATGAAGACCATCACCACATAACACATTATTTGCTAGTTTCTCATTTTCAAAGACTGTTGCTGTATTTCAAGGCTGCTTCAGCTCTTCATTCCCTTGGCATCCTGCTGCATTCTGCAGCCAAAGACACCTGTGAAAAACTGGTCATAGCTAAGCCAAGCCTCCATGTAACACAATTTCCTCCATACAGCTACAGGAAGGTATCAGAAATAGCAAGGTGAAGACCACAGTTGCCTCTAGACCATCCTCAGAAACTCCCAAGCTTCAAACAATCCCTGACACAGACCAGATGCTTTCTTTCATCAGCTGCTTCAAGACAACCAAAACAACATTTTCTATATGGTGAAGTTTTTGACAGAACAAAACACCCAGCTCTAATACCAAGGGCAGCAGGAAAAGTGACTGAATATGACTAAAAATGAAACAGCAGTCTGGATGGTGTTGAAAAACATGCTCAAAGCTCTCGCTAGTTAAAAGAGAAATAAATGTCACTTTAAAAAAAAGGCAGGAGCAATAAACTGGCACGTGTGAAGTAGCAGACACGTGTTGGTTCATTCATCAGCAGCTGCAACATGTCACTGCCAGTCAGTGCCACATGCTCCTGCTTTGCCTCACAGCTCCAGAACTGGAGTTCAGGTACTGCAGTGGACCAGGCTCAGCATCCGTGAGGCTCTGCCCTTCCTGCCCTATGGCTTCTAGAGAATATCATCCAAAATGCAGCATAAAGGGGCAATTTTACACAAAGGGCTGATGATGAACCCAAATCCCCAGACTCCGGGGAGTGCAGAAGCCCGAGGCAGAGCAGCCCCACTGCTGCACTTGACAAAGCCCTGCACCTCACTGCCCATGGCTGGGGCACCACAGCCTCCTGCAACTCCACTGTGGGTAAGGACAGGGGTTTTCCCCCTTCCATATCCAGTCAGAGCCTCCCAGGATCTGTATGTTAAGAGCAAAGATTGGTGGAGCTGCTTCTGCTCAAGGAAGAAAATTTTGGGTGATTAAGGCAGTGTCCTCTTGGATCATTCCTTGTACCTTGTAAAACCATTTCATGGTTTATTGTCACAGTTGGCCAGGACCTCTAACCACTTACTCACAGAAGCTCACAAAAACTCTGATCAAGATGATAACACACACAAAAAAAACCCCTCCTGCTAACAGCACAGTTAATATCCTGAAAAATATATCCATGTAGCACACTAATTTACTAAGCTTAATCCAACAGTTTCTAAGCACAGTCACCACATATAGTACAGTATGAAACATTTTCAAATCTCTGTTTGTGCCAAATTCCTAATAAATTCCATCAAAAGCCTCCTTTTTTTTTTTGATGGATGACTCTTTCTTGAAAAAATGTCACTCTGCCCACAAGTGCATCAAAGAAAAGAGAAGGCAGGTTTAATTACAGCCTACAAATAATTCAGCAGCTAGGAGAGATGGCACTTCCAAATTTACTAAATTTATTTAATTGATTAAATTAAATTTCATAATTTATTAAAATTATTGAAATAATTAAATTGATGATTACTGTATTGATTATATTCATCGCCTGGCAGTGTCAGGCAAAACTGGGACTGTAGTCCTTGGGAGGATGGGCTGGACACACCATGGTCAGTGCAGAGGCAGCACAGGCAAATTCTTTGGTCTCAGGGTCCCCAACAGCTCCACTTTGGAAACATAGCATGATTTTCTGTGTTACTATCATCACATTGCATTGAGATAGCTGATTATTCAATTCTGTCATCCTGGTCCCATGCAGTACACACATCCTGCAGCACAGCCTGCTTGTAAACCCAGCTCTTCATCTCCCACTTGCATTTCAGGAGCAGTGAATACCAGAGTTAACAGCACACCAATTTTGCCATCAGGCTCGTTCAAAGTGATCAGCCTCGAGTCAGACTTTTAAATGCCAGCTGTTTGTGGTGCACTTGGACTGCCGTGAATGAATGAATGTAAACTCTTCTGCAGGGATAGCTGCAATAATTAGTTTGGTTTTGTGCGATATGGATTACCTATTTGCAGAAAAACATAAAATAAGTAACAGGAAGGGTAAGAACTGTTTCAGCCTGTGATGCCCATTCACAAAATCATGATGCAGAGCTCCTGTTGTGGAGCACTCAGTGAAGTGCTTTGAAAACCAAAGTGTAGGAGCGATGGTGGGTAGGACAGTCGGGATGGACAGAGACAAGAGATCTCTGAAGGCAGGTCTTGGAACTTGTGGTTTATTGCAAAGGGTGTGGGAGCAAGGGCCCTGCTTGGAACTGCCAGCCACAGCTTGGAGCAGGCACCAAGGAGCAAGAGAGTAAGAGCAAGAGTAAGAGCAAGAGAGAGTAAGTGTAAGAGCAAGAACAAGAGAGCAAAGTTCCCGTTACAATACAATAAATCTTCTTCTGTGCTGAATATTCTAATTTTCACTAACCAATCTATTACAAGATACAAATCCTACAGCATTTACATACAGCCTATAAGAATCATTACATTACCATACTGTGTTACATTTTAAACCCTAAAAACTCCTCTTTGGACCCCTTCTGCCAAGCTAGTAGGGTCTGCTCTGACCCTCGGAGCTGTCTGCAAGCAGAAGGAATTGTCCAGTCAAGAGGGGATTACCTTCAGCTGGCCATACTATTGTTTTCCAGTCGTTCAGTAATTAAGGCTTGGTATCTCAAAGATTGCTTTCATTCCAATCTCGCTTATAGTTTCCATATTCTCAAAATCTTTTGCCAGGCAATCATATTCACAAGGTTTCCCTGCTCCCCAACATCTTCCCCACCACCAAAGAAACAGAAAGTTGTTCGGAAGGGTCCCCACCTCCTTCTCAGCGACCCTCGGAGCGCTTTTCCCAGCCTGGGCAGCTGAAAGACAGCGGCGTGCCGAGGGGCTCGGAGGGCTCCGGGCTGAGCCCTGCGCTCCGGGAGCGATCCCGCCCGGGCACCCACGGCCGAGCCCCAGCATCGCCGCATCCCCTGGGGTGCTGGGCAGGGCTGGGGGCTCGGCCACCCCCGCCAAGTGTCACTGCAGGGACCCTGGGGACAGCCACCCCCGCCAAGTGTCACTGCAGGGACCCTGGGGGCTCGGCCACCCCAGCCAAGTGTCACTGCAGGGACCCTGGGGACAGCCGCCCCAGCCAAGTGTCACTGCAGGGACCCTGGGGACAGCCACCCCCGCCAAGTGTCACTGCAGGGACCCTGGGGACAGCCGCAGAGCCGCCGCGCTGTGTCAGCCCCACCGCGGCAGGGACAAGAGCCGGGCGGGCCCGGGGATGCCGGGATGGAGCAGCCACCAAGGCGGAAAGGCTGCAAGAGTTCCCAGCACGGACTGGAAATCGCTGCTGGGGTTTCAGAGAGGTTCCGTGCTGGAGCCTGCAGGGCTGAGTTACCCAGAAAAGAGCCAGAGCCACCAGCCTGGCTCACCCTGCAGGGCCGGGGCGCTGCTGTCCTGCCCCTCCCTGGGCAGGAATCCACAGCCAAGGGATGCTGCGATTTTTTCACTGCGATTTTTTCACTGAGATTTTTTCACTGAGATTTCTTCACTGCGAGTTTTCACCTTCACGGGGGCACAACAATGGCATGAACACATCTGGCTTGCAGCAAAGCTGTACTTCAGCTGTTTTTTCGCACGCTTCCCTCCACTTGTTGGCCCTCTCCTTTACATCAAAAGAAGTCACCTATCCATGTTTTAAAGATCTCATTATTTGTTTTAGCTCGGTTTTGAAAGCAAACCACTAAAATAAATGAATAGGTTGTTTGGAGGGAGGAGAGGATCTCTTATGTTTTTATGCACAAACTGTGAACAGTATGAAACAGTCAGAAATAGCCTTTTTTTGATGACTGATTATTTTACATTTTATGTACTTCCACTTGATGTGGAAGCCTGGGCTAATCCAATTTCTATTAGTAATCTCTGTAATATTGAACAGCAAAAGAGAGAGGGCTTGTTCAGAGCTCAGCTGAATGGGTTGCTAATTGCCAGAAGGAAATAACAAGATACTGAGAGCATGAGGTAAAATTAAATCAGTCTTCTCCTCCTTTTAGATCTTGCAGGTATCTTTTTCATTACCGAAGTTGTATGTAGGAGAAGAAGAAATTAGAGCAGCAAATGTGCAGATTTGTAACACAAAACTGGCAGGGAACAAGTGAAAGAATAGTAAAGCAAGAAATATCTGGACCCTGTTGCTGTATTTTTGCCAATATCTTTGTTTCTCATGAATGCTTTTCTTCTGCCACTGAAAAATGATCTGATAACCTTCTCCCAAACCCAGTCCCAAGGCAGAGAGCTTGCTCTGCCCACCAAAGTGCAGCTGGACATGTCTGCTGCTTGATGCTGGTGCCCTAACCACATTTACCCAGAAAAAAAACCCCTAAGTTTGCATGACTGGAGCTGCAAGCAAAGTCTACAACCTCCTTGAATGCCTCAAACATGATTCAAACACAAGTTATGGGTTAGAATTAAATATCTCAGTTACTTTTATGGTTTCAGTGCAAGATCTTGGTATCTTTCCATTCCCTAGAATGGAAAACCAGTGATGCAGAATGGCCCTGCACAAGTCAAAAAACAAGGTGCTGAGACCCTTTCCCAGCTAGAAAAGTCTCTGGTGTGATAGTTCTTCACTCCATTTGCACAGATAAACCCTCCCCAAACTTTGCACTCTGCAGTAAACACCAGCCTGCTGCTTCCAGAGCCAATCTGCCTTGCTACAAAACAGACTCTCCCCAGGGACCCAGCAGAGAGCCTGCCTGGGAAAACACCTGGGAAATAGGATTAGAAATAGAAAAATGTTCTCAAATGTTAGCTCAAACAAGATTCTGTGCAGTTTATCAGCTTTGTGTTTCTTGCAGTGACCTTCCCATGGGGTGATTTGTTTTTAAAGCCCCTTTTCTTTGGTGAGCCTGAGAGGTTCTGTGTCTCTATCAGCATGCAGATGCTGAGGACCAGCCTTGGCACCAAGTGTTTCTTCACTTAAATGAAAAATAGAGCACAGTATAGTTGAAATGACATGTTTAGAGAAGGATAAGCTAGGACTCAAAAACATCTTCTACATAAACAAAATCCACCAAATGCCCATGCTCTTGAGAGCCAGAAATTAGAGCAAGACATGTAATTTCTGTGCAATCATTTTGTCCCTTTCAGAAGAGACAAGAACTGTCTCTTGAATCAGTTAATCAAAATCTTGGCTGATTAAACCATCCATAGTTTATTTCCCAGGGAGTTAATTGAGAACATTCCATATTCAGAAATGAAGCTGGTTTCAATGGGCACAGCCATCTCTGTAGTGCAAGCTTCAGACAAACCCAGCACTCCACTGAATCAGGCTTGCAATGCAAATAAGCAAGATTAGGGAGGGGGAGGAAAAAAAAAACAAACAGGAAAAAAAGTACTCAATCATAATAATCATTGTTCTTGCTTAAGAAGTAGAAGAACTTTCTGTTCAAATTTGAGAGGACTGGACTGCAGAAACCCAGGGAAAAGCACAGACAGCAGAGCTCCTGAAGTCTCCCTACACACAGAGGATTCTCTCAGATGGAGATGTCTCACAGCAAAGGACCCCAGACCTGGAGTGGGTAGTGGGAAGGCAAAGCACCTCACAGTAGTGCCTGAAGGAACTGTGGCATCCAAACAAAGCAGTAACCACAGACCTTTTCCACCAGAGGAAAATAAAGACTGGGGCAGAGGGACTGCAGGCCAAAGGTGCTGAAGGTACTGAAGGTGTCCGGGTCTGGAGCAGAACTGTGTTCCAGAAAGAGGGTGTTGAGAAACTCGTCTTCACCTTTGGGTATTGATGCATTCAAAGTAGCAGAGAATCAAAATCATCTGTGGAAAGTATAAGATCCGTTTTGAGAACTTCTGGCCCTGCAACTGATGATGTCAGTAAAAGCAGGGGCAGTCCAGAGCTTCCACCCTGTCCTCACTGGCACTGTGGGTCCCTCAAAGTGCTGGAGCTGAATGCATTGCTGGAAGCAGCACAGTTGTGTCAGCAGAGTGCCCTCGGTCCTGATATGCTCTGCTCCACTGTGGGACTAATTAGTGCAGGCAGAGAAGCTCATCAGGATCATTACCTGCTTGTGAGGTGGCCCTGCACCTGTCCCCCCAGCTCTGGAACTGAGCAGGCTGGGAGCTACCCTGACCACACTCTGCATCTCTGCCCCCTAAAGTGACCCCAGGTCACTGTGGTTTATAATACAGGTCCCTTGGTACCTGAGCAGCTGAGGGGTCAGAGGAGGAAGGTGGCTTCTTATTCTCAAGAAGGTTATTGTTCAGCATCCCAAAGGTGGGTGATCAGTTTTCCCCTCCATCCCCTGAAGTCACCCCTCTGGACCACACCCTGCCCTAGGTCAGTGCCTCCAAGGATGGGAGGTGGCACTGCCAGGTCCAGTACAGGCTGGAGAACTCAAGAGGCTTCAGTTCTCCATTTGCCACAATCCTCTGGCAGAAGTGCCTGGGGAAGCTGCAAAGGCTTCTGAGAAGTTCCTGTTAATTATCCTACATGCACACTCCAGCCTTTTCTAGTGTTTGCCACTGGAGAGAAGAGCTCATTTAGACCAGGGAGAGGGGGAGAACAAAGCCATTAAAAGAATAGCTGTAAGCCTAGTGAAGAGATAACAAATGACAGAGCAGCAGAATGCTAATGCCATGTCCTTGTCTCCTTGTGAATGGACCTGTACAGCTCATCTGAGCAGTACTGCTCCAGTGAGCAGATCTCTCCCCAAAGGATTGTCCCTCTTCAGCTATGAAAAATGTACGAGAGAGAAAAGGAATTTTTTAAATCCTCTGCAAGGACTTGTTCAGTCAACAGCCACGTCTGACATCCCTGTGCTTTCCCAGGGACTGAGAGGTGCTTCTTCCTTCCAAGGGGATGCAGAGTGGGAGTTAGTGCCAGCCCAGGGAGCTGGCAGAAGATGGGAGCTGTGAGTCAGACAAAGCAAGCTTTGTCCAGTATCACAGTAACACCTTTAAAGGTTTCATCTGTTCATTTGTGACCCTAAAATACATCTGCAATGACTTTTTCCTTTTGAAATTGATACATATTGTTAGGAAAAAATAAGAAGGTGTGTGGACAACTCTGCAAATATTACTGGATTTTCCAGGTAACTGTTAATCCAATGTTTTCTAAAGCCCGTTTCTACCACTAAACAAAAAGCATATATTTAGTTATGTGTCCATATATCCTATGCACATATATTGCACATTATTTGTGCTGGCCCAGTAGTCTTGGTATTAATAGTAACATATCAATATCTCTCCAGTAATCTTCAGGCAGCTCCCTAAAGAGCACTGCTGAAATCTCCTGAAATAACAGCTAAAACCAGTGGTGAAAAACTACCCAGCAATGTCTTGTTCTTGACCCCCAGCTGTAGCTGGGAGGAGAGAAGGAGGGCAGACAGTGTGAGCAACAGAGAGCAAAATGCTACTTTTTGTTGTTTTTAAGTAACAGCAGCTTTATGAATATAATTTTGCCGGAAAAAATGCCAAGAAAACACATAACACATTTTGCATGTTCCTGCTGCCAGATGAATCATTTGGTGATGATGGGACCTACAGCATGGCTCTTGCATGGAGGTACCTGGTGATAAAACCCAGGGTGGGTGTTTGAAGCCCTTGCCCGGCACCCCACACCATTAATGCCCTAAAGACACTTCCCAGGCAGTCAAGAAGAATGGAAAAAGCTCATAAACACCACTGTGTTGTTTTTTTTTATCTCCCTTTTCAGTTCAGCATCCTCCTAAGTGCACCCTGCCATCAGTGGGGTCGCTCTGGGCTCTGGGATAAAAGCACAGACTCCTCCAGCCACAGCACCTCAGGACTGACTCTCCAGAGCTCCTCCTTCATGCACAGCCCACCTCATCTGCCCAGCTTTGCTCTTTTCCACTGTCTCCCCAGCTAATCCCAGTCAAGAAACTGGTACAGACATTCATCTACTCCAGTAAGGCAGCTCTCTGATTCTAAAAATACTCCAGGAAATTGAATCAACATTTTGTAATTTGCTGGTAGCAGTAATTACTAATAATCAGCAGGAACATAACTTTCTTTATTTTCTACTCTTGCTGTAATGTAATCTCAATAGCAAACTTGCACGCTAAACAAACACAGTGGTCAATATGAAAAAAATGGGGAGACAAAGAAGAGTTTCAAAAAAATTAAAAATAAATAATTTTCTATCAAATAGCAGAAAGACCCATTATTCAAACAGCCTTTGGGAAAGATGAAGTCAATATTGTTCCTACATTCCCCTGTAAAATGGTAAAATGAAAGCTCCACTCCACTCCTCTTCCTCAGTGGCAGCAGCACTCAAGATTGCAGCCCCAGTGCCTGGAGGGAGTGGAGGGAGCATCCCCCCTGCCCAGGCTCCCACAGAACTGCCAATTCACTGTGAGGGTAACAAAAGACACAGCAAGGTGAAGAGCACACATGACTTGGATTTGAAGGACTGTACTGGACTCAAGACTGCAGTCAAGCAAACTACTCAGTTCATAGAGAAAAACACTTTTGCTCTGAATAGGTTTTCTAGAGACTGAGACAGCTCTTGCAGATTAAAAACAAGGAATGATTCCCTTCCCCAACTTGATAAATTTGTTGTAGATGCCTATGCTTTCTAAATCAATAAACAAGTGCCAACCCATGCAAGGATTTAACTTGGAAGCATGACCAGCTCGTTGCTTTTCCTTCAGCCAAGAAGAGCAGATGCTCTGCTGCTCTCTGCAAGTACCAGTCCCTAACAGGTATTGATGACTGTATCAAGCCAGCTTGGCTGAAGACAAATCCTCCTGAATTGTGGGAGCTCTTGGTCACTCTTGGGAACTGCTCAGCAAGACTCCTTGCCAGCAGCACTGTTGCATGGCATCTACAAATGGCACATTTTCTCTCTGTCCAGTTTAGAAGACTTCCCTTACTAAGGCTTGGAGAAGCTGCAAATTCCCTACAATCCCCGAGCAAAAATGGGCTGCAATCCAAATTCTGGTTTCAAGGGAACCAGAAGAAACATGCCCACACTCACCCCATGTGCCCTGGACTGCACAGGAACCATCTGCATCCTTCCAAAGGCCAGGTGGGCACTGATAAGCTCAGGCAATGCTAAAAATTATTTCAGAACAGAGGCAGGTGAGCACCCAAGTGCCAGAGTCTATTGAGAGCCCATCTGGGAGCATCACCTGGAGCTCAATAAATAGACCCACAAAGCACCAGGTCAGTGCCTATGGAAGAAAAGCCTTTAGAAAGGATGGATCACCACCAGATAGTTTAAGTAATAGTATCACTAAACTTTCTTTGGTTCAGAGAAAGGTAAATATCAAACTGGTCTTAAGTATTTTCAACCTTTGAATAAACTTCAGGAAGTACACACATTGGAAAGACATGATTTGGAGAAACCTCACATTTACTTTGCTCTTGGAAATTCTTCAGCAGTCCCTGTACTGTGTTGATGAGTTTTACAGCTGCTGCTTTGGTGTCAGTGCCCTCCAGCACAAACACTGCTTTCCAGGGAACCTTTTGGATGGGTGGCAACAAATGCACCACTCACACAGGCAAAACTCCATCTCCTTGCTGCCAGAAGGATTTATAATTAACCAGATTATTATTTTTCAATCACTTGTGTTAAGACTTCTCATTTGAAATTGGATTCTCTTCTCTTTGGCTTTTTGGACAGATTTTTTTCTCTCCAGAGAAATAAGAGTCACACTGGAATATGACTCAAAGCTGGTTTTCATTTGTGTTTTCAAACAGACAAAACCACTCAGGCTTTTGAAGACAGATTCCTCTTGGAAAGGAAAACCCACCAGTGGGTTGTGTCCTTTGTGCCCAGTGCTGCTGTTACCTGCTGGCAGGGGCCTCCCACTGGAAAACCATGGCTTTGGGCTGATCCCAAATGCTGCTGGCACCAGACACTGTCAGGGGGCTCACAAACCCCTCAGACCCCACCAAAGGCAAAGGCAGGCAGAGGGAGCACTGAGGGAGAGACAGCAAAGACAGAGGAGGGAAGGAAACATCAGCTGCAAATGAGTCTGTCAACTTAATTTGATAGCCTGGCACAGCCTGCAGATGCTTGATGCTCAGAGAGAGCAGTCAGGTGCCGTGTTTAGCTTCAGCTTTGATCTTATGTCAAACTAAAGGCATGCCTAGAGCACTCCTCTGCCATCATTTTCCCCTGCTGCTGTGGTAGCCACGATGCTGACAGTGCAGGGCTGCTCCTGGGTCCAGCCCTCGCTGCCTTGGCCAGGCTTTGTGTGGCCAGAATGGCAACCCTGGGCTGTGGGGACCAGAGCAGAGACAAAGAATCCACAGTAGTGGCTGCAGGGCTTGGGAAGAACCTCACCTTGAAGATAAAGGGGCTCATTTCCCTAAGTGCTAGAACAATCACTGCTTTCCAGGGGATTGTTTGGATGGGAGGTGAAGTAGGCATAGTCCAGGTGCAGGGGATACAGAGACATCACAAAGAGACAGGACAGGTCTATGCTTAGAGGTATTCACACTGCTGTCTTTTATAGCACAGCAAAGCTTTTTGAATAAGTGAAAAAGTTAAAGAGGTATTTAAATGCCTACATTAAACAAAGCATCATTTCAGATGCTGGAAAGGCCGGGTTGCACTACTTGAAATGGCCTGAAAAATCCACCAGGACAAAAGTCATAATGGCTGTCAGGATGAGAAGTGGAGATTTTGCAGAGTTTTGCTAAGCAAGTTGCACTCCTGCAGCCTGTGCAGAGGTGAAGCACTGCTGCTGCACACACCTGCCATGATCCAAAGGCTCTGTCAAATGGAAGGGTGTCAGCACACGGAACTTACTTAGTGTTGTCTGAGTCAATGGTGTGAAAGAGCTTCTCAAGTTCTTCTTCATTGAGTGTTCCATCAGAAAAGAAGGCCTGGAACTCCTCCAGGGACAGCTTCCCATCATCTGCAAACAGCAACACAGCTGCCATTAGGGAACAGCAAACTGAGGGGGGCAATGCTGAAAATCAAGAGCTGTTTACAAATTTAAAGATTCACACCAAAATTATATGCAAGTGCCTCTGCAAAACTGGCCCTCAACCAGTACAGAGGTCACAGGCCCCAGGGTGGGACCCTGAAGTTCTGGCTGACCTAGGAGCAGAGGAAGATGCTCCTGGATATGGATGTACTGGCCATTGGCAACTAATTGGGCTATTAACCCAGAGCATGGCTCAAACACAAAGAGGAAGAACTGGTGAGCTTCATCCTAAAACTGAGTTACATTTAAGAAATGATGTAGTGTTTTGTCTACCATATGTTCAAATGATGCAGGGTGCTCATTAAGGGACATTTACTAGATAGGAAATGACCCTGGGCTGGAATTATAACAGACCCAGAGTATCTTTTGCCATCTCCATCCAGCTGCATCCTCTCCAGCAGAGTCCATCTCCCTGCTCTGGACAGAAATGTTAAATGGAAGCTACTTCACTGATGTGGAATCTGGCCATATACTTTCTATGTTCTGTTATATATTGGTCCCAGTGTTCATTTAATACCAGTGCTACTATGGCCTCCTTAAATGACCAAGAAGAAAAAAGAAATTTTCAAATTCATATGCAAGGGGCTAAAAGAAGGATTCTCATAAGTTTGACTGATAATGTGACAAAGGTTTACATTTACCTAATAGATCTGGAGCCTTTCTCTGTGCTCTGTGGACAGGAACAGAGCTGTCTGTGAGAAAGCTCCTGTTCAGCAATAAAACAACAGGAGAGAGGCAAAAGAAACTCTAAAGAAACTTTAATTTACCATTTCTTGTCCAAGCTTTTGACACCACACTCTGGTGTGCAGCAGTGCCTGGGGGGGAATAACTACCCCAGGTCACACATTATATAAAATCTTTCCATTCATATCCACAGAAGAGTCACAGACTGGAAATGTTGCCTACTTTGTGGTGAAAGAATGTATCATTTATTATTTAATCAAATCAATAATAAACCCTGTTGTTTCTTTTTCAGGAAATGATGCTAGAGGACAAAATTAGCCAACTTTCCACACACATGTCAATATTTCTTCCCCAAAGTAAGTCTGCTGCTCCTAAAACATACCTGCACTGCCAAATGCTAACCCAGTTTCCCTTGCCCAGCATAGACAAATTTAGAACAGTGATAAACTGAGCCTAAGATGCCCATTTAATTGGCAATTATGAAAGGAACACAGCAGCAGAACAGTCTACAGCAACACTGGGTGAAGAGGGCACCATTTCCAGAGCACCACAATGGCTACAGGGAGAGTCCAGCTGCCTTTATTGTTTTTCTGCATTCCTTCCCCAAAACGTGACATTTCTGCATCAGCCAGGGTGCAAAATAGTAATGCACAGCTCAGGGGATGGGTCCCAAATCTGCTCTCTATTTCTGATTACAGAACACTAAAGCACCTGTACTTGAGCCAGAACCTATTGCTTGAAGCATCCCACCAGTGTCACCTGAAGGTTCACCCAGTGGTGACATTCTGTCACTGAAGGGGATAAAAAGACTGTCCAGAGGAGGAGCCCCATCCACACCCCTCACCTCCATCTGTCCATATTACACAACTGAACAAGGAGCTTTTCCCCCTCAGTGCTCCTATTTATGCAGTATCCTAGCCAAGATCAAGGTTTGGTTTCTTCTGATCCTGACTGGCAATGAATGCTCATCTTCAAGCGCCAAGATCAAAAGGATGACAGCATTTTTGTCCCAGAAGGGCTAAACAATTCTTTATATATAGAACACTTTACCTGTAAACCATAAATCAGTGCTTGTTCACCTTCAAACTGTCCTTCCACACAGAGGGCAGCAGAAATAAATTCCCAGGAAAGTCACATAAATCATCTTACTGGGAAAGCGAAACTGTAAAGTGAAGGTTCTTTTTTGTTGTTTTTGTTTTTTGTTGTTGTTGTTGTTTTTGTTTGTTTGTTTCAGAAGAGTACTTTGATCTGAATTTACAGTTTGCTTAACTCTGAAAAACGCAAAGGTGTTTCTAAGTTTAAGGCAAAAAATCCACACCCTTTATCTAGTTTATATCTTTCAACTTGTCTCCTTCATTTTACTCTTGCTTGTTTTGCTCTGGGTTTTTTGAGTTTTTTTTTTTTTTTTTAGTAATGTGCTCCAGGATACATTTTTGTTGCAGCCTCTGAAATATATGTGCTTAAAATGTGTGCCAAAACACTGCTCTGACTACCACCTCAGAGTCTCCAGAGAGAACAGGTAGACAGGTACCAAATACCATGACAGGTCAGCTCACTGGAAACCAACAGGCACTGAATTTCTGTTGGCATTTAACAGCCCGAAGTAATGAAAAAACAGAATGATTTAAGGATCTAGATGAAGAAGGAGGTGACAGAGAGTTTTATTTAATTTTTATTTTTGTTTCCTGGAAACCACACATAACTGCTTGAATAAAAGCATTTGACCCCAAAGAATTTGAATAAGAGTACTAATTTTATTTGCAAGCTGTGCTCAAGTCTTTCATCTCCCCCCCACAACCACCAGCACCAAGTACCAGTCAGCTTAAAGCTGGTCGTTATTTAATATAAACTGGAATACTCTGCAAACACACAGAGCAAAAGCCTTTCTGAGTAATGAGATAATCCTTGAGCTGCATATCTACAATTGTGGAACAGCCTGAGAGCCTGGGCTTCTGGAGCCCAGCAGGCAAAGATGCCTCCAGCGAACTTCAGGGTGATAAGAGGAAGCAGGCGGGGCTGGGATTTGCCAGTTCAAATTAAACTGTTAAAAAACCCCGGGTGAGGAGAATTGACCATGATGGTACCAACACCAGGTCCCCTGGCTGGCAGTTGCTGTGATAAGTAAGAGCTGATGGGATGCTGTGGTCCAGAAGGAGCCTTATCAGGACAGTCCCAGCTTTTTCTGACAGCAGGAATGTCTGCACTCCGTAGAGAATGGATAAGACTTCCAGAAAACAGCTTTTTGCAGAAAGCTGCTAAGTTCAAGAGGTACAAATTGTCCAAAGGGACAGGCAGAGCCTCAATTGGCTCAGCCTCACCCACCCTCTGCCCTGTAGAACTGCTCTAGGGTCTTTCAGACCTTGGGAGCTACTTTTGATGGGAAGCATAATGGAAAAAATGAGATTCTTTACCAAA
Organism: Cinclus cinclus; assembly: GCF_963662255.1. NCBI lineage: Eukaryota > Metazoa > Chordata > Aves > Passeriformes > Cinclidae > Cinclus > Cinclus cinclus. The sequence continues at coordinate 8,765,437 of NC_085056.1, forward strand.
TCTTACTAAACCAAATAAAGTTCCCATCATTTTTATAATCTAGAGATCTAGATCTACACAAATATTTGTGACTTTTTTATCTGGGCAACCATACAAAAGGCAGACAACGTATTTCCACAGACTCCCTCCCTCCCTCCCTCCCTCCCCTTTAAACTCAGCACTTGAAGTGAATACCTAGCTGCCAGCAAGGACAAGTGCCACTAACTAGAAATTGCCTCCCTTGCACTGATCGGCTGAGAAAAGAGATAATCAGGCCACAGCTATCCTGCCATCATTTCTTCCTGAGAGAGCAATCTTCATTTTACCCTAGCTTTTCAAAATAATTCAATCACAGGCAAAGACTAAAGCAAATTACCAGCCCAACAGAGTTATCAAAGTTAAAACTAACTGAAGAGAGAAGGATATAAGAGAGAGCATCAGAAAGCCCCAACTGGCATGTTATTATATCTCATTTGCCATCATGAAAATGTGAGGAGTCCAGAAGTGGCTTTTACACTTTCTAACTCACACAATCAAGCTGTTCTCACCCACTAACACAGCCCAGGGAAAAATCAAACTAAGGTCGTAAATCGTCCGAGCTATAGGAAATCTGACGGCTGAGTTTCTGAAAATTCACTCAGTGACACAAATGGCTTAAAGCAGCTACAAAATAAGGTCACTGTTCTGAGCCTGAGTTTGCTAAATCTGTTTTCAATTACATGAAGCTGAGACTGCTCATATATTTCCTAGATATATTATGAATATATTTTCTAGCTATTATTATGACTATACTTCATTACTTACTTTTATTACTCTGCGAGTTCTAAAATGCTCTAAGCTCTGCTTACTTGTGAGTGCCCGACAGCTATGGGTAAGTAAATTGGATTTCATTGGGGCCTGTGAATAAAAATGATAACTCTATTTTTTACTTCTTTCTTGGGGATAAGCATAAGCCAGCAAGAACAGGGACTGGCTTCCACCCTGAACCCTTCATCCAGCCCCTCGGAAGCCAGAAGCAGTGAATTTATTTATTAATGTGAACAAAAGGGAATATGGGCTTGAGCTTTCTATCCTGGGCTGTTAGGAAAAATTACGTCCAGGCCCACAGATCTGATTTGTGATGAACCTTTCCACTGGGAAAGAAGGGGTGTGTCCTCTGCATCACCCAGCCCGCTCTGAAAATCATCTGCAGCTCCTCATCAGTGACTCAAGCACGTAACTGCCAGCAAAAAATTATCCACCCACTTCAATTCCAGCCTCACAGTGCTCTGTTGGGGGCAATTTCATTTAGTTGGAAGCAGGGCTGCTGATTCACCTGCAGACCTGGCTGAAGCTGCAGAACCACAGGAGCAGAGCACAGCCCACGTTTGGGTGGCTCTGCACAAGGATGGTGCCATTGCCACTGGAACACAGCCCCTGCAAAGTGCCTCTGCTAATGAGATGTAACACACATCATTACAAGGAAATTACTACAATTACAGTAATTTTCTACTGAAAGAAATTTACAGAATGACTCCAAAATGTTGAAACTTAACTAATGCCCAGCACAGCTGTTTTCACAAGGGTCAGTACCACACAAACGATCTGTGCAGATAACCTGAGAGAGAGATTGATGTTTCCAACAGAGGGAATAATCTCTGTTTGAAACACTCCTGGGAATGCTGCTGGGACCAACTGGGTGAAGCTGGCATGGGAATGTAAAGGCTGGCACAGAAGAGAGTTTCACATACAAAGTGAGGGACTGAACTTCAGGAGCAGGGGTTTTGCTTACTCAACTCATTGAAAAACACTTGATGAACGCTCTTCTGTGTATTGGGCATGATCCCCTCCTTTGCCTTCTTGCCATGAGCAGTTTTGAGGTGGTGTCTTCCATCTTCTGCCAGTGACCCCACAACAGCTCCTGTGGGCACAACCCACAGCACTCCTTGCTCTGGGCAGGCTGGGCACACACACCAAAGCTCACTGGCAGATGCCACACGTAGCTCTACTTCCAGCATCACCATCTTCTCTGTGCCATGTGGTACTGAAAACCTTTGGGATTTTAATCTTCCCAGAACATCTTTCCTTCCTGTGCCTGGATGAGACCTTAGAGGAACATTGGATGCACAAAGCAAATAAAGAACATCCCTTAAGAAGTCAGTCAATTCCTCTCCCTAGTCGTTCATCCCCGGAATAAAGATCATCTCTTCTGTGGGAATTTGGCTAACTTTTGTCTTCATCAAAACACAGACTCCATCAAACACAATATTTAGCCAATTTTACACTTCTCCTTTCTTCTCTGTAGCATAGATGAAGTTCTGTGGTACAACCAAAACTGGAACATACCCAAAATCTGTGAATGGCACATAATAGAAGGGCTGAGGATCCTTTTTGTGCCTAGATTAGCCTTTTCATTTCCATTAAAATAGGGGGAAAGTGACATTCATTTCAATATTACCACATCAGTCAGTATAAGATATTGAGGAATGACTTAAAGCCTGGTTCTTATTTAGGGTGATGGGTAATGCTGCATGCACCAAGCAGACAATGGCTGGGAATCTTCCCTGTAGGACGTGGACTGGAGAAAAATGGGATTTCCATTGTAGTCAGAAAACTGCACCTCATTCCCATCAAAAATAGCCTGGGCATTAAGCAGTGTCCATTAGCATGCCAGAATTTTCCCCAAGCTGCTCAGCTTTTATCATGAAATCAAGCCTTTTGTCATCCTAGAGTTAGAAGTAATTTTGAAATTATTTTTAATGGCAGCTATAGATAGTTATCAAATGTGAGCTGGTACGTAGGGAGACAGGCAGAATTGATATAACACATTTTCTCTCACTATCTTTTGGGAAGACTCTACTTTTTTCCCACATAATTCTCACTCTGCTGTAATGACCTGATTTAAGTGTGTGTGTGTGGGGGGGGGGGGGGGGGGGGGTTAGTTTCTGTGCTCACCCCATTATATTAAATTTGGACTTTTTATCACAGGCATCTAGGAATGCCTTCCAAAGAAATTCCTAGTTGTTTATAAATTAAGTGCTGGAATTAGACTTCCCAGGGAGTAAATAGCCTGGCTAGGTTCAATGCAACTGCTGCTTAATACAGAATATAGCAAAAATCACCCAAACAGTTAGAAGAGGACTCAGACAGAAATGCCTGTAGTCCACAAAGATTTCTCCAGCCACCATTTTCCTCCAGAAACAGGAGGTAACCTGTTTCAATTTTCCTCTCACTATCCAAGTTATTTGCTCCCAGTTTAAAAAGAAAATGAATGTCCATAGCAGATTTCAATACATCTGCCTCACACCTGTAGCAGCACAAGGAAAACACTGAGTCAGCCCCTCCACGTGCTTCAGCTCTGTAGTAATTTATGGAAACTGCAGGTGAGCTGAGTCCTGGGACCCTGTGTACATGAACATTTTGGTCTGGCTTAGGGCAGAGCAGTGGGAAAACGCTTGGGAAAGGAAACAAGAGTTTGCAGTAAGCCACCACCTGGCAAAGAATTAATTTTGAGAGGCAGTATGTGAATTCTCCATGGGTTCCTTGGGCTCCAGCCTGGGCAGGCTGGAGTGGAGACACCTTGGATGGCTGTGCACCAAGGTCAGTGTCATAGCACGAAGCAGACCTCTGGGCTAAATACCACACATTTATAGCATTAAATAAATAAATAAATGCTCTGGTTTTGGTTAAAGTAGAGTTAATTTTCTTCCCAGAGGCTGGTACAGTGCTGTGCTTTGGATGTAGTATGAGAATTAAGATGAAAACACACTGCTGTTCTAGTGGTTGCTGAAAAGATTGGGGCCATACCTTCACCTCTGTCCCTTCACTCTCCCTATCAGGAAATCTCTGTTCCCAAGCTGCTGCAGCCATCAGCAGACCCAGCTTAGTTCCAGACATACAACTGCCACTGCCTCTCAGTTATTTTTCATCTTAGTTGGCCTGAGACTGCCTTTTTATATTGGGTGCTGTTAAATGGATGACTGACTTGGAACAACCATAGCTTTTTAGCGCCTTTGATTTATTTACTCATTTAAAGTCTCTGCCCTGTGAGTTCCACAAGCACAGGCCAGCACAGAAAAGCAGCAGGTACCTACCTGTGCAGAGCATGCAGCCTCCTGACCCAAACAGCCTCACCCTCCCTCCCAAAGGCTTTGGTTCTCCATACAACCAAACACCTCTCTTGCTCTCTCCATTGCTACTCAGTCTCATCCCCACTCTGTCATCCTGAACATCCTGAACTTCCTTCTTCATTAAAGCACCTTCAGTATCTCCCCTCCCCACAGTCCCACATTCTTTTATTTGAACTCTTGAACATGTGACAGTGTAGTTGTAGCTATACAAAATTAGAATTTCTGTTTTAGAGGAGATTGTGCAGAGAGTAGAGGTTGCAACATCATCAACCTCTGATCTCTACCACTTGATCCCCAACATTTCTGTTTATTGCCCAGGCAGCCTTGCTGCAGACCCCTTCTTCAGTCACCTTCCTGAAACACGTTGCACAGACTTGATTTTAGGAAAAAATTCTTTACTGAAAGGGTGGTCATGCATTGGAATAGACTGCCAGGGATCACCATCTGTGAAGGTATCCAAAGACTTGTAGAAGTGGCACCTGGGGACACAGTGGTAGACTCCAAGGGCACTCTAAGATCTTAAAGAGCTTTTCCAACCTTATTCACTGTGATTTAAAAAAACAACAGCAAACTTTACCAAACCTCTGTCAAAGCCCATGAGCTCCTAGCAGCCTCTCTAAATATTTGATCTAAAGTGAAAATGAAACACAAAGACAGGACAGCTTGTTATTAATACAAGATCACTTAGTGCTTCAACCATCCCAAAATGGTAAATCCTGACTCCAAAACTTCCTCTTTGCACTTAAAACAAAATTCTTACAAGGAGACCTTGCTAAAAGAGAGCAGAACCTGTCTCCTGAAGTGCCCTAAAAACAACTATTCTGGACAGGAATTACTACAGACAATGAAAAATACAATAAAATAAATAGGAGGAGGAAAAAACTGATATTTAGATATTTATACTAAATTATTAAATAGCATAGCTGCTATTTTCCTATGCAAAAAAATAGCTAATTTTTACACATCAGCAAACTGCAGTGTGATACAAAATTCCCTGCAAGGTTAAGCATTTCTTTGTGTGCAGAACAGAGGTGGCCTGGGAATCACGGAGAGATATTTAAATCCTCCTGGGCCCTGCCACATCAAAGCAGAGCAATAGGTTTATTTGGGAGACTTTTTTTGCAATTCCCCACTCACACATCAAAAGCTACACATGGTTTCAAGCTGTTGCAAGGCTCTTACTCCTGCCATGCCATGGTGATCCTCCAGGTGCATCCCACTGGATGAGATTTCTGCTGAGAGGCAGAAGTCTCGGGGTGATGGGCAGAGATGTAAAACCACTGCAGCACTTGGTGTGCTCTCCTTCAGGTCTCCTACAAGAATAATATGGGATGTGAGGGAGCTCATGCCTTTCTGAATTCCAAGTGACCTTCACCATATCTGAAGAAAAAGTCTCTGAGAAACAGCCTTGGGTAATGTCTTCCAGAGCCCCTTCTGCCCAGGCTGGCTGAGGACAGGTCACATACACACACCAGTGCCTGGCATTCAGCAGCAAGGAGGGAAACCTGGGTTTCCATGTAGGGACAAGTCAAAATATCACTTCTGAAGCTTATCAGGTCACTTCCATCCCTGGAAGTGTTCAGTGCAAGGCTGGATGGGGCTTTGAGTAGCATGATCCAGTGGAAGGTGTCCCTGCCCTGTCCAATGCCAGGGGATTGGAACCAGATGAGCTTTAAAGTACCTGCCAACCCAAACCATTCTATGATGCCATGATTTACTTTATTTCCATCTCTAGGTGGGCAGCCAAAACTTCATTTTTCTGGAAATCAGTCCCTGAAGCTACAGCTCCCTCCTGCACTCAGACAGACCAGGAGAGCAGAACTGATGTTCTCAGGAAATTGCTGGAACTGTCACAGCAAGGGCACAGCTCCTCTGGTGCTGGAGCAGGGGTCGGATGCTCTGTGTACTTCACTGAGTTTAAGGAGAAGCTCAGTGCTTTGACAGCAGCAAACCCAGACCATGGGGCTAAACACAGCTCTCAGATTCCTTGAAGAACAGCAGTGGATGCATATCCATTGCAAACAGGAAAGAGAGAAAGAAGAAAATTTTAGATAGCAGGTGCTTCATCTTAAGAAACGTGGCTAAACACCATTACTTACTCACAGTAACCTCATGCATTCTTAGAATACACTGGAGCCTATACAGGGCCCTCACGCTGTCCCCTGCCAAATTAATGTCCCTCCTGACTGAGGACAGCTCAGATCCCAGATTCAGAAAGGCAATGTATGTAGCTCTGCACCATGCCTGAGTGGGAATGTGCTAGCTGGAACATTTGTGAACTATCAGCTCCAGGAAGACTGCCACTTCCAAAGTTTTCAAACTTTATCATTAAAATTTGGCAGAAACATCAAAAGAAAAAAAGTAAACCTGGGATGATTGATCAGGAAGTTTCAATCAAGCCGAAGCAGAAGCCAACACTCCCATCTCCAGTGTACCCCAGCTCTGCAAAAGCCCATTAAATCCAGATTTCTTGGAAAGCTCAGAAACAGGCACCAAACAGCCCTAATTCCCCTCTGTTCCTCATTAACCAGCCTTTTCACTTGCTTTTTTTAATGTGCAGATAGATGAATATTTCAGAGGGCAGAGGCAGGGTTTACACTATTTTCAGCTCATTATACCCAGCACACAGCTTCAAAATGAGGAAGAGGCAAGTGTTGGAGCAAAAGAGGAAAAACTTATGAAAATGCATGGTGTTGCCTCTCAAAGATGTGGTGGTCCTGATGTGGCCAGGGCATGGCAGGGAGAGAACCTCCCTGGGGCTGAGGCTGCTCTTGACTGGGCTTGCAGCACCACACTGCATCTGGGCACAGCCTGGTGATGCTGCCAGAGGCTGCTCCGTGAGCAGCTCAAATGGGATCACTGCTGCCATCCCTCCATGACCTGCTGCTCGTGGGGATCACTGCTGCCATCCCTCCATGACCTGCTGCTCGTGGGGATCACTGCTGCCATCCCTCCATGACCTGCTGCTCGTGGGGATCACTGCTGCCATCCCTCCATGACCTGCTGCTCGTGGGGATCACTGCTGCCATCCCTCCATGACCTGCTGCTCGTGGGGATCACTGCTGCCAGCTCTCCATGACCTGCTGCTCGTGGGGATCACTGCTGCCAGCTCTCCATGACCTGCTGCTCGTGGGGATCACTGCTGCCAGCTCTCCATGACCTGCTGCTCGTGGGGATCACTGCTGCCAGCTCCCAGGGTGCAATGACTGTGCTGGGTCCCTGTGTGATGGTGGCATGTCAGGAATGATCCGTGGGCAAATCTGAAAACTCACCTGGGCTCTGTCACTGTAACAGTTCCCCTGAGATTTTGTTTCCCCCTTGTAAAATAAGCATTTTTCTGTGCTTAGTAAAACCCTTGTAGTGGGTGAGCAGCAGTGCTCTAAGTGACCTTTCAGTAGCAGGGACCAGAGGAAGGCAGCAGCAGCGGGGCTGTTTCCATGTGGTAGCCACTGGAGCTGTTGACTGTTGACAAATTAGCAGCAAATTACTGCAGATTAGAGAGCTACAAACTCATCGCTTTCTGCAGTCCCATGAAACAATATCCAGATTGCATTGGCAGCATCAACAGTTTTCCATTCAGCTAACAAGCTGCGCAGAGATGAAGACAGAAAATTAAACTAACACGAGAAGCAGATTCCTCATTTGCATTCTCAGAAAGCAGAAGTTGTTTCCCTACTGCTTTATCATCTGCAGCACACAGGACATCCAGCTCCCTGTGCCAGGGCTCAGTAGGTGCTTGAATATCGAATGCAGAACCTGCATAATTAATTACTTGCTTCCTCGTGTTAACTCCTGAACCATGAAGTCCAGGTGTAAGCCTACAACACTGATCTGCAACCGTAATGTTTCATTTCTTGAAACTCAGTGGTCTCAAAATCCCTATTAAAAAAAAGTTTCAGGCTCTAAACAAAACAACTGCTCACGTTTGATGGTCCCTCTCTGAGAAACCCCTTTGCCAAAAGCTAATTTTTTGGGGATAGTCTCTGCTTCAGTAAAATGAGAGACAAAGTGGTCCCTCCCCACGGGATGTCCTTGCATGTCTCCAGCATGGTCTGTCCTGGCTGCCCATGGGGAAAGCAGCCAAGACAAACCTCACTCAATCCTCCACAGTTACTCTTATTTTCAATGCTTACACTTAATAAGCTTCTGCATTTCCCATTTATTTTCACAGTGAAAATGTAAGCCTTATGCTCAGTGTCTCCAGCTATTTGTCCAGGGCAGGATGGGTGTCTCAGCCCTGTCATAGATATTTAACATCTCTAAGGCAAACAATGCAGATCTTTTCTACACTCTTTCATCCTCTTGCTCCAGCAAAGCATCTGAGCAGCACAGAACAGAGCAATCCTGCAGGGAAGGCACATCTATCTGCTCTGAAAAGACTGCAAACTAAAACCAAAACCTAAATATGTTTTTCTGCTCCAACAAATCAAACCAGCAGCTCTTTAATCACAGATTTCTACTTTTAACAGAGCTGCAGCATGAATATCTTCTCTGTTTATTTTTTGTAGTTTGTTCCTTTCAAAAGTAGGTTATAAAACCCCCCAGAATTCTTATCCTGCTTTTCAGTTAAGGGAGGAGAAAGAAAATGTATTTTGCTGTCGTTTCTGCAATGACCCACGTAGTAGACAATAAAGTACAAATGAAAAAACACAAATTTAAACAAACGATGAAAACAATAAGAACAAGAGCCACTGCAGCGGGAGCTGCTCGGCAGGAACCTCCCCCGACCCAGAGCCCCGGGGCACGGGTTTCACAAGCAGGTCACGGCTCACACGGAGAAAGGCAGAGCATCCCCACAGCGCCTCTCCAAAAGGGGGCAAGCCCCACTGGGACCAGCACCAAAGGCAGAGGGAAATTGTGTGCTAAAATTCCTGCTGGGAAGCATCCCCTGGCCCCCCACCCATCTCAGCATCTCCCATCAGTTCCTTCCATCCTTAGCATCCCAGCCTGACACAGGAGTTCTGGGATTCAGCCCAGCCTACTTTAATTTGGCTAAAGCTAAGATGAGGAGAAAAAGGGTATCTGAAGGACAAAGTCACTGGAAAAATGCCTACAAGTTAGTTTATGGTTTTTTTTTTTTTTCTCCCAGGGAAAAATGGGGTCATCTGGCTTCTCTTCTTAAAGAAAGCTTTCAAAGGAATATTTGAACATCCCAGACCTCAAGTATTTCAAGTTTTGTTTCAGTTTAATCCTTATATCTTCCCCTGAACACTGACAACAGCCTCTCAATTTTTAGTTTACTTTTCCACACCAAACCTGAACAAGTTTTACTGAGTTCCTAAATAGGAAAAGAAGATAAAAAACCCCTCTGCTGCAGTTTTTAATTAAAAATTGAGAAACACAAATGCACAAACCACTGTGCATGGGTCTGTTTCCTAACACAGTGCTGGGGAAGGGTTTCCTTACTTCCTCACCCAGCCCTGCTGCAGCTCATCAAAATGTTTCTTTGGGAGACTGTGTTTCAGAGAAGTCTTTGTGAATTTTTAATGCCGTGTGCTACTTAGCGTTTGCTGAATTCACAATTTTTCCACGCCATCTCAGCAGCATCTGCTGCAGCCATGCGACCTGGAGCAGCATGCAGCCTTTCCCAGCATAACTGAGAACCTGGGATCACACAGATCCCAAGGAGATGCCCATGGGCAGCGCAGGGAGATGCTTCCAGCCCCTTCGGCAGAACCTTGTGATGCAGAACTTCCCCAAGCCGCCCCCAGATTTAAGCTGGATTCAAGTGGTGCATTCCTGGGAGCACAGAGCAACACTGCTCACACTGGCATGCTGAAACCCAGTAGAACAGCACAGTCTGCAGCCTCTGCACAGGGAACTGTGCTCTCATCTCTTCTTTTCTCTTTCAGGTCTTACGAAGCCCAAAGGTGAGGTCTGGAGAGCAGAGTGGGGAAGCGCTGGATGCTGGTGTGAAAAACCAGCTGGGAAACCAATGCATTGTGCAGAAGGAGAAGGAAAAGCGGAATGTGGTCCATGAAAGTCAAGACACACAAGCTGTCTGACATAAGGGTGAAGCATGACCCTTCTGCTTTTGGCAGAACCAAATTTACACAGGAGAGCAGTGGCACTGAGGGTGCTGCTTAACAGTTTCCAAGATAAACCACACCTATATGAGCACTCTTCTGCTTCCCCAGGCTCCAGCAAGAAAATCACTGAAAATCTTTCATATTTTTTAAAAAAAGAAACAACATCAAAAACCTCCCAGCAGAGCCCTAGAGTATTTGGATTTCGTAGGAGTGCCACGCCAGGAAATGCTATACAAGGTATTCATAGGAAATCCAAATTGCTAACACCTCTTCCCCACCCCCCCCACCCCCCCCCCCCCCCCCCCCCGCCCCAAAGCTGAGGAACATAAAGTTCTAAGTTGGGAACACAGCCCTGCTCTATTCTGCTCAGGAGTACAGAGGTACTACAGCAGGCATGAAGATAACCCAGCAACCAAGAAAGAAAATTCAGGAGCCATTCTGCACATGGACAACTCACAGAGGGTTGCCTGCTTGGCAATAGAAACACTTGAGGGAACTCTGTACTTCTTTGATACACTGAGCATTATGAGCTTTAGGGAATGGAATAGAAAATGGTAGGTTTAGCCCTTGATATCTCCTGTGATGTTTGATCAAACCCTCCTCATGTGGAGGAGGTGATTTATTAGCAGAGATTGGACTCATTTGAAGAAAGAAGCATCCTGGTGCAGGAGAAGGCTCATCTGAGAGCTTCATCAAAGCAGCACTTTACAGAGAGGTTTTCTGTCTCCCAGCATTACCAGCTCACATGTCAGTGCCAAACATGCCATGAAAAAGATTTCCAGAAAGCAGATAAGCATCATCACAGCCTTGGAGGAGCACAGGTCTCTGCAGGCTGTCCTCTGCCTGCAGGAAACCCACTAAAATTTCCTATCTGCCCAAACTATTAGCACAGGCTGGATTTCTAGACTGGTTCAATGCACAAAACCATGTGTGAATTCAGCAGGACTTAGTGTCCCGCTCATGAGGCACCTTTTTGCCTCTTTGTACACGTGAGTCTGAAACATTTGCGTTTCATTTACATACAAAAAAAAAAAAAAGGACATAATAAGCTAGGAGATAGGAAGCAAAACAGTCCTTGCAATGGCAGTGGAGTTGGTGAGGGCCAAGGTGCTGGTCAGGCCATGTCATGGTGCCTGGTCAGAGGATATTTCTGAGTGAGGGCTGGGTGATATTTGGTGTGGAGATGACACAACATTTGCTGTTTCCTTCTATGTCTACCCTAATTAAAGAGAAGCTAATTCCAAACCTTGCCTGTCTCTCTCATGGAGCACACTGACGTGCTTTGCAGGGAGAAGGAAGCTCACAATCAGCTCGGTGGTTTCCTACCTGCCCAAATCCCACAGGATGTCTGTGCTACAGAACAACGTGACTCCTGATGCAAGATCAGCCTCTGTGAATCTGCACTGAGTGCTGCTCCAATAGCTGTGCAGTGAGAAACATTTAATCCTCATTCTTGTTTTATAAAAGGATCAAAATGCTCAGCATGCTGACAATTCAAAGGTTTAGCAGTCCAGCATAGAAATATGTACTGCAGGCTTAAAACTTGAATACTAAAATTCTAGAAGACAGACAGTAAAAAGAAAAATACCCCTACTCATGCTGTACTGCAATGGCCCAGTCCTGTTCTGTACTGATTTATGAATATGAGAAAACTGCACTCTTTTACAGTGCCTTGGTCATCCAGTCACTTGCTGTATGAATACATTTGCTCAGGACAGTGTGGGACTCTCAGAAAATGCACAAGGGAGAGAGTGGCCCCAGAGTTAAAGGCTCTTGTTAGTGAAAAAAACGTGGATCTGTTTGCCCTGTTAAATCTTTCCTTCAGCTGCAGGCAGCCCCCAGCAGGACTCTGGTGTGAGCAGCCTGAGCCTTCAGCCAGGGAATGCTGTGCCTGGAGAGGGCTCACCCTGTTGGGAGGGAGCAGGGACATGCTGAGGTGTCACTTGTGACACCCCACAGCCCCAGATGTCAGCAGGGCAGGTGTCTCTGCTTTTAACTGGTGCCTTGGTCTGCCAATGGACACTTTCTTCTTTCACCTCCTCTACCCAAATCCACCCTCCACCTCCCATCTGCCTTTCTTTGCCTGCTTGCCCCCTTATTAGCCCCTTAGAGGGAGGAGAATTGGAAATGGGAAATGTATCAGATTTCCTTCCTCGTTTGGGTACTGCAAATCTGTCCTTTTAGGAAACATCTACAGAATTTGTCTTGCCAGTCAGTGAGGCAGCCCCAGCCCTGATGTGGAGGACACGGCAAGGCAGGAGCACAGTTGGATTGCATTTGCTGAACAGCAGTCCTCCTCTCCCTGGCTGCTGACCTTTAAAATGTCAGGCACCTCATTTAGAAAGCAACAATTGGGTTTAAAAAGTTTTTAAGGCTCTGTGTCCTGCTCTGGCCAATTTTGCAATCAGTGCTCTGCAAGCATCTCCCACTGCTTGGTTTTTCCTTTCCCCTTCATCTCCCCAGGATTTCAGCATTCAGCACCTCGCTCTCTCATGCTGCTCTTGTTATAGGAGGATTTAATATTTCTGACAATGGACACCCCCACTTCTACAACTTCTTTTCAGTTAATTCTTCTTCCAGTTAAATGCTAGAAAACCATTTCCCCATCTGTTTTTCAGCTTAGGAAAACCTTTTGCAAGATCTAAACTCTGCTGTTTTCCTACAGCTAGATTACAGAATGTAGGAGAGAGGAAACAAGTTTAGTTCCTTTCTTTGAAAAATATAAATATTTTATCTTGTTTTTACAGTCTTATGCAAGTACTTCCATTTATAGCACACACATTTTCCCCACTGTTTGACACATACCGAGCGTATTAATTGATACCACTATCACTCCAGCTACAAAAGGACAGCAAGACCATTCTGCACGTGGCTGTGTCTGCAGAAAGCCCAGGGACAGTTGTGCTTTCCCATTCCCCCACCTCTTGTCTCCAGTTTGAAACCCAGACAGGAAATCTGTATGTTCCTATCACTCAGCTTTCCAGGCAGAAATATTTCAAATTATTTCATGATCCCTTCTTGGCCCTCTGTCCTTCCTTTCCTCTTATCCCACCCCATGGGGATGCCACAGGGATTAATGAGTGTTGCACATTTGCCCTCTGCAGATGGTGCTGGTGCCAAGGAAGCAGCTCTGCAGCTGCTCTGCCTGCCAGGGTGCAGACTGCCCCTATTATTATTATTATTATTATTATTATTATTATTATTATTATTATTGTACTATCCTGCAGAGCCTATTAATGTGAATACACTGGTAAAGATTTTTGATAAATCTTGAACATTTTGCCAGTATTAATTCAACCTTTTTTAGAAGGTGGGGAGGGACCTGTAAAGATAAAAAGAAAGCAACTGATGGTACTACAAAGGTGAGGAGGGAAAAGCAGCCTTGCTTAACAAAGTGTAGCATGTTCAAAAGCCAGCAAACCAGCCAGCTGGAAAAGCAACATCTCCACAATGAACAAAAAATCCTTCGGAAAGGAAAATAAGCCTCAGTGCACTTATTTTTATTAGCAGACCAGGCACCAGCCTGTGCTTTGGTGCTGGCACAGCAGAACAGTCAGTACACAGCCCAATCACTGTGTGCCTAAAGCAGAGGTCCTGTGGGCTCCTGGAGTCAACACTGAGGCTTAGGGAAAAGAACTCCCATGCCTATGTGCAAAGCACCAGAAGCACCCAAAAGCCACACTTGGCAAAGCCTTGAAGTCCTGCTGCTCTTACAGACTGAGGTTAGAAAGCCATGGGCAACCAGGGCCCAAAGCCACTCACATCTGCACCTTCTCAGGCTGGGGCCTCAAAGCCAGCACCCAGCTAAGGCAGAGACTTGGCAGCTGGAACTGGTCTTGGATCCAACCCCAAGCCCAGGCTGAGTCACCTCTTGAACCCAAGCCCAGCTGTGCCAGCCCTTCATCGTTCTGCTGAGGGGCAGCAGGAGCGTGGCCAGAGCATCTCCCTGGGCAGCTGTCACACAGCTCTGCTGTGGCACCTGGCACACACAGAACAGGTTTCACCTCTGCACTGAGGCTGCAGCAGAGTCACAGAAAAGAAAGTTCCACTCAAAAAGGAATTTAAAATTATTTCCACCTCTAAAACTTTCTGAAAGCATTGTAGACCTTTTCCAGAGCAGCACACCACCTTCCCATGGTGCAGACAGCAGCCATGAAACCAAAGACACTCAGGCTCCTGCTTCTCAGCCCATGAACATCCATTTCACTCTTTGCTAACATATCCTCCCATGAAAAAAGATTAGCTGTTCCTGCCCCTCAGATTATCCTTCCTGGGAGTTACAGATGTGGACGTATCATTGTTTCAGCTTTCAGATATGCCTTTCCCACTGCAAGTCAGTAAGATACACCCTTCTCTCACACATATGTTATCTGCTATTTTAAATGACTGAGAAAGATAAAAGGAAGAAAAAATTACACATGATTTATAGCTGTTCCTGGCCAATTGCCTGAACAGAGGCTGCCAGAACGTATTTTCTCACAATTGTCTGGCAAAAATTGCTAGCACATTATGAGTATAACTTGCAGCAGTGTATTTGTTCTGGATTCAATTTTTGCCTTATTTAATTTTAATAGCTATAATAAAAAATCTTCAATAAATACAGCTGATCTGCAGAAGATACCTAATTAAAAAGGATGCCAGAGCCCAGTGCTGTCCCTTGTTCCCACAGCAACAAGAGCAGAGGAGAGCAAGCATGCAAAGAGGCAGAAGTGCTTTTCCTCCACTAAGGATCTGCTCCACTTCCTCTGAGGGAACTTCTCAGGGATTAAACTTAAAGGCAAACATAGGCTAGCCATGCTTCTGAGAAAGAGAAGTAGCTATAAAAGCTCTTAGAGAGATTTAGGTGGTGCAGCAAGAGAAGCCTGTGGTGGTGGCAAAGGCATTTTAAGGAGTCCCCATATGTCACCTCCACCTGGGTGTGTGTTGTCATTCTGCACCCTGTCCCTCCTTAGTAACACACTGAGAGCATGCAAACCACTGCTCCAGGTCAAAATAGGGTAAAACATCCAGGCTGGAACATCTCTCCACCAAAGGCAGCATTGTGCACCAGCCCTCCTAAGGGAGATTCATTAAACACTGGCTGATTCTTTCCATAAAGTCATCCAACAGCCCCTCCATACCTTTGAATGCAGTTTGGGAAACACTCCCACCAAGGGAGCAGGACAAAACCAGGCCTTTTTCAATCTCAGTTATGGCACATGTTTAATCTGCCAGGATACTATATCCAGTCAAGCTGCAAAAGTCATTTCCAAGCACTTGAAAATTGCGTATCTGTAAAAAAAAATCAAACAAAAAAAACCCACCAAAACACAAAAAACCCAACAACAACAACAACAACAAAATCAGCAGGAGAAATATTGATTTGCTGTATCTACTTTGAAAATTTTCCCAGATACAGCGAGATATCAATAAGATAGATCAAAAATCATTAAATCCTCAATGTCCATCACTGCCCTGACTTGCCACTATAGGCAGAACCTTCCCTCTCCCTTGTGCAGCCATTTCCATGCAGAACAGACCTTCCTGCAGATACCCTCCTCTCCTGAAAAACTGGGGTAAGGCTGGGCCAACACTCACAGCTACATCTTATCTCCACAAGCTCCTGGCTTCCCTGTGGCAGGAGAAGTGCTCCATTCCCCACCAAACCTGCAGTGTTTTGTCCCTGTCTGGAGGTATCAGGTGCTCCTGGTACAGCCAAACCTCAGTAGTGCTCGTGGCTGTCACCTCCCAAGGGTGCTTGGCCTTTATCTCCCCTTTCATGTTTGCTACCCACTAACCTGAGCCAGACCGTAGGGACATTCCCAGCACCTGCCCCAGACAAAAAGCTGGAATCAGTTCAGAGCTTGTGTTAGGAACTCAGAAGAGATGCAAGAGCAGATTCCCATCAACAAGGAAAATACATGAATATAATGTTTCAACTAAAATTGGTGTCAGGATACCTACAGCCATGTCTCTCCAGGTCAACAATCCTCATGCTCCAGAAAAACCAGTGCAAGAACCACCACTTTTAAGACACTACCAATAAAGCTTACATTTTTTGGGTCGGGTTTACAAGTAGGTAGTAACTCCATAAGTGTTGAATCATGCCCTTTGCTGGCTGTCATTGTACCATGTACACACATTTGCTGTGCAGTCCCCAATTAAATCTCTCAACTTTGTCTCTGGAAAGAAATACCTCTAAAAATCCTCTCAGCTAATTGAGCAGCTTTTCAAAGTCTCCTCGGTAAACCACAATCCCTTATTCCCACTCTCCACAACTTGCAACATGGTCATTAAATCTTTTACAATAATATATCCCATTTACTCCTGTCCAGCTGAAGCTTCTAATGAGGCTTGCAGAAGAAAACCCACATCTCCCAATTCACAAAGAGAAGAAGGAAATAAACTCCATCTCCTCTGGGTTGCATTTCGTGTCAGACCTTGATCGACGCGCTTCAAAGCCCAGAGGAGCCTTTGGAAACGCTGCCCTTTGGATCAAATGCTCAGCCCCAAATTACCAGGCTAAAGCAGTGACCCCTGCTCCACATCCCCTCCCTGCATCTCTCGGGGGAACTCACAGCTGCTGTTTGTCTCCAGCCCTCTGTACCAAAGGAATTGAAAGGAGGGGCTGAGAGAGAGGATGGATAGAGCAGAGAAAGGGAACGTGACAATGCTCAGCCTCTGTCACGCACACAGAACCCACACCAGAGGCTGAACACAGATGTCCTGCCCCACTGCCCAGGCCATGGAGTAGAGCCCAAACACGGGCATCCCTTTGCCCTGCCAGATCAGCACTTACTGAGCACGGGGAGCAACAGCTCCTGAGGGCAAGAAGTTTGATGAACCACAGGAAGAGGCTCGTGGCCAGGCTGGTTTGAACCTCTAACAGGGACAAACACAGACAGCAAGAAGGCTCAGCTGATGGATCAGACTGGAAATCCATGTGTGGGGCAGACTGCTGGGTGGTTTCCCATGCAAAAGCTCTGATCTAGTCTGCTCCTCCACCTGAGCGCTGTGAGTGTGGTCCAGCAGAGAGCACAGGTCAGGGCCAAGGGCTGATATTTCTGCCCAAACAGTGCTCACAGGAAAATGAACCTTCATGTCAGCAGCATCATCTGAGTTTTTAATGGACTGAGGTGTAGCTGAATATGAAAGTGTAAAAGTCTGAATATTTGGGTGTCTGACTGACTCCGAGGTTCAAATCCATTTATTGCCCATGCAGAAATGTCAGGAAGCCTTGAAGGTTACAGCAGTTAATGGTTTTTACTGTGGGTTTCACACAGCAGCTGGATTTTTGAGAGAAGGAGGAAAGAAAGGCTCAGCAGCCATGAGAAGGGATGGTGCTGGGCAAAAAGGGCAGCCAGGAGCTGCCAGCACAGACCTGGAGTGGAGCAGTGTGTGGTTGAATATATTTTAGAGACATAAGGCAGCAAGCACCACAGGCAGCATGCACACCTGAAGGAGGCCAAATATTAGGTAAAGCTGAACTTCTAAGTTTTTCTTTAAGTCAGGTTTAATGTTCTAGCTGCAGGTTTTACAGGAAAAGGGCAAGGACACAGGAGATGGCCACCTGCACTGCAGGTGGAAATGGGGAAAGGGCATTCTGCACAAGATCATTCTGGCACCTGGGCTAGCATTGATCTGCTGAAGTGTCAGCAAGCCAGCTGCACTCTGTTTAGACAGAGGAATATTCCCAGCTCCTTATAACCCCACCAATCCCACTCCCTGCTCATGGTGGTCACACTGAGACCAGTAGTGCCTCCACTGCCCACTGCCCATGAAGGATCTCCCAGCACTTTCTATTTTGGCTGCCTGTTCTCTCAGCAGGAAAGGGCTTTAGGAACAGGACAACAGAAATAACAATTTCAGACAGTAATGGGCCATAAATTGATGCTGCGCAGAAATAGGTGGAATGTGGGCTTTTCTATTGTGGAAATAAAAGTTTATGTGCTGCCACATCATTGACTTGAGTTCTTGGGGGAGTTTCTGGGCTGAATCCAAACCTTGCCCAGCTCAGATCTTCTCTGGCTTAAGCCTGGCACTAAGCAAACCATGTGTGGGCTCCAATTAAAGCCAGGCTGCTGCATAACTCAGCCTGTAGCACATGAGGGTGCAGTTGTTAACAAAGCCCTAACCCAGTGCACCCAATTCAAGGTCTGCTCTGCAGAATTAAGGTAATCCAGAAGAAAAAAAAAAATCCACCCCTTGATTCTAACATGAATTTGCTTACGAAAAGTGACATGAGAAGAAAAACAGGTCCTAAAACTCCCAGCTCTTCACTTCTGCTGCACACAGAGTGCACCAGATACCCTCACATCTTTGAAGAATGAAAAAAGGCAGCCCTGTAAGGGCATGAGCAGCTTGAAGAAGAACTGTCAAGCCAGTC
Organism: Cinclus cinclus; assembly: GCF_963662255.1. Lineage (NCBI taxonomy): Eukaryota > Metazoa > Chordata > Aves > Passeriformes > Cinclidae > Cinclus > Cinclus cinclus. The sequence continues at coordinate 8,783,919 of NC_085056.1, forward strand.
AATAATGAAAATCAAATCACAGAATCTTTTGGATAGAAGTATTGGACACATCTAATGACAGCCTGTAGAGCATGGCCAGCAGCCACCTTTCACAATTCCTGCATTATCTCAAAATTCATCAACTGGTGGATAGGTTTGTTTATTGCTTGGGGAACAGCATGTCCCAGTTTAAACAGATGTCATCCCTTCCAAACCATGTGCTGTGAACTTTGCAAGGACTTGGAAGGATAACTGAGAGACCTTGGGAATGATAGTTATTTCCAAATAACTGAAAACAGATTCAAACTTTCTCCTTGTAAATAAAGGTCATTGCACAGTCTTAGAAGGTGCTTTTTGACTGTCACATGAAATTCAGACTATCTAAATGCAAATCTTTTTTTATTTACTTAAAAGACAAAGATTAATACATTTGGACTGGTCATCTGGTCATGGAAGAACCTATCAGATTTATCCATAGTTACAAAGCCTGATTCATTACTGATTTTTTCTACTTATATGTGGGTGGCTGCTAATACTGGTTTTGTTATGCAAGAATTATAAATATTCTCACTGAGAACTAATGACTTAATTTAGATGCACCAGCAGGATACGAATAGCTCAAGGTTTTCCCAGCACATGAGGAGCAGTAGCCATGCAGAAGGTAATTACCTGGGTTGAGAATGAAGTGGTTTTGAAGAGTGATAACCTATTAAGGCAGGGACTGCAAAACACCCAAGAGCTCACAGTTAAAGCACAATTCACCACAGGGGAAGACTTGAGACTGGAAGGAAGGGTTATGTGTACAACAAGAAGCTTATTAGGTGTTCAGGGTCTTTTTGTTCTGATACCATTTATATATATCTGGAGTTATCAGCACACTAACTTGGCATCTTTTTAAGATCCAATAAAAGCACCCAAAGTTACAATGCCTTATTTTTTCTTCCTTGATACCTTGAAAGTCATGTTATTGAAGTCCAAGTTGCTTGCCACCATTCAAGTCCTGTGCAAGTGTATTTCCTAAAAGGGCCTCGGATTCATGGGGAACTGGGGGAAGATAACTTGTGGACAGTTACCAAGCTAAAAATGGGGTCTTTGGATCATCTACTCACCAGTGATAATTTTCTCCATCCCTCTCTCAGTGGATTTCTCTGTGCTCCTGCACTACCAGAACTGAAGAGGCATTTCCACTCAATTTTGCCTCAATTTCTGTACTTATAACTCAAGATCAGCATGGGGTACTTTCAGAGTGAAAGGAAGAAAAGGAAGCATTTACACAGTAACCTGTGTCTGGTTGCATTTGTGAATTTGAGCTCTAAGCACATCCACAGAAAAAAACACATTTCTTCTTACTTTAGCCTCACTAGAGGGGATAAAAATAATTTCTCCAAGCGTGGTCTGGAAAAGGTGGGTGAGACTTTGAAACTATTACCACTAAACATCCTGCAAACGCCCCAGATCTGTAAAGTCCTCAGAGGAACTGTCTCTGCCTACAAACACAACACTGAGGACAGGCACCCAGCATTTGGGAAAGGCTGGAAATTGCTGGTAGCTTCACCCACGTGTTCCTCTGGAGAGCCACTACACCAGGATTCATTCAGCCTTCTCCCTTTGCTGAAGGCCCAGGACTCTCCCTGCTTTCCCAGCACCGTCCTTTCATCAAGAAACACAATGTGTGGGAGAAACCTCGCTCTCTTCCTTTGTGTACTGATGTTTAACAAGACTCATTTCTATTCAGGTGACACTTAGTACATGTTTTCTTGAACATTATCAAGAACTCGAGTACTTGAACATCTCAGGCTGGGGCAGAGAGATGTGCCTAAAGCTTTTAATTTGCTTGGTTTTGTTTTTCTGCCTTTTCCCAGTGTTTGGAGCCTGTGAAGTCCCTGTACCAGGGGGTCAGCAGTGGCATCATGGCCACAAAGCCACCAGGCAGAGCAGCCCTGCCAGTTTATGGGCAAGCAGCAGGGCTCATCCTCCTCACAGGGGCACAGCCCCACTCACTGGCTTCTTGACCAGTTTGTTGTGATGCTGATGTGCAAAGCTATTTATGTTCCTGCTTGTCAGGAGCTCTCCATGTGCCCCCATGGTTTGTAGTGTAATTTGCTATGAGACTTGTAACACTGGGGTGTGCAGACCTTTCCTTACACAGAATAGCAGCATAAATCTCATTCAATGAGCTCTTAAGTGACTAACAGATATTTGTGAGCAGCTATTTAAAGGACAAGCCCTACTGGGATAGGAATGGGCACAATGCCATTGCCCTCATGGCTCTTGACCAAAAAGCCCTTTCCAAACACCAATTCCTGCTTCATTCATGCTTCCTTTTTTTCCTTTATTAGCTCTGCTACGTCCTCTACAGGCCTTCAACTGATCATTCAGATCAACTGAAAACTGAAACCTCCTCTCAGCATTTGTACTCTGGATTTCTTCACACTTCATAGTTTCAGTTTTTGGTAACAGAAATTATTCAGGACAGCATGCACTGAACGGCTTCATTCCCATCCACACCTTCTCTAGATATAATCTGAAGGCAGAACCAGAAAAGTTTGTGCTCATTCTTGGTACATCAATCATAAATCACAAGGACAGCAGCAGTAGGAAGATGCCACATTGACTGAACCACAATACTAACTCATCACTGGTCACTATCAGGTGAAATACTGCACCACTGCCAGCTCCTGCCATTTTCTGTAGGTGTTTTATAACCATATGCCAAGTTCTTGGCATATTTCCTTTTGCATCTCTCCTCTTCCAGGGCAGAGGTCCAAGTGAAGCCACCTAAAGCTCACTGCCTGGGAAGTCAGACCTGTGGATGGGTCAGAGTGATGGCCATTTCCATGAGCAGGACCTAATAATTGCTAAAAAACCTACCAAACTAAACCATCGATTAAAGCTGGATGCACTTTGCATTTAGTTATACTCAAGGCATGGGGGTTGGGTAGTTGCAGTGAGTCAGAGATTTCCAGATAAAACATCAGTTTTTGGGAAGATGCCTATCTATAATGAATTGTTAGCAGTTAGGCTGTTCTGTCAAAATAAAACTCTTTTAATCTTTCAAAGAGAATCCCGGGCTATTTAATTGATTAGCAGCTTTCTAATGAGAGGATTAAGTACACAGTAGATAACTCAGATGATTGACAGCTCTACTGCACCAGCCTAAAACAAGATGCCTCCGTTTCCCCAGCACATGCCAATTAAATGATTAAGTATTGTTTACTGGGACTGGGGGCATTACAAGACAGTAGGTGGATTTATTAGCAGAGAAAGGAAAAACACTCCTACACAAAAGAAAAAGATTATTTTGAATGACTAACAGCCATGCCCCTGCAAAGCATGACTAGAGCTAACTGAGTTATTCACTCTCAGGTTACACTCCAGACTTTCTCCCTTTTTCAGACCATTTGTCAGTTTATCCAGTTATCTCCAATGTGCTCATCATTTCCAGGTGTCTTATGCAGACTATTTTCTGAGTTTATCATCTAGATAGTTTATAAAACTACTTTATATTATTACTGGGGAAAAGGTTGGAAGCTTAGCTCACATTATAGACAAAATCTCACTTCTCTGGAGCAGGAGACCAAGATGTCTTTTAACAAGCAGGAGCTGCTTCATTAGCAGCCTTTTAGTACATATAGGCACTGAATCAAATCACCTAAATACAAGTACCTGAACATGGCAGGGGCAATAACATGGTTTAGCATCTTGCTGCAAGAACATCCAATCTTACATGAATTAACAATTCATGTGAGAAGGTTTGAAAGAGAGGGGTAGGAGGGAGATGCTCTTAAATTCAAGATATCAGCCTCCATAGTTACTATGTCTGAACCAGCCACTCTGCTTTAACACAGTATGTGCCATTTTTATGGGGGGAGGGGGAATCAAGATGCTGAAAAGATTTCCAAAGTTATGACCTCTTGACTGCCAATTAAATGAGACTACACTTTAATGTTACAATCCCTTCCTTTGCCTTTTAGATAACCCTTTAACCATCTGATCTCTGCACGGAAAAAGTCACATGAGATGTTGTAGTTAAACCAGATGTCAAGAGTTGAAGTTTTGTTCAGATTTTCCCCTGCCCTATTTCTGCAGGGTTCCTGCACAGGTCTGTAAGAGTGGCTTTAGCACAGCAGAGGAAAGCAAGGGCTGCCAGTTTTGGGTAAAGCTGCCAGCACTCCCTGCCCTGAGAGCTCTCTCCCCAGTGTGCCACCATCACACAGCACTGGATAATGATCCATCTCAGCTGGTTAATTAGAAGCAAAGTCCCTGCCAGACAGGAATCTCTGCAGGTGTGGAGACCACAGGAATATGTTAACAGAGTAAAATATTTTGGTAATCTGTGGACTGTGTTTTTAACAGTCTGTCCAAAGCTCTGGGCCCCATCCTGGGATTCTGACAAAAATGAAAAGTGTAAGATTTTCATTTTTCCTCAGAGAGCTGTGCACAGCACCTGCTGTGAGACATAAAAGCAGCAGGCTGACGCTTCCACTGTTCCTTGGAGCTGTAACAGGTAAAGCCATGAATAGGCTGAATTTCAACAAATCAATAAATAAAGTCCAGAAAGTCAAAGATAAAATTGTGAAAAAGAGATCTCCAGGGATATGAAATACAAAGATATTACCTCTGGCTCTGGAAATCTCTGAGCCCTAGTTTTCAGAGAGGCTGTACCAATGGAAATATTCTTGCACATATCCTGCAGTAGCTGCTGTGAGCTGCAGGAGGCTGGAGAGGGGCTGTGGGGAGCTGTGATCCCAAAAGGCTGTAGAGAAACACACTGAGCTAATTATGAGTGGCAAACTGTTATCCAGAGTTCATCAAATATGAATGGCTGGTGAAACTGGTCACCATGGCTAGCAAGTGTTTTGTCAAGAAAAAAGCAGCATCTAAATAACTGTAAGGAGAACCATTGGAGGATAAACAATTCTTCAAGGATAAGCAAGTCCTTCAGAGGACAGCCCCAGGACCACAGACAGCCCAGCTCCATGGGACTGGAGAGCAGCATGCCAGACTGACACGTGCTCCAGGGTGTCACCTTGCAGGAGCCAGCCTGGGGGGAGAGGTGCCCCTTAACTCCAGACTGCCTTGTGCCAGCCTGTCCTCCAGGTTCCATAAAAGGGGAAGGGCAGCATTAGTCCTGTGGACAGCACCACTGTGCTGCCCATACTCTGTAGCCGTAGGAACCTTGCACTGCAAGCAGCGAGAGCGGGAGCAGAGGTGGAGATAGCTCCTTCACCAAAGAGCATCTGGCCTTCCTGAGGAGAGCCAGCTATTCTCCCTGCAGTGCCCATTGAGGGTTAGGAGAGGCAGGACAAATCACCCTCTCTGCCTGTGCTCAGTGGCGTTGGGCTCCTCACCCCTGCAGGGGCAGCCCCTGCTCTCACCCCTGGCAGCTCAAACACCTGCCCAGCACCATCTCTGAAGTCAGTCAGTCTGGTGCCAAGAGCATCACTCATTTTATCTCTCTGCTCCCCTCTCATCACACAACTGCTCGGCTTTTCTAAGCAACAAACTTCAGTATCTCACCACTCTATCAGTTGCCATAACCAAGTGCCCACAGTTACATAGCATTTTCTGCTTATTTGTGAGCCAGCTGACAGCACCCTCCTCACCCAGGGACAGTGAGGATACACATCCATGAGCACCAGCAGAAATCTGGTCTCTCCCTTTTAAAGCTGGAAGGGAACAATCAAACTCCCCCCTGTGCTCCTCTGCACAACCCTCCCACGTGTCCCTCTGCAAACACACAGAGTTTTGATGCACTTCTAATTTTCTTCTCGTACAAAAGGGAAAGAATAGATACTTGCTCTTGAGATTTTATCTAGGAGCTAAAATAAAAGTGTTTTTCAGGGTGTTAAAAGATCCTGGGATTTGGCCCACTGATTCTTCTTTCCTTAAGCTTGTTATCTTACCAGCTCTCTCTTTCCAAGTCATTTAATGAAGACTCATCCATATTATTCTAAATGAAAGGATTTGGCTGGAATTAGCATAGGTGTTCATCTTTCCACAGGCAGAGATTAACAACACACATCAATGTGCACTGCTCTTTGACACATGGATCCAGTTCCTCAGGAACCAAACTGCAAATATTCACAAATTAGGTCTGCTTTCCAAAGCTACTTCAAGATTAGCAAGGGTGGATCCTCCTTTACGACTTACCTCTGCTTTATTTTTATATTGTTTTTTGAAATTGCTCTTAATATGGTGGATTCTGCCATGCCAACTTGCATACCTGTATCACTTCTGCTTTAAGAATATCTTTTAAAAAACCCCCAACCAAACAAAACCTTTTCTGATGTTTTGAGTGTATCAGTATCAGACCCAGTAAACTGAATGACATTTAAACACTTGGATGTTACTATCAGGAAAAATGGTAATACTGACAATAGTCCAATCAAAAAATGTGAAATATGAATGCACAGACTTACCATTTTTGTCAGCTCTTCTGAAAATCTAGAATTGAAAAAGAGAGAAATGTGTTTACTGTGTTGTCCAACATGGGGAGGGGGTGAAGCCCTTTTCACCAGGACCACGTTCAACCCCCCACACAGGGACAGGTTCAAGTGCCCCAGCCCCTCAAGACCCAGTTCAGGCACTTTACTGAGCTCACCACCCCAAGACTCAGCTCATCTCCCCCAGAGCAACATAACTGGAATAACTGGTGGAACTTCCAGCACCTCCCTCACTTAAGAAATCTGAAACCATGAATCCAACACCAGAAAAATCAACACACAAAAAAATTACAACAGCCATGCAGCCAGTCCAGACAATTTCTCTGGAGTCAATAAGATCTCTTTAACCAAGTTTCACAGCTCTGCACTTCTGAAAAAAAATTATTTACAACATTTTTTTTTTAAAATCAAGTCTCTTGCGTGGGAAGGAGATTATATTTAGACTTAAAACTACAGTGCAGAGGAACAAGCCACAGGGAGGAATCAAATAGCCGTTCCGGAAGGAAAAAAAATTGCAATAATGTGTAGTACTGTAGAACTTCCAGGGAGAAAGAGAGCAGGAAAAACTGCTATTTTTCTCACCAGTCTCATCTGAGGAATAGTCCCCTAATACTGATACCAAAATCAGCTGGTCACTTGGAGGGCCCTTGCTCTAATTCACTTTTTAACCATGCACACAGATTACACATTCATTTGCTATCCCCACTTACTTGATGCATATGTATTACTTTATTTTACATAGCCACACCACATATCAGAAATCCTCTTATGGATCTTTGGGGTCCATCTTCAACATCTGGTGTCCTTTTTAGGCAGCTGTTCCTCTACCCCCACTTTTGAGTAAGCCAAATATCTTTGTTTTCCATAACTTCTACTTTGTCACCCCTGCAGAGTTGAGCTGGCATCCTGCTTGTGTTTTGCATGACTTCTGCATCCCTAAGTTACATCCTTCATCTACTTCTCCAGGGCTGTGCTGTTCTGCTCTACTGTCCTTGCCAACAAAATGCAATTAATAGCAAAAGGGTTGTGCAAAGGCTGGAAACTTACAGGTTCCTGCTAAAAATGGCCACTAGCTCAGGTTGGCCACAAATTACAAAAAAATTAACATGGGCAGAAAAGGTAAAATATTCTCATCATCTCTTCAGTCCTGACCCTATTAATTTGAGCAAGAGCAGAGATTTTAGTTGTACAAAGAAATTTCCCTGAGGAGGGAATAAAAGCACCAGCAAGACAGATCAGAGTCAGCTGTAAAATAGAATCTCATATTTTCTGGGTCACAAAACCATTAAAAAAAATAAAATATCAGAAGAGAAACTGCTGCACAAAACAAGAACCCCAAGAGACAAATTGAATTGCAGAATATGCTATTTCACTGAATATGGCTTAATTAAGGAACATTAATTATTCTTTTGTCCGAAGTCCTTGTGAGGCTCTGCAGCCTGGGGCAGAGTTAAAGCAGGACTTTGTGGTGCACTTCAGCAGAGGCAAAACCCCTCTGCCTGAGCCAAACCAAAGTGTTGGGAGTCACAGGAACTGCCTACCAGGATTACAGCTCGTGGCCACATCAGAACTCCTCTTGTGCTGACCTCCATTTTCTTAGAGAAATTAGAAGCTTTGGGAGGGAAAATCCTACCTCTCTCCACACTTACAGATTTCATTGAAGTTAAATATGGGTTTTGAAAGCCCAGCCAGTCATGGATTATCTATGGGAAGAAGAAATATATCCCAGCAGGACCCCAGCAAGCTGCATGGCTTTAGCACACATCCCTCACTTGTGCTCAGTGTGCCCTGCCCACTGTAGGAAATATTCCTCTTTTCATGGCTTGGACACCCCAAATCCTCATTCCCCATGAGCACCTCCTGATGAGGCGCTTCTCCTCTTGGATGCTAATTATTTCTGGGCTTTTTGTTTCATCAATACATCCTTCTGTTGCTCTTCCCACTGCTTTAAAACCAAGACAGCCAGTCAAACACAGAAGGATCAATGCCTGTCCCATGGGAGATCGCCATCCCACTAAGCACAGCTGGCAGAGGGAGAAGGCAAAACCAATAGGCAAAATGTGTATTAAAATGGGACAAAGGCTCAACCTGCAATGGTCTGCTCCATGAAGCTGTTTACCATGCAAGGAACACTTGGAGCAACAGGAAAAACAATTAAGAAATAGAAGAAATGTTTAGAAATTGAAGTATTTATATCCAGCTTCACTAAGTGAATATTTAAGGGCTTTAACCCTCCCAGATACTCCCTAAAGTATGACTATTTGTAAATGAACGTGCTGATGAAAGATCACATCAGCTATGTTACTTATCAAAGTTTATTCTACAGGACCAAGCTGCTTGGTTTTTTTATTGCTAATGAGCAGGATTTATTCTTTCAACTTAATTGAACCACCTAAAATTTGCACACATGAAAAAAAAAAAATTAAACTGGGACACCTGGAGGGAAAACACAATTTAAGACAAAGTCATCTGTCAGCACAGGCAGGCACTACATCAAGGTATGAACATTGGAATGAGCATCGAGAGGCTGATAAAGATGTAATACAGTCTGTGATAGCTTGGCAGTGCTGCCAAAAATGCTGCTGCTGTGAAGACTCAGGATTTATGTTCTAGCTCGACAGAGTGCTCTCCCCAACACAGCCCAAAGATGCTCTCTGCTCAGGTCCTGGATTAGTTGTTCCACTGTGGGAAGAAGGTGGTAGGCTTTCCAGAAGGGAAAAGTGTGAGATTTGAGGATGGAAGGGAAACCACAGCCCCTCAGAGCTTCCCTATGGACCAGACAGCAAGCCCATAATGGTGCCAGGCTCCCAGGGAGCTGGGGGCAATGGCAGTTCCCACCAGCTCCAGGAGAAGGGAATACAAGTGAGGATGCTGTGTCATCTCCAAGGCACAGGCTGCAAAGCCCATCCACCCCGCAGCCGCTCTGACCCTCCCAGCAGCTCCATCCTCACTCAGCAGCAGAGGCACTTAGTCAAGGCAGCCCTGGAGGTCAGCGAGAGAGGAGGCAATGAAATATGGATGGAGAAGAGCCCTGTCCTGCCAGGCCCTCAGCTGCAATTGGCTTCCTGTGCCTGCTCCCAGCCGAGGACCATCCCACGGGCTCCTCCAGGAGCCGGAGCCGCAGCCCTGCACAGCCTGACCACGGATGCTCTTTCCGCTCCATCACCCCCTGTTCTCCAGCATGGGGCCAGTGCACGGATCTCAGATGGTAAATGAGAAATTATCCACTTCAAGTACCACGGCAACCATCTCCCCCATCAGCTGGGCTTTGCAGCTATTAAGCAAAATTCCTGAAGCACAGGCTAAGTCACACAGTGAGCCCGCAGGATGCTCACAATATGGGCATTAACACATTTTATAGGATTTATACAGGCAATGCATGCAGTTTGCTGTCTGTGGCATACTGAACCCGTTTACCAGCGGTTTACATGAATATAAACTCTATTTTCTCTAGAGCAAAGAACTTTTGTCAAGATTTCCAATAGGTTTTCTCTAAATATATGTTTTTGCTATACTCTCAAATGGCTACTACAAATATTTGACTGCCAGAAGCAAGCCATTCAAAACCCTGGTGGTAATAACAAACTTGGGAAAAAAAATTGATTGTTTCAAATTTAAACACTTAATTCTGCCTTTTCAAAGCTCCTGGATGAGAACATGCCACACTGGAGGCTGCCTAATGAAGGTTTTCTCACGAATTTTATTAAATTCGCAGTAGTACTCCTCTAAGAAGCCCAAGAATTATTACAGGTTTGTGGAGTTTATAATCCCTGCACCAGGTTAATATGATGTTGATTTAAAATAGAATGCAGCTGAGCTGAAACTTTGTTTTCCATCATAATCTGGGTGCAGAATTGAGGACAAACATAATCATGTCCCATGCATGAGGAAAGCCTACAGATGAGGAGGCATCCAGAGACCCACATAGACCTAAAAACATTATTAATCCTCATACTATGTTCCTGCATTCCTGTTCTAGCTTTCTGTTCCTCTCCCTACAAGCCTTGACCCTTCCTTTGGAGTTGAGACAAGGTTTTTATATCAGGGTGGCCTTTAGTTCTGAAACCTGAGGCACCAGTAGGAATCTCCTCTCCCACAGCCTCTCTCTGTTGCTCTTCCTGGTGAAAATGTGAGAGAACAATGACCTGAAGCTTTAACACTTTGGACTATTTCTTTAGACATCCTCAGGCTAATGAGCATTCCCCATGCAAGGAGAAAGGTTTTATTTTGGTGTTTCAGTAAGGAATATGCCATTGGTGTAGAAATACTGTCCCATCTGCAGTGGTTCCCCACAAAACAAGGCTGCTGCAGAGCTCCAGATCTTGGGGCATTTTCCCACTTCAAAGCAGATCCTTTTCCCTTTTCCCTGCCTCCCCAAGAGAAGAGCAGCTGACACCATGTCCCAGCCTCTGCTTTCATTCTTACCTTCTCTTTAGACTTTACCTAGCTGTTCTAAATTAAAGTTGCATGAGAAAGGTAAGAGTTGCATCTGATGTTCTGACCTGCTGACGTTCAGAACTAGAAGTTACTTTTCTGTTCAGCTTCATTTCAAGCACCCACTTCCAAAGCCCTGAAGATCAGAGGAGAACGGATGGACTGTCCTGTGTGACTGTGTACCTTGCAGGGAGCAGTTCCTGAACCAAGAGACCCTGGCCTGTCCTGGCCCTCCCTCCAGCTGTGCCTGCAGGTACAGCTCAAGGGAACGATATCAAACCATGGATTTCACAAAGGGAGGATTAAGGAGAAGGAAAATAGCCCTCCCAGTTCACTCGCAGTGAGAAGGTAAACAAGGACAAAGGAAGGGGAATGAACCAACCTTGAAAAAACCCCCAACAAACAAAATGAAAACAAGGGAAAAGGTCAAAACAGAAGAGGATTGAGAAGGGATTCCTGCAATTCTTGTGGCTGCAAGAGCCTTGCAATTAAGGGTTGCACTGGAAATCATGTCACTGACAGAATGGTTGGAAAACTGGAGGTACTGGATCTACATTTGGAAATGCACCATGGTCACTAACCAAATTCTCTGTATCTTCTATCCAGACACCTCACTCAATCCCACGGGGCTGCAGAAGCGCAGACCAGATTGGGCCACATAAGCAAGGTTGCAAGAGGAGCCATAGGAATGAGAGATGGATTTGAAATTATCTTTCTGTCAAAGAATAAAAAAATCAGATGAGGGTCAAAATTAGTTTTCAGCAAAAGACAGGGCAGATAAAACAGAAAGCTCAATCTGACCTGAAATTAATGGAACCGTGTTCCTCAGGAGTGTTTAAAATAAAGCCAAAAATCAATGCATTTAGTCCCCATTGGCAAGAAAAGAGGCAGGGAGGCCAGTGCTGCTTGGGACTCACAGTCCTGCCATGGGCGTGCTCCTTCATAACCAAGGCTGATCCTTGTTTTAGGTGCCCAGCAGGAAATGAGCCATGAACCAGATGCATCTTCACCTGCAGCTGCTGTGACTGACCAGCCCTCACGTGCTCTGGAGCTCACACCTCTGCTGTCAACACAGGCTTTTGGCAGCGACAGCAAGGCAGGAAGGGATGAGCAAGGACAGTAGATGAGCCAGCTCTGAAGTACTCCCAGACAGAACAGCACCTGCCTAGACATTTCCTACGCCTCAAGAGCCATCCAGCTCAGCTCTGTGCTGCACATGAACTCATTCAAATCAGCAAACACAACCTCACATTGGCTTACCCACAGAGAATGTACACCCATGTAATATATCCTCCTTTCCATAAGCATTGTGACATTGATGATTTGTTCTTGACTGGAAATTCCACCATCTCCTCTTGTGGTTTGGAGCAGCACTGTGGCAGTTTTTAATAAAGGGGGTTTGTCCTTGTGGGTGCAGAAAGAATTAGATATCCTGTGATCCTGTGTCCATCCACAGTTTGTGGTGTGAGTGGGAATGGACACCTGCTGCAGATTGCACATGCTGCCAGCCCTGAGTCTTGGGCTCTTGCAGCTGGAGCAGACCCAGGGATGGCACCCGAGGGCAGGCACAGGGTGGGTACAGACCCCTTGCTCAACCTCAACCCCTTGTGATGACTTGGCCAATGTTTTAAGAGCTGACCACTCATTGATTCATTCATTTGAGCTGAACTAGTAAACTTTGTTCATCCTTTTTTAATCCTTTACCTAAAGGATTAAAAAAGAGGCAAAATAAAAGAAAAACACTGAAGCCAGCCCAAGGTTAAGATTCATTCTCCAAGTGGCAGTAACCAGGTTAATGGCAGAAGACATCTTAGCCCCTTGTTGTGTTTCATTCCTCTTCAGCCCCCACCTTTGTCCCACAACAGCACAATTGTGTTTCTTTGGTGGAAAGAGCACAGGGAAGTTTGTTCTGACGCACCAGACACCCTCACGGAGGAGTCAGAACAAGAACACTGGGGATGGATGAATTAAAAGAAAGCCAGAAGAGGAAGAAGTGACTAAGGTACTATCAGCATCAGAGCCATTTTATCTAATTCATAACCAAGCCCAAGCTTTCCCTTGCTCTCCCAGCCCCCAAGAAACTGCCTACATAGCACACCAGCTCATGAAAACATGTTAGCTAAACATAAAATAGTACAGGTCTTTTACTTCATCCTCCCCCATGGAGAAGCTGTGCTGCATGGCTGGGACTCACTGCTTCCCAGCACAACCATCAGCAAAAATGTGAAGGAGTTAAATGGAAAACAGGTTATGATCCCTGAACATTCAGTGGGATGCTTGTTACTTTCATGCTAATGTGTAAAAATTAAGCTAAAAAAAAAGTGTTCCCGTGTTTAAACCTTTTGTTTGAAAGGGGGGTCTCACAGTGCACTTGAAGAGCCCATTACAGCGAAGCCACAGCTTCAATTGGCTTTGCTATTGTGCCTGGAGAAAAAGGAGAAAATCAAGTTCTAAGGAAGGAGGGGGGAAAAAAAACCTTAAGCGCTCAAATCTTACATTTCCAGAATCCATTTCTACTTGCAGCAGGTATGAAAGGGCTCCCAGTACCATTGTGAAAGGGAAAAATGATCAGGAGCTGCACACCCAGCTCTATTGTACTTCCCACTGAAATAATACAAAGCTCTACTGTGCTACTCATTCTGAAAGTTCATGGCTCTTTTCCTAAGCTCAAACCTCAAAGTGGGGGAAAAAAATCACTTAAAGATAGTAAAATTGAATGGATAAGATACCATTTTGGTGGCAAAACACTCCTAACTCAAGAAACCTCTTACATAAATTTAATGTTGCTTCCTAATTGCATTTGTGCTCTGAAACTCAGATTCCAAATAATTGTAAAATTTTGGCAATTTTAGGGCAGATTAAAAAACAAAACAAGCTGAAACCAAACCAATCCCTCTAAAACAGAAAAAAACAAAAAACCAAAAAACAAAAAACCCCCCAAAAAACAAACCAGGAATTCCCTCCTGAACAAGTCAGCTTAAAAGATGTAAGGGTGGCAGCTGTCCTTTCTGTTTCCCTTTCTGTTTCCCCTTCTGTTTCCCCCAGCCTGCAGCTGCCCACCCACCCAGCTCTCCACCTGGCAGCATCACCCATCAGCTCTGCTCTCTGAGCTGGTTTTGGCAACCCACTAGAGACAGTGGCTCCTCAGGGAACCAAAACACTTTTCAGCTCAGGGTGCTCAGAGATGGAATGAGTTTCAGACTCTCCAGCCCACGCCAATGCCCTCGGGTTCAGCAAATTATTTACAAAATGTAAGGGCTTGCCTTGAAGAGCTACTACTGCCTATCCTATCTCCAAAGAGAGCATGAGTTTTCCTTTACTACGGCCAATACCTCAGTAGTTAATGTTTGCATTCACTACCTTTTTTTTTTTTTTTTTTTAACTAGGAGTTAGCAAAACAGAGAATCTATGTGTTTAATTACTGGATACTGCAGAAAGACTGTAATTACACCATTTGCAGTCGGGCTGATTCCACCCCATTCTCCCAATTCATTTAAGTGCAAACAGCCTCGTTAGCTCCCTAATCAGAAAAGCTATAAATACAGCAATCGAGGCACTGAGAACATCCCTACCAGGATTAAGGACCCCAAACCAGGATTAAGGACCCACAGTGCATCCTCATCCCAGCTGATCGAGAGGATACAGGACGTGGGAAAGAGGCTGCAGAACCTGGGGTACACACGCTCAGCTCGTCCAGAGGGTGCAGGAACAGGGTACCCCCATGCCCAGCCAGCCCAGGGAGTTCGGAATCCCGGCAGGGAGAAGGATACAAGCTACATCTCCATGCCCATCCGGCAGCAAAAAGGTGCAGGGCTCTGGAGAGGAGGTGCAGTATCCGGACTGCACCCCGCGCTCAGCCCAGCCCAGAAGATGCAGAACCAAGTGCAGCTTTTTCCCAGCTGTCCCAGAGAGTGCAGGGCAAGGGGACGGAGGACCCAGCCCCCCCCCGACAATCTCGGAGGTGCAGTGAGGGCAAGACCCGGGCTGTAACTCCATCCCTCAGGCAGCCCAGAGGCACAGCGTCTGGGAGGGGGCTGTTAAACCTGGGCACCCCTACACCCAACCAGCCCGGGCGATGCAGGACCCGGGCTGCATCCCATCCCCAGCCGGCGGGGGATGCAGCATCCGAGGACTGTCCCTGATGCCAAGCCCCCCGCGGGGTGCAGGGTCCGGGCTGCTCCCCGTGCCCGTGCAGCCTGTGCGTGCAGGATCCAGGCGAGCTCAGGAGCCGGGCTGCAGCCTCTCGCCCAGCTGGGCCAGGGGATGCCGGACCCGGGAAATAACGACGATCCCGAGGGGCTGGAGTGGGTGCTGGACACTGGCAAAAAGGATACGGGACACGCACGCCCACCCGGCCGGGGACTGCAAGACCCGGCTCCAGCCCGTGCCCGGCCGGTCCAGGGAGCGCAGGACGAGAGGAGCATCCCCGCTCCGAGACGGCGGGGGAGGGAGGCGGGAGCCGGGGGTGCGGGACGCAGGGAGCACTCACATCGAGGATGACGGAGGTGCCCTTCCTCTGGGCGGCGGCGGCGCCCGGGGCGAGCAGCTCCCTGTCGGCCAGGCCCTTGTCGCCCATCCTGCCCGCCGCCCAGCGCAGCAGCCCGTCCAGCCCGCGCAGCGCCGGCGCCGGCTTCCGCAGCAGCTTCTGCACCCCGGCCCGGCAGTAGCGCGCTGCCTGCTCGCACATCGCTCAGCCCGGCCTCATCCCGCCGCCGGGACTCCCCCTCCTTCTCCTCCTCCTCCTCCTCCTCCTCTTCCTCCTCCCACAGCCGCTCGGCGGGCGGGTCCGCGGGGGACGCTGCCCTAGGAGCAAAGGGGGAGTTTTGGGGTGGGGTAGGGCAGCCCCCCGGGCTCCAACACAAGCCGCCCTTTTAGGGATTCTATGTCTAAGAAGACTATATCCGTGTTCTCTCCCCTCCGCAGCCTAGCAGCAGATTTTAGCAGCTCTTCGTGAGGGCAGAAGAAAACCAATTTGTTGCTAGTAAATAAAACTTGCCCGTGAATCCCTATCGCTCCTGCAAAAAGTCCCTGTTCAATGACTAGTCAGAGATTCTAGGTGGGGTATTGCAGCATCTGTGGCCACAGCACTAACCACGGTGCTCAGCTGGAAAATATTCACGATACTGTAATTCTGTATTGTGAGGCTATTTCTTTGAGATACTCATGTGCTCAGCTTCACTGGTCAAGATTTAGACTTGCAGTAGAGGCAGTAATTCTTCTGGACAAAATGGCACAAAATTTCATTTCCCACCCCACACCTCAGGAGGTGCTTCCAGTTTGAGTTCAAACCCAGAAAGGCACCAAGGCAGGAGAGCTCAGCCCCTGAAACTCAGAGGTCTCCCCAGAGTTCTGGAGTAGCCTCAGGCTCCAATTGTCCTTTCCCACATGCAGCACCCAGACCCTCTCAGAGGCAGCTCCAGAAGACCTCATGACCCACCAGGGCCACGTCCCCAGAGTTGAGCATCTCTGTCACAGGAGCCAGCACGCCCAGCACCCCATGCAAGCAATGCACACTTCCCACACAGAGTCCTGTGCCTGACCAACAGTGTGATCACTCCAAAGGCCTGACCAACCTCTGCTTTAAGTGAAACGAACAGCAGTAAATTATTTCTTTCAACAGAGCTTACACATTGCAGTTCACCAGAACCCGGACCCTCGGAAAAGACTACCTGGAGGAATTATTTAGCTGCTTCTTATAATCTTCCATCTTTATTCAGGTAAAGTGGGGTGAATTTTCTGTATTTGAGGTGACAGGTGGGGAATGTGCATTTTCCTCTCAGCTTCTGCTCAAAGAAAAGTGAGTGGGAGCCCAGTTCTTTCTGATGGAGCACATGGAAAATAGCTGGAAGCTCTTAAAAGCATTTTAAACAAATGAGGCACAGAGAAGCCTAGCAGTAGGTCAGGACACCCAAGGGCTGAGCCCCTCTTTCACCAAACTCTTGCCTTTCAGGGTTTCCTTCTCCAGCAATACAAAACCCACGGGGGAAAACAGAGGAACTTCAGGGGTTTATATGGCTTGTGGGAGCTGTGTGGAGCACTTCAATGGCTCTGTGCTCCTTCACAGGGATGCTCAGAGCAGGCTGGTGTACAACCCAACCATCACTCAATTCCCAATCATCTCACAGTAAAGCCAAGCCAAGACACATCTTGTCCTTCTTGCCATGAGCAGGTGCCAGTCTCCTGTGCCCCTCGTGGTCAGAGTTAGTCTGTTCTTCTGTACTTGTACAATGCTCAGATTATTCACATACTTCTTTCTCCTTTAGACATCCTCCACTAAATGGCTGGTTCAGACTGTATTGATCACACCCAGGTTAGGACTACTATACATGCTTGCTAATTAATACTATTGACCGAATAAATTTAGAAATAAGGTTCTTTGAATTTTCCTTTCTATTTGCCATGAAGATTCATTACTTGGATTTGAAGTCTGGGGTTATTTTTGTGCTTTTGTCAAAAACAGTTCTTGCTAGTGTCAAAACCAGCTCTGTGGCATTTAAATGCTCATTTTTCCTACTAAACAGATCTAGATAGAAAAAAAAATTCTGCCATTCAGACATTAGGAAGAAGCAAACCATTTGTACTGGGCTGTGTTACTCTGGGCTATTCACTAGTTCCTGGGAGGCTGAAGTCTCTCTTTGATGAAAAAATGGGAAGATTGTTGCTACTTATCTGAGCCAGGTGAGGAAAACAAGGAACTCCCAAGGCATATTTTGGTGCCAGCCCATGTCACACCACAGCCAAGGCTGAGGGCAGAGGCATGGACTTCATGTTGAGCTCTGTGCACCAAATTCTTCCCCGGTTCCCGCCAAGGGAGATGGGACACTGCCTGTCCTGAGCAAATAAACACAACTTCAGCCAAGGTGTCAGGGCTCTGTCAGCCTCTCCCACCACCCCGTGCTGCTGGCCATGGCCCCGACCCCAGCAAGCAACCATCCACCAGGGCCAGAAGAGGAAACCAAAAACCAAACTAGTGATGGACAAGTGGAGACAGCAGGGTTTGCTTGCCTCTTCAGCTGCAGCACCTGGACATCCAGCACACTTACTGCAATTCATTAAAAGTGGAGAGAGCAGGACCACCAGCAGCCACTGGCTACCCTGAAAGCTTTATCCATAATGCAGATGCTGAGTGGCACAGGAATAAGTAGGAGAGCAGAGAGAGAATGTAACTAAAAAGCACAGTTAAATGCAGGCAAAGTGCATCCCTGGGGAAGCAGCAAGCATTAATTACAGGTGCTGGTAGGCTCAGCATGGCCAGGCCATGAAGTGCCCAAGGGCAGCAGAGCCCGGCGTGCAGCACAGCCACTGACCTGCTGGCATTTTGCTTCCCACGCTGTGCTGCAGGCAGAGAGCTCCAGCCCTGCCCAGCAGAAGAAGGGAGAGCTGCAGGGAAAGGCAGCAGCTGCTGCTCCACCTTCTCCACCCTGACATTTAACACTGAGCCTCCCTACTGCTGTGCTGGCCGGGCACATGCATTGTTCCAGAGCTCCACAGTATTATAAATCATGGATCAGTTGGACAGGAAGGTTGTTGAAGTCTGTTAGAGATCAGACCTATTCACTCTCACTCCCATCTCCAAGTTCAGGAACTCTGAGATCTCAGAAGAGTACTACCAGTACAGTTTCAAGTCTGATCTTGACCTGACAATGTTTTTTTGCTTGGTGCATTTGGAGCTCAGCATGAAGCACAGATTTACTTCTACCACTGACCAATGTTCTCTCTACCAGCTTTCATATGGGGCTTATTCAGGTGCTACATCCAGTATTTTCCAGAAATACTTGGAGCAGGAGCACAAACCATCTGCTGTAATTTCAGATGAGAGGCCTTCTGAAAAATGCAAGGACTTCTGTGAAGGAAAGGTCCGAGAGGAGAAGTCCTGCCCACACGCCAGCGTGGCAGGCAGAAGCAGTGGCTTTCATCTCCCCTTTGAGTTCTGCCTTCTCCCCCCCTCCATCTGCACACAGCAGGCAGCTTTATTTAATTAAAAACATCCAACAGGCAGGACCTGCAGCCTTGCTTGGTGCAAAATGTCACATATGACTTACTAGTATTTACTAATGACTGAGGGATTGAGGTTAATGCAACAATTTAATGGCAGGAAGAAGAAATTGCAACCCTGTCACAGAGATGGGAATTTGGCAAAGCAACCTTGCTTGCCCAGCCTGGAAGCAGAAATGACACCTTAGTCCCTCCGTTAACTTATGTTTATTATAATGCAGCATGTAATCACCAAGTGATTCTATCAAAAAATTGATATCCCAGCTTGAAAATACTACACTGCCAACAGCACCATGGTAACTCACCAGTCTGAACTGAAGAGGATCCAGGATCCATGTGCAGTGTGCTAACTCCTAAAAACACGACAAACCCGCTCCCCTCTGCAAGCTGAAGGGAGCAGAGCTCATGGTTTGGTCTCACAGCTTGCCCACACCACTGATGAAGTGCCAAGCCACTGGGATCACAGGTTTCTGATCCAGACCCTGCAATCAGGGATAGTCAAAGCTTCAAATGCACTGTTTTACATCGGGTTGAGCTTAAAGAGGTAAATTCTTGTTTAAGACAAGATGTAGACTTGCACTTTGAATACCTCCAGAGTGTCTTCCAACTGTAGTTACCCTAACAAGACAGAAACTTCTCTTTTCAAGTACTCCTGCATGCAAACATCCCTCCTGCTCCAGGACCAGCACTGCAGCCAGGGGGCAGCAGGCAGGTGCAGCACAAGGTGAGAGAGCCTGAACTTTCTTGAGGGATGACTCAGCCCACCCAATGCACCCAATTGCTGCAAGCAGAGACCAGGCGCAGTTTGAGAGTTCTGGTTATTGTTGGTCATTATCCTAAAGGCACAGGCAAAGGACAAAAAGATATAAAGATATCCAGGAAACCTGATAAAGGGGAATTACAGAGACTACGCTCACCATTAAATAAAACTTATACAGCATTAGGATGTCACAGCTCTCAGAGGTCTAGACTTCCCCAGAGCTCTGAGATAGTTCTCTAGAGGAAGATGGGAATTTTTAACTGTAAAACAACAACAACAAAGAACCTAACTAATTATTTTTTTTTAATAAAATATCAAAGCTCTAATTCTTAAGAGACTCACCTTCTAAGACATACACAGGCTTATCCTGGAGAGGCCTGGAAGCTGTGTGGCTTCTCCAAACCTCTAGGAGCAGCACAGCTCCTGCCTGAGCTGGGGGCAGCTTGTAAAGTGCAGGACACCCGAACATACACATCAGCTCCAGATATGGCCTTCAGTTCCCAGGGATCCTGCCACCATTCAGTGGAAAACTCAAAACCCGAATAATATTGCCTTTTAGTTATTCTGAGGTGTAGGATTGTAGGCAAACAGTGGGTCAAATCCTTCTGCTGATGGCTTCTAAACAAATTCAGATGGTGGTGGTTGGTTTTGTTTTGGTGTTGGCTATTAAGGGGCATTATCTAGCTCTGTTTTGGTAATTGAGGAAATGAAAGTTTAACACCCAAACTAGCACACCCTTGATTAAAGTTAAAGGTCACTGCTCAGGTGATTGTGGATTTGTAGGGAAGAGCTACAGTAACGTTTTTCTTGCATGTTTATTACTTATAATAGTGTTCAGGTAAAGAAGACCAAAATATTTTTCCTTTCAATATGCAACTGAGGTCAGAACTATTAAGGACCCTGGAACAAGTTAATCCACTCCTGATGACCTTTCAAAATTACCTTTTGTAACTTGTGCCCAGTACACATCATTTCAGATCATATATAACAGTATGAAAAACATGGAAATGGAGAATTACAAGCCTTCAGATCTCTAAGCCTGAGTTTGAGCATGACCAAAAATTAAAAAAAGATTAAGTATTGCACCAAAATAAAATATTACCTCTTCATAACTGACCTCCCCAATTACAACATAAAACTGATAATTTGCACTGACTTAATAGTCAAAATGTGCCTGAGAATGTGTTGAGATCAGAGCTATCAAGCTTTGTAACGAGAGGGGAGAGAGGGACTGGTGCTTCTCCCATTGAGAGTACCCTTTGTAATTAATTTCTAAAGTAATTTCCTCCTTTGCTAGGCAGATATCATCTCTGACTGCATTTGTGGGAGGAAATAAGATCTCCCCGTTTTATTTCTGACAATAAATACAGTTAATTAGTGCTCAGTAAGTAAAATCCAACAGCTTTCAAAGAAAGCAGGGCTCTCTGGGGTTCCCAATACAGGCAGGGTGGCAAAGCCCAGGCACAGGAAAAGGCAGCCAGGCCATGGGCAGGACAATGGCCAAGAGCTGTCTCAGGGGATGGACACTTCAGGGAGGTAAAATACAAACATTTCTTATTCTTAACATGTTTAGCCTGTGGCTAAAGCTGTGAACTTCTGGAGGTTGTTCAGAAGGACACAGAGCTTGCCAGAGGATTCCTTTGCCTGAGGCACTGCTCTCTGTCCTCAAAGTGATGCTGGAACGGCAGGACAGGAGCGATTTTGGCCCAAAACCTGTGCCCAGAGGGACTGAATTTATAAACCAGGCTTGCTTCACATAACCCAGCATCCATTGGAGCCGAGAGTGGGACCCCTGCCCTGCAGGTGAGCAGAGGATGTGTGTGAAGGCTTGGGTGTGAAAAAGCTCTGCTGGCACTTGGGGAACATTCTGGAGTGGCTGTCACCCGCTCTCCAGAGACACCCAGTACCAGAAGTTTCACGTGGCTCCGGGGCTTGCTGGTGTCCTTACTCCTGGATGGGATCCCCAGAGCACGGGATCACTGCCAGAAGCACGAGTGGTGAATGAGACTCAGGACAAACACAGTGACAGCCGGGGGGGAGATGTGTCCCCAAAGGACACTCACTGCAGCCCCAGCAGGGAGCTGGTCTTTCAGGCACAGACCATCAGTTTAGCTGCACACTCCATGCTGCTCCTTACTGCTCAAGCACCAGGCACATTCATTTCCCTCCAGCATTTTATTTGTCCTTATTTGCTGTCCTCAAAGTGACAGACCCAGGGAAATTATTTATATCTTACACTGCTCCTGTAATTATTCACCAAGAGTTTGGGAGACTCACTGCTAGACACATACACACACATACACACACACACAAAATCACTTCATGAGCATGTTATTGGGTTTCCTGACTGTGGAGCTATTTTAAAATGCTGCTGTCTTTGCCACTTTGGGATCAAACTCATGTAATTTAATGGGTTTCACTGAGACAAACAGGCCCTCAAGGCAGATATCGATTTCTCACAACAAAGGGCTGCTCTTGAAATAATTTAATGGGATCACCAAGAAGTGACTTTGAGCTGCAGGTGCTGGGATGCTTATGGAAAATGATGCCCAAAAGCAAGGCAGCCCCTGATCCAGCACTCCCAGGGGAGCACGAAGATGGGCAGTGAAGCAAGTACCTTTCCTTGTCTTTCCTCCATGACTTCCTTTCTGTCCCATAAAGCCAGAGCTGGAAAAGGGGCACCTTCATCCAGTGGTTGTCACCCTCGTGGAAACGTCCCTCCTGCAACCTGTGCAGCACCAGGGGCTGTGCATCCACAGCAAGGCGTGCAAGGACATCTAGTGCCTGATGCTGAGGCTGCAGGGAGGCTCTGGGCTACAGCAGAGTGTGCTTTTCTGGTGGCTCATCCCCTACAGCAACAAGAAGCCCCCAGTACCAGCATTATTCTGGAGAATGGGATCCCAGCAGGATCACTGTGAGGCTCTGACATAAGTCTCAGCTGTCTGCAGCATCTGGGGCTTTGTCTCTGAGCCGGATCCCCCAGCAGCACTGCCCCCATGCCTGGGGCACTTCCCCTGGCCTGTCCAGTCTGGGCAGCTTTGGGTGTTTCCCAGCCCGGCTTTGGCACACACAGCTCCCAGGGGAGTGCAGGGAACTGTGCAGGAACTCATCATCGTGGCTGATGAGCCTGGGACAGTCGTGTCTTCATCTACTAACAGTGCCCACCCTCCTCTTCCTCTGTCAGTTCTGTGACCTTCTCAAAGCCTGGCACAGGTCCAGCATCCTACCTGACTGCTGCACCGGGGGATGGAGCTGACCACACAGTTTGAGTGTGAGAAGCCAAGCTTGTTTCCAAAGGGCATACTCCTGTCCAAAGCTATCCATAGACAAGCTGGTGAATTAAAGTTGCTTGGGCAACACAGACAGGGCTTGTTCAAGCAGGAATACCAAATATCAGGATAATCTGAGGTGCTGACAGTTGAGGAAGGTGGACAATCGAGATGTCAAAACCATCTCATGGGGACAGAAAGTCAGAGCACTGCAGGCTGACACAGGGGTGTGTCAGCACTTTGGGCACAGAGTGTGTTTGCATGGAACCTGCACTGCTGATTGTCCCTGCAGAGCCCTGGGGCACCCAGCTGAGCCCTACCACATGCTGTGGCAAGGTCAGAAACTCATCACACCGAGGTGCTGCCAGCAGATGCTCCTACCCACTATCCCCTCCTTAGGCAGCAGACCTCACTCTGGAAATCAGACATTTCTTTAAATGAGAATTTAAAGGAGAAGACAGTTGGAGATAGGGAAGGTCTCACTGGGCCATGCACTTCAACAGAGAACCTGCAATAATTACGGATTTAAGATGTCTGAATCTAGCCCATCCCCACAGGCAGGGATGGATCCTTTTGTACTTTAAATTACATTTAATTTGGCAGAAATAAACCTGTCTCCCAGCGAGCACAGTAAGCCCTCATCTTCAGGATGCTGAGCTCTGCAGTCAGGAGAGGGAGCTGTGCTGCTGTGGGATGGACACAGGGTCACCTCAGGGAGGGTTGGAAGCCTCTTTCCAACCAGTCCTTGCAGCATAATGTTCTTTAAATATTGCTTTAAAGAGATCTTAATTAATGTATCACCCTTTTTTTCTGTTTGTTTTTTAGTTGTCTCCCCTTCTCTCTTTGGAAGTTTGCAATCCACAAAACTGGTGTAAGTTTATGAATAACTTCAGGCCTCCTGGAAATCATACTTTTAACTAGCTTGCTACCCCTGTCTCAGTGCTGCCCTGCTTGCACAAAGCCTCGGTGTGACATCCCAATGTCCCTGAGAACCCATTGGTCCTCCCCATCCCACCTGTCATCTTTTAACCAAAATGAAAGATCCCAGCTCTGACCTTCCCACTTCCAGCTTCATCTTGAATCACCCACACAGGTTTTATCCTTTTACTTGGGGTTTGAACACACCTTCAGAAGCCTGAAACTTTTTTCCCAGCAAAACCTGTCCCCAGCAGCTTTACCACCCTGTGCAAGCCCAGATCAGGGTTCTGGGATTGAACATGACAACTAAATTCCTTCCCTGAAAACATGTCTGTACAGTCCATGGCCAGCTAATTACACAACACCATGTCCAAGTTATCCTGATGGAGATGATCTCCATATAATTTCTGTGCAAATACCCTGAGCATTGCTGGCAAAGCCTGGGCTGGCTGTCCCTGTTGCCACAGGAAAAAGATCCAAAGCAAATCACAAATTTAAGTGATCGAGAACTATCGTGTCTTTTACCAATTTAGGTGTATCTGGTAAACCATATATTTTTGTAGGAGATTATGCTGTATGAGACATTTAGCAGAACTATGAAGCCAATTCTTTATAACTTTTCTCCATGAAAATGTCAGAAATAGAGATATTAAATGAAACCATGCAAAACTTGTAAGTACAAAGGACTCCTAGGTCACCCAGATTGCCCGAGATCATTGCAGAAACTCAGTTTCAAAAGGAGAGATTTCTTCATGGGGCTCCTCACTCAGCACCAGCTCTCGTGTGGTAGAAGCCCATTTCTCCTGACAGACACCAGCAGTGTGAGCACTGGGCAGGATGCCTGGCACCAGGACACGAGGCTCCCTGCTGAGAGCTCTGCCAGCACTTTTCTTCAGGGGTCACTTCAGAGTTGTGAAGAGAGGCTCTATTCAATATCAGCTTGCTTCCAAGGCTTCAGAAATATAGAAACTTAAATTGCCATGAGACGGGCTATCGGAATCTCTCTCTGTTTTTCTTTGTGGCAGAGAAAACAATGCTTATGTGTTGCATCCATGGGTTGTTTTGGCTTCTCATCTGGGTTTCCCTTTTTTTACAGAGAAATTTTAGAGGTATTCCCACCAGGCACCTCACCTGCTGTA
Source organism: Cinclus cinclus (assembly GCF_963662255.1). Classification (NCBI taxonomy): domain Eukaryota; kingdom Metazoa; phylum Chordata; class Aves; order Passeriformes; family Cinclidae; genus Cinclus; species Cinclus cinclus. The sequence continues at coordinate 8,808,859 of NC_085056.1, forward strand.
TCCAGGATAAGTCTGTCACCTTCCAGTAATATTTCTGAAGGTTTCTCTGTCATGTGCACACTCTGAGTCACAGCAGATTTACTGCTTCACTTTTGCCTCCAGAATTATGGCAAGTGATTACAGGAGCCTGTTCTATATTTGAAGACCATTCCAACAGACAGACTACAGTTCAATGCTCCTGACCTGCTAGATATCCCTTATGGCTGTGGAGCACTCCCAGCTGTTAGTACCAAACCTGTAAAAAAAAACAAAAAACAATCGAGAGCTGTTTTTTTTATAGCATTCCAGGACACACTTTAATAGCACATTGTAAACCTCAAGGACATAAAGAATTTTATTGCAACAGAGAGACAAGTCTCCCAACAACCACTCCTGAGAGCAGCTGGCAGGTTTGGTCCCAAAGAACCAGCAGGCTGGAGGGCTGTTGACTTGGGGAGAGGTAGAATGGGACTGGGAGAGGTCACAAAGACTGGTGAAAAGCACCCAGGCACCTGTGGGGCCCCTGAGCCAGGCCAGCTGGGCTGGCCAACAATGCTCTCCCTGTGTATTGCTGGGACTAATCTCGTTGCTAGGAAATTCAGGGTTTGGGGAGATAAATTATCAATAGGTGCTGGAGACATTTGGTTGCAAAGCTGGTTGCCTTCCAGGCAGCCAGCTGGGTCCCCCAGTCCTTAAGAAGGATGTGGAGCTGCTGGAGCCAGTCCAGAAGAGACAGCAATGACCAGAGGCTGGAGCAGCTCTGCCATGGAGACAACTGAGCTGGGGTTGGAGCCTGGAGAAGGGAAGGCTCCAGGGAGACCTTAGAGCCCCTTCCAGTTTCTAAAGAGGGTCTAAGATAAGAGAGTTGGAGAAGGACTTTGGACAAGGCGCTGGAGTGACAAGACAAGGGGGAATGGCTTCATACTGACAGAGGGAAGGGTTAGATTGGACACTCAAAAGAAACTCTCCTCTGTGAGGGTGGGGAGGCCCTGGCACTGGCTGCCCAGAGAAGCTGGGGATATCTCATCTCTGGAAGTGTTTGAGGCCAGGTTTGATGGGACTTTGAGTAAACTGGTCCAATGGAAGGTGCTGCTGCACAAGGATGGGCTTTGATGCCAGATGATCTTTAAGATCCCCTCTAATCCAAGCCATTCAAGGATTTTGTGGTGATTCTGTAGTTTTGTAAAATGGCTGTATGGGTGTTGCTGGGTTTTTGACCCATCCCCTTCCTCAGTCCTATTTTAGAACATATTCTGTTGTGCTGGCAAGAGCTGTGCTGGCAGTCGTGACATCCTGGCAGCAGAGCTGCCTCCTACACCCCACAAAGCAGACACCAATGCTCATCTCCCCTTGTAGGCAGCAAAAAAGCTTTGGATGTTCCATTTTTAAGGCAAAATACCAAAGCTTTGGCTAACAGAATAGTCCCATATGTTTCTGGGTGTGCCTGCCAAGGGAGGTCTGCTCAAAGACTTTTGGGGATGAGCTTTTGACAATGTAATGCCATCACATTCCATCCTCCTCCTGAGCTGCCAGCTGCCAGTGCCCAATCTTGTGGTGCTTCACATGCCAACATCATAAACAGCCCTCACAATATCATCTGCTTGGGTGACAGCTTTGCCCAGGATCAACCACAAAATGCTGAGCCCAACTCTGGCAGTGGATTAGGTACTGGCAGGAGGCTGGATTTGGGGCTGTTCCTTACACAAATAAACAGGGATTGCCTTTAATATTCACTGAAGTAGAAGCATCAGATTGCATCAGGGCATATTTACATTTGCAGTCAGGTAAGGAGGGGAGCTGGCCAGGGTCTGGGGCTCAGCAGTCCCACCCCAGGCAAGCAGGCTGCCATAACTACCATCCTGTGCTTCCTAACCCAGCACAAGGATGCTCTGCTGTGCCCTGCACTCAGAGGTTCCTGGTGTAACTAAGGTTTACAATAGCTGAAAACAGAGAGAAGATAAAGGCACCTGTGCCTTCCACAAAGGCCTCTTTGAACCCACCACCTTTACATGCCAGTTAAGCAGTGCCCTTCCAGCAGGTATTTCCCAAAATATTTGCCCTTCTCAGACTAATAGGACAGCAGGGAGCAGCTTCATCCAAGGGCATTGGTGGAGGGCAGTAAACATCCCTAGAACAAGTCCACCTTTAAGTAAAAGCAACGTAATTTCCCAGCTCCCTGTAGTAATATCACTTCTCTGCCTCCATGTATATGCTTCATTTCTCATCCAAAGGAGAACAAGAAAAATGCAGTCCATGTCCAGCAGGCTTCTGCCTCAGCAGCAGCAGGGCTGTACATGGAAGCAGCCTCCAAAGAGCCTTCAGCAGCTGCAGGGCTGCTCAGATCCTCCAGCCTAAATCCAAGGATGTCTCCTCAAATAGTTAATTTTCTTCAGCCTTGTCATGTTTTTGCCTCTTAAATCTTTACTGCCCTGTTATAGATTTTCCTTCAGTTCCTTGTTCTGGACAACCCTCTTTGCTAAACCAGGCACTGCCCATCCCTAGGGCACATTGAGTTGTTGGTGCCTACCTTGGCCACTGCAAGGATTTCTAAGTCAATCTTGGCTGTGAGTCAGGTTTCCTAGGATGGACTGTTTATTGAGAGTATTGTTATTTGTTATTGTAAGAGCTGTCAGAAAAGAAAAAAGCCCCAACACATCCAGGTGAGTTTCAAGTCATGACACAAATGGACTGAGCCTTCCCTACTACATAATATAAACTTCAAACTAGGAGATAATTAGTAAAATATCATCCTGACAAATCTGAGTATTAGGGAATCAGAGGAATATGAAAATTATATTTCTGTATTGAAAATGCTTACTATTAGTTCTTTCACCGAGCAGGGGCCATTGGGACCTTCCAGCCTCACTGAGAGTGTGGGGATCAGTCACACAGCCCCTAACAGAATAAACATTTTTATCCCATGCATTTCTGCTTCCCTTCTCAGTGCAACATTCAAAGGCTATTGGAACCACACACATGAGGGAAGGAGAAAGGTGGTTCATCTGTGATGATATTTGACCAGAGCCAGACTTCATTGTTTTAGCTGTGGGATTGCTTTTAAATTCCTGCAGTTTTCCTTACCTGACACTGGGGAAGTGTCACAGGCTCCAGTTGCAAACGGGGATCTGCTCCAGCAGAGCTGCATCAATTCCTCTGCAACGAGCCTTTCCCCAGTGGGACAGAGGGATATCCACTGCATTGTTTAAAGGAAGAGGAAATTTTTGGTGGAAATGGACCTAACAGAGCACAGGGAAAGTCACAGGGAAGGCTGGGAATGGGAAATTCTACCTCCCTTTGATTAATTTTCCTTTGTTTCAGGATGAGAACAATTCACTTGGCCCGCTCTCATCCAGCTCCCCTGTTATGTCATATACAGATTACTCAGAGGTATTTGGAGTGTTACATCAGACAGAAAATATTTGTTTGTATAACTCAATCTTTTTCTCAGACTCTTGCTTCTCCAACTCCCTGAAAAATATTTAGATTAATATTTATGTTTTCAGGAATGAGAACTTATATCAACCTCAGGATGGCAGTTGTCTTCACTATAAATCAGTACAAGTGGCTGCTGCAGAATCCCACATCATAGTCTGGGAACCTGTTTTGTTTCTTAATTCTTACCTAGAATTATGCAGAGGAAGAATTAGGTTCTGGTGTAACACAATTCTGAAATTTCTCCCAGCCTTGAGATGGAGCACTAGCCTAAAAGGGGACCAGAAATTCACCATAAAATGCCAAAGATTACAGCATTCCCTGCAATGTCTGAGGCTGTGCTCTAAGTCCCTGGCTGAATGCTGCTTTCTGCTTTTAGTGAAACTTTTCCAAAAGTCTTACTTTCCCTCCCATGTAAAACAGAAGAAAGATTTTAAAGATTTTCTTTTCACAGGAGAAAACCTTCTTACTATTACATGTTTTATCAGGTCAAGATATTGCAGAGGTTGCATCCGGCATGCTTTAACGTGCTGCCCCAAGCCATCCTAGTTACACTCCAGCCAGCAAAAACAATGCCAGTTATTCTCCCTCCTGAGAAATCTCTTGCTCAAGCTTCATAAAGGTGTAATATGGGGCGTGTAGGATGTTTTTATTCACATGAAATGCCACCCTTCCCTCTCACTGCTCATGTGTCTTTCTGTTTATTATCACCCTGATTTCCTGGGCAGAGATTCTGTGACAAGAGCAGCATTTACAGCGACTTCAAAGGGAGTTTGGCAACCAGGTGCTGGAAAGGGCTCAGGGAAAACTTCAATTGCAGCATCTGAGCTTGGAATTGTGCTCCCATCACAGTGCCCAGGACTGGCTCTGCCTTCCTGGCCATGCTGACAACATCCTTCCAAACCAGTTAAGGGAAAACTGCTGAGGAGTGAGTACCCCATATATCCAGTTTCCCTTTCCTTGGATTTTCTACTTGTGGAGTCAAACCTGCCCCATCTCCACGGCACTCCAGGAAGGGCAGTCACTCACCCCTCGTGGGAGTGAGCCCACATCATGTCCCACCCCAGAGATGCTCAGCAGCACCAGCTGTGAAATCCCTCCAGCCCTGAGCCACGACACGTCAGCATCTGCCAGCGCTGCTTCTTTTCCCAGGCTATGGTTTGATAAAACAGTAAATCTGCCCCTGGCATCCCAGCAACCAGATTGGGGGGGGGGGGGGGGGGGGGGGGAAAGAAGCAAAAGAAAGCTCAGCTGCACAGCATGAGGGATTCACATGGAAGAAACTTTCCACCAATTCAGATTTGCTTAGAAACAACACTGCTACGCTATCTTGTGCAGCTTTACTCATCCGTCTTTTTTGCAGCCACTATTGCAGCTTGGTAAAACAAAGATCTCATCCCTCTTTGTGTCACAATGTCCATCACACATACTCCTGCTCCTCCCAGCTGGACAAGGTCCTGGTAGGTCCTGTTGGTCCCCAAGCAGGATCCCTGAAGGAGTGATGGGATGAACCTGGCATAGACCAGAGTGCTTTCAGGGCACTGCAGCCACTGCGGCATCTGCACCCAGAATCCCAGCACTTTGTCATTTGCTTGGTTTTGCTAGACCTTAATGTTTAAAATTAAAAGTCCATTTATTACCCCAGGAAAATACAAAAGGGTTTTTTTTTTTTCTGGCATACAAATTCCATGGCTTTTTCAATAGAAAGATCTATTGGTTGGTTTATTAGCTTTGAAAGCTCTGTATGCCTCCGAGACCTCTGCTGACTCTGAGTTACGGTAATGCTGGATAACTTGGGTATTAATGCCATGTTGCAAAAGAGGTTTGCTCTACTGGGCTGGCTCTCAAGAAGAATGAATGTTTTAGGCCTAAAACTGCCTGTGGTCTCATAAAAAAAAAAAAAGCGAAAAACCAACAAACCCAGAGCTCTCCTGATTTTCTATTTATTTGCCATTATAGGAATGATTCTATCCTGCCCTTTGCTTGTCCTCTGGTTAAAGTTTGCCTCTCTGGCAAAAGGTTCAGCGGGTTACAAAAGCACAACTCAAATTTGGAAATTTACCCAATACAAAATTCCCAGATCCACACTTTATTATCAGCAGTGACTTCCCACGCCCACAACCCCTGGTGAGCTTCATTGCCAGTTTGCATTAGCAGCCCTCTCACGGGGCAGAGCCCCCTGCTCTAATGCTGTGCTCCAAGCCCAGCCTGCCCAGGGCACTGCAGCCCCCTGCAGCTGCACCCCAGACCCCAAAGGTGTTTCCTGCTGTCATTGTCCCAGCCCTTTCACTTCCAGTGAGACTGAGATATGGGAATTCACCTGCGGGGTAAATGTCTTAAGCAAACAGCCTTGTCACCTTCCAGAGCAGGTTTCCCAGCTGGCAGTGATGCTGGCAGTGATGCTGGCTGTGGAGCAGGGCCACGCTGCCTGTGCGTGGCTGCTGCCTGGCTCAGGATTCCTCTCCTTTCCCTTGTTCCCAGCTTGCTGCGGCACAGACGTAAAACAAAGCAGAGCTGTTGACAGTGCTTCCAAGAAATGAATGCAACCAGAAAAAATTGGCCTGGAAAACAAAACCAATTCTGCTTCCTTTGCAAAAAGTTCACAAGAGCTGCCTGCTCTGCTCCTGTAAATTTACATATTTGTAGGTCCTTCTTCCTAAGCCAAGCTGGGTAACATGGGTGCCCATATGGAGTAGAAGAGCACATTCATACAGAGGCAGAACACCAGTGAGATGTTTTCCTTCTCACGCCAGAGCAGAATCTCTCTGAACCTCTCTGATCTGCACATCAAACAACCCAGGTTTTGTCCTGGCCCTAAGGGCTTGTCCCCAGGAATGTCAAAGGAAACTCTTCCTGGACGGATGATCCTACAGCTTTCCAGGCTCTGGCAGAAGGTAGGAGCCTGCCAACAACAGCAACAGAATTTGTGTTCCTTTTTTTCTTCCTCCCTACTTAGCTGCTCTCTAGCCAGGAGCTTTCTTCCACTTTCATGGCTTGCATAAGTTGCCTGGAAGTCAGATTTTTTTCCCTGGAGCCTCCAGGGTTGGTTCCACCTTAAAACCCCTTCTGCTAGAAGACTCTCCCACACCATCCACTCACCAGGTGCCCCAGTTACAAGCAGCCAACCCTGACCCCAAGAGCTGTCAGTCAGCAGTGATGTGCTGGCTGCTGGCCTGCCCACAAATATCTGTGTTTCACAAATAAAGCAGGTTAATTTAAACCACTACGTCTGCAGCAGTCTGACAGCTCCCTAAGGGCCCTTCTAAAGCTAAGACTTAGGCAATCACTGGACTTGCAAAGTATCCTAATACTCTGTGGACCTTTTAAATAGAGTGGTCTGGCCAAGATGTGGCTGGATTTAGTCCTGTGCTCAAAGTCAGAAGTGCTGCCAAAAAAAGTGAAGGCTGAACAATCAAAGGAGCTCCCAAGACTATTTTACTGAAATTATTTAAATTCAGGTGATACATAAAAGACGACTCCTTTTAGAAAGAGGCCACACTTCATTTAGTAAGCAAAAGCTCTCCATGAACATGCTCTGACATCTCACAAGATCTTCACCAAAGGAAAAAGCAGAAGCAGTAGGTTTGTATTTTATTTTTAATTATTTGTATTTTATATTAATTGCATAAAAAACATACCTGAGTTCAGACTTGTACACTCAGTTCTGTCACAGCCACAGGTAAGTTTTAAATATGTCAGCCCTGACTTCAAGGACTCACAAACACAATAAAATCATAAAACCACAATTCTGATTTTTGTCTTGTTGATAAACTTCAAATTTTCATTTGGGTTCTTAAGACATTATTTTCCATTGTTCCTTGCAAGTACCAGCAGGTCTCAGGAGCCTGTTCTGAAGGGATACAACGGGGTACCAAAGGAGGCTGAGGAGCCCTGAAGAAGGGGAAATGAGTCCTGATATGGAGCCCTTGTTGGGGTGGGATGAGCATCACTTCTTAGCTGCAGCCAGAGCTCGCACGAGAAAACCAGTCTCCTCTATCCAAACCGAGCTGAGCAGGGAGTTGCTTGAGGCTTCCCTGATGGACTTGCTCTGGTCACTGTGGCTGGGGAGGTTTCCCTGCAGGCAGCATGGAGAAGGCACCAAACGACTTGCAGGGGACAGAAGAGAGGCAAAGTGGTCTCTGATGTTAAATACCCAGCTGGCTCACCAGGGTGAGCTCGGGGCTGGCCTGGGCAGCAGCAGTGGAGATAGGGTGAAGCATTTAAAGTGTCACCTGATGGAGCTGTGTCACCACTGCAACAGCTCTGGCTGTGCAGAGGGCCAGGAGCAGACTGGTTTTATTCCTGGGCCAGGAGCAGACTGGTTTTATTCCTGGGCCAGGAGCAGACTGGTTTTATTCCTGGTCCTGTCACATGCTGCAGGTCGAGGTTATAATGCTTGGGTGAATTCCACTCATAACAAAGCCGGTATCTGTTGACTCTCACAGCTGATTGTTTTGGAGCAATAATTCAAGTTGCCTCCCTGGATACAGAGAACTGAATGACAACTTGGATTAGAAGTGCATGGCCTTGCCCTGAGGACCTGTAGTTGATGACTAAACCACCAATTCTGCTTTTGAGCTCCTCTACTTTGACATCCCTTGGGGGCAGAATGTAGGATATTTTCTAAGCATCAATTGTGGGAAAACACTTCCCTTTCCGGTCCTGCATAGGGTAGGCAATTAGCTCATCCCTCTTGGGCAGGAAAGGAGGTTATTTAAAACAGACACACGAGCTCCCCCCACGGAGGCTCAGGCTGCTGACCTAGTTAGGAGCTCTCCTGTGCAGGGCAATTAGTTCAGCATAATGCAATATGGGATGCAGGAATGATCAGCATGAACACTGTGACTTTGATCTTGGTGATGGGAAGGGCAGCATTTCTCTTGGCACCAATTTTATGACCTTATTCCCAGCACATTCCAATGCCCCTTGTTTTTTAAATACTTTTGGCTTTTGTTCTTCTCCTCGTTTACTTTTGAGACAGGAAGATGTAACCAAAACCAGCATTTTCAGAGAGGTAAGCATTGATTACTGATTTTTTTTCTAGCAAAGGTAGCTGCAGAAGATCACAGAATCCCATTATCCCTTCTTTGGATTGCCCACATTGCCAGGATAACAGAATCAGAGGAAAGTACCAGCTCATGTAGACAGACTAATGCTGCCAAAGAGAGCCCTGGGGCACTGCCACCCCTCTGGCCAGTGAGCAACGACAGACAAGCAAACTCATTCCCTGCACTCTTCTGTGTTCACAAAATACTGAGGGCATCTCAGTTTCAGCCTGCAGAGAAGAGTGAGTACTGATATTTTGACACATTCCTCTCAGAGCTGTGCAGTGGAAAAAGCCAAACCCACCAAACCTAGAGGCAGTAGATAAACTGCAATAGGGACAATTCAACTCTGCAGAAAACACCCTACAATTCTCAACAACAAAGATGGGAAAGTGTTGAACAGGGCAATCAAATGTCAATAGTGCAATCTCTAACCTGGAAATATTCAAAGCTTTCCCCAGCAAGGCATTGAGCAATGAGGTCCAACTGAGCAACTTCTAATTTTAGTGTGGTTGGACCAGAGACCTTCAAATGTCCATTCTGATCTAAACTGTCCTAACTAACTTTCTGGTCTAGGCTGAAATCTGGGGTTATATTGCTGACAGGAGGAGAGAGCAGGTGAACGGGAAAGAGATGTAACATCCACCAGGCAAGAACAAGCTTGGCAAAGAGCCTGGTTTGGCTTTGTCTGAGCATCACAAGAGACAGGCATGGCACTTTACAAGGTTCTTCATCCTACTGGAGAGCCAAAGATACATAGAGAGAAAATTCACAGTGGGGTCCTCCTAAGGAACAGAGGGGTGAAGGATTTAGCAGGCACAAACCATGCCCTGGTACTCACCAGGAAGATGATGATGATGATGAACAGTTCATTAGGTCTGCTCTGAGTCAGGGATTCAGAGTTAAAACAAACACAAGGTAAGTCAGAAATTACTTTATTGGAAAGTTTCATACAAGAATAATCAGTCAGAAAAATTATTCAAGTGTGATACAGTTACATAACAGACAAGCCCCTCCCACATCACAACTTGAGGCCAAGTCATTTACAGATGTCTCATCCCAGTCAGTTTTTCAGAGACTTGTGATGTCACTGAGTTTCAGTGCAGCACAGGGAGAAGAGTCTGTCTTTACACCAAATTAAATTAGCTATGACTGCAATTTTCCTGTGAGAGGTTTGAAAGCCCCTGTAGATCTGTTGAGAATGTTGCTTACAACGTAAGGCATCATTGGCATCCACCCCAGCTCATTCAGAACAGACTGAAAGACTCACAAAATACTCTGCCAATAAAAATATTTTAGAAAAACAGTATAAAAACTTGATGTATATAGACATAGCATAAAGCTACCAAAAAGTGACTGTGCCATTTTTTCTCTTGTACAAATATTATTTTTTTTAAAAAAACATTATACATTAGTAGTTCACCCAGTATATAACATATTGCACCTTTCCATAATACTCTATGCAGCAGAAGCCCCATGCAGGTCCAAGACAGACCTGCAGCTCCCCTTTAGTTCTGCTTGACTCTATAGCAGCTGCCAAGAGTTTGGCTGTCACAGGTTTAGGATTTAGAAAGCAGGAAGATACAGCAAACCAGGTATTTGCAAATCAGTACCAATTCTTCTCGGGAAGTAGAAGAACCCATTACAGGAATCTCTTGATTTTTTTTTTTTTTAAATATATATTACTTGTTGCTGGTGTCAGTGAGACAATGCAGTTTTGAATATCTGTATGTCAGTTTTTACTTGCAGAGTACCCCTCCATATGTCAAAGAGGTACCTGCAGCACCTGGCAGTGATTTCTGGCCTAACAAGAACATACAGCCAAACCACAGGAGTGAATAAAACCAGGTCAGTTTACTTTGTTTCATGACCAAACACTGTAAGACACCGACAGACATAGTGCTGTGGGCCTGCTATGTGAAAATAATTGATTCCTCAATCCAATTTTTGGTCACCTGAAGGGTTTCAGATAGAAGAGCAATTCCTATCTCTCCCCTTGCTTTCCCAGACACAAGCTTCATTCCTAGTAACTGTGCACAGCTGTGCAGAAAAGGAGCTGAATTCTCAGGAATTGAAGATACTGCTGTGTGTGGGACTCACCCTGTATTAATCTTCTCAAATAACTCAGCAAGAACTTACTAACTCTCCATATAACCTTGAGGAATACCAGGAATGGCCTTTAGATTTGAGGATATACAAATCAGATGATTTGCTGCTTCATGGAAAGATCACTAATCCATCCAGGTACAGGTAGTACAGGGATGGGGGTTTTTGTTAGGGGGGATTTTTGTTGGCTTTCTTTAACAGAGAGCTGGCAACAGCCAGAGCCCCTCCCTGCACAAAACGTACAAAATTATCTCCTGCTAGAGGTCCCAGAGCATAGAGCCCTTTCTCCTGAGTGCATTCATAGGTGAATGGATCAACATCTATGGGATTCCTCTTTGGGTTGACTGGCTGCTCACTGTCCATTGCCAAGTCAATGCCATCATTTGGCAGAAAGGAGAGGTTGGGGTTTGAGCCAGTTAGAACAAGAGCCATGGAAATTTTATAAGCTTTCTGACAGCCATTCTTGTCTTGAAAGATGCATTTCTTGTCCTTGCCAAAGGAGAGCACGTGATGTTCAGGCAGGCTGACGTAGTGCTCGTAGGGACCAGCACAGGCAGCTGTCTGTTCTTTCATCATCTGATGGACTTTGTGGTATTCAGGGTACAGCATTTTGGGGAGCTGGTTAAAAATGAGGCCCGGATCAGTGACTCGTCTCCGAAAAACGTGGATTACTGGAATATTGCAATGGTGAGCAAAGAGAATTGCATCAGCAGCTGTCAGACCAGCACCTACAATCAAGACTGGATCTGACATGATGCCAACACTGTTGTTCTTCACTGCTTCTTCTAGGGCAGACAGCTGGTGGTGGACATAGGAAAGATTTTCTCCCTTGACCCCGAGCCAGGTAGGATTGTCATACGTTCCCGTAGCCAAAACCACATTCTCTGCATAGATGGAGAAGGGTTCCTTATTACCTTCCACAGTTTTGAAAAATCCATCCACCTGAAAGACCTCAGTACTTTTTTCATTAGAGCTCCAGAGTGAGCCACTATCCCCCTGTAGATCTTTCTGGGTGTGGTTGGAGATGCTCTCTGCACTCACTTTCCTCACAGAGGTCACAACACTGCCACATTTGAAATTCTTCTGCAGTCCTTTCTTCACAACATAGTGTTGGTAATATTGAGCAATGTCCTCTGCTGTGGCTCTATTGTTTCTGAGGCCTCTGTAATAAAGCACAAACAAAGGTCAAGCAGCAGTTAAGTAAGAGACTGGAATTTGTCCCCTCTTGCACTGAATGTATCCCAGAGACATCTATCCTGGCACTACCAGAGAAGACTGATCTAGTTTCCCCAACTTCAGCAAAATTATTCCTGACATATAGAGCTAACAGTCAGGTCCAGAAGCTGTTGGACAGAGGCAGCTTTCTCTAGCATTAATCCCAACCCCAAGAACATGGTTGATTATTAAAGCCTTCCTCCAATATCTTGCTTCCATTCAATTTTTAACTACTGGACTTCTTGGGATTAATTGTGGCACATGTCAAGAGAAGCAGCACCTCAGAGAATGCACAGCAGCATTCTGAACTGATTATCCTTGTCATCAGGGGCAGCAGCAGTAGAAGCCAGGTGACCACACTTTCAAGCTTTACTCAGAATTCATGGTCACAGATTCATCTCCCCAGTGGGTGTGGAGAATGACACATTCCAAGTAGCACTGCATCTTTATCTGAATCACCCAATGTAGAATGGACTGGTTTGGGGGTGTAGGAGGGTGTCCTTTCTCTCACTAAAATAATCCATGACGCATGGGTAGCTACAGTCAAAAAGTCCATTCCAGGTTCTCTAAAAATCTCCAGATGCTTACAAATGATCACACATGAATGTCTCACCTTCTCTTTTGCTTTAACCATTCTTTGAAAGGGAGATCTGGGAGTCCCATCCATTCCCCTCTGCTCAGGGTAATCATAGAGCCCTCTATAGACTGGAACAAGAAGCAGAGAAAAATGACTTTTTAAATGTGAAAAGTGAAAGACAACTTTTACATGTCTCAGTATGGCAAAGATGATGAAATTGGTAATTTCCTCTGAGCTGCTGTCACGGATGAAACCACTCATGTTCTCCAAGAAGAACAAAAGATGGGGGATATAAAGGCCTCTCGTGCTTGCTTTCCTTTTAAACTTTCACTAGACTATACATATAAAATGTGACATGGCTGACTGGCATTTTAGAGCAGCTTTTCTCTCTCCAGCCAACACATTTGGTTATTGCACAACACCCAGACCCCAGCTGGCTCCAATTCACTTACATGCCAGGCACCTCCAGGAGCGTTTCTACCAAGGACCAGGTGGGGGATGGCTCTGTCAGGCTCATGCCACCAAGTGAGCACAGATTCCTCTGTCCCACCAAAGTCTGTGTCTGGACGCTGCAGAGTATCAAACAGAAGAGCCACAGGGCTGTGGGATCGCCCCTCCAAGCCTTCAGACAGATACTCCAAATCCTAGAGAGAGAAAGACCAGATGCTCAAAGTGCATGTACTGCCTGGCAGCAGACTGCTTGTTAACTCCAGCATCTCTGATCAGTGGGTTTGGTGTGCTTGGGAAGCTCATTTACAAGCACACAGACCTATTCTTGCCCAAGGGCTGCCTCGAGGATCTCACCAGTACTGCTGGCATTTCATACAAGGGAGATCTGGATTACAAAGCAAAATTTGCTTAAGGCTCATTCTGTCTGTGTACTTTGAAAATCCAAACAAGGTAATCACTTCTGATACACCCCTAGGATACTTTACTGGGACATCATACTGTTTATACAAACCTGATCCAAAACAGAGACTCCTGGTGCCTCTTCCAGTTTTCTCTGAAGAATAGGATGAGGATGAAGAGAGTGTCTTTTGAAGTAAGGGGTGTAACCTGAGAGCAAATATGAGAGAGAGATTCCTGAAGGTCCATTCCCTGAAAAAAAACAACGGAAAATAATTTATACTTCTGGAGATAGAGCAGTTCTTTGCAAAGTGGTTTTAATATGCAGACCTATTCAAAAGATATGACACTGCTATGGATACAGGGGATTTCCTTCTTCCAGCATGGACTATTGGATGGAGTTGGGGAAGTCATTTTACCCTTCACCTCACTTGCTCCTATTTGCATTGCAAGGTTCTTAGAACTTGCTGAAAAGACACAGGGTTGAGTCAGGGGATGCCCTCACCTGAAGCTTGAGGTCTCTAGCATGGTGATGAATGGAGTTATTTGTCTAAAATTAGAGGTTTAGAAGCTGATCACGTACTGATTTCACACCAGTGCAGAGCAGTTCACTGTGCACAGGATACAAGATCCAGAAAAAGAGAGTGACTATTGAAGTGAAAGGGAACCAGTTCTTCTCCACAAGAAATTCCATCTTTTAAGGGATATTTGGGAATAGCAGCTTTGACTAATGGGTCTTGAGGACACTTTCAAATGGGAACCAGCCCTTCTGTGGTACTGTAGGGTGTTAAGGAAAAGGTCTCTCTGCCACGCCAAGACAAGCCCTCAGAACTCAGCACTTTGAACAGGTTGATGCAGGCTGAACTCCTTTGCTGACCACCCAAAAGACTGTGGAAAAACTAGATATATGTGACTCCAAAGCCCAGTGAGAGTAGCCCGTGGAAAGTTTGCACACAGCTGTTCTCCAGAACGTTTAATATTTTACAGTGTATATATTTATCATTGTCAGCCTGTCTGGCTGCCCAAGCTTTGCTGCTGTGTGGCCAACAACCATGACAGTGCAGTGACGAAGAGGGGAGGAGAACCCAAGTGACAGCAGCCTGTTGACACAGTGCCAGTGCTGCAAGGGTGACTGGAGCAAAGGGTGATCCTTGAGGATCTCAGAAAGAGGGAGGTCAGTGCTGTAAAGCCAACAGTGAGTTATGTGAAGGGCAGTACATGTCACAGCTGGGGACAAAGGCTGCTGTACTGAGCAGCTGCAGGTCAGTGTTTGGAATATTCCACTTGCAGGAAAGTTAGCCAAAACCAACAGCAACAGACACTAAAAGAAACTAAACTGCAGCTACAGTAAAATATAACAAATTCCAGGTTACTACTTTGCTTTAGGAAGTACGAGGAGGTACCTAAGCCAAACTTGACCTCCTGAGTGCCCAACACTCACTAACTACACGGAGGATTTATTCTGAACCATGTCTAAGTTTGATATGGATGGCCACAAGAACATCTGGGGCTCAAGCTATTTTACACAATGCAACTGCTTCCATGAGGCTGCCAGCACAGCTGAGGGAGCACACAGCCTTCCTGGAGCAGGGCCTGGGGGAGTAGCTGGAACCTTCATGCAGTGTTGTTCCAGCTGCAGTAAAACAACTGGGCTGCTTCAGTCCCACAGCTTCCTCAGAGTGCATGTCTTCACACTGCTTCTGCTGAGGCTTTAGTGCCATCTCCACCCTGGGTCCCTGCACAGGTGCACTAGGGAGGTACCAAAACATCCCCCTTCCCACCTAGAGACTTGTACAGCTGAGCAGCACAAAGCCTTTCTCAGACAAGAACTTGCTGGTAGTAGTATCCTTGTCAAACTTTCTGTTAGCAAGGATTAGGGGTGATTTATGCAGTGCTCTAACTTTGGAGCAGCTCCCTCAGGTGATTTGAATTCAATGCCAGATAAGGAGGGAACCCAGCTCTGCCAGGCATGAACATGCTCAGGTGAACAAGGTCCAACACCTGCACAGCTCAGGGCTGCTCAGAGGGGAAGGCACTGACATTACTTTGCTCCAAGAATCACCTCCCACTCCAAAGCTCCCCCTTGCAAGGGAGGCAAGACAGTTACTATAACCTGGTTTCTTTAACTGGTAGAAAACTGCATTTTATGTGTCCACTAAATATGTACAAACCCAGTGTAGCTCACTCATGTTTTAAAAGAAATTGGTGAAAATATTCAAGAAATCTCAACAGCATCCAGAGTACTTTCTAAACAGATATAATGGTGAGAAAACTCACACAAACCCACCTTCAATTCAAGCACTACAGATGATCACAGCAAGCTGATTAACTATCGGTACTGAAAAGGTTTCAAATATTTCTAAATATCCAAGAGAGGAAAAGCAGGCTCAGATGAATTGATGCTCAAAAGGTTACCAATTTTACCATTAAAAATAGGTATGTGTTTTAATTTGTCAAGTATCTTGTTCCTTACTGCTCACAACTACTAGAGGTCTCTCTCTCAGTATTACAGGAAGTTTGGCTGTCTGGGAAAGGATGCAGAAACAGTAGTCAGGCATTTCTGGTTTGAGTGAGAACATGTGGAACTGGAACAGAAGTTTAAGATAGCAAGTCTAAAGCAACAACAGCACGAGAGAACACAGCAATGCTGGCAGGAGAAGGCTTACCTATGATCACAACAGGCAGTGTCTTGAGCCCACTCTTATTTGAGGGTCTGGTCATTAATGGATACATCTTCCCATCTGGAAGCATTGGTGCTCTGGAATCCACCTGCTGAAACAAATAAGTTTGAATTATTTGCATTTTTTAACAAAAAAACAAACCAAAACAAACAAAAAAACCAACAAAAGACAAACAACAACAACGACAAAAAAAGAAACCCAAAAAACACCATAAGCAAACAAACCAGAAAAACCCCACAATATTTTATCCAGACCACAAACTCAGGCTAATCTAAAGTAGTACACTTGCACTGCAGACCATTGCATCACACTTCCACACTCAGGACAGACCTCCTTATCTTTTTTTCCTCCTGACCCCAAAATCAAAGGATGATTCTCTGATTATACACCACAAAAGGGGGAGAGAACAGTTATCTTTCTTTTTCAGACATGAATTCCAGTTACTCCAGGACAGTTGGCAATTTCAGTAACCTTCTGACTACATTAAATGAAGTGTTGAAACCTGTTAATAACAGCTTCACTTCTGGCCATACTCTGTTAAAAACTTATTATCACAAACACTTTGTAAAATAACTTGTACATTTACTGATAAGTAAAGTAAACCTGACTCAAGACTTCTGCCCAAAGGCTGGAAATCTTCTGGCTGCATTTTCAAATAAGTATCATTCTATCACTATAGATTTTAGAGAAGTGCTAGTTTAGTTCTGGAACATTTCTTCTTAATTTTCCAAAAAATGGAGAGTTCCAGGTCTGAACAAGTAACAAGTCTTTGAACAAAATATGCATCATATTTATCTTGGAGATAAGGTGTCATTAGAGTGGGATCTACAAAACTAATCTAATTATTACTTAGACATCCAAAGAACAGTGAATGCTTTTGCCATTCCTGCAGGAATCCTACCATGTCAAACAATAACTTCTTTAGCTTTCCATGGAATTCAACTCTACTGTCACTAACCTACAATAAACATGAGATTTCTGAAATTCAGCGTAAGCTTTTAAGTTATTCTAAAGAAAATACACTCTTTTATAAAAACCTTATTCTCATTTTGGAAAGCTAAGCAAAAATCCACTGAACGGAACAACTTTGTCCAGTAGGGCATGCTCTCCACACCCTTTCCAAGTGCAGAAAGGTTTTTGGCAAGTGCACTACACACTTCCATAAGGCCTGGCACATCACTGCCTGTGACACAGGCATTGCAGCAGATGTCTTCCTACAAGTGTAATGCCCCTCTTTAAGCCTGACATTCACGTCACAGCAACTCCAACAAAGCACAGGACCCTGGTGACTGAATGGGCAGCCAGGAAACCAACAGTGAGTTTACAGTTTGCAAATTCCAGGCTTGAGCAGGAGTGCTCTGAGTGCATTTGCTTGCGAGGATGTAACAGTTCTCACACACACCAATGTACAGCCATGGCTGGGCTCAAGAGATCTATTCCAAGGGACTGGGTTCATCACATAAAGCTTACAAGAAGAATTCAAAACTAGCAGCCTTGTCCAAATTTTTTGGATCACAGTTTAGTAACATTTTCTGGGTGCCCGTTACCACTTAACTAAGCATTAGTCTAAGACTTTCATGTATTTTGCCTGACATGGCATGAACCACTTAAAATATATTAGAGTTGTGCTTTCTAACGTAAGTAATTTGAAGCATTTAGCTTTGAAGAGAGTTGGGTCTAAATGAAGCTTATGTTCCCAGCTTAACTGAGACTGAAAGGTAGCTGCATTCACTGCAGAAGATGAACTCCCCTTAAGGCATCCCCACAGCCCTGGCAGCTGTGGGAGCACAGGCCAACCACCCTAGGATCTCCCCAGCCTTTTGGGTAGGTTCTGCCACATTAACCAAAACCTGCACCACCTTCAGCAGACTGTGGTGTAAGTTTACCCTCAAATAATTCCTTCCCACAAAGCTCCAGGGCTGCAATTGGTAGAATTCAGCACTAGCACCTGGGACTGCCAAAGTTGCAGGACACTGGTGTGACTGGTCAGGTATTCCCCTCAAACCAGTAAACTACAGTATCCAGCTGCAGCTTAGCAGAAGTTTCTTCTCCATGATAACAAATAACCCCCTCTCTGTGACTGTATTACACAAGAAGAGAAGTTCTTATCAATTTTTCCTAACACAGAGGAAAACACATTTCTGTGAAACTACTGGGAGCCTGCAAGAGGAAAGCAAGATCTCTGGAAGCAATCTTCCATGTTTCTGCTCCATAGCTCCCTGCAGCAGCATGCATGCAAAAACTGCATGCACATCCGTGGGACTTTTGCTGGAAGCAAGGAGTGCTGAGCCAACCCAAGAGAGCACATGGCAGCAGTTCCAGGGCAGCAGCTGAGCCAGCACACACATGAGGAGCCTGCAAGCATCTGTCAGGCATGAGCACCAAGTCATGCCACTGTACGCCAGCACTTCTTGGGGGCAGCCTGAAGGGGACAAAAAAGGCACAAGCCGGGAGAAGACAGCCTGGCAGTCCTGTTTACTTGAGAGGGAGGGTGCCTTGGCTCCTGGCCATTGCACACTGCCACCCTTCTCCACCCTGATAAAGCACAGAGGCAGCAGCAGCGAGCTCACTGCTAACTCCTCTCACCCACCCTCCATTCTGTGCCTTCTGACACATGAAAGAGGAGCATTTCTGGAATTAAACCAAACTTTAATAGCTAGAGGAGCACAATGTTATTCTGATGAAACTGGATCTGTGCACATATGTGACCATTTTTAACCATGGATTTATTCAGTACCTGGGTTCACAAAACCCCTAATGACAATTTAGTGCTACACACTTTGTTTCCTGAAGATTTGACACTGACAATTCTATCAACACAAGATTAACCATCCTAGCATCTCTCTACAGATGGAAGAAGCCCCTTTCACATCCTATAGCTGCCATCTCTATAATTCATTGTTATTTTTTTTTTTAAGAAGAAAATGAATCAAGTGCAGAACCTTTTCCCATCCTGTAGGCTTGACTTCTGGGGGTAAAACTGAGTCAGAGTAACTCAGGCATTTTAGTTTCAGGCCAAACATTCACCTTCCTGCCATTAGTTGTTAAGGTGGATTATTTTAATTTATATATCTATATTTTTTTTTTTTTTTTGCAGGCTTAGACTCCTATACCTCAAAACCTGGGCAGCTAATACAGTGTAGCAGAGGAAAGCCTGTTCTTGCAGAGGCTATTGGAAAGCAACAGAACACTGAAGTTCATTGCAAATCTACACTGAACTAATTAGCTCCAGGGAAAATCCTGAGAAAAGCGAAAGCAAGAAACTTAAGACTGTCCTTCTCACCCTCCTTTTATGTAGTGTAGGCTGCTGGGCACTCACACTTAGTCAGCTTAAGTGACACTGAGTTTGGCTCCTGCTTTGAGCTTCCTACTTTAAAAGGAGGTCCCTTTCCTTCACTTCATGTGGGAGAATACAGCAAGTTTCACAACTTGGCTTCTTGCTGCTTCCAAAGCATTCCAGTGTCTGCGTGATGTTACATAATTATTTCTGGCTGAAAAGCACCCAGCTCATTCTGGGCCAAGCTCTGCATACCTTCCTGACACAGCCTCATGTCTAGAGGGACTATAACTCACAAACTCAGTGTGGCTCTTACTAGTTCCAGGCTGCAAACCTCAAACAGGTTTTAAATGAGCAAATGAAAAAGCAAAGATACACTTAGTAAGACATGGACACTCTGTGATCCCTGGAGAAATAAAAAAACAGCTTACATCAGCTGTATGCAGATAGCCATGAGATATTGCTGAAGTAAGAATCACCAAGTGTGCCCTGAACAGCACATGGGAGAGTTCAAGAGAGCAATGCAGCTGGGGCATAAACCCTGGGGAAGATTAAATGAAGTACCACAACTTTCTTTCAGTTTTAAAGATCAATTCTCACACAGAATGAGAGAATTAAGAGAATTAAGCTCTTCAGCTTAATTTCCTCATCAACTCACTTATTTCACCAGTTTAATATTTAATTAATTAGTACTTTTTTAAAAAAAGCAGAGATCTTGACAGTTTTTACATTTTGTACTTCCCTACAAGTTTCAGGAGTTGTTCTCTCCTTGTATCATCACTCTTACATGTCAGGCCAGTTACCCCCCAGACACAATTAAACTATGTGGAAAAAATTCAACTCTGTGGTACGTAATAACACCTTTCTACAAACTCCCCTGTGATACTCAGAAACTGATGTTAGGGGTAAACCAGACAGAGCTCTCTGTACTGATTTGGAGCCTCTTACCTTTAGCAGCAGGTCTGATGAGAGGTGGGATCTTTATGGAAGTGATTGTACAGTCAAGACAGCAAACAAAACTACAAGCCTGGAACCCTCTCTGTGCTCTAAGACAGCTGTTTAAATATAGTAGGCAGCCAGCAGCAAGAGAGGAGAGGAGGAGCCAAAATGACTGGAGGTGGAGCAAGGAAAATACCAATAAGTGTGAGTCAGCAGGAATATTATTTCCCTTCCCAGCTCCTGAATGAATGATGTAGAGAAACTTCCTTAGTAATGTTCAGCTGACTATGGGACTACAGCAAAAGCAGGCTTACAGGACCCATGCCTGTCAGAAGTCCTGCACTGAACAAGTATTTCCATTTTTAACCCTCAGGACATAACAGATATATAGTGGGTCTGAAAATATTGATTTCAGTTGGTATTTCTTTTCCTTCAGTGAGATAAAGTGTTATAAGCCTTTTGCACAGTTGTAGTAAAATGAGTCTAACTGCTTCCATAAAATTTAGAATCCATCGGGGGTTTCATCCAAGGTATCTTACTCAATTCAGGGAATAATCGATCTGGCTTGCTAAATTTAAAGTGCCCTTTACAAATGAAATAGATTTATGCCAAAGTGTTCAGTTCAAGTAGTAAATGCAGCACATGTTTATCTCTGAGGCCATCTGTTTGGAAACCACAATTTCCAGGAAATCAGGACTGCTGATACACAGTTAAGATGCATACTTTCATTCATGTGATCTAAAAGATAAAAGCAGTTCATGAGAAAGATTTCTCTACTCTCACGACCCCACCAGAGCAGAATACTTAATATAATTCTCTATTTTAGTTCCTCCAGAATAAGTTGTTTTAATGAATGTGAAGCCACTGTTTCACTCAAAGTTTAGTTAGCAGTCAATCCTTTGAAAAATCTGACTCAGTAAATGCTGTCAGACTGAAAGGAGGGGTGGAGAGAGGGGTAAGGACTCTCAAGTTTCCTGGGCCTTTATCCAACCATTTGCACAGAGCTCTTAAATAACTCATACCTATTTTTTGACAGCAAAGGCTTTTATATGCATTATTCAGATATTTATTGGCATGTAACCAATGTGTCCATGTCAGCCATGGAAAAGATAAGCTTTCAGAGAAAATAAGGCATTTGTTTGCTTAGGTGATTTAAGACTGCCCTGTTACTAGGTTTTTCAAATCTGTCTTCAATATATTGCAGTGTTGTGTGTCAAACATTGCAGAACAAAGATGTTCAAGTCCATACTTGCTTGGAACCATAAATACAAGACAAAACCATATATGATGATTTGGCTGGCTTTGTAATAAGGCAAATAAGGAATACTTCCTATGTGTGCAAATTTGCAGAAATAAAGTTGCCCTCTCTGTAAAAAATAGGAGAACCTCTCCATTTCCTACTAGAACTTATAAAACTAGAATCTCTATTACCTTTGCAAATAAAACCAGGATGTCTTTTCAAAACCACAAGCTCTATCGTAGTTTTGTGCACAGTACAATTCTTTACAGGAAAATGTTCATGTAAAATAACCCACTGTCCTTTATTTGCTTGTACAATAAGACCACTGAACATAGCAATTTGGGGACTTCCTTTTTTATTGATATCCCAAGAAACACATCACACGGAATAGTCACATATCAAAGTAACTGTTTTCTCCTTGTGTACTTTGACTGCAAACAAATGATTCCGCCCAAGACTTTGGATGAACTTTCTAGAAGAAGTAATTGAGCAATCTGTAGTTGGCCTTGAAGCCAGCCCTTGACCTACAAACTTATGCAATTCAATTCTATTTTTTTCTTGAACTGACAAAGCCATTTTGTTGATGCACACATTTATGGACAAAGCCATAACACTGTACTGGGAAATACTTTGAGCCTGAACTAACCCCTATTTCCTTAAAAAGAAATTTCCTTGTTACTTATTAGGTTATGTAAGTTCTACCTGTCTATCTTCTATTCATGAAACCTGTCAGATTGCCCTGATTCTGCTGCCTCCTGATTTCGAGGAGCTTAAGCTCTGGTGTCAGAATTCATTGCTTTCCTACAGCACCTCTCAAGGGTCCACCCTTCCCTCTAGCCAGCCTTAAGGTGTACCAGACTCTGTGCTAAATTATCCTGACAAACTACATTGTTTCACTCATTAGAACTTCATGTTCTGTTGGTTTTTCATAATGAGAGGAACACTCCCAGTGTGATCCTCCATGGGCCACAGTAGTGCTTTGATGCTTTGGTGTTTCTCTCAATTATGGTAAAGAAGAAATCTAAAATTCTGCATGTTTTCTGCCTAAGAGAATATTAAGTGTTCCATTCACTCACTCACACACAGAATGTACATCATTTAATCTGAGACAGAATACAAAATCAAGTGTTGGAAAATCTGATCAAGTATTTTGGTTCCATATGGTCTCTGTGCAGAACCTTAAACACAGCTTCACTTTGTTGTTGCCTACAGCATCTCCACCTTTATCACCCAGGAAAGCTTACACTTAGAGCTATATGTTAGCTTATGCACCAAAACTAGGGCCCCCCATATGTAGTGATAATAAATGGTTTGGCATCAATACTGTGACAGTTTACCTGGTTTCTTTTTTGCTTTGACTAAGAAAACCTACATTTGTCACCAACACCACAACACAGACCGTGTCAGCAAGATGCTCCTTCTAAGTGCTGTGGCATCCCCCAATGAGAAGCAGCAAGTTGTGGCCTTACCACCTCTGAGAGCAGTTGGATGTCTGAGATATGTGACTTGCTCTGCAAAATGACAGAGGTGAGTCTGGGAAATCCCAGACTGTTGCTAGGTCTGACAGAAAAAGCAGCTTAGGCAACTCTGCAAGTATGAGACCCAGTTCTGCTCTCAGTTAAACTTGTGACTTCCTACATGTGTTTGTGCTTTCACATGGCTTCCTCTAAAGAAAGATTTGGACCAGACCACATGTCCTAACTTTCCCATGTCGCTGCCAAGGCCATATCTGTTAAGTGTTCATACCCCTTTTTGCACTGTTTAGGCAGCTGGATCCAAGGGAAGAGAAGTAAAGGTTCACTGCACCCTTTTGTTATTCACAGGAACACTGACCTCCCAGCCACATAAATGATTGAAACGGTTTTGTCTTAGTAACTTGCAAATTTGTTTGGGAAAAGTAAAAAGCAAAACCTTACAATATGCTGGAACTATTTTAAGATGGTGATTTTTGTTTTTCCCTGCTTTCAATTAGTTACCTTGAAATCATTCCCCGTCTGTTTGAAGAGGGCTGTCTTCCTACAGCAATGAGATGAAACCAAAGATTTTCACTCTTCAGTGGCCAGGGGCATCAGCCATTCCACAACCTTGTCTTAAAAACAGCTGTTAAAAAATAAACTTGGGGAGGTGACAATCAGTCACACTACCCAGGAGGGCCATGAAGCTCTAGTGTGTGCATTCACAGTCACACCCTTGGCTGCTCTGCAGCAAGGACCTGTGCACAGCACCCAGTGTGCGCTCCAGTGCCCAGTGCCAGTGCCTTACTGGAACATTCCACACCTCCCGTCTGTCCAGGCTTAGGGAGCAATAGTGGAGTGTGTTGGCAGTGGTCAAGAGAGTCCCTATAAGCACACCCTGAAATAAACATTCCCAGTACAATACAGGGAGGCAACAATGAATATTTTGCAAGAATAGTTTACATGTGAAGTATCTGTGTAGAGAAGTAGTAGAGTGCCAAGTGGCTGTGCAGGCATTTCCTAAGAAAACGGGCCAGGATCACCATTTCCCTCCTCAGATGGCTGGATGATAGCCAAATCTAGGGTGCTTTCTACTTCCCAGCACACATGCTTCCCTTCAAAAACTAGTAGGATGCAAAGAGGTGCAGTACTTAGGCTCCAGGGACTACAGCCATGCATGTTTCCCAGAACTGGATCTTTGCAGAGTCTTCCTTCCCCAAATGTCACAGGCAGAGGAAAGCTCAGCTCATGAGCTCTGCCCCCAGACCTCCACCATGAGCTCAACATCGATGTTTTGGGGAAAAAGTAAACACATGCACTTTCATGTCAAACAAACAGCAGCCATGACCTAGTAAAAGATTAAACTACACATGAAACTGGTTGGGAATTTTCCTTTTATCTAAATGTCAATATATTCAAAATATTTACATGACTTCTGAAGAGCTGCATCAATTGAAAATACAGCCTTTAGCTTCCACACTCTTACAGTCATTCTTTAGTTAAGTTCTTTTTGTCTACATGGGCATTTAGCAACTGATTAATTTAATAAACTGCTGTAGAGTACTATGGTGTGTGCATATGTCCCAAAGAACAAAATATCCAACAAAAGTTAATGTTCATTGCTTCTTGAGTGGAATAACTAACAGAGAAGAAAGCTGGGAGTAGTAGGTACAGCTGAACTGTGAGCTCTGAGCATCTTCTCTGTACATACTTTCCCTAAGGGCAAAACTGCAGTTTACAAGTGAGTAATTCAAAGTTGGAAAAGGAGCATGTGATGCTATGAGCTCGTTTAACTCAGTAACACAAACTTTCATAAGCAGGGTTGCAGCAAGCCTTTGGAGTTTCTTGGATTCATTTTT
This sequence comes from Cinclus cinclus, assembly GCF_963662255.1. NCBI lineage: Eukaryota > Metazoa > Chordata > Aves > Passeriformes > Cinclidae > Cinclus > Cinclus cinclus. The sequence continues at coordinate 8,833,509 of NC_085056.1, forward strand.
GTGCTGCAGATTAAGCCATTCAGCTGCTCTTTAACCCAACTTCAGTTTTCTCTACCAGGAATCACTTAATCAAGATAAAGGATTTTGTAGCATTCCAGAAAGGCTTTGAAACATGTACAGCTAAGGGCACCCAGAGCTACCCAGCCAGCATATCCAATTTTGTCAAAGAAAATAAGATTTTCTGCAGCACAGCACAATAGTTTTTAGCTGTGAAGGTTTAGAAAAGGACTGGACTAGAGTTATCCTGCAGCTTCCTACCATCGGGGTTTATTTTCATCTTCCTCTTAAGCACCTGATTGTATCAGAGGTAACAGCTGCTTAGATCCAGGTTAGCCAATCTGATATTCCCGACTTGCAACATTTCCCTTCTGCCATAACTTTAAGAGTCTAAGTTCTAAATGCTTTTTGCACGCAAGTCCTTTCATGCACGCTAAAAGGTCAATTGAAGTGACATTTCCTTAGACCCCAATTTCCCTTCACAGTAGCTCCAACATTGACTTCCAGGAGTGAAATTTAAAGTCCCCTGGGACTATTCTGAATAAAACTGGGTGAACCAGTATCTCTTACAAAGTCAGTCTTATCACTTAGTCACAATATAACATTAACAGCAATAATAACAATAACAATAACAATATAATAATGCATTGAAGTGTAACAAAATTATTTCAAAGGTCAAGGTTTCTCACCAGTAATTGACAGTGTTTCTAGGTTAGCTTAAGGTGTCTGGAAAATGAAATGAACTGCTACTTCCTGCAAAACAGCACGTCCTATTTTGAAACACATACATATATTCTGGGGTAATTTCTGTGTCTTAGGAACATAAAAAATATTCATTGTGAGGTTTGAAAAGATTTTGCACAGTGGATTTACAGATAAGAAAGAGGCAGGATTTCTGCAGAAGAATAAAGCCATTCAGTAACTAATTCCCCAAAGCATTTGCTTTAGAAATACATTGCAATTTGTGTAATTCCACATTTAACTGACAGACACTCATTTTTGCATGTCAGAGCTTAAAGCTGAACATAAGTCAGTGAAACAAGTGTGTAGTACTGAATTATCTGTCAATATACATACTCAGCTTGTACCAGATTAAAAATCCAATTTCCCCAAGATCATGTTCAAGTTGTACTTCTGCTTTTGGAGAAATGTCACTAGAAATATCTTCCTTTTTTCTCATCCCTAGTTACTCTAAAAAAACTTACGATTTCTGTTTCGGGTGTATTTTTGCTTGACTTACTTTAGTTCATGTTCTGTTGTTACTGTTTTGCTGGGTTTCTGGTTGGTTTGGATTTTTTTTGTGGTGGCTTTTTGTTGTTTTTTTCAGTGTGCTTTTTATTTGGTCTATCAAACAGCTATTTCTAGAGTAGAGATGAGAGACTCAAGATTAGTCTTACATCCTTGTCAATAATTATTCTATCAAGAGAAAGAATATTTTATAAGAAATATTTTATCAAAACAAATATCAAGAGAATTTTTTTTTAATCCACTCACATTTTTGGCAGCTGTCAGGCCAGCTGCAGTTTTTATTTTTTCCACAGAGGAGTCATCCCAAGCACAGATGAAAAGGAGGAGGTGTTTCTCATTGCCTGGTCAATATTTATCTTGATTGTGAAAACGTTAAGTTTGAATCATCTCTGCCGAAGAGCCTGGGGATTGGAATATGAAGTGACCCCTTACCTCAAGGCTGAAGCCACGCAGCAGTGCTGCACACAGAAGTACCTGACTGGCTCTGCTTATCAGCCCAGACTGAAATGTGCTCAGCTGGGCATAATGATGTGGCACCAAGGTGACCGAAGCGTGGGCTATCTTTGGTATCTGTCCCTGGGAGCTCTGACCGGGGCATTATCTCAAGCCCTTCTTTTCACTCCTGCCACCTTGGAGGGTAGCACTCAGGGCTGTCAGCAACAACTGAAGATCAGAGCTACTCTGCCGTGTCACAGAAACTTGTGACCTCGTCTCCGCTGCTGCAGATCACTGAACGCCTGCCTGGGCTGGTAACCAGAGCTCACTGTGCCTGCTCTGCCTCTTGGCACATGCACAGGTCAGGCCAGAAGGACCCAAAAGGTCCCTCCAGCCTCGTGTCCCACCCTCAGCAGTGGCCAGGAGCACTCACCCGCAGGAGAGAGCAGGACAAGTATGTGATGCTTGTCTTTTGTTTCCCCTGCCTCCAGGTATTTGCAGCTGAGCCAACTGGCTGAAGTCTGATGAGGTTTGTTCTCTTGCTGGTTCCTTCCATCTATTTTCATCTTGTTCCCAGTAATTTCACATGCAGCCTCTAGTACTTGTACTAAAGGGAGATTACACAACCAATGCCTCTCCACAGCATCATATTTATGCATTTCTATATTTCTCCGTCTTCTGACTTACTCCCAATACATAAATTGTTCCACACCCTATATCAACCTGTTTTACCTTCTCTCTTTACCTTCACCTCATATAATGAGATGAGAAAAACAGCACATAAGCCAGCAATCTAAGCACAGATGAACCATAGGTTTGTGCATCAGCCATCTGGTTTGGCCTCCATCCTTTCCTAGCACTTAATATGCTTCACCACCAGTTAGCACAGAGCTGACAGTTCCACAAGACTGTTTTTCTTGACCTTAGATTCAAGTTCAGGCTTGTCCCTACTCTGACTGAGCTTCCTTGCCTGGACCTGTGCCAGAACATGAGAAAACACATAGGAATTGTGCAAAAGTGTGAAGTAATAGGACAGTACAGAAGCATTGCACACATTTTTCTTCAAACCAATGCAGTCAGCCACATGCCTGATAAAAAGCAAAGTGGCAAACCTTGGAGACTTTCTGGATACTCCTTGTTCACAAAGAAACCTCAACAAAATAACTGAAGGGCATGCATGTGGGAAAAAGCAAGTTCTTACCTGGGACCTCAGGAGGAAGGTGGCCTTAGGTAAACACAGTAGAGAAGCTCAAAGAGGTCTTATTGCCCTCCATCCCCTGGCCTGATCTTGATCTGCTCTTGTTCTCTCACCCGAATAAAGCATTCATGAGGTGCTTATGCAAAGCCTCTCCGAGGTTTGCCTCAGGAGTGGAGGTTATTCACACACATCTGAAAGAGAGAACACAGTGCCTGTGTGTAATGAATCCTTCCCTCACTTGGAATGGACACAATGGATATAAAGCAGCACAAAGGTGATGCCCAGGACTTCTAGAACACTCCCCATGCTTATTGTACCTGGGAAACACAGACAAGACTTGGGCCTGGGAGAGCAAAGCTTCTCTGTCACCTACCCACACAGCAGTGCTAATAACCCTCTTGATGCTCTACCATTGTGTACCTGAGTACATCTGACACTTCGTTCAACTCATCAGCTCAGCCTGTGAATAAAAATATCAACCATGAGGTCAATTATTATGCTAGTCATTGGTCTTGAGACAGAATGAGAAAAAAGTAACTATACAAAATAACTTTAGTTGCACTTATTTATAGAATTATGCAAGCTTGTCATGCATACCTCCATTTTTTTCTGAAATTTTACACCTTTGAATGTGTCATTAATACAAACTATTACAATGGAACACAATTTTAGAAAATGCCTTTTTTAAAATTTTATTTTGCTTCCCATAAAGCCTTGCTAGAGGACCTTGAGTCCCACTCAGTTTTGAGTGCTTTCATATTTTGCAAATGACGTGCATTCAGTACAAAGCCTTGATGGCTTTCTCCTTGTTCTGACATTTGGGAAAGCATAAACAAACTTGCCCAGCTGTCACCATACTGCTGTTAATCTTGGAACACAGTAAAAGCTGGAGTGTCGTTACTGAGCTGCATCCTGAGAGTGCACTCAGCTTGCACCACTCACTTCAAATACACAAAAGTGTAGCAAAAAAGAAAAACATCCAATCAAATAACCAAGTGGCACACAAATGAACGTGTAATAGCAGAAATCCTCTTACAAAACAATAAGAGAATTAAATAATATAAGGAACAGCTCTAATCTTAACAGAGTGTCAATCTGTCCCATCTGACTCACATCTAGGTGTGACTGGTTATCCAACAAATACTTTTAATCATTTAAAGATACAGAAACAGTTCAGAGATTAAATGTCTGCTTATTCATTGCCATAATAGAGGCAAGAAATGAACCCATATCTCCTGGCCTGTGCTTCAACCACAGCAAAAATTATCCAGATTTCTTTCTGTGCTACAGGCAACCAACCTGTGTCACCTGATCACAAGTACTGACCCCCTCAAAAGGAGCTAATCTTTCTAAGTCAATAGACTAAGTGATTTGTAGTCATTATTTACAATGCAGATTCATTTTTAGTTATAGCACATGATCCCCCAGGAACTAATTCACATTTGCAGGCTCTCAGTGGGTTCGTTTTGGGCAGAGACATCTGTCAGTCCCCTCAGCCATGCGGCAGCCTGGAACACACCCAAGCTGTGCCCAGGCATGTTCTGTAGAAGGGCAGCTCTTCTGCTGCACTGGCTAAACCCTCCAGCATCACTAGGCTAGAGTGCACCTCAGAGCACTCAGTCGTTCTTGCCAAAACCCCCAACACCCCCTGTGCACAGCCTGTGATACAGATATTCCTGCATCTTTACATCTACATCGTTTCTCAGTTTCACATCTCTCCAAGATGTTGCAATTTCCCACAGAATTGCAGTTTCTACAGAAAATGTGCATATTTTCCAATACACAAGCATTTATTTCCTAGTATATATGTGAATAGCTAAAACAAGTAGTTTGTTTCAGTATATTTGTTGGACTTAGTGTTTAAAACTCTTGGTATGCATTTATTCTGGAAGCATGCTTGTCTCACAGCTCCTGATCTTATCTTCAGCTTGTACTGAGAAATTACTTCCATGAACTTTGGAAGGTCAACTTGTTAAACATCTATCCATTCTCCCCTACTCTTTCTAATCATCTAGAAATAATAATTAACTTAATTTTCTGAGATGGGGATGACTACTTTACTACCCAATTCATGTTATGTGTTTCAGATGACTCATATAAGGCAACAATGCTGCCTCCAAGGGTTTTTCCCTACAAAAATTCCTCACTGAAACTTGCCAAATTTTTTTTTTTGTTCCTTATTTCTTCATCCAAGAGGCAACATTCTTTTCTAAAACTTGCAAAAGATGGCTTCATGCCATGGTACAGGTATAAACTCATCAAAAGTAACATGGCATGAAGCAGAGAGCTTGCATTTGGGACTCTGCTGGGAAATGAAACAACTGAGTCAGGCAAAACCCCATGTCAAACCTTTCCTGCCTGATATCAGCTCCAGTTTTCTATAGATTCTGCCAAAGTCTTTAGAAATCAATTGCCCAATACCTCTTTGGGAATAATACTGGCATATTAACTGGTGCAGAGTGGATATTTCAGCAATTTGCTGAAGGAGCGTTTGGTGCATCACGAGAATGTGCCTGCACAGGAAGGCAGTTTCACTAGGCAGGACTGGCAGAGGGAGAAAAAGAGTCTGAGGGGAAAAAAACCCCATCTCTCCAGCTGAATAGGTGCAATAATTCCTTGGAGGAAACTTGCTGGTTTCAGCAGCAACCAGCTTCCACCAGCAGACAGAGGTGCCACACAGCACATCCTGTTCCACAGGACTCTGCCCACCACAGAGTCTCTCTAAAACTGGGAAATACAGATCATGATGTCTTGTGTTTGAATGACACCACCCCACACCTTCAGAGATGCCTTCCTGTCTACTGAGGAAATCACCTGCTGGGAGACCAGCATGTCCCACCTCCCTCTAACTTGTACAAAACCTTTATGTAACCTTTCAAACATGAGGCTGTTTTGAAAGAACTCCAAAACATACAAGAAGTGTCTGAGCAATACATGAAAACAAGCCTGAATTTCGACTTTACAGAGTTTCATTATAACAATCTAGTATCAGGTCTCGCAATGGAGCTCATTCTGGCTGAGTATCAGTGATGGATGAAAGGGAATTTGTTAGCTGAGCTACCATAAGATAGTTGCCAGAACTACATACAGCCATACACAGTTAGCTCCTTACATTTGTCACAAGAACTAGGATCATTTTCTTACAGGTTTCATTCACTGTTGAGCAAGGCAGTCCGCCTTTAAGGGATAAAACAATGAAGTTCTTCAGCTTTTAAAACAGCTCATACATGTTAATTACTCACTTCAATCTCCTCATCTGAAACACTAACATGAAGGAGGCAGTTGGTGGGTAAGGTCTCTGTCAACATCACCAAAACCTTACTTTTGGAACGTCTTGTGGTTTTTGCTCTGAGAAGGGGTCTGAGCCAAATCACGCCACACTAAACAGAAAGGCCTGTCGAAGCAAAGGTAAACATTCCAACTAGCTTCAAGGGCATTTGGATTAGTCTTCCTGTAGAATTGGTATGTCATTATGTTTTTGTAACATAGGAAAAGGTACAATGTTTTTCCATGCACCAAGGCAGTAATCATAGTTTTAGGAAGAAACCTGGTAAAGTGAAGATTAATCAAACTAGGATCAGATTGCTGCTTTTATAGTAGAACTTTATATTTTCCTAATAACCTATTGAGTTTGTAAGCATGAAAAAAAAAATTAAAAATGGGCATAAGCCTTTTCTAGAGCTTAAAGCTAGGCTAGCTTCTCTCCATCCTACATCTATCAAAGGAATGCCCAGAAATTTTATAACCCCATGTACAGAGGTAAAACACAGTAACATTTACCAGTTAAAAACCTACAACCTACACATCTGTGGACTGCCAGTCTCTCTCCATTTCTTATGGATGTACTTCTAGCCTGTCCTGAAATTATCTCTTCAGACTCTTCTCAGAAACCAAGAGAACTAAAACAAGGTGCACAACTGCTCACACAGTAAACACACAGCCCCACATGATGCAAGAGTATTAAATGCTTGTGCAAAACATTGAGTTAGTAAATAAAATCGAATAGATTATAGAAAAACCTTCATGTGCTTGTAGCTGTATTTATGGTAGCAACTTCTTTGAGTTATAGCTGCAAGTCTTTTCTTCCTCTGGCTGACAGCAGCCGCCTGCACAAATAATTCAGAGTTGATCTGAACAGCCTGCTTCAGTCCACCACATGCTGTGTCCATTTATGTACAAACACACATTCAGAGATCCCGTTCTTGCTTTCGAAACATCTTCAGCTCCTCTTTAAATTCCCTAACTGCTGCTGAGAGCCCCACAGATGGACTCTAATTTCTCCACCCAAGCATCTGCACATCTTTAGTCCATTACAAAAGAAGGGCAGACAACTTCTGACATGCCAGTTTGAGCCTGGCAGGTACATTTTTAACCTTTCAGCTCCAGGGTTCTAGTCATGCTGATAAACTTGGGATGCTGCCCTCACCCATGCTGATAGGACCATACTGAACAGTTGTGTTCTGTCTGGCTTCCTCCTCCCTGACTCATTAAATGTCTGCCAGCAAGCTCCATTTACTTTTACTCTCATTCTAATTGCCCCATACAGGGTGTTGAATTAGCTAAAAAAAAAAAAAAAAAGGGGGTACAGAAAGATCTGGAAGAAAACTTATGTAAGGCAACTCAGGTAAGAAGCTGAGCTGCAAGTAGTGATGAACTCAATAAAGACAACAGCATCCAAACAGTATCCACAGTTTTACAGTCACATTCCCCCCATTTCCAAGTTCACTATCACTACATAAACAAACATGAAAAACTCCTATCCAAGAATTCAAGAATGGAACGGATCTGTCATTTTGCAAAGGCATCCAGCTTTCCAAGACAGTGAACAGTGTTGGAGCAGAAACATGAGCACCTGCTCTGCCCAGGTCTCTTAAGGACCTGTGCATCCTCAGTGAGATCAACACTAAGTAATGAGAGGGATGAAAAGGGTTTTGTCTTTATCAGGGGTTAGCTCAGTTAAACAGCTTGTTATAACTCCCTGAGTATTTTCTACTCATTGTCCAGCACTCAAACACTACCACAGTCACCTTAGAGAAGCAGAAGGAGCTTTGCTTCTGTCTTCCCGCCCACCAGAGCACTTTTCAGCTATACCTAGATATTAAAAATGTTAATTTAAACTCTGAATGTGATTTTAAAAGGAATGGGCAGAAAGATTCAGAAGTCCTATGCCTTGACAAAATCACTCTATAAAAGAGTTACTTCCTGATCTCTTTCTACCAGTGGAAAGATGCAGAGAAGTAACAGAAGACTATTGAATCTATGTGAAAGGAAGAGTTTGCATTATTAGTTAAGAAAAGCATTACCTGATAGATAAAAACTACCTAGATGGTTATTTCCAGACTTGAATGACATTTTATAAGTCACTTGAATTCTCTGAATTTCCTGTCCTCTGATTGCATAGGGAGGGAATATTTTTCCAAGTGTTTTTGTACAGCACTGAGAAAAACGAGATCACAATCACTTTTACAGCTTCAAGAGCTAGCACAAACAGTTCAAACAGATCATTTCTACAGATATATAATGAAGAACATCTGATTTTTTTACCACGTAATTAGAGGCGTTTTTCAAAAATTACTCATGCCTCTGGATGAGCAATCTGAAGATCTCAGCACTTGGCATATTAACACCACAAAAGGAACTGAGCATATTCCAGAATTATATATTCATGGTTTATTGAGGGCTTTAAAGTTATATACAGTTACATTGGTATTACATCAATAAGATACATTACCCTCCATAAAAATAATGCCTCTGTTCCAGTGGTATTTCATCGTCATTCCTCTGAACCCAGCATGGTCCTTGTGAACTCCAGCTGACACACTCAGAAGACTGACATGTGTGCTGAGTGGCCTGCAGCCATACCTCCTGAAGCTTTCATCTCATACAGCTCCACAACAGGACTGACCAAGCCTTATCTAGATGCAATTTCCAAGAAAAAGAGTATCACAAGCACAAAAGCTGAGCAGGATGAGATTACACAGTGTGACTGCATCCCAGAGGGTTGGTACCTGGGGATGCAGATGTCCATCCTGATGACAGACTTTAAGACACCAAAATATCAAAGGCGGCACATTACAAATTGAGCTGTATAATGCATCTGGTTTTAAGTAGTGAAGGGATTCCATGAGGATACTTGAAGTGGAAGGTCATCTTGTGGAAGGTCAGTCTGAGCTACTGGGAGACATTGGCAACCAAAAGATCCAGTTACAAGAGAAACTCAGATATAATATCATGGTCCAATTCATGTATCATTACAGCCTGAGGAATTAGCAAAATACAGCAACATTCAACAAGCTGTTGGCTCTCCCAACAGTGTGGTTTGCATTGCAGATACATAAATATTGTGAATATAGTTTACTGAGCCCAGCTGAATCAGAAACCATTCCACTGCAGCCAAAAGAGCTAACACCACCCCCCTGCCCCCTGGAAAAAGTAGATGGTGTGACAAGAGAGTTCTAGACTGCTATGGGTTACTTTCTGGATGACAGGTACTACGTAGGAGAATTTGCATTTGAAATAATATAAATAATATGCACCAGCTACAGCAGGCAGAACAAATCCTGTGCCCACACTACACCACAGCATTCCCAAGAAAGCACCACTGCAGGACCTGGCTCCATAACTACAGCATGAATAATACACTCAGCTCCAGTCCATACAGCATAAGTACACCAAGAAAACCAATTAAATTTACGATTTTAAAAATATACAGAGATAACAGTAATGTTCCACAAAAGAAAAATTTTACCACGTCTGAATATCTGTACTATAGGACTTTGTAATATTCCAGTCCAATATCAGGTTGTTCATTTCTAGGTGATATCACTGTTGCTCATGCACAGCAGTAATGTTGTTATGATTCCCAAACATAAATATACACACACTACTCCAAAGATAACTAACTAGTTTACCTCAGACATGAGGCAATACTAGAAAGATCAGCATGTTTGACACCACAGCATCTTTGTATTATCTCACATTCCACTTCTCAACTATCAGAAATCCTTTGCTTTTTGTCATTACTAAGTGCCTAAAGACATTACTAAAGATGTGATTTTAATTGGGAAAATCCTCAGCTAGCTTGAGAGATTACACATTGACAGATGTTATGGATTCCAATATAATCATTACTTTGAGAATCACTGAAAAAAATATTTTTAAAAATAGTCCGAAAGGAAACTTGAGTGCTGTCATAAGGCATTCCCAGTCAAAATGCAGGCAAGAGTTTCAAGCTGCTAGCACTTCACACTTCCAGGTTTTTGGCAGAGTGATACAATTAGAAATCAAAACTTTGTTAACAACAGCTGCCTAACATTGCTTTAAAGATTAACTGGAGTGTTCACATAGAAAAGAAGGGTTTGTCTCACCTATGTTAGTAGTACTACACTTAGTGCAACTGACAGCTGGATGTTACTGCAACTCTAATGCAGCTCCTGTGACCTGGAATAAAAACTTATTTATAGAGAAGATCACTCAGCAGAAGATTCAGATCCAATTATGCTGTCACAGATTATGTTACTCCTATGCGATTCCAGACAAGTTTCAAGAGCTGTTTGACCCATATTTATTTGAATTATATTTGATCTTGTATTATAATGCTAGAAAAAGCTCCATTAAAACAATTTGCTTTTAATTAATGTTTATATATAAAATCAAGTCAACATTGCAGTTAAAATGAAGAAGTCTTGGCACTGAGAGGAAGCAACAACTTCCTTGTGCTCCTGCAGTGAATTTAATCTCATTGTACATATCCATACCCACTGTGAACAACCCTAAAACTTCAACACAGAAATAATTTCTATAAGCTGTGTTCCACTGTTACTCCCAAATGCTGAAATTAAGGAAAGGATTGTCAGAACATGATTTAATAATGCAAACCATGACCAAAAGAAAAAGCTAAGATGTTCTATTTGTTCACCTTTCCTGTCGGTGTTTTCACATCCAACCCACTGTCTGCCTTCAGCTGTATCAACACTCTGTTTCTTGTGATAGTCAATCAGAATCAGAAGCAAACACCTTTTTAGAGAGAAAACCTTGTCTGCATCTTCTCTAAGGCAGTGAACAGGAAATAACTTTGTTCTGTGGCTCCAGTGACAATAGTAGTCATCATAGTTTTATATCTCATGATTAATACTTCATTGACTCCAGCCTGAGTGAGAACAGAAAAATATCAAGGGTGTTCATGAAAATCACTAGTTAGTTGTAAAAATGGTCCTGAAATTTGCCTGAAGGCACCTCTGAGCAGGTCAAGGGAGGACAGCCAGGGCCATCTGAGAGCCCAGATCATGAGAAAGGCTCATGGTAACGAGGTGAGTCAGGTCAAACCCTGAATTCAGTGTGCAGCTTGGCTCTAGTGAGGATAACCAAGGTCAGGTGCAGGGCAGTCATTGACAGACAGGACCACGGTGACAAGGTCAGGATGAAAAACATTGACACCTCAGGTCAGGAGCAGCAAGCACCAGTGGCAGGCACAGAAAATAGCACATCCACCAGAGGGCCAGGAATGAGCTTAAATGGGCTCTTGGGCCCATGGAGATCCCAGGTGAGGCTGCCCAGGCTGTTAAAGCCTACCCTCAGATTCTCACAGTTATAAAAGTAAGCCCCATCAAGACTCCTATCAGTCTGTCCAGGAAGGAAAAGAAATTAATCACTTTAGTAAGATCATCCTAATACTCTAAAACTCATTCTTCCATACCAAAAATAAGGACATTCAGGAGAATGTGGCCAACTTTTCCTCATTTTGCTGTGCGTTGTATAGATAAACAGATGAGTTCCATCTCCATGGTTATTAATGTACACCTAAAACTTTTGGTTTTATAAATGCACCCACACCTATATATATATGTGTGTGTGTGTGTGTGTGTGTGTGTGTGTGTGTGTGTGTTTTGGGAAGACTGGCATCTAACTCTCAGGCCCTAAATGAATAAAATCAGCAAAAATTCATTTATTCACTTCAGTCTGAATCATCCTTCAGAACTCTAAATGAAGGTAAAAGGAAGAACAAAAGAAAGCGAAGATATGTTGTATTAGATTTTCTTGAGTAACAATCCCTAAAAATTTCTTAGCACAAGATAAATAAATAAAAATTGAGGTTTAGCTATGTGGAATTGAATATTGATTGCTGTCCCTTTAAACCAGCATGGGCAACATGGCTTTCAGGAGCAACAGAAGCTGTTAAAGGAATAATTGTGGCAGAAACTAGAGCACGCTGGAGGTGGATTCAGGTACAACTTGGGATTTTTAATATTTCTTTCAGCTAAGATAGATTTAACTGTCTCCAGAACAGTTCTAAACATAAAGTCAATTTTCTTCTGTGTGAAATAAGATCTCTAGTCAGTACTTTCTGCTGTGCTGCCAGTGCTCTGAACTATGTAATAACTGTAATTTTGGGTTTAAAAACCTTTAAACATAAACTTGACACTGAAGTTCTGAAGTCCAGATTCTGGGACAGGTAAGACAGGTCCCTGTATTGCAGGAGCAGGTTAGCATTCATTGCCTCATCACATCACTCTTCTAAAGCAGACAACAGAGAAACAGAAAACTGGCCTGCTTGGCACAGCAGAACATGTTGTCATTCTCTGGGCAAGAGGAGACTGAATTTGGCTGTATAGCTTCCTGTAATAAAACATGTAGAGTTCAGTTCCCACGGGTTTTCCACTGACATGTCCTCTGGGCAAAGCAGACAGCACATGACAAAGCTACCAAACACTGAGAAGACCTCAATTATTTTCAAGAGACAGAAAATGCCTCAAGCCTCATGTGAGGATGAGCTGTTCCCTATCACCTTATCTGACCCTCTAAACCTCTTCTGGCACTATGAATTCCTGAGACTCCTTCACTGGCACCTCCAATAATTTCCTTTCTTCCAGCTGTTATACATAGAGGGCAAAAATTAGGGATAGCAGCAGCAGCAGTGCCCAGGTGCCAAGGGAATCTCTCTGTGGACAGCAACTTCCATAGCCTGGAGATCCAGGGAAGTCTCACAGGCATTGATTGCTAAACACATAACTTCCATTTACAAAAGTAAAATCTCTTTTTTGTGCAATTTTTTTTCGACCTGCTGGAATGGGTCAGGAGCCTGAGAGCACCAATAGGTCCTAATTTCCCTCATCAACATCATCTGGGGAGTCCATCCAGTTGCTCTCTGTCCACTGACCCAGGAACTGCATTTAAACTCCAGACCTTGCTGTCAGCTCTTGCCTGAGCTGTGCACAGCCTAGTCCTTACTGCTCCTGCCCTGCTCTCTCCATCTTTCTGCTTGGGACTTTGGCCCAGAAATAGATTAGGGATATGTATTCTAGGTGCCATAGATTCACTACTTGGGTTTAAAAAGTCCTTTTAGTCACTTAAAGTATGTAACACTTTGTAGACAACAGGCAAACCAACATTAAACCTGTCCAGAGAAACTTAAAGAAATCTGCCCATGGATGTATTTTGTTAATAGTGCTTATAACTCATGACATCAATTTGGCATTTAAATACACAAATGATCTCACTCACATGCCAGTGCAAGCTTTTTCCATCCAATATGATATACACGGGATACCACAAAGACTTAAGTATATGCCAGTTTCAAAGTAAAACACCACAAACTTCCAGCAGGAATGAAAAGGTCAGCTCTGCTCTAGATATAATCTAGATAATCTGGAATAGTTGGTGGTCTTAGTGCAGAACAAAGAATAATGAAATTACATCCCAAACTTCACCCTAAGAACTTCCATCCTATAATTTCTTACAGTTTCTTAAAGTTGCCTTCAGATCCTGTCCAGTCTACCCAGAAAACATGAGGCAAATCAGTGATTTATTCTTTCAAGAATCAAGTCAGATGCTGTTTATACATAATAGTTATATAGAAAATAAAGTACATTTTCCATATTCCATGGAGAGGGAAACTGAGAATAGTGTAACATTGGCAATGACTGAAAAAATTAGGATTGCTCATTCCAGAGAGGAAGGGGCTGAGGCAGGATAGTTAGTGTTAAAACATTAAAGGCTGTTGCAGAGCTCTGTGGAGACCAAATAAGACAATGCTGTAAAATCATAATTTCTTGATTAGGCTCTTTGTTCTGCACTTTGCACTTTAACTGAAGCAGACATAGGTTGGGAACTGACAGAAAAGAGTAAGACTAAGCCAGTGTAGCAGGCTGGGAAGACTTTAATAAAAGAAATACATTTCCATAAACCTTTCTGGATTGCCTATTTTTGTCAGGGAAAAGGATGGAAATATCTGCCTAAGATATCAGTTGGAGAATGAGTCTCGGTGAAGACTTAGCTATTCTATTTGGCCTGCAGCAAGAATGAGTGAGAACCTAGAGAACAAGTCTAAACCCAAAGTGAGTCTTTGACATGCAGGACAATGACCTCCACAGGGACCTGAATCAAATTACTTGCAGAAGGTGGGAGAAAGTGGAGCCCTGCTTTTATGGTAAAGGTGGCTGAACACTGGAACAGGTTTTGTAGACTCTTCTAGCCTATATTTAAAGACTAACTGCTCATGGCCCTGTGTAACCTGTTGTAGCTGAGCATGCTTTAAGCAGGGAGTTGGAATAGATGGTCTCCAGAGGGCACTTTCAACCTCAGCTATTCTGGTCAGGCATGCTGAATTTCACACATGGTTAAATTATTCACAAGAATAACTTTTAGCTAAGGCTGTCTTCTGGATAGAAGACAGGAATTAAAAGGTAGTTTCTTTAGTCCTCAACAGGTGATAGTGGATAATTTTGTATACATAGCAAAATATAAAGTAGAAAAGCATTTGGGCCTCCCACATACAGAAAACTGGAGAAAGGATTTAGAAGAACTACTAAAGATACACCAAGGGGAATGATCAGAAGGAAGGTGAACAAACAGGAAAACACCACAGGCAAGGGAGCAGGAGGTTTCAAAACTTTCAGCATGGTCAGGGATCGTGAGGATGAAGTACCACTCCAGACTGAGTGCTGATTGTAGCCTTTGGCAAGAGCAACTGTTGACTCAGGAAATATCTCACATTTTTTGCTTTACTTAAGAGCTAACTGAAATATTAAAGCAATGTTTTGGTTTGTTTGTTTTTATATCACTAATCATCTTTTATAGCTCAAGTGTTCCCTATACATAGAAGTTTCTGGGGAAGGTTTCAGCGAGCACATGAGTCCCTTGGATGCTTCTAGAAAAGCTCATCTCTGTTGCGTTGCAGTGTCAGTGCTGCAGACAGCTGAACACTTCATCTGCCCCAGACATTCCTGGCTAACTGGAACATGATTGCAGCACATCTCTAGTGCAACTCACTTGAATCACCAACACATTTTTGTACTTATTCCCATTCTTGATTAAAACTCTTACTCTGCTCTCCAGCCCCTGCTGCTAATCTTTGCTGTCTTTCACAGCTGAAGCACAGTTATGTAAAGGTCTCCATAGCCCTTTAGCCCTTGCCCAATAGCAACAGGTGGGAATTTATCCAAGGTGTTTCATTTCTTTAATAATTAGGAACAGAACAGAAGATAATGGAACAGTATAAAGGACTTTTAAGGCTAGGGACAAGTGCCAAAATCATTCTGGAACAATGCTTATGTTATGACTTCCTGGGACACTTTGAGTTTATTTATTAACTGTAGGAATTTTTATCTCACGCCAACACTTAAGTGTGATCATAGTATGCAAAAATCTACTGTCTAAAATCTGGTAAAGTTCCAGGAAAGAATTGTACAAGCTCCATGTATAAACTGATGATGGAATCCATATTCAATCCTACTTTAACAATGTTCAACTAGAACTGAATCCAGCAAGATCCTTAATAACTGGAGGTCTCTCCTCTGTATCCATTGCAGAACTACCAGTGGTTAGGGCAGATCCACATCTGTTAGAGGTTCATGTTTATACTTTTCTCTGTGCTGATAGCTTGGACTGGCTTTTCAAGGAGCCTGAGGATTCACAGTACCAAACAGAGCTGTAAACTGTTAAAGAGAGAGAAAGGTTGTGACTCCTATTGAAGAGCTAAGGATCCAATAATCCAGAACTTTCTGCTGAAAAATACATCTCAAAGATGTGATTCTATTAACCAGTAGGTAAACAGAATCAGTCACATGAAGAAAGTCTTGCTTGGAGAACTGAGCATTGGATGCAGAAAGGCCGACAGTAGATTTGGTCTTGCCTCTCTTGAGAGCTCAAGTCTTGATCTCACAATGCACCTCCTGAATTCCACAATCCTCCCCAGGGAGATTGACACACCTAAACAACCTCTCAGATTGGAGCCAGAATGTACAGACCTGTGTAACGAAACCCAGAGATTTACTTTAATACTAACCTGGTTCAGCAGTGATTGGAAATGATCTCTGTGCAATTACTGCTCAGAAATGGTTTGGGCACTGGTGCTGCCAGCTCTTGGTCAGAGGTGAAACCCTTCAATCTACACAACCCCATTCAGTGAGGCTTTGTCTCTTAGGTTTGCCACAACCCAAATTCTGGAGGTAAATATTTTTTGCATTGCTCTCTGGGAACAAAGGAGGTTAACAAAATTCTTTTCCCTCCTACCTGTGCTGTGTTCTTATAGGATTATGTTTGGGAACAGAGAGATTTGGTGCTGTGCTTAATTATGGTTCCTTTTAATGGAAAAAGGTCATTCATTCATTTTCTCTGTTGAGGAAGTTCATCACATTCCCAAACACCCTCTAAATCCATTATTAAACTGATAAATAAGCCCTGATAACAGTAAAAAAATAATTAAAGTGCAACAGGCTCACTGTTTTTACAATTGCCTAAAAATGTTTATTTACATACTTGAATTTAAAGTTACAAATAATTCTTTCTGCTTAAACGAGGAAAATTAAAGTACTGGCATAATACCACGTTCCTTATCTTTCTTCTATCTTATCTTTCTTTAGTCTGTCCAGGGTAAAATATTGAGTGGAATTAATTCTCATCAAGGCAAGCATCCTGAAAAAAATGTAACTATTGAGTTAACATCAGAGCTGACATCACAACTTAAGACTGTTCTATCCTACCTCAATTCAGAATGCTGCTGAAGTGTTGCAGGGATCTATATGATCAGTGAATAAGTATACCTAAATAACTATTATTAAGGTGTAAATGAAGTAAAGAGTAAATGAACTGCAAATTTTTGGCACATGAGGTGTTTTTTATTAATATGCTATTTGACAGTGTGCACAATGAGAAAAAGATCACAGAATGGTTTGGGTTGGAAGGAACTTTAAAGACCCTCTAGTTCCAATCTCTTTTTCCACTAGACCAGGTTGCTCAGAGCCCCATCCAACCCAGCCTTGAACACTTCCAGGGATGGGTTCCTTTCACATTATTTATAATAACATTCATAGCATTTCTCACAATCAGAATTTTTTTTTATTTGAAAGGGTAAATATTGTGAAGATAGTTTTCTGGTTGTTTGGCTTGGCTTTTTTTTTAATTGCTCAGAAGAATATCATTCATCTGTCTCTTTTCCATTCTTCTCCTTCCCAGCTGCTCACCTCTGCAGTAACTCCTAAATGTGCTCCAACTTACAGTCTCCAGAGCAGACACAGACACAAACCTGGTGTGACTTCTCTAAAGCTGATTCATGTCAATTCTCTGTGTGTTAACAGTGAAAGACATGATGTGAAAATACCTGCCTGTGTTGTATCTGTCTGGGAGAATTCCTTATATGTCTGTGAACTCTCCAGGGATTTTCAAATAGCTGCAGAATCCTGGGAGTACAAGTTCTGTGTATATAGCTCACCTGGCACTTATTCTCTGTCTCAAATAAAAATTTCAGGGAAATATTAATTTCATTGAAATCCAAATATTTCTTGCAAACCAGAAATGCTTTTTATCAGGCCTATCAGGCACATGGTAGAATTTACTCAAGTAATGCAGCAGTGACCTCTGCTGCACAGCTGGTGCTATTTCATAGCTAAATTATACCTGCTGTAAGTACTTTCAGGTAAGTTAAAACTGTATTTTTTTCAAAAACAAGCATATTTGCCTCAAGTTAAGAACATTCTTCTTTCTCCTAATAAAGAGGAGGGCTTCAAACCCCAGAAGAATATTTTTGACGTTACTAGCATGAAGATACCACAACTTATTTTGAATTATTTCATTGGCTATCGAGGTCAGTATTAGCATTAAATGAACCCTGAACTACCCTCATAAAAACATTCCTGTTAATTTTACTGGGAAGGAGATTGAGGCACAAACCATTCGGTTGTTACACCCAGAGTCTATGGCAGAGGTATCAGTTTTGGAGGACATAATGATCTCAAGCCCCATTCTTTAAGCACAGGATGACACTTTCCCTTTTCTTGTGTCATGTCAGAAGTATATCAACCAACTGTATAAAGCAGAATGCCTGTACGTTGTGCTCCACACCATCCATGTGGCAAGGAAAAGCAATACAAACTGGAAAACTGGGATGCTTGTTTTCAGCTGGTGTCTCTACTTGATCATGTAAGAATACAAATGTCCTAAAGCATCTTCATGAAGTCCTGAGCAGCCACAAATTCTGCTCAGTCAGCAGAGACAACACGGCAAATGCTCCTTCTCCTTCCCTCCCATGACTAAATCTTCTCTTTCCACTCAGTCCTCCAAGACACCGTAAATATCATGATGAGGAATTTGAGTCTGGCCCCTGCACTGGCCCAGCATTACTGTCCTCAGTTCAAAAACTCAGAGCTGGCACAGAGCAAGGCTGTGTGATCTCACACTGACCCTGTGTGGTGAAACCAGGCTGCAGCAAGCAGCCAACTTTCACTCAAACCCTCCAGCCACAAGGAGCAAAATGAAGCAGATTCCTATAATCAATCACACTGTTAAAATGGTGTCTCTATTTCACAATGTGTTTGTGTCTCCGGCATTTGTTCATTACTATGTTCATACTTTTTCTGTAAAAGTCCCATTTTCCTTTCTTGTTTAAACCCCCTTAACAAGCTATTTCTTGTTCTCTTTTTGATAAATGAAACATAACCTTTTCCAGTGCCTTGTTGTGAAGTGTTTTTGCTGAACCTAACAAACCTAACATTTCTGGTCAACCATTCTTTGCTTTACTCAGTTATTTTTGACATTCTTTTCAGAGATGTGCTGGAGCTGTGTGTGGACTTCCACCTTGCTGGTGCTCTCTACACAAACATCATCACCCTGTTTCTACCTCCCTTGCCTTAATTTCAGTTTTGGAGGCAAGCTCTATTTTTTTGTTTGTTTGTTTGTTTGTTTGTTTTTTGGTTACATGATGGTGCAGCTTCAGCCCTACATTTACAACAAATGCTTTTTGCCAGAATGAGCCCAGCAAGCAAATAACCTAGTTCACTTCTGCATTCCTTTTTAACATTTCACCACTTTTTTGCATCAGTCACAGAATTTTATCAGTTTTCACATTCACTCTCAGATTAGAGGAGAGGGATATTAAGTCTTCTAGAAACCACTATGAAAACCTACTAGTGACAAATCCAATAAATGGCAGTTTTCCCCAACACCTCCATGTCTGCTTAATGTTTGTAAAGGGCCAATTTACTTTTGTAAAACCTTTTATTTGAAATCTCATAGCATAGTAAAAGTTTTAACAATGTTTATCTATGCAGCTACTCTGTGAATATATATTCTGATTGTTTCTCAGCTGAATCCTTTCTTTACCTTCCCATGATTTTTTTCAAAACTTACATCAACCAAACTCCTATGTAATCACATTTTCTCTTTGAATCCTGGCAGTCAGGATTCACCTTTTGTAAATCTTGGCACTAATACTCTGATTTCACAAAATTCTGGAAGTTTTACAAAACATTTCATGCTTGCAATATATTTCACAGTTGAGCCAAATAATAATCTGGATTTATACGTTCAGAATGCTTTGTACTTCTGCCATACTGGCACTGCATTTGTAACATTCCCTGGGGCCAAGTGTAAAAATAACCCAGAAATCTGGGATAAATATATTATTTTAAGAATACCAAGCATATACTCTGTACCAGTAAGTATATCCACCTACCATTACTGAATGCTGTCCTCTAAATGAGTTTCAAATGTTCCTGCTAAGCTTGCTAGATCCATGGAATTGTCTCCTTCATGCCTGGTGTCAGTGTTCATAGCAGCAATTGTGGTACCATCCCTCTTCCAGGAGTAATAGGTAAATTGGTGGCTTTTCAGCTCATATCTTTCATCTGGGAACTCAGTAAATAGCTGCTTGACTTTTTGAAGCAGCAACAAAAAAAATACTAAATCTTTCCTAGTCAACAAATGCATTATCATCAGTACTCTAAGATTTGGCAAAATGAAGTATCTGGAGATTAAAGTTCTCCTCAGCAGCATTTTTGAGAACTTTTGGTTGCTAAGGATTCATAGTCAAATGAAAAATGTTACTGACAGCTGATGCTGTTTAATAGTCTCTATATGGTTACTTCAGGATTAATGTGGTTTTTTATCCTCAGCTTATACAGGCAATCAGATTCCTGCTTTTACCATCAATACACAATACTTCATTTGTACAGACGTTTTAGAACTGATTTCTGATTTACAAATAATTTTATCACACAAGCCATTGCCATGACTAAAATGAGACAGGCTTGCTCTTTTCCTCCTAATAATTTTTTTAGTTTTACACTGGATCACACAAAATAATGCACCCTTTTCATCCTCTGAGGTTGAAGCTGCCCCTCCAGCAGTCCCATCCAACCCTCCAGCACATGGAGAGGATTTTAAGCATCCTGAAGGCAGGACTGAAGGCAGGACTGAAGGCAGGACTGAAGGCAGGACTGAAGGCAGTGCTTTCAGTTCGAGGCACAGCAGAGTCCTCAGGGCTGGACTCTTGTTGTGGGCACAGGGGATAATTTCCATCCCTACCCTGGGAAGTCACTTCACTTGTGAGCTGTGTGTAGCACACGGGCAGGGGCTGTGTCTGACAAACCTGGAGAGACACTGGGAGCCTGCTCTAGCATCCAGACGAGGGAGGGACACATTCTCTTCACAATCCTTCGTGCCTCTGCTGATCTTGCAGTTTGCAGTCCCTTAAGCCTCCTGCTGTTGTGCAGTCCTTTGCCCACACCCAGCACGCTCTCAGATGCCTGCTGGAACCCTCTAACCCTTCTGCCTCATACAGCCTTTAAAAAAGTGACCTTAGAAGTGATGATTTCTGGTCCTTTCCTTACCAACCAACTCTGCTGTGAGCTCAAAATCCAGTTCACATGTTCCTTCCTGCTTAAATATCTCCTTAGATAATGTCATAAAAGACCATATTCTTGTTTACCATGTCACTCCCACTCCCCTCAAATCTCACTGTTGTCACCATTATTGGTAGTGCCTTCCACTTTGTGAATCTCTGTCATTTCATTTTTAGCCTGCTTGTTCAGCACTGCTACAGTGACTCTCCAATCTCTGATCAGAACCTTTCTGTGCTAACCACTGTAAATGCAGATCAGCCTTGCTTCAGCTACAGTTCATAATCTTCCCAAGCAATGAGGTAAAACCAGGGAAGAGAAAGCAAATTTGTGGAAAGCAAGAGAAAACAGCAGCTATACAATACAGCCGAGAAAGGGAGACACTGTTCCCAACACGTGAACTGCTCCAGGCCCTAAAACAAACCCACAGTTTTCCAACCTGTTCTTTTAAACTGCAAGAGTCCTTATTTTCCACTTTACATGTGCAACACTGCCAAGTATCTTGAGATTCAACTTGTAAGTGAAACTGGCAAAAAGGAAAAGCAATTGTGTTCCCCTGTGCTGAAAGGGAGAGCTTTCCCTCGAAAGCGAAACTAAAATTAGCTCCCTCATGCTCAGATTTGAAAGTGGATGTTTTGCAAGTTAGGCTACAAAAAAATCACCCAAAAATCCCGACTTATGAAATAGCAGAAAAGAAGCACAATCACATTTTCCCCAGTAGTCAAAGAATGAGAGAGAAGCAGTAGTAATGTGGCAACTGGACAAATTATATCAAGTTGTAAGGAGGTAAAATCAATTTCATTTAACACCTTTTATTCTTGTGGAATACAGCATTGTGAACTCAGTGGCTTTAAGAATAAGCAAAGTCTTTTAATTCTCATGCTGACACATGTGACCTCATGAGACTAAAGCACTGTTGTCTTTGAGACCCAGCATCTACACTGTTTTTTCAAAGTATGTACAGTATTTTCTCAAAGACAAAAGAGAACAGCAAATGGGATAGAATGTGTCTTAACCTCAATATAATATATTCATATGACAAGGTTGCTTTATTTTTTAGGATCTTTATTCACCTTATAGTATTTATTTCCATTTCATTATACTCATCCTGTGCAGGGAGTATTTAACTTCTAGCACCACAGGTCAGTGGTGGCCAGGAGGCTCTAGTGAGTGGCCACTGTGAGCCTGCACAGAAAGGCTCTTGAACAGGGGAATCCACTGTGAGCCTGCACAGAAAGGCTCTTGAACAGGGGAATCCTTCAATCCTTCTCCATCTGCCAAGCAGCACTGAAGTCTGAAGGCACCTTTGGTAAACAGTCTCAGGGAGAGTTTTCTAGACACCATTCTCATGCCAAACCTGCTTCTTGTTGTGGCTTTTGTGATTTTATACACTGACCAGACCTACTGTCATGCACAAGAACAAAAACTTCATCTCCTGATCTCCAGGAGACTTAACTCCCCCTCTGGGGAGAAGCTAGTTCATACAAAGCCTATTAGAAACTATTCAGAGAAACTTGTTTTGTCTGAGACTTTCCTCATGGCTTTCTACCAGCTGATGAAGTTCCTCTAAATAAATCATAACTGTTTTGTCTAGAAGGAAATCAGAGACATGAAACTTCCAAAGTCTGTGAAGCACTCCCTGTGCTAAAATGAACAAAACTTATTCATTGGTGTGTCAAAATATGCATTTTTAGGCATAAAGAGAAGGGAGAAGACAGGGCACTAAAATCAGAGGCTTTTTCAGAAGAGATAACAGTATTCAATTCTGTAGCATTGGCCGACATCTAATGAGAATTGCAAGAAAGCAGCATTATGGTTTACAATGCTATTAAAATTATTCTTTTCAAGATTAGTGTTAGACATTCAGAAACAGATCCTACCAAAGCCTACTGAACAACTACAGATTAAAAATTCTTTACAGCCTAGTTAATATACATTATACCTTACAGACAAACACAGTACTTTCAAAGAGCCTACCTTTAAGGGAAGATAAGCTGTGACTACTGGGATTTATCTTCTGTCAGGGCCCTGAGAGCATCAAGAAGCCCCCACTGTCCTCATCAGCCTCATCTGGGACCTTCACCCATGTGCTCTGCCCACTGGCTCAGGAACTGCATTTAAGCTCAAGGCCTCAGCTATGTTTCTTCTCTAAGCTGCTTTTTTGGTGTGTCAGGACTTAATATTTTTATCGTCACCACTTCTGATAGCTTTATTCCCTTTTATTTCATTGCAGAGAGAATCTACTGCACATGTTGAAAATGTCAGGAACTGAGTTTCTACAGTTACAGTATCATAGCAAAGTCACCAGCTCCATTGCTAAGTGAGACCAGGTATTGCACAAGTCAAACCATTTTTGACCCTATTAGAGATATAGGAGGAAAATGAAGCAATTGTTTTCTGCAGGCAAGCAAGAAAAAGTTGTGATGAAACCCATGAGCCTCTGACCCCAGTTTCCTCATAATGTCATGGGGCAGGGAAACAATATTTTTAAACTGTTGGATAAGCTTATTTTGGTTATCTAATTGAGCCATACGTAAGAACTCAAGTCAAATGGGGTTAACAGGTCCAGTGGAGGTTTTTCCTAATTGTTCAATGCTAAAAACAACGTTGAACAATTGAAAGTCCTTGATGTCACATCATTTCTTAGAGCAACATTTCACAGTTATTTTGCAGAATTTTTTTTTTTTTAAAAAATCCAAAGAATTCCATCAATCTGCTTGTAGGATCATGTCCAGCTGGGTTTTAAACACCTCTAAAGATGGAGAATTCCACCTCTCTGGACAACCAGTTTAACTGTGCAGTCACCTTTATGGTGTTTTCCTATGTTTAAAGAGTTTCCTGTACTTCAATTTCTTCTCACTGTTTTTTATGCGTTCACTGGGCAACATCTAGTCTTGCTCCATCTTTGCTTCCTCCCAGGTGTTTATGTATGTCAAAAAGACCCTTCTGAGCTTTATCATAAAGCAATCTTGATTCTCTCAGCCTCTCCTCCCATGATAGATAATCCAATTATCTGATGAATTTCCTGACCCTTTGCAAGACATACTCTATGCCTGTCATGCACAGGCAAGGCCAGAGCAGGAGATGCCACTCCAGATGTGCTCTCACCAGATCTCTCTTGACTTACTGGCAGCGTTTTTCCAGACACAGCCCAGGATGCTTGTCATCATCTGCCACAAAGGCTCCTTGCTGCTCACATTCAGCTGCTTTCCTACTAAGGACCCCAAAGATCTCTCCTGCAGAGCTGCCTTCCACCTGGCTGTTGCCAGCATGTGCTGGTGCCTGGGGTTATTCCCACACCCTCTGGGCTGTGGCACTGGACATTTCCCTCTGACCTTCATGTGACTCCTGTTTGTGCCCCCCTTTGTCCTCTTGAGCTGCTTCTGAGGGGCAGCACAGCCACTGACCATTAATCCAGAGTCTCTGAGTTTGGTGTACACACTGTCAAATGTCTGCTGCTATGTTTTGCTTTAAGAGGAAAACATGTCCTGGAGATGTGCAAATACACTTAATGCCAGCTGCTTCTCACAATCATGGACCTGAGCCTAGAGCTGGCATTTGCGTAAACTGGGAAAACCACGGCTTTTCCCCAGGCTTGCCAGTGCTAGGGGTTATCAGCTTTTGCACAAATTCTAAATGTTTCCTTTTCAAAGTCTGCCATAAAGCTGTCTGGTTTGATACCTGCTTTCCTGTACCACTGAAGCTGAGAGGAAAGGGGAGTATATGTCACTTGAGGACATGGATAAGCCTCGGGGGTTTTTTTGTTTCTTGCAGTACAATCGGAGAATTTGCAACGGGTCATTTATTTTTGTCGCCACTTCCTGGAAAGAATAGAACAAAGTCCACCCAGTAGAGGTTGTTGTCGCTCATGCCACACTGCTATTTTCAGCTTTAAAATGAAAAAAATTACTGGAAGCAAGTGCCAAGCAGAAGTCAAAGAACTGCAATGTTCACCCTCCTCTGAAGAGCTTGTTTGCAATGTTACCAACCCAAACATTCAAAAACTCAGCCATTCAAACTAATATGCATTTGATGAGACTATGTGTAATAAACAATGTCTTGTGTTCTTTTCATTGTCTTCCAAGGTTTTGGGTCTGTAATGAATAGAGTTTCAGATGATTTTGACTTGGCAACCTCCAAATGAAAGCTGAAACTTAGTCCCTTGACTACTGCAAGATCTGTTAAAACTACTTGATCAATAATTTTTTAACTAGATTGAAGTTCCATGAGCAGAATTTATTTTTTTTCATAAAAATACCTTTCATTTTTCTAGGTGCTGTCTCTTCACATCACTCATGCTGGATCCCAGACCAGCTAAAATTTATAAGGTTGCAAAAGGCTCTTCTGGTCTGCAAAGGGTTATATGACTGGTATGGGAAAAGTGTTGGGAAACCAAGGTAATTCTCCACTTTTTAAATTCTCCCTCTGTGTTAGTTGACTGCTTTCCATAGAAGAGAAGGAAGTTCTCATCTCTGGCAGTGTTGGATTTAATTCCAGTTCAGTATGCTAATGACCAAATTCAAAGAATATATTTCACCATAAGCAGAGTACTTTGCTAGATGACTGAAAGCCCACTGACATTTACTGCAGCAATCCAGAAGTCTTTCTTCCATGGCACTTCATCCAAGTGGCCTCCAAGCAGGCTTGACTCTGCCAACACTTATGGGAAATCAGTAGCAATCTGTATGTTTCAGATGCTTTTAGTCTACTTCTTGTTGCAACTTTAAAAAAACCCAACCAAACAAAAACATCTCCAAATGAACCCAAATCAGCCCTGCAAGTGAAAAACAGCAGTCAAGATTAGACTTTTTAGAAAATCGTTGTTGACAATTTGTGCCCAGATGCATATTTTCACACTCCAGAATTGCCAGGTAGAGAAAAGGCAACACTTAGAATCAAGCCAATTAAAACTTCCTGGTGGAAAAATCCAGGAGACAGGCATGGCATTGGAAAATATATTCATTGGAAAATATATGCTGTCCTAGAGAAAAGACTTCTTTTGGTGATTGGTGAATATGGCTGCCCTATTCCTCACCCTGGGACAGGCATCCTTAGGGGAGCAAGCAGGGAGTGTTCACTATGTCTTTGCCTAGAAGAGCTTGGGTTTTGCTTGTTATGTGTGAAGGCTTTGAAAGCTGCTTATAAAGTCTCACCTCTGCCACACATTCACAGCAAGGTCACACAACGCAGGCCTCTGACATTTCACCATTAGCTTACTAGAACTACTTATCTGCAGGTACATAATTGACAGACCTGGAGGTTTAACGTTCCTCCACCCTGTCTTAATGCTGTTTAGGACATTATTTTCCAAAACAGATCACAGCTGCTTGGGATGAGGACTAGGGCACTTGTAACAAGTATGATCCCCTAAGCTCCCTGCAATATGAGAGGTCTTAATCTTGTTCCAATTTACATGAATTATTGTGTCATGCCTATTTAAGATTTCACTGTATAAATAATTGGGTAAAGAATCAATAAATTTCTTTGGTAGAATTTAATTAGCAGAGGTGCTTGACACTACCCGCTTTATGGAAATTGCCTAAGGCCAGAAACGGTGAAAATCTTTGTTTAGTCATCTCATTAGTGGCAAAATGCATGTTGTGATTATTTCACAAAATACCATGGTATGGGCATTTGAAGAAACAAATTTTTTTCACAAAAAAAAAAAAAAAAAAAGAAAAAAAAAAACCAAACAAACAAAAAGAGAAAAGGAAGGTTTAGTTCAACTGCAAATCCATGAAATGGAAAAGGGATACCAAAATTTTTTGTATCATAAAATATCACATTACAGTGAGTGAGTATTGTGCCTGCTTGGAGTCCTGTCTTCCTGAGCAAGATGATGAAATCACTGGCTGCACTCATGCACCACAGCCCAGCTTTATAAAGCTGAACTACATAGCATTTGAATCCTGCAAATCTAAAACCTACAGCATTTTAACATTATCTTCTCATAAGCCCTCCTGAAACAGACAATATGCCAAAGAAAATGGCACATTAGAACCTACATCTTTGCCAAAAGTTATGCCCAGATGCTCAACTGGAATAGTCAGATTGAGAAATGATGCTGGGAACTCTTCTGAAATATCCAGGTGTAGTGTTTACTGGATATGCATCAGAGGCTTTGGTATTTGGGTCATCTCAATGCTTCAATCTTCTGGTCTGGTGTCATTCTTTCACTCTACACACTTGCTCTATTCATGCTCTGTCTTATGTCATGGCCCTTTGATGCTGCTACTTGTAAAACCCTCATTTTTCTCTAAATTTGGTTGTAACTGGGTCCACTC
This sequence comes from Cinclus cinclus, assembly GCF_963662255.1. Classification (NCBI taxonomy): domain Eukaryota; kingdom Metazoa; phylum Chordata; class Aves; order Passeriformes; family Cinclidae; genus Cinclus; species Cinclus cinclus. The sequence continues at coordinate 8,860,781 of NC_085056.1, forward strand.
TTTGTGACTGTTACGAGGGGAAGACTTATAAACCACTTGTGTGTTAAACTGTTGTTCTTTAGGTATCATTATTATTCCTGCTTCCAGGATGCTAAGGTGTTGTTAAGAACACATTTATGCTCCCTATGAATTGTCTCAGCTTGTGAGTGAGTCACAAAAGTAAGTTTGGATTTAAAAAGCAAAAAATTCTAGTTCTTCTTGCATTGATATGGTTAGGCTTTAAAAGACTTTACTTGGATACTTTTAAAATTAAACAAATACTTATGATGGTTTTAACTGCTTGTTCTCTGACAATATGAGGGAGAGATTTTTTTGTCTTCTGAATGGAATAAAAATTGGTCTCTGGGATTTTTTAGATCCATGACTCTGATGAAAGACTTGTGCTGTCATTTAGTATGAATCTACATATGAGAAATAACTTACTGTCTCAGAATTCTTTCTGCAGTTATAGTCAGATGCTCTCTGCCAAACTTTCTGTGATGGCTGGATTCACTCACTAAAAGGAATCCTGAAGGCACCCACATAATGATCATTTTAAGTGCTGCTCTTCAGATTACCTTTCTGTTCATTGTTGTTTTCCCTTCCATGTGGCTGGAAGTGCACTCAGTGGTATTTCTGATGGAACTCAGCCTCTCCCTGTCCTAGAGAACAGCACGCAGCCTCTGGGCATCGAGCAGCTGCTGTTTCTGGCAGGAGTGTCCATCCTTCTCCAGCATCTGTGTCTTTAGCTGCCTGTATGGCAATGAATGAATGTTATCCACAGGAGATGAATATTATTCAATGTCTGTCCTACCCATTATTCTTTTCTGTAAGGCCTTGTTCCAAGTATTTTACATTATTACAAGCAAAACAAAAATCCAAACAAACTCAAAAATTTGCAGTCAAACTAAACTTTTGTTTTCTTAATTGTTTGATTTCTGCACAAGACAGGCCTTTTGGGAGCCTATAGAGGATTTCCTTGCTCTTTATTTGTAAGCATTCATATTATGTGAGAAGCTTTAAATTTCTCTGGATCAATTATATTCAGGCAAAATGCCATTTTTTTATTTTAATTAACATGTTCAGTTAATAATGATGTTTAATTAGCTCAGACCTGCACTGCAAATTGGCCTGTAAATTTCTGCTTTCTTCACATATGGATTAAAATTAAGCTTTCTTGTTTTATACTAAGGGGTTTTTTAAGCTGAAAATAATAGCCAAAAGGAGTAAACAAATGTGGGATTGTTCTAGTACTCTGTTTCCCCATCACATGATATTCTAAAAATACAGAAATATCTACAACTACTTTAAGTGTCAAAGAATTTCTGTAAAATTAAGTCCCTCAAATTTATCTACAAAGTTCCTCTGAAGAACTTTCTTTAATTAGCTTTTTAGTATAGATTTTGCAGAGTTTGTGATTCTCCTGCACTGAACCAGACAGACCAACATCTTACAAAGAGGAAAACATTTTTAATGTACTTTCTACAGAAGTATAGAGTATGGACAAAAATTAATGCAGTGTTGATAAATCAAAGCCAAGGGGACGAGGATCCTGTGGTGCCAGCAACAGAACCTGACATGCTCCCAGACTTCTCTAGGATTGCTCAGCCCACTTTTCTCACCTTTGCTGCTTCTGCTCTTTTAGACTAAATTTCCCTTTAGGAGGGGTGTGCTGGCAGAGAAAGCTGGTGCTGGTCAGAGAGTTACAGCTGTCAGCAAAAGCACACTGTGAACTTCCCACTTGTACTGTGCTTCCTCTCAGGCCACACACCCTGGCCACATGATTTTATGATATAAGGGACTTTCCTGTGATCACAGGAGGATTAGCTCACTGCTCCTTCCCTCCCTGGGAGAGGGGGGGGTTAGGACTGGATCCAAAACCCACAGAAGTCCGTGGACAGAATCTCATTGACTGTCACTGGTTTTAAGTCAGACTCTATAAATAGAGAAATTTGCATAAAATGTGATCAACTGAAACAACTGCTCTCTCTTTAAGTTTCCACCTTGCATCCAGCAGTCCCATCAGCCTTCAGTGGGAATGTGTATGCTAGGTGCTAGCAGGAACACAATTACGCCCTGTAAGGTTTTCACAAAATTAAAGGTATTCAGAACTTCTGTCATTTTCTGGCCCAGCCTCCTGCTAAAGGCAGAACTGCTGGCAGTGCAGTCTAGAGGACCTTTAAAGGATAGAGGCTCTGAAACCTGAGTGGCCCATAAAGAACCGCATTACTCACCTGGCGAATTTCTTTTCTAGCATCTGGTCTGAACCTCTGAAGTTGAGACACCTGCCTATGCCACTGTGGAGAAGAATTTGTCTCTATCTTCATAACTAACTTCAGACAGCTGTAGGATTCCAGCTGGTATCTCCTCAGCTGCTGCAGCTGCTGAAGCAAGACTGGCCACTGAGCCTCTGTGGTAAGGTATGTGTCCCCGGGCCCCATCCTGGCAGCTGGGTACTGTGTCCTCTCCAGTTTGTCAATGTTCTCTTTGAACTGAGGGCCCTAAAGCTGATACCAGTACTTCAGCAGCAGCCTCACCATTTCTGGGTGCTGAGCACCATCACTTATCTCACTTTCCTGACTGCATTTCTAAGGAGCCCAGCATGTCATTTTCTCCTCTTTCGATGAGGGAACACTCCTGGCTCACAACCAGCTTGACTTTCACCCTAACCCCCACATCCTCTTCAGGAGGGCTGTTTGACAGGCCATTGAACCTGACTTCTCCTTACCCTACACCTGCCCACCCTCCTACCAGAAACCCGGCATTTATTTCCTGTTTTAAGATCAGCTTGGCTTAAAACTTTTTTTGCCGTTTTTAACTTGTGCTGTCAGCTTGAGCCAGTGCAGAGGTCAGTATCAGCTGTGCAGTGTGAGCACAGCTCCACACAGTTCTGTACCTGGGCTGTATCCAGTGCAGTATTTGACACTGTTGTATTTATACACCTATATGTACGCTTTCGCTCTTGGTACTCCTTGATGTGGAAGAAGCAGCTGTCCAAGCTCTCCTTCTGCAATCCCTCCCAACTGCGGTCAGTAAAGAGTTACAGTTTGTGTATCTGGCCAGGAAATGTTAAATGTTTGCAGGCAGCCAATAAAAGAAGAGATCAACAACCAGGCTGAGTCACTGACCGGCAGGAAATCTACAGCTGCGTTTGAATGCGGTTCAAAGCCGACTCACACTTGGTATCACAGCAGTTTCACTCCATCATTCCTCAGTTTTATGTTTCTGTCTCCAGAGGTAAGTTGATTTTTATTTCCAGTTTCTTTCCCTGAGACATCTGTATATTAATGCAGTTTCTCTCATAGCAAGGAAACATCTTCGCTATTAATTAATTTCTTAAAATTATCTTATAATTAGAAACTTGAAATAAATGGCTTTATAGCAGTCTTCATGCCTCTGCCTGCACAGCTGGGCAAGGATGGCAAAGTAATCCAAGACTTTTAGTGTCTTACTAAAATATAATGCAAACTGTTTCCTTGCATAGGTCACCTCTGGAACATTGATTTTGGGGGCTGATAATGAGATTTTTAAAGGACATGGGAGAAAAGAGCATTCAAAAGAGCAGAATTATTGAAAGAATATCTTGGTACCTTCCAATACAAAGGTGTAGAAACTCAGACACAGCAAGAAGGGTGCTTAGCATGTCATGACATGGTTTGTAACAATAAAAATTGAAGCAATTTCAGTTTCAATTTTTAAAAATCTCCAATTTTATTAGATTTTGCAAATCCAAAATAGGAGCTGATGATTAGCTTCAATTTTTGTCTAAGTAACCAGTTTGCAGGAGTTTTAAAAATGCTTATATTATTACTTGAGTCAATTTTAAATAAAAATAAATAGTTTCAGGAATAGTTCAGGTGGTAAAACCATTATTTGGTCTTCCTTGCACTATGGTTGGAGTTGAGTAAAAATTTTTGGCTATTTAAATTATTATTTATTGCTCTATAGAATAAAAACAAGACTTAATTTTGCTTCTGCGAGCATTTTTATTACCTCCTTTACATTCAGGATTGGTACATTTGTGTGGTCCGTCTTTTCAACTTCAAGGAATAAATCGCTCATTTAGAAAATTATCTTAATTCAGAGAAACCTTTCCAGATTTTATGAAATTGTTAACCTGTTGGCCTCATCTCTTCTTTAAGGAAACTTTAGAGAAGCACCCAAGAGAGTTATTGCTTTCCAACTACAAAAAGTTCCAATCTAACAAAAAGCAAAAAGTTCAACTGTGCTTTCCTACCAGAATCAAATATGGTTAAAGCTCAACTGGTAAATCACCTGCTGCTTTTTGCCTTTTGATTGTGGTTAGAGGCAAAACTGAGTTTGTATTGTGAATGTGCCTGCAGGACAAGACTGAAATTAACAATAAAATGTTCATGAACTAGAGGCAAGGTCACAGGCAATTTTTCTTCAAGCTTTTGTTTCTATTTTACTTGTGGAGAAAAGGTTATCTGGGCTTTAAGGCTTTCTACATCCCAGAAGCTCTTTTTGTAGAGCACATCTAAAAGGACACAATCTTCATTCACAGTCCTTCACAGTTACTTCAGTTCCTTCTTTCTTTCCTTTTCTATCCCTGGTTTACTGGATCCCATAGGGAGTATTCCAGCTTGAGGAGTTCTGACTCACTGACCACTGATCTTGCAGTAATCCTTACCAATGCCACCTGGTTTCTGCCATCTGTTACCTTAGATTGCTTGTTTTCCTCCTTTACCACTCCCTTTTTGGCTATCTCTAGTCTAATGGAGCTCCACAGATGTAATTAGAAGAGTTACTCATGTGGTAACATGGGGATGCTTTGCAGAAGTTCTCTAATCCATGTGTGTCACCATGCAAGGTGTCTGAGAAGTGCAGGTGGCCCTGGAGAGGTCCTGCACAGACAGTGTACTGCCCAAATTACTGGCAGCTACAAAGACACACCTCCATTTAGCAGAATTCTGACAGTTCACAATAGCAGGAAATTTGCCTTTTTCTCTGCTTTTGCATTCGCCTATGATGTATTGAAGATGATGCACAAGAATGATGCAGAACATACAGACATGAGTTATTGAATAATTGCCTTTTTCACGAGAAATGGAGAAATTATTTGCCTGACATGCTACTGTAAGGTGCTAGTTTGTAGTCTACATAATTCAGTATCACGTTAAAATCACATTTTATATTGTAAATACTGGTCTACTATTTCAAAGGCATCAGATAGAAATAATGATGAGCAATTAATTAGCACCTTGCAACTTCAGATGGCAAATTATGGTCCAGAAACTCATTTGTAATTAGTGCATTTTTCCTCTCTTTGTAAGGAAGGTCTGACACAGAGTGATGAAAAGAAGGCTGTTGGATTTGTTATTTGGGAAGTAAGGGGTGGTGCAACTTCACTGTGCTTTGGTAATTGTGAAAAAAAAAAAACAAAAAACAAAACAAAAAAAACAAACCTTGAATTTTTTCTTTTCTGCCACATTTTTCCCCCAAGCCAGCCATCAAGAAATGGCCAATCCTTTACCTGTGGTAGCTCAGGAAGATTTGGAAAGCTTCACCTTGACCAGGACAGGCTCAGGCTTTGCACTCAAAGCCTTTCATATTTCTTGGAACACTCCTATCTCTGTGAAGCTGCTGACCATCCAGGACACTACAGACAGGTACGGGTCTTATCTGCCCAGCCAACCACCCAGGTGGGCAGCACAGACCTGCAGTGCTGGCACCAGAACAAATTGTGACATCTCCAGGATCACCTGTTCTCTAAGCACATCTCCATTCCTAGAAACCCTCACCAGCCAAGAGGCAACTTGGAGGCAATTTTATTGAGAAACAAGCTCTGTGGTTTTTTTGCAGTTTTTTATAAAGTAGAGCTTAATCCTGAAGTCAGTAATTAATCTACTATAGTTATGTCTACAAACCTGTATCAGTAATACCAGTATGCTAAGGTGTTATTTTTCTAGAGGTCCTTGGACAGACCTCAGCTGAATTTAATCTAAACCAGCATTCACAGATGAGAGCAGGGGAAATGGGAGGAGGGAAGGTAATGGCCAGGATTGTACAGCAGTGAGATGTGCATGGAAAGCATGGAAACAAAATTTCCTTGCAAATGTGGATGTCACTAATAGCAAAGTAATACAAGCTATTTGGAACAGTAAAGGTAAATATTTGTTTTATTCTTAATCTGGCATTTCATGTATTCCAGCTCTTTCCTGCCTTCACAGTTCAATCCTGTTTCAAACTGAACTCTTACGTTCATATTAAAGCATCCAGAGGTCTTTAATTTTATATTAGAAAAATTAAATTTACCTTATATTAGAAAAATAAACTACACTATGATTGCTTCACGTTCTTAAAATTGTTTGGAAGATTAAATGATATTTGGTTTATTGGTAAAATAATACTAGCTTGTGGTCAACCATATGGTTCTCTGTCATTTCCACATCGTGCACTCATCTCCTGCTGAAGTTCCCTTGCCTAACCTGCCTGTGACTTATTTATTTTTTTACAGGGAGTGGAAGTTGCTACTTCAGGACATAGCAAGAGTCAGACACTGTGAGTCTGAACGTCTCCTGCCTTTCCTTGGAATTTACCAGTACCATGGACTTGTGGGGATAGTGACTGAATGGATGAACAATGGATCCCTCCACTCCCTCATCCATGAGGTAGATAAAAGATGCAATCTTTGAAGTGATAAAATTAATTACAAGATCAAAGAACAATCAGGGTGTAAATTATGGACAATAGTCACAACCTGTTCTTCAGTTTCTGCATTGTGCTTCCGTATTGTAGTTCTGTTTGTTGTCAAATGAAAATGGGAATAGTAACAACTTCACGGTACCAAAACCTGTATTTTGTGTTACTTAGCATCAACTGTACCCAGAACTTCCCTTTCCCTTACTCATAAGGATCCTGTCGGATGTGGCTGAAGGGCTGCATCATCTTCACAGCCTCGAACCTGCTCTCTACCACTGCAGCCTGAAACCTTCCAATGTGCTTTTGGATATGCAGTACAGAGCCAAGGTAGGCACTTCTACTTTTAGTCCATCAACGTCAAATCCAGTGATTGTCCTATTGTTGCATATATTAATAGTCAACATTTGATACCAAGACTTGTTATATTGTTGCTAAAATTACTTCACTGACATTTCCATAGATATCAGATTATGGATTAACCAACTGGCGGAAACAGCAACTGAGGTCAGACCTGCAGAACTGCCATCAGAGAAACTGCCAGGATTTATTGTATCTTCCTCCTGAAATACTTGGAGGAGGCCTCCCTTCCCAGGAAGGCGATATTTACAGGTAAATGGAGTTTCTCAGGGTATGACATACCTAGTCCATGCTGCACTCTACAATGCTGCCAAAACACTTATCTCCAAAGACATTACAGTAAAAATGCCAGACATACAAAATGCAGTAGGATAGTATGGCACATGAGGCCAATTGCAGCAGTGAATTAAATTTTAAGTTCCCATATTAGGTGAATAAGATACCAAGGTTAAGAACTGTTCTCAAAGTCAGTCATATAAATATTTATATAATGGACCTAAATGTTTTAGAAGTGCAACAGTTGCCAAAATTTTCAGATATACTTAGAAGCCTCATAACTGTTTATAAGTGTGAATTGTTGTTGGCTTTAGTTTCAGAAAGAATCATTTATGCCCAGATCAGGCTCAGGTAAAAATAAGGCCTTTCCCTCAATAGTGTCCCATTCAGATCCTATAGAACCACTGCTAGGATAAGTTACTGAAGCACCTGTACTTGTTAACAAAGAAATGTATACAAAGGAGGGAGATTACTTAGTGCCACATGCCCCTTTTGGGTATGTTACATGCATTGTGGCTGCCTCAATAAATGAGAGAACCTCAAGGTGCCACTGGTCTGGATAGACAAACATCATCGTGATCAGCACACAGAGCTGTGGATTAATATTTTAAATAACTTTTAGGGGGACCACTCTTGTGATTTCTGAGCTTTTGTGAAACCTACAAATTTAAACTCCTGCTTTACTGTCACAGAGGCAGGCTCTAAGATGAGTTAAATAATGCATACACCTGAGGAGACCAATAAATGATGTGACTAATCTCATGTTGTTCACAAACACAAGTTTTGCACAGGAAGAGTGGAGTCTTCCTTTCAGGTAGCATAATTAATTTTCCAAAATTTCATTAATATATATGATTTACTGTATACATTTATTATATAATAAATTATATAATAATATGCTGGTATGTGATTCAGGTGCATGAGATACATGTGCATCTAAACAATGATGCAACAGAGAAAGCAAAAATTTATATAATACAAGAAATACAAAGTACATTTAAATTACATGTATGTCCACATTACTTTAATACTTTCCAGATTTTTATGTGAAAGTAAGACAGCAGAGGAGGCTCTTCTAACCACTGTAATCACTACAGTAAGATATATAAATAAGCAGATTTGTTTAACCTAGAACTGCCTCTTCCCCTTTTGATTGCTTTGCTTCTGACTTACCCATAGACTTTTTTCTCATCCAGTAGCCTCCTCTTTTCTGCCTCTGATTTTGAAGATTGATTTTTATTTTTTTTAATTAAACCACTGTATTTTATAGCATCTGAGTTGTGGGTTATATGTATAGATCTATAATCCCACTGCAATTATTCCTATGATGTTGGAAAAGGAAAAAGATATTTGGATTCCCATCAAAATTTGCTGAAGAAAATAGAAACCTAGTACACCAGAATCAAGTTTTTTTATCAAGATTAACTGATATGCTTGTCTTGAAAAACTCCTATCTCTTAAAGCAATAAATTTGCTTTTGAAACGGAGAATGTAGATATAGATTGCAAACTAATGAATGATCTTTCACTGTTTTGCTGGTTTTTTGGTTTTTTTTCCAGTTTTGGAATCCTGTGTTGGGAGAGCCTCAGCAGACGGAAACCTTTCGAAGGTATTCATTGTTCATGTCAGACTTTGTACTGTCCACATCTTGTCCACAAATCCCCTTACTGTAGTGAAATTATGATACAAACACCATCTTTTCAGATGTCCCTTTGCCTTCTCTTCCTGTTACAGCACAAAGCTCTACATCCGAGGATGGAAATATTATCATTCCTCACCACATCCAAAATGTTTCCAAACAAGCTGCTCTTTGTGAAGGCAGAGCTACTTCCACCACTAGTATAATCAATCTGTGCTTGCTAAAGTACTGTCACTGAGTTGGGTTTTCATGAACCTTCAGTGGGAAGGAATATCACTTCATATTTGTCAGCTGGAATTTTAAAATCAGTGACAAGTAGCTAATTGAATGAGCAGAATACTAATTTTTACAGTTGCTGTGAGTTTCAAAAAGCAATCCAGAAATGTCAGTTCATGATGAATTATCTTAAGGAAGCAGGGAATCTTACTTTCTTAGACAAAAGTGTGAGCAATCTTAGAGAACTTAGTTTACAAAGCATTGTATAATAATTGTCACTGCCTAGGAACAGTCCCTGTTTCGTGGAAGTGGAGATCAGAAAGGGTTTCTTTGCTATGGACTTTATTCTGCATGGCAAAACTGATTGAAGGACTCTTGTATTTTACAAACTCAGGACCTTCAAAAAATACTACATGGAATAATATCTAAATGCCCATATAGCTTATGGTTGCCATCTTGAGGCTGCTCAAAGTACATTTCTCTTTTTTTACAATTCTTTTGTTCTATTCTCATAACACTAGTGTAAGGCTTTATAAAAAACTCTGCTTAGAATAATAGCATGTATTCCTGAGGTATCTGTGCATGTAGTTTACAATACAAGTTTACATAACCATTTGTGACTCAGTATTGGACATAGTTCTTTATCTGAAAAGTCCTGTTGCAATAAGCAGCTATAGCTATTGTTAAAGGCTAGCATATCTACTTACAAGATCATTAATATATTTTTCCTTTTATAAAAGCAGTCTTTGTTTTAAAATACACAGTATGACTTAAATGGGATGTGATTTTAAAAGGTCTTTAGTATTTTTTAGCAGTGATATTTTCATTTAATCTGTAGGTCAAACAACCCTGCTTGATGTTTTGAAAGGAATCTGCAGCAGTTTGCGGCCAGGCATTTCAGAAAAGTTCATACCAAGCAATTTGCCTGAGAGGAACAGACTGTTGCACCTCATTGCTCTGTGCTGGCATCAAGAACCAGATTATAGACCACATACTGCAGGTAACATTCAGGATTTCTTTCTGTGCAAGATCTGTAATGGAGTGTTTATAGGAACATTGCTCTATCTCTGTGAACAACTGAAGTGGAAGTGGTCTTTTGATCATCAGACTACCTTTGATGTTTCCTCTAACTGAAGCTTCCTACCAGGGACTGACTTACTTGTCTCCAAAATTTTGTTTACAATAAAGTAAAGTATGAGGTGGAAGTTGGATTCCACTAATTTCCTCTATTTCATCCAATTTCTCAATATAATAATAAAGTTAGTTGCAATATGATGATTCCTAAATATGCTTTCATACCCAATGTGGTATTTAAAATGCTTTATTACCCCTGCAGAATGTGTACACCTTCTAAATGGAGTTTTGACTAGTATAAATAAGGAGGTAATTTCTGCAGCAATCTACAATTTGATGGATGCAAAGGTCAGTGCAAAATTTCTTGTTCTCCTACAACATTACTTGATTTGCTCAATTGCAGTCTTTTCTGACCCAAAACCAGTGAAGGTTTTGTCTTGATTGTTTTAGTGATCATGCCTGAGAGCTGGAGAGTACCCTTTGGCACTTCAGGTTCCTTCAGGAATACATATTGTGAGGTTGTCTAGAAAATTAGTCAATTGCTGCCTGCTATTTTAAAAATACAATAACTTATTTCTCACCAGCACCTGAAATCAGACTGGCAAACCCATGTGAGTGAGAACAAACATCAGCTCAAATACTGCAGATTAGAGCTAGAACCAAGGACAGGTTTTTGGTATGTACTGGTTAGAAACCATTTAGTTCGAAACCTGAACAGCATTTGTACCTGTGGTAGCAATAGCAGTAATAGCACTGCTCTGTACCCTTCACTGCTTCTAAACTGCCAGGCTTTCAGGCAAAGACACTGCTCATCCCAGGGTCTCAGGGGCTCTCTAATACCACAGCAGGGGATGGGGAACAGCCAGTGACCAAGGGGATAGAGCTAACTCCTTATCTGCTTTCCCTGCCCTGGGAAATCTGGCACAAATGTGACTGCCACAAACATAGCTACATCCTAGCTAGTTAATGTGGGCACTGGGGGAAAATAGTGAGTGACACACGTTTTGGTCCTTAGACAAGGACTCTGACTCCAGCTGGAGTTACACATCCCATGCTGTGTTGTTGGTTTCATTACTGTGTGTTGTGTATGCTGATGCATGCTGAACTATTTCTATATGTTGCAATCACATTCTGGGCTTATAGAACAGCCTTGATCAGTGCTTTAATAGTTAGAGTCAAAGTAGTTTTTACTACTGTTTATTTAAGATTGTACTGGCAAATATTCCATAATTTAATGCTTCAATCTCCCTTGAGCAAGGTTTTATTTTTTAATTTGTTAGATTGTGAAGATTTATTTTATTAGTGAGCATTATTTTTTGTTCAAACAACTGAACTTAAAAGTCAAAAATTACTCTGAAAATTATACTGAAGTGTCTGGGAAATTGATTCACAACTAAAAAACAGTTTAAGAAATCTGTTGTGGATGTACAAACTGGAAAGAAGGTACAAGTATTGACACATCCTTACAGCAGAAAGTTTGGCACACCGAACACAGGATGGCCACGCTGTTTGGCTACTTAAAGGCAAACATGTTCTAGCTAGCCCAATCTTTTTCAATACAAGCTTATTTTCACCTTCCCATGCATGATTCAACATTGGGTTTTAAAATAAATTTGAAACACTGGAAAGAGTAACTGGGTAGAATTTTGTCAGATTCTATGTCAGTTCCCTCTATGCAGTTCATTACTACTATATAGGAGTGTAACCTTACAGCATAATATATGTTGCCAGTATAAGTGTGTTACTCTAAGTTATTGCTCCTGACAGCTGTGAATGGAACAAACCACGCCTACACTTACTGCAGTTACTGTGGCTTTCTTCTTCCAGGAGAGAGCGCTTAATGCATGCAAAGGCTCAGAGACTTACACACTGCAGAGAGGCACGTGCAATGCAGAGGTGAGTTTGTGGCACAGGAGTCTTCAGAGTACTTCATCAGCTGCTTATTTCCCCTGACAGCCCTGACACTGTATAATGACAACACTTGGGCAAAATGTTCCTAACCAGGATAACTCCATCCAACAAAACCCACATTTTACCTTGTTCCAAGCAGCTCACTCTGCTCACAGCCTCCTCCTCTCAAGGTGTGTTTCGAACCTCTCCTGTTTAGAAAAGGTTTTGGAACAGAAGTTTCCAAGAAGATAACTCTTCTCTATTTTGATCTCTTTCAGATCTGTCCACAAAAAGACAACCACTTTATCAGCAAGAAAATTCCTCTTGTAGTGCCAAGCTTGTCAACTGTTCTACTTGATAGCAGTGCAAATACAGCAGGAAGAGAAAATTTTAAGATGGGTGTGTCAAATACTACCCTGCAGAATGCAACAGCAACAAAAGGTCACCATCTTGAATTATATTCAGCTCCAGCTCTTATAAGGAAAGGACAAATATTACTAGTTATTCCATACAGAAATGTAACTTTTCATGTAAAATTGTCATTTATCAGAGTAAAGCTGTGCTCTCTACTGGCATAATCTGAAGCATGAGTTTATTACAGGAAACCAGAGACATCACAAAGCTTTCCACTTGGATGTATAGCTTTAAAAAATTACTAATTTTTTTTTTTTAAATACTGAACTGTAAATGTAGCGCTGCCTTTTTCTCACACATCATATCTTGTCTGTTGCTTTTGAGAGAACAAGTCCCTTCTGGGAATCACGCTGCTTTGTGCCACCAGGAATAGCTGCCTTTTTTTGTAATCTGCTAAGAAAGGGAGATATGTTTTAAAAAGGCAATGTTGCCAGGAATGTATGAATAATTCCTGATAATCACTGTTCCTATATAGATAACTTTCTTTACCTTTCCAGTGTGGATTTGTCCTGAGTGTTTAAATTTGTGTCAATAAGAGATTGCCTGTATTTCTCATGCCTTCAGGTACAAAAACTCAGACATCAGAAGTCAATTCACCTGTAGCAACATCTGCGTTTCCAAGCACTTTAGTTCTGATCAATCACCATCAATAGACTTAGACAGAAGAAAATGTTCCATAACTTTAATAACAAATTCCTGCAGACAGCCTGGAAAAGTCAGATGGGTTTAGTAATATATGCCAAAGTTTTCCTAGGAATAATGATGTATTTACAAGAGCCAAAGTAATCTCAAGTCAGTCCTCAGTTCCTGTCTCCTGTAGTGGCTGACGTGTGGGTAATGTTTTCTTGTTGTTCAATTGAAAGAACTAATCTTGCTCTTCTTAAACTTTTTCTAGATCACCCAGGCTCTGAGAGAAGAAAATCAAACTCTTTTTGTGCAACTCCTTCATCTGGTTCAACTGCAGGCAAAGAGAGCAGTCAGCATAACTCCCCACCACTGGCTCTTAAGAACAGACCACAACCAGTGCACATCGGAGAAACAGAGACAGGTAAGGCACCGTTGCCACTCCGAGCTGGCAATATTCACCTTGTGATCAAATTTTCAAATAATCACCTAGTGATTAAATTGTTTAAAATTTGAAGGAAACATATTTCTAAATTTTGTGCACATTTTCTGGTATTTAGAACAACAACTGAGTCTACCTTGATACAAAATGTCTCTCTACTTTTTCATTGCTGCTCCTGTTTTCAGAAGTTCAGGCACTGACCTCTGAGAACATTGGCTTGTTCTTTTCTTCAGGGCCACAGTGAGGCTGAGAACAGTTCTAAAAATACAAAAACCATAGCACACACTGAACGTGAAATACATAGTTGTTTAGGTCTGGAATGCTCTTTTGCAATCACATGCTGTGTATTACTTAGCTTTGCAAAAGTAGCTATTGAGTGCAGAACAGGTGACAGGGGACCCTTCATCCCCTCACATCGTCTCAGGTCTTCCTGCAGAACAGAGGCAGAAAGGGTCAGTTTTTGATTTGTGAAGATTCTTTGCCTGTGGGTGAAGCTTTGTGATGTTTTTATGCTAACTTTTTGCAAACTGGCCTGTAATAATTCTCAACTTAGCTGGCTGCCCTTCTCCATGGAGATGAGTGATGACATAATTTCTGGATAAATCAACAGACTAAATAATTCAGGAAAAGTTCATCACAGAACTCTCCTGGCAACACTCAGAAATCAGAATGACAGAAGCATGTTCTCCAAAGCAACATGGCTTTTGGTTATTAAGTTTGTCTTGGTGTATGGTATTTACTATCCACTAAGAACCTTAATGTCAGCACTAGGTATTCTAACCACCTCATGAAAAGGGGTAGAACCCAAAGATTTCAACCATTTTATCAAGAGTATTACTTTTGATTTTAGTTTGGCTTGGATGTGTATTCATTTTTCCAGTTTCACACTACATGTTTCAAACAGTCCTGCTACCCTGAAGTACCTGTTATCTGTCCTTACACCTTTATAGGAGAGTTTCTCATCTGTGTCCAACCAAGGTGTATTGCATAAAGTTAAATAAACATGCTAGATGAATAGGGGAAGACCTGAAAACCTTCTCCCCTCACAAAATTTGAACACTCAATGGCTTAGAAACACCTATTTGCTGTAATCTGATCTTTGTGAGTTTCAAACACGAGGTGAAAATACTTTTGCTCTAGCCTCAGCCATAAAATGCAAACTAACTAACTCCTCCTCCTTCCTTCCTCTACTGAGTTTATAATTCTGGTGTTGATGCTATCACTTCCTAACAACTTCTGGATGAAAAATCACTTGGTTTATCTCATTTTGTTTTCCTTTCACTCAAGGTCCTTGCCGCAAAGGAAACTGCTGTCAAATCCTTGCCTGCCAGAGACAGACCATACTGAACTGCATGACAGAAGGACGCCTCAACCACATCCTGGATGTGCTTCGCTCGCAGCAAAGCCTGTCCCGAATGGATTATGAAAGCATCACCTCGTACCCCACAGTGACCGGCCGTGCTCGGGCACTGCTGGACACTTGCCTTTGCCTCGGCGAGAGGGCAGCACAAGCTGTAGTGACTGCACTTTCACTGAACAAATGCAGTCCTCTGGGACAAGTCATTCACTGCCCAGACTGTCCTTCTAAGGTGAACAGGCTGTTCTGACTGATTTTTTTCACAGTCTGTTGTATGCATCTGATCTCTAGTAATTTGTGATGGCAAAGATTCACGTTGGTGTTTCACAACCCACTGACTAAAGGCAGTTCTTCTTACAGCCCATTATTTGAGTACTGTAGTGGAAAAAGCTAACTGGATTAAAAGGTCAAGTCAACTGCTGCCAACAGAAATTGCCAAGACTGGTATAATAAATTCCCATTTGGACCTCAGAGATGGGAGAAGTGCAATATGTGCCACAGCAAACAGAGTTCAAGTGAGATGACACCTTATTTCCTTGATTTTTTTTTTTTTTAGAAGGAAGGACAATGAATTATGAATTTTTGGATGTCACAGTGTGGAAGAATGGCTGTTTAGAAATACTTAGAAATAAGGATAATGAACAACAGAATACTGGATGAGGAGAAAAAATTTACTGCCTTTCACTGCGCTCATATCTGAACCAGTTGTTAGAGTGAAAGACTTCAGAGAATCAAGAAATATTTCCTCGGTAGGGCCTTAAGTAGGGAAGTTTGATATTATGCACATAAATTACTTAATTTTCCTCACAAATGGTCATATGAAAATGTTGCAGTACTTCCATTGGTACTTCAGAATTGTGGGATTTGGAGTACTCATTAAATGGAAAAACGTTCATAATTTACGTCCATGTATCTCTCTAAACATGTCTGCAGTACAACATTGGATGCTGAAAAGAACATTTTTGGTTTAACCCCACTGGACAACTATAGTCCACAACAGTAAAGTCAGAAGACTTGTTGGCTGAGATCCAGACAATTGAACAGGTAAAGCAAAAGCTGCACACAAGCAAAGGAAAACGTGGAATTCATTCACCACTTGCCATGGGCAGGCAGGTGTTCAGCCATCTCCAGGAATGCAGGGCTCCATCCCATGCAATGCTTACTTAAGAAGACAAATGCCGTCACTCCAAACGTTTCCTGCTTCCTTCTTCTCTGGCTGACCTTGATGCCATGTGGTCTGGAGTATCCCTTTGGCCTGCTGTGGTCAGTTCTCCCAGTTTGTCCTCCCCCAGCTCCTTGTGCACCCCAAGCCTCCTCCCTGGTGAGGTGAGGGGCAGAAAGGCATTGGCTCTGTTTGAGCTCTGCCCAGCAATAACAAAACATTCCTGAATTGTCAATGCTGTTTTCCATACAAATTCAAAATACAGCCCCATACTAGCTCCTATGGAGAAAATTAACTCTACCCCAGCCAAAACCAGCATAATTTGAAAGGGAAATAAGAAAAGTACTTTCTTTATAATGAAAACAATGATCTAAGATGCTGGACTTTTAAAGGCCCAGTGGGGTTTCTTCCAGCTTCATGGCACCAGATTAACATGAGAATTTGCTATACCATCTACAGGGGTTTCAAATACAAAACCATGTTGTTTGTTTCCCTATGTTGCTTTTGTTCTCTCTGTAGTTTCAAAATTCTCATTGAATTCAGTCATTTGACTGATTGCAAATGCAGTAATGATGTGTTGTCTAGGCACTCTAAAGAAATAAGAAACGTCTTACATCAAAGTTTCCAGCTACAATGCTGCTGGAACCATAAACATTTTTTTTTTTTACATAACTTCATTGAACTTTGAGACTGCCTTGAACTAAAATATTGTTACAACTAAAACAATGTCTATCAGAATATGTTGACAATAGTTTTGCTTATTAAAGGAGCTGAATATCTATTTCACAGTTGAATCCTTTTTTTCATTTTAAAATCTACACTTTAAATGGGAAATTTCAACACTCTCTGCTAAAAAAGGATGCCTTGCTTGTGAGGAAAGGAACTGCTGTCATGGTGTTTTGCCTTTTTAGAAGGCCTAAGATACTGGTTAAAACAGATAAACATTCACCTGTGGGAAATAGTTACAAACCTTTAAAACAGAAACTAGCAATACTCTTGAAACTTAATAGCAGCTTTCAAAATAATTTCATTTAGTTGTTCTGCGGGACACTTTATACTGCCGTGAAAGGTGTGTTGGCCAGCAGGCTATGCCAATTTTTTGCTATTTAAATTTTTTAAAGGAATGGTAAGTAGGCAGATGCTTATTTTTCTGATGTATTGAAATAAAATTTTCTTCTTGACACTGGTTGCTATCAGCTATCTTTTGCTGATTTGCAAAAAAGATCACTGTCCCTTGCCCTTTGTCCTAACTACACCTTGCTTTTATCTGAGATGGGATAGTTTCTGCAGTGTAAGAATGTCTGTACTAGAATTTGTTTGAAGTTGATTTGTGGAAAATTAATCTGAGGAACTGGAATGAAATGTTTAAGAGAATAGTCCTTCCAGTAGAGAGCAAGGTAAACAAAGCTATAAATACCATTCAAAAGTCATTACCAGTGCCTGTTAAAAACAGTTCCAGAGAACATCAGAGGAAGATAACAAGTCATAGTCATAAAATACTAATCTACAAATTTTCAAAAAATGCATTAATGGACTGCTAACACATACAGAATAATTTTATGACACATAAGTAGTCCAAAATGGACAAAAAGCACTAATGAAATCATACAAAACCTCACGGGTTCTTATTTTAATGTTTAAAGTCTGAATTCTACATAAGCTTGTAAGATTTTCATGCTTTCCCAGGTTTAGTCACTTAAGCATCACATGTGAAGATTTGTAAGGAAGGTTAAGTGCATAAATACTTGTGGGCCTGGTATATTAGGGAAGGACCCAAACATCATGAAAACTTAGAACATTTCAATTTCTTTATTGCTATTTATTGATTTCAGAGCTATACAGCTATTAACTATGCTCTCCTCCAGTAACAAATATCTTCAGGATTGCTCGGGGCTCTTATGCCTCAGGAAATCTTGCCTTGCACTATACTCTCTTAACTGAGCACATGGTCGACTTGACAGATGGTATGTCAGCTGAGTTAAACAAAACTCCTGGATTTTGAAGCTAAGTCCACCATAAATTAAACTACCTGACAAGGTCTGAAAAGGGCATATTTAATGATTCATTTGGGTTACATTAAATTCAGCTCAGATGCAAGAACATATTAATTGTAAGCATTTTACTTAACCCCCAAAAATGGTAGATCAGAAGATTAGACATACTATTTCCAGCTCTTGTGCTGATATGATTTGTGATCAGTATTTTATTTTCTGCCTTTATTTTCTTTGCTAAGAATATGTGCCAACTAATATTACAGAAATCTGTAGCCTCAAACTGCCATTTTCCCTGGGCTTTAAGAATGACCTTTCTTCTTTCAGAGAAGACAGGCATCAGTTAAAGAACTTCTGGACTCCTTCAACAAGGATGAATTAAATGCCAGTAATTTAGAATAAGAACTTACCCCTTAAAATGTGGTAACATGCCGAAGTATCTCAACACTTACATCCAACCGCTGTACTTGAACTTTCCACAAAGCAAAAGCAATGTTCATGCAAGCAGAAACCACGCCTGAATTTCACCCATTGAAAAGGGTGTACTGGCTGTACTCCAGAAAGTTCTGTACAGTTAGTTCTTTCTTTACATACCAAGAAGAAGCTGCCATATTCATTAACAGAATGACTATTAACATTAAATTTGTTGTCCTTTGGCCAAAAAGGGCTCAAAGTTTTTTTCATTTCATTAGAATGCCACCTGGTGGGGGAAAAACTGAGAAAAGTGACTAAGGAATGCACCTGGAAAATATAAAAAACCCCACTTGTATGAGACTTTTGACCTTGTAACAAATGCAAAATATGTTCCTGAGAAAGTTGCCTTTGTGCTGCTTCCACGTGACAGGCTCACACAAGAACAGGGAACTGGAAGGAGAGCACGATAAGGTGAGTGTTTGCCATGTTCACCTGCGTGTGCAAGGTGCCAAAGGAACCTTTGCTTGCCATTCCCTGCAGGCAGTGTTTTAGCAGAACAGTGCTTAGCTCTAAGCATGGACTGAGGAGAACCCGGAAGAGAGGAAAGCTGATAAGCAGTGAGGACACCTCGTGTTAGGGATAAGCTGATAAAATTGTGAGTGTTTGGTCTAGCAAACAGGAGATGAAGGGCACACGAAAGAGGCTGGAGCAGAGGCACTGAACGTGCAGTGAGGAAACAGAGTACCTGGTCTGTTCTTGTGCTTTGTCATTCTGAACTGCCTTTCAAGCAGAGCCTTAATAAAGATTAAAAGGCCGTCATGAAGACAGGCTTCTTCCACATAACCAGAGAAATTAGCAATATTCACAGAACTTTCTTTTGCCTGATCAAGGGTTCTTTAGTTGACAAAATTAATGCAAACAATGGTGATTTATTAAATCTTTTCCCTCTGCCTGTTCACTTTATTTATGCAAGCTGTAAACATTCATAGTTATTTAAGGGAAAAATTAACGTGGTTTTGCTTGGAGCTAAATAACATGGATATTCATAACTGCCCTGTAACTCAATCACTCTTCTACTAACACCTACTTGTGAAGTCACGGGGCTTGTAGCAAGTCAGGTGTCACGACAATGGAATAGAGATAACTTGAATTAAAGAGCCCTGGAGATTCTTTCCACCCTTTACAGTATTGCTATGAATTCTTAACAGAAAATAAGGCTCTCCTACAGTTTTGCTTCTCAGCAGATAATGGTTGGTCATGTTCTCTCAAATACAACGCAAATGTTTCCATTTTTATAAAAATGCGATCTTTATCAAGCAAGATTTATGTCCATTAAATGTTTGCTGAGAGAGTGTCTTCACATTTATGTATTTCCTTCCCTCTGTTCACATGAAAACACAGGAACAGTGAAAAAGAACCCCTTATGACGTATGATAAAATGCAAATGAAATGACAGAAAAAAAATTAGGTTGTTACTTGCTCTGAACAGGCATGACCTCACACAGAAATCCGATTGTTTTTCTAATAAACTGCACGTCATGGACAGGTTTAATTAAGCACTATAAGACTAGAAGATTTACAACCAAATAAATATTTCAACTCAGAGAGTCTTTCTGCAAAACAAGGCATTGCTCTGCTCTCCTCCCTTCTGCTCTGACTCCTGCAGAGCTGGTTCAAATGCAGTCTGGCAACTCTGGCTAAAACCTTTTCTCTCCACTGCAATCGATCATATGCTGGTATTCAAACCTGCAGATTTATTTGTCTAAAGAAAACTCTCACTTAGGTAGAGAATTCATTAAATATGTAAAAGAGGAGAGATTTGGATGCTGTTTTATATTATGTCTTTTAAAACTAACATTTAATTTTCTGTAAGATATATAATAGCATTTTAATTCCTCAGCTGTTGCATTTTTGTGTGTTTAGTAAGAATGTTTTCCTGTATTCCATTTACTAGCATATCAATATAGCAATTTAATTAATTCTTAAAATCAGACAAGCATTTAGAATGAAAAGACCTTTGAGATTAATAAGTCTAACTGTAAACCTAACACTGCCAAGTCCACTGCATTCTTAGCTAGTCTGAGACTATATTAGCTTAAATCTTATGGTAACTGTCAGCTTCTTCACCCAAATTAGACGCCATCAGTGAAAGCTGTCATTTTTTGTTCAGTGGTCTTTATGTCCATCTTCAGTAGCAAGAGAAGGAGGCCAGGCCTCTCCTGCTTGTAACAGTGCCAATTAACTCTACCAGTTCCTGTGCACAGACACAGCTGCAGAGGGAAAGGTGCACTCCACATCTGAGACTTCAAGATATGCTTGGGCATGTAGACAGGGCTTTTCTTGTTTGTTTTTACAGCTGGCTACTTATCACAGATGTTTTTCTTGGACAAAGGAAGCCTTTTTAAGGAACAAAATAAAAGGCAACTATCAGGATTTGCCAGCTGTAATTTTACAGTATGCTATACATTGGATTTAACTCCAGCAGCATGCAATGTAGCTGCCTCCCGATTGTTTCAGTACAACCACCTAATCTAAATCTTTAGGTTTTTGTTTTATGACACAACCTCATGGTTAGCTACAATGTATGTCATTCTACCACAGAATAATCCAAAATAACAATTTTCCCAATAATACAACACTTCAGTAATAAAATATGTCCTTTTTAGTAAGGACAAATACAGAGTTGTTCATGTAGTGTGACACTAAGCAACCTACATGACCAAGTGACCTACGTGTGGGATGAGGACACTTGCAGGACTCCAACTATAACATTTGTTGCACAAGATGACACTGATGACCCATCTTAACAAATAACTTGGCCATCTCCTATAGTTTCAACATAAGCTGAGGTATTCCACATTTTCCCATACTAGTGACACTGAAGTAAAAATAACTCCCTGACCTCCACAGTGTAATATGAGACACAAGGTTTAGTTTCCTTTATCCTCCTGCCTAAGCTCTAACACTAAAGCCCAACTGTTTGCTCTCACTTCACTAAGTCTTCCAGACTTGTGTAAAAGTAAAGACAATAATGTCACCAATAAGTGATCATGTGTCATTAAATCAATGTTACTGGTGTTCAGAATGTTCATAGCCTGTGCTATTTCAACCAAGAAAAAAACAGTACTAAAAAACCTAGCAATAAACTTTAACAAAAGTAAATACTTTCTTCTGGAACTAGAGTATACCTGTAAGTGTCTGAAGCACAGCTTTCAGTGATTTCAAAAGTTTGATTTATGGCACTTCACAGTATGTGACTGGGAAGCTGAAAAGGCTTTTCATAGTTCTGGGGATCTTGCATAACTTGGGAAACTCTTGGTAGTTCTTAATTAGTCCACTAAAATCTGCTCTGTGGGACACTGTACACACCAAGTGATCAAGAGCCAAGTGGGGAACAAAGGAGCAAAGTGCAAAACACTCACTCAAAATAGCCTGCTGAGAAATGATTTCTGAAAAGTTAGCAAAGTCAACCATCATTTTAATTTTAGGGCTGGATGCCTTCTAATAACAGCAAAGAAAATAGATTTGAAATGGTAACAACTGTGCTGGCAGACAAAAGACTAAACCCATTAATAGGTCTATCCTATTTACTGCAAAGGCAAATGGACTGGCAATAAATCCCTACTCTTAAGGACTCTTTTGGCATAGAGATATTTTACATCTCAATTCTTAAGATGTACTTTTAAATAGTGAGACATCCTGAAAATCTTCCTCATGGAATGTATCGTCTTGGGCAAGAACTTCAGTGAAAACTTCAAAGTTGTTCTGATTTTATATTTGTGAAAAAACATGGTTTTCTTTCTTTTACAAGGCTTTCGAATTAGAACTTATTTATCACTCTTACCAATGTACACGAGTCTGTTCCCCTTAGAGGCAAAATCTATGAGATCAACATGCATTGGCATATTTGATTAGCACACACTGTGTAAAATCCATACAGAAAAGTCTTTGAAATTATGTTTTGGAAAACTTTACTTTTAAAGGCAACCTAAATTTGGAACAAATACAACTACAGAATCCCCCAGAAGTCTGAAAGTTTAAGGAATAAAGTCTATCCTTACTACTGTCCATCCAACAACTGTTCCTACACTGTATTGTGTTCTTATAAGTTCTCTAAATAAAATAGCAGAGAATTTTTATTAAAGGTCCAAGTTTATTTGTATTGTACAAGTGATTCTGGGTTATTCAGTAGTTAAGAGAAAAGTAACAGGAGTACACTAAAAGCAAAGATGGAAGAGTGGGATGAGCACCAATGGGGTTGTACTGTAACATGCTGCATTCAAAATGACTCTGTTTAGGAACATCTGGTTGTATTTAAATGGCAAAGTTTGAACTCAGCATGATAATACAAACAAAATGATGACATTGGCTTCAGCCTCTAGTAACCAGCTGCTTGCAAAAAGAGTGTCAATGTAACTACTGCTGAGTATGACCAGAGTCTTCTACCATTCCATAGTCCTGCTTTTAATGAGAGAGAGGGAGAGAGAGGTACCACAAGTATATCAACAAAGGACTGACAATAATACAGGGGAATCTACAACAGGAAGGAACTTTACTGTTTTGAAGAAAGTCTGAGCAGTAGTATTAGAGGGCCAGAGTTGCTTAAGATAGAAGAACAACCCAACCCAACCCAACAGATGTCTTTAAACTGTCTCATCCAGAAGAAATTTATTTAAATGCTGTTGAACTGGTTGCAAACATTATAACTAAGGACTTCATATTCTTCAAGCATAGTATCCTAATTTAGAATCTGAAACAAGAAAAAATACTTATTCTTAAGATGCTATTTTTTACAGCTACAAATCCTCCTTAGGTTTTTTTTTTATACATAATCACTTTTAATAGCTTTCAAAATAGACATGCACAAAGAGCATTATCTTTAAAAATCCTTGCAGTGTTATAACACTTGTGAACAATGACTCTAACTCCCATGTCGTTTACAGGAAAATGAAGACTGTGATTCATTCACTCTCATGAATAAAAAGCCAGATGCTCACGAGATTAATTCAACATAGATAAGACAATTTGTATAATCAAAGGGAAGGGTCTCAAAGCTGAATGATTTAGTTATCTAAAACATTAAGTCAAAACATCTGTTTTAAAACAAGTATATGTACAAGGGACTATTTTTTCCAAATAAACCCCCAAAATTTACCAGGAAAAACTTGATGTACTGAACATTCCCTTTGTAAGCAAGAAGATTACGAGATGAGCAAGAGAAATGTAAAATGAAAATATAAAGTTTTAAAAAATATGTAAAATATATAAATTTATATACATTTTATATACATTTATATAAACATTTTATTTAAAATTTCTATTTTATAAATTAAAATATAAAGTGACATTAATCAAAACAGTGATAAAAGAGTCCTGGGACCTTGAAGTTTACCTGAAGATAGGGATATTTTTGCTGCTGTTTCTTTGCCCTCCTAGCAAAGGTAGCATTTAAAAACTTCTCCATGTTTTAGAAGATATCTATTCACACTTCTGCTTTGCAGCATTGACAGCACTGAACAAAAACAGCTTGCAATAACGTGCAACAAAAATATGTGTAAGCAAATACTAAATCTTGGTGAGAGTAGATAGGGCAGTGAAAAGAAAAAGGTACCTGAAAGGCAACAGAACCAGATAGGACAAATAAAATTAAAAGATGGGACATCAAAGCTTATTTTACAGTCCGTTTTTTAAAAAAACAGTACAGATAAGCTAAGTTTTCCATAAAAGAAGGACTAATGTTAATCTTCAGAGTATTTAAATAACTGCAGTTGGACAAGATAGAGACAGTTTCTGTTCCTTAAAGGGATATTTTCTACTTCCTCCTCCTCTGCTCCTAGCTTACTCCACATTTGTACTTTTGTGATTATGATAGTTAAAAAACAACCTTCATAAAAGTATTGTTTTCTGCCAGCTTAGTGGGCAGAATTTCCTTACAGAGGGGGCTGGGCAAGTGCCAGTGCCAGAAATGCGGAAGGCTACTGGAGGAGGAAGAGGAGGAGGAGGAGGAGTAGGAGGAGGAGACTCTGCAGCTAGGAGCAGGGGAAGGTAAATATAGAAGCCTAAATTTAGACCATTTCCTATTGGTGGTTGTAGTCACTTGAAATCTGTAAGTCACACACTGCTTCAACCACCTACCATAGAAATTTGTATGATGGAAAGATGAAGGTAAAAAGAAAGGGCAAAGGATCAGTGAATTTGTTTTTGTAAGCAGTCATTCAGCTTTAACCAAAGAAAAGAAACAGGTGCACTTACATTTATTTTTTAACTGATTCTGTTTCCTGAAATACATGGTTGATGCTGTGTTTGTTGTTTGAAATTATGAAGGTTGAAAAACTACTAAAAAATAACCTCTGCTTTTAAGTACTTATAAAAATTGTCATTTGCTGGGATCTGGCTAAACTCTCAGATTTACTGTCCTGAATAATTTCATGACACTTGTGAATCACTCCTGTGTCCACAGAATGTACATTTCAAAACAAACATCAAAGTGGCCCCAGGACTCACTCTGTGTGGCAGAGTATCAGAAGGAACCAGCATAAACCATCAAACACATGGCTGGAAGCAGTATTTCCATTGTAAGTTCCAAGCTGCAATGAGTACTACCTACATTTACACAGCACCCCTTCAGTGCTGACCCTTAAGGAGCTCAGTGCATGCTCATTCTTCCATTAATTAAGTGCATGAACAACACATTCTTGGGGGACTTATGCTGTAAGGATATGCTTAAACTCACCAGAATGAACTTGTGAACAAGCACAAAGCTGATGTATAAGGTTCCAAATTCACTTAGATTCAATAGCAATTTTTTACCTTGGTTTTGCCATGTTCTAAAACCATTTAATGAGTACTGCGTGGATTTGGTTTCCCCTAATCTGATGCTATTTCAATTTGGTTTGTTCAGAAGTATTTAATCAGTTTATTCTTCAAGCTTTTTGGGTTGAATTACATTTTCTAAGATGTATCTAAATGGCAATATTAGTCAGACACAAAAAAGCAGGTAAGGCAAAACTCACAGACTTAACCAAACCTCATCTGACTTTGTTGTCATTAGCTGAAGGAGATAAGATCTTAACTTGATTAAATTAGTATCAGATAAAACCCTAGTGGAAACAAAACCTTTTTTAGTTGTTTTTGTCTGCTAGGACTTAGAGAATACACACTTCTGTATAAACATAACTTACCAGTGGCCATTTATGGAGCATCAGGGAAGAACCATACAAGTTATGGAATCTGTAACAAGAGAAGAAATAAAGGAGTCCAGACTTACATTTCATTTCCATAGTAAAATGGAAAAAGTCATTCATAAAATATGAACCTTACCAAAATGAACAAAAATACCTATCTGGATGGTTAGTCTGAGGTTTGCTTCTGCTTACTTGCAAACATTTCAGAAACATTGTCTAGCCTTATGATCTCTCATACCAATATCTACAGTGTTTTAAGTCCTCATAATTCAGGTGGCAAACTTCTATTTTGAAACCCTCAAATGGGCACTTTTTTCTAATAAATATTTTTCAAAGTTCTAAAGTAAAATGTCATTCTCTGTACTTCCAGTATATGTCTAATTATTTGTTTCCTATGCCTTGTTAGTTGTCATCTATTTCTTGTTCCTTAAGGCAATTTTATAATTAGCTCACATTTCACGAGTCCATTTTTTTGAGGAGTGAATGCTATCTACAGTAGATTCAGTCATGAGAGAGTTTAAAATGCAGTCTAGCAACAACTGAAATCAGCTGCATCTTTTACATTCACACTCAATCCACTTTTTGATTAACGTGTGAGACGACTGTTGCAAATGCCCATCTACCTGAAAATCCTGGACTACAGAACACAGGGCACCAGCACATTTGCAAATGGCTAAACAGTATTACCATCTAATGACTGCTTTCTGGTTCATATTATCTTTGTAACAACAATCAGTTTCATATTGTAAGGATTTGATTATATTCTGGGGATGTCATCTATGTTTTTATCTTCTGTCACTGCTGTGTAAGTGGCTTAAAAACAAAGAAGTCGCCTATCTGGGCTGTTAAGCTCCAGACTGATTTTGTTTGCTGCTTTGCAACACTGTCAGTAGCTTTAGCAGGTAACAGATTTAGTATAGTTTGTGTTTGACAAAAGCCAAACAGAGTTGAGACAAACATAATTAAAGAGCTGAGATGATCAGGCTCCTGCAAATGAGTTTGTTTTGCTATAGTGCTTTATTAGTTCAGAAATAAAGTCTAATGTAATTACCTTCTTCACGTGCACTTAAAAAGCCAACTATATATATATATATATATATATATATATTCTTAATTAATTTTTATCCAAACACAATATAATGAATATCTGGAGATACAGATGAATGCAGCAGTTGCTTGGTAGCCTGATTGTCTCTGTGACAACGAAGGAAAACAACTCCTTGATAAAACACACAACCCTTGAGAGAGGAAGTAGAATGGAAATCAGAACTGTAAGCTGTGTGGCAATAGAATTAGACTCCACTATTGCATTTACTAGCACATTTATGGGTATTACAGTGCACAGTTTGCCTTTCCCTCTTCTTTTATGGCCTTATAATTTTTATTTGCCCCTAAGATTTTTACCCTTTTGTAAAACTTCACCTCTGACTTATCTGTATCAGATGGTAGGTAGATAATAACCTTGGACCAGGGAAGGGGGGAGTAATTAAATTGTTTAGAGTGAGATATCCTGTCTCCTGCGCCCTGTTGTCTTTCCAGGCACTGACCTTCCCTTTGCCTCGCAGGGAGCAGCAAAAAGGCAATGAAAGAACATTAAGAGGGGGCTGCAGCGTGGGGTTCATTGGCTTTGACAGGTTAAAACTGTTCATCTGCTAGAGGAAGACAAGAAAGCTTTCATTACATCCCAGACAGATCTGCTGAATGGCCAATTCCTTTCTATTATACTCGGGCACCATGGGGCACTTTTAATCACGATTCTGGTCAGTCCATTACATGTATTTTAACGGGGCCAAATTTCGGGTGCAGCTATGCTGGCTGGAACACACCAATGGTACCGTTTTATTTTCGTTTCCGTATCTGCTATGATCGGCGCATAGGACCTATGCAGTAGAAACCCAAAATATCACCAGATTTTAGCGTTTCCGCCCTCTCGGGCCCCTCAGTCTCGAACCTGAGGGTCTTCCAGGTGCTAACTCATGCGGCTGTAACTTTGTGAAGCGTCCGCCGGGGTTTCGCGAGAGCTCCGTGTACCCGAGGCCCTGAGGGAGCGCGGGGTGAGGGCAGGGCCCCCAGGCCGGGCTGAGGAAGGCGCCGTGCCCTTCCCGGGCTGGGAAAGAGCCGTACCGTCAGCCTAGGGCTCTTCTCCATCCTGTCCTCCCGGGAAAAGAGGAGGCTGCTGGTTCCCCGCTCCGACTGCGGCGGGGGAGGCGATCGCGGCTCCTCTCACCCACCGGTAGCGGAGGGGCCGACGCGAACTCCGCGGGGCAGGGGGGAGCTCCGGCCCTGCGAACACCGCCCTGCGCACCAGCGGGTGCCGGAGAGTCCCGGGCAACCCCTGCGGAGACGGTGAGTTCCTTCGGCTTCCCCCTCGGGGCGACCACGCGGCAGGTACCGAGGAGGGCACGGACGCGGTGACGGAGGCGGCGACGGAGGCGGCGATGCCGGCTCGGGGGGGCGGGGCGGAGGGGCCGCCATCGCTCGTCGGTGGCAACGGGCGGGGAGCATCCGAGACAGCTCCGCGGAGCGGAGGTAACGCGATTCCGGCCGGCGCAGCCCGGGTGAGGTTTTGGCTTCTTTCCCCGCTTTCCTTCTGCTGCCTTCACCTTGAGGGAACGCGGGCAGGGAGCGGCCTCAGTGCAGGGACTGCCGGCGGCAGCGCCTGCCCTGCAGAGCATCTGGGGCGGCGGCTTTGGCGACCCGGGCTGCTGCAAGTGTGCGGTAGTGGCAAGATAAATGCCGGGTGTGTTTCTGTGTTGTCTCTAAAGGGCGCCCCGACTCTGACAGCCCCCGTCTGAGGCGGGTGCCTGCAGCTGCCTTCTTCCCGGGGCTGTCCAGAAGGCTTGAAAATCTGTGTGATCCTCGCTTGTTTTATAAGGAGAAAGAGGGTCACTGCCGCTTGTGGGGAGCGGCCTCTGAGAGTAGAAAAGACAGTTCTGCAGATGATCCCCCTCTCCTGCGGCGGGACCCCCTCAGGGGCTCCGGCCGGCGGCGACAGCCCTGGCGTCATGCTTATGGCGACTCCAGGGTGGTTTTGGGAAGCCGCGTGTTCCTGTAGTGCTTTTTGGTGGTGAGTGCAGGTCATTATGACTGCTCTGCTAGCGAGCTGTGACAGGGCACTGAAGTGGGTTTAGCGAGACCCTCGGGCCAGCACACCTTTGCTTGCTGGTGTTCAGTGATTTTGATTGTTTTATGTGTTTTTAAGTAAAGCATTTTAGCTATTATCTGATCAGGTGCCACCTAAAGAGTACACATGGGTGTAGCGTGTGCCTTTTGGCATAATTTTCCCCCCTTTTCAGAGGTTTCTGCTTTTCTGCCCCAGCATGAAAACTAAGGTGAAATACTTTAGCAAACTGTTGTTCCTTCTGTCTTTACCTGGGGCTTGTATAAATTTCACCAGACGTTTCTCTCACTGCAGCAGCTTCATGCACTCCCAGCCTAAATCAAGACTGATCAAAGAGTTTACTTCTGCTTTTTCCTTGCAAATATGACAATAATGAAATAATACGAAAATGTCTTACTACCATCCTGATAAAACATCGAGTTAAAAACTGTCATAGTAACTTCTCTGTCATACTTTTTTACTTGATAAACATACCTTGTCCTTTTTAAAAAAAAACAAAAAAAAACGGATGCTACAACCAATTCAATTTGATCAAAAGTTTGTTGGTAGGATGTTTTCTTTATTGTGCTGAAGGTGGTGTGTTTGTATATGCAGGAACAAAAGAACTGGCTGAACAGATCAGATCTTTACATTGGGAATTGTTTTTGTTGTGCAGGCTTCCTGTCTGTTAAGCGTATGTATGGTAGGGGAGTGATTCTTCTCTCACCAGAAAAACATATCCTAGACAAGCTGTAAGCCTTTCCCATGTAAATATTCAGACTATGAGGAGCCTAAATATATACATTGCAATGAATAAGTATTTCTGAGGCTCACGGCCTTTGCTCTGTTGGTGCCCAACTCCCTGGAGACTTTGATGCTGTTTGCCTGTGTAGAGCAATCCTGAATCTTGCTCATAGGGCCAATCACTGTGTTCAGAAATTGGAGTCTTTCATGGTGTATGTGAATAGCCAAAGTGGGTATGTAAAGCTGTGCTACAATGAAGGTTGTTTTATGCAGTCAAGAACTAAGGAAGACAGAATCAAGAACACCAGAAATCTTTGCTAATGAGCAGGCATTGTATAAAAGCACAGCAAACACAGTAAGCTTTTAGCAGTTTGGTACTTCACCTTGGTCATAAATCACTTGCAGGTTCATCCCAGGTCGAGCAACTGGCGACTGTTCTGCTCAGTGGGAGAAAGGGGATCTTGGCAGATGGTTCCTCTTTCCCTCCCCTTCAAGAAGGGCCACCCTGTAATGCAGTATTGGTACATTGCTAATTGCATGTTAACCTTCATCAGCTCCTCTGCTACCTCGTTGCAGTACGATAGGCCTTACCAGAAGATATATTTTTGAGGAAAGGGTGAAATGATCCTAGCTTCAGGTCACTGTCCTGGTTTCTTAACATATCTTTCTATATCAATAGCAAAGTCATTTCAGTAAAATAAAAGAAATCTACATATATCAGCAAAAAGATTCCTCACAGCTGCAGTGATCAGCAAAAAAAGAGTTGAAGACACTGTTGCACAAGAGTGAGCGATGAGGAAATCCACATGTTGGTTAGCTTGTGTGAAGGCAGAGCCCTGCATCAGCCATAGCACTCGTGTGGCTGGGAAGGTCGTCAGTAACAGAACTGTATGGAGCTGCAGTCATGTGCTGCTAACTGAGGTGGAGGCACCTGAAAGGTGACTGAGTCGCAGGTAATTAAATGCCCCTCTGAAATCCAGACCATGATGTACATCATGGTTACTCTTCATTCAAAACTGGCTCTGCGTTAACACACCAGATTTGATGTGATTTGAATTACTCAGTTGACTTCAGTCATCAAAATGCATGAGTATTCCAAGTAATGTGTGAATGCTTCTGATCAATTTATACTTTGGAAGGTGTTCAGGAGGAAATGGGCATGATGATTAGGATATTAAAGTTAGAAATCATAAAGCTGTGCAGTGAGCACCAAAACAGCGTTTTACATCTGTGGTCTGTTAACATATTTATGCAGTTTTTTCCTTTTGCTGGTAAGGGCTGAAAATGAACGTGGCACATTTTCAAATGGCAGTTGGATGTCATAATAATAGCTGTAGTATTCTTGTTTCTTCCGCTGACATTTGTTCAGGGTGAATTGCCTTCTGAAAAACATTTGCAACTAGTGTCCTGTCCTGAGTTCTTTTCATGGAAATGAAAATACTCAGAGTTGAATTATATTTTTATGGGTCACAAGTGTTCTTTTAAATCCTCTTCTTACAGCCAAATTAGTAATGAAAACATCTGGTTTGATTATTTGTTCTGCTGTTTTGCAGAGCTTTCTGATGATTGCATCATATTTATAATTGATTAATGATTGTATGCAATTGCAGATAATAACTTCCTCTTGTAAAGCAAACAAATAATGCTGTGAATTTTTAGAGCACATGTATTTTTGGAGACTTAGCTCTACTACACCACTAACGGAAAGTCAGGTGGTAAGTATTGCAAATTAATTTGGCACAAGATGGAAGAATAAATAGCAAGAGAAGCAGGTAAAAACTGATGCAATAAATTTACTTTGCTTTTCCTTTGCAGTTTTGCTGACCTTCATCTGTAGAAACTGTGGGGATGCCTCTCTTCTAATTAATTTAATTTTGTTGGAGGTGCCTCATTAAACAAGACAAAATGGCATTGATTAATTTCTGGAAGTTTGAAAAATGTTTGTCTAATTATGAGTGTGAAATTTGATGTATTCTGATGAATTGTGATACTAAATGTTGACTCATATAAATGTGTATTTAGTGTATATAAAATGTGTATTTAGTAATTAAACATCTTTAAAGTGTTTCTTTGGAGTGTTGAGGGGAAAACAAGCCAGAAAGCATCTAACTAAACAGATTGAGGATCTTGCTTCCCATTATTTAAAAGAACACTCTAAAGTGTCAAAAGATTCATGACTTGGAGGTGAATGATGTAATATTTTTCAATAAAATTGTTTACTCAATTTCAGTAGAGGTTATTTTTTAAATTGATTGAAAATAGTTATATAATTTTCACATCTTCATTCTAGTTCAGGGGTTTCAGGTCAGATTTTCTGTGCTTTAGTGTACAGGCGTTGGCTTTATGATAAAGGAGGAGTATTCTCTCTAGAAAGGTGTGCCTGCAAGAGCTTGTATGTTCATATGTTACTAAATGCACATGTAGTTTGGGTGACTGCATGTAGACCTTTCAAAATTCCCATATTCAGGTTTTTTGTTCTCTCAGTTGACAAGTTTATTTTTGCAGTTAGAAAACTTTTCATAAAATTAATGTTACCTCCAAAAAAGCACAAAATCCAACCCACACTAGGTTAGCTGCTTTATTCTAATTGACCCAGGTTTTCAGGTTTTTTTTCTATTCTATAGTAAATGGTTGAAGTATATGCTAAAGGTTTAATTGGGGGCAGGGCAAATGAATAGTCATGAAATCAATTCTGATAGATATCTAGGGCCTATTCTTTATGCAACTGATAAGATAGTAATCTTAAACTTGTGTAAAATGGTTTCTGCTGGGTCTTACTTAGAATTATCAACGTCTTCTTGAGCTAAGAGATTTTATTAGCAGTAAGTTGCTTTCAGAGGGCATGGGAGCATTTTCTGGAGACTTCAGAAGAAGGTGGCTCTTACCCAGTCAGTTCTGAAGCAGAGGAAAAACGTTAATTTCTGTGTCCTTAGATACTGTTAAATACAACGGCTAATGGAGGAATTTGGAGTGAAACTACTATGAGTTTTTATGTACAGTCAGTGCTTCTAGATAACTGAGTAAGGAGGCAGTGAGATCTGGAAACAGTTCTGGGGAGGGAGCAAATTGTGGTGTCAGAAGTCAAGGATTGGCTCAAGGGCATTGTGGAGTGAGTACCTCTGCCTATGGCCCTTAGCCAGAGCCCTCTGTGCATTGATAACATGTTACTAGATCACTCATAAATTACCTGTGTAAGCACAGTAAGTGGATTGCTATTTTTAGTATTGCAATATATCTGTGTTCATGCTTGGACTTCCATCTTGGTCTTGTGGTGCTTCCTATCTAAAACATCTCACTGTCCTTCTTTCTGTTCTTCTGGTCTTCTCAAGATAGGGTTCCTTTAATTCTGTCCTTCCTATAGTTTTGTTAATTTGTTTTCCTAATGGTAGAATTTCCTCTATCATCCTAAGTCAAATAGGTATTTGTCTCATGGTTTGTCTGTGTTGGTTCTACTGTTTAACTGTGCATGAATTTATGTTTAAAAAAGCCAGACGTGAAGCAGCAAAAGGAAATATCTTAATTTATACTTGTAAATCATGGGGTAAAAAGGTGGAAAGAAGATTTTGCAAGAAAGGCCTCGGGTAAAAAAAATTTATAATGATTTTAGCTGTCTATATTTTGTTTTAGATTGTGATTTGGAGTCGTGGAGAATTCACAGTCTTTCCACAATGGCAGAAAGGACAGATTTTACAAAATCACAAATTTCACTGGCTGAATACAGCCCCGTCAGTAAATCAGAAAGGACAGATCAAAGTGAAAAGAAGGCTGGAGACCAAAATACATTGCAGCTGAAGAAAGAAATATCTTTAATAAATGGGATAAGCCTTATAGTAGGCAACATGATTGGTTCAGGTATCTTTGTCTCTCCCAAAGGAGTTCTCATCTACAGCAAGTCTTATGGATTGTCTTTAATAATTTGGGCAATTGGAGGGATATTTTCAGTCTTTGGAGCTCTCTGCTATGCTGAACTTGGAACCACTATTACAAAGTCAGGAGCCAGCTATGCATATATCTTGGAGTCTTTTGGGAGCTTCATTGCTTTTATTCGTTTGTGGACCTCGCTCCTAATTGTTGAACCAACTAGTCAGGCAATCATTGCCATCACCTTTGCTAACTACCTAGTTCAGCCTTTCTTCCCTACTTGTGACCCTCCATATGTGGCTTGTCGTCTCTTAGCAGCTGCTTGTGAATGTAAGTATTTCTTGAAATTTACTACGGTAAGTTTTTATCCAGGGTATGTTTTATTAAAACATCCTACCCATGCTCAGAGTTGTTGCATACTGGATCTGCAATGGTTTGAGTTACAGTGGGGAAAAGAACAATTCCAGCACATCAGTAACTTGCAGGTGTTCAGTCAGTGAACGACCATTTTCTCATTTGGAAGCAGAAAAAGGTATTGAATTCTTCCAAGCTTACTTACCTGGCAAAAATGGGTGTTAAAACTGTTTTCCCTTGAGAGAGGTATTTTAAATCAAACCTCAGGATACCCTTGGTGTGCTCTCAAGAGCTATTACAGAATGTCTCTTATGCTATAAATTCTGGTGTAATTTGGTTTGCAGTAATTTCTCAGTGATTACATGGTTCTGTTACTACTCTGATTTCAAAAAATAGGTTATGAAGATTGCAGCTTGCCCTTCCATTTTTATTATTTGTTACTGTTGTGAAAGCGTTAACATCCTGGTTGAGGTCGAGGTAGTGGGAAAAATAATGAGAAGCTTTGTTTTATTAGTTCTGTTCCCTGCTTCCTTCCAAATGAGTGAAGGGCCTGTAATGTCATGTTCACATTCCTTAAACAGATATTGTCCCAAGGTATCTTGGCACAAATTCGAGTGTGGGAGGGTCTGCTCTTCCATTTAAGGTATGCCCTCACTCTGAGGGCAGTTAGCCCTTACAAAAAGGAGTTCATTAAAAAGCAAGAAATTAAGACAAAGTGATTAAATTCAAATTATTATATAGTACATATAGAAAACCACTGTGATGTCCTCTACATTTGCTGTTAATAAAGAGGATTTAGCACCTCTTTTTTTAGTGGAGGCACATGACAGCAGGATCACTCTCAGGCAGGTGGAACAATTTAACAGTCTCTTTTATGGTTTAAATGCTTGTTCTGCCCTGCTGTAAGTGTCAGTGCTAGGACTCACCCCTGCTCTACAGCTTAATTTAGCTGTTCAGGCTTAGACTTCTCCCTGTCCTGGCACAGCCGATGTTGTTTGTCACATCCCTAGCTCTCGATGTGATTAGTCCCTTCATAATGAAGCTGCTGGGAGTGAGTGGAAGTCTGCACACTGGTTAGGTACAGATTGTGTGTGACACTGGGTGGGTTTGTTGTGGAGTTTACTTTTAGATTTTTTTGTTGGGTTTTTTTAAATTTTAGTAATAGCAATGCTAGAGCCTGTGTGAGAACAGTTTTTGTGTTTGTATAGAGCATTACTTTGACAGTCATTTTGACAGTGGGGTGTCATCTGGTGATACAGAACTAAACTTGACAGTTCTTAGAAACTTTAAGTGACTAAACAATAATTAAGTTGAAGAAAACAGTTTTTTGGGTTTTTTTAGCAAAAGAAAGAGAGATGTGGCTTATTCAGAATATTGATTATCTTTCTTTTTTTTTTTCCTTATAAGGTATCAGAGTATCATTTCATCTGAAGTAGAGACCAAGCCCCAACTCACTAATAATAATTAATCCCAAAGAAAGTTGCTTTTAAAAATACTGCTGAAATAAATCCATCGAGCAAATACTCCAGTCACTAAAACTGAAGAGCAGAGACTGAGCAGAGCTGCTTTTTTTTCCTGAGGGCTCTTCGGGAGCTGCAGCAGTCCTGACTTTTGTAATTTGATACAACTGAGGTTTTTTTTTCTCCCTCATCTTGCCATGCTCTCTTGAACCTCATCCATCTTGTCCAGACTGTCTAACATACTAGTGCCATACTTGTCTGATCATTATTACCTTTCTTTTGTTATCTTTTAAAAGTTACAGTTTTCAATTTGGTAGCTGTACTAAGGTAATTTTTATCTCAATAGTATCACGGTATTCTTGGATTATGGGAAAGGAAATAATATATCACATATTTTTCTTTAATATTTATTTACTGCTACCTTTCTCCTGAAACAAACAAGTTTAGTTTTTATTCATACGCATATTTAAAATATGCAATACAAGAAAATTCTGTAGAGATAAAAAGTACAGTAGTATATCAACACTTTTTCACTAGCTAGAGAGAAAACTGAGGGAATTACTGTTTCCAGTACAGAAGTTTCAATAATACAATGATAATTTGGCTAAGAAAAATATGTACCAAATTAGGACTTTGTTAAATAAAGAGTACTGAAGATACTGAACCCTATTCAGTATACAGCCCTTGAGTTCAGGCAGACGTTGTCTGGCTCTCCACTTCAGAGAAAGGTAATGAATGCAAAAGCAAAGTGTTGAGAGTCATGAGAACTGTCTTGGGGAGCTTGATCATGTGAGTGAGTTTAGTCAGCAACTGCAAAATATTTGTGAGAGCTGAAAGTCTCATTACAAGTTTCATTGCAATATTGTGAAATAGGTCTAATTTATTTTGGGATAGAGGACTAAATACACTCAGAATACCCATTACTTCCTACCAGTTTGTAAAAATGCAGGCTACGCTGTATCAGCTGTAAGGCATATGCTCTTTAGAACCACAGAATGGTTTAGCTTGGAAGGGACCTTGAAGATATCTTGTGCCAACCCCCTGCCATGGGCAGGGACACCTCCCACTATCACAGATTGCTCCAAGCCCCATCCAACCTGGCCTTGAACACTTGTAGGAATGGGACACCCCCAGAGTCTCTGGGCAACCCGTGCCAGTGCTTTGTGACCCTCACATGGAAGAATTCATTATGACACCTGATCTAATCTAATCTACCTTCTTTCCGGTTAAAGCCATTACCCCTTGTCCTCTCAGTACATGCCCTTGTAAAATCAATATGTTCTCTCTTCATAATATAGTACAGCAGAACTGGAAAAGAGTATTGAATCAGCTGTAACCATACTTGGCATTGCAGCTACTCCATGGATATTGAACTCTGCCTCAACCTAACAATGAAGCATGAAAAAACCTTCTCACTCTCTTAATATGTTTGCCCAAAGGAATTTCTAGATAATCTTTCATTTATTAGAACAATATTGAAATGAATTATTTCATGTAGCAGTTTCTTTAGTTTCAGGGTAGTTGCAGAGTACAGCTGAGGAGAGGTAACATTAGAAAACTGGGTATGTAACCAGAGAACAGGAAGGTCTTTCCTTCTGTCAATGAAACTGTTTAAAACATCTGTTTCCTGCTGTTTTTTTGGAACAAAACCAGTGTGTTTTCAGTACCTGTTTAACCTAAGTATTGGTATAACAAGTAAGTGCATATTTAGATTACAATTAAAAGCTTTGAAAAGCGAGTTAAACTGGGCATTGTTCAAATAGTCTTGTAATTTTTCTTTTTTCTTCCTTCCCTAGGTCTTTTAACATTTATAAATTGTGCCTATGTTAAGTGGGGCACACGTGTGCAGGATGTATTTACTTATGCTAAAGTTGCTGCTCTTATTGCTATCATCATCGCAGGACTTGTTGAAATATTCCAGGGTAAGATTGTAAAATTAAAGCAAAGATTTGTGTTTATCAATAAAATGGTGTGACTGATCTAAAGAATGAAAACTACCTCTCTGTGTTTTATGAAATGTATAATACAGCCACCTTGAAAATACCAGTGTTAGGAATTATCATGAAACAATGTCACAAGATATCCATGGTATCTCAGTTGACTTTGAACTTGGTAAGAGAAGGTAATTGATTGCTCAGCAATGTTGTGTTATTTACAGCCTGTAGTACAGAATTAAAAAGGAAGTGAAAACAGCAATACACAGACAGCAAAACACAGTGGGAGTGCTGAACGTTATTACAAATTTCTCTAAGGAACATGCTACTTTACAGTGAGATCAGTTTAATTTTTTTTAACAAGATGAATCTGCAGTCTGAACTTAAAGCACAAAGGTGCTAAGAATATGTAGGTAGATTTGTGAATCTACAGCTCTGTTTTTGCTCAAAGCCTGAGATCTGTTACAGCTGTTGAGAATTAGAAAGTGTGTGTTGGGCATTGTGCCTTCAATTTAAGAGAAATTCTGAACTTAGTTTTGTTCTTGGCCCTTCCTTTGGGAAGAATTTGTTGGTGTGTTAGGTTAAGAAAATGATCCTTCTTTCAAAGCTGCCGTAAACATCTGTCTTTTCCTGGCAATGTGAACAATTTATGCCCTTTGCTCTAAGTAGTTATTGTTGAAAGTTTATGAGCAAGATAATTACTGTGAACCAATCAAGAATATGCATATGTGAGCACCAGGTTTAATCCTTAGCACATCTGCCCATCCCTTGCATCATAGATACCAAGCTTGTTCACATCTTCATTTCCTGGACGTTGTCTCTTTTTCTGTTCCTAACTCAGCAGTTACTCCACCTGTATCTGTGCCAAGGGAATAGCAACATCTGATTGGGATAAAAAGTAGAGAAGAGAGATAAATAAAGGTATTTTAGGGGCCTCAAATATTACAGTTCTAATGGAATCTAAACACTTTAGTATACATAGTGTAGGACGTGTTTTGGAGTACACAGTAACTTGCCTTTCTGTTTTTGGTGGGGTTTTTTGTGTGTTTATATGTGTGTGTATATATATATATATAGTCTGAATATATAAATTGTGATTGATGAATTTGTCTTGACTTGCTTGAAGTCAAAAGATGGCACAAGTTTTCACAGGTACTGGTCCAAAAAATATACATACACTTTTAGCTTGTGAAAATTTTTTCTTAACCGTAATACTTTATTCTCTGTTAATTTTTCTCAGTTTTCTATTTTTAGTAGCAAAACCTTAAACATCCATGTAGGTGTTTATGTGGAGTTTTCTTGTCATGGTTATATAAAGTAATTTGTAATCTTTGTTTTCTGCATAGGCTAAATGTTAGAAAATTTAAAAGGATATAGGAGAATAGAGAGGGTTATTTTCTAAATATGTAGGTTATAAACCCCCACACCTAACCTGAGTATTATTGTTGCCAATTGTTTATAGCTTAGTGAACTTCTTGTTCCTGAATTTCTTGTGCCACCGTGGACAAACCAGGTGTTCAGTTGTAGAACAATATCATGAACAGTCAATAATTTTTAGTGGTTTTTAATGCCATCCTTATTTTCATGGCTAACACATGGAGTAGAATTGGAAAAAAGGTCTTAATAAGCAGATTTGAAGGAATTAGGGTTTCTGAAGTATTTTTGTAGTTGTCACATTGCCACATGGTAAAATATTACTTACTGTATTTTATTACCCTGTCCTTCATTGCATCTTTTCCACACAGGACATACATGGTACTTTAAGAACTCTTTTGCGGGATCCTCCTCTGATATTGGAGAAATCTCCCTTGCATTATATTCTGCCTTGTTTTCTTACTCTGGCTGGGACACGCTCAATTATGTCACAGAAGAAATCAAAAACCCAGAAAGGTAAATTATTTGAGCTTTCTACATGCTGATGGTTACTGAGTTGCTTTGTGCTTTGTTCCAAAGTTGGTTTGTGGCTGTTCTTGACTAATAAATTCTGAGCTTACACAAAAATGAGTAGAACTGCTCTGCTGGTGAGGCTGTGGATGGCCACTAGCAAAGAGTTACTAGACTCCATTAAAATTGAAAAAGAAATTAAGACATAAGAACAAATAAGTGTAGATGATTACAGGATGCTGTATTCAGTGCTAGATAAGCTTTCAGTTCAAGATCTTGGTACTATTTATTTTAATAGGTGTCAATGTTACAGTTGAAAAGGTAACTAAACATGTGTTTACCTGTGCATTCTGATTTCATATTTAAGAATATTAATATTTTCCGTGAATTTATGCTCTGAAAGTGTGACTGACTAATCTTGCCCAGTTGTGAGTCCGTAAGCAGACACCTTTATGTTAGAAGAGAATCCCCTTTGATAATTTTTCCATCCTATTATAAGCAACAGCTCAGATTGCTATAGCTGAATGATAAAGAATGAATGAGATTTTTTTTTAGTTCTCTCAACTGATTCTAACTGTTGCTGTTTATCCCTTCTATGTTGGATGTTGAGTTTTATGCTGAGCGTTTATCTAACCAGAAAATTTATCTATTAAAAAAAAGTGGATAAGTATTTTAACTCTTAAAAAACCTAGCTATTTTTAGTTAGATTGAATTCTGGATTAATAGTTTGTTTCTTTAAATCCTCTTGCAAAGATTTGATACCCATATTCAGAAGACATACATTTTGTATTTTTATCAATAATTTGGTCCTTCAAATCATGTTTTTTTTTCTGCTGAAAAGCTTCTTTTTTGAGTATTGTTGCAATGCCTTTTCTTCTTTTTAAAATTAGTATAGCATTCTCTGTTATCAGTTTGATAGCTCTTCTATTAGATGTTTTGAAAAACAATTTTTCTCACAGGATATTTAGCTGATGAAAAATTCTTCATAATCATTTGCTCTAGATAGGTGTCAGCACCTCATACAAGCTTCATTCTTGGTAGAATGGTGGCTAGTAAAGTGAACTTCAAATTTCAGCTTTCTGCATTGACAGTTCATGGGAATAATGAGGTATTCCAGACTTCTGCAAAATTACTACAAGAATTACATATTGTTCACGTTCACTTGGTTGGTAGTGCCTTCATGCTTGTCCACCCAAAAGTTGCAATCCACAAATTATGTTTGACATCGTCCCTTGGCATTAATCTTGGATGATGCAAAGTCCTTAAAATGCTATTTCAGATTTTTGTTACACTATGTAATATTTCTGAAATAAATTCACATAGTTTTTTGCTTCTTTTTCTTCTCTGTGCTGGGATTCACATGTCTCTTACTGTGAGTGTGCAACCTGAAAGAAGAGTCAGAACTCCCAGTTACTAATTTACTGATTTATTATGGAGGACTGTGGGGTATGTTTGTTTTTCTGCTTCCATGGCAGCAGACAGAAACAGCTGGACTTCTGGGCCTCAGGAAGTTTTTTGAGGAAACTTTCAAACTTTAGTCAGACTGATAATTTGTACGCTTTGGAGTTTTGTTTTTTGAAGGTTTATTTGTTGTTGTTATTGAAAACAACGTTCATAGCAAATGCACATCAATGTCACCCTGCTGTGTTTGATTTCAAACTGGGCAAATGTGAGAGTAACACTCTCAGTTCTGCTTCCCCTTTTGAAACATTTGAATATTCCTGTAAGGTTTGAGGAAAGAATAAGGCTGAGAAAAACCAAAGCCTAACATAAGTCTTTTTCTGCTCTATAGTTTCTTTCTGTGGAGTTGCATGCTCAGGCCTGTGAGTTTATCTCACAGTTAACTCTTATCTGCTCACATCTAAAGGTTAGCAGTATTTTCCTGTTACTCTGGACTTTTTTTTGTATAGCACACCATGTGCTGGAGCTCATAGCTGTTCAGCAGTTTTAGATCTGCATCTCTGTTGTGCAGCCCAGTTAAGTTTGTTCTCTGCAGTGGTGAGTGCACACGAGAACAGGGGTTTGGTTTAATAAATCTCTCTGCATCGGTTCCTGAAGTAAGTGCTGTAAGGACAGTCCCATTCCCCAGGGAGAAGGAGTACAATACCTCGGAGCTCTGCCTCTTTGGGTTCTTATTGTGGTGATTAACGTGGACATTAGGAAATAATTTAAAACATGTAAGTTTGAAGGCTGTAACTACAGATCTTGAAACCTTGAAGTTAGAGAATTTGAAGAGCAGCTGCAGAGAATCCTTTTTACACATAATTTAAGCTTTACATTACTATAAAAATCAAATTTTTTTCCAGTCTTCTATATTAGAATTTCTAGTTATAAAAGAATCCAAACTCTGATTCCAGAGATACCTCTTTTTGAAATCTTTATGCTGGCTTTATTACTTTGTATCTACTGTAAATGATACAAATAAATAACTTTAATCTGTTACTAATGGAATTTTTCTTTTACTGCAGTTGTGGGTTTTGGAGTTTTGTTTTTTTTTTTTTTTTTGTCTTACAGGAACTTGCCCCTGGCTATTGCAGTGTCTATGCCAATTGTGACTATTATCTATATTATGACTAATGTAGCTTACTACACGGTGCTGGATGCTCAGGCTGTTCTCTCTAGTGATGCTGTGGCAGTGGTAAGTTGACCAGTGGTTACAAATGAGTGTTTGAGATGGCTTAAAATATCATTGGTAAGGGTATGAGCAAAAACCAGACTCAGTACTAAGCAACAGCACACTAAGTTCATTGGCAAGATTCATTCTACTACTTACAGGGTAGTTAAGGCACACCAAGGAAAAACAAGCGACAAAACCAAATACAATCCA
This sequence comes from Cinclus cinclus, assembly GCF_963662255.1. Taxonomy (NCBI): domain Eukaryota; kingdom Metazoa; phylum Chordata; class Aves; order Passeriformes; family Cinclidae; genus Cinclus; species Cinclus cinclus. Next base: position 8,902,627 of record NC_085056.1, read on the forward strand.
GATAATCAAAACAAATAAACTGAGAACTATCCAGGTGTGTGTGGGTGGGGGTGTGTGTGTGTGTGTGTGTGTGTGTGTGTGTGTGTGTGTGTGAAGAAAGGATAGTGAGAGCAAGGACAAAAAGGAATGCAGCCCTAAAGCTTAACAGCACTCAGACATAACAGTACTTTAACTTAACTTATACCTTCAGCTATAGCTGGTTAACAATTTAACAATTGAGTAGTATTAGCAGCACTTAGCCTAACTTACTACTTCTAGGTCAAACTCACCAACTTAACAAAAGAACAACACTTAGCAGCATTTAGCTTAGTTAATAACTTTACTTACAGGCCTAACATACTGATACATCTAAGGTACTCAAACATCTAAGAAAGCAGTATTTCTCCCAGATTTGTTATTGCATATATGCACCTTTATGGACCCAGACAGAACGAGTGCAAGCATGGTACCTGTGAAAAATTCCCCTGAGAGGTCAGTGAATTACTCACTTCAGATGCCTTTGCATCTCCCAGTGGGCAAAGGGTCAGGCCTTGAGGAGTTACTTAATCCAGACAAATCTAAAAGCCACAGTCCACTGTCTGTCATGATTTCTGTAAAACAGCACAGGTTTTTCCCTAACAAAATTTGGAAAATACACTCCTTTGACAGGACTGAAATTCTCCAGTCCAGCCTGTCCACTAAGAGCATTCTGTGCCTGCTCTACTGCTCCTGGCCCTTGTCCTCACGAAGGTTTGTACAGCTGGATGGTGAATGGGGTCAGAAAAAGTGACCCACCCTGGGAGACTGAGGGAGTGATTCCCTGGGGGCCTGCCCAATTGATCTTCCTGAGCACAGCCAGTGGTAGCACTGCAGCAGCATTGGTAGCCAGATAAAGGAAGGGAGATGAATGCATGAACCTTACTGCACATGTTGAAACCCATGCCTAAATTTTTGTGATTTAATATGCGCTTCATTGTGTTGTTCTTTGAGATTTTTTTTACCACGAGTGAGTATATGTTTATTTTTGAGTCCATGTATACATTTATGTATATATATATATATATATATATATATATATATATACATTCTGTGCAGCTTTACATGAAATTGTAATACTCAGAACTGGACAGATCAGATTTTCCTCTCTACTGTGGGATGTATCTGAACATGGATGAGAATAAATAGACACTTAAAATTATATAAAGTCCATAGTCAATCTAATTGCATACAGAGATACTGAGTGAGCAGACAAAGAATGGAAAAAATGCGTTTGTGAGTTCCAAAGTTGTTTTAGATGTTTTATTTGTTAGGCTAATTTTAATGGAACTTAAAGAATGTTACAGATTTCTGGAAATCTAAACATTTATTTTTTCACTATATCTCAGGTTTGTCAAATAATTGAATTTAAAAGCCAAACTAATGTTCTATCTAAAGGCATTTTTACTGAGATGTCTCATTAGCTGGTATCTCTTCTGATTGCTACTACTTCCATCCCTTTTAGAATCATTAGGTGAAGGTGCAGCTGAAATTTAATACTTAACAGGTGAACTATTGAAGATTACCTGTCACTGATATGAGCAAATGCCCAATTCAATGAAACCGACTTTAAACTTGATCTACTAAGACATTAGCAAAGTGTGGGGCCCTCTGGAAGGATGTCTGTAGAATGGAGGAGTTGACACTGAGCACCTGATATGTGCATGACATGTACATTGCACTATGTGCAGAGTGAGGTTGGGTTGCACTAGGGGAGTGCAGCATGTGTGCTTTAGTAGTTCATCTGATTTAGCCTGTTCTGAAAGGGGAGCTCCTTTTAGTGCTCAAGCTAAACAACGTGAACCTAAAAGCAGTGTGTGGCAGTAATTTGGAGAATTGCTCCAAAAGTCCATTTGTAATTCAAATTCAGATACTTAATTGGAGGGAGGAAGGGGAGGGGAAGAGCTAATGACTGTATTTGAAAACCCTCCTATAATACAAAAATGTAAAAATCTTGATGGTGAAATTTCTCTGTGTGATGGAAGAGAATTTTATCCTCAGTGGAATCTTTAAGAAGACTTAGGGCATTGTATTCAGTGGATGAATGAAAGAAAGGAGGTGAGAATTAGGCTATTAAAAAAAATCTGATGAAAATGAGCCCCTTTCATCTGCTTGGATATTCTACATGTGATACAATATACAGGTTACTTACTGCCCTTTATGTAGTTAGTGAAAGTTGATGTAGGCTGAAAATTAGATTAATTAATTTTTAAAGAAATGTGGTAGTAGTATTGCTTCATTTTAGAGTCTCTGGTGTAGTCAAGCAGCAGTTACGTTTCATCCTACTTGTTGCTATGTTGGGAAGAAATGGAGTAGCTTTCTCCTCTTCAGTGAAGAGGCTTTGAGCTGTGAAAGGATGGGGTGGAGCTGTTTTCTGGTTTTTGAATGGATTAAAAGTTCTGAGTAAAAGAAGTATATCTTTCCACAGCACCTTATGTGCACTTTTTCTTGGTGGCTGTGAGGCAAGAGAAATCATACCAAGGAATTATATGGGAAAAAAAAAAAGATAAAAGGTCCTCTTTTTACATCACTATTGTCCCAATGTTGGGATTAAGAAACTGATTTTTTAAAAGCTTTTTTGTTGAAGAAATATAAATGATACAGCAACAGTTAGCTTAAAAGTTCTGCAACTGCTCTTCAGATGGTTGCGGATCATGTCAAATCACTGACTTTTTCAATGATTCCTGTCAGAGTTTCACAGTTGACTTCTGCTTTACCTCCTTATACAAGCCATCACAAACTTGCTATTAAGTTTTATACATCTGAAAATTACTCTGTAGCACAACACAGATAAAGAAGAGCAGACATTTTATCTCATCTTTCACTGTCACTGAACAAACCTTTTTTTGTTGTCTGAGACTGCTGCTGTGTTTTTTGCTTGTGAAAGTGGTGGCTGGCTCCACAAGCACTTTCTGGGCAGTTTTATCTCATGACAGGAAATATACTGGCTGCCAGAGCACAGCTGGTTACCTGCTTCCTGTTTGGTCATGTCTGTGGGTCATGATTGAGTTCTACAATAAGTGATATTTGGCAGCTTACTTCTTTTTATTGGAAGAGCTAAAACTGGTTGAAGCAAACAGTTGGTTGTCCTGCATAGCTAGCTGTCATCTTCCTTGGAGCTGTAAAACTTTGAGTCAGTAAACTGGGAATAAAGAGGATGACTTCAGTTGCATCTTTGAATATCATCTCGTGAGTCCAGTGTAGATCAATCAATTCACCCTGGTGCTCTGGTATTCTAGAGCAGACTTGCTTTGCTTTGCCATGCTCCCTCAATGAACTGGAATGTGGGAGGCTGTGTGTTTTAGCTATTTTATTTTTCTTTGGTGTATAGTTTAATAAATTTGGCTATCTTTTTTCTAACTTAATTCAGACAGAAGTTTTTAAGTTCTTCTTAGACCTTTTGGGTATTGCTTCTCTTCTTTCATTGGCTTCAGTGGCTTCTTTTCTGAAGAGGAAAATCTGCTTGTCCTTAGCCATCAGTGTTTCTCTTCTTTGCTTGCATGGGCACTTCCCAGTAAGGTTTCTTTGGATGAAGAGCATATTCCATACCTTACAACTGCAGAGCTCTTCATTAGGGGCAGACAGTTGCTTTTAGAGTGAGAGTTGTTCAGTAGGTTATTTGCCTTCTTTCCTGGAGCTACCTCTAATTCACTGCCAATACAACACTGCTGATGCCAGTTACGTCAAAGTTCTCTGCCTTTGGAGTCCAAGCTGAAAAGCTGAGATGAACCTGAGAATGCTATCTATATTATATTTTCAGTATGAGATAGGTAAGAGACTTGGAGAACACTGAACCCTTGTTCTACATCTATCTATAAGAGATGCTAAGGAGAGGATAAATACCTGAGAAGGTTTAGATCAAGTATCTTCAGCACTTCGATGAAAATATAAAGGGAGCTGACACTGGAAATTTTAATGTGGGCTGTACAGAAGAAACATCTTACATGCAAGTAGAAATGCAATATATTAATGCAGCAGAGTAGTGCTGGTACTCTTGCCATAAGATTGTATTCGGTGACCTAAAAGTGAAGTGGGAATTTTATGCTGGACCTTTTCCTGCATTGGTACTTTTTTCTCTCAGTGAAGGTGTTGCCAATAATACAAGGAGAGAATTATGTCTGTTTTGAGTGGCATTGATCAACAGCATGGTAATTGAAATGAGAATTACAGGAGGCACATTTAAATTGTTTTCTTTTGCTCCTTTACAATTTTCTGGGTTTGGTTGATGTGCACTCTTTCCTTTCTTTAAATATATGTGACGTTAAATCTAATTTGGTCAGTGGGGAGAGATGTCATACAGTATCCTCACAATGTAATCTCTGGCAGTGGGAGAAAACTTCTTTTGCGCAGATGCTTTTTTTTTTTTTTTTTTTGCATGTGCAGCTTCCTGATTGCCATAAATCAAGAGTTTGTTTCTGTTTGGCAGTAGCACCTTAGAGTCCTCAGAAGCTCAAGATTAGGAAAACATATTGTAGTTCTGACTGCCAGATCTTCCTGATATGTGTACATATTTATGAACTTCACCTCAAGAGAAACAAAGCAAAGCAGAATTAGTTGTGTTTCCAAAATACCAGTCATATATATATATATATATATACACACACACACATACATATATACATCCCCTTAGTGCTCTGTGTGATTTTCAGGATAAGAGCGTTAATAGAACTTGGTCTGGAAAAGCTTGTGGGCAATGGGATCTTGAAAAGAGTTACATGAAGAGGCTTCGTAGATGCCTTTTAAACTTTCCTAATAGAAACACCTCATAATCTTTGGGTATTTTTTTGGTATAAGTTTCTTATTCATGTTAGGCTACATTCTCTTTGCATTTCTCCAGTCAGTTCTGTTTGGTGCTTTCCCAGCTTCATATATGCTTGTGGCTCCATACAATCTCAGAGTAGTCTGGCATTTCCTGTGTGTCTCTAAGTGCACTTCTGTGTGCAGCTAAGTGTGATGAAACAGTTCTCATCTTGTGATTTGTAATATGAATGTGGGTCTTGCTTCTCATCTGTGTGCCTGAATTACTGAGTGCGAGGCACTGGCCTGTGTATTTTGTTGTGGCAGCTCTTTATGCTGGAATTTCTGCTGCTTTTAGTTCAACCTGTTTGTACAGAACTGTTGCTTGGACCTTTAAAAGGACAAAAAAGTGTTCTTGCAAGCCATTCACTACTTACCAGCTGATAATCATGAGATCAAACTGACCCAAGACAAAAACAAAATGTTGTTTAATCAGTTATTCATGCTTTGAAACAAAGCTGTAATTTAGTTTTTTGCCATTCTTCTGGGAGTAATGTAACATTTTAGTCGTGATGAAATAAAGGCAGTTCAGCTGAGAAGTGCATGGCTGGAAGTCCTCTTGCTGAATTCATTATTATTCCCTGATGATGGTTTGAAAAAAAAATTCTAAACTAAAGAGAAAAATTCCAGGTGTATGTCCTATAGTGTGCATGTATTTATGTATACCTTATATATTCAATGGATGGGAGGGCATAAAAAACTTTATCTGTAATTGCAAGTGTTACATCAGCAATTCTCTGAATTCTCTGTTTCCAAGCTGTTAGAAGCAGTTATAATTCAAGTCTGGACTACACGACTTCTCAGACTATAGCAGAGATGACAATTTAATCTCTTAATCCTTCTTGCTCTTTAGACTTTCTCAGAAGAATCCTGAGATGATATCCATCCCCATAGTGGTGGCTTTCTCCTGTTATGGTGGACTAAATGTTTCTGCTTATAGCTGCCTCCAGGTAGGCTCCTCTGTCATCCTCCACATACCTTTGTGAATGCTCCATTCTTTCCTCCATTGCCAGCTCATTTGTTTTTGTAAATACACTTCACAACTCCCAGAAGTAGTGGTAGCTAAAGTAGAATTGGTGAGGAGCTCAGCTCAGAGCCCAGGTCTGGCTCATTTGTGGAGGATCCATGATTGTACAACTGTGATTTTAGCAGAAAGCAGCCACTAACTCTTCTACTTTTCCCTCACCCCTTTCCTTCTTGGTACAGTGCACTCAGTGTGTGTGCTTGATAATTTGATTTCTCTGCTCTGCCTTCTTAGGTAAAATAATCCTCTGATATGCATGTAGTGAATTTTTATTGTGGCTGCTTTTACTTAGACTTCAGTAACTCTTTTAGCAAGAAATGTTGTGGAGATCTTTGTTCACAAGAGACTTTAGCTGAGCTTTAGAGAAAACAATTCTTGGCATCTGTTGAAAGAAGGGTATTGAAGGATATATAAATTTGTACTCAAGTGTCTGTGTGGTAGTAATGAACTTGGCTGATTTTTATTATAAACAAAGGTGAAACCCGGTCAGAAAACACCTGCCTAAAGGCAGGTGGGTCTTTATTTTCATGTTAAGATGGTTAATATCAATAGATAGATTAGTCAGACTTTAGGTACCTTTCAACTGTTTTTTTTTCCTGAAAGATCATTTTGTTGCAGGCAGATCTACTTGGCAAACCAAACTGAACTTTTTTTTAGATGATTCTCAATTAAAGTAGTCTTTTGTGTTGCCTCACCTCAAGTTTAGCTCTTGAAGATTTTTCCACCCTTTGGTCTGTCAGGAATCCCAACTTCAGCATTAGAAAGTATATTGGAAATGACAGTGTTTGGTAGAGATTGTCACTACATTGCTCTCTCTTTTGAAGTCTGACCTGTACAGCTCTGGGGAAATCACTTACTTTGAACTCGATCAAAGCCTAAAAGTTGAGGTAGAGCATAGCCTGCATCCAGAATTGAATCTGTAGCATTTTGATCTGTATATAATTTGTGGGTTTTATTGTTCATATGAATGATTGTTGTTTTCTAAGATGTGTGAAACAGTATTAGCATATCCTAGAACAATTGGATATAGGTTACAGGATGCAAATAGCCTTTGAGTTAGTCCTGCACATGTAATTCACACTGGCCCATCACTGGATGTTTCAAAAGGAAATGGAAAATGCTTGCAAAGAATACCTTTGGGGGAAAAAAATTCTCCAAATGATACATTAGCTAATTTGCATACTTCAGCATCAGATTACATTCATACATTCTTTTCTCTCTTCTTTAGCTTCAACTGTTAATATTATGTATCTAAATGCTTATCTTGTCTTGCTTTTAGGCAATTTTACTAAACATTTTAATTCTCTAACATCTTCTTGTGTATCTTAACTTTCTATATTAAAACAAAAAGTCCTCCAGGAGTTTTCTGTCTGGCAGTGTCACTTATTGTTTGGCTTCAGAGCTCAGCAGTTCAGGTTTAAATATTCCTTTAAGATGTTACAACAATTGCTTATTAGAATTTTCGTCTTGTCCTCATTCTTGTTCTGGAGGAGTTGTCTTAATTCATTAACTGGATCATAATAAATTACATTCTGCTTCAGGGGACTGGGTTTCTCAGAGCTGCATTTAGATGCAATAAGGATCTGAGAGAAGATCTTTGGTTTCTAGGAATTAATTAGTCTTGAGAAAATCTTTTATATACAATAATGTAAATTATTAGTTGCAGTTTCAGTTGGCTGAAAATGTAATCCATGGTATACATAACACATTTCGTATGGAACGGTCTTCTGCTAAATTAATGGTTTGATTTCAGCATGAAATAGAATAGGTACATGAACTAGTTCTTTTATAATTTTGTCACGTTATTTTTTATAAGATCTGTAGGAATCTGTGTGCATTTTTTCACCCCTGTGTTGAAGCTCCATTTTGAGGGAAGCTGTGCTAAGATGGATAAATTAAAGCTCTCAGGAAGAGAGGTGCCTTCCTGGGAAGCAGGGTGACACAGCGGATGCATTGACTTTGAGCCTTTAGGCAAGGCTCCATGGAAGTGACTATGAGGTTTTGCATTGTCCTTTAGCAGCAGGAAATCCTGTCTGCCTTTGAGGCTCAACTAAATTACATAAAAGGATGGAACATTCTGCTTTTTAGTGTTAATGATGATACACAGCAGAGTTGGATTCTGACCCAAAACCTGGATAATGTGCTGGACAAAGCACTTTTTCAATGCAGACAAAGAACAGGAAACTATAACTGGCCAAGCCTTGGTTTATGAATTTCTCAGCACCTTGAGGCTTAAAGATTGATGTTGCATACAGGGTTTTGTCTCGTGAAAATCAGTCATATAACAAAAAAACCTGCAAACTTTCAGGCTTTTTTTGACCGACAAAAATACTAAGAAAACAGATCCTAGTGCACTGCTATTGATGATCTAGTTCCTGAAGTAATTAAATCAAAATTTGACCGCTTTTAAATAGAGATAATTTCCTATGGTACAGATTAAGGACAGTTCTGAGTGTTTACCACCTTTGATGGAGCTCTTTATCCTTAGTTCATAAATGTTATGATGAAGACCAATGCATTGAATGGGAGGTCAAGGGCAAAGTGTTTAAAAATACTAAAATACTAAAAACTGAAGAAAATTTTGATAATAGACAAACCCGCAGAAAGCTGAATTACTATCTATGCTTTTTATTTCTGCAGATCTTGAAATGTGTAAAGCAAGAGAGAGATTAGAAAGTGATTTAGGGAAAGGTTCATAAAAGGTTTAGTAGCTTACTGCTACTTGCTAAGGTATAAAATGTTCAAATCTTTGTTTAAATACTACTTATACATGAGTATGTACCTTTCTGTTTCCTTAAGTAGTGACTTCATACTGTCTAATGTAGACATTATTATTTTGCTACCATGACTGTTAGTTTGCCTCTGTAAAAGAAATCATGGAAGTGATTTAGTTATGTGTAGGTAGAACTGGGATGGGTAGGAAGGTTTCCACCCATGTCCTCTGAACTCAGTGTGAGGGCATTTCTGCCGAACTTCATGCTAATGTCCAGATATTTACAATGCTCAGACCAAGATGGGAGGTAGAATACCTGTCAGTTGGCATGAATTAAATTTCTTCATGTTTCAAATGTGTTGTCTGATACTCTAAATCTCCCTCCCTTTTTTATCCATCCAGGAGATTGAACAGAATAGACTAGGACACAGTGTATTGCAAATTATTACCTATTTTTGTTTTAGATCCAAGATTGCTGACAGTCAGTGGCTCTTACCACTTGCTGTGAAACTTTGATGCTCCTGACTTCTTGGTTTCAGAGCTCTTCCATGGACAGTCACCACAGTTTCTTGCAGTATTGTCTAGAAACATCAACTATTGAGCAACCAATAAGATAACTTGCTCTGTCATTTGCCAAGTTGTGAGAGTAAAGCCCAGGGGCCCTGCCAGTGGAGCTAAAGGAAAATATATTGCTTAGAAAACTGCAAAAAAAGGAAAATAAAATACATTGCTGGAATAGTATCTGTAAACAGTAGGTGTGAGGTTGGCTGTAGTTACTGCAGTGTGGCACTTCCCTGTTTGGTTAGGTAATATTTCTATTTTTAGTAATCCAGAGAATGTTCACTTGTCTTCTGTAGGTCAGTTAGATAATAAAATATATTAGGATGGGGAAGAAAAATTCTCAAAACATGTTGTTTTCCTTTGTGAACATTATTTTTGTGAGCAGAAAACATGACTTCAGATGCTTGGCTAAAGAATTTTGTGCTTATTTAGAATCCATAAATAAGTAAGAAAGCTATGTGATTCTTTGTGTTGCACTATGGACTCTAACTATGTTATTATTTTTCCGTACAAGCGTATTACAAAAGCTCTGATGTCATTGTTTTACACTTGATTTTTGCAGGTATTTTCATGTTTCCTTTTCTTTCTCTTTCATCAGACATTTGCCGACCGGGTGTTTGGTATATTCAGCTGGACAATTCCCATTGCTGTAGCCTTCTCTTGTTTTGGTGGACTTAATGCTTCAATTCTAGCATCATCAAGGTAGAACATACCTCTTTCAGTTTGACAGATATTCATACATCTTTTTACATGTTACTCTTTCTGATCTATTATGAGAGAGGCAAAAATACTTTTTAAACTGAACCTATAATGAATAGCCACAATAAAACAACTGATTTAAATAAACCTCTGTGTGTGTGTTTGTATGTATGTACACCCTTAACACTGCCTTGTTTCCCCAAAGCATTTCTGAGTGAATGCAGAGCATAAGATCAAATTAATTTTGTCTGTGTGGTGAGTCCTGAGGCCTTCTGATTGTTTGCATAATTCTAGCAAGTTTATATTTTCAAATGTATTATCTAAAACTTACAGACCTTTTAAAATCAGTGTTTTAAAAGTTTGTACTTAGAAAAACTTGCTGCTGCTGTGAAGCTGCAGTCAGAAAGCTTAGGATATTGTGTAGAGCCTTTTCTTTGAGCAATGATTGTGAATGTAACTAGCAAAAGTATTAAATAGATTTGTTCAGCCATTTTAATACTCTTCCTGTCCACTGAATGAATTTGCAATGCCTCTGTTGAGAAAAAATATGATCATTTAGTGAAGTGGTCAATATAGAACAGTAGGTAATAAAATTGTGTGTGTTTGTTTTTTGAGCATGTAGTTGAGTGATCCCATCATTTTAGGGACCTGGCAATCCCCTCTGGTCAGCATTGAAAACTATTTTTCCCTAAGCTGGAATGTCTTCAGTGCTGGCCTTTAGAATTTTGTGAAACAATAGAAATTTGTTTCAGTTACTGTAGATGTTGTGTATTTTACCTGTCAGATGATTTTTTTTTTTTAAATGGCTGTTAACAGCATGTTTCTAAAAGCTTATCCATTCTTCAGTGGTTGTGGTACAGTACATCTTTATGAGAAGGGTTGAATCCAGGTCCCAGTATAAAGGGCAGAAATTCACTGTTGTAAATATTTATTTTGACTGGTGTTATTCTTTGATTTTCTGTAATATATTCTCTCTTGCCTGTGATCTCAACATGTGTTCTACTGCTTTTTTCAGGCTATTTTTTGTAGGATCTCGGGAAGGTCACCTTCCTGATCTGTTGTCTATGATCCACATAAAGAGGTTCACACCTGTGCCAGCACTGCTCTTCAATGCAAGTTGTTATTGCTTTTCTTTTCAACTAATTAGATGGGACATACAGCACAGCTTCCCTCAAAATGGAGCTTCAACACAGGGCTAGAAAAATGTACACAAATATATATATATATATATATATATATATATATATATATATATATATAATAACATGAGAAGAGTATAAAAGAACTAGTCCATGTATATATTCTATTTCATATTGAAATCAGAACATCAGTTTAGCAGAAGGCCATGCCATAAGAACTGTGTTCTGTATACCATGCATTACAATGGATTACATTTTCAGCCAACTGAAACTGCAACTAATAATTGGCATATTGTATATAAAAGATTTCTGCTGCTCAAGCCTAAATAATTCCTAGAATCCAAAGTGCTTCTCTCAGATCCTTATTGCATCTCAATGCAGCTCTGAGAAACCCAGTCCTCTGAAGCAGAATGTAATATATTGTGATCAGTCAATTAATTAAGACAGCTTTTTCAGAGCAAGAATATGAATTATTTAAGGGAAAACTTTAAAAAACTCACGAGAGACAAAATTTACTGTGGTCAAGGTGATTGCTGACAGTGTGATTTTTTGAGGCATAAAATTACGTCAAACACCAAGGAGGATAAGGTATTACTTAAAGGCAAAAACCAGCATAAACATTAAGTTTCAAACTTTTGGGTTCCGATTCTTACTCTTGTTCTTTTTCTGACAGTGTTTTATGACCCTTATTTACCTGTGTGTGGAAGATGTCTTCCAGCTAATCAATTACTTCAGCTTCAGTTACTGGTTTTTTGTTGGTCTGTCTATTGCTGGGCAGTTATATCTACGTTGGAAAGAACCAGATCGGCCAAGGCCTCTTAAGGTAATAATTATTACACAACTGTTTTAAATCCCTGCTTTCCATATAATATAAAAGTACTGTCTAAAATCTGGACCATGCAAGTTTAAGTCTAAAGGTTACAGATTGATCAGGACATAAAGCATGGTTTCCATTTGATGTTGTACCATGAAAGTTACCTTGTCTGCTGGGTAAGAACAAGAGACTGTTGTGTCACTATACTCTATTAGTATATGCTAGTTCATCAAGTACCTCTTCTGTCTGCCCACTGGAGAATGTCTCAGTAGCCTAACATAGTAGTTAGCCTTTTATCTAGCAGCAGAAATCTCTGATTGGTAATGCTCAAGTTAAGTAACTCTGTTTGTGGACCACATTTAGCTCGGTGATATCTGATCCTCTAGTAACCTTCTCATACTTTAAGTTCATACTCAAAAAAGTCAGTAAATCTTGTTTCCCAGGTTTTGCAGGTTTTGTCTAAAACACTTCATGCTACCATGCACTTTCTTTCAGCACAGCAGAGTTACCATACTTGATTACTTTTGCAATTTTTAGCAACAGTTCTGTTAAGAATAATTCTGCAATTTGCTTATGGTCCTAAATAGGCAAATATATGAGAGGAAGAGCAGAGAATTTCACAAACTGGATTTCAGAGAGAAAAGTCTGTATAATAATGTTTGTAACTATAGATAATGAACATTTCATTAATATTGTGTTCTGTTTTTTTCTGTCTGCAGCTGAGTGTGGCTTTCCCGATAATATTCTGTTTATGCACAGTATTTCTGGTGGTAGTGCCACTCTATAGTGACTTTTTAAATTCAGTGATTGGAATTGCCATTGCTTTATCTGGAATTCCATTCTTTTTCTTGGGAGTCTATTTACCTCCATCAAGGAGACCTCAATTTATTAACAAGATTATAGGTAAGTTTCTTTGTTAGCTGGAGATTTTGTTAGGAAAGAGGAAAAGTAAAGAGGCGACTCTTGGTCTGTTGATGGGAAGGGCTGTGGTGGGCTGACCCCAGCTGAGTACCCAGGGAGCTGCTGGCTCACCAGCACCCCCAGCAGTACGAGAGACAGAACAGGGTGGGAAAACCTGCTGGTGAAGTCAAAGAAAGTTTAGTCAGTGAAGGGAGGAATAAACTCCGCTGCTGCAAGAGCAATCATCACACATCTCACAGGCAAACACTTCTTGCTCAACCCATTTGTGTTGCTGAGCATGACATCAGATAGCACAAAATAGCCCTTTGCATAGTTTGGGTGAGCTGTTCTGGCCATCTTTCTGCCAGACTTCATGCCTTCTCCCATCCTGCTGGCTGCAGGAAGAGCAGAGTAAGAGGAAAGAAAAGAAGCCTTGATGCTGTGCAAACACTGTTCAGCAACAGCCAAAACATCAGAAAACTGTCTTTATTTTAACCAAGATTGATGCCTGTAAAAAGTGTGAACATTCTTGGTAGTGCAAACTGTCCAGCTTTACTGAATCAGTTATTTGGAGACAGATTTTATGTCAGTGAAGAATGGAATTTTGCTTTTTGTTGAATTACAGCAGTTAAATTACACACATTTAGTTTTCTCCATCAGTGCTCTTTTGGTATTGTTACTACATGAGATAGCCATGATGAGGGATGTGGTAAAGGAAGGTTTGTAGCATAACCTTAGCCTGAAAGCAGGATGTTGTGCTGCAGAACATATGTAAATACTCAGTAATCTTCCTGTGTGCTATTAGTTTTACTTTTTTAATTCCACCAATTTTATGCTCTTAATTATAGAGAAAAATTATTTTACTTCAGTTACTTGGCAGGGTGCCTAAGAAGCAAAACACCTTAGGGTATTAACAGAACAGTTTAAGATACTAGCTGTTAAAAAAAATAAGAGTGAGACTCCATTATTGTACAAAATTTTTTGTTTGTTTCCCTAAAGAGAAGTGAGACAGCATTCCTGACTGCTTTCATTGGTCAGATGTGTTTTGTAATTAGAGTTGAGATAGGTGGCTGTTGTTCTAATCTATCTCCAATTTCTCTGCAGGTGCAGTCACACGATACATGCAGCTGCTCTGTTACTGTGTTTTAACAGAGGTGGACCCAAATGAAGAAAAGAAGGTAGAAATCAAATCCAACTAAAGTTCAAAGCCATTACAAGAAGCAGGAGAGGATAAAGCAATTACACAAACGAAAGGGAAGAGGTGGAACTCTGGCAGACACAAAAAAACTGGTTTTGGTGGTCTTTCAGAAATGCTGAAAATGTTCTTACTTGGAGATGGACTCCAATGTGGCTCATGCCCTTGTGTCATCCTCCTAACTTGTGGCATGTTTCCAGGGCAGGTTTTCATTGAATAATGATGATCTACTCATTACCTACTCACACAAGCTGTGTGTCAATACTGTTTCTTCAGAATTGGTACGAAAATGATAAGAGCTAATGGATCAAATTAGATTTCTGCAGAACCAGGTGGTAAAGTAATGCATTATTAAGTTAGACTAAAACCCACTTTGACTCCAAAGACTAAGTCATTTCCAGCTTAATTCTGATGGATGTTTGCATTTGCTGTACTCAGTTCTTATCCCAGAAGAAAACTGGTCACAACAAACTACTTCATTAATTTTTCTGCCCCTAACGATAAATTAAGTTCTGCTCCATTATTTATAGACTGAACCAGCCTTTCTCCCTTGAAGATTTTATTCTGTATGCTGCGTGGAAATGTATCAGACTGTGGCAAGGATTTAATCAGCAAAGCACCTTGGCACTAAAGATTTGATTAATGGTTGTTGATTTTTTCTTGTTAACTTGTTAGTAGTTTGTCAATTTCTGCTAGGTTTTATGAAACTTCCAAAATTAAAATACTCATTTTGAAGCCTGTAAGCATTTGTTTGTGAACTGTTTCAGTGAAGACACAGTACCTGAGTTGCCTCAGCAGTCAGCAAATTCCCTTTATAAATTTCAGTGCTGTTCACTAGAAAGGGACCATCTAAAACCTCCCAGAAACCAGTTCAATTTTTTTCCTTCTAGAGCAGAATTTCTGTGGCACATACTAGATCTTGACAGCTAAGTACCAGGGAGAAAAAAAAATAAATAAAAACAGAAGTAAAAGGCACCACTGTAGCACAGACATACTGATTAATAGTCTATGCAATTCCACAGCTGTAAGTCTAAAATTAGGACTGTTTTGACACTGAATTTTGGTGCAGCAAAAGGCAACAAGAAGCCAGCCTGTTTGTCTGGCAAAATGAGATTTACTTCAAAAACATACCTGAGATTTTTATCTTAGTTCAGAATGTCTATCTCAGTTGATCTGAGTTTGGCCACACGTATGGTTTTGTGCATTTAAGCTGAACTAAATCTTGTAATTACAAGGTTATGGCTGAAGCAATACACACTTCAAAGGGTGCACCACAGTTGCAACAGTCACTTGAATAATAGTGGGGATATTTGGATTTTTGCATTGCCATGTTAACATTTCTCTGAAGCAAACAAAAATACCTTGCCTCCACTACTTTGCCATTACCAGGCAAAACTGATGGGCCTAAGTACTACTGCAGCCTCCAGTTCATGAATGACATTAATCAGCTAAGAGTTGATCCTATAAGCTACTTTTTACACTCAAGTAGGAGAGTGTAAGCTGAAATACTCTGTGTGTCCAAACAAGTACAATAGAATAAAGATGTACAAATGCAAGTTAAAATGGTGACCTGGGTTCAGCTGTACCAACTTCTGTGATCTTTAAATGAGTAAAAGAAAACTTGGTCAAAATAATTTTATTTACAATTTAAATGCATATTGTTCAACTCCAACAGTAAAACTACTGGGGAGAGTAAGGGACTGGTCAAGGCATTTCATATGCTCAACACCTGTGAAGAAAGTCACTTGACACTTAGGAACAAATGAAGTAGAAAGCAGTAGGACAGGGTGCCTTTTTCCAGGACTCCCACTTGCCAGCGGGGCAGACACATCAATCTTATTGTGAAACCTGACATATTTGACATGACCAGAAGGGCTGCTGCCAACAGTACCTCCATATCTGTACACTTGCTACAGGTACAAACTCTTGGGCATGCAGCTTAGGGAAAACAAAATAAAAGGTCCCTTCAAAACCTCAACACTCGCAATGGGTGGAAAAACCTATCTTAAAGCATAGAGCATCTTGTGCTTGGAAAAATATGTGTTCTGAAGTGGCCGTAGTCACACCCATCTGTTTAATATCCACCAGCTGAAGTTGGCTGCTCAGATAGTATATTCTCCTACAGCAGCACATGTTCACCTTCTGTATGCATTTCGTCTCCAAAACCAGGCTGTTAGTCAGAACCCAAATCTTCAATCTCATCGTATCCAAATTCCTGCAAGACCTCCTGTCGATATTTGTCCCACGTCCTTCTCCTGTAACATTGGTCCTCGTCACTGAAGCTCTCTTCAGAGTCTGTAGAGAAAGCATCAACACTGACAGATTATCCCTTCTTTTTACTTAAAAAATTAAGTCAATCAGACTAGTTTAAGCTTCTTGAGAAACTAATGAAGTCTGAACAACTTCTGTATGAGCTGAGGTTTGAAATGTGTTGGAAGTACTCTGGGGTAGGGACTTCAGAAGGCAGAGGCAGTGTTTCACAAGCATGTTGTCCCAAGTCATGGATTCCTCCTCTAAGCAAGCAAACCTTTGCAATTGCAGCAGCCTCAATTTGACTTCTCAATTTTGCCTTTTCAAAACCACTGATTTCTCTTCTAGTTCCAAGAAAGATAATCCTCCTCTACACAGATTTCACCATTGTAAGAGCAGAATGCTATCCCACCAGCGATCAGTTGCTTTTTTACGGATAGCATTTAAAAAAAGAGGGGATGTGCACATGCACAGCATGAAAGCAAACAGCATTTATTACAGGTGTACCTTTTTCTCCCTCTTCCTCAGGTAAGAATTCATCTTCTTCAGGATAATCATTACGCCAGTTATTTTCATCATTTTCATCATCGTCATCTTCATATACTTCCTCTGGACCCAGATCATCATTTACCTGCATGTCAACACAAAACACAATGCTGAGTGTCTATTTATAGTGAATGTTAAGTGGGTTTTCATCCACCTGTGCAATATGATACAGATCAGAAAGAGCCAGGAAATACCTACTGATGACAGGCATAAGGAATTCAGCAGTGACACAGGGCACACTGCAGGAGAATTTGAGTTGTCACTGCATTCACCATAACACTTCAAATCTGCTTTAGGTGCAAAATTCAGTGAAGTCACATATATACATGTTCCACTCCAGCATTTCAATGTTAATGTGTAACTTAGTCATATTCACTTCAGCAGTAGTGTAATAGATCAAAGAAGAGAGAAAGCAGTTTCAGGCTCCCAGTACACAAGTCTGCTGATCACAGGAACTGTACAACACAAGACTTAAACCTTACATTAAACTTCCTAACTCCACAGTCACTAAAGAACAATTCATTATGAAAAAGTATCTCATATGAAGATTAAAGTCAAGTCCTGAAATACTGAAAAAGTTGTCCCCCCTCCCCTTGCTCTTCTTTTCATTCAGTCATATTTACAATGACATTTTAATGGCTGCCTCCTAATCACAAGCAAGACACACATTACTCAAGTTTACATTCATGTGCCAAAATATAATTGGCAGTTTGAAACAAGACAGATTCTTCCCACTACATGAGCACCATCCCTTCCATTCTGTCATATGATGTATGTAGTAACCTGCAGGAACATGGGACTGGCAGTTACAAAAGGCCTAACACAGAAGTCACTGAGCATACATTGTGTCTATCTTAAAGGACCTTCCTTGGCATGGCAGTTTTAACAGCAGGACTTTAAACATCTTTTATTTGTAATCTTTTTAGTTGAGAAAGATAGTTTTTTCCACACCCTTACCCATTCATATTCTTCTCTATAGGGCTGTACGGAAAGGATATTTTCAATCCAATCAGGGGCTGATGTTTCCTTATAGTAGATGTCATAAACATACTCATCTTCTTTGTCACTGCGTTCTTTTTTATCATCTTCAGAAACATTTAAACGCTCACGGATCATCTCTACTGCATTGCAAAGAATTGTATCTGGATCATTCTGCTGAGAAAAAAAAAAGTGCGTATTTCCACTGAAGTCATGCCAAGTCTTATTTACAGCCAACAGTTTTCAGATGAAAAGAGAACTTACACATCGGACCAAGGCAAAGAAAAAATAGGGTAGTACAAGCCTTTCCTTAGGCAGCAGCATCAGACACTGTTTCAACATTAGTGCACTTAGGATCTTCATGGAACTTTCCAACTTGCAATCTAGTTAAAGCTCCTATTCAATAGTGGAATACTTACAGTGCAAGCAAACTGCCACAGCAGTCTGCCCACACATACCACTCAACAGCGATACCAAAGTACTTCAAGCACACCGAGTTCATAGCTGACCTGTGGGTTTGCAGTGGTTACACTGGAATCTCCCGCCATCTCCTCTTCTTGTACAATATCGAACAGCTGGAATTTCCCACAGCAGTCTGAACTCTTATCGACAGCACCACTCTCCTCCGGTGAAGCATCCTGCCGTGCTGCAGAGCTGTGCCCATGGGGAGCAGCCTCGCCGTTCGGGGCAGGTGCAGCCGTGTCAGCGCAGTGGGGCCGGTGGCTGGAAATCACTCGGTACCGGTTCTCCTTCCTTCTCGCCTGCTTGGCACAACGCAGCTCCTGCAGGATTCGCTGAGTGCTTCCCAGAGAGGGGCGCAGGCTTTGAGCTGCCTTGTCTCGTGTGATGGCATCTTTAACATACTTCTGAACTGGTTCGTTCTGGGGAAAAGAAACAAAAGGAGGACGAATGGAATGATAACATCAACATAGCAAGTCATACTCCTTCCTAGAAGGGGTGAAGAACTGCAATACCAATAATCCTAACAATATTCAAGTAACTTTATTATTGCTTTAAGCAACATAATCGTAACATTCTCTTGTTACGAGGGGAGAAAAGCAGAAGATATAGAAGTCGTAAGACTGTTTCAGTTTGATTTTTAAGCAACTCTGTAGTACAAAATAACCCTCCAAACAAAGACATATGCCTTTGGAAGTGCAGTGGATCTAAATTTAGGGCGTAGTATCCTTTACAGCGTCCTAAGACCATTTCAATACAAAAGGCTGGACAGAAGACAGTAGTTGATATCTTTGTAGGCCTGAGCTTCAGCATCTCACACAGCAGAAATCCAAGCTTCACTTATTGCCTGTTGTGTGGTTTCCAAGTGAAGAACGGTCCCCAAGTATAGAAAAGCGAGTGCTGAGCACAGCTCGTCCCGGGGCTCACTGTGCGCTGCGGCCCGCAGCTCTGCTCCCGCCCTGCCCCGGCTGTCACAGCGCGGGAGGAGCCGCCGCGCCCTCGGTTACCGGGACAGGACAGCGCTGCCCGGGGCCGCGCCGCTCTCCACACCACCGCATCCACAGCGGAGCCTGAAAGACCCGCCAGAGGAGCCAGAGGCGGCCGCTGCTTTCCAAACCCCTCCGGGAGCACCGGCCGGCCCACTCCGCCCCGCCCGGCCTGCCCCGGTACCTTGGAGGACACGGTGGCCACCAGCTTGAAGAGGTCGGTCTCCACGGGCTCGGCCCGGCGCCGCTTGCAGGCCAGGAGCAGCGCCTCGGCCGGCTCGGGGCCGCCGCGCTTCCGCCGCACGCGCAGCACGGCCGCGCCCGCCATGGCGCCCGCGGGAGGGGCGGAGCGACAGCACAGCGCCGGAACGGGAGCACAGCACAGCCCCGGAACGGGAGCACAGCCCCGGAACGGGAGCACAGCACAGCCCCGGAACGGGAGCACAGCCCCGGAACGGCAGCACAGCGCCGGAACGGGAGCACAGCACAGCCCCGGAACGGGAGCACAGCACAGCCCCGGAACGGGAGCGACAGCACAGCCCCGGAACGGCAGCACAGCGCCGGAACGGGAGCACAGCCCCGGAACGGCAGCACAGGGCCGGAACGGCAGCACAGCCCCGGAACGGGAGCACAGCCCCGGAACGGGAGCACAGCACAGCCCCGGAACGGCAGCACAGGGCCGGAACGGGAGCACAGCCCCGGAACGGCAGCACAGCCCCGGAACGGGAGCACAGCCCCGGAACGGGAGCACAGCACAGCCCCGGAACGGCAGCACAGGGCCGGAACGGCAGCACAGCCCCGGAACGGCAGCACAGCCCCGGAACGACCGCTCTGCGCTGCACTGCACCGCACCGCACCGCACCGCACCGCACCGCCCTCGCGCGGGGAGTGCCGGGCCGGCGGCTGGGGATCGGTGGCGGGGACAGCGGGGGAGGGCCCGCGGTGTCCGGGTAGGCACACGCGGTGTCCGGGTAGGCACACGCGGTGTCCGGGTAGGCACACGCGGTGTTCGGGGTGGGCACACGCGGCTTGCGGAGCTGCCGGCCTGGGGCTCTGAGGACGGACGAGCCCGCGGCATCTCGGGCCCGCTGCGCTGGTTCCGGGCAGGGGATGGCGGAGATCGCTGTGGCCGCGGCCCGTCGCTGCTCGTTGCTGAGGGGAAGGCCCGGGCCTGCGCCGCTCCCGGTTTGCGGGTGCCCCCTCGGGCCGGCTGTGGGGACTCCCGGAGGGGGCCCCGGCCCGGCGGGCTCACTTACGGGACGTTCTTCTATGAGGATTTACTGCTGTCCTGGTTTCTTTTTTGCACTACGTTCTTAGGGGTTACACCTAGGTGATCTTTTAGTCTAGGATTAGGTGACCGATTTTAGCTTAAAATGTTCTCACGAAAAAAGCATAAAGCGGTCACCAGTACTTCTGGCCAAGGCAGGTGTAGTGGGGTAAATATACAAGAGCTACAGTGATACTTACTGTGTTTATTAAAAGTTTTATTGTTTTTTGTTTTTTTTTTTCCACGTCTGGTATTTGGTGTATTGAAGCGAAAGCAAAACTGCACGCAGTGCATAAACAATACATTACAAGTTGAGATTGACAATGAAAATTTTCTGTGGAAGAGCCAATCCAACCACTGGTTCGATGGAGTGGTTAGAAGAGGGTGAGGACTATGACTACCACCAGGAGATTGCAAGGTATGCTTGGAAAAGTAGCTTGTTCTGTTAAAGGACACTGAAAAATGAGCAAATCCAACTTTATGTTAATTGCAGTTCAGGGGTCTGTCTTTGTAGCAAAGTTCCAAAGGCGTGCAGTGAACAGACTGTAGAATAGTCTAAATGTCAGTAAATGTGCCCAGTGGTATACAGGGCAGAGCTGTCAATGTAGAATTTTGTAAACCATTCTCCAAGTAGTTTCCTTCTAAATTTTTTAAAATGTTTTCTTTGGGGCTGATCCTAATACTGACAGTGACTGAGTTGGGACAGAATGCATTGACTAAAATGATTTTTAAATGCCAGTGCAACATATAACTGCCAGTTCTCTGTCCCTGTTCTGGCTTTTTAAGAGCTTAATGTAATAGCCAGAGAAGGTGGGGAGATATATTTTGGGGTATTTTTGAGTAGTGCAACCCATGAAGAAATGGGAACCAGAGTCTAGTAAAAAAATAAGTCATTAGTCTGTCTTTCATTGCTCTGTATGACTCTGTGTCTGTCTCAGGTGCTACTTTATACCTGTTTGTCCATATGTCTGTGCCTTGGGTCCATTGCTGTGGAGAGGATTTGTGGCAGTGGTTCATGAGTTGATTTACATGCTGATGGGCCAGATCATTGAAATTACATTATTCCTTAGATTTGAGAAACATTTTAAATCCCCAAAGAGAGTGACAGTTGTATGTGCATTTGTGGGCCACAGCGACCAGTTGCTTTTTATGATGAAGTATTTTAACTGGAATACCTTTTATTGCAGGTCACGCTATGCAGATATGCTTCATGATAAGGACAGAGTAAGTATAGAAGCAAAACCCTTTTGAATGGTGAGAAAAGAGCCAGTGCATTTCTCTTGAGTACTGTCACTGTGGGTGACAGTATTATATGGGTTTCTCTGAAAGATTAAATGATCCCATTTTTGTACACTCTAAGGTACCAGACCTGCTCTTAGATCCACAGATGCCTTCTTACATCTGACTTTAGTGTTCTGTTGTTTACTGCAGAACATTTTTGTATTCAGTAGCCAATTTTGCTGTTCTATGTTTGGCATTTTTGACAGAGAGCTCATCAGATGAAATTTCAAAGGCTATAAAAGTGAAGCTGGGCTTCTTAGTTTTTATAGGAGTGTAAGTAAAATCTGTTCTTTTGTGGTGTTTCTACCATACGTAGACATGATGGAGTCTGGAGTGAATAGTTCAAATGTTCATTTTCCTCCAGCCAGTAAGTCAGCCTTCCATCAATAATGTTTTGAAAGATTTCTGTGGTGCCTCTCTGAGAAGTCTTGAATTCATATTGAATTAAAACAGTGGGGTCAGGCATTTAATAAGCCATATAGAGGCAGCAAGTTGTGTCTGAGTGGTTAAAACAACTACTGGAATTGTATGTATCAAAGTTACTGACTAGAATTGTTCAGAAAGGGTCCAGCAGACCTTCTGAATGTGTAATGTTCAAAGGTAGTGTATTCCTTGGAGGGGCTTGATAAATCATTTGGGAATGAATGTCTTATAGTAGGTTGTTTAAAAGGAAATATAAGCATATATATCAATCTGTATCTTGTGGCTGAAAGCATTTGTTTTTTCCTGTTGTTGGTGCTGGTGTGCTTACAGCTCCATTTAATGGCCTGTAACCAAAAACCAGTATTTATTCTCATGTATGAACCTTTTTCAGTAGATGAAGAGAGGAATCTAAACCAAGATACTTCAGCTCTTGCACTGCCGTAAGAAAAACATGACTATTTGAGTGGTCCTGCTGGGGAAAATTAATAAAAAAAACTTGTAGTATCTCCCATGGATCTGATTAATACTTGATTGGGAAACTATTCACATTTGGAAATCATACATGTGTTATGAATAGTTGATTTACCAATGGTAATATGAACATTGTGATAAGTACTGATGTACTTTAAACAAACTGACCCTGACAGATACAGTTGTTATTGCTGAAGATGGCTTTGGTGTGACTGTTTAGGATACAGTGTCTGTAGGCCTTTTTCTGATTGTAAACTCACGGTCAAAGAATGCAAGATTTCTGCACAAAAATTAAATACATAAATGGATAAAAGGTTGCTGATGTTTTGTTTTGGTTTATTTTTTTCTGCAGAATGTGAAATACTACCAAGGTATTCGTGCTGCAGTGAGCAGAGTAAAAGAGAGAGGTGAGAAAGCAATTGTGCTGGACATTGGGACTGGCTCAGGACTTCTGTCCATGATGGCAGCTTCAGCTGGGGCAGATTTCTGCTATGCCATTGAGGTGAGCATTTGTTAGGGGTTGCACATCTTCAGCACGTTCTTTGTAATGCTCTTATTTTCAGGCTGTGTACTACCTCTGTTACTTTTGTTCTGAATGAAATAGAAATTCTTGTCACAACTAACTCTGTTAAGGTTTTTGACATACTTCAGCTATTTCAGTGATGATTGTTTTGGTTTCATTGACATTGTGTCTTGAGGATGTGTAAGTGTTTAGGGGCTTCTGTTGATGTGTGTATACATATCTTTATTTTTACAAAGAAATGAACTTGTTTAACATAAATGCTACAATATTAATGTGTATTCTTGTGTTTCGACAGTTTGGAGTAGCTTTTGGAGGCAGCTGATAACTCTCTAACAGTAGAGCCCTGAATTTTTCAAGTGAGGCTTGTTGCCTTGTTTCATGGTAGTGAACTTCAAATACAGGAAAACATACAGATTGTTTTCAGAATTAAATATATTGCATTTTGTTTTTGAAAGCTGACTTGAGGGGTACGATTTTGTTACTCTCTTTCTGTTCACAGGTGTTCAAGCCCATGGCTAATGCTGCTGTGAAGATAGTGGAGAAAAATGGTTTTTCTGACAAGATTAAGGTAATCAACAAGCATTCCACTGAAGTCACAGTTGGGCCAGGTGAGAAAAATAGGCTAGGCTTAAAAAAATTGGCAAGTACCTGAAAACCACAAAGGAATATGTCTTACTCTTTTTTTCTTACACATTTGTCACTTAAAACAAGTGCATCGAGAGCACCGAGGGAGCTGGGGGGTGGGGGGGGGGGTCAGCTTGGAGAAGAGGAGGCTCAGGGGAAACCTTATCTCTACAACTGCCTGAAAGGAGGTTGTAGGCAGGTGAGGGTTGTCTCCAGGTGACAAGTAACAGGATGGCAGGAAATGGCCTCAAGTTGTGCCAGGGAAGGTTTAGATTGGAGATTAGGATTTTTTTATTTTTTTTTTTTTACAGAAGGGGTTGTAAAGCACTGAAAAGACTGCCTAGGGAAAAGGTGGAGTCACCATCCCTGGAAGTGACAAAAATATGTAGATATGGCACTTGAGGACATGGTTTAGTAGTGAACATGGTGATGGTGCTGGGTTAGTGGTTGGACTTGATTTTAAAGGTCTTTTCCAACCTTAAGGATTCTGTGATGCTTTAAATTGTAGAAGGTAGCACTGGAAATCTACTTCTACAAAAGTGTTCTGGTAATATCTCAGTAGCCATCTGTATTTCAAATGGAAAATAATTTCCAGTCTTCAGCACACTCTCTAACAGGAATAAGTTCCTTAATTACTTGTGTATTCAGGATAGCATCTTCTTAAAAGGCTTACACGAAGATTTAACATTACAATATTAATATGCATCTTTTAGATGGAGATATGCAGTGTCGGGCAAACATCCTGGTGACAGAATTATTTGATACAGAGCTGATTGGAGAAGGAGCTTTACCAACCTATGAGCATGCACACAGAAATCTTGTACAGGTAAGAAAATAGGAGGTGTGTTACATCTATCAGTAGAGACATTCTGCCTTTTTTTTTTGAAGTAGGATATAGATTATACAGAACTTAGGCTTCTGTATCCCTTAGTAAATACACCATCAGCTCAGCTAGTTTCTTATTCAGTCAGTAATTTACTAAGTTCATTCCTAGAATAAAGCTATTTGAGTTCATATTATAAGTCACAGGCTCTGAAATTATACCTAATTGCTTTGTGTTGAAACCAGTAACTTTCTGGTTAGCAAATGTCTTTCAGAAAGGCATCCAGTTCTGGTTTGAATCTCTCCTTAGTAACAACTTTGTCCCAAGATGTTTTAAAAAATTCTAAATTTGATGAGCTTCACCTCCCAGGCATTTGTTCATTTTTGTTTGTTTTTTTTTCTGTTGCACTCTTTCTACTCCATATGTATTTTGCATGTGAAAACATTTTAAATGCTGTATTTAAATAATTTCCTTTTTTTTTGACTTACAATCTATGGGCACAATTTTAGGGCTTTCTCTTTCACATTCTCTAATATTTTTCCTTAGTTACAATGTCGATGGCAGAACTTTATTCAGGTTTTCAGGTTTCCATTTACCAGTTTAAAAGACACCATATTAAGACAATAGCACTCCATAACTTAGTACTGCTCTCCATATAGAACTCTAAATTGCAATTAATCTTTTTTCTATAAAAGCATTGTTTTTTTGACTTCATGATTGGCTCTTAGTTCGTAGTGGGAGTTTTGGACAAGTTGTATGTTTTCCACTCTTTAAACATGGATACAAAGTTGTCCTTGCATTAATACATGAGCCATTATTTTTCTTATATTCTCATTCCAATCAGCAACTTTCTTTTATTGTTGATATCTTAGTAGTTCCCTGCCTCGAGAAGCTCAGGCTAGATCTCTTATTTCAGAACAAGAATGGAAATGCAGGTTTAGCTGAGGCCAGTAAACTGATAATGTTGCATGGTTAATGAAGTGATCTGGCATTACTGAACCACACTGAACAGGATAGATACCTGTATTCTGTTTCACAGAGATACTAATTGCTCTGATGTTGCAAAAGTCTCTAAAACAAGATATTTTAGATTTCAAAGCTCCCAGTCCAACTTTTCTTTAAATGGGTTTGCATTTAAATTGATTTAATTCTCACTCATGTTAGTAAGTCAAACTTGAATGTGTTTACCCTTTGTGTTTTGAACACTCAGGAAGGATGTGAAGCAGTGCCTCACAGGGCAACAGTGTATGTCCAGTTAGTGGAATCTAGAAGAATGTGGTCCTGGAAGAAACTGTTTCCTGTTCATGTTGAAGCAGAGGATGGTGAAAAAATTCTTGTTCCACCTTCAGAAATGGAGAACTGTCCAGGTGTTCCTTCTGTTTGTGATATCCAACTGAACCAGATGCCTTCAAGTGACTTCAGTACCCTCAGTGATGTGGTGACAATGTTCAGGTAAGGGAGACACTGTTTTGTTCAAAACAGAGTTATCCTGTTATGCCTTTCATATAAGCTGTGCATTCAGCTTAAGAAACTGATGAGAGTTTTTGAAGAATTATTTTCACAATTTTCTTTCTGTTATTTCTTTTTACAATTTTCATGCTTCCCTGCAGTGTGGATTTCAGTAAGCCAGTCCAGAGTGCTTCTACCTACTATAGAGTGCAGCTGGAGCCTGTGAAATCTGGCAAGGCACAAATTGTACTTTCCTGGTGGGATATTGACATGGACCCCCTTGGGATGATAAATTGCACAATGGCTCCCTACTGGGTAAAGCCCACTTCTGCTTTGCAGGTAAAATACTGAGCCTTCAGATACCATTGTCAGATGACTGAGAAACTCTTTAGAGTACTGGGGGGTTTAAGCAGCTCTGCCTTAAATTGCTTAGGAACTCTAATATTTCGTGTATTGGAAGATGCTAAATAAGCAAATTGTAGAAATTATAGCTATGGTATATACCCATTTTAGCTTTTCTTTAATGTTAAACATTAAGAGCAATCTTTTATGTAAAGCTTAAAGACTGAAGCTGTCTTCTAGATACTGTTTTTTCTTTTATGTTCAAGAATTAAAGATTTCCATATCTTTTTCCTTAACTAGTCTCTATCCCTGGTTAAAATAATAGTCTGTGATTTGTTTCCTGTAGTTCTTCTATTAAATTTCCAACTAAGTGTTATGTTTATGGTAGCGTATTTATACTCTCATAAAAAAAAAAGAGGCTGGCATAGGAAAGTGCTGGATTGATATGGATAATTATAGAAATACTATCCCTATTAAGTCATGTTCATGTGTTTTTGTGTGAATGTATTTACCAGGAGGATGAACTTAGTCAAAAGGAAGTTAAAAAACGATTGACCTTCTACCCTTAGCATGTTTGAGAATAAAATCTGAAATTATCAAATTGGAGGTGTTCAGTCAGTTTAGAATGACTGATTAGCATAGGATGTTTGCAGTGCAAAAACCAGCTTTTTGAAACACAAAATAGTTGTACTGTGATTAGAGTGACATCATTCTAGCTGCATGAGGCTGTCAGCTGTGAGATACAGGTTTCTAACACAAGTGAACTGTGGAGGTGGAACAGCATTAATGAGTGCAAAGCAATTTTGGGTTGTTTTTCATTTGGTTGAAATAGAAGCTTGGCCCGTGAGCAAGCCAGTGGTCTCAGGCTTCTTCTGTTGGTCTCGGGCTTATTCTGTTGCAAGAAATCAGTATTGTTCAATTTGTGATACTGGTCTTTATTCAGCTTTGCTAACTTGAACAAGATTTTTTAAATTAATCATACATTTTCAAAGTTGCGCCCATTCTTCCCAATAGATTTGTTTACTTTCCATTTGCTATTTGAGTGAGTTCCTAAGGTTTTGTGTATCAACCCTTTTCAGTGGAGAGATCACTGGATGCAGTGTGTTTATTTTCTTCCACGTGAGGAGCCAGTTGTGCAGGGTGAGAAGTTGTACCTGACTGCCTGTCGTGACGAGTACTCTGTGTGGTACAGCCTGCAGAAAGCCAGGTAACATCTGTCTGTGAAAAAGGCTGCTGTCTTGCTCCAAGCTGGAGTATTTGCTGCTCTTAGAGCATATCATTTTGTAGAAGAGCAAGATAAGAACCTAAATAGTAGAAACATATTAAAGGCAATGCACAGGTGGAAAATACACATTATGCATAAAAACTCAGTTGGACTGGAAGCTGCTGCCTTGCACCTGGTTGCATTCTCTGAAAAAGAGCCATAAAACACTCATAGATTCCTGGAAATTGTAAAATACTGCACAGCTGAAGTGGCATACAGGTAAAGTAAAGAAGTGAAATAATGGTGATTCTGTTTCCATTTTCTATTTTTCTAGTCAGCACTGCCTTTCTGAAATTGCTGCCTTTTGCTCAGATTATAAAGAGCTCAATCATGTTGGTTGCAATGACAATAGCAGCAAGCATTTTTAAAAGCAGTGCTGGCTTTAAAATGTCTGAATTTGCTGTGCCTTTTTTACTTAGGAATCCAACATCCAAACAAGTAACTGTTTCCTGAAAGGGCAAAGCCTAAAGTACCTAACCATCATAGCTAGTGGGAAAGTGGGGGATGGTTCTTGGTTTTGTCTTTTAAAGAAGGTGAAATTTTTTTTCACCACTCTTCATTTGGAAATGCAGAGTTACAGAACTGTCTCTGGAGAGCCAGTAACTTCAAAAAAATGACAGCAGAATTCATATTCATCAATGTGCATATCAGCCAAAATGTGTAAATGTGCCTGTTTGCAAAGACATGTTGCTGATGCTGTAATTGATACCACATAGAAATTTTTTACAGAGAAGGGGAGAATGAAGCAGATGGAGAGGAACATAAAGCAGATGCTTGTGTGGAGAGTCCTGTCTGTAGGTGTCGTGCTCATCTGCTTTGGAACAGGCCCCGCTTTGGGGAGCTGAACGATCAGAGCCGAACACGCCAATACATCAGCTCCTTGAGGAAAGTGAGTGCTTGTAGCCTGCACTGCAGGTGTGCTTGGCTTTTCTGATGGATGCACATACTGGTTTATTTGCAGTAATTATGGAAATCGTTTGTCCCCTGCAAAGGACTTCACTCACAAAGTGCATTTTTCTTCCAACAGCAGATAGAAATTATACTTTTGTCTTGAAAACTTTAGTGTTAAATTTTTAAATGGTAAGCAGCCGCTTTTGCGCAGAATTTGTAGTAGCTCTGTGTGTTTGTTAGACGTAGTATTGGTAGTTGAATAAAGACATCCGGTACATTTTTAGCAAACTTTTTCAGACCTAAGCCAAGGATTACATGAGAATTTTTTTACCATTATTTCATATGAAACTTTTCCCTCTGGAATAAGAATAACAATGATTATTTGTTTTCTGTAGGTTCTGAAAACAGACAGTGTTTGCCTTTGTATCAGTGATGGCAGTCTGCTGCCTGTGCTGGCTCACTATCTTGGAGCAAAGCAGGTACAGTACTTTGTCCTGTTTTTCAGATATTTTTCAGGTTTTAGCTTGGTATTTTTCTCTAATGTAGTTCATTTCCAGCTCATTATTTAATCATTTGCAGTGCCTCCTCAGGGACAAGTGAAGAATAGGCCCACATTGTGTTGAAGGGGAGGTTAAATTCATCTCTGGTCAAGCTGAAGTCTAGGAAGATAATAATTACCAGATTTGACATTTAACAATATGTGGTTTTGAGGGAAAGTGCTGTTCCTCATTCCCCACTGCTCCTGTTTGCCATCTTGTGTCTTATTTTTTTGAAAACACTCTATGATACTTAAATGTTTGGCAGGGTATTTTTCTTTTATATTTGCAATTCCATAATTACATTTATTACCTAGTCTTGAGTGGAAGACCTATAAGAGCCAAATAGGAAGCAGTAAGAATACTGGGTTTGTGTAACTGAGAGCTGCCTGGCTGTCTCACGTACATAAATGCCCTACTTGACAGGGGGCTTTTTAAACTAAAATCTGTTAAGAGTTGAACTGAATATCTGGCAATGTGTAGTGTAATATAATCCTGAGGAATGTAGCATAGTGCCTAACAATTCATCAGTTTTGGGTAAAAACTAAAATTCTTTCTTACTGCAAAAGGCTTTTGAACACTCTCCAAGCTGATACAGTCAGGTCATGATGTTAAGCAGTATTTACAATTTGGCACACTGGTAATGTGCTTGCATTTGTTCATGAGTAAATATGTGCTTAGAACAAATGTTAATATGCTGTTTGCAACTTAAAATGGAAGATAAATATTTGCATTCTGTTGAGTTGGTTTTTGTTTTTTTTTTTCCTTGTACAGCTGTGAAAACAGAATTATTTAGCCTATAGTTTTGGGGGGTGTTTTGTTGTTAAAAATGTTCATTATTGTGGGCTCTGGAATAGATGCTTGGTTCTTATGAACTGTGTTTACTAGGGCATCAAAATGTTCCTTCATTCTTCAGTTACATATTCTTTTAATTAAAGACTATAATGCTAGTTTGACTAACTGTATTTTCCTTAGGTGTTTACATTAGAAAACTCTGGTGTGTCCTGTTCTGTCATGGAAAAAGTGAGTATTCAATTTTCTGTTGAAACTGGATCTCTCCTTGCAGATGCCTCTTGGCTTGTCTGCTTGAGCTGCTGCTCTGCTGCTGCCATTGCCTTGGTGATAAAAGCCAGGCTGTTTGTTTCTGAGGATTAGTGAGAGCATCCCAAAGCTTGCAGCAGTCTGGCAAGCAGCATCCAGCAGTTCTGTCTTGCAGCTGAGACAGCTTGGGAATGCCTGCTCTGCTGTTTGCTCTGCCTTGGGGAAGGGCACGGAAGGCTCTGCCAGTGCAGTGGAGGCTGTTCAGGAGGGACAGCTGGGCCTGAGAAGTGACTGGAAGCAGCTTTCTGGAGTCAGCATTGGGCTTGGCTCCTTTAGTTGACACTGTGTGTTTGGAAGAGATCTGGCTCAGCCTGTGGCTCAGAAGTGCAAAACCAGATGGTGGGCAAATGAGGACTTGGACCTGGTCTCAAAGGAAAACCAAATATGCAGTGTATTCATAGGTGAAGTGATTCTTACCTTTCTTGATTATTCTTCTCATATGCCTCAAAGTATAAATGGATGAAGGTGAGGCAGCTTTTGTGTTATCTGCCTTTTTATATAGATAATTTAAAGAATACTGAGGGCACATGCTTTAGTTCCCCAGGTGTGACACATTGGCTCTAGGTGCATGCAGCCTTCAAGAACAGACTTGTATCATCCTCATGACTTATGTTAGGCAGTTTTATTAAAATTTCTTTTGGCTGCTGGGGTTTTTTTCTAATTTATTTCCAGTAAATTTTTTATTTTGGTCTCAACTGTAGCTTTTGACAAAGACAGCGTGTTACTTTTTCATTTTAGTTTTTGAAAGCGAATCATCTTGAAGATAAAATTAAAATAATAGAAGCACGTCCTGAGTTGCTGAAGCCTTCTCATTTGGAAGATAAAAAGGTATGTTACAGTTGTATCTTGTACTGAATTTCGGGTTGGTAGGGAGCAGAAGGTAAGAATTAATTGTAGCCACAATGAATTCTGTTATATCCCAATTCATATAAAATGTAATGAGTAAATGGTTCACACCATGTGCCATTAAAACTAAAGGAGACTAAGGACTGTGGGAGGGTTGTTGGTTTGTTTTGAAGGGCCTGGCTTTCCCTGCTGCATAATTGCCCCAGTAGTTAAGGCAGTGTAACTGGTTCTGCAAGTCTGTAGCTTTTTCACAGTCCACTCAAGAGGATTGCAATCTATGTGGAAGTGATAACATACTTCAGAACTTCAGAATTCTATGACTCATTGCAAAGCCTTCCAAACCCAAACTGAAATATTTTCTCTCAAACTGTTGTGGGAAAATTCGATATAAAATGTGATAACTAAACCCACCCAACAATGTCCAGTATGCTGTACATGCAGTGTACAGTCATTAAATCCCTAGGGAGCACTAGAAGTTTTTATCTAGATGATTTCGCTTAATATATTGCAGTGGCAGCTATTGGAAAACCTAAACAGCCTGTGTTGTGAGTTGTTGTTCTTTATTATAATGCTTTTTATTTGTTCCCTTCTTTACCAAGATTTCTGTCCTTGTGGGAGAGCCGTTTTTCACGACAAGTTTGTTGCCATGGCATAACCTGTACTTCTGGTATGCCAGGACAGCTGTGAGCACTCACCTTGCCAGCAATGTCACTGTCCTACCTC
Organism: Cinclus cinclus; assembly: GCF_963662255.1. Classification (NCBI taxonomy): domain Eukaryota; kingdom Metazoa; phylum Chordata; class Aves; order Passeriformes; family Cinclidae; genus Cinclus; species Cinclus cinclus. The sequence continues at coordinate 8,934,267 of NC_085056.1, forward strand.
AGTCTGCTTCTTTGCATATGATGATTGTGGAGTTCCAGGTGAGATTGTTCAGATATTTACACAAATTCTCTTAAAACTGAGTACTCTACAACTTTATTGCATCTTAATACTGGCCAATATGTTCTGTACTTACCACCTGAGAAAGTAATATTTGATATCTTGAAGGTGAATTTGGTGTTTCAGCCATCTCTTGTCAGCAAATCAGCTCAAGTGATTTTGCCATTTAAAATAAAAGGGCTGCATGTTTTAAGACATTTATTTAGAGATTGGTGAAGCATGTTACAGTTGTAGTTATTGATAAAATTAGATACTTTATCTTATATATAACATATAAATATATATATAAAGTAGATACTCTGCAACATACCAGGTTTCGAAATGAGGCTTTATAAGACTGTAGGCAAGATTCTTAATTGCAAGTGGATTTTTTTTTAAAAAAAATCTCAGGCTGTGAGGCTGTGCACAGTTCTGAATATGAGCACATCTTAAAAATACTTCAAAAAGCCATCTTTCAGATATTGTACAAAGTTATAAATGTATTTTTTTCATTTATTAAGGATTTTCTAACAGAAGATTGTGACATGTTTACCTACCATGAAAATGGAAATTAAATGTTTTCATCATTAATATGCAAAGTCCTGTAACTTAAGTGAGGGAACTCTGTAGTCTGGCATTGTGTAAATAAATGTACATACTTTAAATAAAAATGCCTATAATCTAACAAAGTTTCACATAAACACGGCCTTCAGTTTATTTGTTAAAAATGCCAGGTCTTTTTTGTAGGTCTTCCACCCCTCTGGCTCCCTAGCTGTGTAGTTTCTGTGTCTGAGCCTTCTCTCCCTTAACAATTCCTTTATTCAGATGCTCTTTAACCTTGTTCTCTTACTTTTGCCTTTGATCTGTGTGTGTGAAAATGCCCCAGCCACCTCTGGGACTAATCAGCTGATGCACATTTTTTCAGTTTTCTACAAAAATGTACAGAGTTGAGGTATATACTGAGTAAATATTGTAAATCTGAATCCTGTAATAGGGATCTGATATTTAGACTAATCAGCAGTAATCAGATTAAAATAAGCAGTAAATTTTAATTCCATGGTCTCTCATCTAGAGGATTTACTTCCCTGGAACTCAAAGCATTTTCTAAGGAAGTAAGCATTATTCTCTTTGTGTTCTGGATGAGGAAACCAAAGCATGCAAAGTGATGACTGAAGATTATTCGGCAATCAGCAGAATGTAGAGTGACACTCATGTCACCTAAACCTCAGTTTTACACTTTCATATGCAGGGTTTGTTCAGAGATGATTCTACATAAAATTTTTGGTAAAACATTTAACTTGTATTTTGTTCCAGTAGGCTATGCCAAAGGTATTGCTTTAATTTTACATTATCTTCTCTCAGTGGTGAATCTAGACTCAAAGACTAGCATCTGTGGGGTTTTAAAAATAACCTCTGGATTTACCAGTTCTTGTTTAGACAGAGGGAACAGACAGAGTTGCAAGGTCTCTTGCAGAGCCAGTTCTGTAGGCTGTTCTGTCCTCTCAGAATGGATATGTCATGATGGTTAAGCAATTAGCAAAGCCTGGATCCAGGAGAAAAAAAAAGTGGATGGAATCACTTCAGTTATAAGCTTGTTTCATCCATAATTGCATTTAGGGAGCAGGGTGCTGCTTCTCTGTTTTGGTAGTTCTGCTGGGTGTACCACTCTTGATAGTCACTCTAGTTCATGCTGTAGTCAGGCAGAAATTACAACAGTATTTGTTTAAATGTACAGTAATCCTGCTGCCAGTTTGTAAAGCAGGAACATTTGAGATGAAGTGTGACAATGAACAGGTAATAAAATGTATATATCCACAGCTAATGGATGTTTGTGTTCTAGGTCTAAAAAAAAGTAAATGTTGAACTGAGGCAGTCTGTCCAATGGGTTGCTAAAGTCAATGAGAGGCATGGTATGAAGTGGCTGAAATGATCTCACTCCACTTTGTGGTGCTAAAGGGAAGTGTGGGTCTCTGGTAGGCTGAGAGATGTTTGATGCTACTGGGAGCACTTACCTGTGCTGAATAGTGAAAGTGGAGGGGCTGTAAGGGTTAGACCTTGGCAAATCCATAGCTGTTCTAAAGTAAACTACACACAGAAATTGTAGACGTGTTCTTTCGTGGAGTTGAAAACAGTGCTTAAAGAATTAACTGAGTTTTAAAAATCTTTTCCTAGAATTGTCTTCTGATTCTTGCAGTAGTTGTAATGGTTTAGCCATATATAAATAGGATCTGGCTTGCTATCAAATGTCTAGGCTACAGCTAAAATTACTTCAAGATTTCCTGTTTCCTTTAATAAAGCCAAACAAAATCCTGTTGTTTTTTATAGGACTTATGGAGAATCCGGAGTCCATGTGGCACCTGTGAGGGTTTTGATGTCCAAACTATGGATGATATGATTAAAGTAAGAAAAACAGTTTCAGCACAAATCTTAGCAAAAAACATATTCAGTTTGGCTTAGTAAAGCATTTAGTGACTGTGTGAAACAATTGTGTATTAGGCAGAGCACCATTGTTTGAGATTCATCTGTATCAGTTTCTAGAGCTCTGCTCTAGATTAATTGTGGAGGAGTACAGGCAGTTGTGGACTGGAATTCATCTCGAGGGAGAAGAAAATTTCAGTGTATTGTATTTTGTAAGTGCCCATTTCTGTTGCAGGGCTGAGGGCCCAGTCACAGCATTTGGTTTCATGTGTGTAGGACATCTTGTCCCTTGTGCCTGAGAAGTGCAGTCCTTCCCTCTGGCAGCTTTATTGCTTAAGTACTCTGGGTTTGCATTTCTGTTGTTACTTTCAGTTAATTTTATTCCTTCCTTTCTTCAGGATTCTCTGAATTTTAGGGAATCCAAGGAAGCAGAACCTCACCCACTGTGGGAATATCCCTGCAAGTCACTCTCAGACCCACAGGAAGTTTTGACATTTGACTTCACAAAGACTGTACCACAGCACTGTCTCGGCACAGAGGGCTCTGTAAAGCTCTTACGGTCAGTTTTCTCACTGCAGTAAATACTCTTGTCATCATCCATTTCTTTACCTCCTATTCAAGCTCTTTAGAGGAGTTGAGTTTAGAGCTCCTTTCTGGTGCAGATGTACTTGGCAGTTTTTAATAATGTGACCTAAGATTGTGGAAGTTGCTCTGACTCGAGCTTCTTGTGGGTATTCACAGTAGGCTATAACAATAGCACAATAATGTTAGATATTATTAGATTAGATAATATGCCTCTGTTTAAAAAAAAAAACATTTTACTAGCTCTCACCATGATTTAAAATTTAAGATTAAGTTATAGTTTAGAGAACATAAAACATTACCTGGATGTTTTTAATGTTTCTGTGTGTTGCCTACTGCTGAGTTCTTGCAGAAAACACTTCTACTTAGCTTGTCAAACTATTGTGTTTAATAGTTAATAAATTATTATGTTTAATAGCTTTAAAATTCTTGTGTTAGTAGCTTTTAATGTATATGATATTCTTTCTTCTAACTGTAATCCTGGCAGTCTTTATATTTTGCCACATCTTCTGAGATACTTTCCACTGTAACTATGGATGGTACTTAATTCTGTTCAAAGTTGAAATGCTGTTAAGAATTTAAAAAGGTGAAAGTTTTATTTTTTAACTATCTAGAGCTTACATAGCTCAAACACTGCTGTGTTTCTCATTAAACAAAATAAAATTCAAGCTTTCATAGACTCCAGAGCCATCTGTGTGGGGTCTCTGTGCCTTTGCAGCAGTTGTGTTTACAGCAGCACAGTGGCATGACCTCTGCTTCTTGTGGAGCAGGTACTTGAAGTAGCACAGTATGTGTGGTAAATATTTCCTCTAAATTCAGAGTCAGTAGAAACTGGGGTCTCTAAAGGAACTTCTCAGTGTATGCTGTGTAATTCATGCCATGTTACCCAGTGCTGGTTAAGTGGCTGTGCTGCTGAGCAGACATAGTTACAACATGTTCTCTTGCCTTCTTTTGAATTTCATATCTGCAGATACTTTAAAGCTTCTGTCCCCAGTTACCAACTCAAGTCAGCTGCTCAGCTTTCTTTCAAGGAAAGAAGTTGTTCATGCTTTTGCAGCTCTCACTTAAACACTAGTGCAGTGTTTAAGCTGCCAGGATTATGTAAAGTAATAGGTTTCATCCTGCATCTCTCCCCAGGAAAGGAAAGAGCCACGGAGCAGTTCTGTGGATGCAATATCATCTCGCTGCTGATATCTCCGTTAGTACAGGACTGATGCAAATGTCAAATGAAAAGGTATATCTTCATTTTAATTTATTATGTTAAAGTCTGTAGGATTGCAGTGGGTCTCTGCTAGCCATGCTTGAGTTGTGTAGTACCCCTTCTAACTCTTGCTTGAATACTGTGTCATCAGAATTGCTAAAAATATCTATTCATGTTTTTGTGGGGAGCAGGGGATGTACCTTAAAATGGGAGAGTCTGATTTGCATCCAAATGCTCCCTATTTTGGAATCAAATTCAGAATTTACATGGGATGCTAGATCAAAGCAGAGTTTTTTTCATATAGATAACCTCATCTCAGCTTAACAAAAGCAAAACTTTGGAGGGGAAGGAGTATTTTTAGTATTCTATCTCAATGTTCTTTGACCAAATCCATTTTTAACTCGGTGAGTTCAGTGTGTGGTGTAGCAGATGGTATTTCTGTGCTACATAGTGGAGTGGATGGCAGTGTAAATGATAACTGTTGATCATTGTGTGCTCTGCTGGGAGCAAGAATTCTTACTGCATTATTACTGTGTAATAATGATATTGTAGATTTTGACTGCTTTCGCTTTTAACTTTCTCCTGCAGGGAAACTGTGAATGGAATCCCCACTGCAAGCAAGCCGTTTATTTCTTCAGCTCTGTTATTGAATCTGAAATTCTGTCAGACCCTGCTGCTGTCACATACACTATAAATTTTGACACAAAGACAGGAGAGATTGCCATGGATTTTAAGCTACTATAAAATACTTTCCTTTTGCTCATATTCCTAAATTATAATAAACATACGGTATTTTTTTTTTTTTGTACCAGAGGGGTTTTTTTATTGTGTTCAGAGAGCAGACTGTTCTGAAACATATACTTCTAACCATTTTGGATTTGTTTACAAAATACGGTTAGTGAGGTAAAGAGGAACCATTTCCTGGGGACAGGTATTCTTGTGAAGGTTTATATGCATATAAACATATATACACACATGCTTTTAATCATCTCTTCGAGGGTTTTACATAGTTTTAAGGAGCTGCAAAACAGCTGATATGACAATAGCAGCTGTTCACTGCATGGCATATCATTGGATGAGGACCCCAGGCCTTACGCTGGCATTGGAGAAAAGTGAATTAAACACATCTATTTCTAGGCTGTGCTCTTGTCACTGTAAAATGGGAAATAATGTCCAGAGTGCACAAAACAAATCCCAAGTCAAGCTACATATGTATATTCGTTCACTTAATAAGGAGAAGGAAACAGTTTAGCTGCTCTCAGACTTTTCTAAGTTGTGGCTGGTTCTAAGCTGAAATGGCCAGTGGATTAAACTGTGGTGCAGTGATGTTCTGCTGCAGCTGATATTCTGGGATGCTGCATATCTGAAGAATTTTTCGCCAAAAAATGCCCAAAATCTGGAAAGCTGTGACTGGAAATTAGAAAACGTGCATATTGAAATTAATTGGAAGTGAGAAACTGATGGTAGTCTGTCCCGAAACAAAAGGAAAGGAATTGTAGTCTAAAAAGCAAATCTTTATGAGGTATGTAATATTCAATATATGATAAAAATGTGACCTTAAACTCATTCCATCATTTATTCCATAAATAGTACCTGCCAGTTTGGCTGAGTTGCAAGGTGCTCTGCAGTAGCCCATGTCTACTACTGAGGTTTTCTTAGTTGTTCTCCAGATCACCTTGGCAGCAGTGGCATTGTGTGAAATGAGTTCTGCTTTAGATGAACAATCAATTGGTGTATCTGTTTTGTATGTGTGACCTATTAAGGTTTTGTTAGAAAATCAATGTCCTGCCAGTCCCAAATTATGTCAGCTACACACAGGGATAACAATTACCAAAGCTACTCCTATTTCCTCTGAGCAGCAGCTTTAGCAAAATGAAAGGAATATAATAAGACACAAGGCAGCAGGAGCCTCCCCTACTCTGTTTTCCTGGTCACCATGATACTTCATTCTTGTGAGTAATTTTTTTTTTTCTTTTCCTAACAGTGTGATCATATTTATAGGCCCACAAGCCATCTGAAATATTCCTAAATTTTTAGATCCATTTTCCTGATGAACAAACCCTGCAGCTCCTGCTGAGGTCTGTGAATTTCACTTTTCAAAAGTGCACTTTTAAGATGCCTAACTTTAGTCTGTCATCTCTTACAGACCTTGCTGGAATATATAGATTGCTGTTCATGAAACAGCTGTTTTAGTTTTGATACACTGTGCCTAGCCCACAGAAAATATGATAGCAAACCTGTTCATGTGTTGTACACAGCACAGTTGTAAAGGGAACAGTAACATTGCCAAGCCTTTAAAATAGTAGAGGCTTGGCCCTTTATTATTGTTTTTAAAGACACAAGCACAGTTGTGCAAGGCTGAAAAAGGCTGGTGTTGTACAGCTGCTCTTCTGGGGGTGTCCTGTAACTCCTGTGTCGGGCCTGACACAGAAAGCATGAGCTGCTGTTCTTGTTCTGCAGTAGAAATAGCTTCTGAAAGGGCGTTTAACTGCACAGGTCATTCTGGATCCAGCAAAAGAGTACAGTGCTCCATTGGGAACACAAAACTAGTAGCAAAGTATTAGAATATATATGTTTGAAAAATAAATAGGGGGAAAAAACACAACCAAATTCACATTATTTTATTGTGTAGCATTAACTTTCTCAAAAATAAATATGGTTGTGTCTGAATTGTACTTCCTGAGAAAAAAAACCCATAAATTTGTTAAAATGCTGAAGGGAAGAAATCCACAGTGATGGGAATTTTTATTTTGTTATCCGTGTTATATACGTATTGAAGTTACATGGTCCTTGCAGTGGATATTAGGGATGGTGATTGAGGGGGCATCCTTGTTAAACCCTTTCTGTATTTTGAGACCTGGAGTTGTAGAAGTTCTCAGGGGTTGAAGGCAGTGAAAGGGAAGGGCAGAGGCTGGATGCAGTAGCAGCCATCTGCAGAGCTGTGTTACCAGGACTGAGCTGTGTCCTGTGTGTGCATATAAGAAAGAACATCTTAAATTTCAGTACACCTGGAGCTGAAGTTGCATTGCTGCTATCAAAAAAACCCAAACCAAAACAAAAACCACAGCAAAACCAAAAACAACAAAACAAAAAAACCCAACCAAACCACTGGAAAGATGCAATGCTGAGCATATTTTAGCACCTGTGGGTTCCTTAGAGGAGCAAAATCTGATGGATATGCTCAAGAAACCTTGTGTATGTTCTAATTCACTGTGTTACCAACATCACTAATGCTTGCTGCTTTGGCTTGTGCATTTAGACAGGCACTGCAACTGCTTTAAGGATTTGGTTAAAATTGCTGAGAGCTGTTAAATTGAGGCAAGCCCTTACTACAAGTGAGTGTAATTGGGACTATTTATTGTATGTATCAGTCTTCCTTTACTTACACGAATTCTTCTGAGGTTGGGCTTAAAAACCTAATGTGGTCTGTAAATTGTGTGGAAAACAGCTGCTTACAGAGGGACACTGGCCATTTCTTATGTGCAAGAACAAAATAAAAGACTGCTTCTATCTCTGTCCTCTTCCACAGGGCATTTTACTGCAGGCATGTACTTGGGGAAGAAAAGACACTTTTTATCTAAAAAACACATTACCCAGGAGCAGCAGTCAGCCTCCCATTTGTTCCCAGACCTGACAGAAGCATTGCAGAGATGTTCCAACTTGGAAGAGCTGCTGGCTATGGGCATCTTAATAAGCAGAGCAAGAATCCTATTTTCTCTTGGAAGGAACTTATTTGGTACTGCCACCACAGGCAGTTTTTTTCCTAAATGACAAAAGCTTTGATCCTGACTAGGCCTGCAGGCACAGATGCACAGTCTAACAGGATGCTCTGCCAGCACTGAACTAAATAGTATTACAGTTCAGATATTGCAATAGAACCAGTGTATAGCTGGGCAGCTTTTTTAATGCAAGACACAGGTTTTAGTCAGGTATTAAAAGTCATAATAAACTACCAAGTGTTGCCATTCACATTTAACTTGCCAATTTTGGCTTTGCTGCGGAAGTAACTGTTCTGTAGTTCTGAATTGCAATGAAATTTTACTGAGGTGTGGTGGTTATCACAGCACACCTCCACAAGAGGGTGCTGAGAACCCGCTTCTAAATTTCTAGCATTTTATAAATCAGGAAAATACAGAGGCTTACAGTGCAGCTGTCTCATGCAAATCACACTTGTGGTGTTATGAGATGCACTGTACATACATTAATGAAAGTGAAAAACGAGTGCAAAAAGTGACAACTGCTAGTAAATCTAATCCAGACCCGTGCCTGCTGTTAAAGCAGGCAGGCAACAAGCTGTCTCATGCTGAATACAGGGTGAATGACTCGTTGGACAGTGAAGTTGTCATGGTCCTAATGAAGGACAAGTCTTATATTTTAAAGGGTGTTTTCTAAATCACAGCAGCTGCAAGATTTGTTCCTTTATTTGCAGAACTGGTACGTTTTGTCTGAAAGCTGGGCAGTTCAAGGACTGAGATCCTGGAGCTTGGTTTTCTCCTTCATTAGTCCCTTTGAAACTGCTCTGTGTGGGCTTCCTGCATTTAACAAGATAGAGGATGCAGTTCAGGACTAATTCATTTAGTCGCTCATCTTTTGTATTCTATTTGTAGTTACAGCTGGTTGTTGGGGGGGAGAGACTATTAGAGCTTCCTAGAGTTGGATTTTTCCAGTGTTGATTGTAAGCTGAATACAATGGTTGCTTGTGTTGTCATTCTACGTTATTGACTCTGATAGCATTGCAAAATGTTAATTTGCCTTGGTACTTAATCACTGTAATACTTCACATTTCCAAGCATTTAATGCAGATTAGTGATTAAGATGCTTCTCAGAGAAGTATGTGTTGTCATCTCTATTTTTCAGATGAAAAAATATTAAGTGTGGTTTGTGTGGGTGTTTCATCTGCCCCAGGCTCACTATAAGATTAGAGCCTCAGAGCTAAAAATTACTTGCTCAAGGCCATGCAGAACAGACTAATCCCCTGACTCCCTAGCTCTGCTTTAATCATTTGTTTTCTTAGCACAGTGTGATTTCAGATGCAACCTTACGAGGTTTGACCGAGATGCAGCAGATAAAGACTCAGAGTTAGTAAATCCCTGGACAGCTCAGTAATTAAAGCCACCTGGGTTTTAACACACATGTAAAATAGATTTATATTATATAGAAGTTAAATATTTGATATAAAGATATATATATGTTTACAAGGCTGTTGGTTTTGTTGTCAAAAGCTGTCATGAAGATGACCCACTTTTTTTCCCCCCCAGCAGGATTCTGTTTAGGATTTGAAAGCTCTGAAGCTGCCTCTTGTGGACAAGGGCACTAATGAATGAATGAGAGCTGATGATGTTCCTGCATGCCAAGGGAAAGCCCTGCAGTTGCAGGTCTGGCTGCTCTTCACAGAGGTGTGGGCACAGTCCCAGGGTCTCTTGGCCTTAAGTTACACAAGACTGGCCATGTACCCTCTAGTTCTTCCTCAGGGTTTTGCTAAGTGCAGCTGCATGAGGAGCTGCAGCAGCCCCTATGGTGTGGATTGTGCCTCTCACTCCTGTCATTTCTCACAGCCTCTGCTCTCTCTTGCCTTGCACATCACTCCCTTGGGGAAGTGATGTACTCGAGCTTTGGGAGAAGGAGTGGGTGCTGCAGGTTACTGAGTGTGCTGTTTCTTCTGCAGAGTGGTGGGTCCTGCTGTATCCATCCTCACATAAGGTGCCTTCTGGCTTCCTGTTAGGGTATCTAAGAAACCAATTACTCACACTGCTGACAATCAGCAAATAAATCAAGCTGCAGCGATGAATGAGGTGGGAGGGAGAGACAAACAGCCTTCACTGCGGCACTCCAAAATGCCATATCCCTGCTCAGCTGCAGTGTTTCTAGGAATGGTTGGAGGGACTGTACAGCAGATCTGCATGTCTCAACTCCTGCCTGCCTCAAAGGCAGCAGCAAAGTCACTTGTGCCCAGGGGCCGATGGTAGAGGATGAGGCACCCTGACAAAGGCTGGAAAGGCTGGGAGTACATCCAGGATTGGGAATGAACCGGCTGCTTCGCAGGACCGGCACCCAGGGGGACGCGTGGCCAGGGATGTCCCCATGCTGCCATTGCACCCCTTCCCATGGGGCTCCTGAGGGGCTGAGCTGCAGGGGGGGTGGACACGCTCCCCTTACCCCTCCCTGTGCATCCCAGCACCCTGGGCTGTGTCCTACCCAAATAAGATGTGTCAGCTCCTGCTGCCAGCCTGCAGGGAGGGAGCAGCTGGATGAGAGGCTTGCTGTGTTTTGTGAGCAGCTGTGGGACTTGAGAAACCGAAGTTCATGTGTTGAGTTTGTATCTGTGTGACTTCCAGCCTGGGGGAACCAAGAGCACACGGGTAATGAACTGGTGTGAAGAGAATATTCAGGCCATATAATTTTGGTGTCTGTTTTGCCACGTGTGTGTCCTGGCATGCTGGGACCTGGTACTGAGGGCCAAGGCAGCGGCTTTGATATTGACTGCTTGTGTTCCTGCTGTTTGAAATCAGCACTGGTGTTTTGTGTCTCCTACCTCCTGAGTTGATGCTGTTTAAGTTTTCCATAACGTTTCTCATTGCCTGTTTCTACTGAGTAACAATGGTCTTTGGACTCCAATTTAAGTAGTTACATTCTGTCAGTGGAGTTGAGGTGATGAGCCTTTAAGTGACCCTGTTGGCATTGCTTGAGCCTTGGCCTTGCTCAAAATCAGTCCCATCTCTCCTTCCTGCAGCTGCTGTGTCCCTGTTGGCCAGGCTGGTCCTGAGAGGAGAGCAGAGCAGAGCTGCCAGAGGCCAGTGGGAAAACAAGCCAGGAAGTCTCCCAGAATTAGGGACTTGAACCTCTCTTCAGCAAAAGCTCTTTCTGCCTACATCCCATCTAAAGTACCTCCCACCTAAAGTTTATGCTTCTGGAACTGATGCAGAAACTGCAAGCTTTATCTGACTGCACTGAAGAGGCCTTAGCTGTGGGAAGGTGTGGTACAGCAGATACAGCATCTCTCTCGTGCAGCCTGTGTGCCATTAGAGTGCACTAATCCTCAGTGTCCAGGCCTGCGTGCCAGAGGATGGAGGGTTTGCTGGAGGCAGTGTGTTAACACCTTATGGCCTTGTGTTGAAAACTGTGCTGGCATATGGCATTATGGTGGCTTAGTATGTGTTTCTGTTTTGTATGAAACTGTTAGGGAAGTTGCATCTCTTCTTCGTCATGCATTAAATACATTTCTTTATAGATTTCAGGGGCTTAGATTCCTGCCCTGACCTGGCCCTTCACTTTTTGCTAATACTGACTAGTGCTTAACAAAAACTAGCAGTTTCTTCTGTGTTGCATGGCAGAATAAACGAATTGTGAAGTCAACTTCTGTGTTAAGTGTTAGGTTTTTATCTTTTCTTGTATTATCTTGACACATACCCTGCAATATGCATGAAAAAAGTCTTCAAAAAGGGAATAAGGTAGAGAAATATCTAAGAAAGGTTATGTCTTCATATTCCAATACAAAATAGTCTTTATGTCTGTTGTAGCAGGGTGCTCTGCTCCACAGGTTTCATGTGTCTTTACTGACAAAACATTTAACTTCTGTGTGTTTTCTCCTGTGCTTGTCACAGACACGAGGCACTTCAAGGCCAGTCTCACCTGCAGTCAGTGCTGCCAGGCTGAAGGGTGTGTTTCATGTTCACAGGTGACATGAATGAAGCAGCAGGGTAGAGACATTTCCTTTCCAAGAGGGGCAGCAGCACCTCAGACCATCCCAGCAGTGCTTCCCAAAGCAGCTCAGTGCCCAGGCTGAGCTCCTGGTGCCCCAGTGTGGGTGTATGAGTGTACAGAAGTGGCTGGCAGAGGATTCCTTGTTCCAGAGAGGCAGCACAGCTATCAGTGGCAGGTTTTGGTGAGGATGTGATGTGGCCCTTTCAGGTGCTGTTTATCCCACTCATGGCAGATGTGTCCCCATTTAGAATGGTGCCATTTTTGTTGTGTCCCTGTGCCAGTCAGGAAGGCCCCGAATAAATGCTGGGATTTTCTCAGAGGAGATCATCTGTTCAGATTGATGCAGTGCTTTACATCCAGTGCCAGCTTCCTGCTGCTTTCTTGGATGCTGCTTCCCATATCCTTTTGCTTGCAGGGAGAATATTCCACTTGTGTCCCTGCCTCTAGCTGGGAATGACATACACTGCTCCATTGTTTACCTCCCCTAGAAGCTGAGAGCTGTGACTCTCTTTTTGAGACAGTCTGTTTTGCATTCACTGGGTTGGCTGGGCAACAGCTAATCAAATAATTACATTTAAAATAAGATTTAACAAAAAAGCATTTCTAAAAATAAAGGCAAGGTGTAGTCATGCTTGTCACCAACAGAACTAGTCAGCAGTGTGTGTTCTGGGGAATGTTTCCTGAGCAATTAAGGGCCATTAATCTTTCTTAATATACTTAAATATTTTTGTTGCATTTTAAAAATCTTTTTAGATGTTCTCTAGTCTTTGCACTATGTCTGCAGATCTAGTATCTCCTCCATTCCTTTTCCTTCCGTTCCCCCCTGCCCCCCATGCTTTAAGTACAGTGTTCTCACACAGAGCCTTGACAGGCAGCTATTCATACTTCAAGAGTTTCTGCTTGCAAGCTCCAGTTCTGTCCACGTTTAAAACATGAGTAAAAATAGCAGTGTTGGGGTTTTTTAAATGGTAAACTTAAGGTCCCAAACAGATAATTATGCTTCCCTTATAAATAAGCATAACCCAGAAGCAGAAGAAATGCTGTACTTTCCCCCTCCTCAAACCAAACATGGGACTGAGTGGGACCTTCTGGTTGTTCTGTATAATCCCTTTCTGCAGCTGGGCTCAAGCATAGAATCTCTGTAAAAATGCATTCAGCTCTGTTTTAAAAAGCACCGGGGATTCAGAGAGGAATTTTTTTCTGTTTATTTTGCATTCCATTGTGGTCATTTGGAAGCTGGTTTTGAACTTTCCTGGTCTTGTGGTCAGAAACCTTCTAATTGTCAGCCCAGGAATCCAGGCCTGGACAAGGATCTCTTATACTGGGTGTGGAGCCACTGCCCTGCCCTTGACTAGGCTCGGTGGTTCTTTCTGCCAGTGTATAATAAATGCTACATTTACAGCTTCTCATTTGCTCTGACTTTGGAACAGAGCTGCAGCATGGTGAGGTTTCTGCAGTGAGGTGAGAGGACACTCGAGGTCAGCTGTGGGCAAAAGGATCTCACCAGGTAAGCACTGTGAGTTCAGAAGTGGCTCAGTGTTTCAGAAACACCTATAATGAAGTGGCTGTAGCATGAAGTCCTTCTTATGTGCTTATTCTGGCACACAAGACAAGTTTGATTAAAAGTCTGAGTTTGCTGTGGCTATAAAAAACTTTGTTGGCAAATGTGGAAAAGAGGAATTAAATGTAACCAAGGAATAACAGAAAACAGACTTTTAAATACCTGTTTCATAACAGTCTGATTTTGGGGGTTGAGATAATGGACTAGGTTGCTTACTGAGAATTAGTTTGTCTTGTGTGATACACCTTTCCTTAGAAATATATTTAGTATAGTGCTTGGCACCATGCTAGACCTGGGACCTCTGTTTGGTTGGTGTCCTGCAGACCTTGCAGCTGCCTTTTGTTCCTTGATACCCAATATAAAGCAATAAAAGACATTTTCTGTTTGCTTTGCTGGAGCTGGTGATAGCGTGGCAATTAACCTCAGGAAAAATGTTTAAATGTAGAGAAAGATTCAGCTAGATTTTGCTGAACATTCAGAATTATGAATTGGCCTTTTGAAGGTATTTACCTGTTACAAAGAAAGTAACAATTATACCTAGGTAGGTCTGAAAAGGTTGTGAGGACATTACCTAAAGTGTAGCAGGGCTGGGTGTTCAAATCCTTTGCTCATTTAGGGGGAATCCTTTGGGAATCCTTTGCTCATTTAGAAGTTCACAAACCTCTTTAATAAGAAGAAATGTACCTAATTACTTTTGATGTGGAAAGATGTCATCTTCCTCTCATCATGCTCATCGCTCTCTGTTCATTGTGGTGGGATCAGATACACGGGGGAATTTCAGGTTCTGAACTCCCACATCACACTACCAAAATGTTCAGAGGCTTCTGAGCAGACACTGCAGCGTGTGATGCTGTGGCAGCATTGGAAACTCCTTCAGTTCTTTGAATCCACAGAATCCCAGAATGACTTTGGCTGGAATATATAAGACCTTAAAGACCATCAAGTTCCAGGCCCTCTGTCATGGGCAGATTGTCATTTACTGGATCAGGTTGCTCAGGCTCTCATCCAACATGGCCTGGAACACTTCCAGGGATGGTACATCCCTGAATCCAGAATCTTAAATTTACAGTAGTACTGTTGTGGAACAAAGCAGTTCTTAGCACAGCTGCATCCTGCATCCTGAACTCTGCATGGGTCATCCTGCTCAGCACCTGTTTGTCCCAGGTCCCATCTGTGGGGTCTGTCCCCCCTGCCCTGCAGACTCTGTTCTTTGCAGGCAGCTCTGGTTCCCTGGGCTGACACTGCAGAGACTTGGCCACCACCCTGCCTTTGGTCTCATTAAAGCAGAAGGATTCCTATCAGTTAGCAGCTAATACAGTGTTTAATGTGTGTATCTGTGAGGCAAATTCCATTTTAGCCGGGTGGGAAGAGGTCAGGGGTATCAATATTCCATGTCCTAATGACAGCCCAGCATTCAGGATCACATTAAGGTCTCTATTGAGCTCAGCACGCTGACGCATCTTGTTGCTGGGATTTGGAAGGGTCAAATAATTTGCAAATAGGAATGGGACTTTTAAGGCTTTTGGTTGCTTTGGACACGAACTGCTGTGGCTTGAGGAGCTTTAGCAGGGCTTGGCAGAAACCCCCGGTGTATCAGCTGTAGTGTAACTGTGAAAGCTCTATGGAGCTTTGGGCTTTTGTTGCAGTGTTTACAAATATATTCTGACACACCTGGCTACCAAATACTGTGGCACTTGAAGCACTTTGAAGCTATTGTGCTGGGTTTGGCTTTGGAGACATCAAAGGTTTACTTTCAAAAGGGGAAGAGAGGGTTTGGCAGTGGTGGGCACTCTGTGAGTTGATGAGATGCTCCTGTGGGAGCAGCAGAAGGTGAAGCATCAGCTTACAGACACTTCCAGAGGAGCAGAGTAAGCAGTGCTGTTTTCTAGGAATTCCACCATTTACAGACAGGGGAGCCAGCTGAAGGCTAGTGTATTAATAGGAACATGTGGAAAATGCCCCTTTATTTTGTGGTTTCATTCAATTGTCTTAAAAGCACACAGGGAAGCTGTGGCATTTTTCTGCTATATTTAATCTCCTTTTCTGATTAGTTGTCCATTCAGATGTGATTCTTGGTACCACAGGGGAGGTATCAGAGGCTGAGCACAGCCTCAGCAGCTCATGTGATCTGCAATAGTATGAAATGTTTATCAGACTCAGGAAGGAGTTTTGAGGGCGTATGGGGAGAAGGAATATACTGAGTTAAATATTTATGGAGATTCCACCTTTTTGGGTAACCTCAGTTGTTTTTTTTTCCTCATCCCATTTTCTTCTAATCTTTCCTTCAATTAATGCATATTTCTTCCTGTTCACATATAGTGGTTGTAAGGAGCAGTGGTTAAATCTGCCATTATGTAAAATATGAGAAATGGGATTGTTGTTCTCCTGCCAGTCTTCCTAACAAGCCCCACACACTGATTTCACAAGTGGCTTCTTGGAGGCTTTCCTGAATGTCAGGGTAAGTATGGAAGAAAATGGGCACACATATTTAGGAGTGGTAGATGGGAAATCTGGAATAATCTTCTGAAAGCTCATGAAAATGTAGATGGGCCATTTCAATGGCTACAACAAGGAGAATTGCTACACCAAAGTATTAAATAGTCAGGAAAGGGGTTATAAGAATAATGGTTTTAGCAGCATTCTGGACAGAAATTTCAGTGGGATAGGGAGGTTTGTGTTTTGATAACTGGGCCAAGAGAGTCTGTAAAATAGCCAAAGAGCAGATGGCAGTGCTGTTACAGTGCTGACCCACAGGCAGCTGTGGGCACGAGCTCATCATGAACTGCACTGAACTCCTGGCACAGGGAGCAGGAAGGAGCTGCAGTTTTCTGTGCTTGTTCTTATAGCTGTCTGCAATATGCAAATATCCAAGAAATTACTGAGTTTTTAACTTGCAGTTCCTTAGCACTTCATAGAAAGGAACCCACTCATAAGCTGCTCACATAATAACCAACTGTAGCATTGGGAAAATAGGTCAGGAATTGCAAGAGAGGCAGTCTAGGAACCTACCACTAGAAAATCAAGCCTGTCAAAGTATAATGCAGTGGTAGCATCAGAATGCAGAGAAAAGTCACCTTTGCAGCAATGGAGAAAGCTGCAGAAATCCATCTCTAATGTCCTGTCTCACAGGATGGGGTGCCTTCCTGAGGCTATGACAAGAAACTTGTGCACTGTCCTTTTTCTTACTCAATTGCATTCCACTGATTTCATCCTTTGTGCTTGTGGAAGAAATAAATTCTTCAAGGAGAATTTAAAAGCCCTACTGGCTTTTATAGGACTGTTCAGGAAGACTAAACCAGTTAAATGGATTATTTTCTCTTGACATTGTTCTGTTAAATCAACAGTTGTAAACAGGGTGTGATGTGTGTTTTTTGTCTTTGCCTGGGCAGCACAGAGATAAAAAGCTGCTCTCCCTAAGCTCAGGGGCCAGATCAATGTTGTGGTGTCCAGCTGTGCTCCTGCCTTGCTCTGCAGTCTGGGGCCAGGCTCCAGGGCAGAGCCTTGTCCTTAAAGGAGGGACTTGGTGTGAGATGCAGGGGGAATGCTCTGCAGGGAGGCTGCACACCTGGACAGCTGCTCAGGGTGTCTGTGCAGGGGCTGTTTGGCCACTGGAGGGAGGGGGAATTAGAAGGACTCATTTCTTTCATCCTGTATTTCCTGCAAGTTCACTAGAACAGGTATAGCACAGTGAGCTGGACTTGACCCACCCACCGGGCTGTGATTTGGAGTCAGATCTCTGTTGGTGACATCAAACTCCACATCACAAAACCCAAGAAAGCGACTGCACAGAATCATTTGAGCCTTGAAATTTTATTATCTTGTTTGCATCAACCAGTTATTCCTTTCAGCACCAATAAAAGACAAAAACCCCTCCATATTGTTTAAAATACCTTGTTTTTATCAGGTCTGTGATTGTGGTTTTCTTGCAGGTAAACAAACCAATGAAAATATTTAAATTTTTCCTTTTTTTTTAAATACATTTATAACAAAATGTCAGAAGGTGTGTGCTTACCATATAAAAACATTAGGTTTCAGAAGGATACAATACCGAAAAATCATTGAAATAAAAAAGGTTATTCTTATTACAGGACTTCTAAACCTCAGCAATAATACAAGTCTTTAAAAGCATCAATATTTTATTTAAAACAAAATGGCATGGAAAAGTGAGACCTTCAGTAACAATTTGACCCTCATAATGGATAAAACTGGGAGGTTTTCAAAGTGCTTGTATTGTATTTCTGTCCTCATCCTGTAGTGCCAGGAGGAGGCAAAACTGCTTTATTTCTGAGCTGCTGATATGTGCTGACACTGCTGTGCTGCTGTGTGTGTGACCCAGGGCAGCTCACACACCAAACTGGGGACAGTCAGATTAGCTTCATCTGGACCACCAAACAAAGGCCATTAAAAAAAAAAAAAATCCTTATTGGAATTGTGTGTTCCTTAAATCCTACAGTCTTTCCCAACAAGTAGGCCTGTGGGTCTAGCCAGACTAAGTGTGTTTCTGGGATAAAACTTAGTCCTGGTTCTGGCCCAAGGCAGGTGAACTCCTGCAGCCAGCAGGACACACCTTCTCCTGGAGCCAGCCTCTGGCAGTTTCTCTTTGGGTGCTTCAGGCAGCTTCTTCCAAGTGTCCAGGCTGGCATGGAATAAAACTGGGCACCACTGGAATGAGTGAAATGCCTTTTCCCCAGCATGAGGCTGGGTGTTCCCTCCCTGGGCTCAGTGACTCCATCTTTAGGGTGTGTTTTTGAGGTGATCTAAAGTTAACAATTTTGTCAGGACCTAACACTTTCAAAACTTCTGGAAATGCTTGATTTTCAACTGTCCTCTTTGGGCTTTTGTTCACTTGTTCTAGAACTGTTCTTATAAAATGCAAACTGAACATGAGAAACAGAAGATGTTATCTAGCTTTTACAAAAAAATGACACTTCATCTGCAGTATCCCTGGTGAGGGCAGGTAATAAACCAAGCAGAGTCTTATCACTCATTTGTTGAAGATGCTTGAAATCCCAGTACAAAGTGGGATAAGGATAGAGTAAGCTTAAATTGATTTCTTATAAATACTTAAAATTCTACTTAATATTGGGTCATGCTATCCATAATTAAAGTAGGATTGACATCTGAAAAAGCTTCCAGGGTTTGTTCTCCTGTGTGTGTTCTCTTCACTCCCAGCCCTGCCCACCCCCTCCCTCCACCCCCCCTTTTTTTTAATGCAAATATTTTATTCTATAGTGCCTGCCTAAGGCCTGTGATGATTGATATCGTGCCAGTACAGGCATTGTCTGAGTGGATTCTCTGTGGGGTGTTGGATGGAACTGTGGTGTCTGGAGTGGTGTAGGCAAAACTCATTTTCATCTCGGAGGTCAGTGTCGTGGAAGGTGAAGCCTGTTCATTCCAGCTCACTGCTGCAGACACTCTCTGACCTCTGCAAGCATTGCCAAGGCATCAGAAGGCACAGGATCAATGCAAAAAACCAAGGAGTATCTGTACAGTGGTGCCACAATGCTGAACCTCTCAGCATCACCGCCTTGCAAAGTCACATCCCTAAGACAGTAAATTAGAAGTAACTAATTATACTGGTTAAATGTATGTGCATTGTGTAAGAGAACATTTTACAACTAGCCAGTTCTTGAGCACTGAGGAACTAGGAACATCAAAATCTAAACCAATTTACTTCCAATTTGAAAAAGCATTTCTCAGCATATCTCAAAAAACTGATGAAAGTGGCTGATTTTTCAGTCAGCACAAAGCCACTGAACAATTTTTAAAGTAATTTAGACCATGTTAGTTTTACTGTAAATAATGTAACTTTGTTTGGCAGTAGTTTTACGTTTGTATCCCACACAGTGTCAAATTCAGCTCCTGCAACTGATACTTGGTGAAACTGATATCAAATTGTAATTTACATTGTTAGGAAAACTATTAAAAATACCGTACCTTGTAGTTAGTCTTGCTACTGAGAAATAGCTGCTGGACAGCACACAAATTGCTACTGGTACTGTTTGGGTTTTTTTTTAAAAAAGATTAATAAAATACAAGCAAGGTAGAAAACAGGATTAAAAAGCACTGGTTTGGGTACAAGTTTTTCTGAATTGAGTGGAGCAATAAGAAACCTGAAAAACACATTGCACATATGTGCACCCTCTGTATAAAGACAGACATACAAAGTGGGAAACTGGTGGTGCACTGGGGTACACCAGGGACTAAAGTCTCTGGTTCTGTAAACTTGAATTCCTAATTTTATAAAAAGGGGAGCTGAGTCTGGTTCCATTTTTGAGTCCCCAGGGGTTACACTTCAGACTACCCCACGGTTTGGCACAATACACTTTTAAGAGGCAGTCTCTGCTGAAGGAACCCCAGGACTGGAAAACGAGGCATAAAATGTGTCAAGACCAGGTGCAGAGGGAGAGTGTGAGCAGTGGCCTTGCTGCCCCCTTGGAATTAGCCAATACTGTTAGTCCTGTACTCTCATGACTATTACAAGTTTCACTATTTGCAAAATCAGTTCTAAGTACAAGTTCTGTTGGTTACTGTAGCTAACTAAGCAAGTACCAGAGGCTGTGCAGACTGAGATTTCTAATTTAGATCTATTCTGATTTAGCTCAAGCTGATTCACAGCAGGTGTAAACTAAACCAAAACAAGAGCGTCCTCAGGAGTTTGTGGGCAGCATAACTAAAACAGGTTATTTAATGGAGTACATCTAATATTGGGTTAACTCTTCTTCACACAGGGAATTTGTAATACAAGAGGAAATAACACTAAACTTGAACAGGAGATAGGCAGAAGAAACTAAGTAATGGTTAAAATAGAAGGGGTCTCATTGTTCTCCCAACAACACAAACCCTCTGAAATTAAATTGCTTAAAAATGCCAAGTCTCATTATGGACCTGATTCTCAGGTTTTGGGGTTTTTTTGTTAAGGTTACAGAGGCTGGTGAAGTCAGGTCATGGGGACAAGACAACAGAGGGTAGCCCCACATTTGAAGAGCTTTAGGGGAAAAAAAACTATGAATCTGATGGCAAGACCCCCATTCAAGTCTGTGGGTGCATAAGAAATGGAGAATTGTGTCTCACAGACATCAAAACAGCCTCTGTTCCTGGGAAGCAGTTACCAACGGCCAAGAGTCACAGTTCTGTTCTCTACTCTCCTGCTGGCCACGTTCCACTTCCCCTTTAAGTGATTCCTTTAGAAAATTGTCAGGTTATTCTGCCTTATCAATCATACACTGCTCTACACCTTTTCCCCCCCAAATGTCACTTATGTTTATTTTTACTCTATATCTAGCATGCATTTTACAATTAATTTCCCACTTACCCTTTCTAGCTAAGGCAGAATGTTGGCTCTGGTGTTACCCATGGTACTACAGGAATCTATTCACTCTACTGTAACATACATATCCCATACCATAATTCAGAACTGTCCCACACATGGGAGAGAAAAGACGTTACAGGCAATCTATTTCTTCTTAGGGGAATAAGTTGCATTTAGAAAGCTGAAGGCCTGATTCTGGAGTCATCATTCAGACAAAACAGTTCATAATTTCAGTGGGAACACAGCTGGAATAAGGGTGGGACTGTGTTCTTGAAGTCTCAATTCCAAATCTTTTAATTATCCTTAAATCAGACAGGAAGATACTGGTCTGCAAATTGAAGAGAGCTGTTTGGTTTAAGGTCTACCTGTAGTGACAGAAGGGTTTCCAGTCCCGGGATGCTCTGGCTGGGCCTGGTGTGTGCCCTCCCCTCCCTGCTGCCGTGTCCAGGTTCCTCTGCCCGGCTCCTCTCCGGTGCATGCAGTGCGGGCGCATGCGGCTGCTGCAAGCACGAACTACAACTGTCACAGGCTAAAGAAAGAGAAAAAGCTGCAGCTTCGTAGTTAGACAAAGAAATGATGCAAAAAACCATTGAGCGGCACTAACTCACAGACTAAGTACAAACTAAATTGTGCTATATATTAGTATAAAAACATGTTTTAGTAAGAATGGCACTGGTTCAGAAGGAATTAGGACTTCCATCTTGGTTCCGTTCGGTCCACAGTGAAAGCATTGAAGTACAGCCCTGCCCTGTTGCCTGAGCCACTTGTGACAGTGGCTTTTGGCCACAGCCCCTTCCATTTCTTCCCTTTTTAGATCCACATTGTTGGTACTTTCTGGGAGTAGCCCAGGTCAGGTCTGGTCATCTTTCCTAACATGGCACCAGAATAGTTCGTTCTTATCCTCTGATATTTTTGAAATATCATTCATGTTTCTCTCTTCTAATCTCTCAGAGCTGGTCAGTTTTAAGGATCATCCTCTCCCGTAGACACCACAAGGCGCATTGCTACTGGTAGGTGGTCTGTCAGACCTGCCAGCTGGGTGATAAAGCTGAACTCTTCCACTTCCTGCAGAAGGAGAACAAAAGTAAGGTAAGCAGCTGAAAAATCAGCCTGTCAGTCCACACATCAGAACTCAGGCTCTTTGAACTCCCTTAGTGCATTACAGAGGTGTGGGACCAGCCTGGTTTGGTGGGCTGATGGGGAGCTGCCACTCAGGGCATGGCAGTGTGCTGCAGAGGATGGGGTGAGCCACTGGTGGCACCCACGTGAGCTGGTCTGGATGCAATCTCTTGCACCTTTTCTTTCCATTTGCAGTAACATCTCTGTTGTTCCAGTCAGACTCGCCTGCCCTGCTGCAGTAGGTGATCCATGTGCAGGGTATGGCAAATAGATGTGAAAGAGCTCCTCGTTTTCATCATGGAACTCTGTACAAGGCAAAGTCCTCCACTAGGAAGCAGAGTACACCCTACAAGTTCTCCCTTCTCCCCATGGGTAGCTCATGTCAGCTTCTGTCTACATATTGCAGGTTGTAACTTAGGTAGGTTTATATAGGCATAAAAGGACATCCAGACACTTGAAAAGATTAAAAAATACCCAGACTGCGGGCACAGGAAAAGCATCAGGCAAAACAGTTGGGCAAAAGTTTAAAAGGAGTGAAATCAAGGTTGCTTGGTTGTTTTAGAAGAACAGTACATCTACCAGTGCTGCTCCTGGAATCCTTAAACTCAACTTTGTTATGTAGTAGCTTTACAAACATGGTACCTACATGCAGAAATGGAAAATAGCAAAGCAGCAGATCCTCCCAGGAGTATGGGTGTTAATCCAAGCAGAACAGGCTGCAGTGCCATTCAGAGAAGTGTGCTGTGCAAGTTACAGCCTTTTTGGCCGCTCTGAAACTCACCACTTTCCATTCCAGGTAGAGACCTTCTTCTGTGTAGAGCATATAGTCAATCCTCCTCCCATTTCCTTTCAGTGATGCCTTCCTCCCCTTCTGACTGGAGCTGTGGTTCTTGCTGGTGGGATAGACTAAGTATCCTTTCCTTCCTTCTTCACTTTCCAGCACCCTATTTCATTAAAAAAAACAAACAAAGCAGGTTTTAATGTTTAAATGTTTGCTCATCCTGGCCATTTACGCATTACCCAAGGTTCTCTCCACATCCCTGGCAAAGATAATCCCAGTCCCAAAGGACTTTTTCCAAGGACATCTTTTTCCAAATGTGCTTTCCAGTATGAGGCTGCTCTAACTCATGGCAGGCTTGGTATCACTGGTGCTGTCCTAGAGTTCCCTTGAAGCCAGGAGAACACAGAGAAGGGAACCTGCTATCACTGCTGTAAGGCAGCTCTGTTGATTCCCAACACTGATGGAACTGCAGAGGAGGAAGCTGTTTCCTGGGTTGCTTTAGTACAAACCTGAGCACTTTGATACAAACCTCTCCATTCTGCTCAGACCAACTCCTGAAATTACAACATCCAGCTTTACACACAGGGTATGGGTGAGGGTTGGTTTGCAGGAAAACACATCTGGGCACGTGGTGGGTGGTTTTGAGCAGGTTTCAGCACCAGATTACTGTGTTTTGGACTCCAAGCTCTTCCTTCACTAGAAATGACAGTTTAATTTACTTGATTCCTGTATGTGACACTGCAAACTCCTCCACGTGGAGGAGTTACTCAGCATGTGTGTGAGCACTGCCCCCACCTTGCAAGGAGATTGTCCAGGCCAAGTCCACACACAGAAGCACTCAAAACTGAGAATTGGTTTTCTAGGTACCAATCTTGTGTTCAAGGAAATAAGATGCTGTTCACCTATTAAAATACTTATTTTGGGTGCTTAAACATTACCTGTAGGTTTTAAGCAGAAGTCTGTTAAGGGCCCCAACAACTTGATCTAAATTTGACCTGAGCCCAGCTTGAAATGTGACCTTAGACCAGGTATCCCAAGAGGGACCCTGTCACTCTGTTTTTGCAGTAGTCCTGTGCTGCTCTGCATTGTTTTGCTGTTGTGTTGGATTTTGAAAGAAACTTGTTTTACCCTCCTGTGTTCTATTTTAAAGCTCTGCCAAGGGGAACAGCCCCAGCCATGAGAGCAAAAGCTGGACTGGGACTTGCCCGTGCCAGGGTTTGTGCACGGGGGACATCAGATCCAGTACAGGTGAATGGCACAGCCCACACAGAGAGGGATTGCTCAGGCTGTGGTTTTGCTGTATCTGCTTTAAAACACAAACTTTCAAAACCACCTCCTCAAAAATCTCCTTCCTTTACTCACCTGCCAAAACCCGAGCTCACAGTTCTGTGGTTTCCCCTGTTGATTACACCATTAAAAACATCATCAGCTGGTACAGGAGAAACGCTGAGCCATGGACTTGGGTCCTAGCAGGCACAAAGCCTTTAATTTCACCTTGGAATAAAATACGATATTTTTGACCAGCTGGTTTTTAAGACTTGACTTGGATGGGTTTTATTGGGCTGGGTTCAGGGATCTTCTAAATGCATACATGTGGGAGTACAGAACGGAGAAAAAAAAGGGACAAGCACTCGTGATGTTTTAATGTGTGAGATTCAGATGGCTGCTTTGCCAAATGTTGGTGTTTTGGAAAGACCTGAATGGTGGCAGAGGAGACCCAGCACTGGCTACAGCTGATTAGGTCTCAGCAGTGTTATAATCTCTAAGTTTGGGTCTATTGATGCATTTGAGGTGCACCTTATGTGCTGCAGCAGATAACAATGACAAAACTCTGATCATGTAATCATTTGATCAGAACTTTTCTTAACCCTCCTTTGGACTTAGGGAGGTATTGGAGGTTCTTAGAGCTTATTGTAATCAGTTTATGAAAAAAAATTTTCTTTTATGTGTTACTTTGTTTTAATAATAACTCACATTAAATTAGCTTATTGTCTGCACCCCATTTTGATTCTCCAAAGGGCTCTTGAAAATTATTCACTTCCTTAGATTGTTTTTCTAGGTTCAAGGAAGCAAGTTCTTTGATGGTACTGACCTCTTTCAAAAATTGTATTTATATTTGGCTAGGCTAATTAAGTAACAAAATAGAAGAAACTGCTGATTAGCTCTGCAGCACAACTGCAAAAAAATTCTTATTTGCATTAATTTAAAGAATTTGTTTCAGCTTCAGTTATGCCTTTTAAAAAGTCTGTGGGTGCTAGGTATTCACTTAACCTGCACAAGTGTTCATGGAAGGGAAGTATTAATTTCAAATACATGAGGGGAGCAAATTGTAAATGTGCATGCATGTGCTGCTGCTGAGAAGCTGCAGCTCTGTGCACAGGGGATTGCTGTTTGTCTCTCCAGGAAGCTGACACAAGTACAGGACAGCTGGCTCTGCTGTGCTGCCAGTTAAACACTGACAACTGGAGGGAACATTACTAACAGGACTGAGTTGCACAACTAAACCTCAATTTTCAGAATAACTGTCTTGATTCACAGGATACAAAGAAATGGAGAATAAAACAATTGGAACTTTGTTTTTCCCTGACAGGGTTTCAGTCCCAAATACCCCAGAGCTGGAGTGTGAAAGCCCCATGCCTCTGCTGGGTGGTTGTGGGGTGCTGACCCAGCTCCAGTGAGAGAAGGAGCACCAAGAGCAGTGAATGTAAGGGAGCCATAAAGCAAAACTCCCTCATCCCAAACCTCGAGGGATCACCTCATTCTGGCCAGAAGCATCTGAGCTAAGGAAGACTTTTCTCACTGGTATTGAAGCCTTTAACCCAGAACTGTGTGCCCCTGTCCAGCAGTGGAGACTGGAAAAAATTGCATTTACATTTTTTCTTAGCTGTGCTGGAATGTGTTCTCCTAGGTCTGGGTTCAGACATAAAAATGACCTTATTCCAGTGCTCAACTTAAAGATGAAAATCATCTCTATGAGATGGGATTATTTGTGTGCATTTCTTGAATCCTTTCTGAGCAGAAGCTTGTGTGGCTTCCGGGACTGTGGCAGGGCCCAGGTTGTTACATCTAGCTAATTAATTTTTTGATAATTATAAATGACTTGCTCATTATTTGTACCAAGTCTGTTGTTCTAGTCTTATGTTTTATGTACACTGTGCTTAACAAAAAATAGATAGTTAAGAACAAGTCATTCTGCTGCTTTTATGGCCTATTTATTTTAGTAATGTGAAATACTTAATTATATTTATAAACCAGAGAAGAATGCTTACGAAGAAGTAATTCTCTGGATAGCTGACATTGCCAATTTAAATGTCTGTAATGCTTTATCGAGGTATATTATTGAAAAATTTGAGAATGGATCAGTTCTGGGCAGTACCCTGGTTTGCTGTGTATATGAACAATATTTGTTAGCGAGATAGTGCCCCACAGCCACTGTGCTATTTAACATTTGAATGTCTTTAAAGCCCAGATTCCATTAATTGCTTTAAATTTCCCTGAATTTCTTTGCACATTTCCTGTTTGCCAGTGCTTTGCAGAGACAGCAGGACAGGCTCTCTTGTCCTCTCATGGAAACTGTGGCTCCTCCAGCACACCAGCACCTCCACAGAATGCAGACATGCAGAGCCCTGTCCCCCTGCAGAGCTGAAGAAAGAGCCAGGAGAAATTACAGTTTCATAGAGGGTTATTTCATCAGTGCAAAAGAACTAGAACATATGGCAGAAAACTGAAAGCCACACCTAGCAGGCAAGAAGCCTTATGTACATTCTGTTCCCAGCACTTGGGGCTATTTTCCAGTGGTTACATCCAGATGTGCTGTGCACACCCAGAGGTAGCAGAAGTAGTATTCTTAATTTGTTATTGATTATTTGATGGCTCCCTATTTAATCAGTCATGTATTTGTCAGTGGAACATAATTGCTGAACACAAATAATTGTTCAGCAAATAAAACAATAACCCCAAAGGAATTTTGTGACACATGGTCTGAAAAGACCACGTTAAAACACAGGGTTTGTTTGGGTTTTGTTTCATTTGGTTTTGGTTTGGTTTTCTTAGGGGATGAATGGGTTAGGTTTTGTTTTATTTTTTTTTGACCCTACTCGACTTAGAGAACCAGGCTCTTTTCCTGCCACTTTTATCCTCTTCCCCAAACACCCCTGGGTAAAAATTGGATTATTTGTTTTATTTTAAGTCCATAAAATACCTCTCAGTCTGAACATATGAAATGTTAAACAGCAAGCAATGAACTTGCTTTTTATAGAACTGTCTAAGACATGTGGAAAGGTGAGGAATTGCATACTTCTGTAGGTTATCTGGGGTGCACACTTCTTCATCATACAATCCTTCAGGATCCAACAGGGTACCTGTGAACAGAAAGGGAGATGTGAGTGTCCCAGCATGGCTCCTGGGATGTGCCTCTTGGGAAACTTGCAGAGGCACAGGTGTGTGGGAGAGAGGGGACTGCTCTGAGAGCACAGTGTGTTCACTTCTCTCTCCAGACCTCTCTACTCACACCTTGTAAATGTCTCCACACTTCCACTTTCTCAGCCCCCATGGCTCTAATTTGTTTTTCTCCTACCACAGAATAAAGCCTCATTATTAAAAAGTTCTACTTATCTTTAGTATCTTCACAGTTATTAAAGCTCCTCTGGAGAAAGTATTAATTCCTGTTCTAAAACTTCAACAAGTTCAGCTGAGTCTCACCAGGTATTAATATCTCAGAGTTCCAGGAAATCTTTTGTAATACAAACCTTACAAATTCGTAGAGTTGATTTGCTTTGTTACATGCTCACTGACAGTATTTATTGAGCACCAAATGGAACACTCTGAGCAGAAGCTGCAGGCTTTCACTGCATGCAGAAAGTACAGAAACAATTATTTGGCTACATTACCTTCCAAGTAATCTAGAGGTTATTTTAAAAATAGAATATTGGGGAAGGCATTCAGGTGGCTTGATGCATGACTTGTAGAATGTGAACTGCAGTTCAAGATTTCCCTTTGGTTCTTAACTATCATTCCACGAGATATTGTTAAGGTCTATGAAATTTAGGGTATAGAAATAATACCATATAATAACAATAGCAATAACAATAATAATAATAATAATAATAATAACAATAATAATAATAATATAGTAATAACAATAACAATAATAATAATATATAAATATTTGTCCTCCACCAAACTCTTACTGCTGCTCAGCTGAAGCAGCTGCTGCTTAGAGCTGTCTGTGGGTGACAGACAGGGAGGGGTTCCCACACTGAGAGCTGGAGGAGGTCTTACCGATTGCCCAAGGCTTATCCTCCCCAGGACCTGCTCGACACGGGTCTTTGTAGTGTGTAAACAGAGAATGCTGCTGCTCCAGCTTGTCCTCTGCAGGGAAAGAACAACCCCAAGAAAAGGCACATCAGCTCCTGGTTGTGAACCTCTGCACAGCTGTGAGTTCTGCTGCAGGAGCAACAGCCAGCCCTTGTTTCTCCTCAGTAGAAGATTCCTAAATCCATGGCTTTGGTTTGAGTCACTTCAGCCACCGCTTTACTGTGCAGCAGGATCTTGCTTTGGTCAGAAATTCCAGCAAATGCTTGCTATTAGCAGTGCTTTCCCATGCTTTCTTACCAAGTCTTTTCAATGGAAGGTATTTTTGGTCGTTTTTAGCCCTAAGCTGAAATGAAAGTTTTCAGTGTATCTCCTCCTTCTGTCACTGCCATTGTTTGCTTACACAGTGCTTGAGATAGAACACCCAGAGGAGACTGGGCTGGCTTCCCAATGGCAAAGGAAATGCCTGTTTGTGGGCATATTTACACATCTCAGTAAGTTTGAAGATAAAACCTTATGGTTTCTTTGCTTCAGAAGAATTCACTGACTGAATGTTTTTCCAAGTTATAACAGATAAGAGAAAGGATGGGCAATTGATAATTTGCTTGGGATGTTATCTAGAGCATTAAAGCCATTTGAAACTTAATCCACATGACCTACCAAACTTTAAATTAAATTCTTCCTAGTTGCTACTGTGCTCCTTGCATTGAAAGCATACAGATCAAGCTCCTAGGATCACTTGGTAAGAAATCCCACAAAACTGCACACACCAGCATTTCAGACCCTGATCAAACCAGCAAGTTCCAGTTCTGTATGTGCTGCTTATCAACACAATCACCATAACTGGGAAAAAAATCTGGAACTTGTAAATGCCAACAGCTACAATTCCACTGTTAAATGGCATAGAAACTGCAAACAGCTCCTGAAAACTTCTTCATGGCACTTACACCTTTTACAAGTCTAGAATATTCACCCGAGTTTGGAGCTGCTGCTGCTGTTGTATATTTGTCACTGTCTATGCCAAGATCATGTGTGAAAGTGGGAAACAAAGTCCAAGACAAAACTCTGAACTGTGAGCTGTGTCTCTTAGATGAAGCCCATCTCACACACCGAGGATCACATCAAATCTCCTTGTGTAAAACACTGGTCCTGCTAAGGAAGAAGCTGCTGATCTCTCCACTGAACAAAAAGGTGGAGAGCAGCAGTGCTGTGCTCACAGCTGTTTGCCATTCTGTTACTCAGAGTCTTTAGTACAGCTGACTGACAGTTCATCTGTCTCATTATCTCTTTCCAGCTAGCTCTCAGAACTGCAAGGAGATTGAAAAACTAATTTTTTAGGGAGTCCTGGAGTTGGGGCAGGTGATTGGAGGACTGATCCTCCCTAAGTTCTGCCATGTGGACAACACAGTGAATTGCTCTGTCTGAGCAGCCAATTGGTTTGTTTAATGTTTATGGAAAAGCAGAAGATTAAATCATTGCCATTTTTCTTGTCTCCAGATTTTCCCTTGTTGTATCATATGTCTACAGCATCTCCCTCAAACCCAAGACAGATTAAAGAAATATTAATTTACAGCTGTGGGGCTGACCAGGACAAGTCACAGCGGATGACACAAAACTTTGCCCATCTGATTGGAAAGCTTTTTTACTTATGCTAAAAGGTTTAAAAATGTACTAGACTTTCACACATGTCAGTCCAAAGCAACATGACAGTAATTTTCTTTCAACATTCCCACTAAGTGTAAATTCCCTGTATGAATGTTGCCATAAAACTGGAGGGGAAAACTGAGTTACAGAAAATTTGTCATAAGCATAAAGTCACTCACGGACCTAAAGATCTTTGAAAACTGTACTGTCAATATAACTAAGAATAGAAGCTTGGCATTCACTGAAACATTAATTAGCTGTTGTATCAGCCTGTGGAGTGGGAAAGGATACAGAAAAATCACAAAGAGAATTACAGGAAGCTGATTATTGCTTTAAAAAAACTTAAGATACTCCATTAACCTATAACGCTAACAAATGTCCCTTAAACAATGAGTAATGTAAAAAGTGAAGAGAGAACTTTAAAACATTGCATTAATCTTGTTTAGTACATAAGGAAAGCAAGCAATCCGAAAATAAAAAATAAATAGCCAGCTTAATTCCAGTTTCCAGGCTGGGTGCATTTTAAAGGGGAGGGTGATGTAAATAAGTGGCAGAGATAGCAAAGATAAAATTATTTTTTTTAATCCATTTTTTCAATCCTCTTTAGCAGTAGTTGCAATGCTTACAACTATTATTTGCAAAAGCAAATTGCTATTTTTGCTTTTTCATTAAAAAGACAGCTCAGAATTGCATTAATTATGCTCTGTGCTTCTTGTGCAAGGTAGAGTGCCAGCATTTCTCAGGTGGAGAGTCCTGACCATATGTTCTGCCTCACAGCTTCACTCCCATCTCCCTCTGCTCACTCCCCATTTGTGAGCTGACTGGGCACTCTCCCATTTAGTTTGCAGCAGCTTGTGTATTTCCTTGGTGGACACCTTTGCCTCCAGGCCACTCCATCCAGCCAACAATCCTGCAAGTGAAATGGTCAAATCACAGCAGATTTGTGTGTTTGTGTCCTCCCTTGCCCAGCACTGCTGCAGCATCCTTGGCCTGTGTGGCAGCTTGGGCAGCTGAGGAGCTCTTATTGACCATTTCCTCCCCGTATTCTCTCAAAAAATCCCTACCACTGCTGCATTATTCTTCACCCTAAGATGCCTTTGTCTGACTACAGCATTCTGTAGCCGTTGCCACTTGCTGCTCCCTTCCACCAGTGGGAGCACCAGCCAGCACCCGGAGCACTCGGAGTTTACTTTGGAGCCTGAGTTGTGATGGATTTACTCTTTGTACATGAGTTAGAAACGAGTGAGAGAAACTCTGGGGTTTGGGCTGGTGGCCTTTCCCACCAAACTTTGCTAAAATCCTCCATTCCAATGTCTGATACAAGTAATGAGGTTAGAGATAATGGTTTGGGGGATAATGGTTTGGGGTTTTTTAGATCAGACAATACTTTTGTTAAAGTTGCTTCTGGTACAGTTGTTGCTCTCTCAGTTACCTGAGACTTCTTATAAAGGCTACAGAATCCACTGGGTGCTGTTGCCAAATTCACCTGTTCATCCACAAACCCTGATCTGAATTGCTGAATCCCACTTTGGATGCTGCAGCCTGAGCCCCCCTGGGCACTGTCCCTGGGATGAGCCCCCTCCCTGTACTGCCCCGTGCTCTCTGTGTGGCAGCATTTCAGCTGTGGCCCCTCAGCCCCAGCCACTGATCCATGTGTCCAGCAGGGAGCTCTGCTGGCTGCCTGAGCTGGACGGAGCAGGCAGGCACAGAGGACACACAGACACAACGCTCTGCACTGCACATTGGCAATTTACACAAAGTAATATTCATGTTGGAAAAAAGCTTCCATCTCTGTGAACTCACCACCCATTAATTATGGTTTTGTGGAGTTCTTTTTATAGTACCCTCAGCATCCAATTAAAAGAAAAAAAAAACAAATTTCTTAAAATAAAAAAAACCCAAAGTACATAGAAACAGTTGATTTTTTCCAGGAATGTTGAATGCTCTCTACAGCATTAGTCTCTTATGCCTGTATGTATGTATTACCAAATTATTTTTAACTGCATGAATTTACTACTTTTTCTCCACAAAAATCCCATATATGTCTCTCATCAGTAACTAAAACTGTTGGACACTAAATGTCTACCTAATTCAAGTAAAGCTAAACCACTGGATCTGTCCTCATTATTGCTACCACAAGTCACAAATTATTGCTCTTTTGCCTTAAAACTCTTCATGCTTAATAATTCCACAGAGCTCATGGGATGAGCCAAGGGGAGTAGCTCACACTCAAAGCTCATACCTATTTTAGAAGTGTCTGCAGCAATTAAGTGTTTTCCCAGCAAAATACAGTCATAATTTAGTATATAGTCATACACTGCTATAACCCACAGGGATCAGGAACATTCCTTCCTTTTCAGGACTGGTAGACACCAAGAAATGCAAACCTTGTCTTACCAGAGGAGCAGTTATCAAAGTTGAGATCTCCACAGAGTACATCAAAAGCCACCAGCTCCTCTGGATTGGCTGTACTGGAGGAGGAGGTAGATTTTCTGAATTCAGACAGCCAATCTTGAAGCATATCCAGTTGCTCACATCGAACAGTAGTGTCTCCTGCAGCAAACAAACAACCCAAAAAAGGAGAAAGACCTCCTGTTAGAAGGTTACTCAGCCGTGCATGAGTTGCTGAGCTATTGGCAGACATCCTGAGAAAAAGGCTGCAAGGTAAGAAATGGTGTGTCCAGAAGGGAACTCCTAGTGCTGAGCCTGTCAGGAACTCCATTAGGAACCACACTTTTGGATGGTTTTAAGTATCTCCTTCTGGAGCCAGGCATGTCTGAAGAAATGAGAAGACAAGTTCCCTGCAGAAACCACCCAAACCAATGATACTTCTTGTCACAGGAGAAACTGATGCAGTACATTTGTAATCAGGAATTCAGATATAAATTCCTACTTCAGATAAAGCTAGACGTTATGTTCTGGGGTAAACCACTTGGTCTTGCTTTGCTTTCTGATTTTTGTAAAGGAAAAAATTAGCTTTCAGGTGTAATTGTAAACATACATGAAGGGTACATTCAGCTTACTTATACTGTAGTAGTCCATCTGAAGGGTTCTATTTATGGTCAAGAGGAGAATGCCTAAACTGGAAGTATTTTTTCATAATTTTAAAGGTACATGTTAGAAACAGGTTTAGGTAGGCAGCAATTCAGAAATAAAGAACTGGGTTCCTTTCACCAGTTGTGGGAGTTACACCAGGATGTGCCCTGTTCTACATGGAAGGGCTGAGATTGATTGGCTGCCACATGGATCCATCTGACACACAAAACAACTCTTTAATTACAGCAACTAACCACACTTAACTTCGAGCACATTAGATGACACGAAGTCTAATAAAAAATGATTAATGTGTCTCTCTTACAATGATTACAGCAAATCATCATGATGTGGACAAAGGAGCAGAAGGATACGTTCCAGAAACAATTCTTTACCATATTACCTTTCCTTCTGTTTTGGTTTCATTATCCCTAGAGTTAAAAGCTACAGTTTTGCTTGTTTCAGACTTTTAAAGATACATGAAGTCAGAACAACATTACTTTTCTTCAAAATAAAAGATTTCTTTTCAAATGCCACAATCAAAAGGAAAAGCAGCAAGCCCAAAATTACTTAGTCTGAGTAGAATTTTACTTTGACATGATTTACTACTTTGTAAAAACTGTTATGTATGTCCAGAGCTTCTTTCAGAGGCCACTGCGGAGATGGTGAATATTTAAGTCTGCACCCTCACAGCTTATTAATCACTCATCTCAACTGCAGCTGTCACCAGGACTCTTTAGAGACTCTTAAAAAGTGAGCTCTGCAGCATTAGCACTGTCACTGCATTAGCACACACAGGCTCCAGCCATTAGGGCTTCACATTCCCACCACTCTTACCCTATGAAGGGTTGGAATTTCAGCATCATCTCGGGACAGGAGTGAGCAGGAAGGTGTTAAAGCAACAGTAAAATACAAACAGAATCAGAAATGTTCAACCAAGGATTATTTGGTTCAATGATAAATATTTCAAAGAAATACTGAAAAGACCATGACTAGGGAAAGAGAGTTTTAAGTAGGCTCTGGCATTGACTCATCTCTTCAGGCTGGTAATTCCAACAGCAAAAAATCTGATATTTTTCTTCTGTTTGTGTAACTCCCAACAAGCCTTTACCAGCCAGGCTGTAATATAAAAGCAGATATGTTTCCCAGATCTATTCCCTAACCTACAGTTTGTAGTTACTTGTACCTCAGGTTCCCATTGTACCCTACTCACACAGCTTGACACTCTTGGGAAAGCCCCTGCTATGACAGCACAAGAAAGCCCCACAGTGAAGATGGAGCTAAACAAAAGCACAGGAAATAGGTCACATGGAATAAATAGAGCCTGGAGCAGGTGACACTCACTACAAAAGGTGTGCGTGACTAACAGATCCATCCTGCTTAGCTAAAGATAGGGGAGAAATCACAGATTCATGGAATGTATGAGCCTGTGAAAGGCACCTCTACAGATCATCCAGTCCCAGCCAGGGATCACCTACAGCAGGTTGTTCAGGACCATGTCCAGCCAGGTTTTGAAAATTTCTATAGTTGGAGACTCCATAACCTCTGCGTAGCCTGCTCTGTTGCTTCATCATCCTTGCAATAAAAACCATTTTCCTGTGTTTAAATGGCATTTCAGTTTGTGCCCAGTGCCTCTTGTCCCACCAACTGCACCTCAGTGAGGAGAGGCTGCCTCCACGTTCCTTGCACCCTCCCATCAGGTATTTACACTTGGACAAGAGCTTTCTCTTCCTGAAGCTGTCCCAGCTTCCTCATTCCTGGTGAAACTCATTCAAACTCATGGACTGTTCTCTTTTTGCAGAATCTGAATCTTCCTCTCCTGTCTCCTGTTCTTAGGCTCTAGTTTTTCTAACCTGCCATTGTTTCCTCATAAGATAACTTTTAAGCATGGTGCTTGTTGACAAGAATGCAGTAAAATCCCACTCCCCACAAAGTCCCAATTACATAAATTGCTTCATTTTCTATGATGTGCTTTTGCATTCCTGAATGGCCGAGGATTTTTTACTCATTTTCAGTGAATTATACATCTGGCACAGCTTCACCAAATGAGAAAAAAAAATAACAGGGCTGTCACCACATGGGCATAAAACTCAGGCAGCAACCTGTCCCAGATCAGTGTGAAAAATACAGCAAACCCACTTAACTGAAACACAAAAATGTAAAGTTCTCCAACAGAAAAATCTTGAGAAAAACAAGAGACACAAAGGCAAAATGAAGTGTCTGTTAAGATGCATTGTTGCCACTAGAAAAGCATTAACTGCATAGCGACATACATCTCTCTCTGGGGATGCTGAGCCTTTGTAACAGCCCTGTGCAGCTTTTAATCTTAGGGTTTGACAGGTGAACAGTAACCTTGGAACTCTGGGAACGTGACTTTCATCTGTCTTTAGCTAAGTGTGGGCTTGTGGCAGCCCAGCATCCCTGACTATCCCCACTAGAGGTCATAGAAGTAATTGCTCTTCGGGGCACTACGGGGAGCGGGGACATAAAGTCAGCGACATTTCCAGGACACAAGATGGGATCTCTCTAATGAATCCCTCTAATGAGTGACTTGAATGTAAATTGTTTTCTGAAATTAGTATCATCCAGCTCACTGTAGCTTTCAGCAGGTACTGCGTGTATCCACATGCAAAAGTTACTGCTCAGACCCAAGTCTCAGCAGCTCCCAATGATCAGTAACTTTGGAGATGAAGATAAGTGAGCTCATTAGACACCCAAGTAGAAGAGAAGCCAATATTGCATCAGCACATCAGGGGAACAGACAGTTCAGTAAATATTAACAGGAAAGAACTAGGTAGTAACTCCCAACAAAGATTCAACTTCTTAAACATTCAGATGGAATCAGTGATCTGACTGCCACCAGGGATTAGCCAAAGAATACAGATTTGTGCTAATTGCTCTGCACTCTTTTCTTCAGTAACTGGCCTGGAAAAATGCACATAATTGTGTCACAGCGGGTTCCTGCAGCCAGCATTTCTGAATTCTCTGAAAGCTCCTTTCAGCTTCAAATCTTGCAGAAGGATGAAAGGGGTGATATGGGAAACTTCAGCCAGCATAAATAAATACTTCTTCACCTTTGTTCATTGTAGAATAATCATACTTACCCTTTCCATCCACTTTGAAAGCACTTGTGTGAAACCCTGTCTTCAGTTAGAACTCGGGCAAGTATTATACACTGACTGTTCTATCCTGTTCTGAAAGACATTGGAAGGAGCACCATGGTTGTAGGACAAAGCAGATACAGGCCTAGTCACAAGAAATTAAAAGATCTAGTGGAGGCAGTAGAGTGTGGGATATATTGGCAAGAAGCTTGCAACTGGGGAAGAAGAGCAAAAAAAAACCTTGCAAAGTGTAGGATGTAAAGCCTAATCACAAGGAAAAAATTGGTTCCAAGTCACCAACCAAAGGCTTCAGTTCAGCTGTGAGACTGGGTGTGTCACACCTGACTGTGTGCAGACCCCTGCACTTCTAACACCACCCAGGGTAGACTGAGGAAATAAAATAAACCAAAGTAAGAACGAACCACCTAAATACCCAAAGGAACAAAGTCCCCTTTTATTCTGCTGGGTTCCTTTTCAGCTAGGTCAGGTCCCCAGCCAAGTACAGCAGAGCCTACACCAGCTGGGGTAGCACAGCAGAGAGGAGGGGGAAGGACAGGATGCCCTGCTGCAGACACACAGGCTCTGCTGCTACAGGAACATCTGTGGAATCACTGCCTCAGGATGCTCAGCACTGGAGCTACGCCTGACTGCACCACCACAATTTCAAGCACTCCGAGATCTTTCTCAGTGCTGAGCTCTGCTTCAGCTCTGTGTAGGATTGGGGTTAGAGAAGTGTGGGCTCCCAGCAGCTGGGCTGCCAATGGCTGCATCCACACTGAATGCAGAACAGGGATGTGAACAGGCTGAGATAGATCCAGCAGGCTACATCACTTGAATGGGGCTGGAGTAGCTTGGGGCTTGCGGTGTACTGATGGCTTGGTGGGGTGTCTGAGAGCCATGACTCAACGGGACTTGGGATGTGGGTGGATTCAAGGCAGCAAAACCTGTCCAGAACATTAATCACTGACTAATCAACGGACATGAAAGAACCATGTAAAATTAACAGCCCCATGGAAAATAATTACATCAAATCTCATTAAAAGATCCCTTCAATTTGTCCTTGAAATGCAACTATTTCCACAGTGGAAATAAAGAGCTTCTTCATAGCAGCAACCAGTACCAGGCAGAGACCTGAGAGGAAAAGCTACATCTAATTCTAAAATTTCTTGAAGAAGTTGAGGGTCAGGTCTGAACAAATAGCAATTGCTCAGAACAGAGTTGAGCCAGCACAGACCTTGATAAAAGCATTAGTAGCAGGTCCCTGATCAAAAGGAGTTGGATCATTTCACTTTATACTTATGTAAGTATCAGAACTGTCAGGTGTGAGTTTATGTATCCTAGAAGAGAAACCAGGTTACACTCAGCCAGGTGTGACAAGATGATTTAAATGGCTGACCTTTTAAAGACTGCTTGTTTTTATAGATACACATCTTTACATTGTTAAACTGGGTTTTTGGATAATTTGTTTAACACATGAATGTTATGAATCAAATGATGCAAATCAGAAAGCGCAGCTCAGCCAAACTTGCTAACTTTAGTTTTCCATTTTGTTACATAAACAGATATGATGTATCTAGGGACAGACTCTTAAATCATTGCCTACTCTGAATGTAGTTTGAACCAGATAAGCCAAAAAATATGAAGTGGGAAAATAAAAGGTTGTGGTTTGCCCTTGAACAAACTTTAAGCTGACTTTGACAATAGAACATTACTTCCCCTTTCTTCTTCCCTCCCGTCTTCCTCTTTAATATTCTAGGGATTTCACAATGTGGTTATTAAGGACTAGCTGAGAATACATGACTAGGTAGTAAGAAGGAACAGGACTGAAAACTAGGAACAAAACCCAAAAAGCTAAACTAAACTGGAACAGCAATAAATCTCAGCAATCTCACAGTACATTACCATAAGTCAAAAATAGAAAAGCAGAGAAGGAAGGAAGCAGAAACTTTTGCATTGTTAAAAAGTAGCTGAAAAATTCATTAATCTTCTTTAGAGTGTCTCTAATGGACTTGAGGGCTGGCAGCTTTGCTCCCAGGTCCGTGTGTGGCTGGGGCAGGGTGGAGCAGCAGAACAGCACCACACGCTCAGCACACAGGCTCACAGCTCCACCATCCACCTGCAGCCCTGGCCTGCCTTGGTCCCAGCACATGGGCTGGCAGCAGCCAGTCTGGCAGGGCTGTCCTGCTTCCAGCAGCCAGGAGCACGAGAATCACAGTCACATTAAATAAATGAGGGATATCCAACCCAATGCTGATCATACTCAAAGTATAGGTTTGTAGATTTGCTTTCCTAACTATACCTACTCTAAGTACAGAACTGCTTTTAAACATAAGGACAAGAGAATTTTCCAGTGAGTATATTAACTTGCTAGTCAATTAATGAAATAATATAATAATATAATAATATAATGTAACATAATGAAATAACATAATGAAATAACATAATGAAATTTGCAGGTCAAAAGCTAGAGAATTTTGGATTTTCCCACCAGAAATCAGCAGCTAGAATTACTGTCCCAGCATGTAACTTCTGATTATCCCTCAGTTATGTACAAAGAAATTTTTGCTTATATGCTGATACTCACAGTATGGGTTGTTAAATGCTGTTGAGTAACAGTGATAGCAATGTATTTCTAAAATACCAGTATTTGGTTAAGAGGGAGCAAAGAGAAGTTCCCAAGAGACAGTTTTTGTGTGTGCCCTATAATAATTACTCTGAGACTGAAGATGTGAAGGGTTGGGGATACTCATGTACCCTTTGCAGCACACGCTGCACTTGTCTGTCAGAAACACAGAATTTTTTGTTCTTGTGCACAAAAATAGCACCACAGGCCTGGAAATAGTGACAAATTAAGGTATGAATTGTAGGACAGTACCTGCAATAGCTTGCAAGTGAGTGCAGGAAATGTATCCCACAATTCTTTGGTCCTGAGGTGTACTTCCCACTTGCACCTGGAAGGGAAGAAATAAAAAGGTGATTAATGGAAGAGCTCATACAACTCTACTTCCAAGCCTGTCTGTGCAGCCTTTTTTACCATTTTTTCCAGCCAACTCCATTTTGAAAGTAGAAAAAGCTACCGGAGAGACACACTGAAGCTTACTGGTCTTACTGGGGCTTGTGGCCAGCACACCAACCCTTTGCACATTACCATATTCAGTGCTTTGATTTTGATCTGCAACATGTAAAAAAAAGTTACTTTCTCCTGTTCTTCACAGCCAAGCTGGTTCCCTGTCCCAGCTCTCATTCCTACATACAATTCAGGCCCACCACTCATGTGCCTTATAAACCAGTATTACCAGCAGCCTAATTCTTGCTACCTGTGCACAACTAGAATACAAAAGGAAAAAAATGCCAAGGGCGTCTAGGGAAAAGGATGGAATATGAAATAAATATTGAATTTGATCATGTTTTCTCCATTCCAAAGTAAGTTTTGGATTTTGATGGGTTTCTTACATTCTTCTGCAAAGATGTTGGGGGCCTTGGTGTGCCTTAGCAGTGCTTGTATCCTTCAGCCCACAGCAGCATCCCCATGCCTGTCAAGCAGACAAAAAACACTGCGTGGAATCCTGTTCTTACACAGAGAAGAGGAAGAGCTTCCAGGGAAGCTGGAATGTAATGTAATTCCTCATCTATATCTTAAGCTACAATCCTTTAAAAATGTACTTGCAGGTACACACAAGCCATTTAAAATCAAGTTCTAGTTTAGGTTTTCAACTCTATTGAGAATTTTGGCAGTTGAGGACTTAGCTGCAAATCAAAATTCCCAATGATAAGTAGATAAGTTTTGGCTTGTAGCAAGAAACTAGTTTGAGTGTATGGTTTTCTTGTTGGCAGTTTATGTGGCAACACTGCATGAATTACAGAAAATGCCCACAAAGGAAAGCTGCACCCAGGGCTCAGAAAACACTACCACAGATGACTCTACTTCACAAGGCTAGGCTCAAATTTTATCTGACACCTCTAAAGAGCAAGTAGAGCTCCATTTCATATGGACACAATTTTGTCAGCTTGGTTGCTCTTCTTGTTTTTCAGCTATTCAAGAACCATCTGATTCATTTTCTAACTGAAAAGACAGCTTTGCAGTAAGTGAATTTGGAAGTCATTTGTACTTAACAATGCCTTGTTAACTTTGAGGGTTTGTGCCAGCCAGGGGAGTAGGTAATAAACAACTGGCATTATTCTGTCCTCAGTCTGTTCAGTCCTTTTTTTTAGACAGTTTTACAAATGGATATTGATGGTGTTCTTATTGCTGTTCCCATTCAGCTAACCTGCTTCAGGGAGGCAGAGGGAGACAAGGCAAACACAGGCAATCACTGGTGCATCCACCCTTGCAGGAGATTCTCCTGAACTCACAAGACTGCAGCAGTCTCAGAGGATGGGCAGCTCTGCTGGGTGGCTGTCAGGGACTGCTGCAGGAGCTGCCCTGCACAGACCTCTCCCTCCTCCCCAGGCTGCCTGAACCTCTCAGTGGCACTGCTGAATCACAAGGAGCAGCTCTTTTATGCAACACATGCCATTCCAGTATAAAAGTGGAAAACAATTTATTTCCTCTACTGTCTAGGGCAGGCATGTGAGTGAACTATATTTTCCAAACCCAGTAATTCAAAATCAGTAATTCAACTCAGTAATTCAAATTTTCTTCAATGGCATGAAAAAAAAACCCCTAAATTATAAAAAAGTCTCTACTTGTTTGCAAATGTGCAGTGCTTCCTGCTGCAGAGGGCAGGTGTGGATGTCACATACCTTTTCAACATCATCCACCATAACCTCTCTGGAAGGAAAATATTGCACATAAAGTGCTCTGCCTTACAGCAGGAATGTGCTCCTTATAATCCCCTTATTGTGTAATCATTCCAGTGTTTCTATTCAAAAAGCTTAAAAGATTTAAGTGTAAAGGCTGAACATCCAAACATAAAATACAGCCCAATTGAGAAAAAGAGTCAGCTCAAACTGGCTTTAGAATTTCCTGTGCAACCTTAATGGAATGCCTGACAAAGCCTTGTACTCCTCAACCAGCTAGAGCATAGGATCATAGTAATTTCCATTAATCACAAATAAATGTGTATTGTTCAGTGTGCCTGTGTGCACAGATCTGTGCTGAAATGGACTTGGGATCTTTTGCTCTCAAAGAATTGTAAGAAATGGCCCAGGATGAAGCCTGGCTGTGCTGAATGGAGGGGGCTGAGCACAGCAGATACCCACAGGGATGATGTCCCAGGGCTCTGCTGGAACACACAGTCCCACGGGGAAAGAAGAGGGGCTTTCATAAACACTCTGCTAACTAAAAAAACTAAAGCTCAAAAGCAAGAACTGAAGACATCAACATAATTAGAATT
Organism: Cinclus cinclus; assembly: GCF_963662255.1. Lineage (NCBI taxonomy): Eukaryota > Metazoa > Chordata > Aves > Passeriformes > Cinclidae > Cinclus > Cinclus cinclus. The sequence continues at coordinate 8,975,405 of NC_085056.1, forward strand.
TCCTTGGGAAGTGCCAGCATGGAAGTGCATCCAAAGCAGCTCATCTCCCAGATTTCACATTTCCTACAGCTTTTTTGACTTTTAGGGGTTTGTAGTTTCTTTAGAGAGGCAGTACTGATGGCAACCACGAAGCTGAGTATATTTGGTATATAAACATAATGGAGGCAAATATTTGTGACAACTACTGGGAGAGTAAATAAGCACCTTTGCATGCTCCTAGTCAGTTCCCAGTTACAGCAGGGGCACTACTGTATTAAATACAATCTAAAGTAAAAGAGTAAGAAAAATCTGTTTATTCAGTCTAATTTGGTATTTCACAGATGGAAAAGGACTGTGGGCTGTGCAGACAGGAAACCTACTTGACCTCTGAAATACTACAAGCCCTATAATTCGACATAAAAACATCCTTTTGTGTGGCCAAGTACTGTAGCTATTTCAGAGTGCTGCATTTTCCAGGCTGTATTGGGTGGTGGTGGCTCGGCTGGGGCAGCGACGTGGCAGGAGGACAACACTGAGCCTTCAGCTCAGCCTCCAACGTGGACCTTGGCAGGAAGGCTCCACTTCCACCACACCAAGTCAGCACTTCACAAATACCATCTTAGCTGCTTAACACAGAAGAAACATCTACAGTCACATTTACAAAGAAAATACATGCAAACAAATAAGCCAGGGTGGCTCTGTCACCATAAGCCTGACTTAAGCTCACTTCAGCTGCTCTATATTGGTAGGTGTGTGTCATTTATTGACACATTGACATTTAGCAAATCATCCTTCTGTAGGGATCTACTTCAGGCACTGCTTTCTAAAAATCATCATACACTCTTGGTTGTGCCTTGAACCTTTCCTCTTTGTGTACGGAAATGTACAGGAAGATCGTATCGAAATATAAGGTCCCAATGTTTTAAATCATTGGTTTTAAAATCATTACAGCAGGAAAAAAGTATGTGCTAACCTGTTAAACTCTAGTGTTACCTAGAGATAAAATTACAACTGACAGAACCCATTTGTGGTTTTATAAAATGTCCAGTTATATAATTTTCACATAAAAATTAGCATTTTTCACAATTATGCTGAAATATGCAGTATATATTCCAATTCTCACTAGATTTGCAATAATCAAATTAGTCAAACATTGAGAAGCTAAGAGTGGATTCAGATCCCTATTACACCCACTGACCATTACATTTTGTTTGGTCTTGGGAGGGGGTCATAAAAAGCTCATAACAGATGGGAATGGGACTTCTTCCCTTAAGGGAGAAATCCTGCTAAGGGTGTGTTTGGAATCCAAAATACCAGTTTCTGCTGCTGCATATTTATATTTGTCCCTTACCTATAAATGAAATGAGTAAGTGCAAAACTGACCGCTCTGAATTTTTGTTTCCAAGTACTAGCTGTGTCAAGCACACAGAAGTACTTGACATCAAGTACTTTTTATTAAAAGATTTCATCTCAATGCCACAGCACATTAGTACAATCTGTTGGAGAGACCATGCTGGGACTGTGCTGTGCAAGACTGGGGATATTCCTAGAATTGTTTTGCTAAAGCTTGCCCTGCATGACTGAGGAGTAGTTTGCCCTCCACTGAGATTGATCTCAGGTAATAAATGGCTCATGAAAGAAATCATGCCAACAAGGTTATGGCAGAAAGATTCTTGTTGACAGGAAAAAAAAAAAAAAAACAAACAAAACTAATGAGTAGCGAGAACTGAAATTTTAGAGCTACAGCAAGGGAAAATAACTTTAAATTTAATCACACTGCTTGCTGTCATGGGAATTTCCTGGGCTAACTGTAAAATCTTGCACATCTCATGTTTCCCATATGCTAGCATAGTAAGTATACAAAGCTGCAAACTTGACAAATAGCTTTTCTCTTAAGAGTTTATATTTACACACATCTGTTCCAGCAGTGCAAAACAATTCTCACATCTGGATGACAAGAAAAGCATCAACAGAAACAAAACCCATGAGAATGCTCCTTCAGTACTGGGGTATTTCTTTACCACCTTGAAAAACTTATTCAGTCATTGTTGTTAGTAAATCACCAGGTGCTTTGAAGAAAATTATCTTTAATGATTAAAAGTTTGAATTGTGCTTGAGAAATCTCGCTTGATTAAAGAACCAATTTAAGAGTCTCAAATACTGACCAATAATATGTACACAAAACCAAAACATTTGTTATGAGGAGAACTTAATCTTTAGTGACATTTTCTAGAAGCCTCACATTGCTGGGAGGGAACCATCCAAAAAATATCCAAAATAAAATAGTTTCTTAAATGTGTACCCTCCAAAACAAACAAGTTATTTACATACAAGTCCAAGAATATGCCATTGGTATCCATTTGCATACTGGTATGCAAACCAGATGAGAGTGAAAATTTTGGCATACTCATGGAAAAAGTTCGTCACAAAGTCTGTCACTCCAGAATCTCCATGTGGCAAATAAATCCAGAGCTGGGAAAGGTGAAAATAACCTGCCTGTAACTCTGAAACTCCTTCAGGTGAATTGGGATCTCCAGAGCCTAGTTCCAGCTTCAGCCAGTATAGTTTAATCACACCTTGGGCTGTAAATGAACAAAACCATCAATTTCATCCACTTAGGTGACCATGGAGGTGACAGTTTCGTCACTGAATTAAATGTGGACCACAGTACTGCTCCCTGCATTGCTCTTCTGAAGAGGATAAGTCACCAAAGTACAGAGCTCTACAGGAAATGAATTCAGTCATGACAGGAACCACACTAATGATGGTTATATTATGAAGAAAAACTAGCCAGGCTGCTAGCACCTCTGCATGCTCTGGGGGAAAAAAATCCTCTTTCCTTAAAAACAAAAGTATGAACGTGGCATTTGTAAAGAATATCATCTGCACGGGGGCCTTGAGTAACTGTGTTGGAAATAAAACCCCTCAGACAGAGAGTAAGTGCAGGGCACAGAAACAGGATTTACAGTTGATGTGACAGTGACTTATTCCCACAGAAATATTCATCTTACCCTATGCAGCCAATATTGTTTAAGTTCGAGGGAAGCTCCCTTAAAAAGAGCCTGAGATTCAACTGAATTTCAGTGGATAAAGCAGGTGCACATGCCCAAGGAGTGGTGTTTCCACACACGCTGCAGGGCTGGTGCTCTGAGATGTGCTGGTAGCAGGCTCTGCACCTCCCCATCTCCACTGCAGTGGGGATGTCATTATGTAATCCAATGCAACTATAATGAGCTAACAGTGAGGAAGGGAAAAGAAAGAAATGGAAAAGACAAATTGTTTTCTTTCCAGTACCACATTTCTGTAATCTTCCAAATTGTATCCACCGCTCCTGGACTTTTTTCCTATTTCAGCAAATTTCCAACACAAGCAGGAGAGTCAGCATTAAGAACCTAACTGGAGCAGCCAAACTGTGTCCCAGTCCTCACTCCTGTTACTGTTAAGAGAAGATGCCAAGGAAAACGTGCAGCTGTTCCCATTCCCACCTCAAACATTCCTGTCCCACAGAGATGACTTAGATTAGTCATAACTCCCAAGAAAGATGTATTTTTGGTTAGCTTAGACACAGTGCAAAAAGATCTATCTTATTTTCTGTCCTTTAGCAGCTCTGCCTTTTGCCTTCAGAAATATGTAGCAGCTTCTAAAGAAGACACATTAGTTAAATCCCTAATTTACTATAATAAACATATTTTTAAGTATATTAAAGAAGCTTAAAATGTTATAGAAGTCAGCTCAAAATTGTGTGGTGCTCTGCAATTCTTTCTAGCTACATTTGCACTTGATTATTCCAGAATTCTATTTTTTTCCATCTGCCATGTGCAACAATTACTGTTCCATGAACTCAGAGTTTGTTATTGGGCAAATCTTCATTAAATGAACTCAGAGAATTCGTTATTGGACAATTCTTTATTAAGCTCATATATGAAGGAAAGTGGCTGTGAATTGGTGCCACAATTGAAGGGCTCTTCCTCTTCCAAAGAGGATAAAGCACACAACTCACATTTTCTCAAAACTGTATTTCATTCTGCACAACAGTTTTATTTATGCCCATTAATGAAGGGGAAAAGGACCGTGATTAATAACATTGATTTTATCAAAGTGAGGGAACATGGTACAGTGCCATGGTAGAGTCTTTTTGGTTTTGTTCTTTTTTTAAAAAAAGTCTCAGTTTATTGGACTCCATCCAATCTCTGCATTAACATTTTACAGCTGAAACGCAGCATATGGAAAATGTTTAGGTTACCCTCCTGCCTTAAATGGCACAGATTTAGAGCCATCTAAACAAATTCATGAGCAGCACTAGACATTTCTTTTATACATCTTGGGATAACTATAGGTAGTGGACAGTTGATCAAGGACAAGAAAATCTGACCACTGACAACTCTAGGTGTTCTTAAACTGGGGTCAGAAAGCTGCCATTCCCCTTTTCTGTGCACTCCTGAGGTTCAAAATCTTCCCCTCAACCCAGTGTGGAACTGCAGCAGCTGCCCCTTCACTCCCAGGCACAGCACACACAGGCTGGCTTGGGACAGCAAAGGCAGCTAAAATTACCCAAGTGAAATGCATCTGCATCAGAAATATCAGAAGGGAAAATCCCAGAGGTTAATTCAGGGAACCCTCATTTTCTCACACAAAGCAGGCTCCTCGAGAGGGGAAAGCAGTAAAAATTGTGCTTCAAAACAGTTTTGCAATTAGAGCTGCTGCTCCTTCTACCATCTGTTACCACCATATCAGTTCTTTGGAAAACAAGTTGAGCTTTGCACACAAAGCAGAGGTTGCTAGGTTTCCTTTAAGCGATGAATAATACCACGTTCTCTGCACAATTACTGTACTCCCTGAGAACAGCCTTCATTTTCAGAGAATTTGAAAAGTAAATCTGTTAATAACCTTAGGAATAAATGTTAATTAAGCACAGCTTCTCCCAGAAACATAGCAAAATCCACAAGACATTCTTTTCCCTTTTGATTCTGAAGAATACCATTAACTGTTCAAACTTCTCACATCAGACTGTAGTTTTGCATTATGTTCACATACTGTGTTTTAACTTAGAATTCTTATTTTTGCTGAAATTGACTCTCTTGGCAGATGTCAAAACCCAGAATAATTTCCTACTAGGATCAGTAGGAAGAACAGCCTTCTATATACCATACTTCTGTATCTCCCAGTCCCATTGGGAGGAAGAAGCCTCCAAAACCTCTCTCAATCAACAGCCATTTTGAAAATGATGCCTCTTTTACTCACCTCCCTACTCTGAGTGTGCATCTACACCTCTTGGATAGCTTAGATTTACATTACTGCTATAACTATCACAATTTAAGCACAAGAGAGGAGAAATTTGTCAGCAAAGGTTAGTTTTTACTAGGTTGCTACACGTGGAAAAATGTGGACAAACTCACCAGGTCAAGTTAAGGATGCTTTTCAGTTTTGTTGCCCTACTGTCCGAAAGTTACACAGCATCCCTGGCACAGCATAACTGAGGGTCCACACTAGATCCTTTGTTTAAAGAGGGACTTTGACATTTTGAATCCTTCTAGTAAATTACAGACAAGTGATGCATTCCACGATTTCTGCTCAGCACTCATTGACACCTCTTAAACTTGATTTGACAGTGCTGATCTGTAAAATGGACATCCGGTTTCTGAAAAGGATGTGTATTTGATAACTCCCTTTAAATCCATCAAAACTACGGTGCATTAGCCATTATGTGTGTGTCAAAGCTGCAGCTGCAGAGGAGCTGAGACCACTGCAACCTGCACCACGTTCCAGACAGAGCAGTCCAAGCCAGCTTTTCAGTGCCAGTCACCAGCACAGAGGCTGTGCCAGGCCCTCTTCCCACCTCTACAGTCCAGCAGCAGCAGAGACAATGGGAATTATAAGACCTACAAAGTCACTCAAAGGCTCTTCTCGTTGTTATTTTAAATTAATGTGAAATGCCACGCTAGAACGGAGTCACAATAGAGTCTCCCAAGGGCCCAGACTGTCCAAGTATGAAAATGGATTGGCAGATTTATGTATATGCTAACTTCTCCTTCGAGTCTTTAGTGGCAACTCGGAACTGTGGTTTAACACTTCAGACATGGAACTGTCACTTGGATGTGACATTTCCCCCCTTCATCTATGCTCCTTTTTTTTGTGACCATGCTTTTCATACATCCCAATGAGACCCTCAGATTGGAGACAAAAACACTGGTAGAGTTTGAAGAGTTCCAAGCGCCAAATGCAAATTAGACCTCCAGCTTTGCAGAGATTGGACTTCACACAATGGCTCCTCACAACTACATCATCCTCTCGTCTTCATCCTGACCTGGACAGCATCAGCCTCTACAGATGGAAAAACCAATCTGATCTCTGTCAGGAAAATGCCAGCAGTAGCACCTTTTTTGGCAGACATCCTCAGGAGGAGAACAGAGGCAGACTTCCTTTGCACGGGTCTCCAGGTAGCTGCTGGGTAGCATGAAACTGTGTTAAAAGCTTCCATAATTTACTTCCAACTTGGCTCCTTGGTTGTGACACCCTAGGTGTTAAGCCACAATCAAATCACTTTACCTTCCTGTACTTTAGTTTCTCCTTCTATTAAGCAGATACTGACCTTTCTTCATTATGCACTCTGAGACGTAGGAATGAAAAGCAGTAGGTAAAAGCTGATTGTTATTACAGCTACTAATAATAATCCTTGAGCTCTGTAAGTCTCTCAGGTAAAATAATTTTGTATGACTAAGCAAATCTCTCAAATCCTTCTAAATCTCTACCTGAACTTTACAATCTAGGTAGTGAAGACAGGGCAGGGAAGAAGAGGGCAGTGGAAAATATTTTCTTATTCACTAGAAAGAGAAACAATTCTAAAACGAAAAAATGTGCAAAACACTTGAAACAGGGCAGTAGGGATCTGTTTTGTGTCAGAGTCCCTGAAAGCAGTTTTGTAATTTTCAGATTATTCCAACTTTCTTTAAATATTTAGTTCTGAGGCCTTTAATTTATCTCCCTAGCTGTTCCATTTGTAGTAGGGAGACAATCATACTTATTAAACAACAATCAGATCTTTTCTCTGAATGTTCTTCCGAATTTTGATGTTGAGTGTTTCTTAAGGTTCAGAAAATTTGAAATAAAGGCTTCATCCTCCCCATGACTGGAAACATTAACTGGCTTTATCCCTATTTTCAAAACATATGAACCTTCTCCCTCAATTACTTTGCACAACTTTTGGCTTTTTAGCCAACAAGGAGAAACTGCTCCTTTACTCAGAGATGGAAGCTGTGCAAGGGGAACAGTCTTCACAAGTATCCTTCCAAAACAAAACTCAGTTGATGTTTTTTCATTCAGAAATGGAAATACTGCATTCTGCAGTAACCAGGAATTTATAAAACCCAGGGTTTGCAGAGGCTCAACTTCATGCCTCTATGGAGTGGGAAGCAATTAGGAGGACACTGCTCTGCAAGGCTCTCTTACATTCTTTAAAACCTGAGAAACTCTAATGTAGGACTGGCTGGTATTGCAGACATTCAAAATTCTGTTAGTCCAGTGAAAGTCCCACCTGGGAACGGGGAGATAAGCTGTCCATTGGGATGGCAGAGTGCTGGCCAGAGAAACACCTGCCACCCAGAGCTCTGACACCCTCTGCCAGCTTCCTGCTGCCCCAGTGGAACAGCTCGAGCTCCTGAACTTACTGCACTGATTCCCACTGACTTCAGAAACAAACCAGGCTTTTACTTACTGTATAGCTTTTGTCTCTGGAGCCCACACCCACCCAGTTGCTGACTAAGCACCACATCAAGAAAAACAACCTCTGAACATACTTTATTTCAAAGGCAAAATTAAATAATTGTTCCTACTCTATGTTGTTGCGGTCATCAAAGAAATTACGTACGTACAATTGGTCATTTAATGTACAATTGAGAGAGAAAGTAAATTCATGTTAATATAGACTTCTTCATACCTAAAATATTTTTCATTTTGAGTTAAAAGTGTATCAGAATGACACAGGAGGGAAAACAGGCTTATGGCTGGGCAGAATTCTGTTATATTCAAAAAACTGGAGTTGTCTTTGAAACTTCACAATAATTGGCCTCTATTCCCTGCTCAACATTGTTTAACAACTTGGTTCCATAATTAAGTTCATCATCCCAGTGGAATCTTGAAAAGAGGCTTAATTTTCTGCAAGAGAAATGGAGACATTGCAGCCTGCCTAGCAGGGTGCAAATCAATGACTCAGCAATGGGCAGCTAAAAACAGATTGGTTTTAATCTCTTAATCCATGATATATGCATATGTTCAAGGGTAACCTTTGTGACCCCAGAAATATTTATACTGCACAGGATCTATGTTCATTTTTTTTGCTTGCAGCAATTTGAGGTGAAAAAATAACTTGCTGCTGTTTATTAACACATAAGATTGCAACACAGAGAGCTTAGACCCAGTTTTTGAAAACCTGTATTCAGATAGGCTTTTGTTTATGTCAATGTACATGAAATGTTGAGCTAGTATGAGGACTAAAAATTGAATATTTGGGGACAAGTCACAGTACCAAATGTTTTTGCTTCGGTTAAAAACTACAAACCAAGTGCAAAGCCTCCCACTGACTCTTATTCACAGTCCATATTCTTAATGGGTGTTAATGGCTTTTGTTGAGGACTTGTGACTAGAAAGTATATATAACTTGATCATCTGGTGTACTTTGCCAATGTTGGAAAAGAACAGGACTTAGTTAGTGAAACCTGTTCCAAACTGTGACTAAATCACAGAATCTGAAATTCAGTATTCTGGGTATTTTCAGATCTTTCTAGGTTTGGGTCTACAGACTTGGATCTCTGGCAAAAAGTTTTGGTTCTGGATTCATCACACATTAGAAAAACTCACTTTCTGGTTCAGAAAGAGCACAGCCAGATAGTCCCAAGAATTAAGCATGAGCAGCCACTAGGTCTTGGAAAACCAAATCATTGCATGCAGACTTTCATTTCTGCTTTTCATGATTTACAGATACATAACCCCGGGCTCCCTGTTCTCTCTACCATTAGTTAATTTAAATAAACTGTTAATAACGTAAAAAAGCTCTGCACTCCCCAGTGTCCCAGGCACGTTTGTCTTGTTTATTCTTCTTCATCTCTCTCCTTACTAATTCTCTTGCAAGCAAGACGGTAAAGTAGCCATATATTTCACTGCAATTCTTTTAGTTTTATTATACTGACATTTAGACTTTTGATTGTCTTTTGATTGCCAGACAAACACACAACGAATACAAGCTGGTTTCCAACAGTAATGCCCATTGCACTGTACTCATGTTATGAGGCCTAGAATTTATGCATTTTATTACAGAGATTTCTGCAAATAAAGAAACTAAAATATCATGAAAACCACTTCAAATTTTGAGTCTTGAAGTTATACTTGAGTTCTACCTCCAAAAGTCCCTCATTATTTCAGACATATCCATCATTTTAACACAGGCTACAAATCCCATAAAGATTATATCTATAACCCATTAGGTTATATTAAGAAATCTAAATCTGAATACTGCTTCTGTTGAGGTCTAAAGAAATGAGAAAAGAATGTAACTTTATAACTTGCTACATATACAGAGTCAATACTTACAGCTTCAAAAAGGCTCTTACCTTGAGAAACAAGGCTCCCTTGGAAGCCAAGGAGTCCATTCCTCTTCCATTGGGGTAACAGTGATAGGCAGCATCCATAACAGGATAGCGGCTGGCAAAAAGTAGACCACTGTTCACAAACTTAAAGCTACAGCAGCCATGGCAGCTGTAGACCCCAACATCGTAGACGATGTATTCAAAATAGTGATGGAGCTGCTCTTTCAATTTCTCCGCAGCTCTTTTGTCAAACACTTCCTGCAAGCACAGAAAGTCCAGGTTGGCAGGGAAGAAAGCAGAGATCTCATGATCAAAGGTCTCATCTGTGTGTTTCTTTTTCCGCACTGAAGTCTTCTTCATGATTGAAGCTTTGTAGAGGAGCTTGTTGTTGACAGTGCTTTGGTCCACTGTACCATCTCCAACACGGACTTTGACTAGGGACTCTCGTGAGGCAGAGCAGCTGTCTAAACTCCCAGAATCTCCTTCCTTCTGTTTGTGGTTTGGTGTTTTTGAGATCTCTGCATCACCTTCCAGCGAGGGCTCTGCTGGGCCACTGGCACGAGCCTGGCCATTGACGGTGTCTGTTTCTGTGTCTGACATGTGGCCGTTCTCCTCTCCATTGATACGGACAATGCAAGTGTTTTCTTCCCCCTCATGTGGCTCTCCACTTCCACCTTTGTCTTCTCTGTTCTCCTCGCCGTTGTTTGAGCCACAATTGTCTCCTTTGTACTCCATTGATGTTGTCCTTTTGATGCCAGCATTAACAGTACGGTTATCTCCAGCCTGGGGGGAGACCAGGCTGCTGAAGCTCGCTGCACTGATGGATGTGTTGGTAGGAGAATCTATGTATATTTTAATCTGTGGCCTGCTCGCCCCATTTCGGATCCTCCGGCCAATCTCTTTAGCCCTGGCCTGCGTATTGAAAACGTTATTAAATCTTGCCAGAGAATCGGGCAGCAGGCAAACATTGGCACTGCCAAAGCAGAAGCTTTTCCCGCTGCCTGCAGCCTTCCATTCAGTGAGCAGTGTGGCTCCATTGGCATGGTTCTTGTCTTTCAGTCTGGAGTAGATGTAGGGCCTTCTGGCTGATTGCAGCGGGGACCAGAGCAAGAAGCCAATCAGAGCAAAAGGAAGAGAGGCCACCAAGAGTGCCAGGTAGATGGGAGTGGTGATAATGATGCAGAGTGCATGAAAATAGCATGGGTCATCTGCTCTTTGACGTTTTTCATAGGTGGTTGGAACAAAAGAGCCCACGAGCCTGTCTGCTAGCCAGTAACATGGGAAAATCAGGCCCCAGGAAAAAGAATGCAGAACTGACAGAAAGCTGTTGGGAAATGGAGAAGTGTATAAAACCATTGCAACTTAATTATGACAACACTTCAGGGCCTACTACATGATGTCACTGTGTCACGCATCCATAAGAACACTGGGAGAGGGCTGGGGCAAAAACGGGTCCAGTCAGGAGTTTGTTTTTTTCCCCAGTGAGAGTCAATAACAAAACTTTAAGAGCACCATTTCACTGTGTTGGAGTAAAAATGAAACAAGGCCACTGTTTTCGTCTGGCTTTTTGGCATCTGTATTTGTCAAAGGATGTCATTGTTCACTGGGGGCTGCCATAATGAAACTCTCCAGAGGCAAAACAGAAATCTGCAGAAACAAAAGACAAAACATATTGGAAGTTTAAGTAACACTAATTGGAAGTTAAAAGCAGATTGAGTTTTTCTCACAGAAATTAAAGGCATATTACATATAGTGTATTACGATGAAAATTAGAAAGGTTGGATCAAGGAAGGATTTGGGGGTTTTCTTGTTTTGTTTCAATTATTAGCTCAGCATGACTTTACCAACCTATGCAACATGTTTGAGTTCAAAGAAATATGGGACAAGTCAAATGCCAAGTAACAAATGCTTGGCATTTACTCATTGCCAAAGGCATTTTGGGATGTTGATAATAGGGGGGAGCCTGGCAGATTTGTTTTCCTGGATGATTATTAGGATTTTTCAGTAAAAATGCTCAAAAGTGACTCTGGCATCTACATATCAGATAGAAAAAAATAACCTAAAACCTATCCAATTATGTAATTACCATTAGAAAAGAAAAATCTCCAAAGAAGTTATTCTGTTCTACTGGGTGCTTAAAAGGCTTTATAAAAGCCCTATTTACATAATCACTCAACAGACCAGAAAGATTCTTGTTTACAGCAGTGCCAAGGGTAAACAGAACATTGTGTTTGGGACCTGTGAAGTGAGCACACGGACTGCAAACCTTGTATTCCAACTTTCAGGCTGATGACCTTCCAGTGAAAGTGTTGCAGAATACGAGGTATAATATAATTACTTTTACTATTTGAAAATAACACACCAGAAGAAAATGCAAAAGCAAAATGGATCCATTAAAAACTGCCTCATTAGGTCTTTAATAGGTGTTTCCTTGCATATATGATGACAGGATGTTACAACTCCCTGGGGAACATGAAACCAAGTGAAAGTTTTGTAGATAGAGCAGTCAATGCCTGCTTGGTGATGTGCTGAAGTTAAAAAAAAAGGAAAAAAACAAACAAACAAACAAAAAAACCCAATTCAATACAACTCTTGCCGGTTCTGTTATGGACTGCAGTATCAATAATCTACAAGATAAATCTACCAGATAAAGCTGTCCAGCAAGCCATGGAACACTCAACTAAAACAGCTTCACAAAAGCCATTATCCAGATAGTGGGGACATACTATGTAAAAGGAATTCATGCTTACTGTAGAGCCAACATACTATCATGCATTTGTAAAAATGGAAGAAAAATTAAAGCAATCACAAGTCTTTTCACGGGATAAGATTGCATAGCACATGTCATGAAGCAAATTGGTTTGGATTGAGGTTTGTTTTAACAACTCTTAGCAAGAATGTGGTTCTTTGTAAACACTGAAGGCTGGATGATGGTTCAAGGCCACATTGGTGACTCCTACACTTCCTCTGTCTTAAAAAGGGAGAGTATCTTTCAAAATCAGGAGAGTTTTTGACTAGGTGCCAGGTGCATTCCTCACTGCCAGCCTGCTGAATTGAGGAGGCAATAAGGATTTAAGTACACACTTGTATTCCATGCATGAATTCCATGAATTCTAGTGGAATTCCCACAGCTCATGACACACAAGTACAAAAACTCTGGTACCACAGCAAGTTTTAAAATATAATAACTGGGCAAAAGGGAATCATTAGCTGGATGCCCTTTAAATGCTTGCATATTGCAGACTGAAGAAATAGGCATGTCAAGGTCCTAATTAAAAACCCTCTTCTTGCAAGAAAATTATTATCCTGACTTACTAAACTTACAGATGAAAGCAATCACAAAACTTGCCAAAGCTCTGTTACAGACTCACTGCCACACACACAAACAGGAACGAAGTTTCCTACTCCTTGCTAGAAAATCCTATGCACTCCAGTGCCTCAAAGCCACCCCAAAAAAAGAGAATTAAGAGGGTCATGACAGATTTTATCTCAACAAGATCTTAAAGGGTGAGGGAAGGCACCATGTGAGTCAACAGGAACTTGGAAAACCTGACGTCAGTACCATCTCTCCTAATGCAATGGTTTAGATGGAGCCTAAAGCTAAAGTGCCTAATTCCTTGTGATGAAGGGTATTACTTGGTAATCCAACGCTTTATTCATTGGGGTTTGAGAGATTAAGGGAGAATTTAAGATATTGCAATGAAACAGATATTTTTGTATGCTACAAAGACGTAAACTGCAGCCTTGTTTGGTGGTTTTTATTACTTTGTGAGTGTTTGAAGGCTAAAAATAGGCTTCATTTAATTTTTTTTTATGGCAGCAGCGTCGAACATCTCAACTTTAGTGATAACAAGACATCAGGCAGAAGGGTTTCAAAGATTTTTATGATTATAATTATGCCCAGAAGCATGATAGAGGCATCATAGATCATAAGAGATGTTTCTAGCTCCAGCATTACTTGCAAACTAAATAAAGACAATAGAAGTCAACAAGTGATAAGAGAAACAGAAGAAAAACAACAAATCTTGCAATAATAAGGTTATGAGAACAGTCTAGAAACGGTCAGAAAAGTTTTAACTTCCTTTTGCTTAGAAACTAAAATACACTTTCAAATTCAGGCAACTAAAATTTCTTCAAAGGTGTTAGTAATATCAATTATATTTAAAACTATATTTAAAACTATAAGTAAATCACAGGCAGAACAGTTACTTATTTAAAAACAGAACAAAACTGCTGAAGTGAGTAACTGATTTGGAAAGTTACCCTATGGGTAACTTCACATTATAGTTTACATATATTCATTAAAACTAGTGTTTCTTGAATCCTGACAGTTGGTCTCCAGTGAAAACTGTAGCAATATTTATCTAAAAATGAATTCTAGAAATACAGTTTATTTAGGCTGTGGCTTTTTGTTGCCTTGATTTCCTTATTGCCACTGTAATCTGAATAAGAGAAAACAATCTTACAAAAATGCTCCCACTATACTACGTGAAAGAGCAAAAATTAGTGTTTGTAACTGAGCACAGGTGAAATGAAGATCTGAGGCAACTGAGGGAATTCTTACTCAGGCTCTCATGTCATTCAGGCTTATTAGACAAACCACAACTTAATTTTTGCTCTCCTCATTGTTCTCTTCTGGTTTTCCTCCCAGACACACCTCATAAAATCTTCCCTCCTTTATTCAGTGTCTTTCCCCTGATTATTCTTCTACATGCTTTTAATTAGAGTCTAGTTCAACAGCTAGCTAACCTTCTGGAAAAAAACCTACTCCAAAAGGCCAAAACCACATGAACTGCTTTCCATGCTTGATTACACGACTGTAATTACAGAGATGCAGCCCTCTCAGGGGGTCAGTGGCTCTAATGAAGATGTTGTCTTGTTTCCCTGTGATCACTTCAGAGCCTGATGTTTTAAATGAAATCCTGACATCCTGGTTGGGACTCATTCCATGAAGGAGTTCACAGTGCAGGCTAAGGGAATTTAAATAGAACTTACTGGCTCACCTTAACTTCCACTTAAAACAGCAACAATTTACAGCTTAGGAAAATATTTGTAAAAACTTAGTAAAAGGCACAGATCCTCTTTGGTATGAGAAGATGAATTTGGTGAATCACTGGTACTGATGAATAAAGCAGAACCCATTCAAACTAAGGATTTGGCAGGAGGAGAAGGGAAGGAGGACAATGTTTTTTGTTTTTGCAGATTTGCCACTGCAATGTTCTGCCTAAAGTCTCTCCCTCCTTTCTAAAGAAGGCAATCAAACACTGCCAGGCTGCTCTGCAGCTTGTCTCTTCTGCCCGTAGGCAATCATCAGGCAAGAGGTCAGTACAAACAAGATGTCTAACGTAACTGAACTGACCTGTAAAAAATAAAATACTAAGACGTGTGAATTTACAAGTCTCACTGAACACCAGTGTTGTCAGCAGTTAAGCACATGTCTGCAAAAACAAACAAAAAAAAAAAAAAACAAAAAAACAAACCCAAGCACCCCCACAAGTTCAGGGAGCTGCTCGAGCCCCTGGCATATTTAGGGAGAAGATTTCTGATGATGCAATCTCTGTTTGAAATGGGGGGATCAAGCACTGGGGCTAAATTTTCTTAAGGAGGCTTTGGAATCTCAGCAATGCTTCTTTCTGAATGTCTCTAAAAGCTGGACATGGGAGGAGATCTGGTGCTGTTATTAAGCACAGCTTAAGGGAGCTGAGGCAGGGCTAGGAGCCCCTTGGTCACTCAGTGCTGGAGCCCATCCTGCTGCAGATGATCAGAGGTGACCAAGGCACTGTGGTCACCAAAGGACAGTGTGAGGGATGTCATTCCCTTCATCTGACAGAAGACTGGCTGCAGCTGCAGAGAAACAGGGCTGGCCTGGTGCACTGTGTACCTCCTCACCCTAAAGGGGAGCTTTTCTCTCAAAGTGCTGAAAAATTGTTTGTGATCACACTGTAAAGCTTGCTCTGAGCTTTACAGTTACGTGGGCCATGGCAACAGATTCTCATTTCCAAAAGCAGATCAGCTGAATTTGGTAGTCCCAGATCATATTCCGAGGCCAAAAACCATACCCACACACCTTCTGCTACCTAAATAAATCAGGTTATGTTTTAAACTTAATAAAAAAATAAAAATTCATTTATGTTAATTTGTGGAAACACAGGTTAAAAAACAATTATAACCTACTGAAAAGTGTTAAAAACGTGTCTGTTTTATCCCTTTTTTATTTCAAAATGGATGAAAAATTAAAGCTGAATGCATTATTGCAGAAAAAAATCAGTTTTTGTATTCCTGCAAGCAACACTGAGTCTACCCTGACACAACAAATTATACTTGCTCAAAACTTAGATCCAGAGTCATAAATGCAGAAGGGACGCATCACACACCTCAAGCCTAGGAGAGGTTTATTCTTTACTTCACACATACAAACTACACTCCCAGCAATGAATGCTGTGTTTACACACCAGCTGCAATAATTGCTCCCTGGAGGCCTGTCCCAAACCCAGAAGACTTCACCAATCCAGCTCCAAATTCTAAAATACACCTCCAAAGCTTTGTGCATTCTGTTACTGACTGTGAATGCACCAGTACCAGCTAACGAAGCAAATACAAGCAAAATAACCACCAAATAAAAATGAAGGAATGTTTTACAAGGGCATTAAGTTCTGCTTCACTGGAGGGCATGAAGACTCATCAAAAATCTGGACTCCATAAACTTTCTTCAATTATTTTTATATCAGTGGAAATAGAAGCAAACTGACAGTTTCTGTTGTATTTTAGAGGGGCCAATGCCACAAATGCCTCTAAAAATATCATGGTTATGCAAACTAAGTAACAACAACCAATGTCAGTTCTGATCTGCAAGGACATTACTTTAAAATATAAATTTGAGTGCATTGTTAAAGTAACTACTTCAGAATTCATAACAAAAAAATGCTAATCAGCAGAACTGTCTCTTCTTGTACAGGGGACAATCACGTATTTCCAAATTATCAATTCCTATTTATGGCCCTGGGAACTGTTAAGAAGTAGAATCAATAGCATATTGATGGATGAAAATAACTGCAAATACAAAGAGCTCTAAGATTTCTGAAAAGTTTTGCTATCAGATAAGATTTAGACCAAAAAAAGTTAATCTGACCACTTGGTGATCTCACTCAGCACCTGGAAAGCTAAACACTCTCTGTTTTGAGACCTTATTTGGTGAACTTCAGTAGTGAGACAACTTCAGCCTACAAAAGTATGAATCTGTGACACTAAGCTCTGTTTATACAATAGAAGCAGAATGGGCTCTATTTACAAAATCAACTTTTAGTGTGCTTTAGCCTCTTATTTTACAGGAGCTGGAGTAATTCAATGATGGCTAAATAAATCTGATCCTTGTAGATGGTTTGTTTAACAAAACTCAGTGAGATGGAACAATATTGGCTTTAGGTGCACAAGACAGAAGTGGAGATAAAATTATCCCTGCTCATCTTTCATCATCTAAACCCTACACAGGTCTGACTACAGCCATGCCTTGCCCATAAATTATCAGGGGGCACAGACTCCCTGTAAAATGAAAAGCTGTACTTTCTCAAGCAGCACTTTGAGCCTCCAGGCTTCTGGTTACTCCAAGACAGCTCAATAGAAGTATAAAGTAATCATTTCTCCCCAGAGTGGATATTTTTATACTGTTGAAATTGTTCTTAAAGGTGCCAAAGAAAAGTTACCTTAACCTACAGTAAATCCAAGACAAATTCCTGCCAATAAATATCTGATCCTCTACAAAAAATGCTTACCTACAATTCTCAAAATACTTTATAAAGGAAATTAAAATACAGTGTGACTAAATTAAAACACAGCCACCCATATAAAGAAAATTAAAGTATATTTATTTATGTTCTATTTATGGAAAATTGGAAAATCAGAGCCTTTGTAACTTGTTTTAATAACTTTTAATGGAAACCCCAAGACTAGACTCCTTAACTCACAGTTTCCAGCTCTACTGACAAAGGTGTATTTCCCCACGGAACCAGAGACCTAATTGTATGGTGGTAATCATAAAAAAGCCAGCATAGCTCAAAGTTCAACACCTAAATACCAAGTCCTTCCCCCAAAACTTGCTGCTATGTCAAGCCACTCTGACAAAAATGCAAGAATTCAAACTCAAGATTTTTATGATCAAATTGCTCCAAGATAGGCTGAGTACATTTGTTGCAAACAGCCAAACATACATCTATTAAAATTCTCTTTGCAAAAAAACCCCAAACAACACCAACCAAAAAAAAAAGCAACCCACAGCACTTGACACTTGCAGCTTTACAAATGTGATAGCAAATTTAAGCAAAAATACTATGTTTACTTATTTGTAAATTCATGTTACTGTAATACGCTGGCAGACTAAAGTGTGCCAATCCTCTCATATTTTCTTCTTACAGAGTAAGATGTAAAAGAAGACCGAAAGCTATATGTGATTTTTTAAAATTATCCCATCCAATCACTTAGCCCTCTAAAGGAACACTTGTTGCCATCTTTACATAAAGCATAGCTAAATTTAGCTCAGATATTACAAAGCACTAATCTCTCAAATACTCAAGAATTAATAATTTCACCGCACAAAATCTGTGTGGTGACGTGTCTTAAAACCACCCCTAAGAAAGCAGAGAGAAAATGTTGTGCAGGTTTATTCTAAGCCTCATGGCTTGTTCTAAGTGTGGAACTTCACTGGCTACTCCACAGTAACACACTCCTCCTTGTGAGGCTGGGCAGCCCTGGGAGAACAGGGATAGCTAAAAATCCCATGTCAAGAATTCACTGACTCCCTACACATTCTGCTGCTGCACGTTTGTACAGACAGCCCTGCAGAAGCCCGGGGACAAGGGACTGATTGCAGGTCTCAAACACTGATGGACACACAGCCACGGAGCCAACACAGATCAGATCTCTGGAAAAGACATGCTGTGAGAAACGGTGGGATGGGGATGGAGAAGGGGCCACAAGGGAGGTAGGGGAGAACTCTACTGGGACAAATGTCCTTGTTCTGGGTCCTGGGAATAAGCACAGCATAGCACAGCCATGGGATTGAGGTCAAGAAGCAGACCTGGACTAAAGGCTGGTTCAGTAGGAGGAAAAGAAGACCACCCCGACCCCCAAAGGGCTCTGATCCATTTCCAGGCATGCCAAGAAGAATGGACTGCACATTGTAAGAGCTTGCATAAAAAGTGAGAAAGTTATCTCCAAGGTGAGGAAAACTTATCTCTAAAACCTACCTCTACAAAGCCCTGGTGTGCACATCCCAGGGTGCTGCATCAATGCTGGAGCCAGCACTGGTGATCTTTCTGTCTCTCCTCTCTCTTTCACTCTACCCTTTATTCAAAATCCACCACTGTGTTTACACAAGAAGATAAGGGACTAACATACCAATTTCCATGCCAAGAGTATAATTTACCAATAAAACTTTCTTTTTTAAAGCCTCTGACATTTGTGGTTCCTTTTCAACCACGGGCATATACAAAACTTGGGTGCTCCCCTTCAGGGTGGAACGCCACAACCCTGCAATGTTTTTTTGAAATGGGTTTGCCACCAAAATGGCATTCTCGGAAAAAATCTTTTTGACTCTCACAAGAGTGCAGAACACAAGGACTGCAATATGCTTCCCACTTATCTTAAAATTTCCTTCACTTTTATTAACCATTGCATTACACAGAAAATGCTGAGCCTTCCTCTTTGCCCTCCAAGACATCCCGACTAACTGAGAATATGCTTTGTCTGTTCTGGATGCCTCACTGTTAGAGCACAGGAAGCAATGCTCAGCCACAAAGCATCCTTTGAAGTCTTGTGACATTGACTGTTAAGAACCAGGTTTCTGGCATTCTACATTAAATTGCCCAAGACTCTCCCACATTTTCTGCT
Source organism: Cinclus cinclus (assembly GCF_963662255.1). Classification (NCBI taxonomy): domain Eukaryota; kingdom Metazoa; phylum Chordata; class Aves; order Passeriformes; family Cinclidae; genus Cinclus; species Cinclus cinclus. The sequence goes on from NC_085056.1 coordinate 8,994,844, forward strand.
GGCAGAACAGATCCTGGCTCATGCCTCGACACTTGCAACATTTCAGGTTCCAGGTTTTAGCGATTTCTACTTTTCAGACATCACTGCTTTTGTGCAATCTAAAAGAATAAAACCAAGGAATGAGTGCAAATTCGCAGCTACTTTAGTGGGGAATGCATATATGGATACAAAGTTCACCTTACTTATCTGTGGACTTTTATTTCCTTTATTTCCTTAAAAATACAGCAAATGTTTGTAGTTTTTGCTGTTATTAAATGCATTTGTAAAGATCAGGGCAATCTACAGGTATTTCTTTCTACACCCCATTTATTTACTCCTGGAACTAGAACAAAATCAGGAAGTTTCCTATATCCAGAAGGAGCAAGAGGGACAGAGTGTTTGCTTACATCTAAAAAGACCCTCTGCAGTGTTCCTATGTGTTGACCAACAAGTGAAATACACTGGATGTTCTTAGCCATCAGCAGAAAAAAAATTGTTTAAATATTTAATATGCTTTTAAAAATATCTACTGAGTCAAACTATTACTAGTTTTTTATTGTGATGAAAAGTAAAATGTTTAATTGAAACAGCTGTTCCTTAATAAATAACCAGAAGCTGTGTGCACGAATGCGTGGTATTTCCAGATTAGGTTTTCATGCCTGGCATTCCATGCATGGTATTTTCATACACTAGAATATAAGACAAGTTAAATAAGACCTCAGTCCAAATAACAACACTGCAGAGAATCAGAAGTGATGACTCCAAAATAGACCTGGGCCTACCTCCAGTATAAACAGCTTGATCTCAGTATTAGTTTTGGGAAGCAAAGCAAACCTTCTAGATCTTGTTGCTGCTTTTACTCACTCAGGTATGATTTGCTGTTACAATGGTTCAGCAAAAAAATACTGTGGATATATACTATTCCAGGGGGGTAAAATATTTTTAGCATATTAAGATTTGGTCCAAATATGGTCAGAAAAACAAAATAAAAAAAAAAAGGTTTGCTTTTTTTTTTTTTTTTTTAATCATACCTCTGATGCATATTCACAGCACAAACAGCTAACTATTTCTGAAAAGGTAGGTTTTAGTAAACTGCACAGCCAATTCTACCACAGCAAGTTAAACAGGGATTTGGTTTTACAAGACCTGCATTGATGTATTTGTCAAGTTTGTTTCATTCTTTGGACTAACTGTGCAGTCCATTATTTACAAAGAGCATCCACAGGCATGTAAAACATCTGTGTAAATCATTAGGTTCATGGAACTGCTGAACAGTACAGCACCCACATAGGAGAATTATCAATAGCAATGCCTAAACTGTAGAGACTTTTGCTACATTTTCCAAACCAGCATAGTCTTGTCCTGCTATTAAATATACTCATTTTGCCCTATGATTCACTTCAGAACTCAATTTTTAAGAGTCATTTTGCAGAGCAGAAATACATTTCTAAAAATTCAATTGTCTTTAATAGAAAAGCAGGCTTTCACATATTGAATGCTGTGTTCTTGGTAGTGAAGCTCTTCAGCACTGAAATGAAAATCATATTTCAATCTAAGTTTGCATTATCTCCTGCATGTCACAGAGCTGTTGCCAAAGAAATGCCAAGGAAAAAGGTGTAAATTGTGAAAAGCAACATTTCTAATAGTGGTAATCTCTGTGACTTTGGGTTATCTGATCCCCACTACACAGCTGAAGTTGTCACATATCAAGAGCCAAGAGTCCATGTCTTGAATGGTACATCTTCACTGATAAAACACAAATGTTTGAGTTTTGGTTTTTTGTAATTATCCTTATTAGCTATTAGTTGCATTTCTATTTCTGCTAGCTGCCCCTAGCCTGTGCTACACTTTTGAGGACATACATTTACTTGAGTACTGAAGGTAGAGATATCCTTTGTTTATTAGCCATGGCTTTTACTCCCATATTGCCTTTAGTAGGACTGCTCCCTGAGATAAATTTGCATCAGTGAAGAAAATGAATACTGGGAAAGTGTCAGAGAACTGTTAGACAGAATAATATTATTTGTATAATTCTGATTATTATGCACCCCAAATTTTGTAAGATTTGAAGTGATGTAGAAGGAACACACTGTTAATATCTTACATAATTCATCCTGATCACTTAAATAGTTTCTTAAAACAGCATCCCCTGGATGCCAGCTTTTGAAGTGTTTAACGAGGTATACATAAAGAGGGTAATAATTATAATGGGGGTGTAATGAGCTTCACTATCAACGGGAGTCAAAGTACAGTAGATTTTTATCTCAGATAATTATTGTTATGTGCAGTAAATGCACCAGCAAAACTGAAGAAATAAAGCCTTTGCATTACATCTAGTGAAGGGAATTCACAAAAGAGAACATTAGTTTTTATTCTGACTTTGTTCTATGAATCTGACAGGTGTTAAGCTGCTAAATCAAGAGATCTGAGGCCTTGTGTAAGTGACATAAAATTATATTGTACAGCAAACCCTGCAGAACTTCCAATTCCACTGTGCCTTGGCTACAGTTGACAAGAAATCACTTATGTCCATACAATTGAATAGCAAACCTTTCACATCAAAAGAACAGCAACTTGCAGTGTGATCAGGAGACAACGTGCCTTAGCTGTGAGCAGCAGAGTGCTGTCCCAGACACTCCACACAGCTACTCTGAAATTAATCTCCTTCTCCTAGGGAACAGGAGGCTTTCATTTACAAGCCACACTCATTCACCCTCAAGCCCTACGGCCAAAACAACCACAAAGTCCCTAAATATTGCTGCTGCATTTTGTACTAAGTGCTATCAGGCTGGCCAGGACCTGGGCTGAGATCACTGAACTGGCACAGAGCACTGAGCACAGGTACTAGAGCTGGTTCCACTCTTCCCTCTGCTTGAAAGGATTATTGATCTGTTGTCATGGACTGTACTGCTGGCCAAAAGCTCTAAGATCCCAGATGCAAGATCCAACCATTCCAACCTTCCAAAGATAAGTCTCTTCTACTAAATTTTTAAGTTTGTGTTCTGGGTTTTTTTTCCCCTATGTATGAATAATTTTTCCCTTGTATCTCAAACTGTCTTAAGAACTTAAAGAAGTAATTTTGTAGCTGAGATCAAATTTGCTCTCTGAATTTATTATCCTTAAACTGATTGAAAATTATGACTGGGTCACTAAGGCAAAGAAACCCAACTGGTAAGCACTGAAGATGGTAAGACTTTGCTGCTCACTCAGCTGATAACAACTGGATTTCCAGCATTATGAGGGACTGAATAAACAACTCACATAAGGCAGTTGGAGAGCTCCAGCCTAATCTTGTAAAACCAGTGTTGGTAAACCACAAACCTGTCAAGGTGCTTTCATGTGCTCCTTGGCATATTAATATGTCATTAGCATACCATGTTTTTATATGCACCACTGGTAGATCCATCAACAAAATTATAAGCAACTAAAGAAGAAAGGATGGCATGAATAGAAGCTAAGTAAATTCAAATCAAATTCACTTCAGTTCCAAACCCACTTCTCCAGAATCAGAGGTGTTCTTTGAAGTCAACTGTAACTTAAATGCAGGTTTAAATAATTTTCCACTTTCAATACAAAATAAAATAAAATCTTAAATTATTTTCCCTTTTCTACAACCCTGTATTTTCTGTGCTGCAGCATTATCTGCAAACAAAGCAGAACAACAACAAATAAAAGCACTAATTCTATGTTTGTGAATATTTCCTGGAAACCAAACAGCTGCCTTGTTTTATCACATTCATCCCTCTTTTCAATTGCAAGGACTGTGACTAACAAGTTTTAAGGAAACAACTGCTTTTATAATTAGCACTGATCTCTCCAGGCAAGCTGTGGGCTGCTGCCTGTCCTAAGCCCCTTGGAAGTTGTTTGCATTCCCCAGCTCCATTACAGCTGCTTGCTGAAGTTATGTAACACGTGTTTATACATTACTTTTTATGTAAAATACTTCACAGTTCCCAGTGTATGTTAAGTCAGGAGCCTATTTTGAAAGTTATTCACCAAGTCCACCTACAAAGGCTCATACCCACAAGTCTACACAACATTTTCAGCAAACAATTCAGCCAGGACTAACCCTTTTTGAGATTGTAGCTGTGGTTTTTCAAGAATGCCAAATTCAGCTACAATCAGAGTCAGTCTCTGAAGAAACCCATACTATCTATTTGTGGGAACAGCCATGTGAAAAAAGTACTTCAAAGGAAAATTGACTTGGTAGAGGAGAAAAGATCAGGAACCTCAAACTCTGAAATACTCTAGGCAGCACAGACACCAATTATTTTATAGGACAGAGCTCAACCCAACCATTTCTCCTCTATGTTTTGCTTAGTATATTATTTGAAAAGTTGAAATAACTCAAAGGTTTATTGGCTTTCTTGGGGGAAGTTTCTAAAAGTAATTTTAATTTTTTCTATTTTTTTCCCTTTTATCTACCCATGCATGAACCTTCTAAGCAACCTCCCCACTGGGGCTCAGAAGACAACCTTCTTTTGTAATCTTGGGATATGGTTTGAAACATGTTTGACAAAGCAGATTAATACTCATCAGTACCAGTGCTATATTTTAAGATAAATCTCAGAGTAAAGGACTTGAGTTATAGTGAACTAGGGACAGTTGAGGATTATTCGATACTGTGCCTCATACAAGGAGGCTGGAAGCTGATGAGGGTTAACTATTGCCATTTCAGTTTCATATGGTAAGTCTAGGACAGACTTTACACTCTAATTCAATGAAAAAAATCTTAATTTTAAATGGATAATCTAGGAAAATTTCCCATCAAATACTAAAAGTAATCACGACATAGGATGTGTGACTCAACTGTTTTACTTTATGATACAAATCTATTTGCCTTAGCTTTTAGTGATTTACTAGGTATTGAACATACTTGTTCCTGTTTCTTTTTCCCTATGGGTTGTGACCATATCCTTTTTTCTTTAAAAGAATCCTTCCAATTATTTATATCTCTTCATATTTGAGGAGTATAACAGAACTACTATTATTATTATTTTTATAACTACTTCTTTATGGAAATTCCCCCTACAGGATCAGATTAGGTATAACTACACAAGAAAAAAACTAATCACCAACAAAATACTTTGCCATTTACACAGAAGGAAGCCCAAATCTTACAACATGCCATTCTCTTTTACTCTGCCTAACATTTTCTGTTTCATGGTTTTCTTTTAATGCACACAAATATGTGAGTACTGCTAATACACCTTGTTTCTACTTGTTTTTCTTTATGCAGCAAATGTCTGCTTGCAACATAGCACTTCTACCTGCTTTTAGGCTTAAAACTCCACCTTCAGGATATGCTAAATTAAAGTGAACTATTACAGGAAGGAACCAGAGATGTGTCTCGTCACTAGCTTTCATCTCAAACAGTTAATTTCATCCTTGATATTAATTGGACTGTGAGGCCAGAACAAAGGGTGACGTCTCCGCAGTAACCCAAGACTGTAACTTTACATAATTTGCATTATTTTCTTCTGTTGCATCAGGAGGATAAAAGTCATGACCAGAGTAATGACCAGGTTATGGCAGCCAGTACAGGACAAAGCACCGATTCACAAACCTTGAGATACGCTTCAGCATTTCTGACAGTGTGTCATCACAGTCCCAGTTCAGAGCCACCCTGCCTTTGCCTCCTTGCCCACGGCACAGCACAAGCACACCCAACAATCCAGAAGCTTCCCAGCAGCAGGAGCTGGGCAAAGGCTCAGAGCAGAGCGAACTACTGCTCCTGAATCTGTCCCCTGCCCCGGCAGGAGCTTCTGAACCTCTGTGTGCCCTTCCTCGTTCTCTGCCCCCTTTCCCAGTCCTGCTTGAGCTCTGTGCTGGGACAGACCTCTGATTTAGGCACAGTTTGTTAGGGAGGCACCTCCCTGATCCAGATCCCATGAGCTGTGAACCTCAGCTAGTCAGTGTATCAGAAGAGAAGCTATCCTCTGACAACAGGCAGTTTTATTTTCTGAGGCAACAATCATCTGTGCAGTGCTACTCAAGCAACTCTCCCCACTGAGATCAGTCAGTTTCTTGCCCTGTGTCTCACCCCTTCACTATAACCTTTTATGAGTGCAGTAACTGTCTAGTTTGGTGCCTTTGATGGAAAAATTATTATTCATTGTATAACATTTCCCATCATATATATAAAATCATATATTTTATACTCGTATTAAAAATGAATGCATTTTCGTCAACGTAATTAATGTTTGTTGTATTATCACTCAAATAATTGCATACAGTTGTATCTGGAGAACACCACTGCTCTGAAATAGCACTCTTCATCTGTAGATCAATGCAAATGCAGCTGGTAATTCAGCTTTTGTGAGCAGGTCACCAGCATGACTAGCATACTAACATCTCAGCCAAGGAGTAACACTCAGAGACATTCTTTTAGAGGTTAATGAGAGGGCTTAATATGTACTTCGGCAGCCATTATTTCCAAGAAATTCGTTCAAGGCAAATGGGTATCATTTGAATTTTAATTCAAATACTAATTTTAATCTGAACGGTTATTATAGGTGTTGCCTGACTCTTTAGAGTATTTTCTTGCTCCTGATGTACCCTGCATGGTGCTACTGATTAAATTCCCTGGGAAAAAAACACAATACTCATATATAATGACTAATTCTCTCAGCTTATTGATCCTAAGTTCAGAATCATTATGTCAATGCAAATGCAGACTACCGGGAAGACAGATGCTATGCTCAGATCATAGGGAAGGCTCATACCAAGAGCAGCAGCCATAACTATTTCACATTAAAGACATACACTGTTATCTACTTTATTTTGCATTAATTTCCCCT